>NC_088207.1:13176894-14487705 GCF_037126465.1 Ornithodoros turicata
CTCAAATTTCTGTGTGCGGAAACTACGTGTTGCTAGGAAGAAAGTTTACTTTGAACAAAGATACATATATATAGCCATCGTGTGAGGTGTGAAAGCATACATGTGTTATGTAGAGGAATGTGAGAAAAAGAGCTTCTACTTGTAACTTTGAGGTAGTCACTCCTGTAAAGAGTGGCCTGAAATGAATGGCAGCTGTTTGTTCCCAGGTGGAGAGTTCTTGTTGTGATCTAGGTAGTGAGTTAATATGTTTTTATTGATGTGTTCAGCTGAAGTATTTACAACATTCCTATTTTAGTCTGGGTTTCTCTCTTTGCTTATTGGCTTACTTTGGCTGTGGCTTTGCTAGTCATGACTTCTCGCTGTGAAGTGAAAATTTTGTCAATGTTCCTGTGCACACGGCATATGTCAGTAAGCTGCACTGTTTCTTTGGTGGGGGGCCAAATGATGCAGCAGAGCATGCATCATTCAGTTTCCCGACCTGTACTTGTGTTCCTTTTTTTCGGTTACTTTACTCCAGGGTATTAGTTTTATTTCAGTCTTAGTCGTTTAGGTTTTTTTTTTATTTGTTTACACAAAATGTATTTATATTCTTCCTTTGTGCATTACGTTTGATGTTTGCAAGCGACAATTCTCAGCATTAAAGATGTCCCAAAGGTTATTTTACTGTGGCGGACATGTGTTGCTCGTGATGGCCGTGGAAATCCATTTTGAAGCAACCTTGGAGGTGATTACGTCATTCGGACGATTTAGGTCACTTATGGAACTTTAATCAGGTGCGTAGCTAGGGGGGTTTAGGGAGTTAAGACCCCCAAAATCGTACATTTGGTAGCGCATTTGGGAGAGGGAAACAAGTGGGGAATCCTCCTCCCCTATGTAAAGTCCCCATGGAACGTCCTCCCCCCCCCCCCCAATATTTTTCTGGCTACAATCCTGACTTTAATGTTGCTACATAGCTCTCTTGTGGGTTTAGGAGGGCAGTTTTATCGCTAAATTTGTCACCTAGAATATGGTAGAGCAAAACGTAATTGCACAATTATGGGGCACCAGAGCAAAGTAACTTCATGAAGCATATCGCAGTACAATGCATCGCTGTAGACCTTCAGGGCATTTGTAGCATTTATAAAAGAAAGTACAGTACTAGTAGAGGAATCTGTCACCTAAATAAGGTTAGCACAAGGACCTTTACAGTACAATTTTGTTAATTGTTTCCATGCACATGTCGATAGTGTGCATTTGTGTATTCATAAAGTGGCTAGTAATAAAATGCCTTTATGCATAGTATCTTTCCTTTTTATGTCATTCGGTACTTGCAAAATGTTATTCTGCACATTATGCTATTTTTGTTTTGCACATACATCAAAATTTGAGCTACCTTTTCTTTTTTGCACTGGCAAATGATGCGCATATATCCCTATTATTTATCTACATCCCTAGTATTTATCTATTTATGGGCATTCCATGAGAGCTTATGATAATTATGGAATGCGGAAAGAGTATATTTCTTAGGAGATCAAACTTTGAAGTTAACTTTGGCTGAACAGAAAGCAGAAGTTGCTGCAACCCTGCTTGCTCAGGGTGGTGCTCACGAAACGTTCTTCCGTGCTTCAGTGTTTCGTATATCTGCAGCTGAATGTGCGAACATGTGAAGACGCATGTATTGGCAAAATCAACTGGTTGATCTGGAGCAGTTTTTTTTCTCCTCGGTGGAGAACATGGGTTTCCGGAGTGGATTCGTTTGTTGTTTCAGACCAACGTGGCGGAGCAGTCTTTTCTTGCTCCGCTAAGACGCCTCCTTCGGATTCAGCCGGAACTGTCGTTACTTCCCTCTGCAGGCTGGAGCACGATTGTTTTTTGCTGGTTGATTTTGATCCAGTTCCTCATGCTGGATTTTGTTGCTCCGTAGAGGATTTGGGGGGTGATAGCTCCAGGTTGACCAGTGGAATTGGCCATTAGTGTATAGTACTTTGTGAGAGTGAATTTCTTGCGGTGGCTGCTGCTTGTCATAAAGTACTGGTACTTTTGTAGCCAATTTGTACAACATTGTAGCCCTGATTGTGCAATATGAAATTCGTGTTTATTTTTTATTAGCATTACGTTTATTGAACTGATCACTGCAGTTGGCTTTGTGCTGGTAGCAGTGTCTGGAATATTGCAATTTCCTATATTGTCCCACTTACTGTGGCAATTAACATTCTTGGGCACAACATCAAGAACGAAAGCAACGCAAAAGTAATAACTGGCCACAATGCTGTTACAATATTCTGTTTTTTTTTTTTCGTGAATAATGCAGAGATTCAACTGTGTATACCTCGCTGTGTACGTATTCACAGTACACACGTTCTGTGACACAGTACTTTGTTCTCTCAGTGATATACTTGTGCCAACAACTAACCTCCACAGCTTGATTACACTATGGTTGTATATTTTATTATCAGTTACTTTTAGAGCCTGAAGTTTTAGGGTTTTACCCGATTCTTTCCCGAATTTGCACCCCGAATTGAAGGTTGACTCTTTAGGGTGAAACCCGATTTTTACCCTGCAAATTCCCCTCACTGGGATGTCTGTAGGAATGCACTAACATACTTGGTTTGGCAGCAAATGCAGTTACATCACTGTTTGTACCAAGCCAGTACAGTTAGTTTGATTAACGGAGCCAGATTTCTCCCCGAATTTTGCATACTTGGACGTATTTCCACCCGAATTCGCACAAATTTAGAGCACACGTTTGTTTACCCGATTTTTACCCCCCGAATTTAGAAAAAAATATTTTCAGAAAACTTCAGGCTCTACAGTTATTCTACATTATTTCTTCTCTCTTGCTCTCCATTACGGTATGGAGGGTGTTCAAAATAACCTCTGCAGTTGTCTGTGCATCATTTGTAGTACATCGTTCTGGCAAGATGCAACACAAGGTCTCATTTTCCCTCTTCAGTTTGCGCGATAAGAACCGTGTGCAATCTCATTGCGGTATCTCGAAGCAACCAGATTATATCAACAGTATGTATTACATGAACTAGATATTGTGAAGATTACTGTCCAAGAGCTGCCAGCCACTGCTGAGATCTGTTTAGTTCCTTCTAGAGCGTAAACAAATTCCTTGTTATCTACAAATGTCAGCAAAACCGAAGAGAGTTCCGTTGAAGTAGAAGTATCGATAGTGCAAAAATATGGGCACGGTAGTGTCAGGACGCGTACCATACTTTCTCGAATCTAGGACGACCCCAGAGTTTGGGTACACCAAATTTTGGGTACACCAAACATTGGCAGGCAGTATAACAGTTCATTCATCATCGCTTTCTTCGCCGCTGTTTTCTGTGTCGCTATCTGCCCACAGCTCATTGTTAGACCCTGAAGTTTTAGGGTTAAACCCGATTTTTCCCCGAATTTGCACCCCGAATCGA
Organism: Ornithodoros turicata; assembly: GCF_037126465.1. Taxonomy (NCBI): domain Eukaryota; kingdom Metazoa; phylum Arthropoda; class Arachnida; order Ixodida; family Argasidae; genus Ornithodoros; species Ornithodoros turicata. The sequence continues at coordinate 13,180,296 of NC_088207.1, forward strand.
GGTTCACCGGTTTAGGGTTAAACCAGATTTCTACCCGCAAAACTGCACCTAAGCTAGGCACCTCACGGCAATGACATACTAATTTTTCACAAAATACAGGTTGATTTCAACATCTGATACTCTGGATAGGCTGTACAACGAACGTTTATTCGACAATAGAGCCCGATTTATCCCCAAAGTCAGTCTGATGGTAATTTTTCCGCCCGAATTTGCGTGAATTTTCGACATCAAGTGATGGACTTGAATTTTACCCCCCAAATTTGGAAAAAATAAAACCCGAAAACTTCAGGTCTACTCATTGTCCTCTGTTCCGTCCAAAGCGCTAGACAAACCATACCTTCTAAATGCGCGCATGACGTCGTCGTCGGGCACATCGCACCGGGCATCCAAAAATACACCACGCTGGCACAATTCTTGATCCTGGCGCAATCTGCCGCGCCACGCTATTGGGCCGATCTCGTCGCCCCCAAACTTTGGAACGCAGGATTTTTGGGAAAAAAAGGTAGTCTCAGATTTGAGAAAGTATGGTATGCTCTATAGAATGTGCCAACGCCATCTGTGTGCGCCAACGTTGATGCTGCAGCATTGCAACGCTCCCTAGGCACCATTTGACTGTCCTAAGTGGAAATGTCTAAGATTCGGTCAATGCAGGAGTTCTTTCAGCATTTAGAAGTGAAGTGGCTACCATCGAAGAAGAAACTACGAAAGTAACATTGTGTTTTACGTTTCACCATTCTCAGTCCTGCTCCTTTTTTTGTAGCACAACATCTCGCAACATACTACAAACTATGAAATTTTAGCTGCATTGTCGTCTGCCGGTAGACAACAACCAAACTTTTGGGCTTGCAGCAACCTTTTTTTTTTTTTTTCTGATGTATCTGAAAAGATCAGTGTATTGAAAAAAAAAAAAAATTGTATTGATCTCAGCTGTTTCTCTCTCCCACATATAACATCATGCAAGAAAGGCTGGACAAGAGCGGATCATGAAGGATGACACTGTAAAGAAATTCACTGCTACCTTGAAACACTAATTTTGGCACAATATGACCTAACCATTAGTCACCAGTATAGGTACGTAGGTCTGCACCCTCAGGAAATTCTCCCTTCTTAGTGTATATTGCCTAAACTTTTTTGTTTCTGTTCCTATAAAAATACTGCAGTTGTGAAGTTTAAAGCAGAAACATGTTTACTCGGAGGCAGGTGTAGAAATTATTTGTGGCTTGTTCTTTGACGTAAACTGCTATAGTGGCAACTTGGAAATGTTCCTGTAAAATATTACGAGTATACAGTGTGTTTGTTCTATATAATAAATTGACATTTTTAAAATAGTCATTGGCCTCACTTTGTCTGTAGTAAGCTGAAAAGGCCACCCAGTTTATTTCGAAGCCCAAACAGTGCAGCATTGAACAACTCAGTTCAAGAATTTCTTGAACCACAGAACAGTATTTACAAAGCAGTCTGCCTCCACGCTGACATCTGCTAACGAATGATTGCTGTCGTACATGTGCAACCTGGAAAGAGGAAGATACCTATATTTAACGTCTCGAATGGCGAATTTAACATCTCTTAACATTTTGGCTATAAAAGAATTGCTAAATAGCGTGCAAGTTGGTGACTAGAAAACATAACAGCAAAACCCCCAAGACGAGGGATGACAGAAATGGACACACACAGACCAAGTCTTGTGTTCTTGGTCTGTGTGTGTCTGTTTCCGTCATCCCTAGTCTCTGGGTGGGGTGGGGGTGGGGTGGGGGTGGGGTGGGGGGGTGGGGGGTGCAGTCTAGAGCACTGCATGGGCCGCATTCTTGGGCCCCGGGTGGGTCTGACATGGCCCAAGCCCCACAACTCCAAGCCTGGCCCGGGACCTGCCCGAGCCTGAGAAATTACTAGGCTACCTGGCCTAGCCCAGAGTGTAAAAATTGACCCTGTTAGGGTCAGTAGGGTAGCATAGGCTTGATCCAGATCTGGGCCCGTGCCCGCAAAAAGAAGGCTTGGCGCAGCGTCGCTCGTGGGCCTGGCTTTTGCTTCTGGGCATGACCGAGCCCGTGCAGTGCTCTATTCCATCGCATATTTTCGCTGTTATGCAGGGTTACACAAAATAAAGTACAGGGTTTGTAATGAAGACAAAATGACTAAAAAGAGCATATAGGGGCGAAACTCGATGTTCGAGGACATAATACGCACTAAAAATTAGTAGAGAAATTGTCCATTAATCGTCAACAAATTGGGAGAGTTCAAAAAGTGACACTGTCTTCACTTCCAATGGCCCTATACAGCACTTTTGTCGTACAACTTCATTGCGAAGCCCCGACGATACCCCCGACCGCTCAAGAAAATGGTTGAATTGGGCATGCACAGGAAAGGGGGATTTTTAATTTTTGATACTTTACTGAAATAAATCTGGAAGTGAAAATTTTTGCAATTGTTTTAAGCACCCTTTCCATCACTGACAAAGGCTCCAGCATCTGCCGTTCCCTTTTTGAGCACTTTTTCTGAAAGGTGGTGTCCGGGCAAAAAACACGGTTGAATTGAGGGCGTGATCGAAATAGTGTGTGCGTGAAATACTATACTGCTACATGGAATAGTATACGGAATATTTCATTTTGAAATCTTTGGAAACATCAGAAAATTAATTCAATCGGATTTTGCAGCTGAACAGTATCTAGAAACATTTGTGTTCATGCTTTCGGTGGTATCGGATTACAACCGGCCTTGAGACGCTGTCAGCTGATCGATTGGGAATCTCGTCGGCAATGTTAATTATGTCACCGGAAGGGGCGGAGCAGGAAAGGTCAGTTTCAACTGGAGGCTGGCAGTTGGTTTTGAATTTCATGTTTTTGATGTTTTATGAAACAAAAAACAAATGAATTTTGCTAAACTTTTTTGGCGTTTTCTTCTTGGAAGGCATCTCCAAGCGGATCGTACATTAACTTTAGAATTCTGTATTCCTTACGGACACCACCTTGAAGCAGAAGAAAGATTGCACTGTATCTTGGGTAACCCTGTACATCTTCTATGGCTCCCTTTGCTCAGTCGGATACAGGAAAAGGTGCAGCTATGGATGATGTAGACATAGCGCAGCCATTTAGGGCGGGACACAACACAGAAGACGACAGAACACTTCTTGGTCATCGTGTCTTGTATTCTGTTGTATCCCTGTCCCTAGCTGCTGCGCTACGTCTACACCCTCACATCATTAACAACTACTCCATGTATCTACAGTGCATCTAAGGAATCAAGGACATAGTCATTCATTGTACTAAAGGTACAATCATGGTTCAGTAAAGTTGTTATATTTAACTTCTCTGCTTTGAGCTGTGAATTGTTCTGATGAGACACTATGTTATGCGGTGGAAAATTAACATTTCCGCGAAGTGGGATTTACAAGACTACAAACGTCCATTTGGGCTTGTTGGTAATATAGTACTTCTGTTTCACTAAAAGCAGGGCAAAAAATGGCAACACACACACACAGACTGCTGTGTGTGTGTTGTCCTGTTTTCAGCACTTTTAGTGAAACATATCTGCGGGATTCATATCTGCGGGATTCCGTGAGCCAGAGAAAAGAAGCAAAAAGATGTTGCAGTATTCTCCAAAGATCTATTACCATCTTGTCCTGTGTGCCTCTCCATCCTCTCGTAACCTTCTAGTACGCAAAGTAAATTAGGCTCAACTCTCTCTCAACAATTTCTCTCCAGGCATTCCTGTCGTTAAATTTTATTTAATCGTGGCACGTTCAGCCGTGTAAGTGCCAGCAGTATCAGTCGCATCAGGCATTGCAGTCGTGACTGATCAGGTTGAACCCACGAAAATGTTGCAAACTGATTGAAAGCCTTACATAATTCTGCAATATATCGAATATTCACATCGAATGCCGCACACTGATTGAAATCCCTACATAATTCTGCAATATATCGAATATTCACATCGAATGTTGCACACTGATTGAAATCCCTACATAATTCTGCAATATATCGAATATTCACATCGAATGCCGCACACTGATTGAAATCCCTACATAATTCTGCAATATATCGAATATTCACATCGAATGTTGCACATTGATTGAAATCCTTACATAATTCTGCAATATATCGAATATTCGGCAAAAAACAGGATTGTGAGGGAAACGGGAGGCTCCATGAGACGTGGCGAATTCCACAAAAAATATTGCGGAAAGCCTGGGGCTTTATTTATGCCAAGTTCCTCGAGGAAGCTGACTTGATACAACTGATACAACGGAACTCAAACTCGCAAAGCTAATCTTTAGAAACTCAACTTAGCCTAGTACCACGCCACAAAAGTAAATATCTCTGTTTGACTGATCAATACACTGAGAGATCTAAAAAATTACACTTACTGAGCAGTGACGCCTTGCGCAAGGAGGGATTTGTAGAATTTCATTCCTTGAGAGGGCGACACTCGTTCGTCCTTGGCTCCCAAAAGAAACATTGAAGGCACACGTACCTGAAATGGAGAGAGGAAACACATCATGGGGGGTAGCAAGCCAGTGTCTTCAATCATTTCCACTCATATTTGATGTGGCATTGAAAAAAAATATGAGCAACTCCAATTATGAGTACCAGACGACAAGGAATAAAAAAAAACGAAGGCTCTTTGTTGCCACAAACTACCAGCAACGGCCAGTAGTTAACTACTAGTTAACTACTTTTTAACTACAATCGGGTAGTTTATCAACTACTTCCGATTTTGTCGCAAGCTTTACGGCACGATTGTGCTTCCGACTTTTACCTCGAGCTACTTGTTTGATGAGAACGGAGGTGCAGAGCAATTGTGCCGTGCTTGTGTACTAAATCTTCACTTTCATCGCTGCTCGTGATTCATATTTAGGTGTCCAAGAACACTACAGAATGGGATTAGTGTTGATGGACAACGTTAAGTAGTTATAAATGTAGTTAAAATACATTGCAGTAGTTAAATTAGTTGTTTTAACTATCTCCCCTGAAAAGTAGTTGAACTACTAGTTAAACTACTCCATCGCGAAGAGGTTAGTAGTTATAGTTAAACTACTGTAGAAGTAGTTAGTGGCCATCACTGCAAACTACTATGTTTCGTTGACAAAATTGTATTACCTGCTAACACTGATTTCATTTGTAGCTTTTACAAATTTGGTACAGAACACAGAGGCCAAATAAGTCCATGCGATGCAGTTGTCTAGACTGAACCCAGCCATCTTTTTTTAGTGTCAATTTTGTGTGTGTGTGTGTGGGGGAGAGGATTGCCCCTCCCCCTAATATCAGCTGATACATTGCACTTCCCTCTCTCCCCTGCCCCACTATGCACTCCGACAAAGAAACCGCCCTCCCCAAAACCGAGGGTCTGGACCTCCCTGGTCGCTTTGCGGCGCTAGCACGGAAGAAAAGAGAACTAAAGGCTACTCACGTTCTTGATGAACTTCACGGGGGACTTGTTCCACATGACCTCCATGTGCTTAGGTTCAGCCACTGTATCATACTTGTAGTTATTGTCCAGGCCACTTTCAATCCAAAACCTTTCAAGAACCAGGACAATGTTTCATCACCTCCAAAGAAACAGCTTTTTTTTGTGTGTTAGTTAAAAAGGTTGGGTGACAAACTGCTAGCTAAAAAGTGTAGCACATGTGCGCTTTTTCAGAGGCAAGGATACTACAGAAGAAAAAACGAAACTGGCGATGGGAAGTTAGCACACAAGAACTTGTCTCGGATATTAAATAATGGAGTACACTAAAATATGTGTTGTGACATACACAGTGAACCCTCATTAGTTATAACTAGGGTTTGCGGTTTTCGGCATTTCCTTTCAAGCTAATTTGGGGGGTGTTTATCTGCATTTATATGGTCCAACAAAATTCCGTGTCTTTCGGCAGCTATGTTGCGCCCCGAAAATAAATGCTCGAATCTGGGCATCCACACGAAAGCCTTGCTGGCTTGGCCGTGTTTTAACGAGCCTCAGAAACGGAAACAGGGGTGAGCCTAAGTCGTCATTGAAGGGGTACAGCCAGAAGAGAACAAAGTCAAACTATATAAAGCTAGGCAGTCAGTCATCGGATTTTGGAACTGTTTGGGAATTCCGAACATTCTCTGGCGATAACAGACCTCACAACCAGCATCCTTCTACAAGCGCTGAAGCACAACGGAACAAGGGCATCATCCAAAGACAACAGAGAGTTTTAGTGCACCGTGTATACTCTATCGCCTCGGCGTATCTAAGGAGTAGCGTGGTGGTTCCAACGGGGATTTCCCTTTCCCATTCAAAGGATTGCAGCTGACATGGTACTGGACATTCGGATTTTTTCAGAATACTCCAAATTTGAAAAAAAAAAAGAAAAAATCATTCCGGGGGTGTGTCCTTCAGCATTTTTCGGGAAATGCCGAAAACCATGAACCCTATGCATGATGTAAAACCCCCGAGACTAGGGAACACGAAGGGACAGACACAAACACAAAGCAAACACATCATGCATAATCTTCACCAGCTCGCTTGCTTCCTAGCCATTTTTTCACGAACCCTAGTTACGACCCCCGATAGCCTGATACACTCACTGTATGACAGTTTTTCTTGAAAACCGTTTCGCCTCTATGTAAATCCACCTCGTTAGTATGACAATCCACTTATTTGACAATGACCAAGATTTTTGTTATAAATGTGATCAAACACAGGGGTTGTGCTCTCGTTATTATGACCTCGTCTCATGATGTCCGACTCCTTCAAGGTTTGCCTGAATGTTCGACTCCTTGAGCATGCGTTGTCTATAGGACAGACATTGTAGGGATTGTTCTTGTTCGCTGGGATTCAAAGACACTACAATTATAGACAGGAGTTCAGATAAAGCTGCTCGTGAAATTCTAGAGGCGCTTCACATTAGTTTGCATGGCAACACGTGCATGAGTGTACCATCAGTTGCATTAACTCAGCTTGAAAGGGATTTCCTTGCCTGTTAAGATTACACGTGGGAATGCCTTTCGTTATTGCTCCGCGTGTTACTACTGTGTTGCCATTGGTTGGTTGCTCTGTGCACTGTATATGATTGCTTCCTTCCATTAAACTTCTGCTAGCTGCGAGTCTGCAGGTCTCCTGTCGTTTATGTTTTAACCCACTTGTCTGCGTCCCTGCCTGCAGTTCTGCTCAAGTACGTGCTCGTCACATGACCCTCAGAGTAGCCCAAGGGAGAGGGTGACACGTGTTAAAGTAGGGCGCCAAGATTTGAGGTGACCCTTGATGTTGTTCGCCTCAGGATTACTCACGGCGCAACTCAAACCGCTGAAGTGCTTAAGATAGTGACCATGTGACCAGGTCACACAGCACAGCGGTCATGCACATAAGAATGGCTGTAACAAAGCAAACTGAAGGACTGAGTTGACAGCCAGAATGAAGAAGCGGCTCTGCACATGTCTTTAGAGAGCCCTTCCTCCCACCAAGATGGTGCTACATAAATCGTCCATTTAGAAAACTTCCCTGCTGGCAATTGCTCCAAGCAGACATCGGTAACAGATGAAAGAAGGAAGTCACTGCAAGGGTTAGCCAGCTGTAGGACTCAAACCTACACCTACTGACTTTCCCCATGGCTTCCTTCTTTCATAATTAATTTCTTAGGCACTTGAGGCTTTGTATGTATTTGTCTTTTCTATGTGTTCCAGCCTCAGAACATCAATTGCCATCATTGGTAACAGATTTTTTCAGAAAATAAGTCATCATAATCACGTACGATTTTGTTCTGCGTATCGGTCTACCCAGTCAGCAGAGAGCGTGCTTTATGACTAAAGCCTGCGGGAATGGGGGTGGTTATAATGTTAACGAGGGTTCACTATAATAAGAAGTACATGAACAAACACGTTTTTAGATCATTTTCAACATGCCTGCTGTTTCTTCTTCCAAAACGTGCAACACCACAGGAAAGTCAGTAGTCAGAAGATTGGAATCTTCTGACTACTAAAGTCATACGATGGTACCATGACTGAACTAACTTAACTTAACTTAAATTGCAGAGATTGAATAAACAGGTGGGACAAAAGCACAACATTCACAGCAACCATCAGTGCACAGGCACTGATCTTTGTCGGTGGTAGCAATCCACTACTCCCTCAATTGCCAGTCAAGAGTGTGACCACTACACTATACAGACATCACGCTCTCATCAACACAACAAAGCACTGTTCACACACAAATGGGCACACATTTTTCTCCATGCACTCTTAACATTCAGACACAAACAGAGGCAGGCAGCATTTAAAAATTTTTGTTAGATAAAAAAAAATGTTGGCAGGGCAGTGTCAGGGACACATCCGCTATATGGAATACGTCGGTGTCATTTTGCGACATTGTCGTTTGTGTGCACCATTGAAGCCGAGCACTGCAAATTTGAAACATTCTCTCCATCGCCGTGCACGCCAGGACCTTTCAATGGCCCCTCATTATGTCCGGCATTTTGCCGTTTTTCTTCCGATACTCCTTATATCGTTTTACTTATTTCCTTTGCAAATGTTGCAACACTTTGAAGTTGAGTAGGACTCTCTGTCACTTATCCCCTTTTTGGACTGTGTTACGGTTATTAGTTCACTGTTTTATCCCTGTGACACCCTGTGCTGTAGAACCCGTGATTACGGATAGTTTGAGTGGCGGAACATACGTACAGTCTCTCCACTTGCTGAGTTGTGACTTGCGCCGAGTATACAGAGTTGCGCAAAATAGCGTCATTTTTGCCGTATTTCCTTACACGTGCCTCCGTCGTCTCAAGGCCAGGGTCAAAGTAAGTTGCAGTAAGTATCGCCCGTACATCTATTGTCTATCACGTGATACTGTTGTCATGTTTCATTTGAAATCCATCCCAGAACTGCCCCCTAGTAGCTCCGGACAAAGACGTATATTCTATGCAAACAAAAATGCTGCTCGCCTCGGGTTGTTCACTCATTTTCTGAATTACTTGTCACGACAAAATAAGGTTATCTGTACCAGTCTGGGATGTCCGAAGGGCCCATCACTGCAAGAAAACGTAAAAACACAATCATGTACTCTGAATGGATTACTTTGCACTTATTTGGTCAACTAATCATATTTATCCCTTCTCTTTTTTTTCTTTTACTTCGCATTAAACATATTCCCCCCTCATATTTATCAATCACAAATGTAGTTATTCACTAATGTGTTTTAACTTATTATTTGGGTTGTTATTATTACAACATGTAAAGTGTGTAAAGGCTGAACATGTCCAAGAATATGAAGTAATTCCAAGAATGAAGTAACAAGAATATGACAGCAAGAAATTTCGATGCAAGACAGAAAAACATTTAACGAAATATGCGGACACAATTATCTATGCCCCCTGTAGGAAGGTGCCTGGCGGCTTCACTGAAATACATAGCTATGTATGTAAACATATTCGATGTTTTTGTAATTCAGCCCAAAATAATTACAAAACATGCTGTACACATGATGCTCGTTTATCAGTATTTTTTGCTCCATGAATGATTAGTTATTCTTATGGAATGCCATTTGAAATAGTATGAACGCATAATCTCCTTGTTCTAGAGGAACATACGACAGTGGGTACCCACCTGAAATATCCACCACAGGGTTTCTCACAACACAAGCTCTGTAGAAGTTCTGTAGCAAAATGAACGTGTAGTAGTTAGCGGGAAGCCCTCTACAAAACATCTGCTTCTAAATCACTTTCTTTTTATGTTATCAAATAGAATTCACGTGACACGCTGAAAAAACGCTTTTGTGCTTTTGCAACTATAAACTGTTATAACAAGAATACTGACATGGTGGCACAGGCCGTGCCCTTTTTTTTTTTAATGAAGGTAAAGTATACGTAGAGCCTGAAGTTTTTGGGAAATATTTTTTCTAAATTCGGGGGGTAAGAATCGGGTAAATAAACATATGTGCACTAAATTCATGCGAATTTGGGTGAAAACAAAAAAAAATTCCAGTACACTAAATTTGGGGAGAAATTGGGCTCAGTTACTCAAAGTAACTGTAGCGGTTTGGTACAAACGGTGATGTAACTGCATCTGCTACCAAACGAGTAAGTTATCGCATTCCTAGAGACGTCCCAGTGAGGGCAATTTGCCGGGTAAAAATCGGGTTTCACCCTAAAGCGTAAACCTTCAATTCGGGGTGCAAATTCGGGGTGCAAATTTGGGGAAGAATCGGGTAAAACCCTAAAACTTCAGGCTCTAAGTATACGTACATAAAAACTTGACCCATCTACTTTTGTGTAAAACAGGACAGCTGTGCAGATAGCAAAATTTTGAACCTGACTTGAATACGAATACCTCACACAGACACCAGTTTGCAATATGTCACACAGACTGCAATATACAGGGTGTGTCACATAAGACACAGCAGAACCTTCTTAAATTCACGATTTATCTTTCGTTTGGCAGGGTCGTTGAATATATTTTCTCCCGATGGGGCCAACTCTGTACTGTGCTGTATCGGTAATTAGTGCAGCTGTTGATTAGCTTTCATAACCCTGTGGAGCCTAGTCTGCTAGAATCGAAGCAGCAGTGCTTTTATGCGCTCTAGTAAAAAAATATGCCAGAATGCACAATCTTCGAGTGTTGCACGAGCTTTGCGGTCGCTTCCTTCTCTCTCCCTCTCGGTGTCACCCTTTCTCAACTGACATCAGGCTGTTCCACAAATAATGGAGCACCTCGCATTGTCCAAGGGGTGAGTGTGAGGGGAAATAGTGATGCAGTTTCTCAACCTACATTATTGCCAAAATGCTGCCTTTGGTTTTGTTCCCTCCATTATCTTCATAACTTAAAAACCCGAGACTAGGGGACAAAAAACGACAAACACAGACAAGACCTTGTCTGTGTTTGTCGTTTTTTGTCCCCTAGTCTCAGGTTTTTAAGTTATGGATCTATACCACCAGCTCGCTTGCTACCTCTCTATCCTCTCATTATCCATTATCTTGTTTGACCTACTCAACACCCCCCCAAGACACAGTTTGCGATTTCTTCTGATAATGTGACGCAATAAAGCTGTTCAGAAAGGGTGATAGCGAGAGGGGCATAGGAGAAAGTGGACACAGAATAATGCACCGCTTGAAAATTGTGCATTTTCGATATTTTTTACTAAGGCGTTGAAAAGCGCTGCGGTTCCAGTCCTAGCGGGTTCGACTCCTCAACGGTTGTGCCCTCCAACTCTGTCATTGCGTGTTCAACCTACTTTCACTAATTTTTATGAAGATTAATTATGAAAATTAATTAACAGCTGCACTAATTCTGATATACGACTACCTCTGAGTAGGCCACATTGGGAATATATACTCAATGACCTTTCCAAAAGAAAAATAAATTGCAAATTTAAGAAAATTCTGTGACGCGGTCCGTATAGGAGGTGTGATCACAAGGTTCCAAGGCCAGCTCCGCAGCACCATGCGATAAGTCGCCACAGGGACGAGCACACAGCTTTGATGTCGATGACCTTAGTTTGTTCTCATGCCGAGTGGCAACCATTTTTGAATATTGATTGCTCTGAAAACACATTTTTGTGACCACATGTACAAGAGCTGTTGAAATATGGGCTGCAAACTGGAGAGAGAGAGCGAACATCACACTCTTCATCGAACTCGGAGCAGCAGAACGCGACTGTGACAATGCTGGTTTTCCGGGCCTAATTATTACTCTTAGAAGTCGTTATCCTATGACAGGATATTTTATTCATATTTGATTCCCATTCGAAAATTTCACTATTCGCGCACCTCTACTTTTTACCCATTCTTCCTGGTGACGTCATCAAGTTTTGGTATAGTGACCTGAGAAAGGACTGTCCTTGCGAGATAGAGTGTAATCTAGGGTGGCTTCAGCCATTAGTTAACGGATGGATATCGATAGCTGTCAGTTTTGCAAGTTTCACATCCAGACCTTTCTTCACATAGATAGAAATCAGTCGCTGTGCTTCATAGTCTCTTATTTTCACCGGTTTCTCTCTTTGTACTGCCTGCTCTTCCTCTGGTAATTCTTGACAACAGTTATATATCACTTGAAATGGTTAACAACAGCCGATGCACCTGCTGGCATATGCAGCATTGTGCTGCAGAACTTGCATGCTCCAGCTGCCTTGGAGTACTCAAAGTACTGACATACAACATTCCTCCTTGCCGACAGTCCGTTCTATGTCTCCATACCACTTACTGACACCATGGTAGTATGGAAGGAAATAACTTTTGAACGTCACTGAGTCAGTACACTATGCTCCTGTTTTCCCGCAATCCACTCCATCGAAAAGTAATGATGATGATAATGTTGATTGGGTTGATTACGTTCCAGAGGGGCTATATTCTCTGATTGTCGAGATGCGTCGGGAAAAGTAAGCGAAAGGCAAGGATTGGACTGTGGAGAGCAATAGTTTTTTTATGTCCCTGAAGTTTGTAATGTATCTCAAGGGATCTTTGGAGGTATGTATATTGAAATCAATCAATCAATAAATAAACAGTTGCATTCCACTTACTTTTCTTGGTGCACCAAGTTATCTCGACAATCAGCAAACATAGCCTCCCATGTCAGCATAAAATGCAGCCCCAAATGCATTGCCACCTTTCTATGTTTGCCACTCTTATTGCATCGAGTGTTTTATTATAAGAGAATTTTGGCAGCTGCATTGAATTCGTCCGCAATGCTGACGTGAGTGTGCCAACATAGGTGCTATCTTTGCAATTTTTGAAAAATATTTGAAAACTGCAAATACTGTTGAAACTGCATTACCTATCTGATTCAAATTCAAAGTTTCAAATATTTGCGCAGCTCTTCAGAGAAGTCACGCCCCATTTGTTTTCCATTTGCGTTGCTCTTGTATTGTAATTCACGAGTGCTCTTACTGTATAACAGCAATTAGTCAATTTTTTCATCCTTCACTGTGAAGAATTGTTGCAAGTTTTTACTTTCAATGTAAAATCCAGGACCTTTGCACTTGTAAGAAGTGACGTTTGTAGCACAGGACACACAAAAACACAATCCAAGCAAAGCATTGACAAAAGCATTTTCCGTTGCACTAATACCCTATGTCTTTAGCTCCAAGCCTCGTTATCACATCACAATGTAATTCTCAAGTAACATTGATGCCGAGCATTCTAAACAGAAAGCACGAAAAGTGATCTACACTTACTGGAAACTGTCCAATTGCATGACAGGCAATGAAGCCCCCATGAGAACCTCCAAAGATGACCATCTTATCTGGGTTGATTTCATCTCTCTGGGCAGCCACTTCAGCTGCACACTAAAATAAAGACCAAAATATGGGTACTACTGTGCAATGATATATGCAGTATCACAATTGGATCGCAAAGATAACGCACCACATATGACAATGTACCATATTGTACCACACGGAATACTTGTGCAATGCTTTCAGTTACATGGAAATGTTCCGGACAGCTTCATAATGTTGTTTCCTCAAAAGGAAATTATGAGTGACATTTACCAAACAAACAGTATATGGATGGGTCAGGCTAAATTTACTGTACAATGCATGCACAAAAATACTTTTCGTATAATGGCTAGCCATTCTGATGCATACATACGTCTGAAAGATAACTACTAACACTTTTTTTGTTTGAATGTGTGGCACCAATGCTCTACAAAGCAGCTGCTGCTGATGACACCATGGGAGAGAGAAAAAAGGCTCGTAACAAAATTGGATTCCAATTAATCAGACGTAAATCTAATTGACATGTTTCACATGGAGATTTTAAGCAGCATGAGGAATTATGGAACATATTTGAAAGTTTGGTTTGGTTCAGGACTGTCACTGTACACATTTCTGCACTTCACTGGCTCATCCAAAAATCTGCTATAGGGATGACAAACGTGTGAGGCAGCCAGATAAGCGGAGCATGACTAGTCCTCTGTGTTTTCAGTTAGCATGTAGTTGCCTTGCGTTTGTTCCACAACAGTAACGGCTTTGGTTTCTGAATAACGGTTTTTCACATGTGAGTGATCATGACAGATTAATTTGAAGGTTGGGGGGCAAAAAAGGGGCTGTGAAGGAAAAGGGGGATGGGTTTTCCACGCCGCTTATGGGTGCAAATCGGGGGTGGAAACGGGATCTATTGGGTTTCACCCTAAAACACTGGGCTTTGAGTATGTCTAGTAAATTTAATGCAATGTGGAAGATTTTGTGTCATTTTCTGGATTACGTACTGCATTTCCTTCATCTTTGCTCAAAGTTAACGAAACATTGATGCAACACGCAAAATTGATCGTGTATGTGCATGAGTACAGTATGGAACGTTAAAATAATTTATAATGGACCTTCAGGTTTCTGTTGTGGAACTGTGAAAATGTAAAGATGCATCTCAATATTGCGTAAGGTGATAATTTTTAAGATACCATACCTGTACATCAAAGATGTCTTGCTGGCCTATCTTCCCTATGAGGGATCGAAGGTTCTCTTCCCCAAACCCAGTAGATCCCCTGTAGTTCACTGCAGAGAATGCGAATGAACATCTCGGCAGCAACCCCTATGTAACTACAGCACATAGCGTTTTCTTCGGGCAGCAGATATGGTCAATTTTGAAGCGTTCCATATCCAAACCCAGACATTTGAGGTGCATGAAACTAATGCAACTAATTACAGAAATAAAATTTATTTGCATAGTAGCAGCATAGTGCAGATTGATATATTCAGCTCTTCGCTGAGTGAGACACCAAATACATACAGTGAATTTTTTTTTAAACACACACTAGCATATTTTCTCTAAATTATTGCAAAAGAGGATGCCATGTAGTCAGGAATGTAACTCACCAAGAAGAACAGCAAAACCACATTTGACAAAAAGTATAGGGAAGAGCTGGAACCCTGCATGAAAGGATGTGTGCGGTCCTCCTGCACGCAACATCTCGGTGTAAGAACCAACCCGTATTTCTATCGCATAACACAAGAAACCCTAGTGCCAATGCCCAAAATTATGTCAGTTGACCAGAGTTCTTACGACAATGCTATAAAGTGTCAGAAGAACAAATAAATAAAATAAATGACACAATGATCGGCAGGGTACGGGTTGAACATAGAGATGGAAAAGTATCGAAATTTTGTATATCGATCGATAAATACTGGTACGTATCTGAAACAGAATATCAATGATCATTGATTAGAAATATCGATACTTTATCAACATACACGGTGTCCCAGAAAATGTGTCATTGAATTATATAATAAAAAACTACAGCACCTAGAGTCATGCGGCCAACGGCATTTGTTCTTACTGGGTTTTTGCCACCTCCTCATGTGAATGTCGTGTAACGTAAGTTTAATTATGTAAGTTTTTGCAAGCTTAAGTCGGATATTTGCCAAGTAAAGGTCACTTTTTTACCCCACCAATGTGAAGAGCGTGTCTAATTTACTCAAATTAATGAGAATTGCCAAGGATATTCAGGAGGTATCCCATCAGAAAAAATAGCCGAACATCATGCTATACGGAACTCCCACAGGATAGAGCACGATGAATTTTTCAGCACAATCTTTGTCAGTCCGACGAAAGGAGGTTGGAAACCCAGTCCTCCCCAGCATCGCACAAAGAGATAACACAGGCACGGCTTATCACGTCCGCCTTTCGCTGGGATAATGCTTTCCCTCTCCCAATTTAGGAACTGTTACTTTTTCTGCTATCACTCTGTGGGCTGGCTTTGCAACCTCCTTTCGTTGGACTGAGAGCGATTGCGCTCAAAAAGTTATCGCGCGTCATGGTCCGGTGCTCCGAAAAGCATGATGTTCGGCTATTTTTTCCGATGGGATAGCTCGTGAATATCACTGCCAATTATCGTGAATTTGAGTGAATTCGGCACGCTCTTCATATTGGTGGGGTAAAAAAGTGACCTTTTCTTGGCAAATTTGCGAGTTCAGTTCGCAAATATTTACATAATTCAACTTACGATACACGACATTCACATCAGGAGGTGGCAAAAACCTAGTAAGAACAAATGCCGTAGGAAGAACAAATTCTAGGTGACGTAGTTTTTTTATTATAATTCAATGACACGTTTTCTGGGACACCCTGTATATTGATACCTTATCGATATGGATTGAAATATTCTGGAGACCATCGGACTGCGATCGTTATTGTGAAGGGGTTCCTTATTTTATTTCCCAGATCCCCACCAGCAATGGGGTAGAGTATCGCCTCTGGCGATGAAGCTCCCCACTCTCCATCTCAAAATAAAGTAGAAGTTGTTGTTGGATTGAAATATTGATATAGTCGAGCCCATTTATTACAATCAACATTAACTCCGATATTACAGTGAAATGGCTAGTTTCCGACAGCTCGCCCAGAGAACGATGTGCTTTTAACTGCGCAATAGCTGATGGGGATTATACATGTACGTTGCAGAGCACTCAGCATTGAAGGGGCTCGTGAGAAGTAGCAGAGGTTGCTCCCTCTCCATGTTCTCTCACCCTCGTTTCTCTTTCTTTTTTCTACAAGTGGCTGTCTGCAACAATGGCACCATGGTATGCTCAAGGAAGCGGTTTGTTAAAGAAAGGCCTCCAAATGAAGTTGCGCATGCTTGACATTTTTTGTACTGGTGTGCCAGAGCAAGACCGTGTTGCGTAGTATGGTGCCTTCCAAGATCTTAGTTGGCAGATAGTAGTTGCTTGTTGTCTCATGTTCTGCATTCTCATGAATCTTGGCATATCAACATTGCATACCTAGCTTCAAGCACGTGTTACACCTATGACCTATATGCCTATCCATACATGCTCTATGCCATGTAATTAGACAAGCTGGTGGTGCTGTTTCAAATGTGAACTCACCGTGAGGCCACACAATTAAAGGCAAGTCGGTTTCATTCTTGGGTGTCACGAGCGTTGCTTCAAAAATCATGTCTGCAATGTGAAACATCAAGCAAAACAGGGTTTACCACATGTTTGTTGGTCTCAGAAGCATCAACTTCAAGACAAAATGATGAAATGCACAACATACTTTACCACATTCCCGCTAAGGCACAGTAGTTGAACTGTTAGATGTACCACTAGTTTTTAGACTACTTTTGTAATTTGTGAGTGGCAATTCTAATTACACAAAAAGTAGGTCAAGTAATTGTAGCAGGACTTAGTAGAAGTGCAAGTAGTGAGGAATGAGACTTAAGGTTTGATATGGTTCTGAGCAGGCTATTAGCTGACAACATGAGGACAAGGAGGACACTATGAAAGTCAATACAGTCACTGACTGATTTTTTGGACATGCTGAATTATACAAACACCATCACATGATGGCCAGTCACCCCATAGAACCATAGAATTAGTGTGTAACAGCGCTCAAACTTTTGGCCGACAACACAACCTGTTGCATGATTTTTATGACTTGATTTGTCCCCAACGGCGACCTGTACCACTGCTTCTCAAAAAGCAGAGTCTTCCTCATGAAGTTGATGCTGGCAGCATAAAACATACAGGGTGGTCCACCAACCATGATAGAAATTCATAGTAAAAAACGTAGGCCCCGGAGAGACATGCGGTCAAGGGATTTTTTCTGCCAATAACTTTTGCCACATATTGGTAACATTTTTATTTCATTTCAATTGACAGAAAGTTAATTTCTTGAATTGAACTCCGAAATTTCCCAAGGCAACCTAACGGTTTCTTTGCGGGAATGGGTTCCCCGTGATCATTTTACTCAGTATACCACATAATCCCACTCGTAATGCAATGGCAATTGCCGAAATAAATTTGCCCAAAATCCGTGGAAGAGCCTTTGGCTCCGCCTTTTTTTTGACGGCTTGTAGTTTGAGCGCAAAGCTGCGAAGAAAGGAGGTTACATTGACACGCCACACGAGGGGGGAAAGGTTTACAAGCCTTGCCCACGGAGCAAACACGCGCAGTGAGTGCGGGAATCAGAGCTATCTTATCAAAAATGAGGTCACCCGACGGCTTGTAACTAGACCCTGAAGTTTTAGGGTTTTATTTTTTTCCAAATTCGGGGGGTAAAATTCAGGTCAATCACTTGATGTCGAAAATTCATGCAAATTCGGGCTGAAAAATTACCATCAGACTGAATTTGGGGATAAATCGGGCTCTATTGTCGAACATTGTAACACAACGTTCATTGTACAGCCTATCCAGAGTATCAGACGTTGAGGTCAACCGTGTATTTTGTGAAAAATTAGTATGTCATTGCCGTGAGGTGCCTAGCTTAGGTGCAGTTTTGCGAGTAGAAATCGGGTTTAACCCTAAACCTGTGAACCTCGATTCGGGGTGCAAATTCAGGGAAAAATCGGGTTTAACCCTAAAACTTCAGGGTCTACTTGTAACCCTTTCCCCCCTCGTGTGGCGTGTCAATGTAACCTCCTTTCTTCGCAACTTTGCGCTCAAGCTACGAGCCGTCAAAAAAGAGGCGGAGCCAAGGCACTCATTTCCACGGATTTTCGGCAAATTTATTTCGGCAATTGCCACTACATTACGAGTGGGATTATGTGCTATACTGAGTAAAATGATCACGGGGAACCCATTTCCGCAAAGAAAACGTTAGGTTGCCTTGCGAAATTTTGGAATTCAATTCAAGAAATTAACTTTCTGTCAACTGAAATGAAATAAAAATGTTACCAATATGTGGCAAAAGTTATTGGTAGAAAAAAATCCCTTGACCGCATGTCTCTCTGGGGTCTACGTTTTTTTTCTATGAATTTCTATCATGGTTGGTGGACCACCCTGTAGACATTGCAATGATGTTCACAATCTCCAGCATGGTGAAAAAGGGAAGAAAGGCATGCTGTGCTTGTAAAATGGTTTCGTCATGCTCATGCACACAATTAACATTCCTGTGTATGGTATGCTTATCAAAGCGAAAGGCACTGGAGCTACACGATGTGTAGATGCTCTTTTTTTTTTTTACATTCCGCGTTAGCGCTGCAAAGCAACTGTGGCTATGAGCAGCGTACAGATGCAGAGAGATGGAGAGAGGACAGTGGAAAGGAGTGGGGGACAGGGGGGGGGGGGAGAATGTGTAGATGTGTAAAGTGTGTGCATGCAATGAGTCAACTGGATATCCTAAAAAAAAAACATCCAGCAGCTTATATGTGGTGTTAGCTGCTTACCTAGCGAACATACTGATGTATGAAGAAAGAAGGAAGGAAGTCACTGAAAAGGTTAGCCAGCTGCAGGACTCGAACCCACATCTTCTGGATTGTTTGTGTTTGTGTTTGTGTTCATACTGATGTAGCAAAGGTTTCTAATGGTCCAGCTAACTTCACTGTAAACATCTGAGAAAAGGGAAAATATAACTTGACTCACTTGACTCGTCAGGTGGGGAGAACTGCAGGATGTACCAGCTGATGCCAGACACCTTGTTGTCATCTTGCTCCACTGGAGTCCAGACCGTTACCGACCCCTCCGACGACAGCATACCGACAACCTGCGGAGAATGTCTCGTCAAAAGGAGGAAACAGGGAAGGAAGGACTTACAATATGAGGCGTAGAATTGAGAGCTGATAAGGCCGCCACAATGAAGTTCTCTTTCACTGTCAGAACCTCCCAAAACCCAACTGTTTCATCTGAAATGTTTTCGATACAAGATTAGGCTTTGTCAACAAATATTTGTTAGAAACGCGAAGATGCTGCCACAATAACAATCTAATTTCCAAGTTTTTCCAATTTGAGGAATTATAGCTAATAAGGGTCAGTTAAACTTTACATCTAAAAGGCAGTGAGCCAAGTCAGCCTAGATACAAATTTAAGCTAGTGAGGGTGATAAGCAAAAATGTGGGGAATTTAGGGAGACACGATGCAGACTATTGCAGATAGATAGAGCCTGAAGATTTAGGGTTTAACCCGATTCTTCCCCGAATTTGCACCCCGAATTGAAGGGTGCCCATTTAGGGTGAAACCTGATTTTTACCCAGCAAATCACCCTCACTGAAACGTCTGTAGCAATGCACACTTGCTTGTATAGCAGGTAACACAAATTACATTTACTGTTTGTACCAAACCAGTACACTTCGTTGGAGTAATAGAGCCCGATTTCTCCCCAAATTTAACATACTGGAGGTTTTTCGACCCGAATTCACACAGATTTAGAGCACACGTTTATTCCCCCGATTTTTACCTCCCGAATTTAGAAAAAAATATTTCCCGAAAACTTCAGGCTCTACAGATAGATATCTTGGCACTAATTTTTGTCTTTTCATTCAGCACTTTCCCACACTGCACAGATAGCATGTATGAAGTGTAACACAATGCCTGAAGTGTAACACAATGCCTGCATTGGACAACTGCGCCGGGTAAAACGCTGCAGCCCGAGCCCAGTCTAAGCCCGATGACCTCCTAGAACGTGACCTCAAGCACCTCTCAGGCCCCAACATCTCAATTACACTGGACAAGTGGCTAATCTTTCCGGTCTTAGTAATCTTCGAATTCACTATGGGCGGGATGCTTCAGAAATAGTATATTACGCTGGGACTTAAATTCTGCGATTCATGTTCTGCGCAGTTGTACAGCGCTGGACAAAAGTTTACGGAACACGCTTCTGCGCATTCATTCCTCAGTGTGCCGCGCCAGCAGCAAATGAGATTGTACAGATTTACAGACATGTGCCTAGGTAACCCAGTCACCTGTTTGAAAGTTCATATGGTGCCATTCGCTGCTGACGTGTCACCCTGAAGAAGGAATGCGCCGGAGCGTGTTCTGTAAACTTATCCAATATTTGACGCGAATTCGAGAACACGAATAATTTGCACACCCCTACCCAAAACACAAGGATGACACAACAATTGATGACCATAAGTGATGACACAACAGTTTTTGTGATGAGACAACAATTTTGTGCACCCAGTTGTTGCTCTTTAATGTGCACCGAAATCTCAACACACGGCACACCATTCAACATCCTCTGTGGACAACACATTTCCTTGAGCAGCTTGCACCATGCCATGTTTAAACCTGCACCCTTGGGGTCAGTAAGTAGTCATGTTACCAAACAGTTTACAGAGGCTGGTCCACTTTTCGAGGGGTGTCACCTGTTGCATTGATAGAGTTTTGATTGTTGCAACAGTGGACTACATAAGCAGCAGTGGTTGCATGTGTGTGTGAGTACAGAAACCAGTAACGTCCAAAAAAAAAAGTGTGTTTTTGTACAATTATGTAGTCACGTGGCCTATTTTTACTCCGGTTGTGCTCCAGATTGGGCAATAACGAAGTTAATGAGGTGTACAAAAGTTAAGAAAAAAAAATACAGATGCCACAAGTGATCATAATGAAGTGGAGACACTCACCTCTGCTTAGCTTCATCAGATCTCCAAACTCAGTGTTGATACCAATCACTTCCTGAGTAAGAAAGTGACACAAAAGCGTTCAAGTATGGAGACAACACACACAGAGTTGGGGTAATGCCAACCTGAATAATTGCTGATTATACGAGGTGTTTGTTCTTATTTGATACGGACCTTTCGAGAAACCTATAAGAGTAGTATGGATACCATTTCTGCAAATGGGTTATGTGGCAGGGCAACCTTCTGTGCAAGTGTTGCCGACCTCGCTATTTTACATTTGCCTCTAATTCAAGAGATGATCCATTGATTTAGGGAAGTTAGTCAACTGGTTGCTACACAGCCTTCTGCACAGAATGGCTGTTTGCTGTATAACCCAGCTGCAAAAGTGGCACCTGCACCGCTGTCATAACCTTTAACAGCGCTACCTATATGAGGGAACTTTTGTCAAGTTCACGTCACGGTTCCTGCCATTTGATTCGGTCCGCCGTTAGTTGGCTGCAGCAGCAAATCGGAGAGCAGATAAAAAAAGAAAAGCATGGTGCACAGTCAATGTACCAGACACTATGTGGCCGCCAGCAGATAGGGAGTTCAGGGCTAGGTGCTCCGGCTGCAGCACGCAAATGTCATAGCACATTGAGCGAAACAAGCAGCCCCACGTGCACTGACAGCTTGAAGGCAACACGACCCAACAGTGTGATACAGTGAACCCTCGTTAATATGACCCCCGATAATCTGACATATGCGCTTTACGACCATACTCCTGGGGAACAATGCAGTGAAATCTCTGCAAATCCCCCCACCCCGTTAATATGACAATTCCACATTATGACCAAAATTTTCGGGAACGACCATGGTCATAGTAACGAGGGTTCACTGTAATGGAAATGTGGTTGCCATGAGATGAAACCAAGAAGATTCGGAACGGAAAGACGGCCGTTAGGACGCAAAAAGGAAGGTGGGAGGGCAAACAAGCACGCAAACACGCTGCCATGACCATGATATGTAAACGGTCCCAGATGTGTGTATATTCGAAACAAATGCGTGTCCATCGGAGTTTGTGGAGAAGCTTCTGAATGAAGAGTTCGAACATGTTTGTGACGTTCACGATAGGCTGTGGCTTCGGACCAATGTGGCGCCTGCGCATACACAACACAGTGAACTGTTGCACATGAATATGATACAGCTATCGTTGTCCCTTCTTCGCACGTGGATGCGAAAGGGCGTGAATTTTTATATATAAGAACCTGTATCGAATGAAAACAAATGCCCCGCACAACAGCGATACAAGGGAGGCTATCCACAGCAGCCTTGTATGTGTGTAGCAAAATACAACGGAGAGTAAAAGTCTCCAAGACTGAGACCACACCAATATTAAATTCACTGTATATATCAATACGACATACAGTATAGTTTCAGTGTGCCTAGCGTGGACATTTGATTCTGAAAACCACCCCAACAGTTTTCCAGTGTCCCCCTATATGATAAGATGTCCAACCGTTTCTACTGCAACACTGGGTTCAGCATGGTATAAAGAGAGTAGCATTTTCGCTGACATCACTATGCAGGCTTCACTTTACCTAAAGCATGCTTGCACTGGAGCAAGTATCTTTCAGACTACCAGCGTTAAAGCAGACCACATTCCAATATTTGCGTTTCCGGTGAAGTCGTGGCCACCTGGCGGCGATTTCTAAAAGCTGCGAGTGGAGGTCCGAGAGCGTTGCCCTGACAGGGAAGCGGTACAGCGGTACACGTTTCTCTTGCTTATGGACAGACTGCTGGCAGCAAAGAATGTATCGAAATCGAAAAGAGGAATGTTGCACTACTAATTTCTTCTCGACCTGTTGGAAATACCCTCATGCTTTCTTTTAATAGTTTTGTGACCAAGAAGGATGGAACGGTGGTCCCATTTGTCGACCCATCGCACGAGTTTCCTGATCAACTCTGTCACCACAATTTTATCTTAATCAGTGATGGCAGGTAGTTAACTACATGTAGTTAAACTACTAGTTAAACTACCTCATTGTAGTCATAAAGTAGTCATCAACTACTTGCGGAAATGTAGTGGCAACTACTAGTTAAACTACTATTTCGAGTAGTGAACTACAGTAGTTAGGTTACTGCAGGCGCCAAATACTTCTGATTTTGCCTCAAGCTTTACGGCACGATTGTGCTTCCGACTTTTACCTTGAGCTACTTGTTTGATGAGAACGGAGGTGCAGAGCAATTGTGCCGTGCATGTGTACTAAATCTTCACTTTTAATGCTGCTTGTGATTCATATTTAGGTGTCCAAGAACACTATAGAATGGGATTGGTGTTGATGGACAACGTTAAGTACGGTAGTTATAGATGTAGTTATAGAAGTAGTTTTAACTACCTCAACTGAAAAGTAGTTGAACTACTAGTTAAGCTACTCCATTGCGAAGTAGTTATAGTTAAACTACTGTAGAAATAGTTAGTGGCCATCACTAATCTTAATATTAATCTTAGTACATACAGGATGAGGAACTGGCATTTCTTCGTCATTTTCGATGCATTTTCAAACCTCAAGCGAAGTAAACAATATCACCGTGCTAATGCGGTGTAGCCAAGCATCCACTATGAATGGTCTCTGGGAAAGAAAGCTTCTGCCTGGTGCCATAAGGTATCAATGAATGTCTCGATAAAAATATCGCACCAAGTTGTATGTAAATACCAAGAGCCGTGCAGAAAATAAATACTTCACTTTGCCAGAGCATCTCCTGCAATGCTCAGGTGTTATGTATGGTGTTCACTCAAGACAAGGTGTCAGATATATGTGTGTGTGCCAAGGATTTCAAAATATGTATTGTTCGTGTGTACCTTTGAAATGCAGTCACAGAGTTCTGCAAACATCAGGGTCACGTCAGCTTAATTTTGTCATCACCACACCAAACAAGAAGTGTTCTCTTGAGCTCTTGCAAATATCCATGTGAAAGTTAACTTGTGCATTAAAATTTTTTGTGATTACTTGTGTCTCAAAGTTCCCAAAAGTATCCTAGAGACCCTAAAGTCAGTGACAACAGAAGTCATACACTTGACCCCACCCCCCACACAAGAATCACTCTGCGCGCGCAAATGTAGTGCGGCACGGCCAAGTGGGGACTGGAGGAGTGAGAGAGGGATGGGAGGCCAGCACTACATCGTGAAGTGGGGGCGTCGTGCAATGGCTGATAGCCATTTGCGGGAGCCTTCCACGGGTGAGTGGGTGGTTCCAATTGTAGGACTTAAGTTGTCACTGACTATACACTTCCTACAGAGCTGTTGTTCCCTTGCAATGCTCACACGTAAATACTACAGGACTATGTACTACTCGATGGAGAAACTCAAACATAGTATTGCTTGCAGACTACTAATCCGCATTCCAAAACGCATGCTACGTCGTTCTTCCAAGCAACTGACCCCTGCTTTGCCTTCTGAGATTCTAAAGTGCCTCCTTTGTTCACTCGACCCCCGACGCATGTAAAGGAACTCTGATGACAGAAACTTTGTGCCTACTTCTCTGAGTTGAACTGCACAGTATGAGATGACCAGCAGACAAAATTAATTCGGTTTTCATGAAACATGTCAATTTGTGAGTATTAAAAACTAAAACAGATTAAAATAATTTCGATCAACACCGCATTCCCTACGCTCGCTTTGCTCGGACGTAGCCTCCTATATCGAAGATGCCTGCTTATCCGTGCCGAGCGCAATGGGAACCGTCCATCACGTCTGTTTCTGGCGTTTTCCGCAAGAGGCGCTCCCTTCCTAAAATGCTTTTCTGTGCCACTTCGGGGTGATTGAGCAGGCATCTTACAATATAGGAGGCTCTGGCACAGAGACCCCGTACGTCTGCCATCTTGGAAGTTTGGGGCGCCACCTGTAGTTAATTGAAATCGCTAATTTATAACGAGGCTAGCACTTAGAAGAAAATCCTCTTTTGAAATAAAGCAGCGGGCAGCCGTGGTAACACATTTATTTGGCAGATCAACTTTTAGAAGTCAGCTCTTATGACGTTATGGAGGTTGTCATCAACTCTGCACAAATATGTGTACCTGTCAATGACACACTATTTTTCCCAGTAAAAAGCCCAAAGTAAATCAGTGAATAAAGGCTATTTTTCTTAATCCCACGATGTTCGCCGCAAAAAAGTTTATAATTTGTACACGAATCTTGCAGCTATTGCTGGAAGCCACTCACCCACTTGCTGTGCCAACAGCTGGAGAGGACCACTGTTGTGCAGTCACTCATAAAGCAATTTTGTGGGAGCTTGTTTAGGTACAGGCCAGGAAAATCGTTCCCTGCAAGTAACACACATCAGTTAAGGGTCTCTCGTTTCAGATATTGTTACAGCTTATCTTGCAATGTTAAGGCAACTAAGCTCCTTTCTTCTTTCAATGATACAAATTTTCTTCACTCAACCACGTTGTACGTATTAGGACTGCCATACTCGGCCATACAGGGCTCATAACCCATTTCTAAACACTCACTCACAACTGCATGTGCGAATAAATTCTGAAGCTTGAGCACCTCTTGCTTCGATTTTATGGACATACACACGGGTATTTTAGGCACGAAAAATTGTCCAAAAATACTTCCCAACATATCGAGTTTCTTTATTGGTCAGACTACTGCGTGCGTGCTAGTACACGCTCCTTTCGGGTTTCAAGATTTATTTTTAAAGGTGTCCATGAACAACCTATCCATCCTTTACCTTTATCCTTAACCTATCCTTTATCCAGTGATGGTCAGTAGTTAACTACATGTAGTTAAACTACTAGTTAAACTATCTGATTATAGTTAAAAAGTAGTTATCAGCTACTTGCAGAAATGTAGTGTGCAACTACTAGCTAAACTACTACAGTCGACCCGCGTTTATCCGGACTTCATTTATCCGGATACTATCCGGGGTACTATTTATCTGGGGTACTACACAACAGAGGGGTAAGAGACAAACAAGGAAAAAGACAAGCATGCCAAGCATGCAAAAAAGCACAAAGCAAAAATATCTCAAACATTCACTATCGGCGTTGTACAATAGAATAGATGCGCAGCACTCTCTTTACAGCACACTCTCAGCACAGTTCTCTTACATCGCATTATTTTACCACGTCACTACAGATTTCCACCCCAAAGATTTGTCGGAAAAGAGCCTATCAAGCCAGAGGCAGATCCAGACCCTCGGTTTGGGGGAGGGGGGAGAGCGAAATCCAATGTATATAACCTGACATTTTGAGGGGCGTTCGCCCCCCCCCCCTGGATCCGCCACTGTGTCAAGCCCATTTAGAACAAACTTGCGTCAGTAAGCGAGGAAACAGCTTGCACCATACTCTATATGAAGAAATAAGGATATAGCGGCAGCTCACCGGCGGGCGACGCAACTGTGTCGACAACAATGACTGTCTGTTTCGTCTCCCAGTTGCACTGCAAGGATGAAAAAAATTGAGCCCAAGTCAACAACTGTTGTTCAAAATCTTTGGGTCCAGCTCTATTCCCCCTCAGGGCAGCATCTCGAAGCACTATTCACGTATTTCAGCTCACACACAGTTACCACACATTATCCCTGTGCATCGTCGATGATACGTTGAGCCCGACGGTTTCTGAAAATTTTTCTTCTAAATTCGGGGATAAAAATCGTGTAAATAAATATGTCCTCTAAATTCATGCGAATTCGGGTGAAAGAACTTCCAGTATGCTATCGGCAGTTGCTCTAACTGTACCAGTTTTGGTACAAACAGTGATGTAAGTGCATTTTCTGCCAAACGAGTTAGTGTGCATTCCTACAGATATCTCAGTAAGGGCAACTTGCTCGGTAAAAATTGGGTGTCACCCTAAAGGGGAGCCTTCAGTTCAAGGTGCAAATTCTGGGAAGAATCGGTTAAACCCTGAAACCTCAGGCTCTAATGATATGCCACACAAACACAAAAGTGACTCAAAAGCAGAAAAGTGACACAAAAGCAGAAAAGTGACTCCATCAATGAAATTTCATTGGATTGTTATACTACAGGACTTAGGTTAGTAGGTAGCAGGACCAGTAGATGCTACATGCATCCATGAAGAATTGTGAAACTTGCATGTGACACTGAGGTATTCATGAAATCAAACTGAATCCTCCTACAAAGCAAATGAAGGTGCTATGGAACCTCAATACTATAATCAAACTCAAACTCAACTCAATACTATCTTCGATATTAATTTCCAATGGTTTGAAAGAAATGTTTAAGTCCACAGCCTTGCGACTGGGAAGCATTTTGAAAAGATTTTCTATTGAGTCTGTCATGGGTGGACGTGCATCCAGTTTCCAGTTCATGATCATTATACATGGTGTCTTTTTTTCTTTGATAGATATTTTTCATAAAAAAACTATAAGGGCTCTAGACATCCTGCTTTCACTTCTATCATCTCTGGGTCAGCGTACATTCATGGCCATCTGTTGCTCAACTGTCGAATGACTAATCGTTAGAAATCCTAAAAATTCTAAAAATCGTTAATTAACTTTTTAATTATAAAAGCTACGAAGTTGTCCCAATGAGGACATCTGTTCCTTACGGTCACCTGATATTGTAGCCGTTTTCAGAACAAAAATCCGTTTGGTAGAACGTCCGCAAAAAATTTGTGAAGGAACATCATTTTTTCTTTATTTTGTTCCTTGTGCATCTTCGGAGACGTATCTTTCCTTCACCCCTAGTGTGAGAGGGCGAAGGAGCACAGTGCCGCCTCATGCGTCGAAGATAAGTTTGAACTTGCGGAAACAAAACAAAACAAAAACATAAGTACCAGGGTGGCTATCACCCTCTCACATTGGCGGTGAAGGAAAGACGCGGCAATGAAGATGCGCAAACAAAATAAAGAAAGAAATTGTGTTCTTTCACAAATTTTTTGTGGACGATCTATCGAAAGGATTTTTGTTCTGACAACAGTAATGGTATCAGGTGACCGAAGGGGCCAGGTGTCCTCATTGGGACGACCTTGTGGCTTTTACAATTAAGAAGTTAATTTACAAACTTTAGGTAATTAGTTATTCAACAGTTGAGCAACAGATGGCTAAGAATGCCCGCTGACCCAGAGATGATAGAAGTGAAAACAGGATTTCTATAGCACTTATCGTTTTTTATGAAAAATCTGCATCGACAAAAAACTGTATGTATTTCGCTTGAATTTCTGCCAATTTGGGCTGCATGCCGTATTGTACCACCCATATTCGTAGAAAATATCACCCAAGAATTTTTAAAGCTTCCATAATTCCATATGTGGCTATGAGCAGCGTACAGGCATGGACCGAGGAAGAGAGGACAGCTGGAAGGTGTGGGGGACAGAGGGGTTAGCATGCATCCTGGGCAGACTTCAGGGGGAACTGTCCTGACGTTCATCGAGAAAGTCTGCAGAAAAACCCACAGGAAAAAACTCAGACAGCAGAGTCGGTGCAGTCCCAGAATCGGCATGGAAAGTGATCGTCCTAACCACTATGCCACAGGAGCTAGTACACCCAAAACTTCACAAGCGAATTGATAACATAACTATGTAGTGATTGAATAATTAGAAGAACTGGTGAAATTAGGTACCACTTATAGCTTCACTTTGAAATTCAACTGGCGGGATGTTACATCTGTAAAGGATCATTATAAAGATATGCGAGGTGAGCTTACCTTTACAAGTTGGCAGGACTGAAAATGTGGCCCCCCGACCTCAGATTGCAGATAAACTAAAATGTTCCCATCGGGGCTGAATCGAGGTGAGTAGATGCACTTGGCTGTGTCTCCAATGCTTACTGTGGAAGAAAACAAGTCCAACGATTGCTGAGCACAATTCCTGACGTGCTTGGAATGATAATAATCCCTTATCGCTTCCCTCTGAGCCACGTAATAAATTAAGAACAGTGCTTACTGTAGTTGTCACCCTCAAAGTCATAATAGTACAGCTGAGACCTGCAATAAAAGAGCAGAAAGTAGGCTTATGAAAAAAAAAAAAAAAACCCGGAGTATTTTTTTTGTATAACAAATATTTGATATTCACGTAGATCTCAATGCACTTTCGTGATAATAACAATTATAGGTGAAGAAGTAGAAAGTTTGAGAGAAGTGCCTGTTCAGCACACTGAGGCACATGAGATGTTTTGCGGGATTGCACATACATGACTACTTTTGCAGCAGGCCCTTGTTAAGGTTACTCTTGTCAACACAGGCGACTCTTGATCAATACACATTCTTAACAGAGCCATGCCTACTCGCCAGAGGTTATATTGAATGCATGTGTAACATTTTGGATGTCACATATACATGTACAATGCTACCCTTGGCACACCCTCTCCTCTGATATAATGCCCTGCGTTCAAAAGAGACAGATTTGTCACACTATAGGAATACCCATTGCGTTCCCAAATATTAGTGATGCATTGTGGGGGTCACAGTGTGTTGTGACGTTATTCTTCAACAAGATTTTGTCATGTGTGTATATAATGATATTTTTGACTCGTTCAGTCTGGCATGCATTACAAGGTGTGCAGTAGTAATATGCACTAGTAGCTATGCTGTAACATCTGAACATTTGAACGACCCATTCAAAGTCACCCTGCATTGTTGCATGGTATGTATATGTTATAGATAGAGCCTGAAGTTTTAGGGTTAAACCAGATTTTTCCTCGAATTTGCACCCCGAATTGAGGTCCACCTATCTAGGGTTAAACCCGATTTCTACCTGCAAAACTGCACCTAGGCTAGGCACCTCAAGGCATCGACATACTAGTTACTCACAAAATATGCGACTGGCCCCTTACTTCTGGCACTCTGGATAAACGGTACAGTGAACGTTTATTCTACAACAATGCCCGATTTTTCCCCGAAGTCAGTCTGATGGTAATTTTTCTGCCCAAATTTGCATGAATTTTCGACATCAATTTATTGACCCGATTTCTACCCCCCGAATTTGGAAAAATATAAAACCCGAAAACTTCAGGGTCTAGTTATAGACTAGAAGTTATAGCTTGGCATTTCGGGTCACGAAACCCGTGATCAGAATCATCTGTTAAGGCATGAGCTCAGCCGCGTGCTATGAACTCACGTGAAGGTCAACATGGTGCATCGCTGAGTTATGCCGCATATTATCGCGCTCACCAGATAACATCACACCTATGACTAGAGATCGGCAAAATGACCCATGCTCTGGTCGCAAGTGCAATGTTTTTCGGTAAGTGCACTAACATGCAGCATGATCGAGCTCAGTGGCAAGCCATGTCGATTTTCACATGAGCTTTATCGGATCATTGTGACCGTGAGTTCCACGGCCCACAATGCCCAGCTATGCTAGTAGCATATTCCACTTATATAGCAAGTTTGATTTCTCATATTTCAGAAACTTTCTCTAAGTTTATGTTTTCATGACAAACAAACCCAGATGGACTGCAAAGCAGTCCTATATATTGATAATTTGCCATGTTAAAGTATGCAATTATGTTTGGTTGCGTATCATGGCTGCAGCAGGATCACTTTCAGAGTATCCTTCCTGATTATACCACAGTGGGCTTTGAAGCAACGCAGCCAAGCACAAAAATTCCTCCAGCTATACGCTACCATAAAACACTTTGCGTTCTCTATGAGTACGGAGCTACACATAGGAATGTTTCCAGCATGAATATCAAGCAACTAAGCAGGCGAATCTGCCTAATTTCGCTTCTTGCATGATTTCGACCCTTCTTTTTCCTCACATTCTCCATATTGTCACGTGCTTCTGCATCTTTCACATAACAAGAACTCACGAGTCAAAATAATGAACGTACACTAGACCCAATAAATCACGGGAATGAAAACTTAGTATGTGTCTAGGACTGTTTCACCTCATGCTTTTCTCTTGCTCAATGCTATACAGCAAAAATAATAACCAGGTGAAGTGTGCCTCACCTTCTGTTGTTACAGGCATACACTCCCAATTTCCAAGGGCTGCCATCCCAACCAATGAACACAATGCCAGTGTCCTCAGGAGCCCACACCGCCTATGTGAGTGAAAACAGCACAGTTATAGTTTGTAAACCCACAATAAACAGGTTAAACAGCAGGTACTTCTGGAACAACAGGATGAAAGACCTTCAAAGTTCTCTGTTATTGACCTTCTGTAAAAGCTTACTCACACAAACAATCATTGACTGTGTCCAAGGATATTACAAGATTGTGTGGGCCTTAACCCAAGGAACATGTTACATTAAAATTTTGACAAACTCATGGTGCAAAACGTTTGCACGGGTAAAACTTTCTACATAATCTATCAAGACACTTGTATGTCACACAAGCATTATAGAAAAAATATTGCCATTTAGTCTGATGAGAGAACTGAAGATCTGGCATAAGTTTCCTGCAAAGAGTTAATTTAAGGCAAGGTTTCGCTTACAAGATATTAATATGCAAGAGTAGTGGTTCTCAAAAGGGGGTCCACAGACACCTGGTGGCTCGCGAAAGCATTTTAAGGGTTCGCAAAGCCCTGACTCGTCAGTGAAGCTGAATCTTTCTTTTTGCAATGGAAGGCCCACAAGACTGGACTATAACTGGACTGAACTGTGCAAACACAGAGTGCAGTCCAGACATAACTGGAAAGTGCTAAGCTGCAGGTGCAGGAGATAGCAGGAGCAATCTGCACAAGCTTGTGGTCTGCGCTGCCAGCACTATGCAACGTTACTATGCAAACGCATCAACATGCGCTTTCCCTCTTCCGTGCACCTTCTACTTGGGCATGTCATGTTCTTCAGTCACGTACGTATCATGCTATTGGGAATTGTGTAATGTAGGTCAGGCGAGCCAGGTGCTGTACAAGTAGCAAATTATTGTTTTTAATATTAGGTTACATGATTATTCGTAGAGACTGAAGTTTTAGGGTTTTACCCGATTCTTTCCCAAATTTGCACCCCGAATTGAGGGTTCACTCTTTAGGGTGAAACCCGATTTTTACCCGGCAAATTGCCCTCACTGGGATGTCTGTAGGAAGGCACTAACTTAATTGTTTGGCAGCAAATGCAGTTACATCACCATTTGTACCAAACCACTACAGTTAGTTTGAGTAGCTGAGCCCAATTTCTCCCCGAATTTAGGGTGGAAGTTTTTTCACCCGAATTCGCATGAATTTAGTGCACACATTTATTTACCCGATTTTTACCCCCCGAATTTCGAAAAAAATACTTCCTGAAGACTTCAGGCTCTAATGATGACTGATCATGCCTGCCTTTCTATCACAAATGTCAGCCATTAGGTGGGGCCATCTTGATGCCAGTCCCGAGGCCAATGATGAGATGTCGTGGATGGTCGAATGCCAAGCCTGGCTGATGTCAAGCCTTGGCACACACTCAGGTTTCATTCACGGCAGCACGACAGTATAATGTTCGTGGAACCTCAGGACAATTAGGTTCACAGAACCCCAGTTGAGGGCCACTGTGCTATAGCAGGGGCTCCCAAACTGGGTTCTGCGGCTGGTCATGCAACGTTACGGAAGGTGCGTAACGGCAGCCACACAACGCGTCTTGCGACAGTGCGCACGGCTGTGACAGGGAAGTACAAGTTTACCATTCGTGCTGCAGAAAATACATGAAGTATGGATTCGTGCCTCACGAAAAGAATCCACAATGTGTTGTTTCCAGCAACGTTTTAGCGAATAGCTGTACGAATGCGTGCAGAATTTACTGCGGGACGGGAGGTTTTCTCCGTCATGCCCGAGACTGTATGGGGGTTCTTTGGACTCACAAAGTTTGAAAACCACTGCGCTGCTCTTTTTCTTGTTTTCCTTTCCTATATGCAATCAAATCTGCCTGAATATTTTACCCCAACTTGTCAGCACTGGTTGATGCACATGTTAAACCAGGGGTTCTCAACCGGGTGGGGAATTCCCCCCAGCCCCATTGGGAATTTTGGTGATGTCATCTGGGGAATGACCCGCTGTAACATTCGCCTCTAATCATCTGTGCCTCTAATCACTGCGTGTGATATGCGTATCATTCAAGGACAACTCTCTCACTAGGAATGCCTTGACGGAATGTCATGATGGTTCCTGGGTGTGCACGGTATTGGAAGAGTGATAAGGTTGCTCCCTACAAACAATACTTTCACGAAACTCGAAAGCAGCAATAAAATACTTCAAATTTTTATGCTTATTAATATAGTAATATAAATATATATATATATATATATATATATATATAGTAATAATATAGGGAGGGGGTAAGGGGTGCATGGAGCAAAAAAGGTTGTGAACCACTGAGTTAAAGGAAAGAGGGGCAAACAAGATCCTTTATTACCGCTTTGTAAAATGGGCTGCATTAGAGTGACACGCACATACATACACTTTTGCATTCAAACATTAAATTTTTACTGCAAACTACCCTCATTATGGAAAATATAAACAAAATAGCGTAAACAATGCATAATTCCAACGAGCCCCCACAAAGAAACACCATGTAAGGATTGCAACTTGCCTCTCCAGGTGAGATATCATCCGGGAAATTTTGGATGACGTTGATTGCACAACTGTACACATTGATGGTGCACAGAACAGGACTGCAGAAGCCTTTCAGTTGTTCTCCCCAGTCGTCCCTGTACAAAAATTCTGTGCCCTAGAGAGTAGAAAATCGAGCACAAAAAATCCATCACCGCAGCGAAATACTTCTTGAAGTGTGGCGTCCGAAACGCTCACTGCGCACTTTTCAACGTGAATACCGTTTGTGATAATGAAGATGGATGACAAAAAAATGCTAAGTATGTAGTGTACAGAACACGGTCCGGACAAAGAAGATATGTGTTCGAAACAAGCTGACGTCTCCGTTTCAAATGAAATGATCAAATGCATTGGAATGTGTCCATATTTGTTTTTTTTCGAGCTAACAACAAAGGTGAGCAATGTTGCAAGTGGTAATAGAAACCAGAACCACACATTGTGACTGTCTACTCATGGAGATTTCTGATGAGACCATGTCCCATACAGGGTTTTCATTCTATTGCCATAACTGAGGAAAGAAAAAAAAAAAAAGTTCTGCTCCTAACTGTATCATACAAGCTTCATGTCAGGCAGCGACGCCGTCACGAAGTCGTGGGATGGGTGATGCTGAAGTGACCATGCCATCAGTTTGCTCACACCAAAATCCATTAAATTAAAAATAAGTGAAATTTTTGCCATTCATAAATTGAAGGTTGGTTCCCCTATCTTCTCTACATCAAAAGTTTAATGGGCCTGTATATGGGTTTACAGGTTTGCCTAAAATAAAAGGGGCATCAATCACTATTTCATGTGTCTCACCGAGCAACGACTTTCTAACAAGAAAGACTCATATTTAAAAAAGGAAAAACAAAATTCTGTCACCTTTTCCATTTCGTCTTTTTCATTCCGAGTGAAGTAAGATGCCCGTTTGGGTTGCTTCTTCTCCGCCACATATAGCACCTGATTTTCGCTGTTCGACCAACAGAAGCTGTAAAAAGGACCTGCAGCAGGGATGATAGTGCATCTATGAAAATGTAATACGATGTGAAACTAGGAATAGAAAACTGGAAACTTTGTGCAAATATGCATGGCTACAGCATATACAGGGTGTCCACGCTAAGTGTTAACAGATTTTTTAAAAATATATATAACACTTTTTCCAAGATGAAATCAATTGCAATATAGCATATGCTAAAGGACACTCCCTAGCAGGGCATTAGCAAAGTCCAAAAACAATGTCTTAATTAATTTTCATTAATTAACTTTTTAATTATAAAAGCTACAAAGTTGTCCCAATGAGAACATCTGTTCCTTTCGGTCACCTGATATCGTAGCCGTTTTCAGAACAAAAATCCGTTCGATAGATCGCCCGCAAAAAATTCGTGAAGGAATGCCATTTTTTTCTTTATTTCGTTCATTGCGCTTCTTAGAAGACGCGTCTTTCTTTCACCCCCAATGTGACAGGGAGAAAGAGCACACTATCGCCTCTCGCGTCCTGGAAAAATATTAAGAGGAAACAGAAAATGCAATCCAAGATAAGGCCAGTTCCGATAGAGTCACCCGATACATTTGTTTTTGTTTTGTTTCCACAAGTTAAAGCTCATCTTCGACGCATGAGGCGGCACTGTGCTCCATCCCCCTCTCCTGTTGTGGATGAAGGAAATACGCGTCTTCTAAGAAGCGCATTGAACGAAATAAAGAAAAAAATGGCATTCCTTCACGAATTTTTTGCGGGCGATCTATCGAACGGATTTTTGTTCTGAAAACGGCTACGATATCAGGTGACCGAAAGGAACAGATGTTCTCATTGGGACAACTTTGTAGCTTTTATAATTAAAAAGTTAATTAATGAAAGTTAATTAAGACATTGCCTTTGGACTTTGCTAATGCCCTGCTAGGGAGTGCCCTTCAGCATATGCTATATTGCAATTGATTTCATCTTGGAAAAAGTGTTATATGTATTTTTTAAAAATGTGTTCACGCTTAGCGTGGACACCCTGTATACGCCCTTTATGGGGCCCTTGAGGTAATGTAAATAAATAAATAAATAAAGGTAGGAAATCATCATTTCAAGATGTATTTAGTTGAGTGTCTCAATTCTTCAAGGATGGGGGGCACAGTAAATTTGAGAGTTGCCACATCCAGAGCCAAGTGCGTGGGTAAGGATTTACTTATTTTTGTGTTCTAGCATGCAAGGCAGAACATGGCATGAAGAACATGTCAAGTGAGTGCTCCCTTGGGTGACTGAGTAATATTTGCAAAAGCTGCCGGTGAAATAGAAAACATTGTTGCTGCCGCATGTTGTTATTATTATTGTTGCTATTAGCACTCTTTGATTCAACAAAAACTGCAAGAAGCAGTGTACACAAGTACAAAATGAAATAAACGACAGGTGCTGCCCTCACACAAAGTACACTAGAGCCCAGTCGAATAGAAAAGTGTAAGCCTCAGACCGTTTGTCACATGATGTCTGCAACTTTTTGAGTGACTACTGACATATTAGTTGACTCGAGGAGCAAACACGGGCCAGTCTTAACAAAATTGATTGCCAGTACGTACATGAGATCCAAGACAAGACATCGTCCACAGCTACCCTATTCACAATGTTTGCTCCACAGTGCACAAAACGTTGCATGAACGTCGGAGGAGGTGCAGCATTTTTGCAAACACGTGCTGCACTTTTTCAATCGAATAGTCAGATGTAGTGTAAAAGCTGCACTTCCGCTGAACTGAATGCGGGAACTTGCGCTGTTTGCTCTACTTCACAAAGTCCAACCCAATCGAAGGCTGCCATTACATTACAATCATTTTTTTCTATCTTAACAACACAGGAATGGCACTGAGCCCCTCATGAAGAATGGTGGCGTCTTGGGTCTGAGAGTTGCCAGCTCACAATCATGACTGTTTATCGTTAAATAGTCAACATTCTCTGCTGGGGCAAAAACCATCTTGTACACCGCAAGTGCAGCTCAAAAGAGATGCCACTCTGAAAGGCGAGCATTTTTTTTTATTTGAATGACTAAAATAACTATCTGAGTATGCCAATTAGGATCAAAAATTTAATAATCATACAACGATGTATGCAATAACCACATGACTGAATCTTGAAGGTAATCATCATTAGATTTTCTCATTCTACATTTTTAACTTGAAACAAGCTGGTCAGCACTGAATATTTTCCAATCAAATATTAAAGAGATGTCAACACAAACTGTCACATCACAGTATGTATCATGTACTCATATTACCACATGTAAGAATATATGTAGTGTAAAAAAAAGTTCCTATATGACAGTGTTCCCAACATAAAGGGTGTTTCAGTAAGCATGTAAAACAATTTTAAAAAGAAAAACATGCTACAAAAAAAAAAGAAGCTATCAATGACATTTATATGTGGAGCCAGAGCCTTTGCTATGTAATGCAAGTAATTTTATCAAATGTTAATTGAAATGGACTTATGTAACTTCCTGAACTGAACTCTGAGACCTGCCTAGTCAATGTGACATTTTTTTTGCCAGAAACAGAAATGGAATGGAATGCAGGATTTACCACATGCCACTGTAAAATATGTTCCTACTACAATGGTTATTGCTATCAGAAATAAAGTTGCAAAAACCATTGTTTCCAGATACTGGTGCAAATTGTTGGTGGCCTTCAGGACCTGCCCCCTTCAGATTCCTTTTCAATGCTTCTGCTGATAATGGCATCAAGGTTAGAATGCCACAGTTATCAGAGGCAACAGTTATCAGAGGCAACAGTTATCAGAGGCAACAGTTATCAGAGGCAACAGTTATCAGAGGCAACAGTTATCAGGGGCAACAGTTATCAGGGGCAACAGTTATCAGGGGCAACAGCTATCAGGGGCAACAGCTATCAGAGGCAACAGCTATCAGAGGCAACAGTTATCAGAGGCAACAGTTATCAGAGGCAACAGTTATCAGAGGCAACAGTTATCAGAGGCAACAGTTATCAGAGGCAACAGTTATCAGAGGCAACAGTTATCAGAGGCAACAGTTATCAGAGGCAACAGTTATCAGAGGCAACAGTTATCAGAGGCAACAGTTATCAGAGGCAACAGTTATCAGAGGCAACAGTTATCAGAGGCAACAGTTATCAGAGGCAACAGCGAGAGGGGGAGGTCACCGGTTTCTTCCACTGCACCTTCCATTTAACTTGATGGAAAACTGAGCACGGCCGACAATTTGTGCATCTCAAAACGACAGCTTTTGCATTTTTGTTACATTTAGTTACAGTAGTTTGTACAGCGGAATGGAGTAGATACGACATGCACTCTGTTTCCTGCAAAAAAAATGTGACGTTGGCTTGGAAAAAATTTCATAGTTCAATTCAATAGATTAAATTTGATACACTTACTTGTAATAGGTGACAAAAAACCATATATACAGTCAAACTCCTTTATAGCGAACACCTTTTTAACGAAAATACCACTACAGCAAATTTTTTTTGCGGTCCCGCTGGAGCCTATAGGTCTAATAATAGACATCCTTTTTAACGAAAATACCTTTACTGCGAATTTTTTTTGCTGTCCCCTGAGTTTCGTTGTAAAGGAGTTTGACTGTATAAACATCACTGACCACATATCTTACTGAGGTGTGCTTTTTTTTTTATACATGTGGTTAATGACATGGTTACCCTCACAATGCTCTCTAGCAAACAATTCATATCAGTGTTCACATCAGTTTCAACATACATGAATACGATTTTCTATGCACCTTATCAGTGCTTGCTTGGTCGGAAAACCTACATTCAACAGCCACACTGATGCAGGTATAACTGTTTTCTACATTGTTGTTGGAGGACATTGAGCAAAGTGTCAAGCCATTCACAAGATATTCAGTACTACAGAAATGTGAGCAAAAATTTCAAAGCAAAAATATCAAAATTGACACATATGCCGAAAGGCCGATTTTCTTTGCGTTGCCGTAAAATCTGCATTACGAGGATTTTACTGTAACTTCTTACTACAACAGACACAAGGAGAAAGAAAAAAAGAGCAGCACATACCCTTCTCGTGCACCTTCCCATGGACTCCAACACTTTCAAGATCGACAGAGTCTAATTTCAAATTTTGGTCCCAAAACTGCAAGTATAAAAAGTGTCATCAAAACCAAAATTAAGTTTCATTTCACCGTATTCATAGGGTTCTTCGTTTTCAGGTTAAACCCGATTTTTCACGATACGGTCGCCGACCGATTTTTCGGATCCCGATTCTTCGGACATGCTCGATTATAGGGACTCGTTCGCGGAACGGCCGCGGGTCCCATAGAGTTGATGTATAAGACCGTCCAAAATTTCGGACGCCGTGCAGCCCCGTCGCTCGATATTTCGGACTCTATTTGCCCAACCTGCGAATTTCTCTCTTGAGGTAATTGAAATTCGTGTCTAAAAAAATCAACCAACTAAAATATTGAGCAAAAAAAATAGGCAATGATTGTTAATTTTCCATTTCTCTGAGTACAAGAGGTCTGTTGTAACGGCGTCTGCGCCTTCTTTTTAAGCCAACGGCTTGATTCAAAAGGCCCAGCACGTGCTGTCCGCCTGCGAGTCGTGCGACAGCGCTGTAAAGCGAACTTCACCTAAAGCGCGCATGCGTTAGGTGAAGCCGGCTTGAGAACTTGATGACGGCGGTGCCTCTGTCAGTGTACAGTGACGAAATGTCGCTTGGGGGGAAATAGAAGCTGATGTTATCAGGCAGAGCTGGAAGCGCGTTAGGAAAGCATCGACAAATTTTTCCAGCCTACTAGTGCTTAGTAAAGTTCATTTTGAAGCGAAATTGGTTTTTTCGGACTAGCTCGATTATTCGGACTTTTGCGCGATCCCCGCAGAGTCCGAAAAATCGGACGGCGACTGTAGTTCCCCCTGAACATATTTTCAAGAATTCGGGTAAAACCTGGTATCTACCCGAAACCCTTGCGGTCCTTCAACTTGTTGTTCTCTGCAAGCTATCGGAAAAGAGAATCATAATATCAGCAAAGAGAGCTATTTGTGACAAAATATTTGTCTTCCTTTTATAATCCCCTCCAGCAGGAATCAAACACGAGCCCTCGTGGAGCTGGGGCAAGCGTTTGAATACCGCGATCATTCACAGCCCCAGTTCCGAGCGGAAACACATAAAGATTCTCGTTTCTCGACCCAGTGTCACAGCAGTAGGCTTGTTTCATATGCCTTTTGTCTCACCCGAAAATTCCCCGGTGATATATCAAACAGAGATCATAGTGTCCGATTTTGTCCCCGAATTCTTGTCTGTAAATAGCACCCGATTTCTCCGTCCCGAAATCGAAAAATCATAAAACCCCAAAACAAAGAACCCTACGTACGTATTCACTTACTTACACAAACCTTCGACAAAGATTTCTAAGTGCTGAAGTCAGTGAAA
The DNA here is from genome assembly GCF_037126465.1 of Ornithodoros turicata. Taxonomy (NCBI): domain Eukaryota; kingdom Metazoa; phylum Arthropoda; class Arachnida; order Ixodida; family Argasidae; genus Ornithodoros; species Ornithodoros turicata. The sequence continues at coordinate 13,220,338 of NC_088207.1, forward strand.
GTGCATCTCAACATTCCTCGCCTATACCACATTTGCGGTATAGCATAATGCACTTGGGCTTGGTACAGAAAGAAGAAACTCGGACAAACCTCAATATACTGTTTGTCCTCTCCCTTCTTGTTCACTTTTCGCAGCACAGCCTTGTACACCCCAGAGTGTGACTGCGCTGTTAAGGACCTGCAGGAATGACACAGGCTATGTGAAGAAGGGACAACGCGCAGGCTAGCCGGTGAAGCACGTTGATGATAGAGGAATACCCTGAGATACGGAACAAAGAAGATGAGGTGACTTGTGTGGCAGAGTCTTCGTCATTCCGTGTCTCAGGGTATCCGTCCATCCAAGAGGTTCTATAATTTCGCAGACAGAACATGCCCGTAAAAGTAGTGGTCCACAATAAAGGGAGGAGACCATTTTCGTATTGTAACTAAAGGAAAAATTATCTGAGAATAACCCTAACAAATGCCCTTCTTTGTTCTCGATCCTTTCAAATTCTCTACCGTAGTTCCAATACAGTTAACTAGAGTGCAAACTGGTTATACCTATACCGGGTGTTTCAGTTAAATCCCCGGGCTAAATAATTCATGAACGGGTGCACCAATTCACAAACTTTCTTTTTTACAGGTATCTGTCCGATACCACCTACAAGCTGCACACCGTGTGAATGAGTGGGAGGCGCTCATTATTAAAATAAAAATGCAAATGAGTTTCGTGAAAAAGCGTAACTTCTAAAGCGGGGCGCTGTCGGCATTAAAATGGGTACTACCCCTTTTGGGACCTTCAGTGGACAACTTTTAGAGAAAAATCAGCCACCGAAGCGGGTCATTTGTTGCAGTAATTAATTGGTTTAGGTTTACGTATTTTTGTTGCGGCTGGTCGCGGCGAAGCGCAAAAGGGCGTATTTCATTGGTGTAATTCATCGGTGTAAGGACGTAATTCATTGATGGATAAGGGTGTGAAAGAGCATCCTTTTGCGCTTCGCCGCAACAAAAATACGTAAACCGAAACCAATTAATTACTGCAACAAATGACCCGCTTCGGTGGCAGATTCTTCTCTAAAAGGTGTCCACTGAAGGTCCCAAAAGGGGTAGTACCCATTTTAATGCCGACAGCGCCCTGCTTTAGAAGTTACGCTTTTTTACGAAACTAATTAGCATTTTCATTTTAATAATGAGCGCCTCCCACTCATTCACGCGGTGTGCAGCTTGTAGGTGGTATCGGACAGATACTTGTAAAAAAGAAAGTTCGTGGATTGGTGCACCCGTTCGCAAATTATTTAGCCCGAGGATTTAACTGAAACACCCGGTATATCACAATTGCTCTCGTATTACTGTGACTATGAAGGCACTTTTCATATACAAAGGGAAGTGTTCCGATGAAATGCCAGAGATGCAGGCTATCTGGTGGAGAAAACTTGATACTGAAAAATACACACGGAACAACGACACGACACGGATAACTCCAAGTCAAGTTGTCTATGTTGGATCACTTTTTCCGCTACATTCAGGCTTTGAAAGTATCGCAAGCAGCGGTTGACATCAGATATCTTGAAATTAATAACTGTGGCACAATCATTAGATATACCAAAGCATAAACCTCGGGCCGGGAACTGCCAATATTTTGAACGCGGACTGTTCTTCTGTGTGGCCCAGCAGAAGAGTAGGCTCTATTCGAAATATGTACTCAGTGTCTTCTGACCAGAGGCTTTTATTTCAATCTACTGTCAAATGATTGCTGTTTTTTCCACTTTGGATATCTAACACATTGTCATGCAGCATCTGAAACGAGGAGAAGGAGGAGGTTGAGGAGGAGGGGGATTCACCTGGCTGAGCGTGGATGCTCATGTTCTGACTGGGGCAACTGTCAGGTCTTTTTGGTAACATCAACAAACTAGAACTGTCATACCCCAAACCACTTTCCAAGACTGCCCCAGCATTTCAGTAGCTTGCTACCGAAGAATATTCATTTTGCTAGCCTTTAATTTTTTAAATTTTAATTTAATTTAATTTATTTTAATTTAATTTTAATTTAATAAGCTTTTAATTTTGCTAGCCTGGTCACCAATGACTTCTTGAATGCTCAATTCCATATAGCAGCACTGCTGCTTGACAGAAAGCATTACAACATGCAAGTGTAGTATTATCATCTTATGCTCTTTAACCAGTACAGGTTCTATCTACAGAGCTTTTGCTATGTTGCTTCACCTGGCAACTATAGAAACTAATTTTTGGACAAAAATGGGCACAGATACTGCTTTTGGCTTTTTATAAAGGGGTTTATCTTTCTCACAAATTTGCCAACCTTTGGCAAAATCAATCAAGGCGTGTGTCCTTCGAGGTAATAAGGAGAATCCTTCGTAAGTGATACAATATTTCGTCATCAGCATATAACACTGATGTCATAAGAGAGCTTATGTACTCTGAGGCGTCATTAACAATACCGTTAAAACTCGTTAATATGACCACGGCCGTTCCTGCAGAGCTTTGTCAAAAAGCAAATTCTCATATTAACGAACACCACGTGTTACGAGTCGTACCATGCCCTTTCCGTAAGCTTCGAAATGTAGAAAAATATGCAAACTGGCATAATGAGGCATTTTAAAAGAACGCCTAACACTTTATTTTTTTTTAAAAGTTAGATAAATACGTTTGCCGGGTGTAATTCTCAACCTGACACACTCTGTTCATTTGCGCTTGTTCTCAGACATGTTCCATGAATGCCGTGTGACTGCAGCAGCTGTCTCTGACCATATGACCAAGGGCACTATTCTTTTAAGCATGTCAGACAGGGGCATCACGAGTCACCTCAAAAGTGGGCCCGCGTTTTGGCCGTTATAGGTCAGGAGAACAGTCGGTTCAGTTACCAATGGTCATAGTAACGAGGGTAAAATATACGTGTTCGCTCCTAGCTGTGCTGAAAATACCGGTCATTGTCATATAAACGAAATGTCATATTAACAAACAAGAGTTACATGCAGAGGCCATTGGGGGGAACAGTTCCCGAGAGACAAGGTTATAAAGCGGGGATGTCGTATTAACGAGGTCCGACCGTATTAGAAATAGAAAGAGCCTTAAGATAGAGTCCTGTTGTATGTCTAGAGTTGTTAAGGACCCAGAGAAATACATTGCTGCACACTGAGACATATTGCAGTTGCAGTTGTGTGTTCCGTACTCCACATCTTTCTAGTTTCATAAGCAGTTTGTCAGGATTTATGAGATCAAATGCTTTCATAACGTCTGAGGAAGTTCCCATTGTCACGAGCTTAGAGTAAATATTGCATTTGATTTTTCTTTCACTTCTGAAAGCAAAACTGGGAATAAGTCAATGAGTTCTGGTCAGTGAAAAATTTCTCTGACCACAGAATTCTCTCTCCATAACCTTGCTTAATGCAGGAAGACCTGCTATATGTCCATAGGTTCTCCATTGTTACTGGTCCTCATTTTCATATACTGGCATTACTTTAACGACTTTTAGCTGGCTCCTCAAGAGACATGTACCTATAGCTAAATCGGCGGGTGAGCTAGCTGTTAAGTGATGCGTTTTAACAGAAAGACTTGAAAATTATCGGGAGCCAACATTTCAGCCGAAAGGCGTATTAAGGTGTGTACTTACTCAGAAGGGCATGTCTGAGGGTGGCCAACAGGTTGGAAGGAGAGGTTGGATTCAGCATCCAATCGACCCACATGGTGGCGAGTGAAGGCAACACGCTCTCCCTGCTCCACATCCCTCATGTCCCACACCGTCTCCAGGTTGACTGTGTCTTGGTTGAGCAACAAGGTGGCCGACTTGGGCGTGGGCACACGTGACATTTCACGGTACAAATTCACTATGTTGGACACCTGTCACGAGTGATTAAAGCACTTTATTGTACCATGTCCAGATGGCATTATGCCGCTCAGCTAGTAACCTTGCACATGTTGCTAACACTAGAGTCACTAAATAAGCTTCGCTTCAGAGTAGCGACTCTGAGTTCAAAGGGCGAGCTGGAGAGGCAAAGAGATGTCATTTTGTTCCGCACCACGCAAGCATCACCTAACAGTACTCACGATGCCATCTATCGAGCGCGTTCCGAAATGTTGTTCCTGCTGAGAGGAGGGGCGGTGCAGGGGCATCCCGCACCCCCCCATACGGTTGTGTTCCCTATGTAAAAACCCTATCTCTTGGATGATGCTGTGCCGCAAAGCACGAAATTTCCTTAAGACCCCCCCCCCCCCCCCCCCCCCCCCACACACACACATGACAGACCCTTAAATCCACCCCTGGCTAAGAGCAGCTTGATCACCAAGGTAGATACCTTGACCTCCTCTAGAGGGTCTCATTGACAACACATAGATATGCTGCGCGGCAATCACACACGCTTCCCTAATCCACAGCCTCCACAGCAAGGATTGTTATGGTAACTGTCTCTGCTCCTCAACTGGGGATGGCGTTGGTGCGCACTGGAGACAAAATGGCTTCCGTGCTCGCCAGTGGAGCTCAGTGTTGCCACTCTGAAGCGAAGCTTATTTGGTGACACTAGTTAACACTTGTTGTGAGAACCTTGCTGGCACTCCAATCAAGCGGACTGAAATTTGAAAACATGCAGCACTGAACCTGGCATTACTGCAAGTAGGATGAAACTCCTTCCATCATGCACAGAGAGAATGAAAACTTGTTGCAGTAATGCGTAAATTACAGTTCCATTCATACATAAATCACGAGCGACACAATGGATGGAGTCCGTTCCTTTTTCACTACCGCCAAGGTAATGGCATCTCATTTTTACAGTTTACTGCCCCTTTAATGTTTGAAAGTGACAGACTTTTGTAGGTTTTCAACTACACAACTATATTTGCCAAGGTGAGTGATTCTCTGAAGGAGAGTACTTTATAGTGTCTGAAAACAATGCTTCTGAGGTGAGCGTCATCTTCCACGTTGCTATATGCTATGCTATGTGCTATATGCTATGTACCAGTGATGGCCAGTAGTTAACTACATGTAGTTAAACTACTAGTTAAACTACCTGATTGTAGTTAAAAAGTAGTTATCAACTACTTGCAGAAATGTAGTGGCAACTACTAGTTAAACTACTATTTTAAGTAGTTAACTACAGTAGTTAGGTTACTGAAGGCGCCAACTACTTCCGATTTTGCCGCAAGCTTTACGGCACGATTGTGCTTCCGACTTTTACCTTGAGCTACTTGTTTGATGAGAACGGAGGTGCAGAGCAATTGTGTCGTGCATGTGTAGTAAATCTTCACTCTTAATGCTTGTCTAGTGAAGCCTCATTTGATTTGCTGTCAAATAATTCTGCAACGTACTTTATCGCGTAGGCACAGAAAGAATCCCGCCGCAAGCTTTGTATTTGACGATCGTAGCAATGGCTTGAGCCAAAGTTTATTATTGCTTGTGATTCATATTTAGGTGTCCAAGAACACTACAAGGGATTGGTGTTGGTGGACAACGTTAAGTAGTTATAGATGTAGTTAAACTACATTGCAGTAGTTAAAAAAGTAGTTTTAACTACTCCCCCGAAAAGTAGTTGAACTAGTAGTTAAACTACTCAATCACAAAGTAGTTAGTAGTTATAGTTAAACTACTGTAGAAGTAGTTAGTGGCCATCACTGCTATGTACATAAAGGGTGTCTAAACTAATTGCAAATTCGGGTGATCGGTTATTCGGGGGTTCTTCTCAAGAGGGGGTCCCAGAAGCCCAAAAGGTTGGGCATTAAAGCCAGAGCTAGAGAGAATTTGCACTGTACAATTCAAGACAGTATTTCTGATTCACTTATTTTTTTCAGTTGGAATGCGAGACATCTAAGCAACATAATAAATTACCAGACATATGCACGTAGCTAAAGCCAAAGAACCTGAATGTAAATTTTTTTACTTCCTGATTAATTAATTAATTAATTAATTCCCGATTTTTATTCCATGATTAATTCATTAATTCCAAATTTTTATTTTCAGATTGATTAATTAATTAATTCCTAATTTTTATTACCTGACTATTGCACAATCTTTAGACAGTGTCTCTAGGGAAGGGGAGTTGTATGTTCATCCTCCCCTAGGCGGAAGTTGGCCTCAGGACAGCTCAGCCAAAACATGTGGTTTTGTTGAGAATGACTATTTTAATTATGATTAGCTGCTCATCAAAAGCTCAGAGTCTTTGATGAAATACAAATAAATTAAGAACTTACACCTTCACAATTGAATTTTGAAGGGGTATCATTGTGAAGTTACGAACCAAAGGTAAGGGAAACATAAGGTACAAGAGCGACTCACGTCCAGGGACTCAATGCCTTGCAACCGAAGCACACTGGACATCCTTTTCCGAGGGAGTTGACCCTGCATGGCCTTTTGATGCTTACGAGAGTTGGAGTGGGAACGGATGTCACTCAGCTTTGCTGTAAATGTTATTTTGCAGTTCCTGCAGAACGCTATGCACGGGTTCTCAGTCACAGGAGCCAGCCAACCTGTCATAAAAATGAGATAATGTGAGACAAAATGCCACTCCATTTCCACTCCATTGACAAAACGGGTACCCTGCTTCTATGCAGTTCTTATGCCATTCGTGCCAGAGTACATGGAACCCAGAATCCACATTCTCCACAGCAGAGGAAACATGGCAATATGTTGGTGTGAATCCCATGTTAGTCCTCATTGAGGATGGCTGTCTCAGCAATATATGAAGCTGATCTCAGACAGTGTCTCAATATACACACCTTGGGAAAGGAAACCAGAACCACATATAAGGTTAGGGTACCACAGTTCCCAAAAAGAAGGAATACTGTAACATAAAAAGTTGAAGCAACTTTATCTTTCGTACACCTTGCTGGCATGAGAGCACAGTAGATAAGGGAGCTGCCGGTCTAGCCTGTAGACATGTTCCAAGTGACATTTACTATTGGGGCTCAGATGTAGTTTGGTGGATCACACCTTGGAAGAGTACTCATTGCATACAGTTGCAAAAATTGTTTTGGCATCGCAGGTAAAATATAGTTTTTTTTTTATTCGTCACAGATTTTTAGTAAAAAAGCTATGAGATCAGCAGGGATGGAGTTTTTGCAGTTGAGTTATATGGCCACGCAGACATCCTCCTGCAGACAGTACGTAACTTCTAGATGACTCATTACCTAAAATTCACTAATTAACTCTTTAATGACGGACTTAGGGTAAAAGTGAGCGCTCAGTGTGAGAGACAACCCTCGGTAAAGGTCATTCAACCTTTTAAAAACCCTGAAGCGAGCGCGTGCGTTAAAATATCCATTGCCAAACGTGCAAATGAGCATGTGGCCCTCTGACGTGGATTGAACCCTCTTTCCCCCCGCGCATCTGGTTTGCGCTCTTTCACTTTCGCCTCATTTGCAAAGCAATATTTGGCAATGGATATTTCAGCTTTTATCCTAAATTCCCTCGTTAAAGAGTTAATTAGCGATTCTTAGGTAATTAGTCATTTAGTAGTTACACACTGTCTTCAAGAGGACGTCTGCCTTGTCGTGCAACTCCATTGCGAAAACGACATGTCTGACAATCCTATTGCTTTTTTTTATAAAAAATCTGTAACGAATAAAAAAAAAAGACACCCTGTATATACACTGTTTCGTTGTGTGCCATCACCGTGAGGCTTCATGTGTAAAAATATAACCTTTTCTTATTGCAGTCTCCACATGACAAGGTGTGTGGTTCACTTCTATGAGACACACGCACAGCTCTTGGCTTTCCCCTCTTAAATGTAGGAAAGGTATCGAAGGAAGAAGGGCAGGCAGCATGTCATGCGCAACTTTGCGCATGTACTGGTCAATAGACCTCTACCCGAAAAACGTCATCACAACGTTGGTAGACAGACTGAAACTGAAACTAATCGGAAGGGGAGGGCTGGGTTCCACGAATGGGTACTTGCTCGCAGCCTCCTATTGAAATAAAAGTAGGACCGAAGTTTGCGTCCCTTTCAGGGACCATCGTAATCCCCTCAAGACCATAGCTTTTGGGTGTGACCTTGTTTGCCCATAGGCTTCCAGCGTAGTTCAACTCTACCAAATTGGTGGCGCCGTCGAACACTATGATGTCATTTGTTTATAAACAGGGAGAGATCTATTATTACGATAAATTATTTTGCTGAAGTTATGCATTAATGATTTGTACTGAACCGTAAACAAGTCCCACATTTTGTAAGTAATAAATAGCATGAACAGTACCAGAATAGTGGTTCATCCAACTGCATTTATCCTATCTCAAGCAAGGGAGGGGCATTATTACAATTACATTACAACAGCATTACACATCATCACCAACATGTGTCTGAAGCTGATACTATAACACAAGCCACCACAGGAGGTGTAAAGGAAAGAACGGTAGGGGGTAAAACGGTATCAAAGATTGGAGGGAGGGTTGTAGCAGGGTTTAGGGGGGGGGGGGGGGGCTCGGTTTGATAAATCCCTGGCTGGAGCATCTTTGAAGTGGTTGTGCAATGGCAAAAATGGTACAAGCACTGCGGTTTGGAGTAGTTGGTGGGAAAGAATGGCACCTGCAGCCACGAAAAAAAAAAAAAAAAGGACCCCCACCTATTGAATTTTGGCAGAGTTGTTCAAATTGCGAGAGACTTAAAATAATCAATATTTCCATTTAAAGAAAACTTGTTGCATTCTCATGCAGGAATGAATTTGGAAATCATTTCTAATATGCTTCAAAAACCTCACAGTTTAGCAAAAGAAGACACGGAGGACGCCTCTATGCAAGGATTACTCATGCGTACAGTTGATACTTCCATGTACAAATCTAAATGAAAACTCTATTTTCTCAAATGCAACGAGTACGCCAAAAATGCTGTGTCATGTGGTCCCCTTGGCATGTAATTGCGCCCCCCCCCCCCCACTCCACAATACACAGATTCCTTCTATTACCGCAATGTGCACCTGTTTGTAACAGCTACTATTGGATGAGGCTACAACCACTTTTGCCATCAAGGCATTCGGGTAATAAAAACTTATTCACAGAACCGATATGGCTTCTTTGACAGTAACAGTGACAAATCACTAGCATGGTAGCGAATTCTGGCTGAATGCAGCTACCAAGGATATGTGATGAAAAATTACATTGATACAGCCAATTCCTCTCTCTCTCCACTGCATTACAGTGTTCCATTTCGTAACAATTTTACCATTGCACCACATCTAGCATGTTGATTACAGTCAGCGAATCAATTACCGTAAAAGTAGAACTTTTCGCGAGGACTTAATTTTCGCAAATTTTGTGATCAGACTTCTTTTTGGGAAATTAAGGTTCTGCGACACATAGTTGGTGGGAATGAAAAGGTATGGCCATTGGACTTTGCAACAATATGAGCTCCGCAAATACAAATCTAATTGCTTTACGACCTTTATTCGCACCAATTTGTTCTCGTCAAACACTGCTATAGTTGAAACGCCACTTCAACATCAGTAGTTTATTTGCATACTGTATCACTTGGCACTGCTGATACCTGCTTTCACAAACCCAGCACATATGTTACTGTCACAGGATTTGAGTCCAGGGTAAGCCTCTACAAGCCTGCCGGCATGTAGAGGCTAGAACGTAGAGGCCGGCTAATTCTCGTTGTTTACTGACGGCTGTATCATGAAGCCCCAGTCTCCCCAATCCCGCGATTTCCGCTACCGTCCCATTCCACATGAATTCGCAATATTATGGTCCCGCAAAATATTCCCGAAGCGTGCTTCCACATGAATTCAAGCGTTATTAAGACCACAAAATTAACCACTTACACTTACATACAGTACTACATTTCACTTCGCTTTCAATTCCTAGTGCTGACATGTGTCCCTGTATTTTAACTGGTATTCTTTTTTTGGTTCATTTATTGTTGGTATAGTAACTTTTGAAGTGTGTCTCGCTAAACACTAACGCGTCCGATGTATGGGTGTGTGTGAGCCTCGGGCACGAGTCCGTATTCTTGAGCCAGATTTTATTCTGTCTTTTGTATTTCATTTGCGGCGTCGAGGTTGACTGTCCTTACAGCCTGCAATTTTCGTACCGCTGAGTGCGCGTATTAAACACTTTGACCAGATTGTATTCTGTTTATTGCGTCCTCATACTTGTACGGATATGAACGGAAAATCTTGCCCCGAACTTGCTGAATCGCTGATTTTCCATTTTGTCATTGTCGTCAGCGTCACGATGGCTCATCACTATATCAAGACCATTCACCTCCCACAGAGGCAGCTTGATGAGCAGGCAGTCTTTTATCCCCCACAAAGTATTGTAATAGGGATGGCTTATAAGTAGGGCCCGGATTTTTAGGCAATTGCCTATAAATGCCTAGAAATGTCTAAATACGACATTTTTGGGGATGCCTGCCTTTTTATCTACTCTATTGAATTGTAGCCTTTTTTAATATTTTTACCTTTTACCTTACACAAGAGCCTTTTTTTTTTTCTAGATGTATAAGTTCGAGTGCAGCTTTCAGGCTCGTGCTGCATTTTGCTTTTCATTACTGCATGTTTGTGCCTTTTGTTCCTTTTTTGCGTACATTTGATCCAAAGATTTGGCCTCTCTGGGCCTCTCAAGACCTTCGAGGACGGAAAACTAAAAGTATTAATCAATATAGCATGTTTCCTGGCTGCCTCAGCATTCATGTGCCAGATGTCAAGTCTTGTATGAAATGTAGCCTTTAAATGAGCAGGTTTTCCTCGATGGAGCATTTTGAAACACGAAGAAAGCCAAAAGAGCGCACCAGATTAATGTGTCTATTTTTGCTTTTTATTGCCTGTTTTGCTATTTTGGGGGGCTTAAATGCCTACCTATTTCCGTCATTTTTAGTACCTAAATTTCTGGGCCCTACTTATAAACGAACGAATCATAATATGTATTCCATTGGCTAAATTGTGGAAAGATATGAGCCGGAAGAGGGCAACGTGGGGGTAGAAAACACTTGTTCTGCCACTTTCTTTCTTTTTGTTTTTTTTATTGCATTCGTGGGGACAAAACACCATCCCCAAGTAGGCTGGTGGGACAGTGGGCCCACGACCGCATGAAGTGGGATTGTCCCGCCTAAATCAGGACGTCCGGTCACGTTAGGTAAATATGACCAAGAATATACTGGTATAATTTGGTAAGTCAACTACATGTTTTTTTTTTTTTCAGAAACAGAAAATTTTGTGCTTCTGAAAAAAAAAAAAAGAAATACATCAGGTTGACTTACCAAATTTTTGAGTTCAATTTCTTGTGACTTACAAGTCACGGCAAAACCGCCTCAGAGGTTTGCTCTGACCTCATAATTTTAAGAAAAGTTGATTTTTCCATACATTTTTTTAACACATATCAGGTGAAACACACCGTATATTCCGTTTCAGCCTTTCCTGTGCATGACTAAAAGGTGGAATAACCTTCCCAATACGCTGTTTTTTTTTTTTCTTAAAGTTCATTGCTAGCACCACGAAGCGACTGTGTTGTGAAAACGTGGACGCACGGAGAGAGTACAAAAGGAAGGAGTGGGGGACGGGGGGGGGGGGGGGGGGGGGGGGGGGTTAGTGTGCGTCCTGGGCCGACTTCAGGGGGGGGGGGAACTGTGCCGACATTCCTCTGGAAAGTGCTGGAAGACCCCAGACGGCACAGCCGGTGTGGGGATTAAAACCCACGTCGCCTCCCAGTCTCAGCGTGGTAGAGCAGTAGTAGTGGTAAAGCATGGTAAAGTCGTCCTAACCACTATGCCGTGGGAACTGGTCAAATACACCACAGGGTTCTCAGACTCAGATTCATTTTGAAAAAAAAAAACCCTTAAAGGGGCAATAAACAGGTATGCAAGGTGCACTTTTTTGTAATGCAGTGTGATTCGTTTCCTACAGTGACGTTTAGCAAAAATTTTTGTCGCAAAAAAGTAAATAATGGCTCCAAACCAACCGAATATTCACTGCACTCTTTCGCGCTCATGCCCCGCCCTGCGATGCTCTGGCGACAATAGCCACACGTCATTTTGACGTCGCGCACCAACAACCATTCAAAATGCGGGGCGCCTATACACTGATTTTGTTTTAATATCGGGTAGTGAGGTCGATTCTAAACATATTTACACTTGTCAAACCCAAGGTAGCCAGATCAAAAGGTACCAAAAGCCCACAATATTCCATTTCATGTGCGTACTATGTTTTCAGCGCTGTATTGCTCCACGAGGTCACAGTGGTGTTCTCACAACCGGTTCTCCCCGCACGCTGCTGTTTGTGTCAACGAGGCCCGTCATTGGCTAGGAGTTCGAAATCTCCCCCATCTCCAGTGACTGGAATGCAGCTTTGCTACACGTGCGAGACGTGTGACGTAGGTGCTCTCCTAGTAGGAAGGAGAGACCCACGCGGATTATGCTCCTTGAATGGCATTGTTTCGTGGTAAAGGCGCTGGCTAGAAGTAAATGAATTTCATAATTGGATATCGTGAGCCACGTTCTTTCATAGAGCATAATAACTGGAGAATATTCCTGGAGCTGTTTAGTGCCCCTTTAAGTGCACATATGCTGACAAAGTGCTCCATCTACGTAGCGCATCCTACTAGGAAGACAAACCTTACGTGTAAGATCGTGGCACCATTATTATTAGTAGTAGCACATCCTCATTATTGCCCCATTTTTTTCTTACCCCTTTCTCTAAATCTTCGCATTCACTTTGTTAGCATAGTGAAGCTCACTTCCCGCTTTATTGCATTATGTGTTTATCCCATGTGTGATGTAACGGGGTGAACTATAGACAGAACTTTACAAAACGAGGAAGCACCAATTTTTTCCAAGTGCTATAGTGATAACCATCTCACGTGAGAAACAATCTATTTGTCTGAACATTATGACGTCGACACTATTTATGTTTTTTTTTTTAGGGGGGGGGGGGGAGATTTTGCCATTACTTCTGAACACTTTCATCGAAATTCATTTGCAAGAAATTGAATCCTTCCAATTGACCACCAAAATTTGCCAAGCCAACTTCACGTCTTTCAAACAGAAACAGAAGGTACACGTCATATTTACTCCACTGCATTACAAAATACATTCCCTGCTACTTTGGTAGGAGTTGAAAAAAAAAAGAGAAAAACCTTAGTTTCGAGACATGCTCAGTTCTCTGTCAAGTTAAGGCAACATGTGGCGGAGGAACTGTCACCTTCCTTTTCCTGTTTCCTTCTCCCTCTTCTTTTAGATAACTTTGCATTCCAACCATGCTGCAGTTATAATCAGAAGCATGGGAAAGGAAAAGTGAAAGGGAAGGCACATGGTCTCCTCGCACTGCTTCTTCCGGAGATCCGAGCGCGGCCAGCGATTTGTGCGTCTCAAAATGACGGTCTTCGCAATTTTTTTCAGGCTATTACCACTGTAGTAGCGAATGTGTTTCTCAGTAGAATGGGGTAAATGTGTTACATCAAACAACTCAGGAAAAGGGCCTTCTGGTCTCCGATCAGATATGCTACCAGTACACCACAACAGCGGTATTGAATCCTGATGTCCCCCCCCCCCCCCCCCCCGGTTGCTTGATTGAATTGATTTTTTAGCGTTGGAGGTTTATACGTTTGTCCGTAACTGTAGCCTGCCTTGGCTAATTCCCACTGTTTATGGGGTAAATCTGGCATGTGTTTTCTGTTTCTGTAAAAGAAATAAATAAAGAAAGAAAGAATGTGACGTTGACATGGCAAATTTGAAAGGTCAATTGGGAAAATTCAATTTCTTGCACATTAAATTTGATAGAAGTGCTCAGAAGTCATGGCAAAAATCTCCCCCTAGATAAACAGCGTTGACCCCCGTAATCTTCATAGAAGTAGATTTTTCAATACAATGTTTTTCACGTTATGTTTTGTTTTCTTCAAATTCCGTGTTAGCGCAGCGAAGCAACTGTGGCTATGAGCGGTGTACCGATGTGGACAGATGGAGAGAGGACAGCAGGAAGGAGTGGGGGGCCAGTGGGGGGACAGGGGGGGTATCACATTATGTGAAACACCATGTATATTCTTGGTCATGAACTACCTTATGACCATATTAGCAACAAAGTTGAGTTGTCATAATAATTTTCTCTCATTAAGTTTTTAATTATTAAAGATCCAAGTCTCTCACAATGATGGCATCTGTCCCTTTTGGTGCAAAGGATTATGATGTGAGGAAATGGCCCAGGTAATAAAAGCATACATAGAAATCGATGTTCAGAGGCTGGAACACAGAAGAAAAGACAACACAACACACAAGCCTCAAGTGCCTAAGAATAATGAAAGAAGGAAGCCACTGAAAAGGAGTCCCATAGCTGCCTTAACTTTTGAGTAACCTCATTCTCTCATTAATAAGGGCATATCTGGTGGTCATTTTTGTTGACCTACACTCTTAGAAATGAACTTCACCGCATAGCACGCTCCTAGCCAACCATCATTTCGATTGATATCGTTATCTGCTCTGATTTGTTGAAAACGGGAGGCGTACGCCTTTTTTGTGACACTTATGCTGTTCATAATTGTCACAAAAAAGGCGTACGCCTCCCGTTTTCAGCAAATCAGAGCAAATAACGATATCATTTGAGATGATGGTTGGCTAGGAGCGTGCTATGCGGTGAAGTTCATTTTTAAGAGTGTACCACAAACGCGGTTTCTCCCTTCCCCATTTGTAGTGAAACGGAAAAATTTCCTCCAAATCTGTTGTTTTTCCATGGGTCATTTTCTTCATGTATTATTGGTTCAATCTTTCAAAATAAAAATGAGTTCCAGATAAATATGCCCGTTTTTCGCACACAGCTATGTTTCTGTTCAGGAGCACGGAGACCATCTCCTGTTTGCATACTGTATTGTTGCCATTGCTTACAGTTCTAATTTGGCAAAATAAATAGAAGAAACAGAGAGAAAGTGAAAGTGAGAGAGAGAGAGAGAAGCAGATCAGACTTGCTTTATTGTACATATAGGGTGTTCGGGCTCGCTACAGTAGTGTAGCGCATAAAAAAAATTAAAATGCAATGGCTCCTGCACATGTGCATCTCTAAGATAGACATCGCTGTGACCACAACTCAGACTCTGCGAGGTCAAGAGCAAAACAAGTGCCCAGGTATGCATGGATGCCAAACATGGACATGAGCAGCACTATACACCATGCAAGCATTGAGACATTGTCTGAAAAAGTGGTCTCACTGCTAATTCCTCATTCAATTTTCTTGGCAGGACAGCTCACCTAGGTTTCAGGCCACAAAACAGCTGATTGCACCCTGCTTACCGAGCGTGTGATAACCCCTGCTGCAGACCTTATCCACCATCTAATCTGGCACTGATAACGTCATATTTGTTGTACATATAACTTATACGACTAATAAGATATATTATGTAAATAAAGTCTCACTGCGACATTTATTCCCTCGTGCACTGCTTGCTATGATGTTGCCAAAATTTTGCCCGAGTGTAAGCTTATCCCACTGGACAAACAAAACTGACAAATAAATATGAAACACAAATGAAAGTTGTACACTTCGGACAAGCTCGAAAAATCTGAATGCCTTCAGTGACATCACACAAAACATTCACGTTACAGATAACTGAGAGAGTGCCACGTATCTAATACTGCCACGTACCTTCGTTACGAAGTCTACGCTAAAACCACTAAAGCTTCAAGACAACCTAGAGGCGTGTTAGCGCATATCGCGGCATTTTTGTGACGAAACCAGATGCTAAAAAAAGTAGCATAAAAAAAGAAAGAAGTAAAGCAACAGCTGCACCTGAGCTTGTCTGTCCTTGCTCACAGGTCTTATCCCTCAAAATAGGCCTATCAAACAGCGTAATTACACCGTCGCAGGGTTTGCTTTGAATAGCTTCGCAATCACACTCACAAAACGCGAGCTCACACCGTGTGCAGAGTTGTCCTGCGAGTACTAAATCTTACCAACCATACCGCACGCCACAACTACAATGAACAGTAGATCATGCAGTGGAGCAAAAGTTGCCCCAAAATCCGCTATAACTGACGGAGAATCGTGGTTGTCCCACAAACAGCACGGTTCGTCAAAGCGCTAAATGTAGCGGATTTGCAATATCCAGCACAAATTTTGTTTGCGCCACATTTGAACCCGTTGGAAGAGTCTAGCACCTAACCTTTGTTGAAACCTGTTACCTTTGAAAGCTGGACACTCTTCCCATTCCTTTCGATAACGTTGTCTGTACTTGGTTCCTTGTTTCATCACCCATTTGTCGGCGTCTTGTTTATCATTCATGATCAGTCCTGTGGAATTTTGTACACGGTTGTAGAATACGTAGAACAACTTCCGTTTACACTTTTTTACTTCTACGCGCCTCGTTTATTTACACGGAACCATGTAAGACGACAATTTCACGTTTCGTGCATGGAAAGAGCGGACAAAGTGCTAGCTATTTTCGGTACAAACCGGTAGTTAGTTTCGTATATATGGAAATTGACTTGACAATGTCGAACAACTTCATAACCATTTGACAATCTATTAAACGGCACAAAGCACGTATCACTAAATAAATAATGCCACAAAATATTTCGTACTTGTTTTTTCACTATTAGCCCTTCACATGACGCATTAAACATCAGCAGGTAGCAACAATGGCAACGGTTTGTCGACTCGAGTCAATCGTCAATCCATGCCAATCCAGGAAGTAGCAAGTAGCCACACGGAATTTAATGTAGTCGAAACAAGGGAATAATTTGATGTCTGAAAAGTGTTTCCCGAGTTTTATCTAATTGAAACTGCATTGTACTGTCAGAAATGGCTTTGTGTCACATGATTACAAGACTCAACCGACTTGCTAATCGACAGAGCATGCATAACATAGGACAGGCCGCAACTGGTGCGTATACACGCTTCACCTGCACCTCGTTAGTTACATCGATGATCGTCGCTGCGTTTCGTTCATGAATTTGTAACGCGTAAAAGCAATAGCGTTTCTGTCATCACCAAATTTTGTTGGTTGTTCTACAAGATCATGATATACGCTAGACGCTAGGTGACAGCGAAGTTCCATTTTCGGCATCTCATCCTCCTAACAGCAACCTTTGTAGCCTGCTGCGAGGAAGAAGTTTGTTCAGCAAATGTAGTCATAAAAAAAGGCATCATTTGGAGCAGTTCACACGGGAAAGTGGACTCGGTCCGTGACATCTTGCATCACATCATTTGTTCATCGCTCTCACCGCTTCTAGGCGACATAGTCGATGTAACGTCTGCACTTTCTCATTTTCACATGGTCTCTCGCACACTCATACACACTACTCTGCTTCTCTGTACACACGAATTCATCATCGTCATCAACCACAGCTGCTAAAACCAAAAATGAGCTCCTATCTTGCTTGTAACCTTGGGACGATTGATATAAAAACGGAGGATTATTAATTTGAGTAATAAGCCGCAATTCCATTTAGGTCATCAGTTCAGCACAAGTCAAGCATATTGCAAGAAAACTTTGTAAGTACGAAATTGTTTAATTAAGCTGGACGCTGTCAGTAATACGGTAATTTGTGTAACTCGAGCATAGTTTACGGAACATCTGGGGTGCCGCATTTCTCCACTGGGGTGACACCCAAGCAGCAAACACCCATACTGAGAGACGGATAGAACAGCCGGTCACCCATTTCTTATTTGATCTATTCCCGATAGCTTGTTGGGGGGCCTCTAAATACGCCAGTGCCGTGTTCCGTAAACTTTTGCCCAAAGCTGTACCTATTAGAGTACTGCATGGGCTCAGGCTTATCTGAAAGCCGAGCCCATGGTCGAGGTAATGTCTTCTTTTTGCAGGCCTGGGTCGGGCTCGCACATTGCCGGTCCTAGATTGGGCTTGAGCATGTGCTACCCCACTGTTAGTCATACCCCCTGTCACATGGCAGACCTAATGGCATTCCCAGCGAATGACAGTCACATCGAATGTCATTAATTTGTCTCGCATCGAGCTGCACGAAGAAACAAAATGTCATTTGCAATTGACGTCAGTGTTGATAATTAAGATATAGGGCTGAACATGTAAAGCATTATACAAGTACATTAGTTACATTTTTATTTTGTTTGTTCGAAACTAGCGAAACGTTAGACTATTTCACAAAATTGCGTCTTTTTCAAAGACACTTAATTGGCTAAGTACCACGAGCAAAGACAGCTAAGAAGCCTATCCACACCGCACTTGGCAAGGTGGCGGCTGGGAACGAGGGTAGTTCTCCGAAAAACCGTATTTAGCCTTCCTTCCTTCGTGTCAAAAGTTATCAAATTTGTGATAAGATATTGGAGTACAACTTTTCATTCGTCTTTCATTTCATCAAATGGCTTATCGTTGTCGTTTTTGCTACCTCTCCACTGCGAGGATACGCTGTCGGTGCGAGAGGGAAAAGCGAATGAGTTCCCCGAACTCATTTGCTGGGAATGACATTCGGTTTGCTGTGTGACAAGGGTATTAGCTACAGTCAACTTTTACAGCCCACTACACTAGGCCGGGTAACAAAGAAATTTCTTGTGCTCGGGCCAGGTCCGGGATGATAGACCTAGAAATTCTTTTGGGCTTGAGCGGGGCCTGGGCCAGCTATGTAGCAGTTGTGATGGGCCCATGCAGATAAATCAAAGGTGGGCTTGTCCTGGGCCCAAGAATGTGACCCACGCAGTGCTCTAGTGCCTATTAAAACAACCAGGCCAGCAATCAGTGGCTGTGCTGCTCTTACATGTGTGTTTGTTTGTTTGTTTGCTTGCTTGGATTTATTTAATAACATGCCTACCTCTGTAGTGAGTCCTTTGTACCAGCCTCTGTGGATGTCTGTTCTGTAATAATTTCACCAAATTACTGCGAACAACGCAGTAGAGTATCCTGCCTGTGGCGAAGAAACACTGCAAATTATCATAATCAAAATAGTCGTGTTTTTGCTGTTCTGTACTGTAATTGCAGTAATCCTATTTCTGTGGGTTGAAGGACAGATGATGGCATGATTGATTTATTATTTTAGATATACAGCCGGCCTCCGCTAGTTACGTGGGAGAAAAACTGAATTTGGAGCAATCGTTGCAGTTTATTCAAAAATTTAAACCTGTTTGTTTGTTGCTTGGCTGTTAAGGGTGATAATCTAGGTTCCTTATTTTAAATTGTTATTAAGGAGTCTCTTTCGTAAGTATTGTGAATGAACCTAAACACATTTTTCTGTATAGTTTCTAATTTGATGGCAAAATCTTGCATGTATGGGACATAGGCTGAATGAACTATTAAGATAAACACAACATCTAAGCGTTACAAACTCCCAAGCAGTGATGTGAACTTTTTGTCTTAACAAACAAACAAACAAACTGCCATTTTACACTGCATGTATGGGTCCCAAAACTATGCTTGCCTCTTTGAGGACAGATTGGTCTTATAACCGTCAAGTTGGTTATGGACATCAAAATTCTTTTCAGATGCTTTCTGGCAGATGTTGTTGCTGTGAATGGTCCACTTCAACTCATGTGTTATCGTCATACCAATATATTTGTATTGCTCAATCCGGGTAATAGATAAGTTGTCACAGCGTAACAAAACATCAAACGTCGCTTTTTACGCGCCGCCGTCTAAATTACATTACTGATTATGCATTAATACTGTGCACCCTTGTAGATGCAGTTTAACATTATAGAATCTGTTGTGTTGACTGTCATAGAGTTGAAGCTGATCGTCCCTGCTCTTGACATTGAAATAAACCACAGTCATAAGCAAACACTGAAATTTTAAAACTCATACCAGTGTTGTTGATAAAAATGATAGTCCAACACCAATCCCTGAGGATAACCCAAAGCGGTGGATGATACACAGTAGATACACAACAGTGATACTGATCGGCACCTGGATTGATGGATCACTTTTGTTTCCAGACACACGCACAAGGATTACTTTAGCAATTTTCAATTGTTACGGGACAATACTACCTAACAAGGATTTATCGAAAATTGAAATTTGCTTACCTATTCTGTATTTTTTGAAATAGTTAGCAATGTTTCGACACATAAGTTGTACCCTCAGATAAACTATGACTGGTACGCCGAGGTAGGTAATGCTGGAAAGCAAGCAAGGACATGTGTGTGCAAAAAGTGAATTGTTCCTTTAACTGTGGAAACTCGTTTTCAGTAGGCAGTAGAACGAAAATCCAAAAGGGCTGCCAGGTACAGATACACAGAGAAAAAAAAAGGGGGGAACTGGTGTACCGAAGAGGGGGAGCGAAGAAATGGGGGGGGGGGAGGGGGTGACGTTTCGTGCGAAAGCTCTTCTTCAGACTGGAGGGACGGAAAGTGGGGGATGTCGGGAAACATGTTGTATATACCGCACAGCCCGCTAGGGGGCTAACACGAGATCCCTGTAAGAGGGCGGCATGTTACAACACGTGCCGACAAACTAGAATCCTAAAATGAGTCTTTCATTAAGAGCTCCTGGATGAGTCGAGTTGACATGGTAGATAAGGCGTCTTTCTTCCCGTTTACGTGAATTGTTGAAACCGGATCGAAGAACGATAACTCGAGCGTTATCAGCACTATGGGTCGAACTGGAAAAATGCTTGGAAATCAGAGTCATTTGGTGGTTGCTGATGTTATCAGACTGTTGTAAAAGTATTAGGCGGCGGTGTTCACGGAACCTTTCGTGTAGTTTCCTCTCGGTTTCTCCGATGTATAGAAGATTTGGGCAGATAGAACAAAATATTGCATATATTATGTTAGCTGACTTGCATGTGTAGTGGCCGGACGTGTGGATATATCGACCATTGGAGCCCTGAAGGCGATAGTTGGGTCCGACATGGGCACAGGTTAAGCGCTGTGGTCCCTGGGAAGGAAAAGTCCCGTTTTCTTCTTCGTCATCTTTTTGGATGCGGCTGCGCACAAGAAGGGCTCTCAGGTTTGGGGGGCGTCTGTAGGAAATTGTCGTGCCAGTGGAGAGCTGTCCGGAATTGAAAAGGTCTTCCGAGCCAGAGTTCATTCGTCGCATAAAGTTAGAGATGGCTGGGTGATATTCAACTGTTAAAGGCAATGAGGATTTTTTGTTGGAGGTTGCTGGGATAAGTGTAGCCGACCTGGGGATAGGCGCTACGCGGGCGGCAGCCCTCCCAAGGAGGGGCAAGGGGTAATCACGGGAGGCGTAAAAAATCTTTCATTTCGGCAAGTTGATTTAAAAAATCTGAATCTTCACTGCAAATGCGGCGCAGCCGTAAGAATTGTGAAAAGGGGATAGAATCCTTGACATGTCTGGGGTGTCAGGAAGAATAGGACAAGTAGCTGTGAGAGTCCGTTTCTTTGTAAAAGTAACTTGTTCGCAGTTTTGAAGGTATAACTGATATGGTGAGGTCTAAGAAGTTTAAGGCGTCGTGCGAAGAGGCAGACGTGAACTTGATCGACGGGTGAAAATTACTGAAAGCGTCGATGAACTTTTGGAGCTCCGTTGGCATTCATGCATTATCAGTAGGGCCAATTTCATCAGTGGTATCAGTAGGATAATTTTTGGCATTGCCTATAAATGCCTAAATACGATTTTCGGGGTTGCCTGCCTTTTTATCGGCTCTATTGAAATGTGGCCGTGTTTAACATTTTTGGATGCCATAACGGCATTTTTCAGAGGTGCAAGTGTGAGTGCACCTTTCAGGCTCATGCTGAGTGCCGCATTTTACTTTCTGTTTCTGTGTGTTTACATCTTTTGGTTTCCTAAAGTACCTTGGTTCTCTAGAAGGAATTCATGTTTATGACCTTCCCCAGTCCCTTGTTACAGTTTCTGATACTGTTGTCTTTCGTAATAGATTGGCTACTTATCTTGGTTTATAATCCTGCATTTGCATAGTTTGCTCCTGTGTACTTTTTGCATAATTTCAGGTCTCCTGTACTCTTTGTATACATGTATTCTCCCCCGTTCATGTAACGGCCCAGGGGGGCATTTGAAGTAGTACCATACCAGAGCCGTTTATAGAGAGAGTTTGGCCATTGGGAGGAGCCTAACTGAAAGCGCGTCATGCGACGTCACGGCTGAACGACCTCCCTCGTCGTTCTCTATTGTTATCCAGCCGTCAACAGGTCGCAGACGCCATATTGATGCTGATCGTTGTTTACAATCCAAGGAGAGAAGACACGTGCGTACTTCTTGCTTCGAAAGCCTTTCGAACCTTGAACTCTTTGTTTTGCAACAAAGCCCCACTTATCACTGGCGCCAGTGGGTCATAAGCCGATTATTCCTGTAGACTGCATTGAACACGGCCACGAAGAAGTCGACCAGCTGGCGGACAGCATCAATATGGCGCGGACTAGATGGCTGATAAGCGGATTCCGCTCGGATTCAGGCTTTTTGGGCGGCGCAACGACGACTCTGACGTCGAAAATAAGCTCCTCCCATGAGGCGGCAAGAGATCAAAGAATGGCCAAACTCTCCCTATAAATGGCTCTGTACCATACATAAATGGTCAAAACATTTGACCTTTCTCGGCCTTTCAAGATCTTCGAGGGCGGCAAACTAATGGTATTATTCAATGTAGCGTGGTTTTAGTCCGCCTCAGAATTCGTGTACCGGGAGTCAAAGCTTCTATGGTATCGTAGTCTTAAAACGATCAAGTTCATTCTGAAACACCAACAAACCATCCAAAGAGCGTACCAGATTAATGTGCCTGTTTTTTTCCTATTTTGGTCTTTTTAAGGGCATAATTGCCTGCTTGTTTCCATAGTTTTTAGAGCCTAAATTTCGGGGCCCTTATTATCACTCATGCAGTCTCTTGTTTCATTCATATTTTTTCTGCTCAAACTATATTGTTCATTCTCACCCACACCTTCTCAGTTGTTTGGTGATCTCATCAGTGCCCATGCAGAAGCAGAAATTAACTTGAAAGGTGCTTACTTCTACGTAGAAATGACTACACCGTAATGACCGATGACGGCTCCACAATTGTGTGCTGGCATCCTGAGAGGGAGTTCCCTTATGAACACACAAAGGTAAGCTTTCAAAGTGGTTACCTCGTGAAAGTTTTGCTACTTGTCATTCATACTGTCTTCCCATACAGCCTTTACCTGTGATTGAGCCACGAGTCAGAGAGGTATGTAGTTTTCGTATTTTTGGAATATTAGTTCCATTTTGAAAAATGTCGCATCACAGTGGCACAGGTATTTTGGCAAAGTTTGCGTCGCGTTGGTTTAATGGGGGTTTGCTCTCTGGGCTTGAATAGGGTGACTCGGTGCTGAAGCTTCAAGTGCGAGTGGACAGCTTGAAGCGTGGTTACAGGAATGAACGCTTAGAAATTGAAGAGCTGTGCAAGCTCACGTACACCACCAAGCACAGATGGTATCCAAGGTAAATGCATGTTGTTGACTTTCCATCAATATAAGCCAGGCTGCTACCATGGAAAATGGCAACAACGTACATGTTTTGTGTGTTGTCCATGGCACACATAACCAATGTAATGTTATTACATACATTACATACGTGCCATGCTGTGTTTGTTGAGGTTCTCCAGAACCGTGCTTTTTAGTTTGCCATGCATGTCTACCCTAGAAAGTATGCTTTGCTTGTTTTTTGCAGGAACGAGGAAAAATACAAGGACCCAAATCCTCCAATTGACAGAGAAGGACTCTAGAGCAATAGATATGTACTCCAAGGAAATACAGCAGCTTAGCGCATCGTTCTTGTTGAAAATGAATGAGGCAGTGTGATTTCAAACAAACAAACATACAAAACTCTTCTATTGTTTTGCTGTCTGCTGCATGCTGTTGCGCAGCTGTTTCCTACCAGACTCCAAGCTGACTGAAACTGCTATTCACTTGTGCTCGAGATCAAAGTAGGATGAAAGGGGGATGAGTAATTCATCGCATAATGCATCATGATGAAATATTTCATGAAAAATGCGTATGTGTTTGTGCAAGCATGCTACGTGATTGAAGCGATGTTAGGGTTTGATATCATGGTTGCTACAGTGGATCCACTCTGATATGTAACTTGAAGGAATGAGATGTGCTGATTTGTTGTGAGTGATTTCTAGCTGGTTACTCAGAGTTTTAATCCCATATTGCTGACACATACTCTCGCTATGGTCAGATGAGTGTCTTGTAGATAACAAATTTAAAGTTAGTTTTGGGTAGGACAGAAGTTTCTTTTGAGGTATGCCAGCGTCCGATTAGCACATTTTTGATGCCACATTCAATGTGATTATTTCAGCTAAGATTAGCAGTATGAATGTACAGGTAACTATATGATTCAACAGATTCAGGAACAACACCATCAAGATGTGTTGGTTACGTGCTCGTGGGGACGAGAGATTTGCACGTGTTTACACTTTTTAGCATTTACATTCATTTGCCATGTGTCACACACACACCAGGAGGAGAGAGAGTAGATGTGAGGCTCAAGTGCATGAGTGTTGTTGTCGGTAGATATTTCGAGAATACCACAAGCATCTGCAAATAAATGAATCAAAGGAGCAAAGGCAGTTGGGGAGATCCCTGATGTAATGAATAGTAAGGGCCCAAGAGCAGAACATCCGTAAAGTAATGAGCACAAACACTAAAGACGAACACAAGAGAAGTGGACGGGACGAGCGCAAATGGTCACCTGGGTGATTTCACGCGGAATCAGGCAGGGTGGTCCAGTCGGCCTCTCCGATTTTTTTCTTTCAAACACATGTCAAAGCCTAGTCTGTAGGAAGAATATTGACAGTGAAATTAATTGAAAATAGTTAGTAGTTATGTGTTAATTAGTTACCGTTCATATGCGGACGCTTCGACAACAGCGCTTCCTATGAAGTTTGATGCAGCGTATCTTCATAACCATTCAACATATTCAGCCGAATTATTTTTCGACATGCTGTCACCGGTTGGCCGCGTTGTATCCCAGGTTACGAAGATTCGAAGGTCTTCCTTTGTCCAGTTTTAAAAATTGCAAAGTTGCATTATTTGTAAATTTGCACCTCACTGATCTTCTTTCAGTTGTGATACCTAAAAGTAATTTATGTCATTCTGTTCGCCTCGAAATGATCTTTCTTCTCGTAGCAAGCACGTCGTTTCGTGATTTGGGACAATGCATCGAGCGTCAGTTTTGTGAAGGGTGGTCTACTGAAAATTGATAAATTCAATAGCCCGCTTCTCATATACAGTGAACCCTCGTTAATGTGCCCCCCCCCTTTTAATCTGACATACACGCTTTATGACCGCTTTTCTCGGAAACCGTTCCGCTGGCATGTAACTCATTAATATCTCAATCTGTTTATGGCACAATGACCAAGGTTTTTATCACAAGTAGGGTCAAACACAGGCATTATCTACTCGTTATTATGACCGCGTCACACGACCCTCAGAGGAGCCCCCGGGAGAGGCCATGCGCTTCATGCTGTAGAGCGTCCAGGTTTGGGACGAACCCTGAAATTGTTGACCTCGAGGTTATGCTCCTATCGCTGTTCGAACCACTGAAATGCTTAAAAAGGCGGTGGCCATGTGCAGGAGCAGGTCACGCTGTGCTGCTACTGTCATCACGTAAGGATGGAAGAGGACTGATCTGGCAGCCGGAATGAAGAGCGGCGTTACACAAATGAGGCAGCAAATAGTTATTTTTTTACCAAAGAAAGAACATTGATAATGTGTCCACAATAGACCTCTACCAGAGAAACGTCGTCATGACGTTTGTAGACAGACTGAAACCGAAACAAATCGGAAGGAGAGGGCTGGGTTCCACGAACGGGCACTTGTTCGCTACCTCCCATTGAGAGAAAAGTAGGACCGAAGGTCTCGTCCCTTCCAGGGCCCATCGTAATCCCCTCAAGACCGTGGCTTCCGGGCGCGACCTCGTTCACCTCAAGCTTCGAGCGTAGTTCAACTCTACCAAATTTGTGGCGCTGTCGAGCACTATGACGTCATTTGTTTACAAACAGGGAGAGGTCTATTGATGGTGCTATTGTCCACTCACAAAAATTAATTACTGATAATTGCTCGAAGCAGACATTGTTTAAAGATTGCTCAGAAAATAAATCATAATTACGCACGCTCTTGTTGCGCGTAGCGGTCTGTCCGATCCGCAGAGGGTGCGTTTCTCGCTAATATGCCAATTCGCTTTATGACCAAAATCCGCAGAAACGGCACTGGTCATATTAACGAGGGTACACTGCCCATTCGTGACGTTGTTCATATTTCTCACAAACTTTGTTCACGACGACTCAAAATGGCACATCAAATGGAAATTTGCTTCAGAGATGGGTGAAGTTACATTTCAGAGGTGCAAAATGCGACTTCTGCAGCGACTTCTCAGTAAAGTGGGCAGCAACGGCTAGAGCTGTTCTTTTTTCTCTCGAGACCTCTGAAAAGTGCACTATTATATGTAAAATGAAGTCAAAATAGTGCTTTGAGAACATTTCTTCAACAAACAACATTAACTGTGAAAATAAAAAAAATATGAAGAACCTGCACAGAAGCGTGCCGATGAGGCGAGAAATGAAATTGAACGCACTTCTGATCGCTTTTGCTGCTGTGGACCTCAGGTTGCACAGTGTACCCCTCCGACTCTGTCACATGCACTCTTGTCATCCCCATTTGCAGTGAACACCCACTTTGATGTCACGTAGTTTGTATTTGGAAGTTCGTATAGTCTGTACCGATTCTTGAAATGGACAGCGGACATGTAGGTAATTGTTGATGATGTAGTAATTTTCATCCAGCCAGGCTTCAATGATGTTGGCAGCGAGTCTTAAACTTCCTTCGTCGCACCTGCAGTCCTCTTCATGTCCCTGTCCTCACCAGTCAAAAATTGTAGCAGCAAAAATTGTAAAAGCAGCAGCCGTCCAGTCCTGCCTGTGTTTTACCCACTCTTGTCCGTGTCTTGCCTGCTGCTTGTCATACGTTATGAACTGGCACCAGCTACCCCGCATTGTCCCCGCAGTGAAAAATTGTACCTTCTTCCTCCCATACAGAACCCATGCATATCATGCTTTAATGCAGCCTCTTAAATTTCTTCTATTCAAAGTTGATGTCTTTTGTTAAATACATGTTTTCAAAGCCCTATTTTGCCTTTATTTCACATAACAGTGCACTGTTGTGTGGGCACCAGGGAAGAAAGAAGAGCTACAGCTGTTGCTGCACCCTTTACCGAGAAGTCGCTGCAGGGGCATTCTTTGCACCTCTGAAATGTAATTTCACCCATGTCTGAAGGAAATTTTCACATGACGCGCTATTTTGAGTCGTCATGAACAACGTCTGTGAGAAATATGATCGACGTCACGAATGGGCATGTGGGAAGCACGCTGTTGAATTTGCTCATGTTTGGTAGACCGCCGCTCACGAAACGGCCGATGAAACGGCCACGAAACGGCCAAATCACAAAACGATGTGCCCACTACGAGAAGAAAGGGCTTTTCGAGACGAATACAGTGACATAAAGTGCTTGTAGGTATCACAAATGCAAGAAGAGCAGTCAGGTGCCAAAAAAAGGTGCCTCTTTAACTGCACAAGGGCAGAACTTCGAATTTTAAGAACCTAGGACGTGGGCAACCACGGACAGTATTTTAAAAAATTCGGCTGAATATTTTGAATGGTTATGAAGATACGCGGCGTCAAACTTCATAGGAACCGCTGTGGTCGAAACGTCCGCATTTCAACGGTAATTAATTGAAAAATAACTACAAAATATTTTCAATTACTTTCACTGCCAATATAGTTTCTAGGGATAGGCTTTAATATATGTGTTTGAAAGAAAAAAGTTGTAGACGTCGACTGGACCACCTGCCTGACACTGAGTAAAATCACCCAGCTGTCTTTATTTGGCCTTTGCCAGGAAAAAAGTCTGTGAGTGGGTTAAGTCAGAGCATAAAGTTCGCTTGATTGCCGTGTACAAGGATTCTTGGCTCACACATTGTTTATCTAGTCTTTTGATACGATACGCTTCTGCCATTTCTCTCGCTGTTACGTCCCTATATTCTTACAAACTATATCTTGGCGTCTTTGATTTTTTGAATCCGTGTTAGCGCCGCGAAGCCACTGTGGGTATGAGCGGCGTATAGATGTGGACAGGTGGAGAGAGGACAGCAGGAAGGAGTGAGGGATTAGTATGCGTTCTGGGCCGACTTCAGGGGGAAATGTGTCGGGAAAACCCAGGGTCAGCAGCACAGCCAGTGGCAGGATTCGAACCCACAACTCCCAGTCTTGGGCACGACCTTGGCTACCACCAACGAGCGGGATGCTTTAACCCACTCTGCAGGGTTGCTGATCTTGGTGTCCGTAAACCGTGGTCAATGTGTACACCTTACAATGTGCTGGCAAGTGTACATACACCCAACGTGTCATTACATCCAACGTCCAGTTACATCCAAAACAAGCCGTTACGTCCAACGTGCTGTTACATCCTTTTTTGGCCACTACATTCACGGGTCATTACATCCAACGAGCCAGTACATCCAGCGAGTCATCACATCCATCAGGCCAGTACACCCAACTGACACAGAACACTCAGTCAATGTTCTTGTTGGTGTTCTCTGATTGTCACGCAGATCCTTCGATCGACCATCTCAAACCCGGCTCATTCCAACATCGCTGCCCTATGCTTTATTGTCGCACCTACGTCAGTGGCCTGCAAGTGTTGAGGTCGTTAATACCTTATTTGTTCTCAAACTTAGGAGGAGAGCCTCTAGGTCAGTGGTCCCAATACCAATGTCACTGTTCTGCGCTTTATTGTCAATGACCTTCACCTATGAGATAGCGCCCTGTGAGTGAATCACGTGGTGTGAATACCAGATAGGGACGGGAAGGTGCACACACAGGGTTACCTGAATCCGGGAAGAACCACGGGTTGACCCGGAAACGGGTTATCGATGTTGCTTGGACAACTTTAGTTTCCAACTTGCTGTTCATTCAGATGGGTTGTGTTGCTGCTATGGACGTAGGAGAAGTCAAATTTGCGACGTCGAAGCGGTGATCTCATCACCCAGTGGTTCAGTACAAGAGTAGAAGATGGCAAGGTGCAGTGGTGGAATTTTCTTTCATAGCTGTGCATCCAAAAGACCCTTCAGTGCTCAAGTACCGGTGTATATTTTGCTACGACCTCAGCGTCAAGTCAAAAGAGGCGGACAGCAAGTCTGCGGTGCCAGTAGCCCACGTCACACTAAAGAATATCATTCTTCAAGTGGATCTCTACTTCCCAACGACAGTGCACTCCTGTGACCCAATGCGAGCAATCGTCTGAGTCCAAGGTCTACGAATTAAGGTATATATG
Organism: Ornithodoros turicata; assembly: GCF_037126465.1. Classification (NCBI taxonomy): domain Eukaryota; kingdom Metazoa; phylum Arthropoda; class Arachnida; order Ixodida; family Argasidae; genus Ornithodoros; species Ornithodoros turicata. The sequence continues at coordinate 13,249,459 of NC_088207.1, forward strand.
TACGAGAAGAGAAAGGAGATAAGGCACACGCGTAAGCATCTCATGTGTCATTTACCGATGCACTTTGCTGATGTCGACGACCACTTCAGTGGTTGTTCTGCGCAATGTCGAGACCGAATCAAAGAACTGAATTCCGGCTATGGCTTTACATCAAAACGCAAGGCCGCCACCTATACGCAATGAAGAATGTCACAATTGATGACCTCCATGGCCTCGAACGGATACCTGACGAAGAAGAATTCCTCCGATTCAGAGACTCCACCCAAGGCAGCGAAATGATTGTCTTGTACGGAGATAGCGACTTGGAAGCACTTTTGGCAGCCAAGTACGTGTTTGGGGACGGAAAGTTTAAGTATATAATTCACCAGAATTCATGAATCCCGGGCAGTTGTAAGTAGTAATGGATGGACACGAGCCGCCCACAACACACAACAGGCCTAAATACGATTTAATTAGCAATTAGAGCTAATTAGGACCCACCACAGTAATTAGGATCATCCAGTGAGTTATCACACTAATTGGGGAGCATCTAACTCGTGTCCAGACCAGCTGTGTGTTGTGGGCAACTAGTGTCCATAAAAAAAAAAAAATAAATAAAAGAGATAGAAATAGAGTGGAGAGAAACAGTTTATTCGAAAATCAACCACACCGTACCGGCCTCGGTGGCTCAGTCGGTAGCGTGTTCGCCTTCTGATCGCGGGTTCGAACCTGGCCGAGGACGCCAGCAACTTGGTGGCAGGGCACAAGTTGCTTAGACACACCGTATTCCGCGAGGGACCTTAAATACGGGGAGCCGTGTGATGAGCTTTCATTGCACATTAAAGAACCCTCAGGTGGGCAAAAGCAATCCACAGACCGACCACTGTGGTGTCGCTCATGATCTCAGTTGTCTCGCAACATAAACACCCAATTATTATTATTATTAATTAACCACACCGTGGCGAAGAAACTGCTCTGGAACATCCGAATGACCAGCGCCCGCCATGTTGCTTGTTGACGGCCGGTAGTTGCAGAGATCGACGACAGGTGACCACCTAGTTGCAAGGCATCACACCAGATGGCACCACCATCATAGCTCTATGCGAGAAAGACTGAGAACAATAAGATATTAGTGGCAGGTAAAATTGCAACACTGCTCAACAAGTCTAGGCATGCGAGAGTGCGGAGAAAAGGCCTAAACGCTACGGCAAACATGCTTCAGCATGGAGAAAACACTACACATTGGGGAAAAGGCTTAAAGCGAACGATTAGGCCTAACCAAAGCGTCACCGCACAACGCTACGCGGCTAACACAAGGCGGGGACCGCAAAACGCTAGGCGCACAATGCTAAACATGCGACAAACAAAAGGCTTACGAGTCACTGCTAAACAAGTCTAAACATCCGCGTACAAGGAATAAGGCCTATCCGTTACAGCAAACATGCGAGAAAAGGCTCAACACAAGAGCGGTAAAAAAAACGCGCACACATCGGGAGAAACCACCTTGGCAAATCACTCACCTTTTACCCCACGGCGACGGAGTGTCCGATCTCGATGACAGCCAAGTTTCAACTGACACAGCGCGGGGACGGCGGAGCGACCGACCGCACGTCCTCGCTCCATGACAGGCAGCGCGTGAATAACGGGAGCTCCTCTCTGGAGCCGCTGTGCGCGAGCGCGCGTTCCTGGCGCTCTCTGCGTCGACGCTGTGCCCAGCCTGCCGGCCGGCATCGAGCCGTCATATCCTCGCGGGCACTCCCTGTTTCTTTCAGTTTCACTCTCTCCTTCCACTGCACGTGCACGCTCCCAGTGGCAACGGGCTCCGTTTCGGTTTCACTCTCGTTTCTTTGCGCGTGTTTATTTGAAAACGCTGTATAATGGCAGCGTGCACTGCGCTCGCGTCAACAATACGTGAAAATGTTCAGCTACCACGCTTTACAAAATTGTCCCCGTATCCATGCTTCTTGGAGAAGAAGTGGAGAATGAATGCTTCAACAAGGAGAATCCCTGGAACGAGCTCGTCATCACTGCTTTTCGCTACGTGATAGACATGGTGGGCTTTGGCAATATAGGAGAGATCTCTCCGGGGCCGCTGCAGCAGATGGTGCGTCGGATCTACGCCCATTACAAGAACATCTGTATAACTGTTCCGGGTGGACCCCTGGGACTGATGGGCGAATTTGTGAGCTTGTCCAACGCCGAATTCAACTGCATCTCTGCAGACATCGTGGACCTTTTTGCTCATGCCATCGCTCATATTAAGTACACCCTGCGGAAGCAGCAACATTTACAAGCAGTCTACATCGTGAACTTTGTCACAGATTTATTGAAATACTGGTTGGTTATCAAAATGTAACACATTAAACAGTCTGAATAACTTTGACGAGACTCTGTGTTTTTTTACAGACACGTCTTTACTGAATACATACAAAGATGTCTCTTGAGTTGGTCGATAGATGCCTGCACTTTGTTCCACGGTCACTTGATTCACAAGGACGTTCATGGGCTCTTTTGTCCGATGCTGCACAAAGAGAGGTCGTACTGCTATACAGACAGGTAGTTGGGCTATCGGAGAGGGTGCTCGTTGGGATGAGTCCCTATGTGCTTAGTGTCATGCTGTGACAGCGGCTATCGTTTCCTGAAAAACAATACCATATATAGAATACACTCACACAGAGCAGAGGCGGCCAACTTACATTTTTCTCCACAACACGGCTCACTTCGTGGATGGATGCCCCTCGTGGGCTGTCGTTCCATCACCGCAGGACCAGAGCGCCTTCTCCTCCTCGAATTGCAACGGTGTCGTCTGTACTTTGGACCCCGTGCCATGTCTTACTCGATGTCGTTGCGATGACAACCAGACGAAAAATGAAAGAAGGATTTAATTTAACCCCAATTTGAAATAATGCTCCCTCTAGGACTTCTTAATTTTTGTAATCAACATGGTCTCTAATGAAATTATTCTCCCTTCGTTTTGAAACAATCTGATGAAAAATGAAAGGAGGAGTTCAATTTTGAATAAAGCCAGATTAAAATGTTCCCCCCATTTCTTCCCCATTTACTCTAATCAGAATTCATATTTGCCATGAATTGTCTCTCCCCTTCCCAATTTTGACTGGAGCGGGGGATGCTCTCCAGTTCTTCATTAAGTCTAATCAGAATTCATGTTGGGCATGAATTGGCGCCCCTTCCCAATTTTGAATAGTGCAGGCGAAGCCCTCCCTAATTTTGAAATTCATGAAGCCTAATGGGACTTCATGTTAGGCATGAAGTCCCTCCCCCAATTTGAAACAATTCTCCCATGGAGTGAACCTACGAAATGGAGAAAAAGTGGCATTACTCAAAAACAATTTAAATGCACTTACCTCCTGTGCAAGCACAGGTAACATTGCGCTGTCATCGCCGACATCATCTTCAACTAACATTATCCCACATTCGCTTTTATATGCTGGATCTGTCGTTTCTGTCGTTTCCTATTCTTCTATTCTGTTGGGCAGAGAGAGAGAGAGAGTCGCGTGATGCGAAAGACGATACACATTTATTGCCTCTCATGATTCCATAGAATTTTCGTGGTGCGTGGTGAATTCGTGGTGCTCCTGAACGTGCTCTTGCATAAGAACCCAGGGATCCAGTCTAGTAATAAAGTACCAAAATTCTACGAAAAACAAGAAAAGTGCTATCAAAAAACACTCACAGTATTTGACTAGCCACCCAACGTTCTGCGATCCCGCAGCACTGGCTCTATTCCACTGGTGCACCAGGGAGCAGAGGAGGTGCTCCGCTGCGCCAAAACTTAAAGGGGCAGTGCTTTCTAGCGGCAAAATCTGCTCCTCTAAGCTTTGGGGCACTCTGAAAAAGAGCTCCCCCTGTAGTCCTCGCTGCATGGCAATTTCTTGCCACTCGGAGGTGTAGCACGCCATGAGCACTTCTGTCGTTGCTGTTTCCATCTCCTCTTCGCCTACGAGTGCGAACATTTGCAAAAACGCTTCCATATTCAAATGGGGTACACCGCCCCCCGAACCGGGTATCAATTGAAAGAAAAGTTGCACAATGTGTGTCACGGTGAAACCTGCAGAAAAACGTCAGGTATTAGAAAGGAACTATTTCTAAACAAGAAGAGATAGAGGACACTTTGGGGGGTGAATATGGACCAGAAGGTCCAAAATTGTCTGGAACATGTGTATCATTGTCGCAATGGGCTTGATTCGAGGATAGTGGACGAGGTGGTACAGGGGGGATGACCATCTTATAGTACAGGGTTCTCACGCTCGTATTAGCCGCATTTATGGCATATTGATTACGTAAATTCGTCACTTTGCTTCTGTGACAAGACGCCACCTTTTGTTTGTCCAATATCGTGTGACGAGGAGGGGGAGACACGGGGGTTCGAGACCAGACATGTTCAAGGACTACAAAGAGAGTGAGAGGAACTGCTGGCACATCCTGTGTAGACCAGGGCGTCGAACCGAAACGTTTTTCGTTCCAGTTTTCGTTCCGGTTCTAACATAAACGGTTCGGTACCGGTTCTACTCCGGAGCAAACAAATAACGGTTCATACCGGTTTTAACTGGTTTCGCTTCTGGTTGGCATAGTGATTCCCAGAAAAATAATCGATGTTGCAAAATGTAAACACGTTTATTCCGCATACATGGTATTTGATATTAATAGCAGCTGTGAAATTGGTAGCTCCTGGTTCCTGTAGGTAACTGTCTCTTCAAGTAGGCTTTCTCCTTTCTTAAAGTGCATGATACAGACATACTTGTTTGTTGTGATGTCATAGTAAAGTACTTTCTTGCTGAATTGGTGCGATCGCATCCCATCCCAATGTCTGTTGCTGCTTCCTAGCCAGCAAGCACTACCGTACGAGTACGACGCAAATCGAGGAACATCTTCACTCACAAACGCGCTCGACGGCTCCGTTTTCTTTTCTTCGTGTCCTGTCCACAAAAGAGGCACCACTTCGCACGCGCTTGCCTCGCGGATACGTAAATGTATTCAGCTTCGCTGCTCTCAAACAAGGGACGCGTTGCGCAACATTACCGATAGAGAAGCCGTTACGCACCCCCCCCACGGCTTGCTGTTTAGTTGAGGAGAGTTTGGGCGAATGAAATTAAAACTAACACTACGGTGCTTTGGTAGAGAGTCACAACCGGTCACATGTATCTGTATGTGCGCGAACGATAAAACATTACAAAGGGAGCCTAAGAGCCATAGTATATCGACATACATTGCACCGTAACCGTAACCGTCGTAAAGTATCCTTGACATGACGTCCGTTTAATTCGCCTACTCATAGTCCAAACTGGCGAAGTTTTTGCTTGGACCGAGAACCATTAAATAAATTCTTCGGTTTCCCTCCTGAGCGAAAAAAACGTATACGGTTTCGATTCCGTTCCGGTTCGCTCCAAAACAGCGTTTTTTTTCGGTTTTCGGTTCTGGTTTTTGGTTCGCTCCGACACCCTGGTGTAGACGTCCCAGTCAAGAAGGCCCAGAGTGTGATTCGAACCTGCTACATTGGACGCGATACATTAACCACTGGACTAATTCGTGCTGCATGACGTTTCCGTATCGCGGGGTTCGTGTCTAAACACGTCCAAACATGTTAGTGAGTGAGAGGAACTAGTGTGTACAGGGACGGCTTCGACGGCTCGCACGTCTGCGCGTGTCTAAACACGTCCAAACATGTCCAAACACGTCCAAGGACGTTATAGAGAGTGAGTGGAAAACTTTACTATAAATGTCGAAGTGATCGTTTGATTGTGATTCTCAACATCATGCTCAGCTTGGTAGATCCTCGTGAAAAATACCCATGACGTCATCATCGAAATGTTTGAAGGGTTTTGTTTATAATTTTCAACACTTTTGAGGCGCGTGAAGTCTGTTTTTTCCCGCCTCACATATTTCGGGAGATTGGCAGCGCCCGCTTCTTCTGCACCGGTCTAAAGAAAAGTTTCCTCATTATTTTTATTCGTTCTAGAACCGATCACATTTTTCAGAGCAAAAGCACTGGACAGACCGATTGATACGCCCATTTCTTGGCTTTCGGACAGCACCGTTCGACGTATGTTGCGAAGCACTTCGACTATTGAAGGAAGACGGAGAAGATGGACCATCAGTGTCACTCTGTAACTGAAGAAGACTGTACATGTGTGTTTAAAAAAAACAACAAAAAAACATGTGTTTCTCACGCTCCTTTCATGCAGATTATGAATGGCTACTCACGGGAGATCTACCCCTGGTCCTAACCTTCAAGCCTCCTCTGAAGACCTTCTTTTTGTGGATCGGCGATCACCTGAGCACCTGTCGTCGTTGTCGACTCTGGTCGAGAAACCCCAGCCATTGGCTAGACTCGAGCCTTCGCCCGTATTTGGGCTGTCTTCCCGGCTACGAAACCAAAGCTGGAGGCGAACTCATGTAACCTCTCACGATAAATAAAAAAAGGTTGTGTATACTCTCATTCCATCTCAGTCATGATGCTCGAGCAGAGGTTTGCAACCTTTGTACAAACGCGAATGTATCGGGACTTGCTATGATTACCCGATTATATTCACGGCGATGACTGTGAAGGTGACTTCTGCTCGATTCTCAAGACGGTACCCTTACGTCTGTTCACCGCCAGTGGGAAGATTACAGAGAAAATGAAGCGTTTCGTAGATTACACGCTCGAGCTGTTGGAAAAGTACAGACGAGGACTGGCAATTGACCCGTGTCTCATCAATGGGGGTTTCAACCGATCCATGCGGAAAACGACATCTTTCTCGTCCATTTCTTCTCTGTCCTCGCGAACAATGCACGTGATCAAAGACACGAAGCTGCCATAGCGATCCAAGTGTGCCCTTTGCAAATCTTGAATAGAAAATTTGATCACTGTATTACAGGCGGTTTGACTGTAATACAGTGATCGAATTTTACAACGAAACGCGATATAACAAAATTCGCGATAGAGTGAAATAATTTGGATTCCCCGGCAAAGGGCCATAGAGATCAATGTATTTTAACTCCCACTACAACGAAACACTTTTTAGCCGCCGCCTCAATACAGCGAAAGAACGAGATAAGGTTTATGACCCCAAAGCTGACTTTAGGGTCATGAAAACAAAGGGCGCAAGCAGCATCCTGTTCCCGCGGCGAATGATGGCACGCGCGTTAGGGTCGGGAGGAATCTGGTGCCTACAAAAGGAAGTCTGAGTCATTGGAAGGTTAGGGATTTTCTTCTGAGGCTTCACCTTTTCGCGCTTGTTTTGAACTGTCCGGTTGCAGCCAAGTAAAAAGAGCACGAGATGCAAGGCGCCATCGCGCGCGTGGGAAATGCTTCGTTCGCGTGGCGGCGTAAATGACGAAATCAGCCTAGATGATTTTCTTGATGGGGACAAACATGCCGTAGCAACGGAGAGTCTTACAGAAAACGCACCGTCATAGACGTAGAAGGTTTGCGGGGGGTCGCAACATGATGTAGAGAAAGCTGCGGAGGCTTCTACAGACGCAGTGAACGAACAATGCAGTACGAACAATGCGTGACACCGCGTCTTCTAGGCACGACGCAGACGCGTATAATCGGCTATTTCACGCAAGAATAAAAAACCGTAGGTGCACTTTGGCGCTGTATTTGTAGTTGTTGTCATTTTTCACAAAAAAATTTTTCCGCATCGTAGCGGGAGTTATCGACGCTTATGTACAGCAAAGGTCACGTTCCGTGACCTTCAATTCGATACAACGAAATGTTCGATACAACGAAAGAAATTGCAGTCCCCGTGGGCTTCGTTATATCGAGGTTCGACTGTATTTACCCCGTTGACCGGATAAAAGAGTTGGTACGAAGCATTTTCCACGCCGTATTGAATGAAAGGGGTTTGATATCATCACGTCACTCGTCAGACAGAGTGGCGACCGTTGCGACTGTTTTTTGTCTTTCGTTGATGTGTGACCCTCACGGCGAACTAAAGAAATCTGCAGGTGCGTCGTGTGTCGGCGCCTTTTGTTGTCTTTTGCGACGTTTCTTTCCACTGTTCCTTCCAGAGCCCTCCCGGAATCCAGCACATCTCTCCCTGTTGCTATGGCCGTCTTTTTTACTGCACCCGATATTCCTTTCCTGTCGGCCAAATTCAGCAGCAAGGGCTTCAACGTTTTCTTGGCGATCAGTTTTATTTGTTGCTAGATGGGAACAATAAACTTGGATATGTTACTCAACACACCGCCCTCTCATTGGAAAAGGGGTCCCTTATACACGGGAATTATTTTGTGGGAATTACGGTACATATTTGAAATACAACGTTAAATTGGTTCTACCTTTGGACCGCAAAGGTAACGTCTTCCCGTTTCGTCCGCGAGAGCAATCGTCACTGAGGGAATTTCGAATTGAGGCAGGTTAAAATACTGGATGTTATCTAACGTGTAGGTGATGACGTGCATGTCTTTCTCGTAATAAAAGGGTAGTATTTTTAGTATTGTTTTTTTCCCGCTCTCCACGTACGTGGGTTCACGATATCTGTGTAGACGATTATGTTGTGAAACGGGGGTTCGAGGAGTACCTCGACGGAGCTCGTGGCATCCTTCTCCGTGAACACGATGCGCGATTCGAAGCCCAAAAGCACGGCCGGGTACTCGGAAAGTCTTAAGGTGGTGGTGCCCTCGGAAAGTCGAATTTTACATTTCTGTTTGGTTCCATAGAAGCTGAAGTGCGCGCGTTTGCCTACTTGCTGGTTTATCGCATCCAGAAGTGCTCGGGTGTAGCATAATAGCCGGGAGGCAGATGTACTTGTAAAGGTCGAGGGATTTTCGTCTTGACCGTGAAAGAAAATTGACGCGCTACAAGGAGAGAGTTGCGTAGAGTTTCTCCGTGTCCCTCGACGGGTGTGAACTGTAGCAGCTTTAAAAAGGGTTCTGGAACGTGCAACCCTTTGGGCGTTTTCAGAGAGTAGACGTTATCCGCGAATTCTAGCGAGGCATCCAGGTTGTGCGACTGAAAATACTAGTGTTACGCAGGGAGGTGGTTTCCGAATTCAAAATGACATGGTCGAAAGCGACGGGTGTGGAGTGCTCCAATAAGATGGAGGTGGCTTCGCGTTCACTCAATTTGGGAGGCTTCACTGCACGACCTGCTTCGCGTGATGCCCGAAGTTCCAATTCCACGGCCTTCACGTCTACGGGTAAGACGAAGTCGTATCGCGATTTATTGTACGCGAAGCGTTAAATTGTGGAAGGGCTTTTCCCAAATCCCTCTCGAGATCCGAGGTGACGCGAAACGTTCTCCCGGCTTCGAACGTGTCCTCGAAAGAAACCTCGATTATCACATCTTTCCTTTTGTGTCCGATATTTAAAAAATTGTTCCTTATGCTGAGATCCATCAGACCGACTTTATAGCGGTTCGAGAGCTGAAGCGGACTATCGAAAGCTACCGTGAAGGCGTTGAGTTTATTCGATGGAAACTTATCCATGCTGGCGTTTGAGAGGAGGTGGACGTAGATCTCTGAAATCATTTCCCAATCTTGACCATGTCGCTGCTCGGAACCCAACTGTGAAGCGAACCAAGGAGAAGCTCTGACCGTTCACTTTCTTTTTTCGCAGCACTTTCGTTACTGGCCAAGGCTGATTGGCGTCCCGGGTTACGACAAGTACCTCCTCGGGGTAGAAAGATCCATCCACTTTCTTACCCCGGTAATCTTCCAGATGCACGACGGGAGGGGAGGTGTCTCTCAGGCGGGAGACGGTGAAAATCTGAGGCGACCAACTCCCTTCCGAGCTCATTTGAAAACCTTTTCTGTGTAGTAGGACCCTCACTTTATCCCCCACTTTGAGCTTCTTTTCCATGGAGGGTACGACGGGCTTCCCATTTATTTTATTGAACAGCTCCAATTCGTCTTCAGGCGTGACTTCGGACGGGCTGATGCCCAACGTCCTGTGTTTGGTGTTGTTGTAGTCGCGCTCGATCTTGGGAAGCGCAGAAACGAAGTGGTATTTTCCGGTTACTCTAAAATAACAGAATATTCTGTCACGGAAAGTTCATATGATCCATTCTGCCTGTGATGCTTTGATTACTGGAGAGAAGGTGGAATACATGTGGACGTCCTTTTGAGCCAGGTTCCCCTTGACGGTCTTGTTGTAGAATTCCCCTCCTCTGTTGCAAAAGATGCATATAAGAGCGTTACCTCCCCGGAAAAGTCTTATCATGGTCCTTTTCATTTTGGCGGGACGTTTCGTCTTTAGCGGGAGGGTGCGCAGAAAACGGGAGAGGGAATTAATAGCCACGAGAATGTACCGGTAGCCACCATTGAACCTCATGTATTTTGGAAAGTCGTCGAGATCTGTAGCGCAGCTATCTAAAGATGACGATGAGCGCTCAGCTAGGGCGAGCGCGAGGAGCGACAAGAAACCTTCAGTTGTTTCCAAACCTTCGCAGGCTGCGGAAGTCCTTTCTTCTCCCTCCGCGTTGCCTGCCTCAGATCCATTTGCCACACATCGTTGATCTTGAGTGCGATGATGCATCTCCTATTAAACTTGCTTCTCACCGGATGGCGTGGGGTGTAGGCGTCCAGGTTTCTGAGAATGGCGAGAGCCTTTTGTTTGCTCAAGTGAAGCGCTTTTCTATAGTGGTCCACTCCCCCCACCCCCCTCTGGTTTCTCATATCCCTCCATAAGTCGTCCACGCAATTGAGGCTTGCTGCTGCTGCTGAGGCTCGCAAGATTTGGGCAGGGTAATTAGCCGCAATAGTTCAGAGATTTTGGGGAACCAGGAAGGTTTCTTTCCAGTCTTACGTTGCAACAAATAATTGTTCGTAAAGTCGTAAACAGAGGAGTGCCTGATGGGCTTGCCCGACATAGAGACACAACCCTCGCGATTCCAGGAAATAACCTTTCTTAATTCTGAGACGACCCTTTCCGCTTCCTCTTCGTCCACCTCTGGTGAGAGGAGCGAATAGTCAAAGTCGTTTGTAGTGTCGGACGCCTTGTTTTTACTGTCGTAGGGATCGATCTGTAGTGCTTGAGAATGCGATACAGTGCCTGCAGTATAAGTTTCACTTTGACGTCGTCACTCTCCTTTGAGGAAAGAATGTTTCCGATGGCGCTGGTGACTTCAATTCACTTGGCCATTGGTGAAAAGGTTCGACACGACGGAAAGAAGGAGAGGAACCACCGACGAAAGAACGCCCTGCCCTCGAGACAGATAGCGCTCCAAACGTTGTGGATTCTTGTGAATCTTTTTGTAGGCGAGCCGACGTAAGAAGCGTTTGTGCTTCTTCAAACTTGCGAATGTGTCTGGAGCCAGAGCAACTTTTCCCTTCAATACATTGAGACAAATTTCGGAGACGTGTTTCATGTCGGACAAGGAAGAACGTCTCAAGACGCCATGACGGCTTGGAGGGGGTAGAGTGGAGAGTACTTTGAGTAAAGTGAGGTGAGGGCGGAGATTCATTTGTCGTGTAGAGGCCGCGGAGAGGCGCTCCCATCATTCGCGCGCTGGCCGTCGTGGAGTGAGGACGTGCGGTCGGTCGCTCTGCCGTCCCTGCACTGCATGAGTTGAGACTTGGCTGTCGTCGCGATCGGACGCTCCGTCGCTGCGAGGGAAAAGGTGAGTGATTTGCCGTGGTGGTTTTTTTCGATGTTTGCGCGTTTTTTTACCGCGCTCATGCTAAGCCTTTTCTCGCATGTTTGCCGAAATGGATAGGCCTTATTCCCTGTACGCGCATGTTTAGTCTTGTTTAGCAGTGACCAGTAGCGTCCTAAGCCTTTTGTTCGTGTTGTCGCACGTTGTGTTTTGCGGTTCCCGCCTTGTGTTAGCCGCATAGCGTGGTGCGGTGACGCTTTGGTTAGGCCTAATCGATCACCTTAAGCCTTTTCCCCGATGTGTATTGTTTTCTCTGTGCTGACACATGTTTGCCGTTGCGGTTAGGCCTTTTCTCTGCACTCTTGCATGTCTAGACTTGTTGAGCAGTGTTGCAATTTTACCTTCTGCTAGTATCTTGTTGTTCTCTGTCTTTCTTGCATAGAGCTATGGTGGTGGTGCCATCTGGTGTGATGCCTTGCAACCAGGTGGCCACCTGTCGTCGATATCTGCAACTACCGGCCGTTCTACAAGCAACATGGTGGTCGCTGGTCACTCGGACGTTCCGGAGCGGTTTCTTTGCCATGGCGTCGTTGATTTTCGAATAAATTGTTTCTCTCCACTCTATTTCTATCTGTTTTTGTTAATGGACACTAGTTGCCCACAACACACAGCTGGTCTGGACACGAGTTAGATGCTCCACAATTAGTGTGATGACTCACTGGATTATCCTAATTACTGTGGGGGGTCCTAATTAGGCAGGCAGTACGGTTCATTTATAATATATACAGGCGTACCGACTCACCTTCTTATTTACGTAAATTAGCAGAACTCTGTCCTTTGAAGAAACTTCAAAAAATAAAGAGGCTGAAGTTTTTTTTCTCCTACTTAACGGCCACTTAAAACTCGATCCTGCATCCCCCGTAAGTAAAGGCAGTTCACGTCCTTCCAGGCACAAACATTCGAAATACGTAGAACCTTACAGGTTCAACATTAATGCCTTTAAATACTTATCTCTCCCGAGGGTAATAAGTGAGTGGAATACTCTGCCCAAGAATTGTGTCTCCGTGTCGTCAGTTGCAGAATTTAGTAGATTATTGGATACCTTGTTTTGAAGCGCGAGTGCTTTGAATGTTGTCGTATTTTTGAGCACTGACGTAGTTTGACTGTTTCTGTGTATTTTGTGTGATCTTCTGTAACGGCCTCTGTTCTTAGGTCAACAGTATTTTCAAATAAATAAAATAGAATAAATAAATTAGCTCTAATTGTTAATTGAATTGTGTTTAGGCTAGTTGCGTCTTGTGGGCAGCTCATGTCCATCCATTACTACTGTTGTACACCCTTTCGGTGTCGATGCGAGGACAGTGTCACCATGTGGTGTTTGCGCTGACCAGGCGACGTAACACAGCCGCCTATAAATCAATCTTTGGTGTAATTCGTGACGCACTCCTGCACTGTTTCAGCCACTTGGGAACACTACAAGGCTCAGCTCACTGGATGTTTGACTTCAAAGTTGCTGCTGTCACGTCACCCAATGGATGTAGCAGTGACAGTGTTCAGCGGTGACAGTGTGAATCAGACGATAAAAATAAGTGGCCGCGCCTTTCATTATGCGAAGGCGATAAATGAAAATGCGAGACGAGCTTGGCTTGAGAACCCTCTGCAGGACAATGAAGAATTACGAGTCGTTCAGCATGGTAAGGCACCTGCCCTTCCTCCCCGAACATTTCCGTCACCCGTTCAGTGAGGATTTCATTTCCAGTTCACCTCAGTAAGTATCACCTCTTTAGAGCGCTCAGCTATAGCACTTCATATCCTACTTTCGGCAGTCTTGGCTGACATCTGTTCTCGTCCATTTCGCTTCCCGTCATGGGCCCACTTTAGCAACGGCGGAGCACGCACCACAAATGTGGTTGAGGGTTGTCACCATGGACTCCACGACCAACTCCCGAACTAGCACCCGAGTCTCGCGGAACTGCTTGCATTCTTCCAGAAGGTGCAGCATACCGCAAAGTACCGCCTGCGGCTGCACGCGTGCGACCCTGCAGCACTGCCATGCCACGAATCCACGAGAGGAATGCCCGACTTGCTGAAGAGATGGAATTATTTTGCCGATATTTTCCCGTTCAGTATGAAGACGTCGTAACGTACCTAAACCCGTGATAGACGTTGGGATTTTGCCATGCACGTAAATTACGTACATGGCAAAATATATAACATTACGTAACGTTATAGTCAGCGAATGAAGCGCTGTTTGTAACTGATCTACCTACTAAAATATAGTGTGCACATTGCTATTATCAATTATGGCCGCGCTGTTTAATGAACTGTGATCTTTGCTTTTAAGTCACTGCAATACCTTTGGTAGCGGTACCGTTGCACAACTGTATAGTGAGAGCAGCACACAGATAAGATCATTAAAGGCATACTCATGCTTTATTCATTTCGTTATGTATTTTAGTTGCAGTGTCTGCCACACGTTGCAGCCACAATTTGTGGACGTGAGCCTGGCAGGTCAGGTTAGCGCTTGGGCAGAGCTCCCGTCGTGTTGGGCCATCTTATGCTTGTAAAAGCTTTACTGTGTGTCTGTTTTTCTTTTTTTTTGAGACTGTGTGCAGTTAGTTTGTACTGGTTCACGTTTCAAGTTCGTTCGGGAAAGAATGAGGTAGAAATGAAATGCACAATTTCGCATCGAATTGTCATGCAGACGTCCGCGAGTCCCATGCCAGCGAGACCGGGAGAAAAGAAAGGATGGGCGGAACTAATTCTATTGGCGAGGTACCGAAACACACTAATGATGGCTATTTATGCATTATGAATGGATGCACATCGCCACTGACCAGCAATCGCCTGCGAGTTGTAGCAAAGCGAGCAAAGCAAGGCGTTGTAGTCGTCTTGAACACAGGCAGGTCACCGGTACACTCCTGCTATTCCTAATCCCAGCTTCTCCTACCGCCGACCTTCTTACCTCCCATCTCCCCCGTGGCGACCCAGATTTTTTGGCCGGTACGCCCATCGTGTCGTTACATCCATCATATTGTCACGGATGAAAACAGACGAGCGAGACGGCGAATAATCGACGAACGCTTAATTCTAGCTGCTTAGCTGGCTAACACAAGAGCAGTAGCTCTTTGACAGAACTAAGGTAAAGAATGCTCTGGCTGGGAGCTCACAAGCTTTTATACACAGCGGCGAACATTGTAGAAAGCGCGCGTCTGTGAAGAAGAGGAAGTAGAGAAGCTTCTCCAAGGTCGTCGATCCGTCCATGAGATTGATGCGAGCGAAGGAGCAGATGCTTCTGGAAGCATCGCTCGCTAATCAGCGGGCCGTGTCGTGGATCTCAACCCGTCGCTCCACGGCTCCCCGCCCGCTGCCGCTGTTCCGTGTGGTCGCTTCAAAGATGATACGTGCCAGTATCATTAGAGAGTTTTAGCACATCGTACGCTATCGCCTTTGGGTACGTAAGGGATAGCGTTGATTGTTGTGCACATGCCCATAACAGAAAGGGAGCTTCGAGCATTGCGCGGAACCACCAATGCTACCCCTTACGTATGCAATGGCGATAGCGTACGATGTACTAAAACTCACTATTACATCTATCATGCCGTTACGTCCAACGCGTCGTTACATCCATTCCGTGCCATTACATCCAACGAGCTGTTACATCCATCGTACCATTACGTCCATAGATGGATGTAACGACACGATGGATGATGGGTGTAACAGCTCATTGGATGTAATGGCCCCGTACCAGATAGCTCGCGTGCTCCCTGAGCCTTTCGTTAAAGAGATGGTCACATCTGGGAACCTATACAGGATGTCCCAGAAAATGTGTCATTGAATTATAGTAATAATAATAATAAAAACTGCGCCACATAGAATCATGCGGTCAGCGGCATTTGGTCTTACTAGGTTTTTGCCACCTCCTGATGCTAATATCATGTAACATAATTACGTTTAGTTTAATTTTTTGCGAAATGAACTCAGAAATTTGCCAAGTAAAGGTCACTTTGCTACCCCGCGAATGTGAAGAGCGTGCCGAATTTACTCAAATTCATGATAATTAACATAGATATTGAGTAGCTATCCAATCGGAAAAAATAGCCAAACATCATGCTTTTCGGGACACCAAGAGCATAGTGCTTGATGACCTTTTGAGCACAATCGTTGTCAGTCCGACGAAAGGAGGTCGCAAACCCAGCCCACCAAGTGATAGCAAAAGAAGCGACAGTTGCCGAAATTGGGAAAGGGAAGGCTTGATCCCAGCGGAATCCGGATGTGAGAAGCCATGGCTGTGTTATCTCTTTCTACTATCACTCTCTGGAGTGATGAAGTGGAGGAGTGAGAGGGCAGCGTGCAGAGTAGGATAGGCTCCGTCCAGACCCCCCTTAAAAAGCCGTGCCTTCGGGCTGGTTACAGAAGGACTTTTTCTCGTTTTTCCAGAGAGAGAATTCCTTCATACTCTCAATATCCGTCGTTTGGTCTTGTCCTGTATTTTGTCGAATAACAGTGGACCTGCACTAGTATTTCACGTGATATTCTCGATACTGTGGTCAGTGGTCCAGGAAGAATTCAATGACACTATATGTTCGAAATTGACTGCAACAGATGTGACCGTACCTTAAGGCAAAGACGAACAAGATGGCGGATGCTCGCTCTTGGAAATCAGTGTCGGTACTCTGAGTGAAGCTCATTTAGTGACTCTAGGTTGCACATCAGGACTAAAGAACATAAAGCGGACTGATGTCTTGCAAAAAATCCAGGAATTTCTGCAGGGCATGACGGTGTTTCAGGATGTTGGTCTAGGGCTCAAGGACTGTCGCCAAAGTGAACGGCAGCGATTGGCTTCAGGCGGTTTCGCAACATTTGTCGTTGAACCCTGAAGACGACACAGTCCACGATCACATGCTGGATATCTGCTAGCACGGCACACTTGGAGCATAACACGGTGTCAGAGCGACCGAGCCTGTGTTTAAAGAGTGGGGTGAACGCGACACCGAGGTGGAGTCTGTGTACAATGAACAAAGAGTTGCGAGGCAGCCGATTGGGCAAGTTTTGTAATATATCGAGATCTGCTTCTCTCATGATGGTCCTTGATCGGGCATTTTGACACCATTGTAGATGGGACAGTGACTTTACCATATCAGCAAGGTAGCTTCTTTATCCTCTTTGGAGAGGATAATAGATATTGTTGATTAGAACTCATACACTGCTGCAGCAGCCGTGTCCGCTTCTTCATTCCCGTGCATGCCACAATGTCCCGGAATCCACCGTAGGGATAGTTCGTGACCACTACTCGTCTGTAGATGGCTAATTTCCTGGCGGATGGATGCAACAACGGGGGCCAGGGATCACGAAGCCTCATATGGGCAATACATTGCAGGGCATGCTTTGGAATCACAGTATACCACTCCTCTATGGCTATGAGTGGACGGGACATTTCTGAGCAATAGTAGGATGGCATGTAGTTCTGCAGACATGGAGGATGTGCGATGCGATAATCGGAACTCATGAGTCACCGAGTCATCCCGAAAGGTTAAAGCAGCTGTCGAGCATTGCAACCTGGAAGGTCCATCCGTGAACATATATGCTTTATCTTTTAGCTAAGTGTACTCGTGACCCTACCAGCACTTTTCAAGGTGAAGATGCAACATCGTCAGTGGCCCCGTTACTAATGTCTAATCTATGAATTTCAGATACCTACTTTCGACGTATTCATTGCGGTGAACAACGCGGTTGGGACAGCACACTCACGACGTGGGAAGGTCACAGAAATGTTGAAAGACATCAGGTAAGTTACGCTAAAGTTCGTTTCAGAGCTCTTCAGTGACTTGTGTTTACTGCGAAACAGATTGGACATACGCTTCACCCGTGCAACTTCGTCATGTGCTCCACGGCTTTACAGCTGTGCCACTGTATGTAAAAAATGCTGAGTGATTTTAATAAAGAATTTGCAGGGAAGTACAATGTGTCGCACCTTGTTGACTCTTTTACAGATCTGTGGAAACGTCGTAGCGGATGAATGTGAATTATGGATCTCCAAGTGGCGTCGCCCGCGTCATTTTCAAGATTTTACCCGTTTTGAAGGTACGTAGTGAATGTGCGAGGCATTCACGTTCCTACTACGTGGTTATCCATGCGTTTCCCGTCTTCGCAGGCAATAGGGCTGTTGATAGGGAGAATGCTAGGCTACTGCAGACTGCAACCATAGGCGCTGTGTCTAAAGGTATGCGTATACGTCGATGCGTACTTCACAGTGACATTTTGCTGTAGCAGTGTTTTTGAAATTACATTTCTTGCAGGTTAAGCTCACATGACGCGGCAGGGAAGGGAGTCCGTGGCGAAAAGTGAATATAGCCGAAGTTGGATAGCGTTAATTTTTGCGCCCGAAAGGCAAGCTGGACACATCGCAAATCTCCAGTTGTACGAAACACAGTGCAGCATGGTCGTCGGTTATGCCAGTGCTTCAACATATGTTTCAGCGTCGCACTTCGGACATTGCGGGCATATACCTTTAAGGTTTTCCCCTTGTGGACCGATGCTGTGTGTGTTCATGGACATCATGTTTTCAAAGACATGTAAGTTCTCAATAATAATGCGAAAAAAATGCTGGTCATGTTACGCTGTGATATAATACCTGGTGAGGTAATACGATGCTATGACGCTCAGTTTCATACGAAATAAAGTGTTTGATCTAATGTTGCTTGTTTGTGCCACTGATACGCACTGCTGTGCGGTGTTGATGTAATGTTCAGAGAACGCCAGTAAGCCTGGCTAAGGCACGGGAAAAAGGTCCACTAGAGGTCCGTAAAACGTCGTCATTGACGTACTATGGACTTCCTTGGGACGTGCGCGGATGTTATTTTGGCAGTTCTGAGTACGTCCCAAGTATGTCAAAATTATGTTTCAGGATGTCCTCAGGATGTCTTCATCGTCCTGAGGGTAACATCATGTAGACGTCCTTGGGACATCGGTGGTTTACTGGGTAGCCGTGTGCTCAGGATATCTGCTCTGTATCATGCACATCGTTAATTGTTTCAAAACTGGAGTTGCTGTCTGATTCTTCCGGCCTTTCAGCTCAGGAATGGAAAAAGAGACTGCAGAAATCGGGAACGTCCACGGAGGCGTCGCAGGCACGGTGGGGCTGAGAACAACGGCAGGAAGCGAGGGCTTCACTCTGTCAATGCACTTGGAGATGTTGCTCTGCTTTCGTCGACAGATCTATCAAGGGGTGACGATGATGGTGAGCAAGCAAGTGTAGGAGTGATGTACAGTTTCTTTGAGCTGTAGAACCTCGACTGGAGTCTCACGGGCCTCCGCCAATATCATTCGGGATTCTGCCACGCGCTGGACTCCAAGGCAGATACGCAGGCTCCTGGACAGCAGGTCACGGAGTCTCTGCTCAGTTCGTGAAATCCTGTGCAGCACATATAAACTGCACAGGAGGGTTCCACGGACTAATGCAGAATGGATGGCTAAGAGAGCTTTCTGGTAAGTCCCCAATGTAGCGGCAGCAAAGTGCAGGAGGACGTTTGGCCAGCACTGCGCCTTCGTCTCTAGATACCTGATATGGGCTGCCCATGACGAGTTGCAGTCCAAGGTAACCCCCAGGAATCTACGACACCTGACTTAGCATAAGGTGATAATATCAATTGACAGTGGGAAAGTGCACGGCACTTCCGAGGGAATAAGGGCATACAGACTTTTCAGCAGAGATGTTCATGCCTGAATTCGAAAAGTCGCTGCTAATCTCATCCAGCGACTGCTGGAGACACTGCTGAATTGTGTGCCTGGATATCCCAATGGTCCATACGCATACATCATCAGCATAGATGGAGATCCTTGAGACCCTTCATAACCAGGTTGAATAGGATTGGACTTAAAATGCTCTCTTGCCGAACGCCCTGGCTAAGCATGGTCTTGTGTGTGTTGCCATCGTGAGTGCGAACGAAGATCTGGCTAATGCACGGGAAATCAGCCAACCATATAAAGGCTCTGCCATGTTTCACTGCACGAAGCAATGTGTGGAGCACATAGACCATGTCTGACCGTATCATAAGCTTGTTTAACATCAACAAGCCCAGCTTTGGTTATTTGCATGCAGCTGTTTGCTTCTTCAACGGCAATCACAAGATCCATGATGAAGCCTTCAAGCAACACAGGAAACTATTGGTTTTATAGCTCCACAAAGGGAGTAATGGTTAGGTAACTGCATTTGACAGTAAGAGATGTCAGGAATGTAGCCGGGTGTACTTTGAGGATGCAGATGCACAGGCGGTTAATTGCAAAGACGCATCCTGGTCACCGTTACAAACATTTTACGCTAATTTACATGCCCCAACAACTTGCATTTCAGTATACAGGGTGCTTCACGTAACGTGTCATTCGACCTCTGTAAAAAACGGCTCAACAGAAAAATATGGGGTAAGCATCTACCTTCGGGTCATTAAATTTGCCACCTACTAAAATTACTTTCGACGACTTTTAATTTAAATAAATAAATTTTTTGGAATTGAACTCGGAAATTTGCCTAGTCAATGTTACATTATCTTGCTAAATCATTAGCCAAGCCCACTGCGAAATACGTTATGTAGTACGGCGGTTATGTCCAGAAAAGTCGCGTGAAAATTCACGTGTAATTGCGCATTTGTCAGCGACGCACTAAGTCGGCCGCAAAACAGCGGCGTGAGGGGGACATATCAGTCGCCACCGGATAGAGCGATAATGAGGGCGGTGACCTCCATGTGTGATATCCGTTGACACCAGCAAACTACATTGTCGCTACCCTTCCCTTATTTTACAGCTGCTCTGTCTATCAGATGGAGAGTGATATACCCCTCACGGCGCAGTTTTGCGGCCGACTTAGTGCGTCGCTGAAATATACGCAACTAAACCTCAATTTTTGGACAACATCTCTGGACATAACAGCCCGTACTACGTAACGTATTTTGCGGTAGGTTTGGCTAATTCAACCATGGTCTATCTGATTTAGCAAGAAAAACGTTACATTGACTAAGGAAATTTCCGAGTTCAATTCAAAAAATTTAATTTATTTCAATTCAAAGTTGTCACAATTATTTTTAATAGGTGGCAAATTGAAATACTGGAAGGCAGCCGCTTATCCCATATTTTTCTGTTGAGCCGTTTTTTTAGAAAGGTCAAATGACATGTTACGTGACGCACGCTGTATGTGTATGTTCCATTCAGTTCGCAAATAGAACCTACTGTGGGATTCGGCGAAGTGTGTCTCAAAGTACGTACCTCGCAGAGTGACCGTCGTTCAAACGCTTCAAATCTGCAGCCTAACATTTGCTCAAGATTTGTCCAGAAAGCCTTAAAAAATTATGTTTCTAACGCATTATGAAAGTGACTTACCTTGAGAAGTTACACAAAATATCCTCTCAAAAAATACCCGAAAAATATCGACACAGCGTTCCCGCTCAAATTGCTCTGCAGGGCGAAACGAGGAGGTATAGGAGGAAGTGAAACATCACCTGTGACGCAAGAGTGATCGCGAGAGAAACTGGTGTTCTGAGGCTGGAACAACATAGAAGGGACAGATACAAACAAGGCCTCAAGATTCTTGAGGCCTTGTTTGTATCTGTCCCTTCTATGTTGTTCCAGCCTCAGAACATCAGTTTCTCTCTTGTTCAACAAGTGCCGCTTGCGTCGATTTCCGTCGTATGAATGTGTGTATGAGTGAGCAAGAAATGTAAGAGTGAAAGGAGGGTGAGTGAGAGTGAGTGGCTGGTTTGTCGTCCCTTCAGATGACGCACCCCGAAAGTCGCTGGAGAGGCTTGTTAGCTTAGCTCAATTGGTAGAGCCCTGGACCGGTAATCCAGAAGATGTGGGTTCGATCTCTACAGCTGGCTAACCTTTTCAGTGACTTTCATCTTTCATCATTGATTTCTTAGGCATCTTGAGGCCTTGTTTGTATCTGTCCCTTCTATCTCAGATAACACAAAATGATCCGAGGAATGTGTTTGGGACGTCCCTCTACGGATGTTGAGGACGTCCGAGCGATGTGCGAGTTTGGTTCAATAAAAGTCCGAAACACGTCTTTATGAAACTCTGATGGATGTCGCTTAAATGTTACATGTTACAGGGACGTCCATTGTGATTTCTACTGGACTTCTAGGAGTCCTTATTGGGACGTTATGCATTCACTCGAAGCGGGCTTCCCTGGACAGCACGTCAGCTTTGCAGAGGTGCTAGCCTTATTGTTATTACCGCGTTCAACATGGTAGAGGTTTTCAAACAGCATCGATCAGGACATGTGCTGATCGATGCTGTTTGAGAGGAACCTTCCCCGACAACACAAGCATGTCCGAGAAACATCTCTAAGACGTCACTTGGGGAAGACGACGATATCCCTATAACATCCGAAATACAGCCCCAAATGATCCCTGTCACATAACAATGGCACACCCGGATATGCCTCTGGGACGTATCTGGCAGGTCCCATGGGGCTTTCTTTGGGATTAGCATGGTACACAAATGGGATGTGCCCGAAGGGCCCTCCTCCTCTCCTACCCCCTCCATTTTTCTGCGTTGCTTGGCCCCGTTACAAAAAAATGCGCACTCAATACTATATGCGCTGGCACAACGACGATTGAAAACTTGAAGCAGGGAGTTCAGAAAAAAACTAGTTTATTCTTACTATTGAGACTCGCAAGTGTAATTCTACATCCATCATTTGCATGCGGAATTGAAGCACTTGGCATAACAGTAAATCACAATATCACAGCATCAAGAGCAATCCACAGTAATAGACTGTATATCACAGATCAGCTTTGTTGTGGCCTTCCTGTTGTTGTACTTTTGTCTTGTCTTGTTGTACAAGTACTTTCTCAGTCAAGTCTCAACTTACCTTACTCAACTCAGCCTTACAATAACAGATTGCACTGCTGGAAGGGAGATGCTCCAAAATGTTTATCAAACATGCAGCACAGTAAAAAGAGAAAGCTTAAAACATAACCTAATTACCTAAAAATTAATCGCTGGGCATATCACCTTATGAAAGAACTGGCTAGAGAATGTTCCTTTCTCTATGTCACATGAACTTTGTGATATCCGTGTTGAATAAAAATGAAAAATGACCATAAAAATATCATGGCACCAAAGACTGCAACACACTACAAGGTACCCACAAAACAATCTGTAAAAACAAACAGAAAATACGACCTTTCATAATACCCTGGCATTCAAACACTAAGACAAACTCCAATGAAAAAGACTGACTTCGCCTGAGCATGTTGATGAGATGCGGCGACCAGGTATCGTTCTTCTCGCAACAGTGTGTGAGTGTGAATAAATGATGGTACTTAGGCGATGGCAGGTTCCAATAAGACAATGAGATGTATCAAAGTTCCAAGCACTGTGCACTTATCTGCATGTACAACACATGAAAGGTGAAAGGTGAAAAAATACTGACTTGTAAAACGTAAAAAGTGTAGGTAGCCACATATTGAAGCAAACATGATGCTTCAGGTACGAAAATTGCAGTCAGTTTTGGAAGTGCTTCCTCCGGGTGGGAAGGCCGCGATTCAGTCAAGTTCACACCGTCAATGTTACGAACCTCATCCACATCACTGCTCCCGTGGTCGCCAAGACTTTGATCTACCAACACGGGACGTGGCTCATGATCACTAGGAGTGTTCACCAACATCGAAAGCGGTTCGCTTGACTGGCCCACAAACATCGAACGCGTTTCACTGCCGGCATCACCATCGTTGCGACAGTCATATGATGCTCCTTCAGTTTATCACGCAAAAGCTTCCCGCTACAGCTTGGCTCACATGACGATGAAGTGTTCACCTTGATGTTCGTTTGCTGCGTCTCATGATGAACACACTTTGATCGAGGAGTAGCTCACGATGTTCCTAAACCGAAGTTAAACGAAGAAAAACGCGTTTGAGCATTACAACGCTTTGCATGTTTTCAAACTAACAGCAAGCTTCACTCTCGATTCCGAATAACACATCAAAAGTATACTTACAATTCATTGATATAACGCCGTTGGCAGCAACATTGACAAGGCCTCGCTGGAGCACATGCGATCGCACGAAGACCATTGAAAATTGAACCGCGCAGTCAGCAGTCTCGCCCTCCTCCTCTCATTGCCGTGAATCAGTTCCCCCTCCACTCGTACAGAGGTCTCTGACATGCTCCCATGGGGACGTTTTTCGGACCTCGTTGCTCGACGTAGCAAGTGTAAGTTCTGAAGGCATCCCCACGGATCCCTCAATCGAGCCAGCGACGTTGGGATCTGTTTGGGACGTCCCCAAAACGATACGTGTTGTCGGGGTTGTTGAAGAGATTACGGTCATCAAACAACAGAAAATGCTCACTTGTTCCGACATAATCAACGCTTGTCCTTTATTAGTTCCCCAAACGAGTTTACATGTATAATAACAGTGATAAATTCAATAGCTAAGGCAGTGGCAGATCCAGACCATTGGCTAGGAGAGAGGGTGGACCCTTTGTCGGAGCGCATAGTGGGGAGGGGAGAAATGGAAATGCAATGCATAAACTAGTGTTGTTGTTTTTTGGGGGGTGCGATAGCCCAACCGCCCCTCTCCCAGAAACGTCACTGCACTTACCAGAGTATAAAACCAGGGTTGCATCAAGCATCGTAGCTTGCTATTGGCCTACTTCATCACAGATCACTACTGTAAACACACACAATAAATATTGCATCACTAAATCCCCATCAGAAAGTAATACGAAAAAATATCCGATGCATAGAACAATCATCACTGTCCTCCTTAAGATTCACTGTGTGCTGCACTCCCCCAGTAACTTGTCATGCGTGGTGCAACCTGCACTGTGCAACCATGCTGAACTTGCTTGAACGCTTGCTGAACTTCAAGGGTGGCATCATTGAAG
Source organism: Ornithodoros turicata (assembly GCF_037126465.1). Lineage (NCBI taxonomy): Eukaryota > Metazoa > Arthropoda > Arachnida > Ixodida > Argasidae > Ornithodoros > Ornithodoros turicata. Next base: position 13,273,865 of record NC_088207.1, read on the forward strand.
AAGCACCCTGACCTTCTGTCAAGCAGCCTGGAAACAAAGAAAACACGTACTCAATATTTGCAAAATCCATACCTAATTTATGTGTTGCACATTCCAGGAATCTTGTCCTATCAACCAAGCGCCGTCGCACACAAGCTCATACACGCGCCGAGTCAGACAAAAAATGTTGTGTAGAGCGACCAGATCATTGCTAATCAAACAACAGTACATAATTTCACATTTAAGGAATTCGAATGTAGGAATCGGCTACATACCTTACTCGCCATCCTGCTTTCGCCTGTACCTCACAAGCTATAGGCCGGCACACGCACTGCCAACATGGAGAACATGCCAACGGAAATTTGCCTTCCCGCCACTTTCAAAGATCAGTCTCAACAACACACACGTCTGTACTCGTCCTCATAACGTGAGCAAACACCAGGAAGTATTACCACAAACGTAAACATCACCGAGAAGATTGATGTCGACCGCAGCGGTGCTTCGTATTCTGCTCGGAAATGCGATGGAAACTCAATCAAACCAAATGGCATCAGGGATCCATTGTCCGTTGTCGCGCGGACGCCTCACTACCATCAGACCATCTGCTCTTTTCCTCTTTCTCTCAACAACTTGGGAGAGTGAGAGGAGCTCGCGCTGCTTTGCACTCCAACTAACATTTCTGGGGCTTCCTTAGCAAAGAAAAACAACAAGTAGAGCTGCGTTGTACAAGGGACACGTCCCAGGAACGCAACTTCTGGGACCTGGGACTTTGGGACATTTTTAGGACGTCCGAATAAAGTTTCGTGTTGTCTGGGATGTTGTTCCAGTCTCAGAACATCAGTTTCTCTCTTGTTCAACAGGTGCCGCTTGCGTCGATTTCCGTCGTATGAATGTGTGTATGAGTGAGCAAGAAATGTAAGAGTGAAAGGAGGGTGAGTGAGAGTGAGTGGCTGGTTTGTCGTCCCTTCAGATGACGCACCCCGAAAGTCGCTGGAGAGGCTTGTTAGCTTAGCTCAATTGGTAGAGCCCTGGACCGGTAATCCAGAAGATGTGGGTTCGATCCCTACAGCTGGCTAACCTTTTCAGTGACTTTCATCTTTCATTCTTCAAGAGTGATCGCGCTCCAATCAGGAGTAGTAAGCACTGAGCATAGGCTGCCGGCAACACACAGGGGATGTGGACACAATTAAATTAGCAATTAGAGCTAATTAGCACCCCCCACAGTAATTGGGACCATCCAGAGAGTCAACACACTTATTTGGGAGCATCTAACTCGTGTCCACAACACCCTGTGCGTTGCCGGCTACCAGTGGTCATAATAATCGGTTTAGATCCCTGTGCCAAACCCAACTTAGAGACGTTTTCATGCTAAAAATAGCGGAATACGCCGACCCTGATAGTAGTAAGCACTGACCACAAGTATACGAGAAACACACACGGAATGTGGACACCATTAAATTACCAATTGGAGCTAATTAGGACCCCCACAATAATTGGGGAGCACAGTAATCTAACTCATGTCCACACCTCCCTATGCATTGCCAGTAACCAGTGGTCATACAAAAAAAATAGATAGAAATAGAGCGGAGAGAAACAATTTATTTGAAAATCAACGATACCGTGTCGAAGAAATCGCTCCAGAGTGTCCAAGTGACCACCGACCGCCATGTTGCTTGTTGACGACTGGTAGTTGCAGAGATCGACGGCAGGTGGCCACCTAGTTGCAAGGCATCACACCAGACAGCGTCATCGTCATGGCTCTATGCGTGAAAGACAGAGAACAACAAATTACTAGCAGCGGGTGAAAATTGCAACAAGAAAGACACTGCTAAACAATCTAAACATGCGAGAGCACGTACAAAACATTGGGAAAAAGGCCTAACTGCTACGGCAAATGCTAAACATGCAACAGCACGGAGAAAAGGCTTAAGACGGAGTGCTCAGCCCTGTGTGACAGCACATCGCTACGAAACTCGAGGGCTAACACAAGATGAAAACAGCAACAAAATACTAGGAAGGCACTGCTAAACAAGTCTAGGCATGTGACAGCACGGAGAACACACACATCGGGGGAAAAGGCTTAAGGGGATCGATTAGGCCTAACCACATCGTCACTGCACAACAGCTAACACAAGATGACAACCACAATATGCTAGGCGCAGGGTGAACGCATAGACATGGTGGGCTTTGGCAATATAGGAGAGATCTCTCCGGGGCCACTGCAGGAGACCTCGGATCTATGCCTATTACAAGAACGTTTCCATCACAGTTCTGGATGGACCCCTGGTACAGATGAGTGAATTTGTGAGCTCGTCCAACACCGAATTCAACTACGTCTCTGCAGACATCGGAGACCTTCTCGCTCATGCCATTGCTCATATTAAGTACTCACTGTGGAAGCAGCAACATTTGCAAGCAGTCTACACCGTGAACTTTGTCACAGATTTATTGAAACACCGTTTGGGTATCGAAATGCAACGCATTAAACAGTCCAAATAACTTTGACGAGGCTCTGTGTTTGTTCATGGAAACATCTTTATTGAAATACATACAAAGACGTCTCTTGAGTTGGTCGATAGATGCCTACACTTTGTTCCATGTCCACTTGATTCTCAAGGACGTTCATGGGCTCTTTTCCGGGTTTTCCAATGCTGCATAAAGAGGGGTTGTACAGCCATACAGACAGGTAGCTGTTGTCGTTGTGCAATTCGAGAGGTTGCTCGACGGATGGAGGAGTCCCTGCATGTTTCATTATATGCGGCTATAATCTCCTGAAAAACAATACCAGATCATACCTGGGTTAATTACTTCTATAATATAATTAAATTATATTACTCATTACTCCAGTTAGAATTTAATTAATTGACATCACTCGTTATTGCGATTGAAATGTAATGAAATTACATTACAATTACTACGAAAAAGTAATGACATTACAAAGTCATTACTGCAAGTTTAATCCTAACGATGTTGAGGATTTGGGAATTCATTGTCAGACAACACTACGTTGTAAAAACAAGACATACTCTATTCTGTGCCGATTGCGTGTGTCATTCATATAGTGGACGTTGGAATTCTTTTAACCCGCCAGTCAGCAACTCTCTTTCTGCCAAGCGCCAACACAGAACACACACTCGATTCTTTTATAAAAAGTAATGTGTGATGTCATTAAAATTACTGCCGAAATGTAATTAAATTACATTACAAATTATATAATGTCAAAATAATGCATTACATTACAAATTACCAGAAAAAGTCATTCATTACTGTAATTTCATTACAGCAATAACATTACTACCCAGGTATGTACCAGATATAGAACACACACAGAGCAGAGCCGGCCGACTTATATTTTTTTTACGAAACGACTCACGTTCGTGGATGGATGCCCTCCCAGGTTTTCGGTCAATCGTCGTAGAACCAGAGCACCTTTTATAGCCGCTACCACTCTGCTCCTCCTCGCATTGCGACCTTGGGACACTCGAAAATCAAGAGGACGGTGACCGCGTGCGACAGGGCTTTAGCGAAGCATGATTACACGTTCCCTTTTCCCCACTCGTTCAAATATATGTGAAGGAGAACACTTGTCCGTGTCCTAGTTGAAGTACAGAACGAATCCGTTCATTTTAAATCAGTCATAGCTGTACTTGAAATGTTTTCCGCCCAGTTCTTGACAGAAGTTAAAGTAGGGATTTTGACGAGGTCGTTTTTAAAGTCGTACTCGGCTCGTACTTGCTGGCTGTCCACAGATAGCATCGAATGAGACAGATCAGAATTCCGAATTTGTAGGGGTTCGATTTGATGTCGCTATGAAAGTCGGACGTGGCGAGCAGGGCAACGCATAAATTGGAAGGCACCCTTTCGGGTAAATGTTTTCAAAGTGAGCATCCAAGCTCCCGTCACTCAAACTTCGCACTTTGATTTCCAATCCGTGTAAGACGTAGATGGCAGGTGCGGTCTGAAGCCGCCGCTCGTATTCCAAAAACAGAAGGTGCCAGCGTCACCTTTTTCATGTGTAATGTCATCTCTTCAATGTCCACCTCGTATTTGTACATTTTCTTGTCGTTCCGATCCGATATGAATTTAAATTCGTCATTGTTTAAAAAGAAAATTACGTGGAACAGGTTGGCATTGATCTGTTTGACCAGGTTAAAGAATCTTCCACCCTTCATCGCTTCGAACCGCGAGACAAGACATTGTAATCATTTTTTAAATGTTCGTCGTCTTCGACAGAGGGTCCAGCCGCGTGCACAGTCTCTTGAGCCAGGGGCGTGGATTGAAATACAACGTCCAAAATACTCCTGTAGGCGTACAACTCGTTGGAGCTGACAGGCTTGTTGTTCGAATAAACAGTGACTGTCTTGAACATGCTGCTGAACAGATGGTTTCTTGGGAAAACAACATCTTTCTCATCCATTTATCCTCCGTCGTCGCGAATGATGCGTGTGGTCAAAGACACCGAAACTGCCGTAGAGATCCAAGCATGTCCTTTACAAATTTAGAATAGAAAATTCGATCACTGTATTATTTACCCTGTTGACCAGATAAAAGAGTCGGTACGAAGTATCTTCCACTCGATATTAAACAGAATGGGGTTCAAATATCATCACACCACTCGTCAGAAGAGCGGTGGTTGTTGCGACTGGTTTTTGTCTTTCGCTGACGTCATGGCTGGAGCGCAGCAGATGTATGACCCTCATGGTGAACCAAAGATATCTGCAAGGGCGTCGTGTCTCGGCGCCTTTTGTTGTCTTTTGCGATGTTTCTTTTTGTTGTTCTTTCCAAAGCCTTGCATGGAATCTTGCATGTCTCTCCCCGTTGCTATGGCTGTCATTTTTACTGGGCCCAATATTCCTTCGCTGTCAGCAAAATTCCGTGCCAAGCGCTTCAACATGTTCTTGGCGATCGGTTTTATTTGTTGCCAGATGGCAACGATAAACTTGGATATGCTGCTCAACTTACCGCCTCGTCGTTGGAAGAGGGGTCTCGTATACACGGGAGTTATTTTGGGGGAATTATGGAACATATTTAAAGTGCAATGTTAAATTGGATCTACCTTTGGATTGCAACGGTAAACATCTTCCCCTTTTGTCCACGAGAACAATCGTCACTGAGGGAATTTCGAATAGGCCATTTGAAAAAGTTCCAGGGAGCAGCGCGTGCTGGGAAATGCTGTGCAAAACGACAGCGATTTGCTATCGTCTCCGATCGTTGTCATCGTCGTACTGGTGTACGCACCGTCATTATCGTTTTGCACAGCATTTCCCGCCATGCCCTCCCAGGGCGCACGCTGCTCTCTGGAACTTTTGCAAATTGAGACTATTGAGACAGGTTAAATCAAAATACTGGATGTTATCTAACGTGTAGGTGACGACGTGCTTCTGTTTCTCGTAACAAAAGGGCAGTATTTTTTATATAGTTTTTTTTCTGCTCCTCACGTAGGTTGGTTACACGATATCCGTGTAGACGATTATGTTGTGAAACGGGGGTTCCAGGAGTACTTCGACGGAGCTCGTGGCATCCTCCTCCTTCCCTGCGAACATGGTACGCGATTCGAAGCTCTAGCGATCTATCGCATCCAGGAGTGCTTTGGGTGTAGCATAATAGCCAGGAGGCAGATGTACTTGCAAAGATCGAGGGATTTTCATCTTTTATTTTTTTAAAATTTTATTTCATTCTACACGAAATATATCACAACTGGAGACCATAGACATGAAGGAGCCAGAGGGAAAACACCCGGTTGAAGGCTCCTCCCTGAAAAGTGCGTTAAACATAATAAGAGCACAAATCATAATACATGAAAATAATACAGTCCAGGAAACAAAAACAAAAAATAAAATAAATAAATAAATAAAGAATGATGCACCGTACATGACAGGAGACACAAGGATAAGCAACTGTTAATTAACAATACATTTCTAACTTGTTTTCTAAAAGATGAATAAGAACACACATTTTTTATTTCAGGCGGCAGCAGGTTCCAATTACAAACACCACGAAACAAAAACGACAGCCTGCCGTAATCGTGATTGCGAAAGAAAACTGACACATTATGGGGAGAGAGATGTGTAGAGTTCCTTCGTGTCCCTGAATGGCCGTGAACCGCAGCAGCTTTACAAAGGGTTCTGGAACGTGCAACTCTTTCGGCGTTTTTAGAAAGTAGACGTTATCTGCAAATTCTAGGAAGGCGTCCAGCTTGTGCGACTGGAAATACTTGTTGAGCGTGTTACGTAGGGACGTGGTTTCTAAATTAAAAGTGACGTCGCAGAAAGCAATGGGTGTGGTATGCTCCAATGAGACGGAAGTGGCTTAGCGTTCGCTCATTTTGGGAAGCTTCACCGCACGACCTGCTTCGCGCTATGCGAGCGTATCGTCGAGTGCCTGTGCAAGACGAGAGTCCAAGTCCACGGGTTTCATGTCTTCGTGTAAGACGAAGTCGTATCGCAATCTATTGTACGCGGTTAAACGTTTAATGTTAACGTTAAACGTTAAAAGCGTAATGTTTTAAAGTGTAACGTTAAATTTGGAAAGGGCTTTCCCTAAATCCCTCTCAAGATCCAAGATGATGCGAAAAGTTCTCCCGGTTTCGACTGTGTCCTCGAAATAAATCTCAATTTTTGCATCTTGCTTTTCGTATTAGATATTTAAAAAATTATTGCTTATGCTGAGATCCATCAGACCGACTTTATAGCAGTTCGAGAGCTGTATCTTAGGCAGAAGATGGTGAAAACCTGAGGCGACTAACTCCCTTCCGAGCTCTTTTGAAAACCTTTTCTGTGTAGTAGGACCCTCACTTTATCCCCCACTTTGAGCTTCTTTTCCATGGAGGGTACGACGGACCTCCCATTTATTTTATTGAAGAGTTCCAATCAGTTGTCGCGCATGATTTCGGACAGGCTGATCCCCAACGTTCTGTGTATGGTGTTCTTGTAGTCGCACACGATTTTGGGAAGTGCGGAAATGAAATGGTATTTTCTGGTTACTCTAAAATAACGGAATATTCTGTCGTGCAACGTCCTTTTGACTCGTTCTGCCTGTAAATAGAGATGAGAACGGGTATGAAAATTTGTACCCACGACCGCACCGCAACTGCGGGAGCACGACCCGCATGCACCAAACTCATCTTTACATGTGAAGCTTTCATTAAAGGAGAAAAGGTGGAATACATGAAGATCTTTCATGCCAGGTACTCCTTGATGGTCTTGATGTAGAATTCCCTTCTTCTGTCGCAAAAGATGCGTGTGGGAATGTTGCCTCCCTGAAAAACTCGTATCATGGCCTTTTTCATTTCGGCAGGACGTTTTGTCTTTAGCGGGAGGGTGCGCAGAGAACGGGAAAGGGACTCTATCGCCACGAGAATGTCGCCACCGTTGAACCTCTTGTACTTGAAAAGTCGGCGAGATCTATTTGCCACACATCATTTATCTTGAGGGCGATGATGTGTCTCCTATTAAACTTCCTTCTCACCGGATGGTGTAGTGTCTAGGCGTTCAGCTTTCTGAGAATGGCGAGAGCCTTCGTTTTGCTCAAGTGATGTGCTTTTCTATAGCGGTCCACTCCCCCCAGATTACCCTCTAGTTTCGCATATGCCTCCATAAGTCGTCCACGCAGTTGAGGCTTGCTGCTGCTGCGGCTTGTGACATTTAGGCAGAGAAATCAGGCGCAATAGTTTCGAGAGTTTGGGGAACCAGGAAGATTTCTTCTCCGTCTTACGTTGCAACAAATAATTGACGAGTTCGTAAACGGAGGAGTGCCTGATGGGCTTCCCTGAGATGGAGACATAACCCTCTAGATCTCAGGAAATAACGTTTTTTAATTCCGACAGGACGACGTAACTGGCATTGTAGGATATAATTTGAAAATGGCTACTGTTGAAAAAGACCTTTTGAATGAGTAAGAAGATTGACACATTGGCGTGGTGAGAATCCCGAATGAAAAGATCGGTAACGTCGTTCAACCAATTGGCATTGGTCATGTGATCATTCACAACGATGAGCGTTGCGTGCAACGTGTCCCACTTTCGTGGTAGCTCCTTGGTAAATTTTAGAGTCCTCAAATTCGTCCTGCATGCTCGGCGAAGCATATTTCTGCATGTAGGATATTTATGATGGTGGCTTGTCCATGACGTCATTCAGGTTGCTCAGCGTGTTCGCTATGAACATGGATTTACCGCACATGGAGGGACCACTTAAAATACAATGAAAAGGATGATCGGAAACAAAAAGGTTCGGAGGAAGACATGGTGAGTGTGTACACGTTGCGCGAAGAAAAAGAAGAGACTGAGTCTCGTAGAGAAATACATCTATTTTATTTACACATCATCCTCTCGATCTGGACTGCGTTCCCAGTACAGATTATCCAGGCTAAAGTTGGACTCCTTTTTCGTCAATCTGTCTGCCGCTAAGATGCAGTCGAGCGTCTTCCTCTTGTCCTGTCACATTTCTGGACGTGCTTGGAACCATTCCAGGCGGTGGACTTGAAAGGCTTCCTCCATGATACCGCAAATAAATTTGCAAAATTCTTCTTTTTTTGTCTTTTCCTGGCGACAACGAGAAACGCACGGGAATAAACCACACATGACGTTTTTTGCACGTATTGGTCAGAATGATAATGCGAGCGCAGTGTGCGCTCCCTTTAAAAGGCATTTTCAAATAAACACGAAACCCTAACGGAGAAGCATCCATTGCCGCCAGGAGCGTGCGCAAAGAAAGGAGAGAGCGAAACCGAAACTCGGGGCTGCAGGGAGCGCGCGAGGGGATGAGAAGCTGGATGCCGGCCAGCGGCGGCAGTTCAGGGAGCGCTAGGAGCGTGCGTGCATACGTAGCACCCATAGAGCGGCGCTTGTGCCAGTTGGGTGCTGGCTCTTGTGGAGTGAAGACATGTGGTCGGTCGCTCCGCCGTCGCAGCGCCGCGTCAGTTGAGGTCCTGCTGTGGATGGGAGTGGACGCTCCGTTGCCATGGGGGAAAGGTTAGTGATTTGCCGTGGCGGTTTTTCCCGATGTTTGCACATTTTTACCGCGCTTGTGTTAAGCCTTTTCTCTGTGCTGTCGCATGTTTAGCACTTGCCGTAGCGGTTAGGCCTTTTCCCCGCATGACTGGAGTTGTTTTGCAGTGACTTCCACGCCATTGAGTTTTGTAGCGTTGTGCATCCTAAGCCTTATCTTCGTGCTGTCGCGCGTTTAGTGTTCACCCTGCTCCTAGCATTTTGTGGTTGTCATCTTGTGTTAGCTGTTGTGCAGTGACGATGTGGTTAGGCCGAATCGATCTCCTTAAGCCTTTCCCTCGATGTGTGTGTTCTCCGTGTTGTCGCATGTCTAGACTTGTTTAGCGGTGTCTTCCCAGTATTTTGTTGCTGTTTTCATCTTGTGTTAGCCCTTGAGTTTCATACTGACTTGCTCACGCAGCGCTGAGTGCTCCGTCTTGAGCCGTTTCTCAGTGCTGTTGCATGTTTTGCATTTGCCGTAGCGGTTAGGCCTTTTTCCTGATGTTTTGTACGCGCTCTCGCATGTTTAGACTTGTTTAGCAGTGTCTTTCTTGTTACAATTGTCAACAGCTAGAATTTTCTTGTTCTCTGTCTTTCTCGCATAGAGCCATGACGGTGGCGTCATCTGGTGTGATGCCTTGCAACTAGATGGCCACCTGTCGTCGATCTCTGCAACTACTGGCCGTCAACAAGCAACATGGCGGTCGCTGGTCACTTGGCCGTTCCGGAGCGGTTTCTTCGACGCGGCATCGTTGATTTTCGAATAAATTGTTTCTCTCCACTCTATTTCTATCTATCTTTTTCTGTATGACCACTGGTTACTGGCAATGCATAGGGATGTGTGGACGTGAGTTCTCCACAATTACTGTGGTGACTCCCTGGATGGTCCCAATTATTGTGGGGGGTCCTGGAGGAGGAGGAGGAGGAGGAGTGTCGTTAGGAGGAACCCGAGAGGTCTGCCTGCCTGATTAGGCGGCATGTTTCTCGGGAAGGGAAAGATGGTGGAGAGGAGGAAAGGGTGAAGTGGAAGACCGAGCGGAATCCGCTCGGGGGGAGGATAGCTGTGTCCATGGGCCGACTTCAGGGGAACTGTGCCGGCATACGCCTATTACACATCTGAGGGAAACCCAGGAAAAACCCCAGACGGCACAGCCGGCCCGCGGATTCGAACCGCGGACCTCCCAGTCTCCAAGCGCACGCGTTACCGCTGCGCCATAGAAGCTGGTGTAGGGGGTCCTAATTAGCTCTAATTGCTAATTTAATGGTGTCCACGTTCCCTGTGTGTTTCTTGGGTACTTGTGGTCAGTGCTTACTACTATCATGGTCGGCGTATTCCGCTATTTTTAACATGAAAACGTCTCTAATTTCGGTTTGGCACAGAGGTCGAAACCGGAACTGAACTGTAACCGAAAACCGCAAAAGAAATTATTGATAAGAAAAAAAGTTATTTTTTGCCGAACCCAACCGTAAACATTTTTTCTCTCCCCTTTTACGAACTGGAACTGAACTGAAAAAATATGATATGCGATAACCGGTTTGCCAGAGGGTAAAAACGCCTATACTTTCCCACTCGATTGCTGCGCACCAACTTCCTGCATCACTCGGAATCTTCCCGAATTCATAGAGCGGACAAATTGATAAACCAAGAAGTGTTGAGTGCATGCACCTCCTACAGCCTCACCTCCAAAGGGTTCACGACATCCCAGGGCATTTTTGTGACTCGAGGTGTAAAAAAATAAAAAAATGTTCTACACTACAGCTACACTTTGCATTGTTGCCTCCGCTGCTTCCTTTCATTCAGTGTCGCAGTGTTAAGGCGACGTAAATCTTAATAGTTCACAGAGACATCCACAAGAAATGCGGACCTCTAGCGACCACGGGAAAGAGGTTGGCGTGTGGTCCAGAGCATGGAGTAAGGAAACACAGGAGCAGCCGCTCGCCCTCTTCTAAACGGGGAGCAGCGTGCCGGCCTGCGCGTAGGACTCTGGGATACTCCTATCTACACGTGATCGCTTTCTTCTCTTTTTTTCTTTAGAAATTGGTGACAGCCTTTTGCAATTGAGTTCAATATGGTATGCCATACTCCATTTCCCAGCACTTTTCACTACGGCAAAGTATGCTCTGCTGTGAACTGCATGGTTCTTTGTACCTATATGAAGTGTAGAGGCGAGGGAGTAGTAGGAAGGAAGGAGGAGCAAGCCATCACCAGAACCTGATATTATCTCTCATGTGATACAATCATTAGCACAGCACACATAAACTGGTTCGAACCGATTAATATCAGGTCAAACCGTTATTTGGTTGCGCTGAACCCGAACCGATAACCTTGAACCAGAACTTGAACCGAACCCCCCAGAATAACGGTTCCGAGCCCTGGTTTGGCAGCCAGGTCAAATTTACAATGCAACAAAATTGTGCCAAATTTCATGACGCAGTAACATAGTGAGTAATAAACCGATAGCAACCAGATAGCTTATACGTGTAAGATTCTAGTTACCCCAAGAACACGATGACTTCCCTCGCTCATCCTGAGTATATCAGTCAGGGACAGAAGTGATATCCTAGGGACAGCATTTCAGGCCCCCGTTCCCATGAGAGTCCGATACGAGGGTTAGTTAGGTTAGGTGTTCTCACATATTTTTGTTTGCGTGAGAGTTTGAGAAAGGGCAGCTAACACTGGTGCATGCGCAATAGACCGGAAATGAGTATATCTTGAACCGCAAGGTACATACATATCGCCCATGCGCCGCTGCGCGCTGCTTTCCCAAGCAAGCAAGCACCAAGCACACAGCGACTTGCCAGCAGAGAAACGCAGCCGCTCCGTTTGAGCGCACCTCCTCACCCTCCATCCAATTAGCTGTGTCATTTTCAACGCTGCACTGTTCTCTTTAGTAAATCTAAGTACGCCTCAGGGTCTCGAGAACACATAGAGCAGAAGTGTACTGGGACCGTGCCAGGGCATGGAAACAGTTGGGTATGGGCTGTGCCCGAGCTGGGCTGTAAATCTATAGAAGTTGTTGGGCCCGGGTCGGGTGCAGGCCGTAGCAGCCAGGCCTAAGGCCGGGCGCGGGCCTGAAAATTAGGCCCGTGCAGTGCTCTACCAAGGGCATTAGATAAGGGGGGACATAAGCGAAACAGAACAGTAATGCTGTGTAAGTCGAAGTCAAATAACAGTCAAGATCACATACGTGTTTCTTACTGCTCTGATTTAAAACATCCATGAAATGTCAAGCATGCACTGTATTTCGTCTGTCTAAGATACAGAAAAGTGATGGCGATCGCCATCACTTTTCTGTATCTTAGACAGAAATGCTTCGTGTAGCATCCTGTCAGGGACTTTGCTCGGATGTTCATGGCAACAAGACCACAATAAAAGATCTAGCACGCTATTTATTTATTAAGCATTAAACCCAGTACATTGAGCATGGTTTGACCCGACCCGACCCGACCCGACCCGACCGACCGACCGACAGACAGACCGACAGACAGACAGACAGACAGACAAACAAACAAACAATAGGTGCAGGCATTAAAATGCTCAATGCGATATTAAACAAATTTTCTTCTCCCATTTATGTACTCCGGTTGACGACCGCAGGACGTACGCAAATGAGCGTCACTGGAAGATCCTATGATGACGACTTCTGGGTCTCCTCCGGATACTGGATCTCCTTGATCTGCATCTGGGTATCCTCCATCATGGACGAGGACGCAATGACACTTTGAGGACGTCCTGAGGACCACGACCTACTTAATAAGAGAGCGACCAGACCACTTGACTCCCGCTCCAGCGCCGGCTTTTTTGTTTCACATGTTTGCCGCAGGAGCACTCATGTCGCTACCGGCACTCACTACTTCAGTGAGGTCGTTTTATGCTACACAGAAGTATCAATTCTGACGGCATTATTAAATAGCAATAGCAACAGAATAGGAATGTAATATTAATATAATATCTACACAACAAATCTACACACCTCTGCTGTCACAAAAACAATGATTTTAAATCTTTATTTGAGGTTCCATTAACATTAGTGAAAAAAGCAAAATGTTAACAGCGGTAGTTGAATGGACAAACTCTGTTCGCCGTAAGTTCTTCAAGTTCTTGGGTACGCCCATTGCGGCATCCCTGCTATAGTATGATAGCCACTTTGTTCTGGCATAAGACCAACAGGGACTGGAATTGATCATTATTATATAAGATAGATGTCTTGTACGTACACAGGCATTTATATTTAAAAAAATCGCTTGCTGGTACTGTTGAAAAGGTCCCTTCTAGTGGTCTCGTGGCTCTGAATATTTGCAATGGCACGCAAGATTCGCAGTTCAAGTTGTTTCAATTAACTGAAGATTGTATAGAGTTGTGGAATCCCACTCTTCTACAACTTTCGCGACAGTCTGCATGATAGGTTCCGCTCCTGGATCGCCAATGAGCTGATATGATACTATGCACAGGAATGACGCTAGCACGTGATGATATGAACGTCTTCCATTGCGTGGAATTAGCTGCGTGACCCTGTAGAGCCTGACTCTCGGAAACACGTTTGTCGGCCGGGGCCCAGCCCGCGGTGTTGGCATATTTTGTCGGCCCGGCCCAGCCCAGAGCGCACAGCCAATGACAAGTCCGACCCGCGGGCCGGGTCCAGCCTCGGGCCGTGCAGGGCTCTAGCGCAGAGTGCCTTGAGAGCTTTAACTTCTTGCTCTTGTGTAGGCTATCTCCTCATCACTTTACAACAGGAGAAAGGCCCTTGGTCGAGGACTTGTAGGGATTGCTTACAGTCTTGCTCTTGCTGACTCGTAGTCTGGGCACTGCATTACAACGTGAAGTGTGCCCTGTGGCACCTTGCATCTGCTGCAGAGGTTCGCAGTTGGAAATCTGCTGCAAGTGGATCCTCTTGAAAACCACTTGCAACTGGTTTATGAAACAATTCCCACTTGATAAACCACTTCAGCCAGACTCCTTTGAGATCCACTTTGAAAACCACTTATAACCATGTCCACTTTGGAAACCATTTGTAGTGTGTCCACTTTGGAAACCACTTGTAAGGGGTTTATGAAACAATTCTCACTTGAGAAACTACTTGCAGTTGGATCCACCTTGAAAACCACTTGTAACCAAGTCCACTTTAGAACCCACTTGCAAGCAAATCGTGGTTTCCAGACTGGATGTCCCTACAAGTGGTTTCCAGAGTGGACCGTGCTGCCAGTGGCTTTCTAAGTGGATCCAGCTCCAACTAGTTCCTGAGGTGGGAATCGCTGCATAAACCAAACTACTTGTAGATGTGGAAAGAAAACATTACTTGCTGCATAGTGTGTACATGGAGGAAAAAATCACACTGCACGTGGCAAAGCAGAGAACGTTATAACAGCGTCTGCCGTAGTTTGTTCAGTACATAACCACACAGCATTAACGTGAACCTATTAAGGCGTAAGTACAACACTACTTACTTCAGTGCAGAACACAACATATTTATTTAACTGTTCAAGTTAACTCTACAAACTCACACTCCCAGCTGGAAATATACCGGAAATAGACCAGAAATCTTATTCGGTGTAAGTGGAGATCACATTCACAATTTTCATTCCGAATCGACAATTTTAGACAAATACCATATTGAAAACAACACGAATTTAGAGGGTTTCAATGAGAAATCATTGTAAATGTGAATGTGAACGAAGTGGAACCGTTCGCACCCATTGGAGGCCAGCCTATAGTTTCCCATTGGCCAACAGCATCAAGGATTTTCCCATTAAAGTCACATTGAAGTTCTCATTGTCGATGCACTTTTTGAATGTGCAGTGATTATTCTGTTGCATCAGAAAGCATGTTTTCGCTGTAAAAATGAGTTACACAAAATACCGTTCCTGCGTGAACATTTATTCTTACACATATAAAAATACAGTAGATGTGAAAATATTCCAAGTGGCAGATACAACTGTGAAAGTTATTTGTGATGTTTTATAAGAGCGAGTATTCACCAAGCGGTTGAAAATCGCTAGCATGACGTAGAAACACCAAGAACAGAAACCGTAATAATTTGTTGGCCATAGCTTGAAAGTTTTAATAACATTGTTTTCAATAACGGTGTGATTTCCGTCTATAATTGTGTTCAACTCGAGAATCTGGGGAGCTGAGGAAGAAATTAAGTATCCTCAAACGTAAGTGCGACCTGAAAATCTTATACACTCAACTCTTGAAACAGTATGCTGTCTTCTGGTTGCATTACTTTACCTATGAATTAGATGTTTTCTACGAAATTTGAAACAGTAGAAATCCAGGAGCCAGTCATTATTCAAATTTCCCGTCCTTATTAGACACCCGGAGAAGCGAACGCAGCATCCCAGTAAACCACAAACGTCTGTTAGACATACCAGAAAGATCCAAACGTCTCAGACATTTGGGATGTCTAGGAGACATCCGGATATGTCCAGCTAACGTGGAATGGATGTGCTATAGATCGTCGGAAGCTCATCCATAACTGTATAAATGGATATCCTCTGGATGTAACAGCGGGACATTTGTCACATCCGGTGGACGTGCTTGTGAGGCATTGCGACGTCTAATATACGTCCAGTCGATGTTCCTACCGGATTAACATACGATAATATCCCAGTAAACCACGAACGTCTAATGGACATCTAGAGGATATGGTACACCGTGGATATTTTGGATATCTAGTAGACATCCGGCTATGTCCAGCTAACGTGGAATGGATGTACTATGGATCATCGGAAGCTCATCCATAACTGTATAGATGGATATCTTCTGGATGTAACAGCTGGACATTTGCACATCCAGTGGAGGTGCTTGTGAGGCATTGCGACGTCTAATATACGTCCTATCGATGTTCCTACCGGATTAACATACCACAATATATAGACCAGATTGCAAATCTACTTTTTCAGCTATTTTGTGTGCATGAACAGCGCAAATGCCGTAGCCACGGCCGTACCCCACTCGACACGGCTTGGGCATTTCTCAGTAGCCTCTATTGGCGTAGTGGATGGAGCATATACTAAAATACGAGTAGTTGCGGGATGTTTGTTAAGTGAAGTGGGGCCGAAAACGTTTCTAACGGTGACGAGGATGTGTTTCTGCAATTAATTCGTACGTCTGCAATGAGACAAACTGCCCGCTAACATTTCTGATATTCCTTACTAACAAATGTTGTGTTTGTAATTCAGGCGATTGTCTATGATGAGGTTACCTACTGAGTAGAGCTGGCAAACTGACAGGTTTTCTGTGTTAGTGGAAGAGTGCCACGTAGACACTTTGCAGAGAGCAAGACGCGAACAAATGAAAAAAAAATTGCTTTTACTTGTTCTCCAATTTCTCACGTCCTTGCAAGATAGATTTGCTTTCTTCTAGAGATATACGTAAAAATTACTATGGAATTGCTAGTCGAAACGACGTTTCGTAAACGTACGTCTATATTATCGTATGTTAAACCGGTAGGAACATCGATTGGACGTATATTAGACGTCACAATGCCTCACAAGCACGTCCACCGGATGTGACAAATGTCCAGCTGTTACATCCAGAGGATATCCATTTATACAGTTATGGATGAGCTTCCGACGATCCATAGTACATCCATTCCACGTTAGATGGACATATCCGGATGTCTACTAGACATCCCATCCCAGTAAACCACGAACGTCTAATGGACATCTAGAGGATGGTACACCGTGGATATTTTGGATATCTAGTAGACATCCGGCTATGTCCAGCTAACGTGGAATGGATGTACTATGGATCGTCGGAAGCTAATCCATAACTGTATATATGGATATCTTCTGGATGTAACAGCTGGACATTTGCACATCCAGTGGAGGTGCTTGTGAGGCATTGCGACGTCTAATATACGTCCTATCGATGTTCCTACCGGATTAACATACGAGAATATATAGACCAGATTGCAAATCTACTTTTTCAGCTATTTTGTGTGCATGAACAGCGCAAATGCCGTAGCCGCGGCCGTACCCCACTCGACACGGCTTGGGCCTTTCTCATTTGGCCTTGGGCATTTCTCAGTAGCCTCTATTGGCGTACTGGATGGAGCATATACTAAAATACGAGTAGTTGCGGGATGTTTGTTAAGTGCAGTGGGGCCGAAAACGTTTCTAACGGTGACGAGGGTGTGTTTCTGCAATTAATCCGTACGTCTGCAATGAGACAAACTGCCCGCTAACATTTCTGATATTCCTTACTAACAAATATTGTGTTTGTAATTCAGGCGATTGTCTATGATGAGGTTACCTACTGAGTAGAGCTGGCAAACTGACAGGTTTTCTGTGTTAGTGGAAGAGTGCCACGTAGATACTTTGCAGAGAGCAAGACGCGAACAAATGAAAAAAATTGCTTTTACTTGTTCTCCAATTTCTCACGTTCTTGCAAGATAGATTCGCTTTCTTCTAGAGCTATACGTAAAAATTACTATTGAATTGATAGTCGAAACGACGTTTCGTAAACGTATGTCTATATTATCGTATGTTAAACCGGTAGGAACATCGATTGGACGTATATTAGACGTCACAATGCCTCACAAGCACGTCCACCGGATGTGACAAATGTCCAGCTGTTACATCCAGAGGATATCCATTTATACAGTTATGGATGAGCTTCCGACGATCCATAGTACATCCATTCCACGTTAGCTGGACATATCCGGATGTCTACTAGACATCCCAAATGTCTTAGATGTTTGGATCTTCCTGGTATGTCTAATAGACGTTTGTGGTTTACTGGGTATGTCTTAGATGTTTGGATCTTTCTGGTATGTCTAATAGACGTTTGTGGTTTACTAGGTATAGACGTACGTTTGCGAAACGTTGTTTCGATTATCAGTTCAATAGTAATTTTTACGTATAGCGCTAGAAGAAAGCGAATCTATCTTGCGAGAACGTGAGAAATTGGAGAACAAGTAAAAACAAGTTTTTCCATTTGTTCGCGTCCTGCTCTCTACGTAGCACACTTCCACCAACACAGGAAACCTGTCACTTTGACAGCTCCACTCAGCAGGTAACCTCATCATATAGACAGTAGCCTGAATTCCAAACACAATATTTGTTAGCAAGGAATATCAGAAATATTAGCGGGCAGTTTGACTCATTGCAGGCGTACGAATTAATTGCAGAATCACATCCTCGTCACCGTTACAAACGTTTTCGGCCCCACTACACTTAGCAAACATCCCGCAACTATTGGTATTTTAGTATATGTTCCACCCAGTACGTCAACAGAGGCTACTGAGAAATGCCCAAGCGGTGCCGGGTGGGGTACGGCCACAGCTACGTCATTTGCGCTGTTCATGCACACAAAATGGCAGAAAAAGTAGATTTGCAATCTGGTCTATATATTGTCGTTAACCCAGTAGGAACATTGATAGGACGTATATTAGATGTCTCAATGCCTCACAAGCACGTCCATTGGATGTGCAAATGTCCAGCTGTTACATCCAGAAGATATCCATGTATACAATTATGGATGAGCTTCTGACGATCCATAGTACATCCATTCCACGTTAGCTGCACATATCCGGATGTCTACTAGATATCCAAATTATCCACGGTGTACCATCCTCTAGATGTCCATTAGACGTTCGTGGTTTACTGGGATGAGATATAAATTCCTGAATTCGGCTGTGCAAAAAAGCTGAATCCAAAACTACGCAGTTCTCTGCAGCAGTGAAACGACACGACCTTGGCCTTATCTGGAACACTGGGGGACCCAAGGGGGCGGGGGGGGGGGATGGGCGATCGCTTCCCCGGAAACGCTCGGTTATGTGTACTTTAGTTTACCCCCTCTCCCCTCCCCAGTTACGCTGTTCGACGAGGAAACTGTCGCCTCCCCTCCCCTCCCCCAATTCGAGAGTCGAGAGGCCCAGAGCGCGTGGCCATCTCACGTGGAATGCCTGTCGCTGCTTCTGCGCTGAATACTGCGTAGTTTCGGTTTCCGCTCATTTCCAGAGCAAAATTCGAGAATTTATATCTCAAAGTAGTTCGCCCGTACGTTACGTCGCTTCGTACGTTCGCTTAATGAAGACTATGAATTTGAATAATGACTGGCTCCAATTCTTCTATTTCACCTTTTCCAGAAAGCATCTGTGTAATAAGTTTATTAACAAATTTTGGCTAATTAGTCGTCCGGCGCAGTTGCATACACTGTCCGACAGGTTGCCCGCAAGGCCGCGTAATCGCCTGCCAAAATGGCATCAGCGCTGCTCTCACAGCTTTTTTGTTCTAAAAAAATTCGTAACGAATAAAAGAGAAACACCCTGTATAGGCGGTTACTGGCGTTATGATGGCATCGCACTCCTTTTCCTGGACACTACCAATCCGAGCTTTCTCCGCATTGTCGGACTTCTTAAGAAGGTGATGGAGAGAGGGAAAGCGTACATTGCGGTTTCTTTTAGAGCACTGAAAAGGGCTGGCCTGGCCCGCAAACCCGATCCCGGTCCTGCCTGCGTGCGGAAATCTAGCCACAATGTCATTTTGACTGCGGGCTCTGTGCAGTGCTCTAGTTTCTTTAGCTCATCACGAACGACGCAAGGAATGAATCTCGTTCCTTCACGACATCTTTCATTCTGCGAGTGAACTGTTGGGGCCCCTTTACAGGGAGACTTCCCAACGTTTGAAAAAATGTTGCAAGGTAAAGTAAGATCATTGGAATAGATATACACGTAAGCCTATTTGTGTGCCTGGCTCTTATCACGGCTACCGTATTTTCGATTCGACCTGCTGCTCGTGCCGCAGGGTGGGACCGCGGCTAATTTCGACCACCTGGGATTCTTTTCACGTACGCCGGAAATCTTGTTGAATTCCAATGGCAGATTCGGTGCGCCTCCGGAGCAAGTTTTGTTGCTCCGCCGAGAGCAAGTCTGTTCCATTGGCAGACTGGGAACAGTTCTGGAGTTTTCCAATGAGAGGTTCGGAGCGGCATTCGAGCCAAGGTCGCTCCAGGGAGCAACCCAGACTGCTCCGCCAAAATGGGCAGATTCAACCGGAACTCTATGTGACGTGTCACTTGTCGCTTGTGCTTCCTATTTCCTGTCTCTGCTTCGCCACCATGGCCGCCTCGCAACGCGTCTTTGCCGTGACTAGTCTTTCGCGTCGTACGTTGGCGATTTTGTTTCATGAAGGAAACGATAAGTCAGACATTACAATGGCAACGTTAGGAGATTAGAAGGACCTTGCAAAACATGGCGTTATAAT
Organism: Ornithodoros turicata; assembly: GCF_037126465.1. Lineage (NCBI taxonomy): Eukaryota > Metazoa > Arthropoda > Arachnida > Ixodida > Argasidae > Ornithodoros > Ornithodoros turicata. The sequence goes on from NC_088207.1 coordinate 13,294,038, forward strand.
GCAATATGAGTACCTTCTTCTCCTTCTTCCTCCGTCTCTGGCCGTCATCCACTGATTGGCCAGGGCTAAACTCCAAGTTGGGTGCAAGTGTTCCAGTAGCAGATTCGGATCACTTGCTCTAGGCCTGATCAAGCCGCTCCATTGCCGAGTCTGCCACTTGCTCCGACTCTGCCATTGGAATTCAACATCTGACGCGCGGTGCTGGAAGCAATGTTTACCTCCCCACATTGCTACCGTCATCGGCTGGGATCGAACCCGCTAACTTAACTAGCCAGCACGTTACCGAGTGTCGCACGTCGTGATTGGTCCACGATAGCCCTCCAATGCCCGCCATCAGCATTGTTCACCAGCTCCCGTGGCTCAGTGGTTAGCGTGCTGGCCATGTCACGTCGAGACTGGGAGGTACCCGGGTTCGAATCCCGGTGCTGGCTGTGCTGTGTGGGGTTTTTCCTGGGTTTTCCTCAGACGCTTTCAGACATATGTCGGCACAGTTCCCTTGGAAGTCGGCCCAGGACGCACATTCCCCAGGGCGTCAGTCGTGACGTTGCCCACATCTGTGAGGCCGACAATGGCGAGCCCTTTCACCATCACCACCATCAGCATTGTTCTCTTCTTTTACGATGTATATACTCCAATGTCAGATAATTAAAACCGAAACTGAACTGTGAAGAGGTAAAGAGGGCATGTTTGCTGTCATTTGAGCCAGTTTATGCGGGAAGTAGAGTGCGCCTATGGCATCTTGCACAGCATCGTTTGTTCTTGCCTCCCACAGCGCGATCGAACGTAATCTCTGCTGCGTTACTGTAACATCTCATTTGTTCTACGTGTATTTCCATTTTATGTCCTATATACCATCAGTTTTATTGATATAAAGTCATGAGCCTGTCATAAACCACTGCCATAAGTCAACACAAGCCTCTGGTGGATGTAGCCCGGAAAATGTGAGAAGGAAGAAGAAGATGCGCTTATCATCTAATGTTGCAGCCACTGATCTCGATTGTAAAAGGCTGGATCGCGGATAGGGAGCGCGAGCGTGAAGAAACCGGCCGCCATCTTACTGTACCCACAACAGTCGCCGCAGCGATCATGGCAACTTCTTGCAATTACGGTCGTACCAGCCGTACTGGCAAGGTTACAGGGCCTAAATTTATACAGGTGAGTCACTCTTCATCAATGAATAAATAGGCGTCCATTCTGTATATTTAGTTGACCATTATGAAGTGTTTTTTTGCCCAAAACGAGCACTGGATGCAGGTTGCTTGATCGCTCTTCCGACGTTCAATCGAGCACACTTGCATTTTACCCGGCGGCAAATACAGTTTGAGTGCATAATATGCTTGAAAGAACATGTTACACTACACAGGTAGTGTTGTCATCAATATATGTGCAAGCACTCGAGCGCTTTTTTGTATGCATTGCTAGCATGGTACACGGTGTTCTCTGCGGAAGCAAGTGCCACATTCATTTCTTTGAATTACCTTCACGCACAAGTTCGGTATTACGTCATAATGAGACCACGATTGTCACATTTTTTCATGTATTGGTATTGTTTTGTGCCTTGGTTTGATTTGTGACAAAGAATCCTACGTAACGGTGGTGTGGCGCGACTTGAATGTTGAATAACGCCTTTGTGTCTGAGCTGTATCGTCAGCTTGTTACGATAGTAATAATTTATAGCGTGTCTTGCTATTTGTAGCAGTTTTTAAGGCAAATGTGGTCTCTCAATACAGGTTTCGTCATGAGGGCTCCCCAGTGAATAACGTGTGCAGTGTGATACGGCTGGGTGTACAGGTAAGTATCACGTTCCTCACCCACTGGTTTCTACGTTACAGGAAGGAACAACCTCAGTGCACGCACTGTGGTTGGCCTCTCTCAGTTTTGCATATTTTCTTACATGTTCACATCAGAAACACACCTTACACTTTAGGCTCCTTCACCCAGCAATATAATAATTAGAGATTATTTATTTATTTTTGAATACTGAATACTATTAGTCCCAAGTGGGACCGTTACAGGGGAGTTCAACACTACCACAATCACCAATCATAACACTAATCATAAACAAAAGAACTAACAAACCAAATAATCTAATCGAGGAACCACAATACATAATAGCGCTAACATTAGCATAACATTATATTAAACCAGTATTGCTCAGGGCTTCAATGAAGGCAGATTCATTTTGCACAGATATTATATGTTCAGGTAATGCATTCCAGATTGTGATTGTGTGTGGGAAATATGAATATTTGATCAAGTCTACCCTTGCTTCGTATGGTTTCACAGCCTTACTATGTCGTGCACGTAAGGACCGCGATGACAAAGATTCTAAGTATATCTGGCTATTGAGCTTTAGTTTATTATGATATAGCAGAAAGAAGAACTTTAATTTAGCTAATCTACGTCTGCTTTTTAGGCTTTCTAATTGCAAGGCTTGTAACATATTAGATACATAGTCAGTTCAGCTAAAGTTGGACATTATAAAACGGGCTGCCAACCTTTGAACTTTTTCTATTTGGGCCGTAAGATTCTTTTTGTATGGGTCCCATACTTTGCTACCATATTCCAACAGAGGACGGATTATAATTCTTTTTAGAAGAGTTCCCCATATTCTTTTTAGAATAGTTTTTAATCTTTTTAATTTTGAGAAGACACAGGGATTGTAAACCATGTTTTAAACTGATGTTTTAACATTTGTCCAATGCATTTATTAAACAACATATTCATTTTTAACTGGTTGCACCCAAACCAATGTTCTGATGTATTATTTCCTTTGTTGTCGATGCACCATAAAAATTGGAATAATCATCATCAATGCAGGTTACTTCACAGCTGACTCGACATACTCAAGAAATGGGTGCAGAACCTGCGTAATGCCCACAAACTTTGACTACCACAGCACCCCCAGAAAGTAAAGGCATATGTGTCACATGGGATTTTTAAAGGCATTCACAGTATATAATACCTCGTATGAACTGTTGTAGATCTAAGCAGCCTCTACGGTACACTCTCAGAAATTAAAACTTGTCAGGGAACTGTGATAATTGTTTCAGTTAATAGGCATGCACATATACGCTATATTATTTATTGAGAATGCACTTCTCTGGCTGCCATGTTGTTTACATCTACTGTTGATCACATTCATTTATCACATATTATATTCTTATATATTATTATTATATTATCACATATTCAATCACATTAAATTGAAAATTTAGCATATATGAGAAAATATCAGGAGGGAAGTTGCTATTCATTGCTCATTCCAACCTAAAATTGAGTGCTACAAATTTATAGAGCGTACCTGACCATTATCATTCCTAAAATATATATTGCCATTGTAGCAAGGTCACAAAACAATAAATGTAGTCTTTTGCGACCTCCCTGCACGTTCATTGTATCTTGAAACGCATAAGTGCAATAAATAAATCTTGAACTTGAATAAACTTGATGTCGTATAAACTTGACATAAAATGTTGAATAATATAATGAATGATATAAAATATTGAATAAACTTGAACTCGTATATTCTCTTTACTCATCATCAGTGATCTTCATTACAAAAGCATATCATGTTAGACTTTTTTGTTTGCGTTTCACAGACAGGGTACACGAGGGCCAAAATGACAAAATCACAACTGTTTCAAGCTCCAAATAGTCCTGTTGCAACTTGAAGACCATATGTGGAGCTGCATTTTTTGGAACATGCTCCACATAACAAGCATGACAAAGTCAGCCCTGGATAGCAGGACCCCGTCCCCAAGCAGCTTTTCTCACGCTGCAGTTGTATTCAACAAAAGCGTGTGAGTGCTGGAGAAGGACATTCAGTTTGGCACAACCGCGCCTGCAAATAATCAGAACAAATAAAGGAAGAAGCAAACAAACATAGAAGGGCTGTACTTCAAAAAGAGATAAGTCCTGTGTCTCAAGGAGGTGTTACCACTTTCTGAGTAACTTAATTGATTAAGCTTACATCACTATACCTGATTAACTGTCCTAAAGAGTGTGATCTAATTGCGTGAAGTAATTATTTGGGCTGCTTCGGTGTGTCCATATTTGCGAGGCAAAGCACCGCTGTCGTTTACTAAAAGACTCTTTCTAAGGCGATGCTTGATATAAATCATACTAAACGCAAACACGGCTAAAACAACGGCTGTGATTCTACAGAACGATCTCTTTCTGCCATGCGAGTTTATCTTTTCCCGCACCGTTCTTTATGGAACAATTTTTGTCCAGAACGCAGTACGGGATATTATATACATGGTTGTTGTTAACCTCAAGTCGTTTCTTATTGAAATATTGGCTGGGAAACGTGCTGTAGTACAATCCCCAGCGCTGCACTGCAGTGACGGTCTAGTTTCGGAATGCAAAACATAACGTAATTAAGAACCGAACGGCAGGACACCTGTGAAACACTGTTAGGATACATCAGTATACTGGCACCTTACAAAATTGTGTGATGATAAACAACGACCAATGCTTGCAGCGCAATAAATACTCACGATCTCTGTTGCCTCCCATTGTTTTCTATGGGCACACACAGCACTTTAGGGCCCACCAACATGGCGGCCCGAAGGCACGCCTCTCCCCCACGAGCCCCTCTCCCATGCGCGATCCAGCCTTTATACATAGAGATCAGTGGTTGCAGCATTCTACATCGGCTTTACGCGACTTCCTGAAGAAGAAGAAGCGCTTCGAACTCTCGAAGGCGTGGGCTATCCTGTTGATGACTGTAACTGCTGACGCTGCTGACTAGTAAGTAGGTAGAGCTGGAGAACAAGTTAGTAGAACAAACATTCTGCGTAGGATGTCTCAGTGACCGCGTGGAATCGTTCTCCAACAAGAATTCGGTCTTCGAACTTCTATGGCAAGCTTCTGTCTCCGTCACATCCTATTGCAAATATAGTGTGTGTCTTGCGGCAAGCTCGAGGGTTACATTCCGAGTTTCATGCGAAGTTCCCGGTGGCCAGTAGGCAAGTAGACATTGACGTGACCCCTGGTTACCCCTGGCAAGGTATCTTTACGTGCAGCAACGCTATTCAACTATTCAGGTTGTCTGTGTGAAGTGATATTTATTTTGTAGGCATTTTCGGAGTGACGTGTAATTGGTCTGTCTGACACAACTTGAATGCTCAATGCATGCGCATCCGCGTTATATCGTGTTAAATACAGCACACGCATTAATATGCGCCGCTGCTGTCCAATCATTTGTTGTCTGCTATGGTTGCTACGCGGGGTCCTGTTGTCACTGGCCAAGTGAATCACCCATTCCCCTCTAGACCATCAAGGACCATCAGGAGTGACTCACGTGACGTCAGTATTCACAACCACCCGTTCCCTTTTCAGGCTATACCATTCCAGGCACTCTGTTCCCGCCATAATCTCCACATCCGCAGGTTACACGAACTCCCAACAGGTCAGGCTTTGCCCTCAGCTCCATGAAAGCTCTGGTACACATTCTATCCGAGTATGTAGAATTTGGAACATATATGCCTACAGGTACGCGGGTACAAACCAACGGTAAATGGGTTCCTTAAATGAGGGGAGGGTACACGTTGCATATATGTTTCCCATGTACACCCCCGAAACCCTGTAGATGACTTTCTGTGTTAAACATGTTTCATCTCTAACCGCAGGTCAATCAGTGCTTACGTGAGGGAGCACGTATCGGGGGAAGAACCAGATGGACGTAGCGATCCCGCCACCATGCCGATGCCTTGCAGAGCAGAGGCCGGTCGAAGACAAGAAGCCGACATGCTCTACGGAGGAGCTGCGTGCTGATCTGTACAACAAGAATGTCGAGATTGCTACGTTGCAAAAAGAAATCTCACAATTGAAGGACACCGTACGAGAAAGACTATCGGAGGAAAATATTCTAGCTGAAGCGCAAGTGACGGAACATAATTCTAGGCGGATTCTCACAGCGACAGAAACCGAAACTGAGCAGCTGCAGTGTCGTCTGGAAAACGCGTTGGCTGAGGTGAGAGCTGCGGAAGAGCTCAACATGTCATTATGCGAAAAGAATGACCAGGTTAACATTTTAATGGAAGAAGTGCACGCACTTCAGGAGGCTCTTCAGCTGCGCGAGGAATTTCAAAACGCGCCACAAGTGATTGTTGCCGATCCTGCACTTGCACGCCTGGAGAGTATAATCTCTCCAGAAAACAGGATGTAAACACGGCCTGCCCTTGGTATATTTGAATGATGTACAATATTTTTGACCGATTGCGGAAATACAGATTTAAGTTAGAACTTCAATGAATACATTATGCGAGCAGATGCGACTGGCAAGTAAGTCGACATTGTGTCATATCGAACAATTCCACTGACATGTTGCGCAACAGCTCTGACATGTCGGTACCCGATAGATTTAATGTACAAGTGAGCTTGCATGATAACATTTGTGGTAACATACACGAAAAGAGCCAAACTGATAACAAGGGGTCAAATGCACACGTTTTCGTTGTTTGTCTGGAGGATAGGCAGCGGCCAATATCTCACGTGGTAAACTGGCACTACAGAACAGGGCGGGACATGGAAGGGAAGGCAACACGGCCCAAGCAGCAAAATGTACTGAAAGTCGAGTGCAATAGGGGTGGACGGGTAGGTGGAAGGTCTTGAACAAACTCTTGAAACTAAAGAACACTGATAAGACACATACCGTCCACCCCTGTTGCACCCGACTTTCAGTACATTGTGCTGCTTGGGGGTGCTAGGCAATATCTCATTTAGCTGCAGGTGCCTAGAAAGGCTTTATGTGCGACTGTAGAGGCCGTCGAATTATGTACTACTAGCGATACATAAATTTACATAGCGATACAGTCTTGTTGGCGATAGACGTCAGCTGTCAATGGTACACTGTTTTATGCAGTGTGTAACAAATATGCATTGTATAGCTTCGTTGCAGGCGTAGTTGCTTCATGTAATATAGGCTCTATTATACAGTCCTCAGGGAGTGCCACTCCGCTGCCGTGGGACACCGTCGCCCACTCCGCCTTTGATAAGATAAAGGCCGATCTCGTGGCTTGCATCCTGTTGCACCACCTGAGGCATGGCGCCCCGACAACACTAATGGTATATGCGTTTGGGACATCTGTTTGCGCTGAACACCAGCAACGGGTTTGTACTTCCTGGAGCCCAATCGGTTTCTCCTCTAAAAGCCTGAATGCCACCGAGAGGAAATACCGTACCTTTGGCCGAGAACTCCTGTCCATATACCTCGCTGTCCGCCTCTTTCGCTATTTCCTCGAGGACCGATAATTCGCCATCCGGACGGGCCACAGTCACTCGCCACTCACAGGTCACTCGTATGTGCTTCCCGGCATGCCAGTAGCTGCTACACTCATTGGGAAATCCGGCACCTGTCCTTCCTGGCCGACTTGTGCACAGCCATCTAGCATGTTAAGGGTAGCCAAAAGGACCCTGCCAACGCACTCAGTAGATTCCGTCCTGCACTTGCACGCTTGCTTCGGCGCAGGCTGACGATGACGAACTGGCAACACTGCGCCGCAGCTCCACAACATCCCTGCATATTGGGGACATCCCTCTCGCCGACTCTTCACAGACCATTTGCTGCGACACCTCTACCTCCCAGCCACGGCCTTTAATAGCAGAGCACTCCGGCATGCCGTATTCACCTATATCCACAATATGGCCCACCCTGGGATACGGGCGACGCAGAAGCTCGTCGCGATCCGATACGTCTGGCCGTCTGTGGACGTGGACATATAACACTGGGTAAGAGCTTGCCGCTCGAAAATTCAGCAACACACCGTCTCCCTACTCGCACGCTTGAACTCGGAACACCTCGACATCGCGGGGCCCCTTACCCTATCATCCGGCCACCGTTACCTCCTAATGGCCATGGACCGCTACACTCGATGGCCCTGGATCGACAGCCGAAACCCTGGCGCAGACCTTCTTGTCCACTTGGATATCGTGGTTTCTTGTTTCCTCCCAACTCGCCAATGACCGCAGTCCGATGTTTGAGAGTCGCGTGTTTTCTGCTTTTACTATTATCCTTGGCGCATCCACACTTGGCACCACCACCTGTCATCCAGCATACAACCGGATCGTCGAGCGAATCCGACGGCGCTTAAAAACCGCTCTCATGGCCATGAAGGCCGAATGCATTAGTCCGACGACCTTCCCTTGGTCCTCCTTGGTCTTCGCTTCACCCTAAGCTGCAGCCAGACCTAAGCTGCAGCTCGGCTAACCTTGTCTATAGTTCCAGCCTATGGCTTCCCGCGAACTACCTGCGGCCTTGCCATCGTTCACCCCCCAACGTCCGACTATCTCGAACGCCTGCATCGGAGTTTTTGCCCACCTCCGTCCCGTACCTACACGTGCAAACTCCTCTTGTAGGCCTCACTTTCCTCAGGAGCTTGACACTGCGTCCCTAGTCTTCCTTCGGAGGACGCTCTTCGGAAGGCGTTCACACCCCCTTACTCTAGTCCCTACCCAGTTCTTGGCCGCGCTGGCAAGAACTACCGCATCTCCATAAACGGTAAATAAGATATTATTAGTGTGGACCGGCTCAAGCCCACCTTTATGGCGAACTCCACCATCGCCGCCGTCCCGGCCGCCCCTCCTACTCACAATTCACCTCAGCTCATATCTGCCATGTGACTCCCGCCAGCTCGAGCGCGTCACCTGGTCAGAAAACTATCTGCTGCCTTTAGCGAGGAACCACGTAGCGGTAGCAAAACTTCATAACACTCCATTCTTTTTAGAAACGTTAGTTGGTGATGGGATGAATGTTTGGGTGACAGTACTTCCGTAGGCCCCGCTATACCAAAGCTGGTTAACTGAACCAAGATCAAGGGTTGCCAGTTCTTGAACTTAACACGCACTTACTTTTTACACCCGTTAGTCAGTGATTGGATGAATGTTTCAGTAGCAATAACTCGTTTTAGTGAAGCAGAGTTAAGTGTTAAATTCAAGTTTAGTGTCCGATGGTTAATAGACGTCTCTCCGTTTATAAACAAATGACGTCATAGTGTTGGACAGCGCCACCAGTTTGGTAGAATTGAACTATGCTCAAAGCTATGGGGCGAACGAGGTCGCGCCCGAAAGGCACGGTCTGTAGCGGATTAAGATGACCCCTGAAAGGGACGCGACCTTCGGTTCTACTATTCGTTCAATAGGGGGCAGCGAACAAGTGCCCATTCGTGTAAAGCAGCTCTTCCCTTCCGATCTGTTTCGGTTTCGGTCTGTCTACCGACGTCATGATGACGCTTCTCCGGTAGAGGTCTATTGAAGTTGCTGGAACAGAATCATAATGTCGCCTTTGTGCTCGGGCGTTTACAAATAGGGACTGTGTGACAAACTGGTGGCGCCGCGGTGCGGCCTGCGGAGAAAGTACCTTGCGTGATAGCCGCCGGGTAGCCAGCTTTGTTTACATATGGGGTAGCTCACCATATATGGGGTGTCTTTTTTGCCACTCCTGAACTGTTGCATCGCCAACTGTGCCAGCACCTAAAAGAACGCTTCGTTAGGGACCAGATGCTTCATTTCTGGTGATTTCTATGCTTCCAATACCACCGATGGCACTCGCAGCGAATAGCGTTTGGGACGCGCATTCGGCCATTACATGAGGTGTGCACAACATGAGCGAATATATTCTATTTCTTTTGTTCTAGTTTAAATGGAACTGAACGAGGACCTGCAAAATGATCAATGATTTACAGTTGCCACTTTCGTGACAGTGAAACACCGCTGGATGCTGTATCACACTCAAATGCACCGACCAAACGGCAAACTATTTCGAGATAATGATTGAGGTGTTTCATGTGACACACAATTGCATTTTCATACGAGTAATTTGACTGTATCACACTTATATTTGACTCAGTAGCTATGGAGCTTCATCGTCAAAGTATAGTTGTTTGACGGAACCAAAACAGACGACGTGCCTGAAAAAAAAAAAAAAGTACATCTGTATATGTGTAAGAAGATTTGCGCCGCTTGTAGTTCGTAGCCCGTGTAGCAACAACAAACTTATTCGAAGGTAAGATACCGGTAATGTATCACCGTACGGCAGCATTTATAATGGTGAGTCATATTTCATATGTTAAAATGTGTCGGCATAAGTGTTTAAAAATGAAAGCATGAGTTGGTGTACTTGAATTGACCTCCTTGAATTGCTTACGGCGAACATCTCCAAATTGTGCTATTGTGCCTCCGCGCACCATACTAGGCGTATCTGATTAGAATAAATATCTCGAGGGCAAGTCATTACAATATATTGCTGTTTATAGCTATTTTCCATTTTCAGTCATATTATGTGTCTATACGAAGGGTTCGGAAAAAAAAAAGAGAAAGAAGCAGCGACATGGGGTATTCATGAGTTGCGCAGCAACAATATGATGTTTCTGCGCACGGACTCCTGGCCGAAGAGTTGAGCTGTTAAGATTACAACAAATATCGTGCGATTCTGTTGCGAAGTGAAAAAGTACGAAGTTACACCGTTCTAACATTCGCGCACTACTTTCATAAAAAGAAGCGAGAGAAGGGAAGGACGTTGCCCACCTCTGTGAGCTCGGCAACGGCCAGTTCTTTCAGCACTACCAGTAAGCTGTAATACACATGGGAGATAATAAAAGAAAGGCAACCATTTTCTGTTGTTCAAGTAATGGCGCGACAGCTTTTCAAACATCGATGTATCGATATTTCTTTTACAACTACCGATATGCCGGTAAAATATCGATGTTCGATTTTATCGATTTTTCTACGCTGTTGATATCTATACAGTGAATCCCCGTTATTATGACAATGGTCGTTCCCAAAAATGTTGGTCATAATGCGGACTTGTTATATTAACCGGGGGGATCTGCAGCGGTTTCACTGTATTGTACCCCAGGAGTATGGTCATAAAGCGCGCATGTCAGATTATCGGGGGTCATATTAACGAGAGTTCACTGTAGATATTGAAAATTTCGATATTTTTTGCATCCCTACTAGCCAGCCTAATGAGCGCTGATCTTCGAAGCCCAATCAAGCGACACACCTGGTAATTTTTTTATTAAAATTCCCTAAATATCTCCCACTTGAGAGTGGGCAACCGACTGGAGTGAGGTGGGTTCGCGTCCTCGGCCTCGTGTCCAAGGCGAAGCAACAGGACACCTCCATAAGATAATCGTTAGACAATTACTTGCTAACGTTCTGAAATCATCTTTTATTTATTTCCAAGTACCTTGTGGCGATATGTAGTTACGTGGGGGAACAGAAGCCAAAGAAGGACGAAGAAGGAGCTATGGACCACTCAAACGGCCAGTGCTTGAAGTGGAAGAAGAAGAGCCCCCTTTGCATCATCCCCCATCCACCTACAATCAGCTCTGCATCATATCATTGAGTATTATCGCGAGTAGGCCCCATTCACCGCCTCCATCATCTCAACCATCGCATTCCCCCTCTAGATTGTCGTGGTCATGTCATAATCATAGCCTAAATCGTCAATTCCATAACCCTTTACCAATCTCTCTTTTGGCTAATGGCCATTCCACGACCTACTACTATACATCCGCAAACCTCCCAGCGCTGGTGTAGTAGTTCTGGCAATCGCCGCTTGGCTATGGGATTTGGCGCTAGCTCGCACTATTCGTTACCAGTAAGAGAGAGAATAGCGCGTGCTTAGCAGCTGCCCGTGTAGTACGAAAGATGGTGGCAAGGATGACAGTGTCATTCCCTCTCCCCAATAATGCTATGTGGCGCTTGCAGTTGCCACTACCGTAACTATTCCATGACCCGGCTCTCCCGTAGTATAGAACACGACCAACTAGAATCCTGGACAACTGGCAATCACCTGTGGGAGATCCGGGTCATGGGATAGTTACGGTAGTGGCCACTTCAAGCGCCACATAATATTATTGGGGAGAAGGAATGTTGCTGTCGTCCTTGCCACCGTCTGCCGTTGCTACCAAGCTGTTGCTAAGCACGCGCTATTCTCTCTCTCACTGCTTCGTCGTCGTTGTCAACTCAGCCCACCATGCATTGCCACGGTTTCGGCAAGTCACGTCATAACGAATAGTGCGAACTAGCGCCAAATCCCATAGCCAAGCGGCGATTGCCAGAACTACTACCTCAGTGCTGGGAGCTTTGCGGATGTCTCTAGTATAGTAGTAGGTCGTGGTATAGCATAGGTCGTGGGCCATTCTCCAGAGGAAGAAGAAGAAGAAGCGGTACATTGTCTTCGATTCCATCCGTTGATGCGTCATGACTCTGCTCCTGCTTAGGCATTTTTGAAAAATGTCATCCCTACACGACACGCTAAGCCTGATAAAACGGACAACAACAAGACCAACAACAGGGCAGCCTGGTGGTGTCGAGACGACCACAGCCGAAAGCCTTCTCCCGGTACTTCTACTCATTCTTCTCGCACTCATTTTTGGCATGGGCGTTTGGTACTGGACTCGGACATCATTGAGAGTCGCGAATCGGTCCAACAATACCTTCTGTTGCCCCGCCGTAGCTGAACAACTCTCGTGGACCGTCAACCGATCACTGAATCCATGCCGGAGCTTTCACGATTACGTCTGCAGCAGAGTGGTTGGTTCCACCGATCCCAAATATAGCCGCAGGATTTACATGCACTTCGCTCCTAAAGTTCAACAAGGGATGGCAAGTGTGTATTCACTACCTGCTGGTGAGGCCTTAGTTCGTTTCTACAGGTCTTGCTTGACACTTAAATCAAGAGCCGAACTTGCCATTCAGTTTGCTGACGCTATCGTAGAGAACGTCGATGTACACCGGTTCATGAGTGGCGGAGAGATTGCAAGATTCCTGTTTCTGATGCACTACAAGTATGAGATTTCATCTCTCATCCGTTTTGAATTCGATAGAAAGATGATCTTGATGAGCAGTGAGGAGGACCTCAAATCGATGTGGACATGCGAGGAGTGCGTCACTACATTTTTGAGCCTCTTCAACAGCAAATTCCAGACTTCTCTTATCGTTTCCCAGCTGAGACACTTTCAAGACCACTGGTTCGCCAATATGCGCAAGTCCGTCGTTATGGGTGGCATCAATATTGTCCGCCAAGCATTTTCCGAAGCGCCAGATGCAGTTTGGCGGGAATTTGTCGAAGGAATCGGTGTTATGCACCCGCACAGAAAGCTCGCAACGATGAATATCACACTGCCTCTCGAAGACATTTCCAACCTACTCCGCCTCCTGGCTGATCCACGCAACCAGCCCGCTAGCGTCGCCTACATGCTGCTTGTCACTGTTCACCTCGCAACAGACATTCTAGCCCGCATGTTCAGTGATCCTGTCCAAAGTGTCCCGGTGTGCTGGGACATCACCAAGGGTGCGAGAGTCATATGGCAAGTGTTGTACGCAGAGAGCCTAACGAACGAGACCATGGACGATCACTTTCGAGAGTTATACCAGCAAGCCGTTGAGAGCGCGATCCATATGGCGATAAGCTCTGGAATGTTCCCGGCGAAGGACCGAGGGCAATTGGAGTCGGTGCTCAGGGGAGTTCGACTCATTCTTCCACGTGACTCTGCATTGCTTGACGTCAAAGTTCCTAATATGACACGTTTGTTCGGCGACAACTTGATGCGCTACCGCAAATACATGTACCTCGTGCGCTACACAAAGATACAAAGGAAGATTCCGGAACTCATGACGTCTTTTTCATTAACACCAAGCATGGGGTTGGACTTCATTATGGTTCCCACGGGCTTTTATAGAAGCAGTCTCTTCAACCATCCGCGCAGCTTCTTTCTCAATATGGCCGTCTTTGGTCTTCGGATCGCGACGAAGCTCTGGTCCAACATGTTTAATTTCAAGAAGCTCTACTTCAGCGCTGAGAGTACAGCAAGTGTGCGCCGTTTCGAGCGGTGTGTCACGGAAAGATATGAGGTGGACACCGTTACTATTCGAGGTGCCATACTGGCTCTCCGGTCGGTGCTTCGTATAGTGAGGAACAAGAAGTGGAACAACGACGTACTCGCGTGGGGCCTTTGGAGGCTGTCGGAGGGAAAGTTATTTTACATTCGCTACGGCGATTCGTATTGTACCTTATATTACTCGAAAGGCGTTTCAGCTATTTTAAATGCAGTTTTGAGAGAGACTCGAGACTTCGCTTCAACCTTCATGTGTTCTGCAGAAACGCCAATGTTTCCGAACGAAACTTGTTTGAAATGATCGGAAGAATCAGGAGATGCAGTCTTCACGACCCTCACATGTTCTTCAGCAGGACTTCCTGCACGACATTCCTGACATTGTGCTGAACATGTTTCATAAATATGCATGTAAATAAATAATTTGGCAAGGTGTACACATACAGTGTCTTTAGAGGGGGTGTCCTTGCTAGTCGGCTTCGAAACAGTTGTGTCATTTCATTTCTCGTTGATGTCCGGTTGTGGTATTGAAAATCCCACGTGAAATAGGGGGTCATGCTATTTGATGGAAACATGACATGAACAGACGTCGGATGTTAGGATGCCACTGCACGACCAATCAGAACATGGCCTGGAGGATAGCGACGCCTAGGGTTGCCACCCTTCGTAGTGAAAAATGCCTGCTGATGGAGAGGAGGTGGAATAGATGTAAAGGAGGAAAGGCTCGCGGGAAAGGGAAGTGGGTGACGGGTGGACTCTCACAGAGAGAGAAAGAGAGACCGTGTCAAGATAATACTATGAAACATATGTTCCGGTGTCTGGCTGTATCATTGATGCTAGAAAGTGGTATAAACAGGCATGAACGCTACACTGGATCGTACTAGAGCAACCGGGTTGGACTGCCACTTACTTTGAAAACGCATCGACGCAGACGGAGATCTTATGGTGGTTGCATATTGCATTAGTTCTAGCTAGCTCGACACAACCACCAATAGCTTTGCACAACCACTGAACTTGTCCCCTCCGAACACAAGACTTAATGAATAACAATGATAATAATAATAATAATAATATATATATAATAACCGTAATAATGCATAACCAAGAAAACTACTAGTGACTGCGGAACTGGGTCTACGCTGCAGATTTATTGAAGCTGTAGTGGAATGTTGAAGGCAAAACCCAGCAAAAGCCCCTATGCCACAAATACCGGCAAAAGGCTGCCGCGGTATCACCTTTCTGCCGGCAGAGCAAGCAAATAACCGGCCGTGCCTGCATAATACCGGCCTGGTGGCAACCGTAGCGATGCCGCGGCAGTGCGAGCGTCTGGACTTCTGCTTTCTTCTCTGAGCGAGGCCCTTGTTGGGAATCGACGAGGACGTTTCTGCCCACGCGAGTACCGAAAGAGAAGGAGGGATCGCGAGCCCGGCACTCGGGGGCTGTACCTTCGTTCAGGCAGTTTGGTTCCGCCCCTCTGGAATAAAGTGGGACCATATTCATGACAGTGGGTCTCCGAGTTTCCTTCCTGTAACATATATTTGTTGGTGCCGAAACCCGGGAGTCTCCTGCCGCTCTCCTCCGTCAAGGAATCACTCGGATACCGCTGCCATCTTCGCCATCTTCAATGAGTCGTCCACAGAAGGCTCGTACCGTCCTTCGCGCGGCGGTGACACGGCTCCTCAACAAGTTGGAAAGCCTGCACATCTCCGATAATCCAAACCTCAGCGAGATCACCGATAACGCTCATCTGCTGGAGCAAAAGGCTGGACAGTTGCGAGAGGTGGACTCAAAAATCCAGGACGGAGTCAGCGATGACGCGTTCGAAGATGAGTACACTACAGCCACACGTTACCAGGACGATATTTACCTCGCCTTGGCAAGAGCTCGTCGCATTATCGCGCCCAGTGCTGCCGTCGCACCCGCTCCTCGTGAGCCTCACCAGCTTCCATCCAGCATTATAACGGTCGCTCTTCCGAAGTTGCAGGTCCCCACATTGCGGGCAAGGCAGATGACTGGCAAGCGTTTTGGGATCACTTCCGAACCACAATTCACAACTGCGAAGCTTTGCCCAGAATCGAAAAGTTTACTACTGTTACTGTTTACTACTTTATCTACTGTCCTACTTGTCGGGTCCAGCGAAACGTTCCGTCGAGGGAATTGCCATCTCTGAAGCGAATTATGACACGGCGATCTCGACTTTACAGAATCGATTCGGTCGACCAGCGGCGCTCGTAGATGCTCACATCGATAAGCTTCTCAATTTGCCCCTTGTATCCTCGGCTAGAGATGTAGAGAAGTTGCGAGAGCTCTACGACACCATCATCTTTAGAACCGGTTGCCTACAGAATCTTGGAGTTCCTCAGTCCCGTTACGCAGTCGTGTTGCACCGAGTAGTGATGCGCTGTATTCCGGAAGAGCTGGCCGTCGAGTTTCGCCAGCGACAGCTCGAGAAAGCGCCCTCAAGTCCTCTTCAGCCGCCAGGCGCTGAGGGGCAGATGTCAGACGAACGCTCCGAAACAGTTTCGAGCTTGCTGGCCTTTCTTCGCAGTCATATTGAGAGCCGAGAGGATTGCAAGTTTGCTCATCGTCGTGTATCCCAACGGGAACCGCGGGAGCAGCGATCCTGTCCCTCCCCGGAGCAGCTTCCCAGTTTCCCGACAGCCCTCTCACTAGCAGCCTGCTCGACAAATCACCGTCCTCGTAATTGTCCGCTGTGTAACAGCCCCTCTCACGCTATTCAAGATTGCCACGCAGCTGTGTCTTCCACCGACAAGCGTAGACTTCTCTCAGCCAAACGTTGCTGTTTCCGCTGCGGCAAATACAACCATGTCTCACGCGAATGCCGTTCCTTCAGGTACCTAACGTGCTCCACCTGCGGCGAGCATCACCTTTCCCTCCTCTGCGACATCCAACGCGCCAGTTCTGAACGCTCCTCGCACACCCCCACCACGACGGCTACGTGCGCTCGACCTGCCACGCACGTCCTCCTCCAAAACGATCGCGTCTGGGCACTTGGACGGCAAGCCAACCATCTCGCCCGCGTGCTCTTTGATACCGGCAGCCATCGCACTTACGTTCGACAGGACCTGTCCCGCAGAATCGGTTGTCCCGTCCTCGGAACCGAGGACCTAACGGTGTACACCTTTGGGAGAAGCAAGGCTCCTTCTAGATACCACTGCCGGAGAGTGGCATTGTCCTTGACTAGTCAGCACGCTCATTGTCCTCTCATTATAGAGGCCCTCGAAGTTCCGGAAGTGTGCTCTGTCACTACCCAGCCTCTGGACATACTGGCCCTCGACAAACTGCGTGACCTAGGGCTTGCTGCGGCCGATGCCCCGCTTCCCGATAACGTCGCCGACGCCCACATCAGTGTTCTCATCGGATCCAATATTTACTGGACACTCGTGTCAGGCAATATTCGCCGTCTCACCCCTGGTCTCACCGCAGTCGAAACCCGCTTTGGATGGCTAGTCCAAGGAGCCCACCCCGTCTCCGCCTCAGCCTGTACTGCCGTCACTACCGCGCTCTCGTTCGCAGGACCGCCATGTGAATCCGACATTGACCCGGCCGAAATGTAGCGGTTAGACGCCATCGGAATCACCGAAGTTGCATCCAGCGTTGGATGAGTTTGAGCACCAGGTGGCCAAGATAGGCAATCGTTATCAAGTTCCGCTTCTCATCAAGGACTCCTGCTTCGGCGAACTAGCGGACAACCGAACGATTGCAGAGGCCAGACTCTTTTCGCAGCTTCGTCGCCTTCGCGATCAGCCCCATCTCTTGCAGCAATATCATGACACGATATCGGAGTACTTCTCAGAAGGTCATGCAGAAGAGGTGCCCAACACGTCGAGCCGACTGTCGAACCTCTATTACCTTCCTCATCATGCAGTCACACGCCAAGATGCCGTGACAACGAAGGTTCGGGTAGTCTTCGACGCCTCCTCGCATATGCCCGGTGAACTCTCGCTGAATCAAGTTCTGCACAGAGGCCCAAATCTCAACGCTGACCTCCTCGTGCAACTTATCGCGTTCCGCTGCCATCCGGTCGTACTGATTGCAGACATTCGCAAGGCCTATCTGCAGATCGCGATCCGTCCCGAGGATCGAGACGCCTTGCGTTTGCTTTGGATTAAGAAGCTACCTTCACCTCAAGATCCCCTACCGGACATCCAGGAATGGCGAATGACTCGAGTTCCATTCGGCGCCTCTTCCAGTCCATTTTTACTCGCCGCCACACTACGTCATCAGCGCGGCTGACCGATACCCGGATACCACCGAACGCTTAAAACATGGCTTTTATGTCAACGACCTCATTGTCGGAGCTGTCGGGTTCGTCTGGCGAGCTTCACGTCTTCGCTGACGCCAGTGCGCGCGCCTACGGCGCGGCGCTATACCTTCGAACGATCGCCTCCCAAGGCCAGTGGAACTGCAGTCTTCTCATCAGCAAGGGCCGGGTGGCTCCGCTCAAGACCATCTCCCTTCCACGCCTTGAACTCATCGGATGCCTCGCCGCCGCAAGGCTCGCTGCTCACATACTGCAACTTCCGTTGCTCACATCTCTACCCACTTATTTTTGGACCGATTCTACAATAGCATTACACTGGATCACAGCCGACCTACCGTCCAAACCTGCCTTTGTTCATCTACTGGCTTCGGCGGTCGCAAGGTGACGTCTTCGTCGGCGAGATTTCAGCGCGGCGAGCAGCTCGCTCGATCATCAGCCATCAGACTCTTCCGACCTATACTGGACGGTGACGGCATTCTCCGTGTCGGTGGTCGCCTTGAAGCCCTTCCCGACCCAAGTGACCTAAAACACCCTATCTTGCTCCCAAGCCATCACCGCCTCACGTCCCTCATTATCATGTATGCCCACCTCCGCCTCTGCCATGCAAGCATTCATACAACGCTCCTCGATCTCCGCGACAGATACTGGCTGCTCAAGGGACGACAAACTGTTAAACGCGTACTTCGTCAGTGCCGGCGATGCCGCCGCACGAGACTTCGTCCAGAATCCGCGCTTGTCGCCCCACTACCTCGCGAGCGGATAACACCGACCACCACCTTCAACGTCACTGGCGTGGACTTCTGCGGTCCGCTGTATGTCCGAGTCAGCTCAAGCGCCTCATCTAAAGCATACGCGGCCCTCTTTACGTGTGCGGTGACTCGAGCAATTCACCTCGAGCTCGTCACAAATATGACGGCCCCGGCTTTTCTTCTCGCTTTCCGCCGTTTCGTCGCCCGACGCGGTGTTCCATCCCTTGTATATTCCGACAATGCCCGCACTTTCCACCGATGCGCTCACCTCCTCACTCTCCTGTCCACGGAACCCGTCCAAGATTTCGCCAGCAATCTTCGCATCACTTGGAGGTTTAGCCCCCCTTCTGCCCCCTGGCGGGGTGGGTGGTGGGAGCGCATGATCCGCACGGCGAAATCATCCCTAAGACTGACCCTCGGCCATAGTCGCAAGACATTCGAAGAACTGGTCACCATTCTTCACGAAGTCGAAGCGGCCGTAAACAGCAGACCCCTCACTAGCATATCCACGGATCCTCAAGAGGTGCTCCCTCTTACCCCGTCTCATTTCCTCGTCGGGAGTCGTATTGCAAGGCTGCCGCTTCTCGAGAACGTCCAGCAAGAGAGCACGCCCTTGACGTTACGCAGACGGAGCGAACGACGCCAGCAAGCCATTGAAGTGTTCTGGAAGCGCTGGAAAAGGGAATATGTCCTCCAGCTCCGTTCTGCGCACCAAGGTGCTGGCGGATTTCCTACAGCTCTGAAGCCTGGTGATCTTGTCATCGTTGAAGACGACCGCCTCCCACCATTGTTGTGGAAAACTGCCATCGTTGTAGCCACACACCCGGGGCGCGACGGGATCGTGAGGAGCTTCACTATCAGTCTCGCAAACGGAAGAGAAACGTCACGTCCTGCTCAGCGTCTGTACCTGCTAGAGGCCCACGAGGACACCACAGCCGCCCCCGGGAGGATGTTGGGAATCGACGAGGACGTTTCTGCCCACGCGAGTACCGAAAGAGAAGGAGGGATCGCGAGCCCGGCACTCGGGCCTGTACCTTCGTTCAGGCAGTTTGGTTCCGCCCCTCTGGAATAAAGTGGGACCGTATTCATGACAGCGGGTCTCCGAGTTTCCTTCCTGTAACAGCCCGTCGCCCTCACATATACGGGAACTCGGCAGATTCCCTTTGCCGGTTATCAGCCTACCCCACATACGTCTCTCAACTCTCTACCTTACAAATTTACGGTAACGCGACCTCCGTATGGTTACCGAAACCGTTACTTTCTTAGAGCCCCCTGTTTCTTCGCCGACCATATTTCTTACTCTTATTGTCACTGGTTCGCCTAGCAGTCGACAAGAAGCTTGTGGGCAAGCGTACATGCTCCGTAACTGGAATTATGCCAGATACTAAAATACCAATATTTGCGGGATGTTTGGTAAGTGTAGTGGGGGGCCGAAAACGTTTATAACGTTTTCGTTAAAAAATGCAATTAATGTGTACGTCTGCAATGAGTCAGACTGCGCGCTAACATTTCTGATATTCTTTCCTGTCATATACTGTGTTTGTAAGTCAGGCTATTGTCTATGATGAGGTTACCTACTGAGTGGAGCTGTCAAACTGACAGGTTCCCTGTGTTGGTGGCGCTGGTGAGAGGGCCCGCCGTTGTCGGCCTGAGAGGCGGGCAGCGTCACGACTGACGGGAATGTGTGTCCTGGGCCGACTTCTAAGGGAACTGAAAGCGTCTCAGGGAAACCCAGGAAAAACCCCAGACAGCACAGCCGGCACCGGGAATCGAACCCGGGTACCTCCCAGTCTCGACGTGACATGGCCAGCACGCTAACCATTGAGCCACGGGAGCTGGTCCCTGTGTTGGTGAAAGAGTGCTACATATAGATACTTTGCAGAGAGCAAGAAGTGAACAAATGGAAAAACTTTTACTTTTTCTCCAATTTCTCACGTTCTCTCAAGATAGATTCGCTTTCTTCTAGAACTACACGTAAAAATTACTATTAAATTGATAGTCGAAACAACGTTTCGTAAACGCACGTCTATACCCAGTAAACCACAAACGTCTATTAGACATACCAGAAAGATCCAAACATCTAAGACATTTGGGATGTCTAGTAGACATCCGGATATGTCCAGCTAACGTGGAATGGATGTACTATGGATCGTCGGAAGCTCATCCATAACTGTATAAATGGATATCCTCTGGATGTAACAGCTGGACATTTGTCACATCCGGTGGACGTGCTCATGAGGCATTAAGACGTCTAATATACGTCCAGTCGATGTTCCTACCGGATTAACATACAATAATATACATGTACGTTTACGAAACGTTGTTTCGACTATCCATTCAATAGTAATTTTTACGTATAGTGCTAGAAGAAAGCGAATCTATCTTGCGAGAACGTTAGAAATTGGAGAACAAGTAAAAGCAAGTTTTTCCATTTGTTCGCGTCCTGCTCTCTGCAAAGTATCTATGTAGCACTCTTCCACCAACAGAGAAAACCTGTCGGTTTGACAGCTCCACTCAGTAGGTAACCTCATCATAGACAATAGCCTGAATTACAAACACAATATTTGTTAGCAAGGAATATCAGAAATGTTAGCGGGCAGTTTGACTCATTGCAGACGTACGAGTTAATTGCAGAAACACATCCTCGTCACCGTTACAAACGTTTTCGGCCCCACTACATTTAACAAACATCCTGCAACCAGCGATCGGAACCGGTATTTTTTTCGGTCCGGTTCGGGTTCGGGTTCAGGCATATTGGTTCGGTTCGGGTTTAGCTCCGCTGAACCGAAATTATCAGCTTGAACCGGTTCAGGTATATCGGTTCGGTCCGGGTTCGGCTCAGGGAGAACCCTCCCCCCACCCCTGCACATACACAGACAAAAAAAAATCTGTCAGCGGTCGGGGCATTTACAGGGATTGGAACAGTTACTTTTTTCGGCCTCGGTTTAAAACCGGTCCACGGGCAGTAATTTTGCTACATGCAAGCAAGCTTACGCTCACCGTACACGATTGTAAGAGAAAGGTGTGAGATAACCGTTCAGGTGAGCAAAAAAAAAGGTCGGTCAGTAGTACAATTAATTCACCTCTGAACCACTTCCCGAACCGGTAACCGTATCCATTTTTTTCGGTTCAGTTCCGGTTCGGCTCAGGACAAGCAAAAAAATCGTTCGGGTTCGGTTCGGTTCGGGTTCGTCAGAAAATAACGGTTTTTTCCGGTTTTCGGTTCGGGTTCAGTTTCGGTTCCGATCCCTGCCTGCAACTACTCGTATTTTAGTATATGTTCCATCCAGTACGCCAACAGAGGCTACTGAGAAATGCCCAAGCCGTGTCGAGTGGGGTACGGCCGCGGCTACGGCATTTGCGCTGTTCATGCACACAAAATAGCTGAAGAAGTAGATTTGTAATCTGGTCTATATATATTGTCGTATGTTAATCCAGTAGGAACATCGACAGGACGTACATTAGACGTCGCAATGCCTCACAAGCACCTCCACTGGATGTGCAAATGTCCAGCTGTTACATCCAGAAGATATCTATAAATACAGTTATGGATGAGCTTCCGACGATCCATAGTACATCCATTCCACGTTAGCTGGACACAGCCGGATGTCTACTAGATATCCAAAACATCCACGGTGTACCATCCTCTAGATGTCCCTTAGACGTTCGTGGTTTACTGGGTACCCAGTAAACCACAAATGTCTATTAGACATATCAGAAACATCCAAACATCTAAAACATTTGGGATGTCTAGCAGATATCCAGATATGTCCACGTTACATTCCATGGATGTTCCACGGATCGTCGGAAGCTCGTCCATAACTGTATAAATGCATGTCCTCTGGATGTACCTGCTGGACATTTGTCACGTCTTCTGGACGTGTTTATGAGACATTGCGACGTCTAATATACGCCCAATCTATGTTTCTACCGGATGAACATACAATAATACCCAGAAAACCAAAAACATCTAATGGACATCCTGAGGGTGACACAGAGTGGACATTTGAGATGTCTAGTAGATATTCAGATATGTCCGCGTTACGTTCCATACATGTTTCATCGATCGTCGGATGCCTTGTCCATAATTGTATAAATGCATGTCCTCTGGATGTACCTGCTGCACATTTGTCACGTCTAGTAGACGTGTTTGTGAGGTATTGCGACGTCTAGTATGTGTCGTATCGATGTTTGTACCGGATTAACACACGACAAGGTATAGATCAGATTGCAGATCTACTTTTTCAGCTATTTTGTGTGCATGAACAGGGCAAATGCCATAGCCATACCCCACCCGACACGGCTTGGGTATTTCTCAGTTGTATTGTTGACTGGTTAGATGAGTCACAACATTAGTGAGCCCAATTTCCTTATCGTTTTAACAAACCACTCCCTATATCCTTAATTTACTGATCTGCTTTATTTTCCCCAACCAACTGAGGCCCGTTCTAAATCTCTGCCCCATTGCTTTTGCACTTGAGTGTAGCGCTGTATCGTATGCTTCAGAAGAGCGCCAACACTCCTGCAGCCTCTATTGGCGTACTGGATGGAACACATACTAAAATACAAATAGTTGTGGGATGTTTGTTAAGTGTAGTTGGGGACGAAAACATTTGTAACGGTGACGAGGATGTGTTTCTGCAATTAATATGTACGTCCGCAATGAGTCAAACTGCCCGTTAACATTTCTGAGACTTCTTTCGACAAATATTGTGTTTGTAATTCAGGCTATTGTCTATGATGAGGTTACCTACTGAGTGGAGCTGTCAAACTGACAGGTTTCCTGTGCTGGTGGAAGAGTTTGCAGAGAACAGGACGCGAACAAATGGAAAAACTTGCTTTTACTTGTTCTCCAATTTCTCACGTTCTCACAAGATAGATTCGCTTTCTTCTAGCACAATACGTAAAATTACTGATTCAATTGATAGTCGAAACAAGGTTTCGTAACAACGTTTCGTAAACGTACGTATATTTATCGTATGTTAATCCGGGAGGAACATCGATTGGACGTATATTAGATGTCGCAGTGCCTCACAATCATGTCCACTGGACGTGACAAATGTCCAGCAGGTACATCCAGAGGACATGCATTTATACAGTTATGGACGAGCTTCCGACGATCCATGGAACATCCATAGAATGTAATGTGAATATATCTGGATATCTACTAGACATCCCAAATGTCTTAGATGTTTGGATGTTTGTGGAATGTCTATACACGTTTGTGGTTTACTGGGAAGGACCTAGCAGGCTACATTTTATCGCACATTAAGCCCAGTGCGTGGAGTATCCATTGAAATGATTCAATTTGTATTGGTACCCCTGTATATTTTGTATTTTCTCTTTGTAGTACTTCTTGTAGTTTGTACATGATCACTGCTGGTTCGGTTGAATCTGGTTATGACAAACAAACCGGAACACTAATTAATGGGTGGAGGCATTGGAATTCACAACGCAGCATTGAACTAATTTACTTAATTCTCCCATACGTGTCCTCCGGATCACAGCCGCAGGACGTACGCAAATCACTATCACTGGAAGATCCCATGATGACACTTTCTGGATCTCCTCTGGACATCCCATCACGGAGGAGGACGCAACGACACTTTGAGGACGTCCTGAGGATCGCGAGTGTTGTTGGGGAGGGGATGTTGGAACTCCGTAGGGTGGTGTGACACCCGCATTTACGCATCAACAATACTGCAGATTATGTCGTTTTCGCATCCCACCGTTAATTTTAGCCCACGAGAATGCACAGTGTTCACCGACTGCAAATCTGCACTGCAAGGTATTGAGCACAGGCATACGAGGCTCGTCCGCACCCTTAGTGACGTATGTGTCGGCTGTGGATGTGGCTTGCCATCACCTGTACGAAGCAGGACATAGGTGACGGTGGCTGGTGGCGAGTGGACTGCTTGCCGTTGTCGGCCACGCTGAATCAGAAAACATCACGATCATTGCAGGAAGGATCTTGCGTCCCCGGCCGGCTTCGACGTCGGTCCTCACTGGGAGGGGACTCGTTATTCTATTTCCCCACACTTCCGCGAGCAATGGGCTAGTGTATCGTCCTTGGCGATGAAACCTCCCTCGTCAACACTGAAATAACTTTTTTTAAAATTCCATGTTAGCGCCGCGAAGCAACTGTGGCTATGAGCGGCGTGCAGATGTGGGTAGATGGAGAGAAGGCAGCAGGAAGGAATGGGGGGTGGTCAGTATGCGTCCTGGGCCGACTTCAGCGGGAACTGTGCCGACATTCGTCTGGAAAGTCTTCGGAAAACCCAGAAAAAACCTCAGACAGCACAGCCGGTGACAGGATTCGAACCCGTGTCACCTCCCAGCCTCGGCGTGGAAGGCGATAATCCTAACCACTATGCCACGCGAGATGGTTCTGAAATAACGTCGTTCGTAAAGGTCTTTTCGGGGGTTTATTGACTTTTTGAAACTGTAATGATATCCTGGAAGCCCATATTGAACTGAGTCTGCAACTTTCCTTCATTTCCAGGTAATGACCCAAAATTAGCCATCCCAAAACACACATGGGCGCTGCCATTTATATTACGGAATCGGTTTAGGTGGTCTATACAGTTGACGTAAGTAGGGATGTCGTCCAACTCCCTCGAGCTCCCTTCGGTTGTTACAAAAAGCGAAATACCAATATTACTATATTGCCACGACGCAAGCGGCGGGTGATAGCGCTAGGCTCGGAATAAAAGACACACAAAACTGGCCAAGTTCACTCAATATTAAATGGCCATGGCTTAAGTGTCTGTGACCCGAACGAATTGCTCATACGGTTAACATTTATTTCACCGATATACCCAATCACGTTGAAAACCTCTCCGTTAACACTCCCCTCCCAGCAGCACCAACAATCCTGCATCTATGTTTCTATTTCCTACGGACACAATAGAGGTTATCAACGTCATCACTGGTTTAAAAAATTCAAACTCAAGCGGCCAAAATGACATACTTGTAAAACTAGTGAAAAAGATAAAACATTCAATATCACCACCCTTGCTAATATAATTAATACTAGTTTCCTTACAGGAGTGTTCCCAAGCGCATTGAAAATATCAAAAATTACATCGAATTATAGCAATGGTGATAATGGGCTTCATTTGTCGCATATCTAAAAATTTTAGTGACATTCGCACTGTTGCCTGCTTGTTTAGTTGTCTAGTAACAAGCAAGTTAGAGTTGGCATCCGTCGTTTATTACTGCCTCTCTAACACACTCTCGGATCGCCTCGAAAATGTGCAAAAGAAGTTTGTGCGAATCATCTACGATCGGTACTCATAAAGAAAATTGTTTTTTGAACACAACCACCTCTTCGCAAAGCTTAAGGTGACATCACTGAAACAACGTCGTTATGATGAAAGATGAAAGTAACTGAAAAGATTATCCAGCTGTAGGACTCGAACCCACATCTTCTGGATTACCAGTCTAGGGGGCTACCAATCGAGCTAAGCTAACACGGCTCCCCAGCGACTTCCAGGGTGCGTCATCTGAAGGGACGAACTAGTCACTCTCTCTCACTCATCCTCCTTTCGCTCTTACATTTTTGCTCACTCATACACACATTCATGCGACGGGATCGACGGAAGCGGCAACTGTTGACCATGAGAGAGCTGATGTTCTGAGGCTGGAACAACATAGAAGGAACAACATTTGATGCTTTGTATGTATTTGTCCCTTCTATGTAGTTCCAGCCTCAGAACACAACATCACGTTCAACGTCGTTATATTCGAGATATGATTTTCTTGTTCCATGTCGTACATGCCAAAATAGATTCTCCTCCATTGTTAGCCAGTGTCGATTTTCATGCGCCATCTAGACATTGTATAGTTTATCGTACTCTTTGTCCACGTTTTTGTCACTCGTCTTCTCGTTTGGCGCGCATGCTGTGTTGCTTTAATGACACTGAAAATACTTGTGTGGACACTTTTGCTGATATTTTTTTGTTCTTACCTCTTTGTAACATTTTTATCTCCTTGCTAGTTAACCTTCTTTTTCGTGCACCTCTATGTAGGCTCACGCTGTTGGCGGGCACGTAAAACCAATAAATAAATAAATAATTAACTGTTTTCTGGAAAGTGCGCAAACAGTCGCATAATATTTACAGGCCTATAGCTGCACTACCGGTATTCTCTAAGATCTTTGAAAGAATCATACTTAGGTGTCTACAACACTATTGCAATTCAAACAGGCGTCTTTCGCCGGTTCTCTTGCCCCGAGGGGTATTTATTAGTCTCTACGCGGATGACATATGCATACGGCCATCTGTCTTGGCCTTAGCAATGGCAGAAGTACGGAACCACCTGCATCAGCTCTCAGGATGCAGAAAACGTTCCGCCACTACGTGCTGTTTGCAACGCGTCACCATCGGCATCCTCAGCTTCGAGGTCCCTACTGCCTGGACTTCCGGGAACGAAGGGTTCCTAACGCATATTCTTCGTAAGTTCAGTCTCAGTTACTACTCCAGGTAGAATACAGATTTTCACGGCTGCCTGTACGACATCATCCGGCTGATCGTGTGCATTTGTTATCCCGGTGGCGAATATCGAAAGAGCGGTGCGGCTGTGTCAAGTCATTCCGAGGAGGGTCAAGTCTAATCCTCAAATCCTCCTCATCGTGTCAATGCATGTGACGCTATTTATCGCGTACTAAGAATGTCCTCAGACCTTCCTTTCAGGACAGAGTAATGACACTTCAGGGACGAACCCTAGTTTCACTTTACTGAATCTTATTTTTTCTTCCGCGTGCGTTTACTGATTCCATACATGTCGGTAAACGGCCGCAATAAAGTCTGGCTGCTCGTTTCTAGTGCAACCCACAACAGACAATGAGTACAGCGGTTTAAAAAGAAAGCGAACAGGTATAAAAGACAAAGAAAAAATCCTGCCAGGGGCACTATGCCCGAGAAACTTGTATTGCCAATTGTAGGACGGGATAAGCGTAAGCCCGCCCAAGGCACTCCGAAAGGCACTAGATGTATTGTCATCAAGCACAAGAATTACCGTCCGAAAGCGAAAACCGATACTATTTATTGCTTATAACATAACCCTCCGTAGGTTCGACAGTCCTGCTCGCTGCTACACAAAACGAAGAGTGAGCTGTCCACGTTTGTTTCCATTACGCAAAGAGTAAATACCAATACCAGGCGAGAAAATGACTGAAGTATTAGCTCTGCATCACTGCAAAAGACTATGTTTCTTACTCGTTTTGGTTTGAGACACCCAGATATGTGCTTCGAAAGTAGAAAGCAGTGCTACAGAATAAAGCGTTTCTGTCCTTTCCACGAGAAATGCTCCATGTATGATAGACAGTCATTCTTTTTTAAGGCAGATAGTTTTACGCTCAATCAGGTCCTAGGATCGGCCCAAAAAGAAAACAAATGTGTTTAGGGAATCTGAACAGGTAAACTAAAAGAATAATATTTCTCGTCCCGCTAGCTACCCACAGGGACGGGCACAGAACCGACCTGACAGTCCGTGGACAGTCCGTGAGTCTTATCCTGAGGACGTTCTGGGGATACACCTAGATGACACCGTGAGAACATCCTGAGGACCGGGTATGTTCTTGGGGAGTTGAAGTAGAGACGGAATCCGTTCGTTTTAAATCGGTCATAGCTGTATTTCCAATGTTTTTCGCCCAGTCCTTGCAAGCTACCGGACCTCAAGTTGTTTCCGTTGAAATATCAGACTCCCCTTCTGGCCATAAGTGAAGCATATGTGAAGTCGGACTTTCGTCTTAGTGGCTACAATGTTTTTGATCAACCCGGCGTGTCAGTGTGGAGAACAGTGCTCTGTGTGCGGCGTGACTTGACTGCAACGCAGATACACCCGGTGGGGCCACTGCCGTTCGACCTTGTGCATTGCAGAGTTCAGCTTGGAAGAACTACATTGTTTGTTCTAAGCATGTATGCTCCGCCGTCCGTCCCGGTGACAATGCATGACTTGGCGAGTGACTGGCTCTTGGTGGATTGGGTGCTCCCTCGCTTGTAGTTGGTGACATAAATGCGCACCATCCTATGTGGGGAAGCCGTAAGCGCGATGGCAAGGGGTCTCTGTGGTGCGACGTCATTAAAGATCTTGACCTATGTGTCTTGAATGATGGGTCTCCAACATTCTTGCGTCGAGACTTCTCGACGGACGCACTAGACGTTTCGCTCTGTTCCAGGGATCTTATTCCACATGTCACTTGGAGGACGGATTTGGACGGCAGAGGCAGCGATCATCTCCCCATATTCCTCTCGTATTCCAAGTACGCGCCCGGAGCAGGCCACAGGATCGCTCGGTTGACCAATTGTCAGTCCTTTCGCAACCTGAGCAAGAAAGATGTGCAGGCGGGAATGACAGCAGAGGAAATTACTGATCTCATTGTGCGGTGCATAACGTCGTCCACCACGACTGCTAAGGTCGCTGCTGGTCATGCAGGTACGGATCCAGTAGTGGAGCGTTTGCGTGCTTATAGGAGACGGGCGGAGCGAAAGGCTCGGCGATCTGGCCAACTCACGGATGTTCAGAATGCACGTCGTGCGAACGTAATGGTACAAAAGGCCCTGAAGGCCGTGGATGTACGTAGATGGCGGTAGTTCTGTGCGTCTCTGACCCCTTTTACCAGTCCTGCGAAGGTATGGCGCGTTGCTCGAAGTCTCCGGGAAGCTCCTCCAGCGAAGAACCCCCTGCGATCTCTGTCTCTCTCGTTTCCAAGCCCGAGAAGGAAGTTGCATACGAATTTTGCAAGACCATAGCAGCGTGCTCCGACGCAGCGAAATGTTCAGGCTTTCAGGAACATGTTGTGCAGCTACAGCGCGCTATCAGCCAAGCTCCTCCATCATCGGAACCCGACATGGATGCAGACTTGACGATTGCAGAACTCAAGGCGGCCCTGGCGTTTTCTCGGAAAAAGTCGTCACCTGGTCCGGACTTGGTCACCTATGCTGCGCTCCGTAACCTGAATGACACCTGCCTTCTGGTCCTCTTAGAGATCTACAATAAGTCATGGAGGGATGGACAAGTCCCTGCTCAGTGGAAGGAGGCCCTAGTGGTTCCCATACTGAAACCTGGAAAACTGAAAACACCCCTTGGACCTGGCGTCTTTTTGGCCTGTCAGCCTTACCAGCTGCCTAGGCAAAGTCCTGGAGCGCATGGTGCTGCACAGGCTCGAGTGGTGGCTTGAGAGGAGATGTGTTTTCCCCCAGGAAATGTCAGGCTTCCGTAGGCACCGTAGTTCAATGGATTTGGTGATAGATTTGGTCTCTGTTGTTGAGGAAGCGAAAGCCCGGAGGCAAATCGTGATGTCTGTCTTCCTGGACGTCAAGCGGGCGTATGACACCGTAAGTCACCCCAGTGTTCTTCATGCGTTACTCCGGTCGCAAGTGCCTGGGAAAGCGCTTGCATGGCTTTCCGACTTCCTGAGCCAAAGAAATTTTTTTTTGTCAGAACAGGCGAGGGTGTCACAGAAAAGACTGCTGTTCCGCAGGGTGTCGCCAAAGAAGTGTCCTAAGCCCGTTACTATTTAATATATGCGGACGATGTGTGTATCTGGACTGTCGGAAAGTCCCGGCCGGCAATTCAACTTCGACGACTGTGAGCGGTACACGTGTGAACGCCGGGTACTTCGACGCCAACTTGAACTCCTCGACCGTAGACCATTCAGCGTGGTTGGAATGAAGCAAGCTTGACTAAAGATGGCGGTAATCGGTCCCATTGCTATAGTATATCCGCTGTTCTT
Source organism: Ornithodoros turicata (assembly GCF_037126465.1). Taxonomy (NCBI): domain Eukaryota; kingdom Metazoa; phylum Arthropoda; class Arachnida; order Ixodida; family Argasidae; genus Ornithodoros; species Ornithodoros turicata. The sequence continues at coordinate 13,324,656 of NC_088207.1, forward strand.
TCTTCTTTTCTTTTTTTTTGCACGAAACCAGAACTTGATGCAAGTTGTTAGGTGGCTCTTCTGAGGCTCAAGCGAACACCCTCGTATTTTACCCTGTGGGAATGATAGTTTGAGAACATAATATGTTACAGAGAACACGTTACTCTATACAGTGGTAGTGTTGTCATCCGCGTATGTGCGCGCACTCGAGCGCTAAACAGCGTGCATTGCTAGCCCGGTACACGGTGTTCTGTTTTCTACGCAAGGAAGTGGGCAGGCATCTTTTTGAATCAGCTCCGCGAGGAGATTGAGTCTCATCCTTTCTGTATCTGTATAGTTTACTGTTTTAGTGTTGAGTCGTAGCAAGGGATGTGGGAGCTTTACGTCGCGATACAACTGTGATCCTGAAATAAAGTTAAAATCGGAGACGAGGTAGGGACGATAACAGACAAACACATACACGGTCTCAAACCGTATTTGTGTTTGTCTGTTTCAAGTGTCTGTTTTGCGTTTGTCTGTTTCAAGACCATGTTTGTGTTTGTCTGCTATCGTCCCTACCTCGTCTCGGGTTTTCAAGTCATGGATCGTCACCACCAGCTCGCTTGCTACCTAACTTTCCTTTCGTTAAAACCCGGACGTGTTGGTGATCCCTTCTAAAATCGGTAAAAACCTCCAATGCGAGAAGACAACGAAAGGGACAAAGGAGGAGACAAACACAGCACTGCATTGCCAACCAAATACTTTGATTTGTGAAGCTTGTGCTGTGTTTGCTCGCCTTTTGTCCCTCTCGTTGTCCCCTCGCACTGTTTTTTCTTTTTTTTTTCATGGCTATTACAACTGTGATCATGAAAAGAATGTCTCCGTTGCGGTAATGTGACTGGGATGCGTCATCTAGCTGTTCTGTGTCAGACCTTTGTTGTGAGCTTCTTCCAAAGACTGCATTAATAATTGGTTGCATATACAATGTTATTTGTGACAATATATAAGACGTGATCTCTCGGTACGGCTTTCCTCATAGCCACCCTATCATACGCCAGCAATGGGTGCAGAACCTGCGCAGAAACGACTGGACACCATCAAAGACCTCGGTGATCTGCAGCAGGCAATTTGAGGAAGAATGCTTTGCCCGGAGTGGGCAAACAGTGCGCCTTAAGACCGACGCAGTATCCACAAAGATTGATTTCCCACAGCACCTCCAAAAAGTAAAAGCTTATGCATCACATCAAATTTTTTTTAGCTATTGTGGATAGTGTCTCTGCGTCAACTGTCATAGATGTGAACCATATCCCACTAAACCAGAGATGCCTAAGAAACATCCACACGATATACCACTTGGGATTTTGGGATATCCCAGGGACTAGGCTAACTAGCCCGTTGACGTCTCTGGGACCGACAGAGGACGCGCATTTCTTCCGCATTTGGTGGTCCAGGGAAGGTATTACTATTATTGTACTTTGCCACATTTGTATTTAGCTTTTATTTATATTATTATTAGTATTATTTCTTTATTATTTTTATTTTGCTGGCCTTGGGATCCGCTACGACGACAACCCCTACCTGTTCGATGAAATGGCTGTTGGGGAATGTCGATGGCGGTGGCGAACTCCCGTGAAAAAAGCAAAATATGTTTTTTTTTTCCTGTTTACTGACTGTGCTGCGATACGTGTTGAGTCGTTACAGATATGACTAAAAAGGGTATGGCTAGGAGGGTATAAAATAAATATTATTAATGGAGGAATACGTGAGATAAATACCACAACTGGCCTTACTCTACATGCGTACGGCACATTAGAATGTAAAAATAAACGACAGTGAGAACAAATTGGGTGTGCAGTATGTTGACTAAAGACGCAACCACTTTTCCAAACTGATCTCTGGGGGAATTTGTGGAGCCGACCGCCGCTTAATTATTATGGATTGCAATGCACCATGCATAATTCCATCCAGGTATGTATAGACTTCAAGTTCGACATCGAGCGGCGCCGCTAAACTAGACGTGGACCTCTGATTTATCGGATGAACCTCGGTGAACCATCTATGAACAAGTGAATTTTCCCAAAGACTGGAAAAGCTGACAGTGCTTTATGAGAGACTTGTCAGTTCAGCTGTTGTCATACTACCAAATTATTGCGTTTTGTTTATGTCAGGGCACTCAAAGTAACGAGCCGGCTGTTTAATATGAGCTGTAGCAATTGTACACACTAGTGAGTCACAACGGGCTTAGCAATTAAAGTTTGTAACGTGATTCGTCCCTTTCATGGCTTACTCCGAATCTCTATGAGGTTGCAAGACCTAGCGGAATTCGTGGAGAAAACGGGTCACGCACGAGTATAAGGACACTGGTTCGGGGTGCAAATTGTCGTGGGGAAAAACGGGCATGAGAGAACTGATGTTCTGAGGCTGGAACAACGTAGAAGGGACAAAGGAAAAACGGGTTTAACCCGAAGACGAAGAACCCGTGGTAACTGTACTGAAGTAGCGGTACACGTGTTGTGCACGTTACCATGCGTCTATCTATTCTACTCGTTCTGTTTATAGGCTACGTATGAAATAGTCGTGAATCTTCAATGACAGCCGCTTCACCAAGACCAGCGGCCCGCTTATTCAGTACACATCGTCGTCCATTGCAGCGCAATTATAGCGGCAACGACATTATGAGCAGCGCGATTAGGAACATTGTTGCTACGTGTGCGCCATCTGCAGGGTGAGTGCTATAAAAGGTCAGTCACATTTTCGCGCGTGGCGCGATACCTACTTGACGGACAGACTTCCGCTACCACAGGGTGTATAATTTGTACCAGAAAAGCCTTCGAAAAACTCGTGGTTACCAGGCACTGCGTAACAAAGTAAATACGACCACGCAAACTTTCGTCTTCATGCATTTCTTATGCGCTATACCGACATAAACACGGCGGTCTGCCACTAGTTGAGTGTAGCTTCCGCCTAGGGGAGCTAGCGGCGTCAAAAGCGAAAACAAATTCCGGTCGGCTAGCACCCCTCGGCGGATGCTATACACAACAATTTGCAGATCGCCGTGTTCACATCGGTATAGCGCATAGGAAATACATGATGACGAAAGTTTGCGTGGTCGTATTGACTTTGTTATGCAGTCCTGGTAACCACGATTTTTTCGAAGGCTTTTCTTGCACAAATTATGCACTCTGTGATAGCGGAAGGCTGCCCGTCAAGTAGGTATCGCACCACGCGCGAAAATGTGACTGATGTTTTATAGCACCCACCCTGTGCATTATTTCTTGGCTGCATAAGGTCGAAACAATGCCTGCCTGGGTTACACTGATTTCATAATGTTCGGCCGCATCTACTATAGATCACAACACGCAAACTTGATCCGCTGTTACTTGTAATCCTAAGGCATGGGAAAGAACTCAAGAACTTCCTGCGCCACTTTTCCGGTCACCGATGCGATGCTATGACGTTTGCAAATTTGCGTCTGTACAGCAACGCGCCGGGTTTTCTGCCGCCGCTGCGGTCCAAGGTGCGAGATGTAGGTTGGTTGTCGGAAGGACGAGGAATACGACGATTACGAAGCGAGATCGCGTGGTGCTTGTCAGGGCGCGTTTTCTTATTCAAACCGAGTTCGGTAACGACGTCAGAGCCTTTATCACGTGACCACAGAGTAGCCACCTTTGACCGGAATATTCGAACGGCTAGAGTTACTCTGCGCTCAAAATAGCGGACTGGCCCGACGGGCGAGACGATGTGGAAGTGGTGGCACACAGTCTGTTCAACAACTTACCGAAGATGCGTGCACTCTAGCAGATTTTGAAAATGTTCGACAGTTTTTAATCAGTCCTACATTTCCAAATTGAACACCACCCAAATTATCTGTCAACAGAAGGGTTGGTAGCAGACGACGCATCGTCGTCTGCTAGCTTGGATGTGACGTCATAGCGACGCGCTACGACAGCTACCCTTCTTCAGGGAGGAGGAGAGAGGAGTTGTCACTCCCTGGCTACTCTGGCTAGTTTTCGCCGCGGAGTTATGACGTCATTTCCGCTACTCTGGCTATTTTTCGCCTGGGAGTTGCCAGAGTTGAATAAGAAAACGCACCCTCAGTGACTTCCGTTGTTGGACAGCTAGGCTTTGAGCCCTTGTACGGACTGTTCGTAATAAAGGTCCCGCTACTAAAAGGTCCAAATTCGTTAGGGCCTACACTACGTGCTGCAGAAAGAACAGAATGACACAGTAGTATAGTGTTCTGCAGTGGCTGATGCATAAACGGGTGTCACACCGCCCTATATGAAGTTCCAGCATTCCCTTGAGCTAACAAATTCTACCCAAGTCTCTGCTGCATCACGTCTTCGTGGAAAGAAGGGCGGCCCCAACAGCAGAGCGAAGAAGGGGGGGGGGGGCGTTGAAATAGGTGTTGTTGGCTGAATGCCGGCAAGGAGAATGTCTCGAGCACGCTCTCCGGTGTTGAGCTGTACCTTGGCTTTGGTCTACCGCAGCTGGAGCCCTGGCATTCCAACACGCCAGAGCGCAGAACAACCGCGTCCACATTGTCCCTTAGCGGTGCCAAAAAAAGATCAAAGGTACAGCTCAACATCGAGCTCCCAAGTCGTCACCCAGAGGAGAAAGCGGCTGTCCAGACGCTCGCAGAGCCGCAGCATCGCTTTTCTCAAGGCCGTGCTTTGATTGCTCATTTTCACCTTTACTCTCAATATACGGCGTCTGCTCTTGTGATGTATGTACTCCATGGAATGGCACTGGCCCCCTTATCTCACGTGGGATTTCCAATTTCGCAGTCAGTGGACAACGAGGGCTAAAGTGTCACCACAGTTTCAGAACCGACTGGAACAGATGCAGCCGTCCCTTTAAAGACATTAAGTGTAAGTCTTACCAAATTCTTTATTTATGTACATATGTATGAGACATGTTCAGCACAACGAAATCTCTTGACGGAAGTTCAGCCGAAGATGATGTAATATTTCTTCCGATCATTGTAAACACGTTTCACTCGGAAACATTGGCGTTCCTGAAGAACAGTAGAAGGTTGAAGCGAAGTCTCGGGTCTCTCTCAAAACTGCATTTAAAATAGCTTCATTGCGTACTGAGTAATATACTGTACAATATGAATCTCCGTAGCGAATATAAAATAACTCTCCCTCCGACAACCTCCAAAGGCCCCACGCGAGGACATCGATGTTCCACTTCTTGTTCTTTACTAAACGGAGCACCGACCGGAGAGCCAGTATGGCACCCAGAATAGTAGCAGTGTCCCCCCGATACTTTTGCTCGATACAGTTCTCGAAACGGCGGACATTTGCTGCACTTTCGGGGCTGAAGTAGAGTTTCTTCAAATCAAACATGTTGGACCAGAGCACCGTCATGACGCGAAGACCAAAGACGGCCATATCGAGAAAGAAGGTGCGCGGATGGTTGAAGAGACTGCTTCTATAAAAGCCTGTGGGAACTATAATGAAGTCCAACCCCACGTGTGGAGTTAATGAGAGTGTCGGCATGACTTTCGGAATCTTCCTTTGTAGCTTCGTATAGCTCACGAGGTACTTATACTTGCGGTAGCGCAAGAAGTTTTTTCCGAACAAACCTGTCATGTTGGGAACTTGGACGTCAATCATGGCAGAGTCACGTGGAAGAATGAGCCGAACTCCCGTCAGCGCCGACTCCAATTGCGCTCGGTCCTTCGCGGGGAAGATATCCGAGGTTATCGCCATATGGATCGCGCTTTCAACGGCTTGCTGGTATAATTCTCGAAAATGACCGTCCATGGTCTCGTTGGTCAGGCTCTCCGCATACAACACTTCCCATATTTTCATCGCTCTCGCGGTGACTCTCCAGCACACCAGGACACTTTGGACAGGATCACTGAACATGCGGGCTAGAATGTCTGTTGCGAAGTGAACAGTGACAAGCAGCATGTAGGCGACGCTAGCGGGCTGGTTGTGTGGATCAGCCAGGAGGCGGAGTAAGTTGGAAATATCTTCGAGAGGCAGTGTGATATTCATTGCTGTGAGATTTCTGTGCGGGTCCATAACATCGATTCCTTCGACAAATTCCCGCCAAGCTCCATCTGACGCTTCGGAAAATGCTTGGCGGACAATATTGATGTCACCAATAACGACGGACTTGCGCATATTGGCGAACCAGTGGTCTTGAAAGTGTCTCAGCTGGGAGACGGTCAGGTTGGTCTTGAACTTGTTGTTGAAAAGGATCAAATACGTAGTGACGCACTCCTCACATTCCCATAATGATTTGAGGTCCCCCTCACTGCTAATCAAGATCCTCTTTCTATGGAATTGAAAACGGATGAGAGATGAAATCTCATACTTGTAGTGCATCAGAAACAGGAATCTTGCAATCTCTTCGCCACTCATGAACCGGTGTACATTGACGTTCTCTACGATAGCATCGGCAAACTGAATGGCAAGTTCGGCTCTTGATTTAAGTGTCAAGCAAGACCTGTAGAAACGAACTAAGGCCTCACCAGCAGGTAGTGAATAAATGCTTGCCAACCCTTGTTGAACCTTAGGGGCGAAGTACATATAAATTCTGCGGCTATATTTGGGGTCGGTGGAACCAACCACTCTGCTGCAGACGTATTCGTGAAAGTTTCGGCACGGATTCAGTGATCGGTTGACGGTCCACGAGAGTTGTTCCGCAACGTCGGGGCAGCAGAAGGTATTGTTGGACCGACTCACGACTCTCAATGATGTTCTAGTCCAGTACCAAACGCCCACGCCTATTATGAGTCCGAGAAGAATGATTAAAAGTACCGGGAGAAGACGTTTGGATGTGGCTGTCTCGGTGCCATCAGGCTGTCCTGTTGTTGATCTTCTTGTGATTGTTGTCCGTCCTCTCAGGCTGAGCTTGTCGTCGTGCAGAGATGACATCTTGGAACACCAACAAGCAGGAGCAGAAACATGGCTAGTCAGAGGAAGGAATCTTGTTCTTCTTCGCCTTCTTCAGCTGCATGACAAATGGGCATTAGCCATAAGCACTGTGGCCATAAGGCAGATTGGCCAGGGTTATGAAACTGACTATCCAGACAACGACTATGACATGACTATGACAAGCTGGACAGGGAATATGATGGTGAATTAAAAGCGCTACAACTCCCGTGCCAGGGAGCTAAAATAGTTCCTGTTTCCGCAGCCAGTGCAATGTGTATGTGTTTGTTATTTTAGCTCCCCGGCACTCGTGTTTTAGTGTTTTTAAATCATGATCTACCGAACCGCCCCAATTTTTAACCCTCTTCGAACGTGGTGCTGGAATTCGTGCGTGAGAGCTACTTAAGTGTGTGCACGATACGACTCAATGGATGATGATGAAGTTGTGATGGGGGGGGGGGATAGGGGATGATACAGGACGTGCTAGAGAAGTGGCGCGAGCAGGAAAACAAATAGGAAAACCCGGCTGTCGCGTAGTTATTTCAAAGTGAAGGAGGGCTGGCAGGGACACAGGGACTCCCAGCAGCCGGATTGGCAAGGCTTGGCCAAGACGAGAGTAAAGGCTACAGTGCACTTCGAAGTGTTCGACGGTCTCGTCCTGCCCTAGCCACAGTGGGGCACACAGAGGATAAAGAGCGTCCGGCTCGGCGAACGCAAAAGTCGAGAGGCAGGGCGCGGCAACGCGCCTGCGTCCTGGAGACTTCTGGCCGCAGATCGAGAAGTTACGCTCTCAGAAAAAAAGAAAGAAAGAAACGGATAGTAAGCGTCAAAAAACGATCAAATTCGTGTCCTTTATTCTATGCGTCATGGGCTTTAACTTAGCGCTTTTGGCGGATAGTAAAGGTCAAGAATTTGATCCTTTTTTGACGGATATTTTAGAAGTAAGCCATTGACGTCTATTTTATGCGTAGAACTTTTACGCTTATATTTACCCTTATTACGGCCCTATACCACTAGTTATACTGGATAGTACACTCTAAGAAAAAAAGTATGATTTTCTACCCATTTCGGTAGAGCTGCATTGCAACCACATTTCTACTCCAACCAGTTTTACCTTTTGGGTATAACTGCAGAGTAGACACAAACTACAGAGTAGAATCTGTCGTTCTATACCAGCTTGGGTAGGAAATTGTACCATTTTCTCTTAGAGCAAACGTGTGCGTAAGAGAGAGAGAGAGAGAGAGAGGAGCAAGGGAAAGGGACGCCGCCGCTTATACCAGCGGGGGAGAAGTCGTGTGTGGATTGGCACAAAATGGTAGAAGTACTGTCCTGCTGAAACTTTGGTTAGGAAATTCTACCTTTTGTTCTTAGAGTGTATACATCAACAGAGAACGCTGTATAGGCGTAACAGACCACTTTGTCGCTGCGAGGTAAACGACATTGTACCAGCGTAATCTTGGGAACAAATTCCATGCAAAACACTGCGAGAATTGAAAGGAGCGCACACAGAGCGACACTCGAGCTGTTCCTCCGGCAAGACGGTTACGCCTGGTACTGCACGCTTCACGCGCACAGACAGACAATCACTTTTTTAGGTGCTTATCGCAGATTTTCCACACTGCTAATGACATTCTAATAAAAAAAAAAGAAAAGCTACCATGGCTACGGCATATTCGGATTACGAACACACATCACTGCATAACACAACCCTATGCAACTTACATTATCTATGTTTATTGCATATAAGTGTGCCCTATAGATAAGGCCTCTCACATAGTATACCAAAGTAACAAAATTGAGGCGTCACCCTGGTTTACAAGCCGTTCTATAGTGTCAGCTTCTGAGGTTCCTGTGTTGCTGGGCAAATCGGCATCTTCCACTTTTTTTTTTAAATTCCGTGTTAACGCCGCGAAGCAAATGTGGCTATGAGCGACGTACAGACGTGGACAGATGGAAAGAGGACAATAGGGAGGAGTGAGGGACAGGGGTGTTAATATGCGTCCTGGGCCGACTTCAGGGGGAACTGTGCCGACATTCGTCTGGGAAGTCTTCGGAAAACCCTTCGAACCCGCGTCGCCTTCCAGTCTCGGCGTGGAAAGCGATCATCCTAACCACTATGCCACGGGAGCTGGTCCCACGTTTTACAAAGGAATGTCTTTGGCCCAGGACGCTTCTCAATCTCATCTCACATATCTTTCTAAAGAAATTTCAAATGTTTTCGCATGTGATACGAGGACAAATACCGTCATGGATAAGTTACAAGTGTAGCTGCGGATTGCTTGAACGTCCTTGACTTGAGGAGGCTTTTTGTTGATGAATCTATCAGGGTGGGCATCGGTGTAGATGAGGCAAGAGTCACGTGTACCAAAATGATCTGCTTGTGGATGGCCACAGGTAAAGGTACCGGCCCGGTGAACAATGGGCGTACGCATATGAATTTGCAGCATGGAGATAGCCGGGACAATCACAACTCTGGCCGACATGCCTGGTGCCGACGGCGTGCTTGGCTGACTATATCGTGCGAAGTCGTGTCGTTCGATGTCGTTTCTTCCCGCCAAATGTTTGACGTGAAATAAGCCGGTAAAATTTAGTTAACTGAAGGCACCGAGCCCGAAACGGGGCGACTTACATTGGTGTTGGACGATGCATGATTGAGGCCATGCGACGCCAAACGCCAAGAGAGTGTCGGTTATTCCAGCAAACGCTTGGGAGTTTGCACACGACACCACATACATGCACGCGCTCTCAGACAGCAGGGCCCGTATACACCATTTGAAGAACAATATGCGTCAATATAGCCGTAAAGGATTGATATTGCGACGCAAAGCCTGAGTTTATCCGTCCAAGAGACTTCTGACTTCTGAGGTCTCCGTCTTATGCGTCAGGATATAAGGGTAAATCGTGTTCCCCGTGCCATTTACGCATAAAACTTGGACCTTTACTCTTACGGTGGACACGTTGATGGGTAGCATGAATAAAACAGAGCTTGACGGATACGGCGTCAGCCGAATTGTGGAAATTTACGCTTAGTAAGGGTAAACTTTGATGCAAGCGTACATTTATCCATTTCGTTTCTGAGAGTGTAGGACTGTTGCAGAAGTGAGTAAAACAACTTCCACCAGATGTAAACCTTGAGCAACTGGACAGCATTCAAGATGAAATCGCGCCATTTGCAAGAGGCTACAAGGTTTTGTACGGGCTTCCGAGTATGGCATATAACATGCACCTGGTGGCACATTTAGTCTTGTCTGTAGAGAACTGGGGTCCACTTTGGGCTGACTGTAATTTTCCATTTGAAAATAAAATTTTAAGGAAACTGGTTCGGGGGTGCAAATTGTCGTGGGGAAAATCGGGTTCAACCCGAAAGCGAAGAACCCGTGGTTGTATTGAACTGTACTGTACTGAAGTAGCGGTACACGTGTTGCGCACGTTACCATGCGTCTATTCTACTCATTCTGTTTATAGGCCACGTATGAAATAGTCGTGAATCTTCAATGACAGCCGCTTGACCAAGATCAGCGGCCCGCTTATTCAGTACACATCGTCGTCCATTACAGCGCAATTATAGCGGCAACGACATTATGAGCAGCGCGATTAGGAACATTCTTGCTACGTGTTCGCCATCTGCAGGGTGAGTGCTATAAAAGGTCAGTCACATTTTCGCGCGTGGCGCGATACCTACTTGACGGACAGACTTCCGCTACCACAGGGTGCATAATTTGTGCCAGAAAAGCCTTCGAAAAACTCGTGGTTACCAGGCACTGCATAACAAAGTCAATACGACCACGCAAACTTTCGTCTTCATGCATTTCTTATGCGCTATACCGACATAAACACGGCGGTCTGCCACTAGTTGAGTGCAGCTTCCGCCTAGGGGCGCTAGCGGCATCAAAAGCGAAAACTAATTCCGGTCGGGTAGCACCCCTCGGCGGATGCTATACACAACAATTTGCAGACCGCCGTGTTCACATCGGTATAGCGCATAGGAAATACATGCTGACGAAAGTTTGCGTGGTCGTATTTACTTTGTTATGCAGTCCTGGTAACCACGATTTTTCGAAGGCTTTTCTTGCACAAATTATGCACTCTGTGGTAGCGGAAGTCTGCCCGTCAAGTAGGTATCGCGCCACGCGCGAAAATGTGACTGACGTTTTATAGCACCCACCCTGGGCCCTGCTGTCTGAGAGCGCCTGCATGTATGTGGTGTCGTGTGCAAACTCCCAAGCGTTTGCCGGAATAACCGACACTCTCTTGGCGTTTGGCGTCGCATGGCCTCAATCATCCATCGTCCAACACCAATGTAAGTCGCCCCGTTTCGGGCTCGCTGCCTTGAGTGAACAAAATTTTACCAACTTATTTCATGTCAAACGTTTGGCGGGAACAAACGACATCGAACGACACAACTTCGCACGATTTAGTCAGCCAAGCACGCCGCCGGCAGCGGGCATGGTGGCCAGGGTTGTGATTGTCCCGGCTATCTCCATGCTGCAAATTCATATGCGTACGTCCATTGTTCACCGGACCGGTACCTTTACCTGTGGCCATCCACAAGCAGATCATTTTGGTACACGTGACTCTTGCCTCATCGACACCGATGCCAACCCTGATAGCTTCATCAACAAAAAAGCCTCCTCAAGTCAAGGACGTTCAAGCAATCCGCAGCTACACTTGTAAGTTATCCATGACGGTATTTGTCCTCGTATTACATGCGAAAACATTTCAAATTTCTTTAGAAAGATATGTGAGATGAGATTGAGAAGCCTCCTGGGCCAAAGACATTCCTTTGTAAAACGTGGGACCAGCTCCCGTGGCATAGTGGTTAGGGTGATCGCTTTCCACGCCGAGACTGGGAGGCGACGCGGGTTCGTAGGGTTTTCCGAAGACTTCCCAGACGAATGTCGGCACAGTTCCCCCTGAAGTCGGCCCAGGACGCATATTAACACCCCTGTCCCCCACTCCTCCCTACTGTCCTCTTTCCATCTGTCCACGTCTGTACGTCGCTCATAGCCACATTTGCTTCGCGGCGTTAGCACGGAATTAAAAAAAAAACGTGGAAGATGCCGATTTGCCCTTTATTTTTTTTTTGCTATAAATAATAAAGGCCGACTCAAGCAACACAGGAACCTCGGAAGCTGACACTAGAACGGCTTGTAAACCAGGGTGACGCCTCAATTTTGTTACTTTGGTATATTATGTGAGAGGCCTTATCTATAGGGCACACTTATATGTAACAAACATAGATAATGTAAGTTGCACAGGGTTGTGTTATGCAGTGATGTGTGTTCGTAATCCGAATATGCCGTAGCCATAGCAGCTTTTTTTAAAAATTAGAATGTCATTAGCAGTGTGGAAAATCTGCGATAAGCACCTAAAAAAGTGATTGTCTGTCTGTGCGCGTGAAGCGTGCCGTACCAGGCGTAACCGTCTTGCCGGAGGAACAGCTCGAGTGTCGCTCTGTGTGCGCTCCTTTCAATTCTCGCAGTGTTTTGCATGGAATTTGTTCTCAAGATTACGCTGGTACAATGTCGTTTACCTCACAGCGACAAAGTGGTCTGTTACGCCTATACAGCGTTCTCTGTTGATGTATACACTCTAAGAACAAAAGGTAGAATTTCCTACCCAAAGTTTCAGCAGGACAGTACTTCTACCATTTTGTGCCAATCCACACGCGACTTCTCCCCCGCTGGTATAAGCGGCGGCGTCCCTTTCCCTTGCTCCTCTCTCTCTCTCTCAAACGTTTGCTCTAAGAGAAAATGGTACAATTTCCTACCCAAGCTGGTATAGAACGACAGGTTATACTCTGTAGTTTGTGTCTACTCCGCAGTTATACCCAAAAGGTAAAACTGGTTGGAGTAGAAATGTGGTTGCAATGCAGCTCTACCGAAATGTGTAGAAAATCATACCTTTGTTTTCTTAGAGTGTGCTATCCAGTATAACTAGTGGTATATGGCCGTAATAAGGGTAAATATAAGCGTAAAGGTTCTACGCATAAAATAGAGGTCAATGGCTTACTTCTAAAATATCCGTCAAAAAAGGATCAAATTCTTGACCTTTACTATCCGCCAAAAGCGCTAAGTGGAAGCCCATGACGCATAGAATAAAGGTAAAGAATTTGATCGTTTTTTGACGCTTACTGTCCGTTTCTTTCTTTCTTTTTTTTTCTCAGAGCGTAACTTCTCGATCTGCGGTCAGAAGTCTCCAGGACGCAGGCGCGTTGCCGCGCCCTGCCTCTCGACTTTTGCGTTCGCCGTTTCCTTCTTTGTTTCTTTTCGCTTTTTCCCCCCTTGTCTGACAAACATGTGCTGACATGCCTGGGCTTGTTCTGACATGCTTTCCTTCTGCATGTAGTTTTTTTCTTTTTGTACAAGGCATATTCTTGACGATAGTGCTGCCTTGAATGGGAGTAGAGCTATTCTTAATAATTTTGCGATTCATTTAGTTCAGAGAGTAACCGCGAGGGGGACAGGTGTGTGACTTTATGTCTTGCTGAACCATTTTTTTTTTCCTGTACAGTAAGACTTTGGGAATGAAATGCTACAATCTCCTCTTGTCTATGGTGTTTTTCTGCAATAGTTCCCTACGCAATCATTATAGTAGAATAAAGGAAATAATCTAGGGATAGTGATTCAATAAATAACAGGTGCCCTGTCTAGAGCGTACGCGTCCTTGAGCCACGCACCTGCATGATGACCGCATACCGAGAGACTATTGTTTCAGGTTGACCTTGTCTAGAGGAGCATTAGTGGAAAAAAACTGTGTAGCCCATAGACAATAGGATGACGTTACGACCAATGAGAACGGCCTGCAGGGGGCGCAAGGATTCACTTCTCTCTTGGACACTGACGGGTCTCGACACGCAAATTCTGCTCCTGGCGTTGGCCGTCAGTGGAAGAGCGTAGCTTCGGTGGGGTTCTGTCTGCCTCTGATGGGGTGCGGATGTGTGGTTCGTCACTGGTGAATGGTGTTCGACGATGCAGGTGGATTTTGTGACGAGCGGATTTACAATGAGGGAATGCTGTGAGCGGGAAAAATGATGGTGAGTGCCTTTTTCACTCTGTTCAAGTGTTTGTTTTCCTCTGTTGCCCAGCAGTCGTACGATTTGTCCTGACGTGTCCTGATATGCCCCGATATGCATGCTTTCCTTTGTTGACGCTTAGTATTTTTTTCTTTTTTGACAAGGAACATTGTCGTCTTGACGATAGTGCTGCCCCGAGTTCTGCGCGCGTTAATTTGTTGAGTGCCTAGTCCTCTTATTAGCCATTGATGGAGTTACATGTTAGGATGTTTTGTTCTTTTGCAAGTCTCATTTAGTAAGACTTTGGAATTCCTACGATCAGTTTTCATGCATGGTGCTCTTCTGCAATAGTTTCCTATGCAATCGTTATAGAAGAATAAAGGAAATAATCTTGGGATAGTGATTCAATAAATAATAGGTCCCCTGTCTAGAGCGCACGCGTCCTTGAGCCACGCAGGTGCATGATGACGTCATACCGTGGCTTCACTGCAGATTTACCAAAGGAGCATTAGTGGAAAAAAACAGTGTAGCCCTGAGACAATAGGATGATGTCTGGACCAATGAGAACTGCCAGCAGGGGGCGCAGGAATGCTCTTCTCACTTAGCCTCACGACCAATGAGAACGGCCAGCAGGGGGCGCAGGAATGCTCTTCTCTCTTAGCCTCTCGCAGGTGGCGGTAGGAGCGCGCAGAGGGCGCTACGAGCGCGCGCATGCGTAGCACCCGTAGAGTGGCGCTTACGTCAGTCCACCTCTGGCTCTCGTTGGGAGAAGACGTGCGGTCGTTCGCTCCGTCGTCACTTGATCCCTGGCTGTCGCCGAGAGCAGTCGCATCGGTCTGCGCTCCTACTGTGGTGAGGTGATTTGTTGTGTAACTAATGATTTCGCCAACTTTGCTCCCGCTTTGTTTGCGATTTTCGTGCCCGTGCACGTCGGGTGCTGGTTGCTGTTGTCCGGGCATTCCCGCCATTTTCTATCATCTTCTGCCTTGGGACCGGGAGTAGCGCTGGCGTGATTCTTAATACTTTTGTTGTGAGATTAGTTGAGAAAGTAACCGCTAGGGGGTGCAGCTGCGGGGTTTATGCAGGACAAAAACCATTACGAGTCAGTTCCTGCCTGCCTCTCGGATGGAGCAGTCGCATGGTTCTGCGCTCCTGTTCTGGTGGGCTCATTTGTTGTGTAACTAATTGTTTTTTCTTGTTAGCTATTGATGGTTTGCATACTCTTGCTTTCCCAGCCTCTGTATTACGAGTGTTTTTCTCCTTGCATGTCCAGAGCTGTCCTAACTTGCCCAGACATGCTATGATGACGTCACAGCTGACGTCACAGGATGTGCGGAACTGGTGCTGCGATGCTTTGCAACCTGCCTCTGTGCTCCGTCGCCCAGCGACGGTCAGCGGCCGTTCCGGGCCGCTTTCTTCAAGATGACGTCGTTGATCTTCAACTAAATTCCTTCTCTCCACTCTATCTCTATCTTTTCATTTTATTTTCTACCTATTTTTTTATTTTTTATCAGCTCAACTAGCCCACAACTCACACAGTGGTCTGGACGTGTCTTAGATGATCCCCAATTAGTGTAATGACTCCCTGGTGGGTCCTAATTACTGTGGGGGGTCCCAAATTGCTCTAATTGCTAATTAATGGCGTCCAGACGAAGATGTGAGTTGTGGGCCAGTTGAGCTGATACATTACTACTGGCGTTCATATGCAGGACCGCAAAACGCTTGCCATAATCACAACAAACCTGCGCTAAGAGCTCTTGCTATCAAAATAACGCACGTACCTAGCACAAAATGTACACTTACCCAGTGTATGAAGTGTGTGAATTAGGGCTGCGGTGGTGACGTTCGTTTTCGGTTATATATTCTTTGCAATCTTCGCACTCACTACACTTTCCCCTGAGAACACCGAAAATATACTTGTTTGCTAGCGACATCTAGCTTTTCCGTTGTTCCTGACGATACTATGATAAACGTGAGGAAAACCACTGATTAAAACAGATTACACTTGTTAACGGACGGACGACGAGCGTTAAGCGTTTCAAGGAAACCGCTCTCAGTGTGGATAGACCTAGACCAGGCTCGGCTACGCAGCGAAATCGGAAATCTTGGTGGTTGCGGCATTGACAATGGTTTTTCACCCTTTAGAAAGAAACATACTATCAGTATTCCAGACTGCGAACTTATAATCTGTGTTCATACAGCATTGATAACATGTAGTTGACGTATAGGTGACGCTGAAACAGATAAAAAATAACAGCGTAGATTCGCAACTGTCGTCTCGAATGGGAGGCTGAAACGCGGCATTATGCTGAAAAACAAAAGGAAAAGAAACGATAAGAAACTAACAAAGAGATTATCGTTGGAGATTTCGCTTAGAAGTTACAGTGTCGGAGTAGAGGGTACATTTATAAGTTACAACAAGCTGTTTTTGTTTTTTCCGAGATGTAACTTCTATTCGTGTTGTAAAGACATGACCTTGGTCGCTTTTAACCTCTAAATATACGTTACAGTTGTGTAACCTATAAGAAATCTCGAAATCTACGTCTATATAGAAGTTACATGTTTCTAAAAGTTACAATAAAAGGTACGGGTTTAAGAGTGGAGTGCGAACTAGCGCCAAATCCCATAGCCAAGCGGCGATTGCCAGAACTACTACCTCAGCGCTGGGAGCTTTGCGGATGTCTCTAGTATAGTAGTAGGTCGTGGTATAGCATAGGTCGTGGGCCATTCTCCAGAGGAAGAAGAAGAAGAAGCGGTACATTGTCTTGGATTCCATCCGTTGATGCGTCATGACTCTGCTCCTGCTTAGGCATTTTTGAAAATGTCATCCCTACACGACACGCTAAGCCTGATAAGACGGACAACAACAAGAGCAACAACAGGGCAGCCTGGTGGTGTCGAGATAGCCACATCCAAACGTCTTCTCCCGGTACTTTTACTCATTCTTCTTGGACTCATAATAGGCGTGGGCGTTTGGTACTGGACTCGAACATCATTGAGAGTCGTGAGTCGGTCCAACAATACCTTCTGCTGCCCCGACGTTGCGGAACAACTCTCGTGGACCGTCAACCGATCACTGAATCCGTGCCGAAGCTTTCACGAATACGTCTGCAGCAGAGTGATTGGTTCCACCGACCCCAAATATAGCCGCAGAATTTATATGTACTTCGCCCCTAAGGTTCAACAAGGGTTGGCAAGCATCTATTCACTACCTGCTGGTGAGGCCTTAGTTCGTTTCTACAGGTCTTGCTTGACACTTAATTCAAGAGCTGAACTCGCGATTCAGTTTGCTGACGCTATCGTAGAGAACGTCAATGTACACCGGTTCATGAGTGGCGGAGAGATTGCAAGATTCCTGTTTCTGACGCACTACAAGTATGGGATTTCGTCTCTCATCCATTTTCAATTCAGTAGAGCGAGGATCTTGATACGAAGTGAGGAGGACCTCAAATCATTATGGGAATGTGAGGAGTGCGTCACTACGTATTTGATCCTTTTCAACAACAAATTCAAGACCAACCTGACCGTCTCCCAGCTGAGACACTTTCAAGACCACTGGTTCGCCAATATGCGCAAGTCCGTCGTTATTGGTGACATCAATATTGTCCGCCAAGCATTTTCCGAAGCGTCAGATGGAGCTTGGCGGGAATTTGTCGAAGGAATCGATGTTATGGACCCGCACAGAAATCTCACAGCAATGAATATCACACTGCCTCTCGAAGATATTTCCAACTTACTCCGCCTCCTGGCTGATCCACACAACCAGCCCGCTAGTGTCGCCTACATGCTGCTTGTCACTGTTCACTTCGCAACAGACATTCTAGCCCGCATGTTCAGTGATCCTGTCCAAAGTGTCCTGGTGTGCTGGAGAGTCACCGTGAGAGCGAGAGAAATATGGGAAGTATTGTATGCGGAGAGCCTGACCAATGAGACCATGGACGGTCATTTTCGAGAATTATACCAGCAAGCCGTTGAAAGCGCGATCCATATGGCGATAACCTCGGAAATCTTCCCCGCGAAGGACCGAGCGCAATTGGAGTCGGCGCTGAGGGGAGTTCGGCTCATTCTTCCACGTGACTCTGCCATGATTGACGTCCAAGTTCCCAATATGACAGGTTTGTTCGGAAAAAACTTCGTGCGCTACCGCAAGTATAAGTACCTCGTGAGCTATACGAAGGTACAAAGGAAGATTCCGAAAGTCATGCCGACACTCTCATTAACTCCAAACGTGGGGTTGGACTTCATTATAGTTCCCACAGGCTTTTATAGAAGCAGTCTCTTCAACCATCCGCGCAGCTTCTTTCTCGATATGGCCGTCTTTGGTCTTCGCGTCATGACGGTGCTCTGGTCCAACATGTTTGATTTGAAGAAACTCTACTTCAGCTCCGAAAGTGCAGCAAATGTCCGCCGTTTCGAGAACTGTATCGAGAAAAAGTATCGGGGGGACACTGCTACTATTCTGGGTGCCATACTGGCTCTCCGGTCGGTGCTCCGTTTAGTGAAGAACAAGAAGTGGAACATCGATGTGCTCGCGTGGGGCCTTTGGAGGTTGTCGGAGGGAGAGTTATTTTATATTCGCTACGGAGATTCATATTGTACAGTACATTACTCAGCACTCAATGAAGCTATTCTAAATGCAGTTTTGAGAGAGACCCGAGACTTCGCTTCAACCTTCTACTGTCCTTCAGGAACGCCAATGTGTCCGAATGAAACGTGTTTACAATGATCGGAAGAAATATTACATCTTCGGCTTAACTTCCGTCAAGAGATTTCGTTGTGCTGAACATGTCTCATACAAATGTACATAAATAAAGAATTTGGTAAGACTTACACTTAATGTCTTTAAAGGGACGGCTGCATCTGTTCCAGTCGGTTCTGAAACTATGGTGACACTTTAGTCCTCGTTGTCCACGACTGCGAAATTGGAAATCCCACGTGAGATAAGGGGGCCAGTGTCATTCGATGGAGTACATCCATCACGAGAGCAGACGCCGTATATTGAGAGTAAAGGTGAAAATGAGCAATCAAAGCAGGGCCTTGAGAAAAGCGATGCTGCGGCTCTGCGAGCGTCTGGACAGCCGCTTTCTCCTCTGGGCGACGACTTGGGAGCTCGATGTTGAGCTGTACCTTTGATCTTTTTTTGGCACCGCTAAGCGACAAAGTGGACGCGGTTGTTCTGCACTCTCGCGTGTTGGAATGCCAGGGCTCCAGCTGCGGTAGACCAAAACAAAGGTACAGCTCAACACCGGAGAGCGTGCTCGAGAGATTCTCCTTGCCGGCAACCAGCCAACAACACCTATTTCAACGCCCCACCCCCCTTTCTCCGCTCTGCTGTTGGGGCAGCCCTTCCCTCCACGAAGATGTGATGGAGCAGAGATTTGGGTAGAATTTGTTAGCTCAAGGCAATGCTGGAACTTCATATAGGGCGGTGTGACAACCGTTTATGCATCAGCCACTGCAGAACACTATAGTACTGTGTCGTTCTGTTCTTTCTGCAGCGCGTAGTGTAGGCCCTAACGAATTTGGACCTTTTAGGGCGGGTAGCGGGACCTTTATTACGAACAGTCCGTACAACGGCTCAAAGGCTAACTGTCCAACAACGGAAGTCACTGAGGGTGCGTTTTCTTATTCAACTCTGGCAACTCCCAGGCGAAAAATAGCCAGAGTAGCGGAAATGACGTCATAACTCCGCGGCGAAAACTAGCCAGAGTAGCCAGGGAGTGACAACTCTTCTCTACTAGGGTAGCTATCGTAGCGCGTCGCTATGACGTCACATACAAGCTAGCAGACGACGATGCGTCGTCTGCTACCAACCCTTCTGTTGACAGATAATTTGGGTGGTGGTCAATTTGGAAATGTAGGACTGATTAAAAACTGTCGAACATTTTCAAAATCTGCTAGAGTGCACGCATCTGCGGTAAGTTGTTGAACAGACTGTGTACCACCACTTCCACATCGTCTCGCCCTTGGACCGTAGCGGCAGCAGAAAACCCGGCGCGTTGCTGTACAGACGCAAATTTGCAAACGTCATAGCATCGCATCGGTGACCGGAAAAGTGGCGCAGGAAGTCCTTGAGTTCTTTGCCATGCCTTAGGATTACAAGTAACAGCGGATCAAGTTTGCGTGTTGTGATCTATAGTAGATGCGACCGAACATTATGAAATCAGTGTAATCCAGGCAGGCATTGTTTCGACCCTATGCAGCCAATAAATAATGTATACCCATTTGAAGAACAATATATGCGTCAATATAGCCGTAAAGGATTGATATTGCGACGCAAAGCCTGAGTTTATCCGTCCAAGCGAAATCTTATGCGTCAAAATATAAGGGTAAATGGTGTTACCCGTACCATTTACGCATAAAACTTCGACCTTTACTCTTACGGTGGACACGTTGATGGGTAGCATGAATAAAACAGAGCTTGACGGATACGGCGTCAGCCGAATTGTCGAAATTTACGCTTAGTAAGGGTAAAATTTGATGTAAGCTTAAATTTATTATCCGTTTCGTTTCTGAGAGTGTAGGACAGTTGCAGAAGTGAGTAAAACTACTTCCACCAGATGTAAACCTTGAGCAACTGGACAGCATTCAAGATGAAATCGTGCCATTTGCAAGAGGCTACAAGGTTTTGTGCGGGCTTCCGAGTATGGCATATAACATGCACCTGGTTGCACATTTAGTCTTGTCTGTAGAGAATTGGGGTCCACTTTGGGCTGACTGTAATTTTAATGGTGTGATGACTAGATTGTGCCACGGAACGCGTCATATGGAATCCCAGATCGCGTATACTTTCAATGTCTGGAACGGGATACCTTCACTATGCAGGAATAGAATGGTTTTTACAGCCCACCCTGAGATTACCTCTCTCTGGAAATATTTCCTTGTTGGCAGCAGCCTTGGAAGCTCGTTACGCAGTGCCAATAATGCTCTCAGTTTACTTGGAAAGACAAGCAGTAGTAGACAGTCTCCAATATGTACCGCGAGCTATCAAGTGTTTTGCAGGGTTTGTCCTCAGGGGAGTTAGATTTGATTCCAAAACGTCTGGCACAAGGCGCTGTAACTCATTAATTTTCGGACCACTGAGAATCAGGTTGTCAAACTGAAAGCAGTTTTTGCATATTGTTCGGAGTGTTCCAGAGTTCCTTGCCTATGCCAGATCATTATTATGCTCGCTGTTGCTGAGTGCTCACATTTTAGTGTTACTGACAATGTGCTGCATAGAATTGACGAGGTCGGAAATGTGAACACAATTAACTGGAATGACATCTGATGTAAGTGTATTGCTACTAACTTCGAAAAAAAAATTTGCATTCCCAGTAAATGTTAAAATTGACTGCTGGTAGGCATTGTGTATGAAAGAGCTGGCTGGAGCAACGAGAATGTACGCGTTCATGTCGCAGTTTATTACCCATGGGCCCATATATTTGGGCGCATGGTCCAGTACCGCTCATACGCACCAAGGTCTCCATCACCTTTGGGATTTCCTGTCATCAACAGGCCTCTACACTGCTTTGATTACTGGACTCCTCATCATCTCCATCATCATCTCTCGTTACGTACAAGTGGCAATAGAGCAGCGCCCAGCCTGCTGGCTGGCATCAGCCCCATCTCATCATCGTATCTTTATGTGTGTGTGTGTGTTTGCGCGCGGAAATACCGCGGCGGTGTCATCGCCTTTTCTTAATGCATCACGCTGTGAAACGTTTTTTCGAATCCTATTATTAATATGAACGTCCAACTTGCATATTTATTTGTATAATACCTCGAATAAAATTCTGGGTTAGAAATACTGAGTAAGTCTTTTGTATACCGTGCGTATATGTTTAATCCTTACAATATCCATATCAATATCGTATTCCACGTGTGTAAACGTTTGTACGTCCTTCGTATAAAATTCTTTACGGTGTCTATCTCACTTGTGCATTCCGCTTGCCTAAGTACGTTAGTATACGGCTAATATACATTTCTTTTATACCATCTTTGTATCAATTTTGTATTCAGCCTGCATGAAGACCTTTGTATACAAATTGTTTTCACTTCTGGCAATAGACATAGAGTTGATATACAAATACATAGACGTCTATTGATAATATATACCTGGTCTCTATGCCATTTGCATAAAGGATGCACTTGTTTGACCTTCTTCCTGTTCCGGAGGCAACTGCCAAAGCCTTATGCGATCATCAAGTCAAGGAATCATTTACAGCAGCCAAAATACCTTATCAGTCCAACTTGATCGGTTTTTGGTGCGGTCCACGCAAGTGTAGGGGATGATGGGAGAGTACAACTCCCTCGCGTCCAAAGTATACAGCAAGACATCCCAAGCCTCTTCGCCATGCAATGTATCTCCCATTCCTTCCACCCATGCGCATCCTATGCACCGTGAAAAGCTGCCACGTTGCGTAGAAGATTTTGCGAGAGACGTATGCAGTTACTTTCAGTCTAACCGCAACAAACAGGGTTTACAGAAAGGTAATCATGAGCGTAATGCTGCAAGCGTGCCAAACCCGGTGGCTGTCCCTCCGAGCTGTAGTTTTGCGTCTTCTGGTGCAGTTCAAGCCACTGTGGTATTTCTTTTACGGAAGCTGTACGCACAGACTTCGTAGTGGCTGCCAAAAGAATTTTTGCACAACTGCCCTTTCATTGCCTACTTCACTTCCTTCACTGCTTCAACTGCCCACTCACTAAACTTTACTGCACTTTGTAGGATATCTAATCAAAAGATACGGGGCACGCAGTGCCACAGCGACAGCAAGGGGGCGTGGCAGGCGAACGTCGTATAAAAGCGGGGGTTCTCGTCTGGGGTTATGACTGGGGTTATTTTTCGCTTGGCTTTGTCTCGACGGCTGAAGGTAAAATAAACCTGTATGTGTTCTGATTGAATCTGTTGTGCTGCTTGTTCCTTCGCGCACGGAACGGACGGGCTGACGCCCCGAGGTTGTGGGAACTAAGGTTTCCACAACTGGCGCCCAAAGTTTGGGGTTCGGGCTCGTCTGTTCCGTGTCGGGGAACACGCTGCACTGTTTGGTTCTACTACTTTTTGCGTAGTTGAGTAGTTTATAGTAGTTGTTGTAGTTTGCAGTTGTTGCTGTTAGTTTTTTTGGGTGTGTGTTCTTGCGTGTGTATTTGTGTCTGAGTTTTTAGAGCTCCCGCCCAGTACCTGTGTCCCGGAGCGGATGCAGCGTTCACCGCCGTTACACAGGTACGACCTCCGTAGCAGATCCGAGGCCCCTGGACGGGAGCGGGCCCGTTCGGAAGAAAGGCTGGTTTCCAACTCCTCGGCGCCATCGGAGCCGACACGACCAGCCGAGGGCAAGGAGGCACATGCCGTGCCTTCGTTCCAAGCTACGTCGACTGAGGTACCTGCAGTGCCGCAGTCAGACGCCATCGCAACGGCAGAACTCCTGTCACGCATGACGGAGTTGTGCTCGCTGGTGGTTCAACGCCTGGATGCCGGGCCGGTTCCACCGCCCCAGGCACAAGCGCCTCTACGACTCAACTTACCGGTGCCTACCTTCTCAGGTTACACCGATAAGAAGTCTGTTGCCGATTTCCTGGATGACCTCACCGCCTATCAGACGGGAATGGGAATTTCGGATGAAGCCCTAATCCAACGCATCCTGCAGGTTGCTTTGGTCGGAGACGCCGCCCGCTGGCTTCGGTTGCAATCGGAGTTTACGTCCTTTCAGGACTTCCAGGAGCGGTTCAAAAACGAATTTCTTCCCCCGGATTACGAATACCGTGTCCTAGAGGAATTGCATAAGCGTACTCAACATCCTGAGGAAAGCTTATCTGAATTCGTTCGGGCATTGCAGGATCTGTACAGCAGAGCGGATCCTACTGCTACGGAAGAGCAGCGCGTCGCACGGGCGATCCGTCAGTGCCACCCGCGCTTCCGGCCCTACCTAAGAGCCCATCGCTTTAAAACCCTTGAGGCGTTGGCCCGGGAGGCTCGTTCAATACAAGGAGACCTCCTGGCAGAGCTTCACTACCGGCCCCCTCCGCCCCCGGAGCTAGCGTTGGAACCGCGCTGCGCGTAGTCGGAAGCAGCCGCCTCGGTCGAACGCCTGCATGCAACAGGTTTGGGTGACAACCCCCGTAATTCATACAATGCGGAGTCATCCCACCGAGCCCTAGATCCGTTCCTCTATGACCAGAGGACGATCCCCGCAGGAACGAGCCTTGACAGACCCGTCGCGGTCAACCTGACATTTCAGCTAGCGAAACCCCACGGCAGCGGGAGCGGCATCATCCTGCGCCCCCGCAGCCACGAGCGCCCAACGGCTGTTGTAATTGCGGCATGCCCTGACCATTTTCGTCGGGAATGCCCGCGACAGCGACCAAACACCCGTAATGTGCCATCGGGAAACGGTCGCAGCCGGCGTCCATGAATGCTCGCTCAACGACGTCTGCAAGTTGCGAAGAAAGCGAGCAGACTGTTACTATCCGTGGCCTTGATCAGTCAAAAACTAGCTTTGCAAGCGGTAAGATAACGCAAAGAGATGCTTTGGCTCCTCTTACTTTTTCTGTCCGAGATTACATCGAGGATAAGGAACCAAACGTCGCCGTTCGAATTTTGGGTAAAGATTACATCGCCCTTATCGACGCGGGAGCTACGCTTTCCCTTATCGGGGACAGTGTTTACGAACATTGCGTATCACGGCATGTGGAATTGCAATCCACAGATGTCACTCTACCTCTTGCTTCCAATGACGCCGTTCCAGCACAGGCTGCAGTTGTGCTCTGCGTACGGTTGGATGGGAGACGACGAAAACAGCGCTTCGTGCACCTTCCTGGCAAGGCAGTTCCTGTTATCCTGGGCAGAGATTTCATCATCCGGCAGAAGTTTGTGCTGGACCTGCCCAATGGAGGATACGTGTACCACGGCTCGTCGGGGTTTTTCCGCTTCGCCGCAGCACTGGAACACTGCACAGCACAGCAAGCTGTGGCTGCGTCCGTTGAAACGTCTGGGCTGCCGACTGTCTTGGGGTCATTCCATGGTCCCGAGGAGCAACGCCGTCAGCTTCAACAAGTACTGCGACAGTTTGGCGGAATCTTTACCGAAAAACCGGGTAAGTCGTCTGTGTTACAGCATAGCATAGACACCGGTAACGCTAGGCCCTGGCGTTGTAATCCCAGACCATTGAGTGTGCATAAGCGTGCTTTAGTAGACGCTGCTCTTAACGAAATGCTCCAAACCGGTGCAGTTCAAAGGTCTCAGAGTCCTTGGGCATTTCCTGTTGTTCTGGCTCCGAAACGTGATGGTACGGCTAGGTTACGCGTCGACTACCGTCGACTTAACGCAGTAACTGTAAGGGATTCTTACCCCTTCCCGTCCATTGAGTCAATCTTGTATTCCCTGGGCAATGCAACTGTGTTTGCAACGCTAGATTGTAGTAGAAGATTTTTGCAAATCCAAGTTGCCCCGGAGGATGTCCCGAAAACGGCCTTTACATGTCATAGAGGTTTGTTTGAATTTGTACGAATGCCTTTCGGACTGTCCAATTCACCCGCCAGTTTCCAGCGGTTGATGGATACAGTGTTGGGAGATGCGAAGTACAATTTCGCAATGGCATACATGGATGATGTCGTAGTGTTTTCCAGAAATTTTCAGGAACACTTGGAACACCTGTCAATCGTCCTTGCAAGGATGAATGAAGCGAGCATAACGATCAACCCCCGCAAGGTGCATCTGGCATCGTCTAGAATCGGCCTTCTCGGGTTTGTGGGGGACGGAGGTACCATCCGTCCTAACGACGACAAGCTAAAGGCGATCACGGACTTTCCGGTTCCCGGTAATGTCAAAGCCTTGCAGCGCTTCCTAGGTATGGCTGGTTTATACAGACAATTCATCCCTAATTGTGCCGAGCTAGCGCAGCCGCTTAACCAGTTGTTGCGCAAGGACACGCGCTGGAATTGGGGAGAAGAGCAGGAACGATCATTTCGAGCTCTATCACAAGCAAACGCTGATACGGCTAAGCTTTATCTGCCCGACCTTAACAGACCATTTGTTGTGCAAACAGATGCAAGCGATTATGGTGTTGGCGCAGTTCTCTTGCAGGAACATGACGCTACTCTTTGTCCAGTGGCTTTTGCAAGTCGCACGCTGAATCCGGCAGAACGGAACTACTCCGTGACGGAAAAGGAGTGCTTGGCGATCATCTTCGCTTTCAGGAAGTTCGACCTTTACCTGGACGGCAGTATCTTCACTGTCCAGACTGACCACCAGGCACTTTCTTGGCTGCAGCGGCTCCATAACCCGTCTGGACGACTTGCCAGGTGGGCCCTCACGCTACAAGTCTACTCCTTCAACGTGGAGTACAGGCGGGGCTCAACGAACGTGGTAGCAGACGCACTGTCCCGCGCGCCTCTACCGGAGGGGGAAGAGGAAGGCACGGAGGCGCCTTCTCAACTTCTGGCAGCAGCACAGGTGGCACGAGACGTATCTTCGTCTTGGGGCACGGTCGTGAGCACAGGGCAGCTCCTAGACGCTCAGAGAGCGGACGGTCTTTGTCAGCGGGTGTCGCAGTGGATAGCTGAGCAAGACTCGGCAGGCACCGGAACGACTGACAAACGGCACGACTCCTATCTGCTGGGCGAGGATGGCATCCTGTTCAGATACATACCCCAGGCGGATGAGGACGACGGCTCATCCCCGTTCAGAGTCGTGGTGCCACGGAAGTCGCGTAAGTCTTTCATACGTTACTTTCATGACTCTGCCTTGGCAGGTCACAGCAGCGGCAGGAAAACTTATGAAAAGTTGTGTCGTGTTGCGACATGGCCAGGAATGAGGCAGGATGTAACAAAGTATGTTGGTACTTGTCCCGTATGCCAGAGAGCAAAACCTCGTGGTGGTTTACCCCCTGGGCGCTTACAGCCTGTTCAGAGCAATACACCCTGGCAGATAGTTGCTTGTGATGTGATGGGACCATTTCCCCGTAGTCGTAGAGGTAACCAGTATCTGTTTGTGGTTACTGGTCATTTCACAAAATGGGTTGAGCTGTTTCCTCTCAGGACGCTGACTTCCCAGAGAGTGTGGGAAAGACTACTCGACACCTTTTGCCGGTTCGGGTTTCCTGGTCAGCTCATCACAGATAACGCTACCTACTTTACAAGTAAGGTGTTATCAGATTCTTGCGCTGTCTTAGGCATTCAGCATAAGAAGACTTCCCCGTATGACCCTCAGGCTAACATTACCGAACGTGTTAATCGGAACCTGAAAATGATGTTAGTTGCTTTTACTAGTCAGCACCACCGTGATTGGGATCTTCACCTGGCTGAACTGGCGTTCGCTACACGGACGACGGTTAACAGATCTACAGGCTTCACCCCGGCATTCCTGAACTTGGGACGAGAGGCCCCTTTTCCAGTGGAGAATGCTCTGGGCCTCCGGGATGGTGCTACCCGGCCTCCTTATTCAAGGTTTGCTGAGGACCTCCGGAGTCGACTGGACGATGCGGCTCGGGAGAACCTGGACGTCGCAAGGTTGGACCAGGCTCGCCAGTACAACCGTGGACGTCGGAACCTCACCTACAGCGTCGGTGACCTCGTACTTCGACGGACTCACCCGCTAAGTGATGCGTCACGAGGCTTTGCAGCTTCACTCGCAGATAGGTGGGATGGCCCCTTCGAGGTAAGTGCGTGCTCCCCCGGCCTCACTTACAGGCTTCGTCGCTGCAACACCGGCGAAGAGACTGGGCCAGTTCACATCTTGGACCTGAAGTCTTACCACCTCCGAGACCCTGACCGAGAGGAGCCCGATTCGCAACCTGCCTCCCTCCAGGACCTGGACCCGGATCCCGTACCCGGACCTGCGTCCAGCCGCTACAACTTGCGTCCCCGCAGGCGGCGCACGTAGCTGCCACTATCTCCATCGCTAAGCATAGTGCTTGTGATTTAGTGCTTTATGAGTGTGATTTCTGTTCCACAGTTTTCCGCTATCTGTTTTTTTTTGGGGGGGGGGGGACGCCTTCTCAGGCGCCCACGGTTCGAGGCCGCCTTCTTACCGTTTCCCTTTCTCCCTCGCAGATGCAGCGTCGCTCGGTTCCCGGAACCCGCCGTCAGAACCCGAGAACCCGTGAGCCCTTCATCCGACCACATCGACCAGCCTCCCACTCCCGCCCAGCACAGAACACTCTCCGTGTTACGGGCTCTGCCTCCGTCCGGTAGCACTCTGTGGCCACCTGGACCGTGGTGTCCCACGGCCTGCCAGTGTCCTGGGCCTCCGGATCACGCTGGACTGCCCAGCCGCGACTTCTCTACGGGGACGACCTCAGCCGCACCCCAGCCCCCTTCCGGGGAATAACTCTCTCCCAGCGGCACCCGGCCGACCCCCTGCAGCCCCTGACGGCAGAGGAGAGAAGACTACTGTGTCCGGTGTGTGAACCACCCACCGCCGGGGACCCCTCCACCAGGCCCGTACTGAAGCTGCCCGCACGGCCACCGACGTCAATAGTGCACTGGCCACGCTGAGGCGCCTTCGGCCTGAATTGCTGACAGAGACCCACCCCCTCAGGCTCCTCTGGAACCACAGGCACCACGACCGCCGCCCAACGAAGACATCCTCCTCAACCTTCCGGAAGACTTAATGTCTGTATAATCTTCTGAGGGGGGGAGTGTAGGATATCTAATCAAAAGATACGGGGCACGCAGTGCCACAGCGACAGCAAGGGGGCGTGGCAGACGAACGTCGTATAAAAGCGGGGGTCTCTTAGGACTGGGGTCATTTTTCGCTTGACTTTGTCTCGACGGCTGAAGGTAAAATAAACCTGTATGTGTTCTGATTGAATCTGTTGTGCTGCTTGTTCCTTCGCGCACGGAACGGACGGGCTGACGCCCGGGGTTGTGGGAACTAATGTTTCCACAACTTCATCGAGTACATGTTGTGTACTTCGAAAGTCTTAACCGCCAAATGGCAATGAGAAACGCAACAAATCCATGACAAGATGGCGTACATGCAGGCCAGCCTGTGGATGGACACCATAATGTAAAAGCCTGGGCACATTGAGGTACGATACGAGCACACGACTCAAGTCACAAACACACGACTGAGTCGGGTGCTCGTGTCGTACCTCAGTGGGCCCAGACTCAGGCTTTTACATTATGGAGCAACAAATCCATGCTCTGCATAAGACGGGTTCGTTCGACTGTCTCCGTATTGCGTGCTGGCGCGTTCTGTGACATCTCAGTGTGTGTGCAATTATTTTCTGTCCGTATCACCACCACCACTAATCACCACCGTCATCATCATCACCATCCTTCTACTCTTCATTGGTATCATCATTAGAGGAATTTTCCACGAAAGTAACTGGCGCAAGCGATGTGGAGTTGCGGGGCTCACACTAGCGAAACCAAAATCTCAAACCGACCCAACGATTTGATCCACGTGCTGCACGTTCCTAGAGTACCCGGAGTACCTGAAGGCGACGCAATTGGACAGCGCCAAGTATTAACCCACTACTGCCTTATAGACACTTCGTGAAGCTCAAAAATATGTACGTTTGAGCCAAAGTAGAAGCTATACTCTGACGAGTGAGCACGGACTTTGTACTCAGCAGGTAATCGTCACCCCATCTCCAATGTCAAGGATTCTTCACTGAGAGCGCAGCGCAAATCGTGAACCGCTTTCCCTTTCGAGGTGTTGTGCTGAAGCACACCGACGTGCTGGATACAAAAACGGTTCTCCACGGACAAGTAACTACCCCTGGGGCCCCTTTTCCGAACATTTTTGCACCCGTACTCTTGCGGGCTCTGTATACAGCACAGTGGTTGCTTCTCCGAAATTGGGCCCTCCCGGCGGATAAAGTAGCACACGTCTAAGCCTTCTGGGGACATAGATTCATACCCTAGCCACACCGAAAATTTAACGCATTAAACGGTGTGGCTAGGTAGGAAGACAAAGCACCAACGAGCTTATGTTCCCTACGCAAGGAAAGTCTGTTATGAGCCTGCCGTGCTTGCCGCGCTTCAGTGCTTGAGTCGAAAGAATGTTTTCCGAAGTAAGCCACGAAGAAACGGAACAAGATGTTGACAGTCATGAACCTGATTAACCGTCATTCCGAATGATGTATCGTTATTTTTTTTCTGATTCCTTTCGCAGTTCTGGTGTTTGCCAGTAGACACTCAGTTTCGCTTATCAGTTTCGCCCAGATTCAGTTCCGCTCACAAAATTGTTTGGTCCCTGGCCACAACATCTCTCTTCACGTTTCTGGATACCATAGCACTCCGATCCTTATTGTGAAGGGGCTCATTATTTCATTCCCCGCATCACCATCAGCAATGGGGTAGAGCTCTCCCCAGTCATTATCTTGTAATACACTTGTTGTTTCAGTTTCGCTGCAGTTTGTTTTCAGGATGTGGGTCTACAGGCACGGCGTCCGAGGTGTCGCGGGTACATCACCGCACGCGGCGGGTTGTGGGTATGGACACAAATCTCCGCGATCAGCTTTACGCATGACCCTCTGAAAATCCTTTTGTGCAAGCGATTAATGTAATAGCGGAGACCAACTTTTTCACTGTAACACACATTTTTTAAGATGGTGCTGCCGGCCAGGGGCGCCGCTAGGCAATTTTCCAGGGAGGGGCAAGATCTCGGACCCGATCGCCACTGCACAGTCCCCCCCGGGGGGAGGGTGCCGCTCTACAGTTGTCTTGCGCAATAACTCCGAGTACCATCAGTGCCATCAGCGTGCACTCTTAAAAATGGACTTCACCGCATAGCACGCTCCTAGCCAACCATCATATCGAATGATATCGTTATCTGCCCTGATTTGTTGAAAACGGGAGGCGTACGCCTTTTCTGTGACACTTATGCTGTTCATAATTGTCACAGAAAAAGCGTACGCCTCCGGTTTTCAACAAATCAGGGCAGATAACGATATCATTCGAGATACTGGTTGGCTAGCAGCGTGCTATGCGGCGAAGTTCGTTTTTAAGAGTGTGGATTATATTCTCATCAATTTATTGGTGATAACGCAACGCGTACCTTATTATGTGGCCGGAGCTTTCATTGCTTGGACACTGCAGCATATTATTTGGGACAGGTCGTGTGCTGTTTGCGGGAGAAGGAACGAAAAAGAAAAGTATGAAAAATACGGCGCGAACTTTCAGAGATGTGCACCCTTGATCACAAAGGCAGAGCTCTGGCAAAGTAAAAAAAAAAAAAAAATATGAGCCAGGGAGGGGCAAGTGCCCCTCCTTGACGGCGCCCATGCTGCCGGCTACTACGCCGCCACTCGTACGCCATTTTTGTGACACTTATGATGCTCATAATTGTCACAAAAAAAAGGCGTACGCCTCCCGTTTTCAACAAATCAGGACAGATAACGATATCATTCGAGATGATGGTTGGCTAGGAGCGTGCTATGAGGTGAAGTTCGCTTTTAAGAGCATATAGGCTCAACATACGACTTTTAAGGATCTCGTTAACAGGTATGCGTTCTCGCGTGTCTCAAAAGACGAAAGAAGCAAAAATGAAATCGAAGCCACCGTGAAGTTTTGCTAAAGACGTGGTTCTCTAAACCGACTTTCGCTTGAAACGTAGCGCGTCACCATTTTCCTTGAAACGTTGTTCTCTAAAACGTGGCTGTCTAAAAAAAGAAGCCTCTAAAGCGAGGATCGCTAAACTTTGTGACATCACTCGTGTGACGTCTTTATGAACCTTATGAAACGCCACAACGAAATAAAAAGGACTCAGTAGCCTCGAAGTCGTCATTATGCTTTCGACATGCTCTTGAAAGAAAAAAAAAAGGAAAAAAAAGAGAAAACTCTTACGCGGAATTCACAATTAAGAACTACATATCATGTCAGTTTCGCAGGTGCACAACAAGATGGATGTCGATTTCTGGCAACCAGGACGTCCGTTAACGCCACGTGCATTGCATTCGACGGAAACATTTGGCAGTTCACAATTGAAACGCTGGTCAATCAAAACCGAATGAAAGGCCGTAGCACAGACAAAAGTGCGGCTGTTCCGATTCATTACCAAGTTTTTGATTGATTGGAGTTTTAATGACGCATTAGGCAACTCGTTACGAGGTCTTTCACGTGTTTTCTACTGAAATATTGAGCGCAATGCTCTCAAAGTTAACAACGAACTATCAAAAACAAACAACCAAACGCAATATAGCCCAGGCCGTGATGGTTTGGGCTAATGAAGAGTATTCGCTGTGCAAGTGTGTCTCTGCGCATGAGAGGAGGCAGTGAAATGGAAGAGGGAGGGCGCCGCCTTAGCCAATGGGGCTTCCCGAGTGGAGTGACTATGGGAGAGGAGATATGCGCAGAACGCTCGGTTACTTGCAGAGCGTATAGATCTCCTGGAATCGGTGTGAGATGAAGGCCGCTATTCTACTGTGTGTTGCTTTGCTGAATGCGTATCAGGGTAAGTGCGTAATTCTTCGGAATGGGCGAATAAGAAGAAGTAAGCTTAGAAACATTGTGTGATTAGCGGGAAATATTTTACAGCTGAAGCACGGTCCACGATGAAGTGTCCACGGATGTGGCCATCGACTCAAGTATGACTTTTCCTTTCCTTATTATGTATGCACGCCAATTTTTTTTACACCTGTGTTAATGTAAGAAGGGTGTAGTTTGTAATATACACCCAGATCACACTCATATTACACCACTTCGAGGCTAACCCTCTCATAGATGAGTGTGGATTGGGTGCACATCTACATTGGGGTGTTAAGGGCGTACTAAGTACGTAATAAGGATGTACCGGTTTAAGGGTGTTTTGTCTTATTCTGAAACGTTTAACATTGTCGTGGAATATGAATGGCGTGTACAATGAGTCTTAACTTTTCCTCATACCAGAACAAGTAAGAAACACAAACGTTATCTTGGGGGTGAGTTGACACACCAAGCGATTCTTCACTTTAGTGTTTCTTTTTGTATATAATCAAATTACACTTATACACCTCACCCTTCGTTTTGACTAGAATGTGAGCAGGGCTATCGAATCTGCTGACACTCGCAAGGCAGCCAATATATAGCCTTTGTTTTCTTTTAGAAAGGACATGCCTTTCTAAGTGAGCTTTTGCTTCGTCATCCCATTTATGTGATGTTTCAAATTTATTTCCAAGTTTAGACGCATATATCCTTATCCGTATATCAGACCGTATTGCGGTCCAGTGTAGCACCAATTCAGAATTGCTATATTGGGAGAACACAATGCTATACATGATAATGTTATGATTTCACTTTCGCTAATATGCATGATACGCTCAGGATACGCTATGGAAACAAACCTGTACACGTTACGTCATTGCTTAAAGGGACAGTCGCATTCTCCGAGGTCAATTTCGAAACTAATGCGAATTCTAATTCCCTGCCGACCACTGAAGTGGGCCCGAAAATACCATTTCGATCCGCGGCGTACTTTTCGCGCATTCCGATGAAAAAGAAACCGGAACCCTTGCGCCCTCGCTCTCTAAAAGTGGGAGGAAACGTCACCCGGATAAGGCCAATCAGCGCGCGCCCTGGGCGAATGCGAGCCGCGCGCCTGTTTGGCGATCGCGAAGCGAAGGGAGCAAACATGGAGTCGGAAAACGAGAGTGATGTTTCCCTGTCTGGGGAACATTCTGACGAACATGTTAGCGGTAGCGGCGACGAGTTAATGCTGGATGATGACCCATACTCTACGGACCCAATACCTCTGGAACCCGCCGACCATCCACGAGATGTGGCTGCGGCTAACCCGCGGGATGACATTTTTAGGTGACGTATCTCTTTGCATGGTTGCCGTCGGATGTGCGAAACAGTTTAGAATGTTGAAATCGGCAGGTGTCTGTGTGGAGTCCGCGACCCACAGGAGCCCGACGAGAGCCTGTGTTGCCATTCTGTTGCCAGGGTGGTAGAAATGTGCAACAGTGCCGCCGTGCAGTGCATAACACCCAACTCACCCATAACACCCATAACACCCATTACTCAGAGACATCTGCCTCCGTAGTGAGCTTCTAGTGGAGTACGCGCCTCAATTCTACCGCTATGATCAACATTTTAGGCGACTCAATCTCCAGGACCACAGGTAAGCCTGCTGCAGTGCTCTCCCGTTTGCTATATGATTACGACCGTAATGAATTTTTCGGTTTAAATGACCCCCCATCAAGATTCGGAAGGGTAAACTCGGGTGGTAGTCGGGTGTTATTGGTTATGCAAATTGTCGCACCTAAAGTGGACGAGGGCTGTATACAAAAGGGCGACTATTCTCAGCAGCTTTTTGGCCTACACAAGTTTGTCCCCCATAAATCATAAGCGTGGACGACAGCCATGGAACAATCTAGAGAATCCTGGTCCAACAATTCTATTAGGAAAAGTGAAGCAACACAGCCGCCTCAGCTAGTCTCGACATGCTCGCAATTATGCCAGTTAGCCATGGCCTGATTGGCAATACAAAACCCTGATTGATTGGCAGATATCCAGTGGGAATTTTAAACTCTGAAGGAAAGTCTTACAAGTCTGAAAACAGAAGCATTTGAGGTGCCAATGAAGGGGGGAAGCATGTTACTGAAGAATGTAAGAGTAACGTATTTTGGGAGAAATTGGATTTTGCCAAAATTGGAGGGAAGCTGGTTTGGGAGGGAGTTAGCAGTTGGAATCGGTCTCATCCTGAAAGAGGCGGACATTTTTTTGTTGTACTATGTTGCACATCTGCCAACCTTCCACATTCAAAATGCGGGAGACCCTGGAATTAAGGAAGGAATGCACAGGCTTTGAACTCCAAGGTTGGGATAGTGTCTGTTCTTCTATTGTCTTCCCAACACTGCGGGAGATTTGGCAGGTATGCAAATGCCCACAAGATATGATGCTAAACAAAAAGAAATGTCATGTGGAGTTGTCTTTTCCAGCTGCCTGAGGTTCACGGCATACTCGTCATTCACAAGATGGCCTGGATGCGTTGTCCAAGCAATCAGGAGGGCGTTCCCGTCTACGTCTTATCAAGGCTATCAGCGTTAGGACCATCGAAACAAGGGTGTCTTGACAAGAGAGACAAGCTGGTGCATACTGATGGCTGGAACTCGAGACATGTAGTGGCAAGATGAAAATTTTGCTGACATAGGCACACTTCGTGCAAGTGAGCCCTTGGTCATCCCCCTTGCCTCCTATCAGAGGTTTTCGAGAATACTATAGGTGTGTGGTGTTCTCGAAAACCTCTGATGGGAGGCAAGGGGGATGACCAAGGCTCACTTGCACGAAGTGTGCCTATGTCAGCAAAATTTTCGTCTTGCAGCAATTTTCGTCTTTTCGTCATTGCAGTGTGGGGGATGTTTTGTCTTGTCACTCTGTATCTCCAGTTGCAGTCAACAGACTGTCTACCCGTCTGTACAGCAAAAACTACTACACGTGGCGGTATTAGCTCTGGCATCAAATCCAGACTGTACTGCACTAAGTTAGTGCCGAGGTGGGAATATTTCGAACTCTGTGCGGATTGTCAATGCGGTGTAGTGACGGGAATAAAGAATGACCCTATAATTGTATCGATTTATTGTACAGTGGAGTATGACGGAGTGGGAATAACAAAATAGCTTAGGTTTATTTGCCTCCCATTATGTATGGCAGGGAAATGAACCTAAGCTATTTTATTATGTTGTGCTGTGGTTCTAAATTAATGTGGGGTGAAGTCTGGGTGGTTACAGGTATGCTGCCACAGGGATGTTAGGAGGGTTCATGTTGGCAGATCCATATCTGGTGTACTAATACGCTATGCAAGTGTGTGTCCTTTGTTTTCCTCTTCCTGGAATCAGGGGATAACAACCCCCTTGTGAGGCTCCGTGAAGTGGGTCCCCAGCACTTGCTTCAGCCATGACCTCTGCATCTGAAATATGGCCTTGAGTGTTAACACTGAAAAGAATACGTTGAGGGCCTAGCGGGTACAGTAACAAACATAAAAATGACTATGCAAATAAATCTTCCCCTTTGCGGTCCTTGTTTCACTGGCACGGTTATTTTCCTGCCGACATTACGTTATAAACGCTGGCAGCCGCATCACACAAGATTCCTTTGACAGGATTCGACAATTTTCAGGGCTCGTACATATCCATTATGTTGTGGGACGTGCAAAACGAATTGCAATATTTTCGTGGCTTGACAAAACATACCAAATCCAGTTGATTCCGTTGACGTGCTTGCTGCCGCCTGAAATAGAGCCAGAAATTAGCAACAAGGCTGCAGTAAAATACTTATGCAACGTGAAGTGTCTCGGACGTAGCCAAACACAGATTGCGATGTTTCCACATCCCTGAATGCTGCCATCAGGCTTACACTGTGAACTGTAGAAACATCCACTAGCTGCAATAAGATTAGAATAACGCTGTCATGTGGGAGTGTTACGTTACTCCTGCATAATACAGGCGACAATTAGCACAGCAACAACACACCAATCTTTTTTCTCGAGAGTACGCGTACTATTGCGTCAGGATGCTGCAATCATTGTAATAATTTGTGTACATTAGTAGGCGGTGTGACTGTGACGTTACAATCGGCGGCAAGGCCAGGTGTTCGCGATGATGTTTACTGTGACAACTGATATTTTTCATCGCAGCGTAGCTGTGACCACGCAGGATTGTCACTTACCTCCGTTACTGGTTCCTGCCCTTGTTCCTGATCGAATATGGTAGGCACGGCGTCAATCTTCAGCCGTTTCCGTTTCTGCCATAGCCCGAGCCGAACTTGCAATACATCTTCATCAAAATAGGCGTCGTCGGCGAAATGACAGGAACAGACGCGTGAAACATTCAATCCTTGGGCCACACCACAATAGTGGCTGGCGATCGCTGCCTCCCACTTTCGTTTCGTCTCGCCATTGCGAGGTCGGTGAAATGTAAGCTCGGGATTCGCGTCATAAGTCTTTGTGCACCCGGGCACGTAACACGGGTTTCCTGGCTGTGAAATCGCACGTCAACGGCGTGAAATCCTAGGGCACACGCTGTGGTTCAAAGTACTTCAAAGCAAACGCGACAAGACAACAAGAAAAAGGGTCAGACGCACGCTCAGACACACACAGAACTCCGGCGGGAAGGAGCGCCTCCTGATGGTTGGTTTATCCCGGTGACGTCATCCAGTGTCGGCGCCTTGCGGGGATTGCCGTGCGCGCCGAAAGCGCGAACATTTAAAAATCGTTTCTGAGTCAACCAAGTGGATTTGTGCGGAGAAAATTTGCCGGCGTACATTATGAACGACAGGGAACATGACCATAACAGTTCCGGAACACGCTTCCGGATGCGACTATCCCTTCAAGGGTGTTGATTTACACCAAAACTGAATCAGTTAGGGTATCGTCGAATTACCAGTGTAGATCAACAAGCTGCACACCCGATAAGTAGATGTTATACCCTTGAAGAGGTAATGTGGGTGTACGATAGTTCACACCCTTTTAAGTGTACAGGTTTGAAGGTGTTTTGAAATACACCATGAGAGCTAAGCGTATTTCATTACACTTACAAACTTTTACGCTCAAAGGGGTGTGAGTTATGGTACAACCACTTCACACTCAAAAGGGTGTAAGAAAGTTTAGTGTGTACCCTCTATTTATACATTCTTTCTTTACTGAGAGTTAAAGCGCAACAGCAAGGCAGGGACAGACGAACACACGCGCGCCTTCTGACACGGCTTATCGAAGAAACGCTACCTAACACCCCTGCCACACGTGCACTCTTCAATGATCATTGAAAGCAATCGTCATTGAACACGCGCGTGGTGCCATCTAGGGTGTAGCGTGTCAACCTTTCAGGGAGCATCAGATGCAATGCTTTTTGCGAAGTTGAAATGTTACACGCTTGGTGGCGCCACACGCGTGTTCAATGATCATTGAATTGTGATCAATGATCATTGTTCAATGAAGAATCATTGAAAGCTTCCCGTGTGGCAGGGGTATTATATACAGGGTGGGTGCTCTAATAGGTCAGTCACATTTTCGTGCAAGACGTGATACTTTCTTGGCGCGATACATCCTTGACGCACAGACTTCCTCTACCTCAGAGTAATTAATTTATACCAGAGAAACCTACGAAAAAAATTGTGGTTACCAAGCAGTGTGTAACAAAATAAATACGACCACGCAAGCTCCATCCATCGGTATAGCGCATAGGAAACACATGAAGACGAAAGTTTGCGTGGCCGTATTTATTTTGTTACGTAATTGCTGGTAACCACGATTTTTCGAAGGTTTCTCTGGCATAAACTGCTCTTCACTCTATGGCAACAGAAGTCACATAGGCATAGCGTCACGGTCGAAAATGTGACTGATCCTTTATAGCAACCACCCTGCACATCTACAAGGGAGGGGCGGATGACCGAAGAAAAGCTCGTTCCGAAACGACTTGCTTCCTATACTCAACCAACAAGCAGAAAGATTAGCTCTTCCTTCTACATGTACATGACAAACGGCCATTATGTCTCCGAACTGATAGGCACGACAAAGGAGGAGCGATAGAGTGTCCATGTTAGTGGAAGCGATAAGCAGAGCCCCGCTGAAAAAAATGGGGATCCCACCGTGAGAATAGACGAGTTCAGAAAATCCCAGTGCTCTTTGCGCACGCATTGCATCCTGGGCGCTTGCTGAGCGGGGGAACGAAGAATAATCTTTGGCATTTTGCTTTCGCTGACCTTGACACGTCGTGGACTATGGACCGGCAGGGAGGAAATCGGAACAATTTGGAGGCCGCCCGTTTCTTTCGTATTAGTAAACTCCCACAGTTCAAAGCGGCGCTAAGCACTCTGGGATTTCCTGAACAGCGTCTATTATTCCGACAACACTTTAAGGTGTTATCAGGGAGTTCCTCGTAGGGTTACTAAAATGTTTTTATCCCTATCTTATCGACGTATGGGTATTTTCACGTGTGTCTCTCCAGTACGTAATTGCGATATTTTGTTACGAACTTCCGACGCAGAAGTTCTGAGCAAGTATGAGGCCAGTGTGCCCAGTCAAAGTGTGTTTAAGTGCTCGTCGACTAGCATCAGACACTTTCCATAAGGACTGCATGTGGAAGTACCTGCTACTATATACC
This sequence comes from Ornithodoros turicata, assembly GCF_037126465.1. Classification (NCBI taxonomy): domain Eukaryota; kingdom Metazoa; phylum Arthropoda; class Arachnida; order Ixodida; family Argasidae; genus Ornithodoros; species Ornithodoros turicata. Next base: position 13,363,523 of record NC_088207.1, read on the forward strand.
TTTACTTGTCTAAGGTGATTCGTACAATCCCAACAGACACGATGTACATACCGATGCAAGTTCCCGGCTACTTACAGAGAAAAGGAAGACGACGGATATCCGTGCCTGGTAAGAGACCCGTCTTACCAAAGCATTCCTACTAAATATCTACTGCCCGTTTCGCTTGATATGCGACTAGTAGCAAATATTCCGTTTGAAATAATGAGCTGAAAAGGCTTTTTTCTGTGTTTGGTCTATAGGTGAACCGGTTAGTGACGGGTGCATCTTTTGATACCACCGATGCCTGTACTACCCACATGGGCGTTCCCTGAATTTTTTCAGGGGGGGGGGGGCAAAGCGTGCAACCCCTTCACCTCTTTCACCTGAGACGATTGTGTTCGTGTTAGAGGTCCATATTACTCGTGACATCGGAGAAAATTCAGGACGTCCTATGAACAAAGTGTGTATAATTTTCACAAGTGGCCTCGAAGCTCAAGGGGGGGGCTCCCCCCCACACACCGGCCACTTGCTCCCTCTGCCCGTGACTACCTAGACTACGATGTGCTAGCTCACCATACCACACTGCAGCTTCCTTGGTATGCGGGTATACAACCCTTCAGCCGGAAGCAAGACTGCATGGACTTCCGGTGGAGTAGTTATCGTCGGTGCCCTCGATACTGCGCATTCGTGCGGAGGTGCGACACCGAAGCGGCGGAGAATGGTAGAAATGAAAACGGGCGAATTAGAATGGATCAATTAAATAGGTCACCTCCAATTTTGTGCGGAAATTACGTCAGTGCCTGTTGAATCGATCGCTGAATAAGACAATGAGTCATCACCTGGCTCCAGGTGTCCAAGGATATCGAATCAGAAAAGCGTACTAAACTTCACGGACATGCAAACACTGCTCACGGAGGCCGAGGCGGGAATGAACTCCAGATCGCTAACCTCTGTCTATTGTGTCTATATGAAAGATAACAAAAGAATAGCCCAAGGACGACCCGCCCAAGTGACCAAGAGGTTCTTGAATTCTCCCCATCACGTGATGCATAATTATGACACTGCCATTTGTGAATATCTCCTACCGCTTGTGGCAGAAAAGGTCGCGAAGCTCGTGGACACAGTTGAGAACCCAAAACATATATACTACACGCCACACCAGTCAGTGATAAGGGAGGATCGCGTAATAACCAATATAAGGACAGTATGTGCGTAAAAATCCAGCGAACCGGGAAGAATGTATGAAGAGAATTGCTTCAGGACGAGAGCCGCCGATATTTCGAACAGAGACAGTTCTTTGAAGAAGACCGAGAGACACGGAGACAGAAGGACGACACAGTGTATTGTCCCCCCTTCTGTGTCCGTGTCTTCTTCGTGGATCTATACCAGCTAGCCTGCACCCTTTCCCTTGTTTCATTAGAGTCAGTTCTTCTCTGGGATAAGGATAGTGTGCGATGCCTCATCGCGTGAAGCTCTCACCAAATCATTGAACGATAATTTGGACTCTAGTCCAAACCTAAACCCGGACGTCATGATGGTTCCACCTATAGCTTCCTGTTGCATGCGCTGGCTTTAGTAACTGACGTGCAAAAAGCGTTTCTGAGGATAATGATCAGTGAAGAGGATCGCGACGCCTTGAAATTTCTTTGTGACGAAACATTACCACAGGAAGGGAAGCCATTGTCAAAAATCGAAGTCCGGAGAATGAATAGGGTGACATTTGCAGCAAGGTTACATCATCATCTTCGACTGATCGCGAAGGAGTACCCGGAGACTGTGAGCGGTACTTGAACAATTCGTACACCTGGATTACCTAATATTTGGCGCACAGGATGTCCAGGAAGCAGAATAAATATACATAGAGAAATATCCACAGTAAGGCTTCAATGAAGGAACAGATATTGGGGATCCAACTGCAACAAAATACGTGACATATTTTTCAACGAAAAAGACGCCATAATAATCGGCACGATAAAAGAGGTCCTTGGCATGATATGGCCTGGCACCCTCTCTTTGCCACTGAACGACGTACAGCGTAGTAGAAACACAACAAAGGATGTCATGAAAAGGGATGTTTTGCGCTCGATCGCTTAAATTTATGATCCTCTGGGATTTACCCTGCCTAACACAGTGTCTGGAAAGGTACCACTACAGGACAGAAGGATGTGATGGGGTGGTTGATGCAAAGCCTGCGTCTACTAAAGCAGCGCCGCTGCCAGCGCTGTCAGCGGATGGCAAGTTTCCGTCTACTAGGGCAGCGCGCTCGTTTCGTAGACAACCTGCTGCCGCAGCGCCGCTGCTCCCGCTGGCCAGCGCAGGCAGCAGGTCGGGAGCCGCTGAGCGCGCTGCTGCTGGCTGTGTGACGTCACGATAGCAGACGACATCGCCCGCCGCGTAGTTTGAACATGGCGTCCACATCGACTGCTGTGCTCATCACTGTCACAATAAAAACACCGCAAGGATGCGTGAACGTTCTTTTGTCACTCCAGAAGAAGCAAGCAGAATTGCAGCACGGTACGTACACGGAACTAATTGAAGTACGTTTCATGTGCCGCGATGTACTAACTGAAATAAACCTCACGCGCCCCTTTTCGCGCGGTTTCGGTTCTGCACACATTTGCTTCTCTACAGGAGCAGTTTTGCAACGACGGATCAACGAATTATACAGAACTGAGACGTCCCTCGTGATAAAAGGGAGTCGCCTTCGGGCATATTATTGGTGTAGAAGCGTGAGGCAGGGCTGGAGGCCAAGATGAGGGCGTCACAAAGCTCTCGTCGTCTGCTCGTTGGCCGCCATTTTCAGCAAAACCAGCGAGCGTGTCTACTAAACCAGCGCCTGCTGTCGCTAGCACAGCCCCCTACCGGTGCTGTCGGCGCTTTTTTAGTAGACGCAGCCAAAGCTATGTACGTAATAAGCGACAAGGGGACGAAAACAAAACACAACGAAGTCCCTTCGTTGTGTTTTGTCTTCGTCCTCCTGCCCTACAGGACACAGGGAAAGAGGAACTGGGCTATGCTACTACACGATGTGAATGATAGATGGGGAGCATGGTGTTGCGAAATACCACGCCCAAAAGCTGCACAAATTCCACGTCGCTACGGTACGCACCACCAGGGGTAACGAACAATCTGAGCTACATTCTTCCTCCGCCGCCAACCCTATTGCCCGTGGCACAGCTGTATATGTACTTCTTGGCTGTAAACCATCACAACACCGGGTACACCAGCTGACAGCCAAATCAAGAAGCCAATGAAAGAAGTCGGGTCACAGAAGTCGACAAAGAAGGAAGTCACTGAAAAGGTTAGCCAGGTACAGGACATGACTGCTCGGGATCTGGCAAAAAGGTTGCCACGAAATAACCATCCGAATTCGCCCTAGTTATTGGCCTCACAGTTGTTGTGGGAGGGACCAACCTGGTCAACTGATGATAAGTAATCTTACAGCAGACCTGAGCTGCTGCGCAGAAACACCGCGCAATATGTTGTAAACGAGTAGCGAACGTGTACAGCCACTGTTAAACTGTCACACATGAAACGCTTTAGTAGCACGACTCTACTTTATCGAGTGACAGAGCGGATCATCCGTTTTTCAAAAAACGCAAGGTGAGTGAGACAGGGAGGTCCACAGTCGAAAAGAAATTCACACTGCTGAACTGTATTGGATTAAGGAGGAACAACACTCAGCATTCGTACAGGAAATAACGATTCTTCGCCGAGCGTCACCTCATCCTCATCCCGGCCAACTCACACTACAGCAGACTTCTAATTGCTGCATCCCCTTGCCAACTACTGCATTCTGTAGTGCGTAACACACTCGTTCAACCAAGGGAGAGGCTCTGGGTGATAAGCAGATGAAGCACATCATAAGAGACTGCGCTGAAAGCAGAAAGATAGAAAGCGACTCCGGGCATGTAGATTAAGTCGACGGGCAGCAACAAGCAGACCGCTTGACGATATGTCACCCCTTCCAGGTGGGAAGCATTGATTTCACAGGACCAATAACGCCCAAATGGACAAGGAGGACGTACGAGAAAGTATACATCGCCTTGTTTATGTGCTCTGCCACCAGGGCAGCACGTCTGGAGCTCTGCGAAGTCATGTACGCTTCAAAACTTCAAAAAACTTCGTAAAACTTCAACAGGGCTTCCGCCGATTCATAGCTCGAAGAAAATAACAAACTTTGTTATTCTGTTATGTTAAGTCGGAGTTCTCTACTTTGTTGTCTATAGTTATGTCGTCTCCCGGCTTTTGGAGTATTTTTGTCACTGAAGCGTAAAGCAAAATGAGTGAGATACGAGGTATTTCCTGCTATCTATCTTCTCCTCTGTACAGACTGGCATTCATATGCAAAGTGAGTGATGACCTCATCACGTTTACTTGTGCTGCCCCGGTCTGGAAGATCCTCATGCTGAACTTCAACGTCCTCATAAGCTGCCGTTACTTCACAAGCACTGGGCTCGTGCTCACCATTTGTGCTCACAACGTTGTGGAGCACTGCAGTGCTAATAATTACTCGAAGTGCTGAGTGCATGTTGATACACAGACCCATTTTTAAGACAGGAAAACGACGCTTCCACAACCCATACGACCTTTCATCTGTATTGCGAGTTGATACTGGGGATACTGGGGACTCTTGGTACCTCTTCTCAGCGGTGGTGTGCGGTGTCTCCAAAGGTGTTAATTGGTATTGCCCACAGGGATACCCGAGTCCCCTAGCAGGTGACAACTTGACTGCGTGTGTTCCACTCTTGATCTCAGCCTGCCGCTGTCAAGTATTATCGCACCGGAAGTTGAACCTGGCCAGCCCGCCACAGTGTATAGGTGATATGCAATGCTGAATCGTATACACAGTGCACATTAACGGAGAAGTAACCTTTTGGGCATGGAACAGTTCAGCCGTGTCACCACCAGGTGACTGGTGGAGATACATGCGTGCAATCAATAGCACCTATGACACCTGGAAAGCGGTACATTTTGTAAAAGTTGAACATTATCGGTTTTTTCTCTTCATCGGTCCTTGGAAACTTTATGAACCTGCACGACAAGGAGGCGAGTACACTTGTCACACGTTTACTGATTTACCATACTGTAGCCTTGCTTACCCCCCCCCCCCCCACAGCTATATCTTCTAAAGCAATCTGAAATGTTCCTGTTGCAAAAAACAAAAACAAAAAACTTCAGGCACTCTAGGTTTTGCTTAAGTAATGGCACAGATACACTCCTATTTGCTTTGTACTCCACATATTTGCCAATGTCCATCATAAGGGGATAAACGATGTTACATGCTCGTATCAGCATTCACTTGTGACAGGCGCACCCGCGCTAGCCCACAGCCACAGCCTCCACAACATGGCACAAGGTTACGGTGAACTCTCCTTCCGTGGCACAGCACAAACATGGACTGTCTCGTACTTGTGCTCTTACTCAACACGTCGTTACATCAGTCGTACGATGCAAAGATCAATTGATTTACGTTCCTTTTGAGCTGGGTCTTTGGGGACCAATCCGTACAGCTACTTCGTACACCATGACGGATGAACGCCGCCATATTTGACGCGAGGTTAACCGACGAATATCGGCGGTTCAAGTCGCCCGTCAGATTTAACCGTCCGTTAGCTTGACGGAGCTTGGTGAAACGGAGTCATCAGTTGACGCACAGTCTAGGGAATGTTGATCTTGGTTCAAGTGGTGAACCATGTTGGTGAAACCGGCCCTAAAGGCTGGTTCACACTGCCGCGTTCGCGCTTACGGGCTACGGGTTGCGTTTACGTAGAACCCGTCTCGTTGCCGGCTACGTTCCTCCATCGTTCACATTACTACGTTGCGGCGCTCCGTTCCTCCAATGAGGAGCGGCCTCCTAGAGCGCCATCTTTCCGAAGAAAAGTGAAATAGAGCCACAGAGTAGCATGACGTCCAGCGTCCAGCACCCCGGTGCCGGCTGCTTTGGAAGACAATCAGACATTCCTTGACGATGTTCTTAATTGTTAACTGTTAATGCTCTTAACTTAACGCCATCGTCGACAGTGCAACGCACAACTCGCTACTTCGGACAAATTCATTGAGTGAAGATATCACCTGACAGACCCACTGCTATGCTAATTGTCATCCATGAGTTTTCTTTTTTCGTGGCATCACTGTAGTCGCTTCTTTTGCTATTGTATAGCCAGGAAAACTTCTCAACTTGGAGAATAAGAGCTTCTAAGACAGCAAATGTTTGCGCCATCTTTGCAAGGAAACGGGCGAGACAAAACGCATGCGCGGCATCCGAACTTTTCTGCCATCCTATTGGCCAGTGCGCTTACGGTTACGGAGCTAGCGGGAGAAAAGTTGAAGTTGCCTCAACTCCTTGCGGAAACGATCTTGCGGGCGCCGTCTCTTCGTCGTCATGGCAACCCCCACCGTAAGCGCCCGTAACCCGTAGCCGCAAGCGTAAACGTGACAGTGTGAACCAGCCTTAAGGTGCTCACACGCTAACAGGAACGCGCCCCAGGCTTTATCGCAGGGACCATGTCAGTCTGCCACAAAGCTACCGCATGTCGTAAGCGTTTGGCAGTGTACCAAAGAATACAATGATTTTTCTTAAAGAAAAAAGCTATGAGAGTAGCACAGACGCCGTTTTTTTTAAAGAGAGTATACTATGGATGACAAATTAACAAAAAAATCATGAATGAATTAGGGGATTTCGTGCAAAGGCGAGATAGCAGAATGAGAGACAATCCTCGTTGAAAGCCATCCTGATCACCCGCGTTATCCCGCATTTATGACGCACATTTTTGAAGGCTTCCTACTTGCACTAATACATCTTGTCATCTTCGCAGACGAGACGTTTCAGTCGAGGGAAGTGTCTTGACGGGAGGTGCTTGTCGAGTGCAGCATTTGAGGCAGCGACGGCAACAACAACAACAGCAGCAGCAGCAACAACAACAACAACAGCAACACCAACAACGACAGCAGCACCAACAACAACAGCAGCACCAACAACAACAACAGCAGCAACACAACAGCAGCAGCAAAAGCAACAGCTGGATCATGTGTGTAAATAAAATCTTATACTGCACTCTTAAAAATGAACTTCACCGCATAGCACTCTCCTAGCGAACCATCATCTTGAATGATATCGTTATCTGCCCTGATTTGTGGAAAACGGGAGGCGTACGCCTTTTCTGTGACAATTATGAACAGCATAAGTGTCACAAAAAAGGCGTACGCCTCCTGTTTTCAACAAATCAGGGCAGATAACGATATCATTCGAGATGATGGTTGGCTACGAGCGTGCTATGCGGTGAAGTTCTTTTTTAAGAGTGTGGCATTGAGATTGTTATCGTATGTCTTCATTTCGTGTTTCTAGAAATTTGTGCGACTTGAGTAATATAGATTAACATGACTGGTATCGAACGATGCTATTCGCTCTCAGGTCGAAGGTGTCGGTGCGCTGTGGAGAAACGATGAACTACCGTAGTGTGGACGCGTCGTCTGCTTTTACACGTTTATTCCGCGTTCAGTGCAATAGGTGGAGCATTGGGGAATCGAACAGTATCGTAGCATCGCGGCACAAGTGATCTTTCGATGAATACGCACAATAATTACGGAAAAGAACCATCAACTCCGAACATCGGCCCGCGTATTATCCACACTAGAAAGGTGACAGTGTCGCCAATGTGGATCTTGCGGCGAATAGACACTAAAGCTCACAAAAAGTCTGTGGGTACTGATAGCATTCAGTCCTACAATTGATCACTCATGCCTAGAACCGTCGCGGGTTTGCGTCAGGGGAAGGGTCAGAGCCGTATATTAAAAGGGAGTCTGGCCATTAATGGATCATGCCTGTACCTGAAGCTCCACCCACTTTTGCAGCTTTCCGATCAATGAAGTCTTGACATATGGGGCGCTATCAATAAACTTATCCTCACTATTTGTACCCGTATCCAACATGGGCAGCGCCATTTTGGGTGGCAAGTGGATTGGATGGGATTGAAATGGATACCTCTCGCAATCTGCAAAATTAGTGGATTTGTTTGTGCAAATTTGATGAACGCCACCTAGGGAGCGTAAGGCAGGAAAATGGTTACCCTCCACTTGCACGTTCGAAAGCATGGTGAGCTGATGTACAGGAGGAAGCTAGTCAAAACGAAGAAGGGCACGGAAGTGGTGTCTACCATGAAGACAAAAGCAACGCATAGTTTTGGTACGCATTTTGGTACACATTTTGGCTTTACTTTGATTAAAAATAGTGCAGGTGAAAGATGATAGATAGATAGATAGGCATGACCATATTTTCTTTTCTTGCTAGAGTAGGTAGACCATCTCCTGAGGGAGAGGGAGGCTGTGATAGCCCGCCAAGATGTGAGCTACAGTGAAATTGTAGCGTCCCGCAAAAGTCCTGTGCCCGCACCAATGGCTACACACTACGAAAGGCAACCAAAGGATGTCTCAATTGCAAAAGGAATGCTGCGATTCCCAACACAGTGAGACAACGTCCATTCATCACGACACGGGTTCTCGTAGCTGTATCGGGTTCTCCACGGGTTCTCGTATCTTAGCGATTCCTCAGCTTATCGCTACCGTGACTTGGGCATCAAACTGGAAATTACCCTGATCGAGAGGAAAAGTTTGCATCTCCTGAGATTGAGGGATGCAGATCCCCATCCATTACTTCATTGGTTCTCGTAATTTTGTGGTGAGTAGAATTAGAAGACATTGAGTAATCAGAAATTAAGTAGAATTTTCTGGCGATTCAGATGACAGCTACCGTGACACGTGCATCTAACTGGTAGAGACCCTGATCGACAGAAAATATATCTGCATCCTTCAGAGTCAGGTAACGTTCATCCATCCCTTCATGGGTTGGTGGGTTCATCACTTCAGTATCACTCTAAGAAAGAAATGTAGAATTTCCTACCCAAGCTGATAGAACGTCAGTACTTCTTTCGGGCCAATCCACGCGCCCCTTCTCATTCGCGGGTATAAGCGGTGCCGTCCCTTTCCCTCGTGCCTCTCTCACACGTTTGCTCTAAGAAATGAAGGGTGGAATTTCCTACCCAAGCTGGTAGAACGTCAGTACTTCCTTCGGGCCAATCCATGCGCCCCTTCTCGTCCGCGGGTATAAGCGGTGCCGTCCCTTTCCCTCGTGCCTCTCTCACACGTTTGCTCTAAGAAATGAAGGGTGGAATTTCCTACCCAAGCTGGTAGAACGTCAGTACTTCCTTCGGGCCAATCCATGCGCCCCTTCTCGTCCGCGGGTATAAGCGGTGCCGTCCCTTTCCCTGGTGCCTCTCTCACACGTTTGCTCTAAGAAATGAAGGGTGGAATTTTTTACCCAAACTTGTAGAACGTCGGTACTTCTTTCGGGCCAATCCACGCGCCCCTTCTCATCCGCGGGTATAAGCGGTGCCGTCCCTTTCCCTGGTGCCTCTCTCACACGTTTGCTCTAAGAAATGAAGGGTGGAATTTCCTACCCAAACTGGTAGAACGTCAGTACTTCTTTCGGGCCAATCCACGCGCCCCTTCTCGTCCGCGGGTATAAGCGGTGCCGTCCCTTTCCCTCGTGCCTCTCTCACACGTTTGCTCTAAAAAATGAAGGGTGGAATTTCCTACCCAAGCTGGTAGAACGTCAGTACTTCCTTCGGGCCAATCCATGCGCCCCTTCTCGTCCGCGGGTATAAGCGGTGCCGTCCCTTTCCCTCGTGCCTCTCTCACACGTTTGCTCTAAGAAATGAAGGGTGGAATTTCCTACCCAAGCTGGTAGAACGTCAGTACTTCCTTCGGGCCAATCCATGCGCCCCTTCTCGTCCGCGGGTATAAGCGGTGCCGTCCCTTTCCCTCGTGCCTCTCTCACACGTTTGCTCTAAGAAATGAAGGGTGGAATTTCCTACCCAAACTGGTAGAACGTCAGTACTTCTTTCGGGCCAATCCACGCGCCCCTTCTCGTCCGCGGGTATAAGCGGTGCCGTCCCTTTCCCTGGTGCCTCTCTCACACGTTTGCTCTAAGAAATGAAGGGTGGAATTTCCTACCCAAGCTGGTAGAACGTCAGTACTTCCTTCGGGCCAATCCATGCGCCCCTTCTCATTCGCGGGTATGAGCGGTGACGTCCCTTTCCCTGGTGCCTCTCTCACACGTTTGCTCTAAGAAATGAAGGGTGGAATTTCCTACCCAAGCTGGTAGAACGTCAGTACTTCCTTCGGGCCAATCCATGCGCCCCTTCTCGTCCGCGGGTATAAGCGGTCCCGTCCCTTTCCCTGGTGCCTCTCTCACACGTTTGCTCTAAGAAATGAAGGGTGGAATTTTTTACCCAAACTTGTAGAACGTCGGTACTTCTTTCGGGCCAATCCACGCGCCCCTTCTCATCCGCGGGTATAAGCGGTGCCGTCCCTTTCCCTGGTGCCTCTCTCACACGTTTGCTCTAAGAAATGAAGGGTGGAATTTCCTACCCAAACTGGTAGAACGTCAGTACTTCTTTCGGGCCAATCCACGCGCCCCTTCTCGTCTGCGGGTATAAGCGGTGCCGTCCCTTTCCCTGGTGCCTCTCTCACACGTTTGCTCTAAGAAATGAAGGGTGGAATTTCCTACCCAAACTGGTAGAACGTCAGTACTTCTTTCGGGCCAATCCACGCGCCCCTTCTCGTCCGCGGGTATAAGCGGTGCCGTCCCTTTCCCTGGTGCCTCTCTCACACGTTTGCTCTAAGAAATGAAGGGTGGAATTTCCTACCCAAGCTGGTAGAACGTCAGTACTTCCTTCGGGCCAATCCATGCGCCCCTTCTCGTCCGCGGGTATAAGCGGTCCCGTCCCTTTCCCTGGTGCCTCTCTCACACGTTTGCTCTAAGAAATGAAGGGTGGAATTTTTTACCCAAACTTGTAGAACGTCGGTACTTCTTTCGGGCCAATCCACGCGCCCCTTCTCATCCGCGGGTATAAGCGGTGCCGTCCCTTTCCCTGGTGCCTCTCTCACACGTTTGCTCTAAGAAATGAAGGGTGGAATTTCCTACCCAAACTGGTAGAACGTCAGTACTTCTTTCGGGCCAATCCACGCGCCCCTTCTCGTCTGCGGGTATAAGCGGTGCCGTCCCTTTCCCTGGTGCCTCTCTCACACGTTTGCTCTAAGAAATGAAGGGTGGAATTTCCTACCCAAACTGGTAGAACGTCAGTACTTCTTTCGGGCCAATCCACGCGCCCCTTCTCGTCCGCGGGTATAAGCGGTGCCGTCCCTTTCCCTGGTGCCTCTCTCACACGTTTGCTCTAAGAAATGAAGGGTGGAATTTCCTACCCAAACTAGTAGAACGTCAGTACTTCTTTCGGGCCAATCCACGCGCCCCTTCTCGTCCGCGGGTATAAGCGGTGCCGTCCCTTTCCCTGGTGCCTCTCTCACACGTTTGCTCTAAGAAATGAAGGGTGGAATTTCCTACCCAAACTGGTAGAACGTCAGTACTTCGTTCGGGCCAATCCACGCGCCCCTTCTCATTCGCGGGTATAAGCGGTGACGTCCCTTTCCCTGGTGCCTCTCTCACACGTTTGCTCTAAGAAATGAAGGGTGGAATTTCCTACCCAAACTGGTAGAACGTCAGTACTTCCTTCGGGCCAATCCATGCGCCCCTTCTCATTCGCGGGTATAAGCGGTGCCGTCCCTTTCCCTGGTGCCTCTCTCACACGTTTGCTCTAAGAAATGAAGGGTGGAATTTCCTACCCAAACTGGTAGAACGTCAGTACTTCGTTCGGGCCAATCCACGCGCCCCTTCTCATTCGCGGGTATAAGCGGTGACGTCCCTTTCCCTGGTGCCTCTCTCACACGTTTGCTCTAAGAAATGAAGGGTGGAATTTCCTACCCAAACTGGTAGAACGTCAGTACTTCCTTCGGGCCAATCCATGCGCCCCTTCTCATTCGCGGGTATAAGCGGTGACGTCCCTTTCCCTGGTGCCTCTCTCACACGTTTGCTCTAAGAAATGAAGGGTGGAATTTCCTACCCAAACTGGTAGAACGTCAGTACTTCCTTCGGGCCAATCCATGCGCCCCTTCTCATTCGCGGGTATAAGCGGTGACGTCCCTTTCCCTGGTGCCTCTCTCACACGTTTGCTCTAAGAAATGAAGGGTGGAATTTCCTACCCAAACTGGTAGAACGTCAGTACTTCCTTCGGGCCAATCCATGCGCCCCTTCTCATTCGCGGGTATAAGCGGTGACGTCCCTTTCCCTGGTGCCTCTCTCACACGTTTGCTCTAAGAAATGAAGGGTGGAATTTCCTACCCAAACTGGTAGAACGTCAGTACTTCGTTCGGGCCAATCCACGCGCCCCTTCTCATTCGCGGGTATAAGCGGTGACGTCCCTTTCCCTGGTGCCTCTCTCACACGTTTGCTCTAAGAAATGAAGGGTGGAATTTCCTACCCAAACTGGTAGAACGTCAGTACTTCCTTCGGGCCAATCCATGCGCCCCTTCTCATTCGCGGGTATAAGCGGTGACGTCCCTTTCCCTGGTGCCTCTCTCACACGTTTGCTCTAAGAAATGAAGGGTGGAATTTCCTACCCAAACTGGTAGAACGTCAGTACTTCCTTCGGGCCAATCCATGCGCCCCTTCTCATTCGCGGGTATAAGCGGTGACGTCCCTTTCCCTGGTGCCTCTCTCACACGTTTGCTCTAAGAAATGAAGGGTGGAATTTCCTACCCAAACTGGTAGAACGTCAGTACTTCCTTCGGGCCAATCCATGCGCCCCTTCTCATTCGCGGGTATAAGCGGTGACGTCCCTTTCCCTGGTGCCTCTCTCACACGTTTGCTCTAAGAAATGAAGGGTGGAATTTCCTACCCAAGCTGGTAGAACGTCAGTACTTCCTTCGGGCCAATCCATGCGCCCCTTCTCATTCGCGGGTATGAGCGGTGACGTCCCTTTCCCTGGTGCCTCTCTCACACGTTTGCTCTAAGAAATGAAGGGTGGAATTTCCTACCCAAACTGGTAGAACGTCAGTACTTCCTTCGGGCCAATCCATGCGCCCCTTCTCATTCGCGGGTATAAGCGGTGACGTCCCTTTCCCTGGTGCCTCTCTCACACGTTTGCTCTAAGAAATGAAGGGTGGAATTTCCTACCCAAACTGGTAGAACGTCAGTACTTCCTTCGGGCCAATCCATGCGCCCCTTCTCATTCGCGGGTATAAGCGGTGACGTCCCTTTCCCAGGTGCCTCTCTCACACGTTTGCTCTAAGAAATGAAGGGTGGAATTTCCTACCCAAGCTGGTAGAACGTCAGTACTTCCTACGGGCCAATCCATGCGCCCCTTCTCATTCGCGGGTATGAGCGGTGACGTCCCTTTCCCTGGTGCCTCTCTCACACGTTTGCTCTAAGAAATGAAGGGTGGAATTTCCTACCCAAACTGGTAGAACGTCAGTACTTCCTTCGGGCCAATCCATGCGCCCCTTCTCATTCGCGGGTATAAGCGGTGACGTCCCTTTCCCTGGTGCCTCTCTCACACGTTTGCTCTAAGAAATGAAGGGTGGAATTTCCTACCCAAACTGGTAGAACGTCAGTACTTCCTTCGGGCCAATCCATGCGCCCCTTCTCATTCGCGGGTATAAGCGGTGACGTCCCTTTCCCTGGTGCATCTCTCACACGTTTGCTCTAAGAAATGAAGGGCGGAATTTCCTACCCAAGCTGGTAGAACGTCAGTACTTCCTTCGGGCAAATCCATGCGCCCCTTCTCATTCGCGGGTATAAGCGGTGACGTCCCTTTCCCTGGTGCCTCTCTCACACGTTTGCTCTAAGAAATGAAGGGTGGAATTTCCTACCCAAACTGGTAGAACGTCAGTGCTTCCTTCGGGCCAATCCATGCGCCCCTTCTCATTCGCGGGTATAAGCGGTGATGTCCCTTTCCCTGGTGCCTCTCTCACACGTTTGCTCAAGGAAATGAAGGGTGGAATTTCCTACCCAAACTGGTAGAACGTCAGTACTTCCTTCGGGCCAATCCATGCGCCCCTTCTCATTCGCGGGTATAAGCGGTGACGTCCCTTTCCCTGGTGCCTCTCTCACACGTTTGCTCTAAGAAATGAAGGGTGGAATTTCCTACCCAAACTGGTAGAACGTCAGTACTTCTTTCGGGCCAATCCATGCGCCCCTTCTCATTCGCGGGTATAAGCGGTGATGTCCCTTTCCCTGGTGCCTCTCTCACACGTTTGCTCTAAGAAATGAAGGGTGGAATTTCCTACCCAAGCTGGTAGAACGTCAGTACTTCCTTCGGGCCAATCCATGCGCCCCTTCTCATTCGCGGGTATAAGCGGTGACGTCCCTTTCCCTGGTGCCTCTCTCACACGTTTGCTCTAAGAAATGAAGGGTGGAATTTCCTACCCAAACTGGTAGAACGTCAGTACTTCTTTCGGGCCAATCCACGCGCCCCTTCTCGTCCGCGGGTATAAGCGGTGCCGTCCCTTTCCCTGGTGCCTCTCTCACACGTTTGCTCTAAGAAATGAAGGGTGGAATTTCCTACCCAAACTGGTAGAACGTCAGTACTTCTTTCGGGCCAATCCACGCGCCCCTTCTCATTCGCGGGTATAAGCGGTGCCGTCCCTTTCCCTGGTGCCTCTCTCACACGTTTGCTCTAAGAAATGAAGGGTGGAATTTCCTACCCAAACTGGTAGAACGTCAGTGCTTCTTTCGGGCCAATCCACGCGCCCCTTCTCATTCGCGGGTATAAGCGGTGCCGTCCCTTTCCCTGGTGCCTCTCTCACACGTTTGCTCTAAGAAATGAAGGGTGGAATTTCCTACCCAAACTGGTAGAACGTCAGTACTTCTTTCGGGCCAATCCACGCGCCCCTTCTCGTCCGCGGGTATATGCGGTGCCGTCCCTTTCCCTGGTGCCTCTCTCACACGTTTGCTCTAAGAAATGAAGGGTGGAATTTCCTACCCAAACTGGTAGAACGTCAGTACTTCTTTCGGGCCAATCCACGCGCCCCTTCTCGTCCGCGGGTATAAGCGGCGCCGTCCCTTTCCCTGGTGCCTCTCTCAAACGTTTGCTCTACGAAATGACTGATGGAATTTCTTACCCAAACTGGTAGAACGTCAGTACTTCTTTCGGGCCAATCCACGCGCCCCTTCTCATTCGCGGGTATAAGCGGTGCCGTCCCTTTCCCTGGTGCCTCTCTCACACGTTTGCTCTAAGAAATGAAGGGTGGAATTTCCTACCCAAACTGGTAGAACGTCAGTACTTCTTTCGGGCCAATCCACGCGCCCCTTCTCGTCCGCGGGTATAAGCGGTGCCGTCCCTTTCCCTGGTGCCTCTCTCACACGTTTGCTCTAAGAAATGAAGGGTGGAATTTCCTACCCAAACTGGTAGAACGTCAGTACTTCTTTCGGGCCAATCCACGCGCCCCTTCTCGTCCGCGGGTATAAGCGGTGCCGTCCCTTTCCCTGGTGCCTCTCGCACACGTTTGCTCTACGAAATGACTGATGGAATTTCTTACCCAAACTGGTAGAACGTCAGTACTTCTTTCGGGCCAATCCACGCGCCCCTTCTCATTCGCGGGTATAAGCGGTGCCGTCCCTTTCCCTGGTGCCTCTCTCACACGTTTGCTCTAAGAAATGAAGGGTGGAATTTCCTACCCAAACTGGTAGAACGTCAGTGCTTCTTTCGGGCCAATCCACGCGCCCCTTCTAATTCGCGGGTATAAGCGGTGCCGTCCCTTTCCCTGGTGCCTCTCTCACACGTTTGCTCTAAGAAATGAAGGGTGGAATTTCCTACCCAAACTGGTAGAACGTCAGTACTTCTTTCGGGCCAATTCACGCGCCCCTTCTCGTCCGCGGGTATAAGCGGTGCCGTCCCTTTCCCTGGTGCCTCTCTCACACGTTTGCTCTAAGAAATGAAGGGTGGAATTTCCTACCCAAACTGGTAGAACGTCAGTACTTCTTTCGGGCCAATCCACGCGCCCCTTCTCGTCCGCGGGTATAAGCGGTGCCGTCCCTTTCCCTCGTGCCTCTCTCAAACGTTTGCTCTACGAAATGACTGATGGAATTTCTTACCCAAACTGGTAGAACGTCAGTACTTCTTTCGGGCCAATCCACGCGCCCCTTCTCATTCGCGGGTATAAGCGGTGCCGTCCCTTTCCCTGGTGCCTCTCTCACACGTTTGCTCTAAGAAATGAAGGGTGGAATTTCCTACCCAAACTGGTAGAACGTCAGTACTTCTTTCGGGCCAATCCACGCGCCCCTTCTCGTCCGCGGGTATAAGCGGTGCCGTCCATTTCCCTGGTGCCTCTCTCACACGTTTGCTCTAAGAAATGAAGGGTGGAATTTCCTACCCAAACTGGTAGAACGTCAGTACTTCCTTCGGGCCAATCCATGCGCCCCTTCTCATTCGCGGGTATAAGCGGTGATGTCCCTTTCCCTGGTGCCTCTCTCACACGTTTGCTCTAAGAAATGAAGGGTGGAATTTCCTACCCAAGCTGGTAGAACGTCAGTACTTCCTTCGGGCCAATCCATGCGCCGCTTCTCATTCGCGGGTATAAGCGGTGACGTCCCTTTCCCTGGTGCCTCTCTCACACGTTTGCTCTAAGAAATGAAGGGTGGAATTTCCTACCCAAACTGGTAGAACGTCAGTACTTCTTTCGGGCCAATCCACGCGCCCCTTCTCGTCCGCGGGTATAAGCGGTGCCGTCCCTTTCCCTGGTGCCTCTCTCACACGTTTGCTCTAAGAAATGAAGGGTGGAATTTCCTACCCAAACTGGTAGAACGTCAGTCTTCTTTCGGGCCAATCCACGCGCCCCTTCTCATTCGCGGGTATAAGCGGTGCCGTCCCTTTCCCTGGTGCCTCTCTCACACGTTTGCTCTAAGAAATGAAGGGTGGAATTTCCTACCCAAACTGGTAGAACGTCAGTGCTTCTTTCGGGCCAATCCACGCGCCCCTTCTCATTCGCGGGTATAAGCGGTGCCGTCCCTTTCCCTGGTGCCTCTCTCACACGTTTGCTCTAAGAAATGAAGGGTGGAATTTCCTACCCAAACTGGTAGAACGTCAGTACTTCTTTCGGGCCAATTCACGCGCCCCTTCTCGTCCGCGGGTATAAGCGGTGCCGTCCCTTTCCCTGGTGCCTCTCTCACACGTTTGCTCTAAGAAATGAAGGGTGGAATTTCCTACCCAAACTGGTAGAACGTCAGTACTTCTTTCGGGCCAATCCACGCGCCCCTTCTCGTCCGCGGGTATAAGCGGTGCCGTCCCTTTCCCTGGTGCCTCTCTCAAACGTTTGCTCTACGAAATGACTGATGGAATTTCTTACCCAAACTGGTAGAACGTCAGTACTTCTTTCGGGCCAATCCATGCGCCCCTTCTCGTCCGCGGGTATAAGCGGTGCCGTCCCTTTCCCTGGTGCCTCTCTCACACGTTTGCTCTAAGAAATGAAGGGTGGAATTTCCTACCCAAACTGGCAGAACGTCAGTACTTCTTTCGGGCCAATCCACGCGCCCCTTCTCGTCCGCGGGTATAAGCGGTGCCGTCCCTTTCCCTGGTGCCTCTCTCACACGTTTGCTCTACGAAATGACTGATGGAATTTCTTACCCAAACTGGTATAACGTCAGTACTTCTTTCGGGCCAATCCACGCGCCCCTTCTCATTCGCGGGTATAAGCGGTGCCGTCCCTTTCCCTGGTGCCTCTCTCACACGTTTGCTCTAAGAAATGAAGGGTGGACTTTCCTACCCAAACTGGTAGAACGTCAGTACTTCTTTCGTGCCAATCCACGCGCCCCTTCTCATTCGCGGGTATAAGCGGTGCCGTCCCTTTCCCTGGTGCCTCTCTCACACGTTTGCTGTAAGAAATGAAGGGTGGAATTTCCTACCCAAACTGGTAGAACGTCAGCACTTCTTTCGGGCCAATCCACGCGCCCCTTCTCATTCGCGGGTATAAGCGGTGCCGTCCCTTTCCCTGGTGCCTCTCTCACACGTTTGCTCTAAGAAATGAAGGGTGGAATTTCCTACCCAAACTGGTAGAACGTCATTACTTCTTTCGGGCCAATCCACGCGCCCCTTCTCATTCGCGGGTATAAGCGGTGCCGTCCCTTTCCCTGGTGCCTCTCTCACACGTTTGCTCTAAGAAATGAAGGGTGGAATTTCCTACCCAAACTGGTAGAACGTCAGTACTTCTTTCGGGCCAATCCACGCGCCCCTTCTCGTCCGCGGGTATAAGCGGTGCCGTCCCTTTCCCTGGTGCCTCTCTCAAACGTTTGCTCTACTTAATGACTGATGGAATTTCTTACCCAAACTGGTAGAACGTCAGTACTTCTTTCGGGCCAATCCACGCGCCCCTTCTCATTCGCGGGTATAAGCGGTGCCGTCCCTTTCCCTGGTGCCTCTCTCACACGTTTGCTCTAAGAAATGAAGGGTGGAATTTCCTACCCAAACTGGTAGAACGTCAGTACTTCTTTCGGGCCAATCCATGCGCCCCTTCTCGTCCGCGGGTATAAGCGGTGCCGTCCCTTTCCCTGGTGCCTCTCTCACACGTTTGCTCTAAGAAATGAAGGGTGGAATTTCCTACCCAAACTGGCAGAACGTCAGTACTTCTTTCGGGCCAATCCACGCGCCCCTTCTCGTCCGCGGGTATAAGCGGTGCCGTCCCTTTCCCTGGTGCCTCTCTCACACGTTTGCTCTACGAAATGACTGATGGAATTTCTTACCCAAACTGGTATAACGTCAGTACTTCTTTCGGGCCAATCCACGCGCCCCTTCTCATTCGCGGGTATAAGCGGTGCCGTCCCTTTCCCTGGTGCCTCTCTCACACGTTTGCTCTAAGAAATGAAGGGTGGACTTTCCTACCCAAACTGGTAGAACGTCAGTACTTCTTTCGTGCCAATCCACGCGCCCCTTCTCATTCGCGGGTATAAGCGGTGCCGTCCCTTTCCCTGGTGCCTCTCTCACACGTTTGCTGTAAGAAATGAAGGGTGGAATTTCCTACCCAAACTGGTAGAACGTCAGCACTTCTTTCGGGCCAATCCACGCGCCCCTTCTCATTCGCGGGTATAAGCGGTGCCGTCCCTTTCCCTGGTGCCTCTCTCACACGTTTGCTCTAAGAAATGAAGGGTGGAATTTCCTACCCAAACTGGTAGAACGTCATTACTTCTTTCGGGCCAATCCATGCGCCCCTTCTCATTCGCGGGTATAAGCGGTGCCGTCCCTTTCCCTGGTGCCTCTCTCACACGTTTGCTCTAAGAAATGAAGGGTGGAATTTCCTACCCAAACTGGTAGAACGTCAGTACTTCTTTCGGGCCAATCCACGCGCCCCTTCTCATTCGCGGGTATAAGCGGTGCCGTCCCTTTCCCTGGTGCCTCTCTCACACGTTTGCTCTAAGAAATGAAGGGTGGAATTTCCTACCCAAACTGGTAGAACGTCATTACTTCTTTCGGGCCAATCCACGCGCCCCTTCTCATTCGCGGGTATAAGCGGTGCCGTCCCTTTCCCTGGTGCCTCTCTCACACGTTTGCTCTAAGAAATGAAGGGTGGAATTTCCTACCCAAACTGGTAGAACGTCAGTACTTCCTTCGGGCCAATCCACGCGCCCCTTCTTGTCCGCGGGTATAAGCGGTGCCGTCCCTTTCCCTGGTGCCTCTCTCAAACGTTTGCTCTAAGAAATGAAGGGTGGAATTTCCTACCCAAACTGGTAGAACGTCAGTACTTCTTTCGGGCCAATCCACGCGCCCCTTCTCGTCCGCGGGTATAAGCGGTGCCGTCCCTTTCCCTGGTGCCTCTCTCAAACGTTTGCTCTACGAAATGACTGATGGAATTTCTTACCCAAACTGGTAGAACGTCAGTACTTCTTTCGGGCCAATCCACGCGCCCCTTCTCATTCGCGGGTATAAGCTGTGCCGTCCCTTTCCCTGGTGCCTCTCTCACACGTTTGCTCTACACTCTTAAAAATGAACTTCACCGCATAGCACGTAACTAGCCAACCATCACCTAGAATGATATCGTTATCTGCCCTGATTTGTTGGAAACGGGAGGCGTGCGCCTTTTCTGTGACACTTATGCTGTTAATAATTGTCACAGAAAAGGCGTACGCCTCCCGTTTTCAGCAAATCAGGGCAGATAACGATATCATTCGAGATGATGGTTGGCTAGTTACGTGCTATGCGGTGAAGTTCATTTTTAAGAGTGTACGAAATGAAGGGTGGAATTTCCTACCCAAACTGGTAGAACGTCAGTACTTCTTTCGGGCCAATCCACGCGCCCCTTCTCATTCGCGGGTATAAGCGGTGCCGTCCCTTTCCCTGGTGCCTCTCTCACACGTTTGCTCTACGAAATGAATGATGGAATTTCTTACCCAAACTAGTAGAACGTCAGTACTTCTTTCGGGCCAATCCACGCGCTCCTTCTCATCCGCGGGTATAAGCTGTGCCGTCCCTTTCCCTGGTGCCTCTCTCACACGTCTGCTCTAAGAAATGAAGGGTGGAATTTCCTACCCAAACTGGTAGAACGTCAGTACTTCTTTCTGGCCAATCCACGCGCCCCTTCTCGTCCGCGGGTATAAGCGGTGCCGTCCCTTTCCCTGGTGCCTCTCTCACACGTTTGCTCTAAGAAATGAAGGGTGGAATTTCCTACCCAAACTGGTAGAACGTCAGTACTTCGTTCGGGCCAATCCACGCGCCCCTTCTCGTCCGCGGGTGTAAGCGGTGCCGTCCCTTTCCCTGGTGCCTCTCTCACACGTTTGCTCTAAGAAATGAAGGGTGGAATTTCCTACCCAAACTGGTAGAACCTCAGTACTTCGTTCGTGCCAATCCACGCGCCCCTTCTCGTCCGCGGGTGTAAGCGGTGCCGTTCCTTTCCCTGGTGCCTCTCTCACACGTTTGCTCTAAGAAATGAAGGGTGGAATTTCCTACCCAAACTGGTAGAACGTCAGTATTTCGTTCGGGCCAATCCACGCGCCCCTTCTCGTCCGCGGGTGTAAGCGGTGCCGTCCCTTTCCCTGGTGCCTCTCTCACACGTTTGCTCTAAGAAATGAAGGGTGGAATTTCCTACCCAAACTGGTAGAACGTCAGTACTTCGTTCGGGCCAATCCACGCGCCCCTTCTCGTCCGCGGGTGTAAGCGGTGCCGTCCCTTTCCCTGGTGCCTCTCTCACACGTTTGCTCTAAGAAATGAAGGGTGGAATTTCCTACCCAAACTGGTAGAACGTCAGTACTTCGTTCGGGCCAATCCACGCGCCCCTTCTCGTCCGCGGGTGTAAGCGGTGCCGTCCCTTTCCCTGGTGCCTCTCTCACACGTTTGCTCTAAGAAATGAAGGGTGGAATTTCCTACCCAAACTGGTAGAACGTCAGTACTTCTTTCTGGCCAATCCACGCGCCCCTTCTCGTCCGCGGGTATAAGCGGTGCCGTCCCTTTCCCTGGTGCCTCTCTCACACGTTTGCTCTAAGAAATGAATGGTGGAATTTTTTACCCAAACTGGTAGAACGTCAGTACTTCTTTCGGGCCAATCCACACGCCCCTTCTCATCCGCGGGTATAAGCGGTGCCGTCCCTTTCCCTGGTGCCTCTCTCACACGTTTGCTCTAAGAAATGAAGGGTGGAATTTCCTACCCAAACTGGTAGAACGTCAGTACTTCTTTCGGGCCAATCCACGCGCCCCTTCTCGTCCGCGGGTATAAGCGGTGCCGTTCCTTTCCCTGGTGCCTCTCTCACACGTTTGCTCTAAGAAATGAAGGGTGGAATTTCCTACCCAAACTGGTAGAACGTCAGTACTTCGTTCGGGCCAATCCACGCGCCCCTTCTCATCCGCGGGTATAAGCGGTGCAGTCCGTTTCCCTGGTGCCTCTGTCACACGTTTGCTCTAAGAAATGAAGGGTGGAATTTCCTACCCAAACTGGTAGAACGTCAGTACTTCTTTCGGGCCAATCCACGCGCCCCTTCTCGTCCGCGGGTATAAGCGGTGCCGTCCCTTTCCCTGGTGCCTCTCTCACACGTTTGCTCTAAGAAATGAAGGGTGGAATTTCCTACCCAAACTGGTAGAACGTCAGTACTTCGTTCGGGCCAATCCACGCGCCCCTTCTCGTCCGCGAGTGTAAGCGGTGCCGTCCCTTTCCCTGGTGCCTCTCTCACACGTTTGCTCTAAGAAATGAAGGGTGGAAGTTCCTACCCAAACTGGTAGAACGTCAGTACTTCGTTCGGGCCAATCCACGCGCCCCTTCTCGTCCGCGGGTATAAGCGTTGCCGTCCCTTTCCCTGGTGCCTCTCTCACACGTTTGCTCTAAGAAATGAAGGGTGGAATTTCCTACCCAAACTGGTAGAACGTCAGTACTTCGTTCGGGCCAATCCACGCGCCCCTTCTTGTCCGCGGGTGTAAGCGGTGCCGTCCCTTTCCCTGGTGCCTCTCTCACACGTTTGCTCTAAGAAATGAAGGGTGGAATTTCCTACCCAAACTGGTAGAATGTCAGTACTTCGTTCGGGCCAATCCACGCGCCCCTTCTCGTCCGCGGGTGTAAGCGGTGCCGTCCCTTTCCCTGGTGCCTCTCTCACACGTTTGCTCTAAGAAATGAAGGGTGGAATTTCCTACCCAAACTGGTAGAACGTCAGTACTTCGTTCGGGCCAATCCACGCGCCCCTTCTCGTCCGCGGGTGTAAGCGGTGCCGTCCCTTTCCCTGGTGCCTCTCTCACACGTTTGCTCTAAGAAATGAAGGGTGGAATTTCCTACCCAAACTGGTAGAACGTCTGTACTTCGTTCGGGCCAATCCACGCGCCCCTTCTCGTCCGCGGGTGTAAGCGGTGCCGTCCCTTTCCCTGGTGCCTCTCTCACACGTTTGCTCTAAGAAATGAAGGGTGGAATTTCCTACCCAAACTGGTAGAACGTCAGTACTTCGTTCGGGCCAATCCACGCGCCACTTCTCGTCCGCGGGTGTAAGCGGTGCCGTCCCTTTCCCTGGTGCCTCTCTCACACGTTTGCTCTAAGAAATGAAGGGTGGAATTTCCTACCCAAACTGGTAGAACGTCAGTACTTCTTTCTGGCCAATCCACGCGCCCCTTCTCGTCCGCGGGTATAAGCGGTGCCGTCCCTTTCCCTGGTGCCTCTCTCACACGTTTGCTCTAAGAAATGAAGGGTGGAATTTCCTACCCAAACTGGTAGAACGTCAGTACTTCGTTCGGGCCAATCCACGCGCCCCTTCTCGTCCGCGGGTGTAAGCGGTGCCGTCCCTTTCCCTGGTGCCTCTCTCACACGTTTGCTCTAAGAAATGAAGGGTGGAATTTCCTACCCAAACTGGTAGAATGTCAGTACTTCGTTCGGGCCAATCCACGCGCCCCTTCTCGTCCGCGGGTGTAAGCGGTGCCGTCCCATTCCCTGGTGCCTCTCTCACACGTTTGCTCTAAGAAATGAAGGGTGGAATTTCCTACCCAAACTGGTCGAACGTCAGTACTTCGTTCGGGCCAATCCACGCGCCCCTTCTCGTCCGCGGGTATAAGCGGTGCCGTCCCTTTCCCTGGTGCCTCTCTCACATGTTTGCTCTAAGAAATGAAGGGTGGAATTTTTTACCCAAACTGGTAGAACGTCAGTACTTCTTTCGGGCCAATCCACGCGCCCCTTCTCATCCGCGGGTATAAGCGGTGCCGTCCCTTTCCCTGGTGCCTCTCTCACACGTTTGCTCTAAGAAATGAAGGGTGGAATTTCCTACCCAAACTGGTAGAACGTCAGTACTTCTTTCGGGCCAATCCACGCGCCCCTTCTCGTCCGCGGGTATAAGCGGTGCCGTCCCTTTCCCTGGTGCCTCTCTCACACGTTTGCTCTAAGAAATGAAGGGTGCAATTTCCTACCCAAACTGGTAGAACGTCAGTACTTCGTTCGGGCCAATCCACGCGCCCCATCTCGTCCGCGGGTATAAGCGTTGCCGTCCCTTTCCCTGGTGCCTCTCTCACACGTTTGCTCTAAGAAATGAAGGGTGGAATTTCCTACCCAAACTGGTAGAACGTCAGTACTTCGTTCGGGCCAATCCACGCGCCCCTTCTCGTCCGCGGGTATAAGCGGTGCAGTCCGTTTCCCTGGTGCCTCTCTCACACGTTTGCTCTAAGAAATGAAGGGTGGAATTTCCTACCCAAACTGGTAGAACGTCACTACTTCTTTCGGGCCAATCCACGCGCCCCTTCTCGTCCGCGGGTATAAGCGGTGCAGTCCGTTTCCCTGGTGCCTCTCTCACACGTTTGCTCTAAGAAATGAAGGGTGGAATTTTCTACCCAAACTGGTAGAACGTCAGTACTTCTTTCGGGCCAATCCACGCGCCCCTTCTCGTCCGCGGGTATAAGCGGTGCCGTCCCTTTCCCTGGTGCCTCTCTCACACGTTTGCTCTAAGAAATGAAGGGTGGAATTTCCTACCCAAACTGGTAGAACGTCAGTACTTCGTTCGGGCCAATCCACGCGCCCCTTCTCATCCGCGGGTATAAGCGGTGCAGTCCGTTTCCCTGGTGCCTCTGTCACACGTTTGCTCTAAGAAATGAAGGGTGGAATTTCCTACCCAAACTGGTAGAACGTCAGTACTTCGTTCGGGCCAATCCACGCGCCCCATCTCGTCCGCGGGTATAAGCGGTGCAGTCCGTTTCCCTGGTGCCTCTCTCACACGTTTGCTCTAAGAAATGAAGGGTGGAATTTTCTACCCAAACTGGTAGAACGTCAGTACTTCTTTCGGGCCAATCCACGCGCCCCTTCTCGTCCGCGGGTATAAGCGGTGCCGTCCCTTTCCCTGGTGCCTCTCTCACACGTTTGCTCTAAGAAATGAAGGGTGGAATTTCCTACCCAAACTGGTAGAACGTCAGTACTTCGTTCGGGCCAATCCACGCGCCCCTTCTCGTCCGCGGGTGTAAGCGGTGCCGTCCCTTTCCCTGATGCCTCTCTCACACGTTTGCTCTAAGAAATGAAGGGTGGAAGTTCCTACCCAAACTGGTAGAACGTCAGTACTTCTTTCAGGCCAATCCACGCGCCCCTTCTCGTCCGCTGGTATAAGCGGTGCCGTCCCTTTCCCTGGTGCCTCTCTCACACGTTTGCTCTAAGAAATGAAGGGTGGAATTTTTTACCCAAACTGGTAGAACGTCAGTACTTCGTTCGGGCCAATCCACGCGCCCCTTCTCGTCCGCGGGTGTAAGCGGTGCCGTCCCTTTCCCTGGTGCCTCTCTCACACGTTTGCTCTAAGAAATGAAGGGTGGAATTTCCTACCCAAACTGGTAGAACGTCAGTACTTCGTTCGGGCCAATCCACGGGCCCCTTCTCGTCCGCGGGTATAAGCGGTGCCGTCCCTTTCCCTGGTGCCTCTCTCACATGTTTGCTCTAAGAAATGAAGGGTGGAATTTTTTACCCAAACTGGTAGAACGTCAGTACTTCTTTCGGGCCAATCCACGCGCCCCTTCTCATCCGCGGGTATAAGCGGTGCCGTCCCTTTCCCTGGTGCCTCTCTCACACGTTTGCTCTAAGAAATGAAGGGTGGAATTTCCTACCCAAACTGGTAGAACGTCAGTACTTCTTTCGGGCCAATCCACGCGCCCCTTCTCGTCCGCGGGTATAAGCGGTGCCGTCCCTTTCCCTGGTGCCTCTCTCACACGTTTGCTCTAAGAAATGAAGGGTGCAATTTCCTACCCAAACTGGTAGAACGTCAGTACTTCGTTCGGGCCAATCCACGCGCCCCTTCTCATCCGCGGGTATAAGCGGTGCAGTCCGTTTCCCTGGTGCCTCTGTCACACGTTTGCTCTAAGAAATGAAGGGTGGAATTTCCTACCCAAACTGGTAGAACGTCAGTACTTCGTTCGGGCCAATCCACGCGCCCCTTCTCGTCCGCGGGTATAAGCGTTGCCGTCCCTTTCCCTGGTGCCTCTCTCACACGTTTGCTCTAAGAAATGAAGGGTGGAATTTCCTACCCAAACTGGTAGAACGTCAGTACTTCGTTCGGGCCAATCCACGCGCCCCTTCTCGTCCGCGGGTATAAGCGGTGCAGTCCGTTTCCCTGGTGCCTCTCTCACACGTTTGCTCTAAGAAATGAAGGGTGGAATTTCCTACCCAAACTGGTAGAACGTCAGTACTTCTTTCGGGCCAATCCACGCGCCCCTTCTCGTCCGCGGGTATAAGCGGTGCAGTCCGTTTCCCTGGTGCCTCTCTCACACGTTTGCTCTAAGAAATGAAGGGTGGAATTTCCTACCCAAACTGGTAGAACGTCAGTACTTCTTTCGGGCCAATCCACGCGCCCCTTCTCGTCCGCGGGTATAAGCGGTGCCGTCCCTTTCCCTGGTGCCTCTCTCACACGTTTGCTCTAAGAAATGAAGGGTGGAATTTCCTACCCAAACTGGTAGAACGTCAGTACTTCGTTCGGGCCAATCCACGCGCCCCTTCTCGTCCGCGGGTGTAAGCGGTGCCGTCCCTTTCCCTTGTGCCTCTCTCACACGTTTGCTCTAAGAAATGAAGGGTGGAATTTCCTACCCAAACTGGTAGAACGTCAGTACTTCGTTCGGGCCAATCCACGCGCCCCTTCTCGTATGCGGGTGTAAGCGGTGCCGTCCCTTTCCCTGGTGCCTCTCTCACACGTTTGCTCTAAGAAATGAAGGGTGGAATTTCCTACCCAAACTGGTAGAACGCCAGTACTTCTTTCTGGCCAATCCACGCGCCTCTTCTCGTCCGCGGGTATAAGCGGTGCCGTCCCTTTCCCTGGTGCCTCTCTCACACGTTTGCTCTAAGAAATGAAGGGTGGAATTTCCTACCCAAACTGGTAGAACGTCAGTACTTCTTTCGGGCCAATCCACGCGCCCCTTCTCGTCCGCGGGTATAAGCGGTGCCGTCCCTTTCCCTGGTGCCTCTCTCACACGTTTGCTCTAAGAAATGAAGGGTGGAATTTTTTACCCAAACTGGTAGAACGTCAGTACTTCTTTCGGGCCAATCCACGCGCCCCTTCTCATCCGCGGGTATAAGCGGTGCCGTCCCTTTCCCTGGTGCCTCTCTCACACGTTTGCTCTAAGAAATGAAGGGTGGAATTTCCTACCCAAACTGGTAGAACGTCAGTACTTCTTTCGGGCCAATCCACGCGCCCCTTCTCGTCCGCGGGTATAAGCGGTGCCGTCCCTTTCCCTGGTGCCTCTCTCACACGTTTGCTCTAAGAAATGAAGGGTGGAATTTCCTACCCAAACTGGTAGAACGTCAGTACTTCTTTCGGGCCAATACACGCGCCCCTTCTCATCCTCGGGTATAAGCGGTGCAGTCCGTTTCCCTGGTGCCTCTGTCACACGTTTGCTCTAAGAAATGAAAGATGGAATTTCAATTCATACATTAATTCAATACACCGGTTCAATTACATTCAAAACCAGGTCGTCCAACTCACATTTCCGTGCGAGACACAGAGACGAATACCAGACCGCTACAGCATCGCACCTCCAACCCATTCAAACCGTACGGCCGGTTAAGGTTAGTCTGGATTTAGTGGAACCTAGCAAGCACAATTTTCGTACTCACGATATTCGCAAATGCCAAACGTGTGCGCACACATATAGCAGTAATATCTATTCGTATTCCAGCATGACGCATTGCAAAATAAATTTAAAAACCCAAAAAAAATCTGAATCTATCCCACTACCACTGCAATTTCAATTCCGAAACTACATTCATGTTACGCCCTCCCGCATCGTTTCGATTGCACAATGATTGCACTTCAACGTGCAACGACCGTGGCGACACCAGGCGACAAGGCGCATGTACATCCGTTTCCAGTCCTGGACGGAGCATCGCCGGACAGCTTGAGCACGGCCTTTGAAGGGGGGACATTCATATCCGTATGGGACTTCCCAGGGACATTGCCCAATATGCGGACATGGATTATCGATTTGGGAATATTATGGGACAAAATGTTCTGACTGCGGAGCTCACGGTCACTACACGTGCAACTCCTAAAAGGATGCCCCTTCGCTTTAACGCTCAGGACCATTAAGAATATCATAGGAAAGAAGCGACCAAGACACTATGGTCTTCTACAGTGCCGAAAAATATTACCTGATTCTATGGGTTACATGATGCTGCAAAGAAAATATGGCCCATGAAGCTCCTGGGGAATCCTCCGACAGCCGCCTTTTGTGATAAACACATTTTGCTATAACAGCTATACTCCGATGTTCGAAGTGTGATTTGGCAGCTCATATGTTACAGCTTCTGCAGAGCGATTGATATTGCCTTTAGCACAGTAGGTGTATATAATTGAAGCATCTATTCAGCTCAATGTCAACTACATTAGCGCCTCTTTTCTCAAAGTTCAACTGGGAAAATTCAAATTGTCGCGAATTAGTTGGATAAAAGTGCTCCGAAGTCATGACAAAATCTCCCCAGCCATAAAGAGCGTTCGCCATATAGTATTCAGACAAGTAGATTTTTTAACACAGTTTGTTTCTCGTTAGGTGAAACACCCTGTATATTTTGGGTGGATGGTTTACAGCAAGTAAAGGAAACCATAACGAGAAATCTGAGACATATACATTGGTGCACCGGAGTTAACAGGGGCTGCATCGGGGCTTTCCCTCCAACTAAGGCATGTGCCTTTAATGCACGTTTGCATGGGAGGCTCAATGTCCCAGTCTACATTGTCGAATACTCTGGGTTTTACAGCAGCAGGATACCTAACGTACGTCACGCACAGGAGTAATAGGCGTATAGTGGCAGCGCACGTTCTTTCTGTGCCTCTGTTTTCTGTCTGCCAGTAAAGCATTCTCTATTGAAACTGGCACCTGTTTAGCCGCCAAGAGCGTTCGAAGACAGAATTCCTATTTTCCCATAATGATGCCTGTAATAATGTGAAACAGAAGCCATAGTGAGCAAACTTCATGGAACCTTTAGTCAAAAGCTTCACTGTAGGTCAAGCTGTGCAATTGACAGATAAAGTACGACGAGAAAGTGCTCCGGAATCTTTCATTCCATTTTAATTAGTAAAACGACAAGAATGACAAAAAAGGACACAAGACGTACATATCGTAATATCCTACATTGCACTTCGAAGAAAATGAAGGTACCGAAAAAGAACTTAGGCATAATTAGGATGCATTATTCACGTGACGGCGGAGATGGCTTCTAAGTTTGCCTTTCGTACAAAAAGCTGTTGAACAGAGACCGCACTTGTAAGGACGCTCCCCTGTATGTTGCATCATGTGCTCCACTAGACCACTATATCTTGAGAAAGAGCGAGAACACATCACACAACGAGTGTCTCCACGGTAAACAGCCATGTGCCCGTACAGTGACGTCGTGGCGTTGAATGCCTTGTCACAGATACTGCACGCATGTTGTTTGATGTTGCTGTGTGTATTCATGTGGTTTAACATTGTCACTTTTTTCGTGAACGACCTTGAGCAGAGCTGACACTTGTGAGGCTTCTCTCCTGTGTGAAGACGGAAGTGGCTAACTAAGGTGCTCTTCTGTGAAAAGCCTTTCTTGCAGATGTCACATGTAAACGGCTTGGCTCCTGTGTGCGTCATTTCATGTTTACGCATGATGGACATCCACCTCGAAGCATAAGGACAGACGGAACACTCGAAGACCCCATTTCGCCTTGATATTGGCTGCACGGTTCCTGGACAAGAATTACAAAGTAACTACACGTTACTATGTGATCAGTCACATACAGTTCACGTTAGACACAGCAGTGAGACCTTTCTAGAAATACACAAAAGAATACACAAAGACGGGGTAAAGGAGCGCAGGCTTGTGTGGGGTTTGAGTGGTATTCTGCAACTTAAAGTGCTAAAGTTATATTGCTAATACTAAGGTTATAAGTATAAAATTATATAGAAATAATGCACACTGAATAAACGAGCAGTGTATCCCCATTGCCTGTAGAAACTTCTTGCTTTCTTGTGCCTTCAATAAAATATTTTCAATCAATCCACATCCCCGTTAATTCGTTCGATTAATTGTGATTTCTTTTTGAGGCGCAATTGATGACCTGCTTACAGAAATTGCTTAAGATGGCATTAAGAACAAAACGGTTAATGAATCGTCTGGAACCTATCCAAGTGTACAAAATCGAGCGTTTTAACCTTCTGCAATCATTTGCTTGCTTAGAGTTCAGACACAGAGTATACAAACTATACGAGAGGCAAAAACACGAAGAAAGGTAGCTAAAATAAGTTACTCTATAAAGGTGAAATGTGACATCCGCTGAGCAGATCTGACAGCTGAAAGCTGTAATTATTAAACTCAAATGTCTATGCTATCAAGATATCACAGTCATTGAATATTATTATAGGGGTAGTCATGTTTTCAGTCAGGTGTAGAATACAGCGGAAAAAGCCACTTGATTCTTCTAGTTGGAATTGTAGTTCCGTCATTCGCAGGATTCTCGAAGTCCAGGGAGTACATGCAAAATGAAATGAAATGCAATGAACACGTTCATTAGAAGTCTTTGGACGAATATATCCGTAAATTCGATGGTACAAGTACCCTTGCATAACGAGAAAGGAAATGAAAGCATCAGGTGACCGAACAAGGAATAAACAAGCACGAATGCCTTGAATATAAATACTGAGAAGATAGCAGCCGACATCCTCCCGGTTTCTCCCGGAAATAATACGATATACAACCCTGATACCCGGCACTATGAAGGCACACCATTAATCAATACGGAGCATAATGAGACACGACAACAAATGACGTCTGCTGCGCTCATGCTTGTCAAGATGGGCATATTCGCAACTCGAAGTAGAACTTCATTCGTAACAGGACATTCACCGAGCAGTTGTTTTACACTTTGTTGGCGGGCCTCCTCTGAAACACAAAACACAACAATGAGCACGACGCATTGGGTGGGATTACATTGTCTAGCGCGATAAACAACCTAAAATTCTGTGAGTCAACGAATGTATGTGGAACATGCAGAAATGATGCCCGCAACACAAACTAGAACACATATTTCGTAAACTCCGCAGAGAGCATGCCACCAAAGCATACTTTTTTTACGCTTTCATGCAGGTATACAACGGTTGTCATTCTTTGAGATTTGAGAGGCGCTTCTGGAGCAGGTGTTGAACAGGACAAGCACCTACACCTCCATTTCTTTTGTGGTTGCCATGAGCAGTGGTCCGTTTCAACATGCATGGGGCGATCTGCTATGTAGCCTCGTAAAAGGTACAGTCAGGGGTGGTTCCAGGATTTCTCTGAGGTGGTCCAGCCACGGACAGCATGCTAGATACGCGATCTATGGCCAATTAGACACTATGTGAAAACAAATTGAGGAGGGAGACGGGACATCCGAACCCCCCCCCCCCCTGCAGCCGCCCGTGGGGATAAGGTGCGTTGTTAACAGGGATAGGGTGCGTTGTGAGTAGTTAGTCACGATGCCTCCCTCTACAGCTAGTCAGTGCCTTCTCTAGTCCTTGCAGCATCCGATATAATCTGGTGGCGCTCGCGACTCTGACTTAAACCTCTCACCCGCTCCGCTAGTTAGTTGGTCCCCCGGCACCACTGCCGACAGTTGTATCGCCTCATTGAATAAACGTAATCCATCATGTGAGCCAGCCTTGTGCGCCCTGCCTCTTCATCCCATCATCACTTCATCCTTTCCCATCCCACATGACATTCACAGCGTACAACTTCATATTCAAATTCCCCAAAGCAACAAATGAAGCACATAATCCAAGCGAGAAATCACTGATCATCTGAACAACACAAACTAGCAATATCCCTCCACAAACAAGGTCCATATAATGTTGACCCTTTGTAAGCAGCACTTCTAAGTGGGCAGGCCATTGGTGACTTGTTTCCTAGTCACAGTGTGTGTGCGGAGAATACAACACAATTTGATAATTCCATTATTCGTTGTTTTACGTCACGGGACAACTATCATCGTAAGCTATGCCACCATAGTCGGTGGACGGATTAATTCTGTACATCTGACGGGTGATTCACGTACATCTAAATCTCAGCACACCATATTTCACGTCCATCGCGGAAGACTGCATGTCTAAGCAACTAGTACCGTGCCACCAAGTCGCTGCGTCCTTGCCAAGCTTGACACACATATCATATATGCACTCATGTGAACGAAAATAGCACTGAATCAGACTAGGTAAGTACGGGAACACGCATGACAATAAGATAACACAAATCCAGGAAGGCAACACACTTGCGTTCCGAAAACATTCAAGGAACAAAAGAAGCAACTACACTAACGTTCGACACAAGTAAGTTAAAGACGTTCAGTATATGTGACGAGAGCCTAGCTTACTGCATCTGTAGCGGATGTAACACACACACTATTCCAACTCGAAAGAAGCCAGAAAGAAAATATAGAACATTCTAACGAAAACGAGGTCCCGCCAGGTACAGCATGAGTTCCGCCATCTTGACCGATGCTGTCGATGTCAGTCCGATTCTCTCAGCAGGATCAGCGAGGCAGCGTAAACCAAAACTGACTGGTGTACAGATCTCGCCTTGACAACTCCTCGCTGTTTGGTGTAATTTTGCTCCAGATTTGACTGCTACTGGACATGTCTGACTTTTTACATATTGGACATACCCTGTTGCTGAAGTATTTGTCAAAGCAAACGGAATGGCACCTCCACAATTGGCATGAAGGAAAACTGGACACAAATCCAGTATTTTTTATATCTCAATCAATCAATCACTCCAGTATAAAAAAAAGACACTTGATTTGCCCACACCGATTTCGTGGCAGTCATGTGTAAATAATTCATCAGGGCTAACTGCTACGTACGTATGATCTCGTTGAACTTTTAATCCGCTTCTGACACGGGGAATGTTTTCGTGTTTTGTCTCTATTTCTGCAATGTGTTGGTTTCCCACTTGCGGCATCTGCATTTTCGGTTCCCCAATTACAGCATCTGGGAACGCCTTTCAAGCAGCCTATATGTGGGGTTTGCAGACTTTCTTTGACAATGTTTTCTGCTGACAAAATGCCGGTGCCGTAGAACAAGATTAAACTACGACGCAGCCCATTGGAGCATCCCAATTAACGCGTCCCGTAGTCGTTCGATGGAATTTCAGACTAGGCTGCCGATGCCCGCACCCTTGTCGGCTGTCCACGGGCGACTGCTGGTTGCGTGGGATAGTTAAGCGTTAAAGAGCGTTAAGCGATAATTAAGCGAAAGTTCATCAAGTACTTGGCAGTCCCATTCTCAGTCAAAGGTGTTACACGCCAGGAATAGATCAAGTGTGGATTGCCAAATTTGGCGTATCCTCCACAGTAACCTCTGAGCGTGGTCCTAAGATAATTATTGATGAAGAAGGTTCTTGAATTTTGGTGTAGCTCATGTACGACCTGGGAAAGATCATAGCAAAAGGCAATATCCAGTAGTGCATTCCTATTCATGAAGCCTCAAACTTTGGGTAAGGTTTCCTAATTTACCACGAGCAAGATTCAGAGACAAATCAGATTAGTTGAGCCGGAAGCCACCACGTGGCGTATCGAAGATGAACTCTCCCCACGTCCCTCTCGTCCCTGCACAAATTCATTCAGGTCGTCATACACATCCTTTCCGGTATTATGGTCTGATAAAGCTCGTCTGACGGAAGTATTTTTGATCCTTCGCCAGAGCAGGGGCGGATCCAGGGGGAGGGGGGCCGGGGCCCGAGTCCCCCTCGAGACATACCTCTACCCCCCCATTCCGGCAGATTTTCCTGCCGCACGCTCCGTTTTCCGCACACGCCGCACGGTGGCGTTCCTCTACAGCTTGCTAAGCTTCTTACATGGCGACCCCCCCCCCCCCCGTTTTCTCTCTTTTTTTTAGTGCCCCCCCCCCCGAGGATCTTCCCTGGATCCGCCCCTGCGCCAGAGATAACCTCCATCGCATCCAGCTGCTTGGAGCTGCATCCAGCTTCATGGAGCTATTTGAAGGGATGTGGTCTCCTGAGCTCAACACAACAAGCTCGCCATGCAGGGTTGTTAAGAAACCAGGCAAAAGTAACTGAATAACTATTTGTATTTAGATACTGTTTCTCCCTTTAGTGAAATATTAGAAGCATTTTTGGAGGTACTCGTAGTTGTAACTGAATTACATAATAAATTTGAGATTATTTCTCAGAGTACTACGACAAAGACTAGAAAAGCTATGATGAATTGATACTTTATATTTTATCGTCCGATTTGTTCTAACATGTCTGCGTCTATCCATTTTGCTCTTAGAACGATACACACAGACAAGTGATCATGCATGGCGTCTCTCTCCGTGTCGTTCACTACGCCGTTACAACCCTCACGCTCAAGTTGTTGTTAGCGTTATATTTTTCGTAGTGCGCATCATGTATATGCACGTAGTTCATTAAACATTAAGAAAGCCGTAAAGTTTTATGAATCATGAATCAAATGGCACTCACTCCCATGATCAAAAATAACTAAAAGTACCGACTTAACTTTTCAGGAGGCACAATATAATAATAACTGAAGTACTTTTTTGACGTATAACTGCCCTGTCCTCGTGTCATCATCGATGCGAACAAACTATGAGGAAGAAAAATAAGAGTCGAGGAAAAGTGTACGCGCGTTCAATTTTGGTATCGTCTACCGCCGAAACCACCCACTGCTTCACATAATGAACACCTACTTTGTTTTCTTTACATTCACTCACAGTTGACTTAGCGCGTTTCCTCTCTTCCGAGGGGCCTTTATTTATTTATATTTTTCCAGTGCATAAGTCTGCAAATTATTATGAAATGAATGTGGAAAGTACAAACTGGAAAGGCACGACCCCTGCCTGAAGCCAATTCTCGTTATACATGTAGCTATGTCCTGAAGAGCAGGCTATAGGTTTGCAAAACGGCTGACCCAACATTAGAATAACAGTTAGCTTTAACCGAGGAGCCGAAAATACTACAATTCTTCAAACCTTCTGCTGTTATGTGCAAACCATGTTCTATGTGCGCACATCCCGCAGTTCAAAGCAGGTCCCCCAAGGTCGCCATTTTCCCTACGTATTTGCTCCTATCCCGATGCGTTCAGTGCCGGAGGCCGCCCTTAGATACCCCATTGTTACCAGACGTTGGCTTGCGTTTGATTGTAGCGCGCTAAAGATCCAGTTGAAGCACAAGCCAAGCCAGGCCAAGTCACCGAAGGAGAAATGGACGACTGCGCCTGCGGCGCTTGGTACGACAGGTACGCTATGTGATGCACGCAGCCGTGCACTAGATCCTTCCGATCGCTCAACACGTTTAAAAACGGCACAAAAAAGTGAAACACGACACAGAAAGTTGTTATACGCGTTTTATTTGGACATATAAAGACTAGATTCATTCGCCGAAACAACAAAAACATTTTGCCGCTAAACTTAGCGCGCTGAAGTGACCCGGAACGGCAACAGTGGGGTATCTAGTGGCGGCCTTCTTCGTTGCACGCTTTTCCGAGGTGAGTTTGGGGGACCTGGTTCAAAGTAACCTCCAATCTTTCTTTTTCATCCGTGTGCTAATGGAGCAACACTTATGAAGGACACTGCAACTAAGGGCAATTAAGGCGACTAACTAAGGCAACTAATGGCAGTTAAGGCAATAAGGGACAGTTAAGATTCACGCTGGAATATCATCAAAAATGAAAGGCAGGCTGGGCGGCAAAGACTGTGAGGTACATGCTTCCTGCGCGAAGCTCAGGCTAAATGCGTTCACGCAAAGAATATACACATGTTTTCGCGCATTAAAAATATCGCTGGCAAACGGTACAGTAACAACAACAAATAAAATGGTAATTATGGTAGGGGGAATTCGCCACGTAAACTGGGGTCCAGTATACCTCAGTGCACAAAGGACGATATCAAGCAATATTTCTTGTTGTATTCAATATGGAAAGTAGTATGATACGTCGATCCCAGATTTGTTCTACAAAGGTGAAGCACTCGGTTGGTGAAGACTTCTCGAAGACAGATTCAGGTTTTGAGCATACTTGGGACAACGCTAGTGGCACATGGAAGAATGAAGTTTGCGATGAGCCTGGCAGCCGTTTTTCGTCGCACAACTTATTAAACGTTTCGTGTAAAAGAAGGAAGAAAAACTGCAGTCAGGTGATAAGGGGGTGATAAGTGTGTGATAAAGGGCAGTTCTTTCGGTTAGTACGTGCATCGAACGTATTGTAGGAAGGAAATAGAGATGGAACACCTATGTACACAGGTCATTGTATTAAACTTTTAATTTTTGGTCTTTCTCTGATTTTTTTCTTTTTCCACGTTTAAAATGTAAGCAAAGACAACAATATTGTGTGCGAATAGACAATTTCAGTGCTCCTGAAAGTTGGGATAATCGTTCGTGAAGAACTATATAAGAACGTGAAACGTCTTTCAAATTTTCAGTGCCCGAATCGGAAAGGCAGCTTGCTTATTTCTGTTCGTGTGTTAAGTGAAGGTTTTAGTTATTAATTGTACATACACCGAATGTCCAATAACTATACAGCTCCTGTTTTTTTTTAGCATATTTTTTATGGTGGGATATTTTGCGATAATTTCGGTCATTTCTTTTCTGTCCGGTCCGCCGTGATATCATCCAATCGTCAATGCGATCCGCGACTCGATTGGAGCTCGAGTAACCTGGCCTAGATGGTCTGTTACCGATGCGACTTCACTGCACCCACTTGCGGGGAATGTACTACACGAAGGGGGGTTCGCACTCATCTCTAAAACACATCAGCCGCGTTTACAGGAACTCAATGGGAGCTGGTCGAGTTGGCTTGTCGAGCTCGTATCGCACGAGGCAAGCGGTGCACACTGTAGCCATAGCTGTAAGGGACGAATATCGCCTTCTTATAAATTTTTAACCCTTCGATCAGGTCGCGGAAATTTTTTCTTAGCAGGCGACAGGCGCTGCTGTGTCATGCAGAGATAGCGATAGCGAACGGAGAGTGCCTCACAAAGTGGGCTGGTCCAGATAGCACTTTCTTTTCTTTTAATTTTGGATTCGTCACAAATTCTCCTTTACCACTCTTCAGCCAATCAAATTTTCGGTACCTTGGGAAGACGAAATCTGTCCTGGGGCTTTAAATACAACTTCAAATGCTACCCTCTCCCTCTACTTGGGAACATTGATTACACTGAACAAACGCTTAAATGCCCGCGCGAGTCACTATAAACAACACACCCTATCGGTAAGAGATATGGAAGCAACGCCAGTTGTTTTTCTGTCGTTGCCTTGTTTCACACCATGCCCCTCACATTCAAGGATATGTCCTCGTTCAAGGAAATATTTCCTGTCTGTCGAATGTGTGTCGCTTCCACTCCTCCTGCTGAGGGAAGTTTTTGATCCAACAAGACCACAGAACCCCCAAAACATTTTACGTTATCATTCGTCACTACTGGTCTGTTTCCCTTCCATATGCCTTTAATGCTCTCGTACTCTTTGAGCAACACGTCGACCACTTTTCCTCATATAACACTCTCAGCATGATACCGTTAAAGAGCTATGTAAGGAAGCATTCCAATGATAACGGATGATCATGCAAAAAAATTTAGCTCTGTGGCCTTACTGGATCAGTGGGAAGTGATTCCTAAATTTAGAAAATCCCCTCTGGAAAAAGAAGTGAGGTTCACACTGCGTTCCAAGGCGTACATCTGTCAGCATCTGTGTGTGACCGACCTTTGTGGTGCTGCTTTGCAAGAAACGACTCAGGCAAATACCGACACAGTTCCTTTGAAGTCGTAGGTCGCTGTTGATGGGCGATGATGCCGAAATAAATCATGTAAAAGTAAAACGTTCAAAATAAATCTCCTAAAGATCAAACTTTCAAAATAAGCTCTTCAACATAAATCATGATAAAATCCACGCTGTCGAAATAAACTCCTAAAAATAAACTTTGAAAAATAAACGTTTCGAAATAAATGTCTCGAAATCCACCGTCCATGATTGGTGGACAGCCGACAGCTCTACGTCCGCCGCGGACAATAGTGCTCTCATCGCGCTTGGGGCTAGCCAGGGCTAGAACTGTGAACGAGGATTTCGCTACACCGGAAGAATGTGACCGGTTGTCTGTATGTGACCTGTGTTGCTAATTTAGGGGGGCGGGGCGTTTTCGGATTTGACGGCTGGCGATTTTTTTTGGTCGTGTAACAGATAGCTGGCATCGTAACATCCAGCTCGAATGACCGCCGCCGCGCGATCCGTACACAACACCGCCATAGCCATCCCCCCCCCCCCCCCCGGAAGCCTGATAGCCTTGTTCACAGCTCAGTGCTCAGCTGGCCATGGATCAAGGCTGGATCAAGAGTGCGTGTCCTGTATTCATACGCGCACGGTCCTCATCACTTTTAGACTGTATATTTCGAAATTCAAAGTTGTAATTGATAACAGTACAAACATGAGTAAGAAACATCATAAGGGCATGTTCCGCCGAAAAGAACATTTTGTCGCCCATAAACTATCATACGGAACATTACCTTCCTAAGCCTAACCATGATTTATTTTAACACCGTTTATTTTGAGGGCGTGTATTTTTAAGCGGTTTATTTCAGAAAATGGGTTGTGAAGACCCTTTCTTTTACTCTCCCGGAGCTCCGAAATACGTATTCCATATGTGGGAACATTATAATCGGACATAGTAAAAAGGAGCTTCGTAAATATTTTGTTAACCAGTGATTTGTATTATCATCTACCAGAGTATTCTAATTTGCGTGTATAATCTTTGTAGCATACTTGATTAAGTGACATTCCAGCTATTGTTTTAGACATTTGTTAAACTTTTTGCATTGTCTGAAATGCTGTTCCGAACCGTGGGCAGTGGAGCCTTGTCAAGTTGCCAGCTGGCAGGGTTTTGCTCCTTTGCCAAACCATGTATAAGGTAAATTGAATAAACTGAAATTGAAGGGTGGAAGCTTAAGTCTGGATTTCGTAATGTTTTATTATAAAAGATTTACTGCGGCGTACAGCCGTTGATGACACGCATGCTATCCCTCTATTTCCTGCTGTCCTCCCTCTACCTGTCCGTGTCCGCGCGCTGATCATAGCCACAGATGACTCGAGGCGCAAACATAAAATAAAAAAGTAATAGTTTTAAAAGAAACGACATCACGATCATTGGTGTCACAAGGGTACGCGTCATCCTGCACAGGAGCTGTTTGCGACACCTCCTCAATAATGGATCCCCTTCCACACCAATCGTACGAGATAGAGAGTTTAGAGTATAGAGAGTTATAGAGAGTTTTACTACATCGTACGCTATCGCCTCTGCGTACGTAAGAGATGGCCAAATTTTTACTCTTCGTCGGCAAGGTCAGCAACTTTCACGCCTCATTGCTCGTAAACGTTTCCCTTTATCAAAATGCTCCTCGGGATATACATACAAGAGGCACAGTTGCATCATTCTAAAAAAGTATTATTTTCTACGTAAAAAAATGTTGCTTCCCTGTGCTTGCGCGATGCTGGGTGAGAACACCTTCTTTCATGTCTCTTAAGCCATGAAGTCTTCCGCTTATCCAAATGCTCTCCAGGATATAAATAGTAGATGCATAGTTGCGTCATTTCACCAAAGTATGCGTTTCTAGATAGAAAACTGTCGGTTCCTTGCGCTGGCGCGATTGCCCAAATTTTTACTCTTCGTCGGCAAGGTCAGCAACTTTCACGCCTCATAACTCGTAAACGTTTCCCTTTATCAAAATGCTCCTCGGGATATACATACAAGAGGTACAGTTGCATCATTCTACCAAAGTATTATTTTCTACGTAGAAAACTGTTGGTTCCCTGTGCTTGCGCGATGCTGAGTGAGAACACCTTCTTTCATGTCTCTTAAGTCATGTTAGTTTTCCGCTTATCAAAATGGTATCCAGGATATAAATAGTAGATACATAATTGCATCATTTCACCAAAGTATGCGTTTCTAGATAGAAAACTGTCGGTTCCTTGTGCTGGCGCGATTGCCCAAATTTTTACTCTTCGTCGGCAAGGTCAGCAACTTTCACGCCTCATAACTCGTAAACGTTTCCCTTTATCAAAATGCTCCTCGGGATATACATACAAGAGGTACAGTTGCATCATTCTACCAAAGTATTATTTTCTACGTAGAAAACTGTTGGTTCCCTGTGCTTGCGCGATGCTGAGTGAGAACACCTTCTTTCATGTCTCTTAAGTCATGTTAGTTTTCCGCTTATCAAAATGGTATCCAGGATATAAATAGTAGATGCATAATTGCATCATTTCACCAAAGTATGCGTTTCTAGATAGAAAACTGTCGGTTCCTTGTGCTGGCGCGATTGCCCAAATTTTTACTCTTCGTCGACAAGGTCAGCAACTTTCACGCCTCATAACTCGTAAACGTTTCCGTTTATCAAAATGCTCCTCGGGATATACATACAAGAGGTACAGTTGCATCATTCTACCAAAGTATTATTTTCTACGTAGAAAACTGTTGGTTCCCTGTGCTTGCGCGATGCTGGGTGAGGACACCTTCTTTCATGTCTTTTAACTCATGAAGTCTTCCGCTTATCCAAATGCTATCCAGGATATAAATAGTAGATGCATAGTTGCATCATTTCACCAAAGTATGCGTTTCTAGGCGCAATACATCGGTTCAATTACATTCAAAACCAGGTCGTCCAACCCACATTTCCATGCGAGACACAGAGATGAATACCAGACCGCTCCACCATCGCACCTCCAACCCATTCAACATATTCCA
This sequence comes from Ornithodoros turicata, assembly GCF_037126465.1. Lineage (NCBI taxonomy): Eukaryota > Metazoa > Arthropoda > Arachnida > Ixodida > Argasidae > Ornithodoros > Ornithodoros turicata. Next base: position 13,404,030 of record NC_088207.1, read on the forward strand.
CCATGACGCATTGCGAAATAAATTTAAAAAAGCAAAAAAATCATCTGAATCTATCCCTCTACCACTGGAATTTCAATTCCGAAACTATACATTGAGGTTATGCCCTCCCGCATTGTTTCTATTGCACAATGATCGCACCTCAACATGCAACGACCGTGGCGACACCAGGCGACAAGGCGCAGCTGCATCCGTTTCCAGTCCTGGACGGAGCATCGCCGTACAGCTTGAGCACGGCCTTTGAAGGGGGGACATTCACATCCGTATGGGACTTCCCAGGGACATCTGCCCAAGATGGGGACAATTTGGGAATATTATGGGACAAAATGTTCTGTCTGTGGAGCTCACGGTCACTACACGTGCAACTCCTAAAACGATGCCCCTTCGCTTTAACGCCCAGGACCATTAAGAACATCATAGGAAAGAAGCGACCAAGACACTATGGTCTTCTACAGTGCCGAAAAATATTACCTGATTCTATGGGTTACGTGATGCTGCAAAGAAAATATGGCCCATGAAGCTCCTGGGGAATCCTCCGACAGCCGCCTTTTGTGATAAACACGTTTTGCTATAATAGCTACACGCCGATGTTCGAAGTGTGATTTGGCAGCTCATATGTTACAGTTTGTGCAGATGATAGCATGATAGCATTGATAGCGATGAGCATCTATTCAGCTCAATGTCAACTACAGTAGCGCCTCTTTTCTCAAAGTTCAACTGGGAAAATTGAAATTATCGGGAATTAGTTGGATAAAAGTGCTCAGAAGTCATGACAAAACCCCCCTAGACATAAAGAGCATTCACCCTATAGTGTTCAGACAAGTAGATTTCTTAATACAATTTGTTTCTCGTTAGGTGAAACAACCTGTATATTTTGGGTGGATGGTTTACAGCAACCAAAGGAAACCATAACGAGAAATCTGAGACATACAGAATTGGTGCACCGGAGTTAACAGGGGCTGCGCCGGGGCTTTCCCTCAACTAAGGCATGTGGCTTTAAGACACGTTTGCATGGTAGGCTCAATGTGCCAGCCTACATTGTCGAATACAAAGGGTTTTACAGCAGCAGGATACCTAGCATCACGCACAGGAGTAATAGGCGTAGTGGCAGCACACGCTCTTTCTCTGTTTGCTGTCTGTCAGTAAATCATTCTCTATTGAAACTGGCACCTGTTTAGCCGCCAAGAGCATTTTCTCATAATGATGCCTGTAATAATGTGAAACAGAAGCCATAGTGAGTAAACTTCATGCAACCTTTAGTCAAAAGCTTCACTGTAGGTCAAGCTGTGCAACTGACAGCTAATGTACGACGAGAAAGTTAAAAGAGAGAAAGTGCTCCGGAATCTTTCATTCAATTTTAATTAGAAAACGACAAGAATGACAAAAAACGACATAAGACGTACAGGTCGTAATATCCTACATTGCAGCTCGCAATCGTACAGAGAAAGAAAATGAAGGTACCGAAGATGAACTGTGGCATAATTACGATGCATTATTCACGTGACGGTGGAGATGCTTTCTAAGGCTGCCTTTCCTACAAAAAGTTGTTGAACAGAGACCGCACTTGTAAGGGCCCTCGCATGTATGTTGCATCATGTGCTCCACCAGACGACCATAGCTCGAGAAGGAGCGAGAACAAATCACACAACGAGTGTCTCCACGGTGAACAGCCATGTGCCGGTACAGTGACGTCGTGTGGTTGAATGCCTTGTCACAGATACTGCACGCATGTTTTTTTATGTTGCTGTGTGTATTCATGTGGTGTAACAGTGTCGCTTTTTGCGTGAACGACATTGAGCAGAGCTGACACTTGTGAGGCTTCTCTCCAGTGTGACGACGTAAGTGCCTAACTAAGTTGCTTTTGTCTGAAAAGCCTTTCTTGCAGATGTCACATGTAAACGGCTTGGCTCCTGTGTGCGTCATTTCATGTTTACGCATGATGGACATCCACCTCGAAGCATAAGGACAGACGGAACACACGAAGACCCCATTTCGTCTTGATATTGGCTGCACAGTTCCTGGACCAGAATTACGAAGTAACTACACGTTACTATGTGATAAGTCACATACAGTTCACTACACACTACAGTTCGTTCAGCTCAGTGACACATTTCTAGAAATACACAGAAAAATACACAAAGACGGGGTAAAGGAGCGCGGGCTTGTGTGGGGGTTCAGTGGTATTCCGCAACTTAAAGTGCTAAAGTTATATTGCTAAGTACTAAGGTTATAAGTATAACATTATAGAGGAATAATGTACAGTGAATAAACGAGCAGTGTATCCCTATTGCCTGTAGAAACTTGTTGCTTTCTTTTGCCTTCAATAAAATATTTTCAATCAATCCAAATCCCCGTTAATTCGTTCGATTAATTCTGAGTTCTTCTTGAGCCGCAATTGATGACCTGCTTACAGGAATCGCTTAAGATGGAATTAAGAACAAAACTGTTAATGATTCGTCTGGAACCTATCTAAGTATACAAAATCGAGCGTCTTAACCTTCTGCAATCATTGGCTTGCTTAGAGTTCAGACACAGAGTATACAAACTATACGAGGAGGCAAAAACACGCAGAAACTTAGCTAAAATAAGTTACTCCATAAAGGTGAAATGTGACATCTGCTGAGCAGATGTGACAGCTGAAAGCAGTAATTATTCCACTCAAATGTCTATGCTATCAAGATATCACAGTCACTGAATATCTATAGGGGTAGTCATGTTTTCAGTCAGGGGTAGAATACAGCGGAAAAAGCCACTTGATTCTTCTAGTTGAAATTGTAGTTCCGTCATTCGCAGGATTCTCGAAGACTTGATAGGTCCAGGGAGTACATGCAAAATGAAATGAAATGCAATGAAGTACAACGCATTCATTAGAAGTCTTTGGACGAATATATCCGTAAATTCGATGGTACAAGTACCCTTGCATAACGAGAAAGAAAATAAAAGCTTTATGTGACCGAACAGGGAACAAACAAGCACAAATGCCTTCACTCTTAAAAATGAACTTCACCGTATAGCACGCTCCTAGCCAACCATAATCTCGAATGATATCGTTATCTGCCCTGCTTTGTTGAAAACGGGAGGCGTACGCCTTTTCTGTGACAATTATGAACAGCATAAGTGTCACAGAAAAGGCGTACGCCTCCCGTTTTCAACAAATCACGGCAGATAACGATATCATTCGAGATTATGGTTGGCTAGGAGCGTGCTATGCGGTGAAGTTCATTTTTAAGAGTGTTGAATATAAACACTGAGAAGATAGTAGCCGACATCCTCCCGATTTCTCCCGGACATGATACGATATACAACCCCGATACGCGGCAATATGGAGGCACGCTCCTAGCCACCCATCATCCCGAATGACAACGTTCTCGCCCCTGATTTGTTGAAAACGGGAGGCGTACGCCTTTTCTGTGACAATTATGAACAGCATAAGTGTCACAGAAAAGGCGTACGCCTCCCGTTTTCAACAAATCAAGGCAGATAACGATATCATTCGAGATTATGGTTGGCTAGGAGCGTGCTATGCGGTGAAGTTCATTTTTAAGAGTGTTGAATATAAACACTGAGAAGATAGCAGCCGACATCCTCCCGATTTCTCCCGGACATGATAAGATATACAACACCGATACGCGGCAATATGGAGGCACGCTCCTAGCCACCCATCATCCCGAATGACAACGTTCTCGCCCCTGATTTGTTGAAAACGGGAGGCGTACGCCTTTTCTGTGACAATTATGAACAGCATAAGTGTCACAGAAAAGGCGTACGCCTCCCGTTTTCAACAAATCACGGCAGATAACGATATCATTCGAGATTATTGTTGGCTAGGAGCGTGCTATGCGGTTAAGTTCATTTTTAAGAGTGTTGAATATAAACACTGAGAAGATAGCAGCCGACATCCTCCCGATTTCTCCCGGACATGATACGATATACAACCCCGATACGCGGCAATATGGAGGCACGCTCCTAGCCACCCATCATCCCGAATGACAACGTTCTCGCCCCTGATTTGTTGAAAACGGGAGGCGTACGCCTTTTCTGTGACAATTATGAACAGCATAAGTGTCACAGAAAAGGCGTACGCCTCCCGTTTTCAACAAATCACGGCAGATAACGATATCATTCGAGATTATGGTTGGCTAGGAGCGTGCTATGCGGTGAAGTTCATTTTTAAGAGTGTTGAATATAAACACTGAGAAGATAGCAGCCGACATCCTCCCGATTTCTCCCGGACATGATACGATATACAACCCCGATACGCGGCAATATGGAGGCACGCTCCTAGCCACCCATCATCCCGAATGACAACGTTCTCGCCACTGATTTGTTGAAAACGGGAGGCGTACGCCTTTTCTGTGACAATTATGAACAGCATAAGTGTCACAGAAAAGGCGTACGCCTCCCGTTTTCAACAAATCACGGCAGATAACGATATGATTCGAGATTATGGTTGGCTAGGAGCGTGCTATGCGGTGAAGTTCATTTTTAAGAGTGTTGAATATAAACACTGAGAAGATAGCAGCCGACATCCTCCCGATTTCTCCCGGACATGATACGATATACAACCCCGATACGCGGCAATATGGAGGCACGCTCCTAGCCACCCATCATCCCGAATGACAACGTTCTCGCCCCTGATTTGTTGAAAACGGGAGGCGTACGCCTTTTCTGTGACAATTATGAACAGCATAAGTGTCACAGAAAAGGCGTACGCCTCCCGTTTTCAACAAATCACGGCAGATAACGATATCATTCGAGATTATGGTTGGCTAGGAGCGTGCTATGCGGTGAAGTTCATTTTTAAGAGTGTTGAATATAAACACTGAGAAGATAGCAGCCGACATCCTCCCGATTTCTCCCGGACATGATACGATATACAACCCCGATACGCGGCAATATGGAGGCACGCTCCTAGCCACCCATCATCCCGAATGACAACGTTCTCGCCCCTGATTTGTTGAAAACGGGAGGCGTACGCCTTTTCTGTGACAATTATGAACAGCATAAGTGTCACAGAAAAGGCGTACGCCTCCCGTTTTCAACAAATCACGGCAGATAACGATATCATTCGAGATTATGGTTGGCTAGGAGCGTGCTATGCGGTGAAGTTCATTTTTAAGAGTGTTGAATATAAACACTGAGAAGATAGCAGCCGACATCCTCCCGATTTCTCCCGGACATGATACGATATACAACCCCGATACGCGGCAATATGGAGGCACGCTCCTAGCCACCCATCATCCCGAATGACAACGTTCTCGCCCCTGATTTGTTGAAAACGGGAGGCGTACGCCTTTTCTGTGACAATTATGAACAGCATAAGTGTCACAGAAAAGGCGTACGCCTCCCGTTTTCAACAAATCACGGCAGATAACGATATCATTCGAGATTATGGTTGGCTAGGAGCGTGCTATGCGGTGAAGTTCATTTTTAAGAGTGTTGAATATAAACACTGAGAAGATAGCAGCCGACATCCTCCCGATTTCTCCCGGACATGATACGATATACAACCCCGATACGCGGCAATATGGAGGCACGCTCCTAGCCACCCATCATCCCGAATGACAACGTTCTCGCCCCTGATTTGTTGAAAACGGGAGGCGTACGCCTTTTCTGTGACAATTATGAACAGCATAAGTGTCACAGAAAAGGCGTACGCCTCCCGTTTTCAACAAATCACGGCAGATAACGATATCATTCGAGATTATGGTTGGCTAGGAGCGTGCTATGCGGTGAAGTTCATTTTTAAGAGTGTTGAATATAAACACTGAGAAGATAGCAGCCGACATCCTCCCGATTTCTCCCGGACATGATAAGATATACAACACCGATACGCGGCAATATGGAGGCACGCTCCTAGCCACCCATCATCCCGAATGACAACGTTCTCGCCCCTGATTTGTTGAAAACGGGAGGCGGAGCCTATTTTGTGGCCATTATGCACGGCACAGAATAGGCTCCTCAATAGGTTCATCAGGGGCGAGAACGTTGTCAATGGGGATGATGGTTGGCTATGAGCGTGCTATATGGTGAATATCACTTTTAAGAGTGCACCATTAATCAATACGGAGCATAATGAGAAACGACAACAAATGACGCCTGCTGCGCTCATGCTTGTCAAGATGGGCATATTCGCAACTCGAAGTAGAACTTCATTCATAACAGGACATTCACCGAGCAGTTGTTTGACACTTTGTTGGCGGGCATCCTCTGAAACACAAAACACAACAATGAGCACGACGCATTAGGTGGGATTACATTGTCTTGCGGCGATAAACAACCTAAAATTCTGTGAGTCAACGAATGTATGTGTAATATGTACAAATGATGCCCGCAAAATAAACTAGAACACATGCTTCTTAAAACTCCGCAGAGAGCATGCCAGCAAAGCATACTTTTTTTACGCTTTCATGCAGATGTAAAACGATTGTCCTTTAATATTTGAGAGGTGCTTCTGGAGCAGGTGTTGAACAGGACAAGCACCTACACCTCCATTTCTTTTGTGGTGGCCATGAACAGTGGTTCGTTTCAACGTGCATGGGGGCGATCTGTTATGTAGCCTCGTAAAAGGTACAGTCAGAATTTTTCTGAGGTGCTGCAGCCATGGACAGCATGCTAGATACGCGATCTAGGGCCAATTAGACACTATATGAAAACAGAAATTGAGGAGGGAGACAGGACATCCGGACCCCCCCAGCAGCCGGCCGTGGGTCCAGTTAGGGACATCCGAGAAGACGACAGGGAAACCGACGTAACAGGGATAATTTGTGGTGTGAGTAGTCACGATGCCTCCCTCTAGTGTGCGTACAGCTAGTCAGTGCCTTCTCTAGTCCTTGCAGTATCTGACCATCTGGTGGCGTCCGAGAGTCTGACTTAACCCTCTCCCCCCCCCCCCCCCCCCCGCTCCGCTATCAGTTGGTCACCCGGCACCAGTGCCGACAGTTGTATCATCTCATTTAATAAACGTAATCCATCATGTGAGCCAGCCTTGTCCGCCATGCCTCTTCATCCCTTCATCATCTCCATCATCACCTCATCCCATCCCATCCCACACGACATTCACAGCGTACCACTTCATATTCAAATTCCCCAAAGCACCAAGTGAAGCACATAATCAAAGCGAGAAATCCTTGATCATCCCGTTGTAGTGGACAACACAAACTAGCAATATCCCTGCACAAACAAGGCCCATATAATGTTGACCCTTTGTGAGCAGCACTCCTACGTGAGCAAGCATTGGTGACTTTGTTTCCTAGCCAGAGTATATGTACGGAGAATACAACACAATTTGATAATTCCATTATTCGTGGTTTTACGTCACGGGACAATTATCATCGTAAGCTATGCCACAATAGTCGGTGGACGGATTAATTCTGTACATCCGACTGGTCTTTCACGTACCTCTAAATCTCAGAACACCATAGTTAACGCCCACCGCGGAAGACTGCATGTCTAAGCAACTAGTACCGTGCCACCAAGTCGCTGCGTCCTTGCCGAGCTTCAAACACAACATTGGAATACAATACATCGTGCACATATCATATACGCACTCATGTGAACGAAAATAGCACTGAATCACACTAGGTAAGTACGGGAACACGCATCACAATAAGATAACACAAATCCAGGAAGGCAACACACTTGCGTTCCGAAAACATTCCAGGAACAAAGGAAGCGGCAACTACACTAACGTTCGATCCAAGTAAGTTAGAGACGTCCAGTATATGTGACCACAGCCTAGCTCACTTCATCTGTAAGAGTTCCCGGCTGTAACACACACAGTATTCCAGCTCGAAAGAAGCCAGAAGGAAAATATAGAACATCCCAACGAAAACGAGGTTCCGCCAGGCACACCATGCGTTCCGCCATCTTGGCCGATGCTGTCGATGTCAGTCCGATTCTCTCAGCAGGATCAGTAAACCGAAACTGACTGGTGTACAGATCTCGCCTTGACAACTCCTCGCTGTTTGGTGTAATTTTGTCCCTACTGGACATGTCTGACGTTTTACATATCGGACATACCCTGTTTATGAGCTAAAGTACTTGTCAAAGGAAACGAAATGGCGCCTCCACGATTGGCATGAAGGAAGTCCGGACACAAATCCAGTATTTTTTATATCTAAATCAATCAATCAATCACTTCAGTATATAAAAAAAAGACACTTGATTTGCCCACTCCGATTTCGTGGCAGTCATGTGTAAATAATCCATCAGGGCTAACTGCTATGCACGTATGATCTCGATGAACCTTTAATCTACTTCTGACACAGGAAATGTTTTCGTGTTTTGTCTGTATTTCCGCAATGTGGAATTCGAACCCAAAGACGAGTTTCCTGCCTTACGTATCGGTTTTACACGAGCGCATTTCCATTCGTTTGGGACAGTCCCTTCTTCCAGCGACACCTGGAAAATAATTTCCAGCAATTACGCAACCCACTCGGCGTACCTTCTAAGAAAATCATTCGGAATATTGTCTTGCCAGATGACCTCAATAACGCGTCCTGAAGTAGCCAGTCCCGAATCTTTTTGGACTAGCATATCCATTTCTTTTCCTTTACCAACCAACCCGCAGAAGACTTCTCGAAATTTAGCTTCCTCAGTGGCATAATATAATGTGGGGCTTTAAGTCTTGAGGCAACCTTGATAGATCTATAATCAAAGGAGTTCGCCACATTTTCTTTGTTATCTGTTTTGTGCTGTGCGTCATTTGTTCCTGTTTTGTTCGATACTAGTAATCATGCGCCAAATTTTCTGGGGGTACGCAACAAAGACGTGGCTATAATATTTTTTTAGCCTAAGTCCTCCTTTAGAACCTTCGTCAAACCAGGGTTAGGTTACATCGCCGTCTAATTTTGGGTATGCGACGTTTAAGATGTTAGCGTCGCGTGTTATCCATGGTCTTCGAGTATAAACATTTCGAGACTTCTTGGTCAGAACTTTGTTATTTACATGTGTACAGTGGCTTTGAAAAAAATTCAGACCATTAACATTTCTCGTGGTGCAACAGATCTTGATAAAATTGTACAAGGACCTGCTTAAGGAAAACCGTAGAATGTCTGGATTTAGGTCTATCATGCTTAAACTTTATATGGTGCATCTCAAAATAACCATCTCGTAATTTAAAAGTCCAGCAAGTACTTGGCAGTCCCATTTTCAGTCAAAGGTGTAACACGCCTGGAATAGATCAAGTGTGGGTTGCCAGATTTGGGGTATCCTCCACAGTAACCTCTGACCGTGGTCCTAAGACAAGTATTGACGCAGAAGGTTCTTGAATTGTGGTGTAGCTCCTGACGGACCTGGGATAGATCATAGCAAAAGGCAATATCCAGTAATGCATTCCTATTCATGAAGCTCCAACTCTGGTTAAGGTTTCCTAATTTACACCCGCAATCACCCGAGAGGATAATGATGGATTGATGATTTTGATTAGAGATGGGACGAATCAAAAATTTTGCGAATCCGAATCCGGATCCGAATCCAAGGAAGGTTCTGCAAATCCACGAATCTTACGAATTTCGATTTTTTCAAATCCTTTCTTTAAAAATAGTTCAGAAAGGGAGAGAAAAAAAACTTCTCTACTGGAGAGTGTTTTGAAGCAGAATATGATACATTCGTTCAATGAATTAAACGAAAATTAAATAATAGTTCAGTTTCGTTAGAAGGTTACTATTTAGTTAGAAGTTGAAGAAGAAGCAGAAGGAAGTTATTTTAGTTTAGTTACTAGTTAGAAAGCTAGTCTAAGGATATACCCATATCGTTCTTAATTTATTTAACATATTGTTCGTCGACTACAAGAAATACGTAAATTCTCGAGTCCGAATTATTTCCATAAAGCTAAAGCAGCACTCAAAAGCAAAACCATATTACTTTTAAACTTGTAATGTAACAGTTCCTGCCTGAACTCGTTCAGTCCAGAGCAATGTAAACAAACAAAGGATAAAACACCCGTCGGCCAATGAGGCTTCCGGCGGGCTCCGGAGGCGCCAATTTGAAAAAGAAACGAGCAAACGTGGTCGGTGGATTCGAAAGATTCGATTCGCCGTTTTGGGCACTGGGATTCGGATTCCCGAATCTCGAATCCCTGCCTAGGATTCGCGGATTCAGTTGGCACATCCCTAATTTTGATGACTGATCCATGATTTTGATGATGTGTTACTGTTGTAAATCATGTAACTACATAGTGTTTTCAAGAAAGAAAACATGCAACTGTTGCCGTAATCGACAACAGTTGCATGAGATCGCAAGATTCCGCCACGCTTAAAGGTCAGCTATGCCGATATCCCAAATAGTCGAAACGGTTGTGATATTCTGAAAGCCCACATCCAGCTCTCCCCAAAATGCACCTTCATTCTCTCAGTTCGGTACAGTACCATGTCAAAAAAATAGGTAATTCATTCCGAAACACACATGGGCGCAGCCATTTTTATGACGTAGATGCACCCGAACGGGCATTGTGACGTGTACGCGCCTTCGTACTTGTCAGTGGATTTCAGCTACGGCTTCTCGCGGCTTCACGTATCTGTGCTTGAAGATGGCGGACAGCCGGGTTCCACCGTTCCGCGATAAGTAAACAGTGCAGCAGCTGCGAACTCATTCGCGAACTAACCTCTGTGCGATGTTGTGACTGGAATTCGTCGTTTGTGTTTTGTGAGCACGTACAATTTGTATCAAGTCGCGTCTGCGTTAGCCCCTTTACAGCACTTGCCCATTGTAGAGACTGACGTTTCGACAGCCGTGTCAGCAAGAAAATGCCGACAGCGTTTTATTACTGCAGGAAAATTGTGCTATGTATTTGAGAAACCGCATACTGCTATGGGACAAGTTTTACGTACGATTTATCAATGTGCAACAGCGTCGACGATGGTATGTAACGACGAAAGACGTAAAACGAAATACAAATCATATTTTAAACTTTTTGTGGGATTCTGTGCATTTTCCAGAAGCTTTCTTTGAATCACACACTCCCATGTCACGCTGCGTTGTGTGGCACGCTACAAACTACTGCATTTTATGTCTAACATCTGGATATTGTTTGTAATGAACACCGTCGCACAAAAACATGCACACGAAAGCTCCAGTAGCCATGTGGTTGCACACTATGCAGACGCAAAAGAAGTACCAGAGCACATATTGCCACTTAGAAATGTGGTGTCTAAAGAGTTAGGGCATAGCATAGATCTTAGAAATCAGGTGCACCTTATCCTTCTGTAGAGTGCTCTTTCAATTCACAACTCAGCCCATGGGGTGTAAAAGTGTTAAAGGCAATTATGTGACTTGTCGTCCTGGGTGACATCACTGGCCAGCCTCGGGATTAATTCCGTGCTCAAGAATTATTGTACAAATCACTTTGTATGTAGGACGTGATAAGCAATATGGAAGTTGCAACCTTGTCTGCAGCATTCTCGATTGCCTCTTACCTTTACAGTTCGAGACACGTTACCAAACCATTTGCAAAGGGCACTCTTACAGGGGCCGTGTAACTTGAGTTTTTAGTTTATAAAATTTATAAAAATATAAGTATACAATATGTAATATGAAATTTATACAAAATAAAAAATAACATTTATAAAAGGAATTTATAAAAAATAAATAAAAAGGCTTCATGGAAGCAATCCGTTAGCATACCCATTGCACATGAAGCACAATTATATATGCTTGGACATCATCTAATTAATCTTCTGAACCATATGTGTGGCTGCATACGAAATTTTCTATGCGCATCCTCTACCTTCCTATTCCTACATGTGCACACGAATAACACTGCATATATGAGAAGTGGCAAAAAGCAACGCTAGACTCTACCATCATTGTGCCCCTTTAACTTTTCCACATTTATGTCTGGTGAACAGAGAATATCTCACTAGAAAAGACATTTGTGCATTGTTTGGCAAGCAAATAAATATATTTATTTGCATTTTCCATAAATCAACAATGTTGTGACCTGGTGCAAATATTAATGTCAACAAGTAAAGTACTTACAAATTATTCCTATGTGCTCAAATGCAGATATGACAATTCTGTTTTTGTACCTCAGCACAGTACAGTTTCAAAATTAACAAACTGCACAGCATCAGCAATCTTAAAGTATCTGAAGAGGGGAATCACATAAAGCTCCAATAATAGACTGTGCAAACAAAGCTAAAAAAAAAAAAAGTACTTCAAGAAAAATCTGAATAATCGGTTGCCGTTGTGATATGTACTACTATCCACAGTTCATGAATGGAACATGTTACCTCATTGCATTGCCTCCATGTGAGCACTAGAACAGGCAGCTTTTTAGGTCGCTCTTTCCGTGTTTTTCTATTGTCTTTTTTTTTGTTTTCTGTTTTTGCAATAGCAAGCATGGCCATAGTGAATCACAAGCGACCAAGGACAGGATGAGACATCTAAAATGCGACTGCCAGCTCTAAACTGATATATTTATTAGCAGACTCTGGAATATACACACATATGCTGCTAAGAAAATGACAATTTAACCAATAGAATAACAGACAAGAAAAAGGGTTATATATCTTCCCCTCTCCTCATTCTATTTCACAGGCAGCCCTAGTATCATTCTGAGTGTGTCCGTGCGTTCCCTTTGAGATAACGTATCTCTGACAGAAGCAAATCCAACAGCGGACTGCTTACGGATGCAACTATCTTGGATTTCTCTAACCACTTGTTATTTAACCGCTGCCTTGAGCTGTGTGTTCTGGAAATTTAGGCAGCATCCAGAGTCCCTGCAATGTGTTGCCATGTTTCTCGAGGGCCTGTGTTTCACTATGGCTCTCAGATACAAACTACCCCATTTCAACACAGAAAACACAGATTTGTAAATAGCATCTGTTGATTGCACTGTACATACCCCCCACATAAAGGATCATAGTGGATACTACATCTTGTGCGATAATGTCAGGAACACAAAAAAGCTAGATTTGAAACCACCCTTACGTCGTAGTAGTAGTATTTGTGTGAAGCTGGGCCATTCCTGTCCTGCAAATAATTTAAACCATATGTTTCATCTGCCAGCGTGATGATCCCCTGAAAAGCAATTCACTTGGCGGGAACTACCGGTTCTGAAACCTATCCCTGACATGTATAGCCATCAGGGAGGAAACCCAAGGGCTGACAAACACACACAGGCTGAAAAGACCAACACACACAGGCTATGTTCTCTCTGTGTATCAGCTGCTCTGGCTACTAAGAAGAACATGTTCCAAATTAATATAACATGGCTTGACATGATATGCCAGCGAAAGCTAACCAATAAAATTAGTAGTTAAATGTACAATACGTAAACACTTGCCATAACATGACAGTTTCTTTCCTGCATTCATGCGCTACCATTCAACCCACGCAAACAGTGTACTGAATTTTTTTATAGCATTACAGTTTGCTTGACAGAACTTGAACAAGATTATATAGCACATGATAAAAGTAGAGTGAACATAATGTGCAGAAAAAATGGCTGCAAGCAAGTGAACTGGTGAAGATGATGCATATGTAAAACCCCGAGACTAGGGAACACAAAGGGACATGTTTGTGTCTGTCTCTTCGTGTTCCCTAGTCTTGGGGTTTTACATCATGGATAATGTGCAGGTTTCTATTCACGCTTAATGGCCGTAGCAGTAATGCATGAAGACCACTGCTAAGTTGTGTTGAGAAACACCACTTTATGTTTGCCACGTCTAAATGAAACGTACCTGACCTGATCCAAATTAACCGTTCTGAGTCTGGAACACACAAAGAGAAAAACGCAACAAGCACACGCCACAACATTAACAGATAGCAAATGAGCTGTAGCGAGCTCCACCTTGGGACAAAGTCAACAAGTAATTCACCAAAAGTCAATGAGCGCCTGAAATGTAACATCTCTGACTGGTAGCAGGACGGTCCACGTTCAATTCCTGGTGCTAGCACTGACTGGCTTTTTCATGAATTATTTGTTGGAAGTTTCGATGTGCTTGAGAACCATTCGTCAACCATTGTATCCTCATGAGGTGATGAGGGTTTGTCATCCCAAAGAGACTCCCTTTCTGGCATGTGTCCTTATGGATGCTCATCACTGCAGAAAAAAAGAAAGGAAAAGCATTTAATGACAAGAAATGGATAGTCGCATTTACTGTATAATGATTGTGCACAACAGAAAGAATACTTTTGCACAGAAGGCTGTACTTCTTGATGTCTAACATCAAGTTACAAAATTCCAGAATATATGACATGTTGTAAGGTAGAGAATAAGTAGAGTTATTGAGTTATCGAGTTGAGTTGAGGGGGGAGTTGTACCCCCTTTTTATTTTATTATATATGATTATATAATTATTTTTATGTCTGTACCACCCCTCGCTCTCTACATTACAACATGTTTTATATATTCTGGGATTTTGTAAGTTCATGTTAGACATTAACAAGAGCAGCCTTGCGCACGAAAGCCTCGTCTCATTAAGATTTAGATGCTCTCAACAGTCTTCTTTCTGTTGTGAATCTCTATCGCAGCATACCTGCACATTGCTGTTCTACGTACTGTGACTTTGCAGTAAGAGTATGGACTTTGGGTAAAAAGACTACACAGCACTGCTCAGGTATTTTTGCCTATCGAACAGTATGTATGTATGCAGTATGCACACGGTATTTGTGCACCGGACCCACTAAAAATGTAGTGAGTATGGCATTGCCCACGGTAATGCACCAAGTTGAACACAATTATTGAAGAATCCAGGTATTTTAGCTTACATGTCAAGCCAGTACCACACCAGTATCCAGTGTGAAGTTGTGACAAATAAATAGTTTCCATTTTTCTTAGCTCTCAGAAAACAGACAGTGAATTAATAAGAGAAGACAATGTTAACATGAATTCTGGGCTATTCTTCAGATGAAGATTCACAGATAGTAAAGGCACCTTCCTCAATGGACGTTGATGACACTGAAAATTCTAAAATGTTATCAGAGGCGACATCAGCTTCGGTGTGTCAAAGGATTGTATGTCCAACAGTAATCCAGCTAACAGTAACAAAAATGTGCAAAAGACAAATTAACAGAACTAATGTAACGTACCTTCTATATCAGACAGTAAAGCTTGTAACACCCCATCCACAGGAACCAGTGTCCAGACACAAAAGTGCTTGAACTGGGAGATAGCAGCTAATCGGAATGGCGATCTTTGTTTTCCACCCTCGAAGCACAGGTTGTAACTTTGAGGGCATATTTAAAAGTGGTGTCAAAATGTCTGCATGCGAATGCACATGAAAAGTTGAACATAGGTGAATACTCAAATTATAACATCACATTGTCATACCTGTTGGTGGAGGTGGACTGCAACTAACGTGTCAGCAATTTCTTCATGACCAGATGCAAGCCAGATCATGCTTCATTTCCGCCTTCAGCGTGCACCTGTGATAATTCAGAAGTTAGATTATCAATAGTACTATTGTGTTGTTAATCGTGGTTATATCAGAGTAAGCGCAATAGGAGAGCTGCGCAATCGATTCATTAAGCTTGCTATTTTTTATATCTGAACCTCGACTTACCATTTTTTGCTCTCGTTTTTTGCCTTGGTCCTCCGTGGCACGTTCAAAATGTTATGCGTCGGGCACCTCGGATTTTCATCAGACGATTTCGTGCCGAGATTCCAAATTGCCTCTGGAGTCGCGCGTAACCTATGATAACATTCGTGGACGAAATCCTTGCAGTGGAAATTAGCAGGCACCACTGTCAGCCAAGAGCTTGGCACTGCTTGGTCTTTTGGCAGCTTATAATAGGTAACACTTGAATGCACCGATGAATTGTTCTAACAGCGTAGCACTCTCGCATCTTCGACAACTTCGCCGTGGCATATTTACGAATCATATCGCTCCAGCCCATAAAAGGCAAGGTCAGAACAAGGAAGTGCACTTTCCAAACGACGCTGTGCCAAAAAAAAACATTCACATGCTTTGTTTCCGGCTTAGCAACAACATAACAGTTGTTCGCTGATGTACGATGCACAGAGGAGGAAACGAAAGAAGCCAAGCCAAGAGTCCATGCCAAGCCAAAAACAGATAAACCGAGAGCAGTGACGTCGGTACTACTCCTACTACTACTACTGACGTCGGTAAACTACTAACAGTTGGAGCAAGATATTTCGCGCACATATTCAGTGTTCGGTAATGAACACACAGCGCGAGTATCGCTCAGTTCTGCGGCACTTCAAAATCGGCATATCTGACCTTTAAGATTCACGCTGGAATTTCAGCAAAGATGAAAAGCAGGCTACGGCAAAGACGGTGGGGTACATGCTCCCTGCGCGAAACTCAGGCTAAATGCGTTCACGCAAAGAATCTGCACATGCTTTTGCGCATTGAAAATATCGCTGGCAAACGGTACAGTAACAACAACAAATAAAATGGTAATTATGGTAAGGGAAATTCGACACGTAAACTAGGGTCCAGTATACCCCAGTGCACAAAGGACGCTATGAAGCCATATTTCTTGTTGTATTCAATAAGGAAAGTAGTACGATACGTCGATCCCAGATTTGGTCTACAAAGGTGAGGCACTCGGCTGGTGAAGAGTTCTGGAAGACAGATTCAGGTTTTGAGCATACTTGGACAATGGTGGTACACGGAAGAATGAAGTTACACGGAAATTATTTGGAACATATATTTTTACGCCGCTTGATATGAACATACTACCTTCATAAACTGTCACGCAAAATATTTCCTTCGAAAAGCGCGAATTTCTTGAGAAAATTAGTTTGCAAGAATGCGCTCCGCGGCGACAGTCTCCCCCAAGCCGAGTCTGGCAGTCTGGCGTGTGGTGACGTCAGGCGGCCGACCACTTCCATTGGCTGCCGAAAGCGTTCGCTCCCCGCCAGAATCGTCTGCTAGCTGCGGAATCGTGGCGACTTACCGACTGAGACGGGGGGGGGGGGGGGGGGTTGCTATTTATTTGCGTTTGCCATTCACTTGCGTTCTTACACGATTTGTCTCGTACGTTTTGCATAGAACAAGACTGCGCGCAGGGTAAAAGGTGTGGCTAGTCCTCTGTGTTGACGTGACGGCCCGGGTTGAGGTGGATCGTACACGGTTGTGGTTTCTGTTCCGATTAGTGAACAGTATTGTGCCCGTACGTGTGTGCAGCATATATATGATACGACTAAATACATTCCTGTCAGTTGGAGACTTATTCCATGTGCCATTGTTGTATACTGCGTATGACCATTCAAAAAAGAAAATGCTTATTTGGCCATGCGTTTTGGGATTTCCTACAGATCGCTAGCAGATATCAATTCTACTGACTTTATTTTGGTATCCATGTTGTTGTGCTTGTGGAGACGTTGCGCTCCTGGTATCAGTAAGATATGGTAAGCGCAATGTTACACAGCTATGCATTCATGGGTCAGCTCTTTCGCCTCGGAGATGCCAGTGTCCATGCGGTTCAGAGCCCGTAGTGTTGACCACAACACGGAGAAGTCATGATGGTCGACGACCTCTTCAAGTGAAAACACTGGTCTCTGCGCCGCGGCTTCATGACTATGCATTTGTAACCAAGAAGAAGCACTATATTTCAATCCGAATGTTCGTTCACACTTAGCAGCATCACTTACCAGCCTCTAGTACATTCGTGTGGCGAAATCGAAGCTGGCGGAGCTTAGGCTCCAACTTCATAAAACGTTTTGTCAAGAAGAGCAGACGTGTCGCCTAAAGAGTGTTCAGTTGATCACCTGTCCTTTCCACGACGTCCGATGAACAACAACGCTTCCTGCACGGTCGGCTTCCCGGCGTCGCGACGCCGGAGAAATCGCAAAAAAGAAAGAAACAGACGGCGCGGCCATATGACGTCAGCGGCTACCAGCCGAGTGAGGGGGCATTTCTGCCGCGAGATTCAAAGCTCCCTCGAGCTCCAGGATAGCGCGCTACCCTCAAACTGTTTGTGCGAATATGTATCACAGGGCTCAGAATCGTAATTTCTACTTCTCCCGTCATATTTTATTCCGATCATTTCCATGCTCAAGGAAGAAAAACTGCAGTCAGGTGATGTGTCAGGGTCTACTAGTGTGCAATGCGATGAAGGGCAGCTCTTTCGGTTAGTACGTGCATCGAACGTATCGTAGGAAGAAAATAGAGATGGAACACTTGTGTACACGTGTCATTGTATTAGACTTTTAATTTTTGCCCTTTCTCAGATTTTTCTTTTTCCACGTTTAAAACGTAAGCAAAGGCAACAATATTGTGTGCAAATAGACAATTTCAGTGCTCCTAAAAGTTGGGATAATTGTTCGTGAAGAACTATATACGAAGAACGTGAAACGTATTTCAAATTTTCAGTGCCCGAATCGGAATGGCAGCTTGCTTATTTCTGTTCGTGTGTTAAGTGAAGTTTTTAGTGATTAATTGTACATACACCGCATGTCCAATATACAGCTCCTGTTTATTGCGCACATTTTTTATGCTGGGATATTTTGCGATAATTTCGGTCACTTCTTTTCTGTCCGGTCCGCCATGATGTCATCCAAGCGTCAATGCTGTGCGCGACTCGATTTGAGCTTGAGTACCCTGAAGAAACAAGGGAAAGGGCGCAAGCTTGCTGGTATAGATCCATGAAGAAGACCGAGAGACACGGACACAGAAGACGACACACGTAGGTTCTCAGAGTACCCTGGCCTAGACGGTCTGTTACCGATGCGACTTCACTGCACCCACTAGCGGGGAATGTACTGCACGAAGGGAGGTTCGCACTCATCTCTTCAACACATCAGCCGCGTTTACACGAACTCAATAGGAGCTGGCCGAGTTGGCTTGTGGAGTTCGCATCGCACGAGGCAACCGGTGCACGCTGCAGCCATAGTTGTAAGGGACGAATATCGCCTTCGTATAAATTTTTAACCCCTCGATCTGGTCGCGGAAATTTTTTCTTCGCAGGCGACAGGCTCTGCTGTGTCATGCAGAGATAGTGATAGCGAATGGAGAGTGCCTCACAAAGCGGGCTGGTCCTGATATATATATATATATATATATATATTTTTTTTTTTGATTCGTCACAAATTCTCCTTTCCCACTCTTCAGCCAACCAAACTTTCGGTACCTTGGGAAGACGAAATCTGTCCTGGGGCTTTAAATACAGCTTCAAATGCTACCCTCTCCCCTTACTTGAGAATATTGTTTACACTGAACAAACGCTTATCTGCCCGCGTGAGTCAATATAAAAAATACACCCTATCGGTAAGAGATATGGAAGCCACGCTAGTTGTTGTTCTGTCGTTGCCTTGTTTCTCACCACGCCCCTCACATTCAAGGACATGTCTTCCTTCTTGGAAATATTTCCTGTCTGTCGAATGTGTGTCGCTTCCACTCCTCCTGCTGAGGGAAGTTTTTGATTTATACATCATATCTCATTGATCCAACAAGACCACAGAGCCCCCAAAACATTTTACGTTATCATTCTAATAATAATAATAATTGGGTGTTTACGTCGCGAGACAACTGAGCGTTATCATTCGTCACTACTGGTCTGTTTCCCCTCCATATGCCTTTAATGCTCCGTACTCTTTGAGCAACGCGTCGACCCCTTTTCCTCATATAACACTCTCAGCATGATAACGTTAAAGAGCTATGGAAGGAAGCATTCCAGTGATAACGGATGATCATGCAAAAAAATTTAGCTCTGTGGCCTTACTGGATCAGTGGGAAGTGATTTCTAAATTTAGAAAATCCCCTCTGGAAAAAGAAGTGAGGTTCGCACTGCGTTCCAAGGCGTACATCTGTCAGCATCTGCGTGTGACCGACCTTTGTGGTGCTGCTTTGCAAGAAACGATTCAGGCAAATACCGACACAGTTCCTTTGAAGTCGTAGGTCGCTGTTGATGGCGGATGACGCAGAAATAAATCATGTAAAAAGAAAACGTTCAAAAATAAATCTCTTAAAGATCAAACTTTCAAAACAAACTCTTCGACATCAATCAGGATAAAATCCACGCTGTCGAAATAAACTCCTAAAAATAAACTTTGAAGAATAAACGTTTTGAAATAAATGTCTTGAAATCCACCGTCCATGATTGGTGGAGAGCCGACAGCTCTACGTCCGCCGCGGATAGTAGTGCTCTCATCGCGCTTGGGGCTAGCCAGGGCTAGAACTGTGAACGCGGATTTTGTTACACCTGAAGTATGTGACCGGCTGTCTGTATCTGACCTGTGTTGCTATCTAATTTAGGGGGACGGGGTGTTTTCTGATTTGACGGGAGGCGATTTTTGGGCGGGGGGGGTCGTGTAACAGGTAGCTGGCATAGTAACATCCAGTTCGAATGACCGCCGCCGCGCAATCCGTACACAACACCGCCATAGCCATCCCCCCCCCCCGGAAGCCTGATAGCCTTGTTCACAGCTCAGTGCTCAGCTGGCCATGGATCAAGGCTGGATCAAGAGTGCGTGTCCTGTATTCATACGCGCATTGTCCTCATCACTTTTAAACTGTATATTTCGAAATCCAAAGTTGTAATTGATAACAGTACAAACATGAGTAAGAAACATCACAAGAGCATGTTCCGCCGAAAACAACATTGTGTCGCCCATGAACTATCATACGGAACATTGTCTTCCTAAGCCTAACCATGATTTATTTTAACAGCGTTTATTTTGAGGGCGTGTATTTTTAAGCGGTTTATTTCAGAAAATTGATTGTGAAGGCCATTTCTTTTACTCTCCCGGAGCACCTAAACAGGTATTCCTTATGTGGGAACATTATAATCGGACATAGTAAAAAGAAGCTTCGTACATTTTTTGTTAACCAGTGATTTGTATTATCATCTACCAGAGTATTCTAATTTGCATGTATAATCTTTGTAGCATACTTGATTAAGTGACATTCCAGCTATTGTTTTAGACATTTGTTAAACTTTTTCCATTGTCTGAAATGCTGTTCCGAACCGTGGGCAGTGGAGCCTTGTCAAGTTGCCAGCTGGCAGGGTTTTCCTCCTTTGCCAAACCATGTATAAGGTAAATTGAATAAATTTAAATTGAAGGGTGGAAGCTTAAGTGTTGATTTCGTAATGTTTTCTTATAAACGATTTACTGTGGCGTACAGCCGTTGATGACACGCATGCTATCCCTCTATTTCCTGCTGTCCTCCCTCTACCTGTCCGTGTCCGCGCGCTGATCATAGCCACAGATGACTCAAACATAAAATAAAAAAGTAATAGTTTTAAACGAAACGACATCACGATCATTGGTGTCACAAGGGTATGCGTCATCCTGCGCAGGAGCTGTTTGCGACACCTCCTCAATAATGGATCCCCTTCCACACCAATCGTACGAGATACATAAGAGAGAGTTTTAGCACATCGTACGCTATCGCCTCTGCGTACGTAAGAGATGGCCAAATTTTTGCTCTTCGTGGGCAAGGCCAGCAACTGTCACGCCTCATAACTCGTAAACGTTTCCGTTTATCAAAATGCTCCTCGGGATATACATACAAGAGGTACAGTTGCATCATTCTACCAAAGTATTATTTTCTACGTAGAAAACTGTTGGTTCCCTGTGCTTGCGCGATGCTGGGTGAGAACACCTTCTTTCATGTCTTTTAACTCATGAAGTCTTCCGCTTATCCAAATGCTATCCAGGATATAAATAGTAGATGCATAGTTGCATCATTTCACCAAAGTATGCGTTTCTAGGCGCAATACATCGGTTCAATTACATTCAAAATCAGGTCGTCCAAGCCACATTTCCATGCGAGACACAGAGATGAATACCAGACCGCTCCATCATCGCACCTCCAACCCATTCAACATATTCCACCATGACGCATTGCGAAATAAATTTAAAAAAGCAAAAAAATCATCTGAATCTATCCCTCTACCACTGGAATTTCAATTCCGAAACTATACATTGAGGTTATGCCCTCCCGCATTGTTTCGATTGCACAATGATCGCACCTCAACGTGCAACGACCGTGGCGACACCAGGCGACAAGGCGCAGGTGCATCCGTTTCCAGTCCTGGACGGAGCATCGCCGTACAGCTTGAGCACGGCCTTTGAAGGGGGGACATTCACATCCGTATGGGACTTCCCAGGAACATTGCCCAATATGCGGACATGGATGATCGATTTGGGAACATTATGGGACAAAATGTTCTGTCTGGGGAGCTCACGGTCACTACACGTGCAACTACTAAAAGGATGCCCCTTCGCTTTAACGCTCAGGACCATTAAGAACATCATTGGAAAGAAAGCGACCAAGACACTACGGTCTTCTACAGTGCAACAAATATTACCTGATTCTATGGGTTACATGATGCTGCAAAGAAAATATGGCCCATGAAGCTCCTGGCGAGTCCTCCGACAGCCGCCTTTTGTGATAAACACATTTTGCTATAATAGCTATACTCCGATGTTCGAAGTGTGATTTGGCAGCTCATATGTTACAGTTTGTGCAGATGATAGCATGATAGCATTGATAGCGATGAGCATCTATTCAGCTCAATGTCAACTACAGTAGCGCCTCTTTTCTCAAAGTTCAACTGGGAAAATTGAAATTATCGGGAATTAGTTGGATAAAAGAGCTCAGAAGTCATGACAAAATCCCCCTAGACATAAAGAGCATTCACACTATAGTGTTCAGACAAGTAGATTTCTTAATACAATTTGTTTCTCGTTAGGTGAAACACCCTGTATATTTTGGGTGGATGGTTTACGGCAACCAAAGGAAACCATAACGAGAAATCTGAGACATACAGAACTGGTGCACCGGAGTTAACAGGGGCTGCGCCGGGGCTTTCCCTCAACTAAGGCATGTGGCTTTAAGACACGTTTGCATGGTAGGCTCAATGTGCCAGCCTACATTGTCGAATACAAAGGGTTTTACAGCAGCAGGATACCTAGCATCACGCACAGGAGTAATAGGCGTAGTGGCAGCACACGCTCTTTCTCTGTTTGCTGTCTGTCAGTAAAGCATTCTCTATTGAAACTGGCACCTGTTTAGCCGCCATGTGCCTGTAACAATGTGAAACAGAAGCCATAGTGAGTAAACTTCATTGAACCTTTAGTCAAAAGCTTCACTGTAGGTCAAGCTGTGCAACTGACAGCTAATGTACGACGAGAAAGTTAAAAGAGAGAAAGTGCTCCGGAATCTTTCATTCAATTTTAATTAGGAAAACGACAAAAAACGACATAAGACGTACAAGTCGTAATATCCTACATTGCAGCTCGCAATCGTACAAAGAAAGAAAATGAAGGTACCGAAGGGCCACTGTGGCATAATTACGATGCCTTATTCACGTGACGGTGGAGATGCCTTCTAAGGCTGCCTTTCCTACAAAAAGTTGTTGAACAGAGACCGCACTTGTAAGGACGCTCGCCTGTATGTTGCATCATGTGCTCCACCAGACGACCATAGCTCGAGAAGGAGCGAGAACAAATCACACAACGAGTGTCTCCACGGTGAACAGCCATGTGCCGGTACAGTGACGTCGTGGCGTTGAATGCCTTGTCACAGATACTGCACGCATGTTGTTTGATGTTGCTGTGTGTATTCATGTGGTTTAACATTGTCACTTTTTGCGTGAACGACATTGAGCAGAGCTGACACTTGTGAGGCTTCTCTCCTGTGTGAAGACGTAAGTGGCTAACTAAGTTCCTCTTCTGTGGAAAGCCTTTCTTGCAGATGTCACATGTAAACGGCTTGGCTCCTGTGTGCGTCATTTCATGTCTACGCATGATGGACATCCACCTCGAAGCATAAGGACAGACGGAACACACGAAGACCCCATTTCGTCTTGATATTGGCTGCACAGTTCCTGGACCAGAATTACAAAGTAACTACACGTTACTATGTGATCAGTCACATACAGTTCACTACACACTACAGTTCATTCAGTTCAGTGACACATTTCTAGAAATACACAGAAAAATACACAAAGACGGGGTAAAGGAGCGCGGGCTTGTGTGGGGTTTCAGTGGTATTCCGCAACTTAAAGTGCTAAAGTTATATTGCTAAGTACTAAGGTTGTAAGTATAACATTATAGAGAAATAATGTACAGTGAATAAACGAGCAGTGTACCCCTATTGCCTGTAGAAACTAGTTGCTTTCTTTTGCCTTCAATAAAATATTTTCAATTAATCCAAATCCCCGTTAATTCGTTCGATTAATTCTGAGTTCTCCTTGAGCCGCAATTGATGACCTGCTTACAGGAATCGCTTAAGATGCAATTAAGGACAAAACTGTTAATGATTCGTCTGGAACCTATCTAAGTATACAAAATCGAGCGTCTTAACCTTCTGCAATCATTTGCTTGCTAAGAGTTCAGACACAGAGTATACAAACTATACGAGGAGGCAAAAACACGCAGAAACTTAGCTAAAATAAGTTACTCCATAAAGGTGAAATGTGACATCTGCTGAGCAGATGTGACAGCTGAAAGCAGTAATTATTCCACTCAAATGTCTATGCTATCAAAATATCACAGTCACTGAATATCTATAGGGGTAGTCATGTTTTCAGTCACAGGTAGAATACAGCGGAAAAAGCCACTTGATTCTTCTAGTTGAAATTGTAGTTCCGTCATTCGCAGGATTCTCGAAGACTTGATAGGTCCAGGGAGTACATGCAAAATGAAATGAAATGCAATGAAGTACAACGCATTCATTAGAAGTCTTTGGACGAATATATCCGTAAATTCGATGGTACAAGTACCCTTGCATAACGAGAAAGAAAATAAAAGCTTTATGTGACCGAACAGGGAACAAACAAGCACAAATGCCTTCACTCTTAAAAATGAACTTCACCGCATAGCACGCTCCTAGCCAACCATAATCTCGAATGATATCGTTATCTGCCCTGATTTGTTGAAAACGGGAGGCGTACGCCTTTTCTGTGACAATTATGAATAGCATAAGTGTCACAGAAAAGGCGTACGCCTCCCGTTTTCAACAAATCACGGCAGATATTATTCGAGATTATGGTTGGCTAGCAGCGTGCTATGCGGTGAAGTTCATTTTTAAGAGTGTTGAATATAAACACTGAGAAGATAGCAGCCGACATCCTCCAGATTTCTCCCGGACATGATACGATATACAACCCCGATACGCGGCAATATGGAGGCACGCTCCTAGCCAACCATCATCCCGAATGACAACGTTCTCGCCCCTGATTTGTTGAAAATGGGAGGCGGAGCCTATTTTGTGGCCATTATGCACGGCACAGAAGAGGCTCCTCAATAGGTTCATCAGGGGCGAGAACGTTGTCAATGGGGATGATGGTTGACTATGAGCGTGCTATATGGTGAATATCACTTTTAAGAGTGCACCATTAATCAATACGGAGCATAATGAGAAACGACAACAAATGACGCCTGCTGCGCTCATGCTTGTCAAGATGGGCATATTCGCAACTCGAAGTAGAACTTCATTCATAACAGGACATTCACCGAGCAGTTGTTTGACACTTTGTTGGCGGGCATCCTCTGAAACACAAAACACAACAATGAGCACGACGCATTAGGTGGGATTACATTGTCTTGCGGCGATAAACAACCAAAAATTCTGTGAGTCAACGAATGTATGTGTAATATGTACAAATGATGCCCGCAAAATAAACTAGAACACATGTTTCATAAAACTCCGCAGAGAGCATGCCACCAAAGCATACTTTTTTTACGCTTTCATGCAGATATACAACGATTGTCCTTCTTTAATATTTGAGAGGTGCTACTGGAGCATGTGTTGAACTGGACAAGCACCTACACCTCCATTTCTTTTGTGGTGGCCATGAAGAGTGGTCCGTTTCAACGTGCTTGGGGGCGATCTGTTATGTAGCCTCGTAAAAGGTACAGTCAGGATTTTTCTTAGGTGCTGCAGCCATGGACAGCATGCTAGATACGCGATCTAGGGCCAATTAGACACTATATGAAAACAGAAATTGAGGAGGGAGACAGGACATCCGGACCCCCAGCAGCCGGCCGTGGGTCCAGTTAGGGACATCCGAGAAGACGACAGGGAAACCGACGTAACAGGGATAGTTTGTGGTGTGAGTAGTCACGATGCCTCCTTCTAGTGCGCGTACAGCTAGTCAGTGCCTTCTTTAGTCCTTGCAGCATATGACCATCTGGTGGCGTCCGAGAGTCTGACTTAACCCCCCCCCCCCGCTCCGCTGGTTAGTTGGTCACCCGGCACCATTGCCGACAGTTGTATCATCTCATTTAATAAACGTAATCCATCATGTGAGCCAGCCTTGTCCGCCATGCCTCTTCATCCCGTCATCATCTCCATCATCACCTCATCCCATCCCATCCCACACGACATTCACAGCGTACCACTTCATATTCAAATTCCCCAAAGCACCAAGTGAAGCACATCATCAAAGCGAGAAATCCTTGATCATCCCGTTGTAGTGGACAACACAAACTAGGGTAGTTTCATTTTAAATCGAACAACGTGTGAAAGTCGTATTTTTTAATTCGCCCAGAAAAAAATATATGTTAGATGACAGCTCGAACGACGCAAATCGCGCCACGTGCGACGCTCGTGTGTGTAGTAGTTTCCGCGTAGGAGAGGGGGAAGGTCTGAGGGTGCTTGAGCACGCTTTCTTCTGAACCGACTTTGACGGAATCTAGCACCGCTAATTTTATGGCTAGAAACTGGAGGTTTTTTGTGATTATAGGCTGCACCATAGACACTGTCGACAGCAACCCACAGAACTCTGAGAGCCACAGATTTTCTGTTAAAAAATGCCAAACTTGGCGTAAACGTTCAAAAAGGCCAAACTTTGTTACCAATTTGCTTCATGACAGAACCTCTGAGAACATCGAGATTAGTGCTATTCGATAGGATATTGAAAGAGCTTCCGTGCTGTATAGAGCTCATTTTTCTCAGCCCAGTGGTTTATGTGTTAATAGCTTGAGAATCACACATGGTAGGCGGAAATTGCCAATGTTGCATCTCAATTTTCTCAAAAATGCCATCTTCGATTTTCTTGATTATTTTTGAAAAGGTGGCGTCATGTCTCTACTTTAGACGCCAAGTGAGACACTCTTTTATTTTTGCCTGAGAGACGCGCAGCGATTTTTTTTGTCAGGCAGGGTGCACGAGGCTGAGGCCTTGCGCGCCCCACCCACGAGCACGCGACCTTCAACCTCTTCTTTGCTACAGGTGTCCCGCTGACGGAGAAATCAATGACCACACTGCGTGAGCTTGTTGTAGTGTCCCCAGAGCATCACTTTACGTTTACCCAATGGTCTCCCAGTTCCGTCAGGCTCATTCACACCGTGGGAGAGTACATGAGTTGCCTGTGCGCCCTCGACGAGAAGCCCCAGTTCGACGAACATACCGACAAAGCAGTGAGAAGAAACGTCGCGCTTCGTAGAGATCTTTATCCACTGATAACATCGTAACTTTTGTTTCAGGTTGCCGCCAGTCCCCCAGGAAGTGTGAAAGTCACATCCTTTTCATTGGAAAAAGACGTTCTTTTACCAAAAACGGAAGTTTCGAAAAACGTAAAATGCACCCTTTGCGAGACCGCTGCAGGTGGTGGCTGCCACCATTGGATTAGCATAATTCGATAGCTTTAGACATGACCTTTCACATGATATGACTGGGTTCAAGCGCATGGATGCCAGAAGGACTACTGAAGGTCACACCGATGGTTTAAGGTACCTACGGCTACCGGAAGCGAGGGATTTTAGTTCTGCGTTGTTCTGTCGGAAATTTTGATTCCCACGGTGACACTGACACATCTCGGTGAGGGCGAACGTGTTATACTTGAGAGCAGCAACATATTGTCATCACAGCGCTCTTACGGGTTTTGTATATAGTACTCGTCGTGGTTCCGAAATAACGCTATGGAGCATAAAACTAATTAAAGAGAGCATGCACACCTGCGGAACTATCACTTATTGCGCCCAAGCTAAGAGGCGGCTGCAACCACGCGGCCACAAATTTGTATTCTCAGGTGTTGTAACTTTCTGTCCCCTGTGACAGCCTCATAGCGTGCGTGTGTGCATTGCCTCACGCACGTGTGCGGGAGAATAGTGAATATGCGCACGTGCGTATACGCACACGTCGTGCATGCTACTCCCATGAAAGTGCGTAATAGCAAGTTCAAGTCGCCCACGAAAGTATTGCCCTGCGTCTCCAAAGGAAAAAATAAACATACGTACCATAAGTGCAAAGTAAGTACATAATGCAACATCTGGGCATTAAATTACAAAGCAAAGACTACGAAGCAAAAAGCGCTCGTAAACATACGAAGAGCGCCTTTGTGTGGAAAAATCGCTCTACGGAAAGGTAGCCCGACGTCTCAATCAAAAAGAGAAAAGGTACTTTACCAGCAGCGCAAAGTACCGGCATAATTCTGCCCCTGTGGAATAAATCGTGAAAAATATTCCGGCTTTTTAGAAATAATCAAGATCGAACATGCAAATTTTCGCGTACCACTCGTGGTCTTGCGATACTAGGCGGACAAAGAATGCGCTTGAACACAGTCACTTTATATCATGTGAAAGGTCATGTCTAAAGCTATCGGATGATGCTAATCCAATGGTGGCAGCCGTTACCTGCAGGGGTCTCGCAATAGGCATATTTTACGTTTTTCGAAACTTTCGCTTTTCGTTCTTTTACCAATGAAAAGGATGTGCCTTTAACACTGCCTGGGGTACTGGCGGCAACCTGAAACAAAAGCTACGATGTTACCAGTGGATAAAGATCTCTACGAAGCGCTTCGTTTCTTCTCACTGCTTTGTCGGTATGTTCGTCGTTCGGCTTCTCGTCAAGGGCGCACAGGCAACTCATGTCCTCTCCCACGGTTTGAATGAGCCTGACGGAACTGGGAGACCATTGGGTAAACGAAAAGTGATGCTCAGGGGACACTACAACAAGCTCACACAGTTTGGTCATTGATTTCTCCGTCAGCGGGACACCTGTAGCAAAGAAGAGATTGAAGGTCGCGTGCTCGTGGCTGGGGCGCGCAAGGCCCCAGCCTTATGGCGGCATACCAGCCTCATGCACCCTGCCTGACAAAAAAAAAATCGCTGCGCGTCTCTCAGACAAAAATAAAAGATTGTCTCACTTGGTGCCTAAAGTAGAGACATGACGCCACCTTTTAAAAAATAATCAAGGAAATCGAAGATGGCATTTTTGAGAAAATTGAGACGCAACACTGGCAATCTTCGCCGACCACGTGTGATTCTCAAGCTAATAACACAAAAACAACTGGGCTGAGAAAAATGGATTCTATACAGCGCGAAAGCTCTTTCAACGTCCTATCGAATGGCACTAAGCTCGATGTTCTCAGACGTTCTGTCATGAAGCAAATTGGTAACAAAGTTTGGCCTTTTTGAACGTTTACGCCAAGTTTGGCATTTTTTAACAGAAAATCTGAGGCTCTCAGAGTTCTGTGGGTGGCTGTCGACAGTGTCCATGCTGCAGCCTATAATCACGAAAAAACCTGCAGTTCCTAGACATAAAGTCAGCGGTGCTAGATCCCGTCAAAGTCGGTCCAGAAGAAAGCGCGCCCAAGCAGCCTCTGACTTTCCCACTCTCCTACGCGGACACTACTGCACGCGCGAGCGTCGCATATGGCGCGATTTGCGTCGTTTGAGCTGTCCTCTAACATATATTTTTTCTGGGCGAATTAAAAAATACGACTTTCACACGTTGTTCGATTTAAAATGAAACTACCCACTAGCAATATCCCTGCACAAACAAGACCCACATAATGTTGACCTTTTGTGAGCTGCACTCCTACATGAGCAAACCATTGGTGTCTGGTTTCCTAGCCACAGTATATGTACGGAGAATACAACACAATTTGATAATTCCATTATTCGTGGTTATACGTCACGGGACAATTATCATCGTAAGCTACGCCACAATAGTCGGTGGACGGATTAATTCTGTACATCTGACTGGTCTTTCACGTACCTCTAAATCTCAGAACACCATAGTTAACGCCCACCGCGGAAGACTGCATGTCTAAGCAACTAGCACCGTGCCACCAAGTCGCTGCGTCCTTGCCGAGCATCAAACACAACATTGGAATACAATACATCGTGCACATATCATATACGCACTCGTGTGAACGAAAATAGCACGGAATCACACTAGGTAAGTACGGGAACACGCATCACAATAAGAAAACACAAATCCAGGAAGGCAACACACTTGCGTTCCGAAAACATTCCAGGGCATTCCTTTGGTAGGCGTTGCCATTCTGCAAGTCGGCTTCACCTAACTCCTAGGTGCATTGCGGGCAAGCCAACTTTAGGAAACATCAGTGTTGCTAGACTGCTTGTTTCTCTTCCTCTAAATTTAGCGGAACATTTTGTAATCGTTCAAGTTTGCTGTGGGGAAGCCGACTTTACAGCAGTGTTGACTGCACCTTTGTTTTCCTTTTAATAGCAAGTCGAATGCTATTGTGCTGGGCTTTCCTTCTTATTTTCTCTTTGTTCTAATAAATATCTCCCCCTTTCTCGTGTTTTTTTTTTTTCTTTGTCTTTTTTGTAGCGGAGGACCCTGTGCTGGAATGTCTCCAACAAAGGCTCTTGTTTGTTTCGTTCTCTGAACGGATTTTCTTGAGGACAACAAGATCCGACGATACTTCTGACATATCGAACAGAGACTGTTTCTCTTTTTCTTTGTTCTTTTCAGATAAGGTTTCCTTACGGACTAGCGGAGGGCAGGTGGCCTGTGGTAGATAGGGTGGGGTGGGGTAATGTTGGGCTAAGGTGCGGTCAGCCTGCTCCACAGACCCTCTCTGGAGCTACGGCTCGGAGCACCTATAAGAGAGGGAAGAGGGATAAAGAGGGAGGGGAAAGGTGTTGGTGGCACAGGAGATCGAGGAGTGTGCAGTTCCTTTTGCTCTGGATTTGAGTAGTCCAGGAGAACCACCGTAAGAAACATGGGCGCATACCTCAGTACTCTTCACTGAACTTCATTACCACATAAACTGCGATGACTGTTGAAGAGGTTACTACCAATGCCGGTAACGTTTCAAACAGAATGGCCGATGCTGATGACGTCTCCAAAATACTTTTTGTTTCTCTCTCTTTTTTATTTTTCTTTATTTGACGACTTGGCGGAGGCGGCGACGCCCGTGACGTTTTGAACACAGCCTATATTCAGAGATCCCACTCATTCTAGTAGCCCACCAGCATGCCAAATGTTATTCGTTAAAAAAATCCGTGTTAGCGCCGCGAAGCAACTGTCGCTTTGAGAGGCCTACTCTTGTGGACAGGTGCAGAGAGAAGAGCGCGAAAGAGTGGAGGACAGAAGCGTACTATATGCATCGCTTGCCTACGGATCTGCAAATTGTGGACTCATTGTAATGTTTAGGAACGATGCCTGTACCAGGTATTCGCATCGTCGTAGCCTCTCTAGGTCTCCCTGAAGAAGAGCTCTGGACGTTCCTTTTCTTGTTTTGATTACCCCATGCTAGACACACGCTCGTCCACCAAACACTAGAATTGGACTCTAACCCCCTCCACCCTCTTACCCGAGGGGGTCAGAATGACTGAAGAGAAAATGGGTGGTAGCTATACTCAACCACGTTTCTCTTCTCTCGGAAAACAGCACAAGGTTCTTCAACTCCGCAAAACTGGAACAAATACCGGTACAATACACTTCACGACGCTACCAATTTTACATTTTATTTCTTGATCTGCATTGTTTTATTCCAGAAAGTGATCGAAACTTAGTTTTTTTGTTTTCTTTAGTATGAATCAGCTTTATTGTAGCAGTTTTTTTAGTATCATCCTTCCTCGGTCCTGCGAAAATTTCCAGAGCCCTGTGGATGGTGTCTCATAGGTCTACGAACCCACCGGTATCAAGTACCACCCGTCAAGATTTTGCAGATATGACCGCGAAACTCGGCGTCTTTCCATCGAGAAAACGTCGTACGCTGGTCCTACTTTACGCCTGCCATTGCGACGTTGTGTACACCAAAGAACGCCTGATTGCCCTCTTGTAATTCTGTGGCGACAAAGCCACAGAACTGTTCGGCTGCGAAAGCTGTGGATAATTAAGTTTTAATAAAACCGGAATACTTGAACAATGAGCGACATGTCAGCCTCAAACGCCCAGAAATTGACGAATTCAACCAACTCAGGAGAAAGAGGCGATGATGCCAGAAGCCCCAGGTTCGATTCCTCTCAGCACCCCTTTTACCTGGGTTGTCTGAATTCGCTGGAATACTTGGTGGTGATGGAGGGGCAGACCTCACAAAAAAATTGGTGCAGCGGAAATTTCCCACCTTCTACATTTGATGTTATTATATAAACGAAAGCTTTGTGCAGTGTAGTTTTTGATCAGATTATGTTTGGAAGCCATGCACTTGACTGTAATGTTGGTTCTACAATGTTTCCCATTAATCACCCAAACAACCAAAATGTCTGAAGTGTTGTAACGTGCTCAAGAATATCCTTCAGCCCAATGTCCATTTTGGCTAAGCCTACAGCAAGACATTTACCGACGACCAGTACTGCACCGACAGGGCGAGGGGGGCAGCCGCCCCGGGCGCCCTCGAACGGCAGGCCCCGGCAGGTTGGTTGGACAGGATAAAGCAGGAACGAAGAAAAGTTGAATCTACGATCTCGGCAGTGCAAATTAGCTTTTCATTTCTTTGTTTACATGGCTTCTGACGGCAGTGGGAGAGGGCATTTGTGATTTAGCCTGTCCTGGGCGCAAACTTGCCTCAATACGGCTCTGCCGAGTGCCGACGACAACACACAACACAAGACGTGTTTTCGATAACACGGCTTTGCTAAGCCGGGATACATTTTCCGACATCATAAATGCTTGGATCTACTTGTCATGCTATGCGCAGAACAGTGACGTCATGAGGAGCGTGGAACAGTCATCTGCATAAGTTCAGCTCTTTTCCAATAAAAAAAAAGAAAGAAACAGCGGAATTAATGTTAAATATTTCGACTTGGGGGGGGGGGGGGGGGTTCCTCCAGCATAAAGTGACTGTAAATCGTCAGAAGACCCTCCAGCGGCGTAGCCAGACATCCAAGGTAGGGGGGTGGGGGGGCTCGATACGAAAACTCGCCCCTACCCTCTGATCCTGGGTGCGACAACACACAATACTTGTGCACACCGCAAAATGCGGTTGAAAAGAAAACAGAACGAAATTAACTGATTTCGACGTTCACAATAAGATCACACTGTGTGTCCAATGAAGTGGGGTCAGGAGATTGGAAGGATTTTGAAAAGCTCATACTTTGAAAACCATTCAAGGGTGCTGCTTAGATAGACGTCATGAACTGTAAGAACTTTCGTGATCGTCACACTGATTCCTTCCCCCCCCCCCCCCCCCCCCGTGGCTACGCCACTGCGCAGAGTCTAACGAGAAATGCACAATACTAGTATCTGAATAACGTAATTAGAGCAAAAGAAATTGCGCGACGCGTTCGCACATCTCCTCCTCAAAGAAATGTCCTCCCTCGCCTGACGTGCGCGTGCAGCCTCCCTCTCACCCATTCTTTCTTTCACGGATTCGCGCGCCTTTTTGGTAAGATGCAACAATCCTTTTATCCTCGAGTCAACTGCTTGAATGTTAAAACATTTCGGTGGAAAGCATGCTCCACACTCGAATTTATTGACAAAACATTGCCGGTGTGTCAAGCCATTGAAGTCATTTATACTTTCTCATCAATGATTGTGCCATTCCTCGTACGTTTTCCTGTGTGTTTTCATTAGGCCAGCTTCACAACGCGGTTTTCTTCGTTTGTGTGTTTGATATTCCTTCTTCACAGTCAATTTGCTTCAATGGGCTGATATACGAAAGAAAATCGGTAGCACGAAACTGGACTTAGGAGTTGGATTCACCTAGATTATTATTTGACTCCTACCATGGTATGACTGTCCTACTTTAGATATGGCTACCCGAGTAGATCCGAGCATCTTTGATGTGTGTGCAATATGCACCAGCCCTGAGAAGCTGGACGCATTTTGCCAGGAATATGGGCTGGCGCCGAAGCCTCCCGACCAGACAGCCGCCGCTGCACTTAGGGACGGACGTCGTCCAGCAAGCTCAGCGGTCTGGGGCATATGCTGCGAACTCGGGTTTAACCCCCGAAGCCCCGAGTGCCGAGGTACTGTGGTGACGGCCATGCGAGACGGTCGGCCCCAGTTCCGTTGTGGGACATGTCGAAAGCAGGCACGTAGTAACAGTTTGTTCTATTAAAGATTAAATTGTCATGGAATCGACGCAGTCTGTAACAAACATGTCAAGTTAAGCCCAGATATTATTTATTACTCCACGTTAAATTTACTTAATATCTTATCCACAGCTCTCACAACTGAACACTTCTGCGGCTCTGTCAGCACAGCATGGCAGCACAACAAAGAGATCATTTTTTTGCTGCGTTGATGACGCCGACAGACCCAACGTTAAACTGTCTAGGGCTGCCATCCTTTGGCTGCTATTCGGAATGGCCAAAGGTATGACAACAACGGAGATCATGGACTATGCCCGTCCCACAATTGTCATCCACTGGGAGGCCGCCGTGGATTGGATGAACTATGTGCGGCAACTGGCGAGCGCGGAGCTGGCAACGCAAGCACGAATGGGCGGCGCTGGTGATGAAATTCAGGTGGATGAGACACTGCTTCGCGGGAGGCGTAAATCTAACAGAGGTCGTACCCTCCGAGGAGACAACCTTCCGCGGTCCCGCAACTACGGGGACAAGGATGACCGGGGCCCCTGGGTCGTTGGCATGGTGTCCTCAACGTCGCGGGAGCTCCGGATGAGAATCGTCGACCGCAGAGACGCACGAACACTCGGTTCACTTATCCGAAGGAACGTCGCGCCCCATTCGACTGTCGCGTCTGACGAGTGGAGGGGGTACCGATGCGTGCAGTACCTGCGCGAAAGTAATGGCGCGCACATGCACCTTCGCCACGTGACTGTCAACCACAGTGTAAATTTCGTGTGCCCCGTCACTGGCACAAACACGCAAAGAATCGAAAGCTTGTGGGCCAGCGTGAAACACCAAATAATGAGGAGGAGGAAAGGGACGTCGAGGACACTCCTTCAGGGACATCTCGACTGGCTGTGGTGGCAGTCGCTGAATGGCCCACGACGATGCCAGGATCCCTTCCTTCGTCTAGTGGACTTAATTGCAAAACATTACCCGCAGTGAGCGTGGGTATAGGGCTTATATCCGTACTGTGAAGGGGCTCATTATTTCGCTTCCCACATCACCACCAGAGGGTAGGGTATCGCCCCTGGCGATGAAACTCCCCATTCATCATCTCACAATAAGGTTGTTGTTGTTCAGTGCCCTCAGGAAGAGTCCACAATATCAATATCCCATACATTGGGCAAACTGGTGCACGCGCAGAAGTTGCGCTCAGAAGAAAAGCAGTCTCTGTTCGAAATACCAGTATCCTTCCCTCATTCCCAAGAAAAGCTGCACAGAAGAAAAACCTCCTCCTCTCGAAACGTCACCGGCCCGCCCGCTCGTCCCGAATAAACGCCGCTCAGAAGAAAAACAGTCTACCTTCAAATGTTACCGGTACCCGCCCCTCCCTCGTCCCTAGGAAAAGCTCTCAGAAGAAAAACAGCCTGTGGTCGAAACGTCGCAAGCCCTTTCGCTCGTCCAGACGAGAAGCGCCGTTCAGAAGAAAAACAGTCTATGTTCGAAACATGAACATTATGGCAGTTGATGTTCTGAGGCTGGAACACATGGAAAGGACAAACACATAGGAAGCCTCAAGTGCCTATGAAATCATTGATGAAAGAAAGAAGTCACTGAAAAGGTTAGCAGGCTGTAGGACTCGAACCCACATCTTCGCCAGCCACTCCTCCCTTCCCTTAGCAAAGCCGCAGACAAGAAAAACAGCGTGTGCTAGAAACGTTGCCAGCTCCTCTGCTCGTCCTATAGAACTGCCGCACAGAAGGAAATCAGTCAATGTTCGAAATGTCGCCAGCCACTCGGCCCATCTCCAAGGAGAGCCGCACCGAAGAGGAACAGCCTGTGCTGTGCATGAAACGTCGCCAGCTACTCTGCCCGTCCCATAGAAAAGCCGCACAGAAGAAAAACAGTCAGTGTTCGGAAACTTTGCCAAACCCCCCGCTCGTCCCGTAGAAAAGCCGCACCGAAGAGAAACAGCCTGTGCTCGAAACGTCGCCAGGTCCTCTGCTCGTCCCATAGAAGTGCCGCACAGAAGAAAAACAGCCTGTGTTGAAAGCGTCACCAGCAACTCCACACATCCCGAAAAAGCAGAAAGGAAATGACAAGCCGTAAGTGCAACACTGTACGCCGCACGCAAAATTGCAAAGGTGGTCCTAAACTTGCAGTCAACACTGCTGTAAAGTCGGCTTCCCCACAGCAAACTTGAACGATTACAAAATGTTCCGCTAAATTTAGAGGAAGAGAAACAAGCAGTCTAGCAACACTGAGCGTTTCCTAAAGTTGGCTTGCCCGCAATGCACCTGGGAGTTAGGTGAAGCCGACTTGCGGAATGGCAACGCCTACCAAAGGAATGCCGTTGTTGCTTCTTTTGTCGCTGGAATGTTTGCGTTGTCTTCCTGGATTTGTGTTATCTTATTGTCATGCGTGTTCCCGTACTTACCTAGTGTGATTCAGTTCTATATATTTTCGTTCACGTGAGTGCATTTATGATATGTGCACGATGGATTGTATTCCAATGTTGCGTTTCAAGCTCGGCAAGGACGCAGCGACTTGGTGGCTCGGTACTAGTTGCATAGACACGCAGTCTTCCGCGATGGACGTTAAATATGGTGTGCTGAGATTTAGATGTACGTGAAAGACCCGTCAGATGTACAGAATTAATCCGTCCACCGACTAATGTGGCATAGCTTACGATGATTGTTGTCCCGCGACGTAAAACAACGATGGAATTATCAAATTGTGTTCTATTCTCCGCACACACACTGTGGCTAGGAAACCAGTCACCAATGGCTTCCCACGTAGGAGTGCTGCTCACAAAGAGTCAACATTATATGGACCTTGTTTGTGCAGGGATATTGCTAGTCTGTGCTGTCCAGATTATCTGTGATTTCTCGCTTGGATTATGTGCTTCATTTGTTGCTTTGGGGAATTTGAATATGAAGTGGTACGCTGTGAATGTCGTGTGGGATGGGAAAGGATGAAGTGATGATGGGATGAAGATGCAGGGCGCACAAGGCTGGCACCCATGATGGATTACGTTTATCCAGTCAGGCGATACAACCGTCGGCAGTGGTGCCGGGTGACCAACTAACTGGCGGAGAGGGGGAGAGGGTTAAGTGAGACTCTCGAGCGCCACCAGATGATAGCGGATGCTGCAAGGAGAAGGCACTGACTAGCTGTAGAGGGAGGCATCGTGACTACTCACAACGCACACTATCCCTGTTACGTCGGTTGCCTTTTCGTCTTCTCGGATGCCCCTAACTGGGCCCACGTGGGCCCACAATTCCATCTTAAGCGATTCCTGTAAGTAGGTCATCAATTGCGCCTCAAGGAGAACTCAGAATTAATCGAACGAATTAATGGGGATTTGGATTGATAGAAAATATTTTATTGAAGGCACAAGAAAGCAAGAAGTTTCTACAGGCAATGGGGATACACTGCTCGTTTATTCACTGTGCATTATTTCTATATAATTTTATAATTATAACATTAGAACTTAGCAATATAACTTTAGCACTTTAAGTTGCGGAATTCCACTGAAACTCCACACAAGCCCCGCGCTCCTTTACCCCGTCTTTGTGTATTTTTCTGTGTATTTCTAGAAAGGTCTCACTGATGTGTCTAACGTGAACTGTATGTGACTGATCACATTGTAACGTGTAGTTACTTTGTAATTCTGGTCCAGGAACTGTGCAGCCAATATCAAGACGAAATGGGGTCTTCGAGTGCTCCGTCTGTCCTTATGCTTCGAGGTGGATGTACACCATGCGTAAACATGAAATGACGCACACAGGAGCCAAGCCGTTTACATGTGACATCTGCAAGAAAGGCTTTTCAGACAAAAGCAACTTAGTTCGGCACTTACGTCTTCACACAGGAGAGAAGCCTCACAAGTGTCAGCTCTGCTCAATGTCGTTCAGGCAAAAAGTGACAATGTTAAACCACATGAATACACACAGCAACATCAAACAACATGCGTGCAGTATCTGTGACAAGGCATTCAAAGGCACGACGTCACTGTACCGGCACATGGCTGTTCATCGTGGAGACACTCGTTGTGTGATTTGTTCTCGCTCTTTCTCAAGCTATGATCGACTGGTGGAGCACATGATGCAACATACAAATGAGCGCCCTTACAAGTGCGGTCTCTGTTCAGCAACTCTTTGTAGGAAAGGCAACCTTAGAAGGCATCTCCAGCGTCACGTGAATAATGCATCGTAATTATGCTACGGTTCTTCTTCGGTATCTTCATTTTATTTCTTAGTACGATTGCGAGCTGCAATGTAGGATACGTGTCGGGGTAGTGTAGGGTACGTCTCGTGTCGTTTTTTGTCATTCTCGTCGTTTTCCTAATTAAAATTGAATGAAAGATTCGGGAGCACTTTCTCTCTTAACTTTCTCGTCGTACATTATCTGTCAGTTGCACAACTTGACCTACGGCGAAGCTTTCGACTAAAGGTTCCATTAAGTTTGCGGCTTCTGTTTCACATTATTACGGGCATTACTATTGGAAAATGGGAATTCTGTCTTCGAACGCTCTTGGGGGCTAGGCCGGTGCCATAGTTTCAATAGAGAATGCTTTACTGTCAGACAGACAGCAGAAAAGACACAGAAAGAACGTGTACTGCCACTACGCCTATTACTCCTGTGAGTTACGTTAGGTATCCTGCTGCTGTAAAACCCAGTGTATTCGACAATGTAGACTGGGACATTGAGCCTTCCATGCAAACGTGCCTTAAAGGCACATGCCTTAGTTGGAGGGAAAGCCCCGGTGCAGACCCTGTTAACTCCGGTGCACTCAATCTGTATCTCTCAGGTTTCTCGTTATGGTTTCGTTTGATTGCTGTAAACCATCCACCCACAATATACAGGGTGTTTCACCTAACGAGAAGCAAATTGTCTTAAAAAAGCTACTTGTCTGAACACTATAGGGTGAACGCTCTTTATGTCTGGGGAGATTTTTGTCATGACTGCTGACAACTTTTATCCAACTAATTCTCGAGAATTTGAATTATCGTAGTTGAACTTTGAGAAAAGAGGCGCTACTGTAGTTAACATTGAGGTGAATAGATGCTTCAATTATACACCTACTGTGCTAAAGGCAATATCAATCGCTCTGCACAAACTGTAACATATGAGCTGCCAAATCACACTTCGAACATCGGAGTATAGCTGTTATAGCAAAATGTGTTTATCACTAAAGGCGGCTGTGGGAGGATTCGGCAGGAGCTTCATGGACCATATTTTGTTGGCAGCATCATGTAACCCATAGAATCAGGTAATATTTGTGGCACTGTAGAAGACCATAGTGTCTTGGTCGCTTCTTTCCTATGATAGTCTTAATGGTTCTGAGCGTTAACGCGAAGGGGCAACATTTTAGGAGTTGCACGTGTAGTGACCGTGAGCTCCCCAGACAGAAGATTTTGTCCCATAATGTTCCCAAATCGATCATCCATGTCCGCATCTTTTTTGGCAAACTTTGCCGCCGCGCACAGCCAAAATATTTCGCGTGTGGCTTGGAGGCATATTATACCTTCGTAATAGATGCAAACGAAATATTTGTCGAACTTTTGGTCAGAGTACCTTTAACAAAAAAACTACGCCGCATAGAATCATGCAGTCAACGGCATTTGTTCTTACTAGGTTTTTGCCACCTCCTAATGTGCATGTCATGTAACCCAAGTTTAATTACGTAAATTTTTGCAAAGTGAACTCGAAAATTTGCAAAGTAACGGTCATTTTTTTACCCCACCAATGTGAAGAGCGTCCCGAATTTACTCAGATTAATTACAATTGATAGGAACATTGAGGAGCTATCGTATCGGAAAAAAGGCCGAAAATCATGCTCTATGGAGCTTGCAGAGGATAGCACAGGACGAATTTTTCAGCGCAATAATTGTCAGTCCGCCGAAAGGAGATTGGAAACCCAGCCCACTCCGGCATGGTCGAATGGGATAATGCAGACATAGCTTATCGCGTCCGGCTATTGTGGGCAAGAAGGACTGGTGTACTTACCGCCATATTCAATACATGGAATGCCCGATGCCCCTGTTTTGAAGCCAAGCTCCTGAGCTCCGGCGCTATTCGCTCGCTGCGAACCAAGCGGGTTCTCGTTGAACTAATCCGACATGTCTCGTGTGTGAAGGTGTATGTACGCGTGACTATTTTATAGTGAATGTATTTAGACCAGCACTACGCTGGTTTGCGTCCTGGCCGTTTACTGGCGTCAGCAGTTCTTTGTAACAAAACCACGTGACATTTGCTACCGTCACGTCTGCCTAGCCGACGATCCTTGCACGCGCAAGATATCGGAAGGTTGCGAAGCATATGGCCGCATGTGTTATCGTCGTTGGGTGATGACAGACGGGGCGAAAAACAAAATAAAGAATGATTACTGCTTCCCAGAGCTCGCTTCCTTGATGGTTTCTTTCTTTTCACTCTTTGTTTCAACCTAGATTATCGAGTTGCTGTGTATACGAAGCTGGGAACATTTTGTCAGGGAAAGAAGGCCGATGATAGTTGGTCCAACTAAAATGTCATTTAGCTGAACTGCGGCGCATTTTGTACAGTGTACCTCGCCGCACATCTTATTTGTTATATAATTGTTTTGCTACTTATATATCAAGGCACATGGTATCGGCGATAAAACACGAAATTATATACTGGTGTTGTAGTGGCATTCGCGTGTACAGGACATGCGTGAACCCTCGAGAGTCTTCCGTCTGCCTGTAGAACCGCTGTAGTAATCGCTCTGCACGCACGCTTTTAGTGTTTATCAATAGAACAACGGAGACTTATATAAAAAAGAAAAAAGTGTCGCACTTATATTATTAATCGAAAATACTTTAATGGAATTGATGCAATACAAACGTTCCTAGAACATCATGTTAAATTCATAGTCGGGTAGAAGTCCAGCGAGCCGGTAGTGAAATATGAAAGGAATTGACTCAGGACGAAAGCCGCGGCACTCGTCCTGAAGCAACTCCCTTCATGTTAAATTCATGTTATCCACCGTCTTAGCCACCTGAGAGGGCTGTTAACGTGGCATTATACAAGAACAAATACATTGATGATGACAAATTGGGAAATTCGCCACCGTGGTTGTGGCCCACTACCGACAACTACAATGCCGGTATTGTAGAATTAGAGTTTCAAGTTGAAAAGCCTAATATAGGTGCGTCCTATGCCCTGCTAATAAACGTGTGCTTGGTTTGCCCTTTATATTACTTCTGTCAAGCTACCTTCACTCCTTCTGAAACCGTTGTCCTACATTTTGCACGTTAACCCGTTCACCATATGTGCATCTGTTTGCCTTCTCACCACTTGTAGGCGTTCTGGGGTAGCCAGTCCGACTCTGTGGCGGTTCACACTCCCATCTTTTTCTCTTACTTCACCGTCACCATCATCAGGTCATATTAAAAAGGGTATAACATAGTTACAAATGGGACCTGTTCACATTGAATACGGTTAACGATTTAATGTCATGATATATAGTCCCATATATAGTCCCGCCTAGTCGACAACAGTTGCATTGTCTTCTTTCTTGAACACACTATGTAGTTACATGATTTCCAACAGTAAC
Source organism: Ornithodoros turicata (assembly GCF_037126465.1). Classification (NCBI taxonomy): domain Eukaryota; kingdom Metazoa; phylum Arthropoda; class Arachnida; order Ixodida; family Argasidae; genus Ornithodoros; species Ornithodoros turicata. The sequence goes on from NC_088207.1 coordinate 13,445,690, forward strand.
TCATCATCAAAATCCTCGATCAATCATCAAAATCTTCAATCCATCATTATCCTTGCGGGTGATTGCGGGTGTAAATTACGAAACCTTAGCCAGAGTTGGAGGCTTCATGGATAGGAATGCACTACTGGACATTGCCTTTTGCTATGATCTATCCCAGGTGGTCAGGAGCTACACCACAATTCAAGAACCTTCTGCTTCAATACTTGTCTTAGGACCACGGTCAGAGGTTACTGTGGAGGATACGCCAAATCTGGCAATCCACACTTGGTCTATTCCTGGCGCGTTACACCTTTGACTTAAAATGGGACTGCCAAGTACTTGCTGGACTCTCAAATTACAATATGGTTATTTCGAGATGCACCATATAAAGTTTAAGCATGATAGACCTAAATCCAGACATTCTACGGTTTTCCTAGGGCAGGTTCTTATACAATTTTAACAAGATCTGTAGCACCACGAGAAATGTTAATGGTCTGAATTTTTTTTCAAAGCCACTGTACACATGTACATAACAAAGTTCAGACCAAGAAGTCTCGAAATGTTTATACTCGAAGACCATGGATAACACGCGACGTTAACCTCTTAAACGTCGCATACCCAAAATTAGACGGCGATGTAACCTAACCCTGGTTTGACGAAGGTTGTAAAGGAGTAGTTAGGCTAAAAAGAAACATTATAGCCACGTCTCTGTTGGGTACCCCCAGAAAATTTGGCGCATGATTACTCTAAGCATCGAGCAAAACAGGAACAAATGACGCACAGCGGAGAACAGATAATATAGAAAATGTGACGAAGTCCTTTAATCATAGACCTATCAATGTTGTCTCAAGACTAAAGCCCCGAATTATATTACGCCACTGAGGAAGCTGAATATAGAGAAATCTTCTGTGGGTTGGTTGGTTGGTAAAAAAAAAAGAAAAAAATGGATATGCTAGTCCAAAAAGACTCGGGACTGGCTACTTCAGGACGAGTTATTGCGGTTATCTGGCAAGACAATATTCCGAATGATTTTCTTAGAAGGTATGCCGGTGCGTTGCGTAATTCCTCCAAATTATTTTCCAGATGTCGCTGGAAGAAGGGACTGTCCCAAACGAATGGAAATGCGCTCGTGTAAAACCGATACGTAAGGCAGGAGACTCGTCTTTGGTTTCGAATTCCACATTGCAGAAATACAGACAAAACACGAAATGTCAGAAGTAGATTAAAGGTTCATCGAGATCATACGTGCATAGCAGTTAGCCCTGATGGGTTATTTACACATGACTGCCACGAAATCGGAGTGGGCAAATCAAGTGTCTTTTTTTTATATACTGAAGTGATTGATTGATTGATTGATTTAGATATAAAAAATACTGGATTTGTGTCCAGACTTCCTTCATGCAAATATGTGGAGGCGCCATTTCGTTTCCTTTGACAAGTACTTTAGCAGGGTATGTCCGATATGTAAAACGTCAGACATGTCCAGTAGGGAGCAAAATTACACCAAACAGCGAGGAGTTGTCAAGGCGAGATCTGTACACCAGTCAGTTTCGGTTTACGCTGCCTCACTGATCCTGCTGAGAGAATCGGACTGACATCGACAGCATCGACCAAGATGGCGGAACGCATGGTGTGCCTGGCGGAACCTCGTTTTCGTTGGATGTTCTATATTTTCCTTCTGGCTTCTTTCGAGCTGGAATACTGTGTGTGTTACAGCCGGGAACTCTTACAGATGAAGTGAGCTAGGCTGTGGTCACATATACTGGACGTCTCTAACTTACTTGGATCGAACGTTAGTGTAGTTGCCGCTTCCTTTGTTCCTGGAATGTTTTCGGAACGCAAGTATGTTGCCTTCCTGGATTTGTGTTATCTTATTGTGATGCGTGTTCCCGTACTTACCTAGTGTGATTCAGTGCTATTTTCGTTCACATGAGTGCGTATATGATATGTGCACGATGTATTGTATTCCAATGTTGTGTTTGAAGCTCGGCAAGGACGCAGCGACTTGGTGGCACGGTACTACTTGCTTAGACATGCAGTCTTCCGCGATGGGCGTTAACTATGGTGTTCTGAGATTTAGAGGTACGTGAAAGACCAGTCAGATGTACAGAATTAATCCGTCCACCGACTATTGTGGCATAGCTTACGATGATAATTGTCCCGTGACGTAAAACCACGAATAATGAAATTATCAAATTGTGTTGTATTCTCCGTACATATACTGTGGCTAGGAAACCAGTCACCAAGGGTTTGCTCATGTAGGAGTGCAGCTCACAAAAGGTCAACATTATGTGGGTCTTGTTTGTGCAGGGATATTGCTGTGTTGTCCACTACAACGGGATGATCAAGGATTTCTCGCTTTTATCATGTGCTTCACTTGGTGCTTTGGGGAATTTGAATATGAAGTGGTACGCTGTGAATGTCGTGTGGGATGGGATGGGGTGAGGTGGTGATGGAGATGATGAAGAGGCATGGCGGACAAGGCTGGCTCACATGATGGATTACGTTTATTAAATGAGATGATACAACTGTCGGCACTGGTGCCGGGTGACCAGCTAACTAGCGGAGCGGGGGGGGAGAGGGTTAAGTCAGACTCTCGGACGCCACCAGATGGTCAGATGCTGCAAGGACTAGAGAAGGCACTGACTAGCTGTACGCACACTAGAGGGAGGCATCGTGACTACTCACACCACAAACTATCCCTGATACGTCGGTTTCCCTGTCGTCTTCTCGGATGTCCCTAACTGGACCCACGGCCGGCTGCTGGGGGGTCCGGATGTCCTGTCTCCCTCCTCAATTTCTGTTTTCATATAGTGTCTAATTGGCCCTAGATCGCGTATCTAGCATGCTGTCCATGGCTGCAGCACCTCAGAAAAATCCTGACTGTACCTTTTACGAGGCTACATAACAGATCGCCCCCATGCACGTTGAAACGGACCACTGTTCATGGCCACCACAAAAGAAATGGAGGTGTAGGTGCTTGTCCTGTTCAACACCTGCTCCAGAAGCACCTCTCAAATATTAAAGAAGGACAATCGTTGTATATCTGCATGAAAGCGTAAAAAAAGTATGCTTTGGTGGCATGCTCTCTGCGGAGTTTTATGAAACATGTGTTCTAGTTTATTTTGCGGGCATCATTTGTACATATTACACATACATTCGTTGACTCACAGAATTTTAGGTTGTTTATCGCCGCAAGACAATGTAATCCCACCTAATGCGTCGTGCTCATTGTTGTGTTTTGTGTTTCGAGGATGCCCGCCAACAAAGTGTCAAACAACTGCTCGGTGAATGTCCTGTTATGAATGAAGTTCTACTTCGAGTTGCGAATATGCCCATCTTGAGAAGCATGACCGCAGCGGACGTCATTTGTTCTCGTTTCTCATTATGCTCCGTATTGATTAATGGTGCACTCTTAAAAGTGCTATTCACCATATAGCACGCTCATAGCCAACCATCATCCCCATTGACAACGTTCTCGCCCCTGATGAACCTATTGAGGAGCCTATTCTGTGCCGTGCAAAATGGCCACAAAATAGGCTCCGCCTCCCGTTTTCAACAAATCAGGGGCGAGAACGTTGTCATTCGGGATGATGGTTGGCTAGGAGCGTGCCTCCATATTGCCGCGTATCGGGGTTGTATATCGTATCATGTCCGGGAGAAATCGGGAGGATGTCGGCTGCTATCTTCTCAGTGTTTATATTCAACACTCTTAAAAATGAACTTCACCGCATAGCACGCTCCTAGCCAACCATAATCTCGAATGATATCGTTATCTGCCGTGATTTGTTGAAAACGGGAGGCGTACGCCTTTTCTGTGACACTTATGCTGTTCATAATTGTCACAGAAAAGGCGTACGCCTCCCGTTTTCAACAAATCAGGGCAGATAACGATATCATTCGAGATTATGGTTGGCTAGGAGCGTGCTATGCGGTGAAGTTCATTTTTAAGAGTGAAGGCATTTGTGCTTGTTTGTTCCCTGTTCGGTCACATAAAGCTTTTATTTTCTTTCTCGTTATGCAAGGGTACTTGTACCATCGAATTTACGGATATATTCGTCCAAAGACTTCTAATGAATGCGTTGTACTTCATTGCATTTCATTTCATTTTGCATGTACTCCCTGGACCTATCAAGTCTTCGAGAATCCTGCGAATGACGGAACTACAATTTCAACTAGAAGAATCAAGTGGCTTTTTCCGCTGTATTCTACCCCTGACTGAAAACATGACTACCCCTATAGATATTCAGTGACTGTGATATCTTGATAGCATAGACATTTGAGTGGCATAATTACTGCTTTCAGCTGTCACATCTGCTCAGCAGATGTCACATTTCACCTTTATGGAGTAACTTATTTTAGCTAAGTTTCTGCGTGTTTTTGCCTCCTCGTATAGTTTGTATACTCTGTGTCTGAACTCTAAGCAAGCCAATGATTGCAGAAGGTTAAGACGCTCGATTTTGTATACTTAGATAGGTTCCAGACGAATCATTAACAATTTTGTTCTTAATTCCATCTTAAGCGATTCCTGTAAGCAGGTCATCAATAGCGGCTCGAGAAGAACTCAGAATTAATCGAACGAATTAACGGGGATTTGGATTGATTGAAAATATTTTATTGAAGGCAAAAGAAAGCAACAAGTTTCTACAGGCAATAGGGATACACTGCTCGTTTATTCACTGTACATTATTCCTGCATAATGTTATACTTATAACCTTAGTACTTAGCAATATAACTTTAGCACTTTAAGTTGCGGAATACCACTGAACCCCCACACAAGCCCGCGCTCCTTTACCCCGTCTTTGTGTATTTTTCTGTGTATTTCTAGAAATGTGTCACTGAACTGAATGAACTGTAGTGTGTAGTGAACTGCATGTGACTTATCACATAGTAACGTGTAGTTACTTTGTAATTCTGGTCCAGGAACTGTGCAGCCAATATCAAGACGAAATGGGGTCTTCGTGTGTTCCGTCTGTCCTTATGCTTCGAGGTGGATGTCCATCATGCGTAAACATGAAATGACGCACACAGGAGCCAAGCCGTTTACATGTGACATCTGCAAGAAAGGCTTTTCAGACAAGAGCAACTTAGTTCAGCACTTACGTCTTCACACAGGAGAGAAGCCTCACAAGTGTCAGCTCTGCTCAATGTCGTTCAGGCAAAAAGTGACAATGTTAAACCACATGAATACACACAGCAACATAAAACAACATGCGTGCAGTATCTGTGACAAGGCGTTCAAAGGCACGACGTCACTGTACCGGCACATGGCTGTTCACCGTGGAGACACTCGTTGTGTGATTTGTTCTCGCTCTTTCTCAAGATATAATTATCTGGTGGAGCACATGATGCAACATACAGGCGAGCGTCCTTACAAGTGCGGTCTCTGTTCAACAACTTTTTGTACGAAAGGCAGCCTTAGAAGGCATCTCCACCGTCACGTGAATAAGGCATCGTAATTATGCCACAGTTCATCTTCGGTACCTTCATTTTCTTTCTTTGTACGATTGCGAGCTGCAATGTAGGATATTACGACCTGTACGTCTTATGTCGTTTTTTGTCGTTCTTGTCGTTTTCCTAATTAAAATTGATTGAAAGATTCCGGAGCACTTTCTCTCTTTTAACTTTCTCGTCGTACATTAGCTGTCAGTTGCACAGCTTGACCTACAGTGAAGCTTTTGACTAAAGGTTCCATGAAGTTTACTCACTATGGCTTCTGTTTCACATTATTACAGGCATCATTATGAGAAAATGCTCTTGGCGGCTAAACAGGTGCCAGTTTCAATAGAGAATGCTTTACTGAAAGACAGCAAACAGAGAAAGAGCGTGTGCTGCCACTACGCCTATTACTCCTGTGCGTGATGCTAGGTATCCTGCTGCTGTAAAACCCTTTGTATTCGACAATGTAGGCTGGCACATTGAGCGTACCATGCAAACGTGTCTTAAAGCCACATGCCTTAGTTGAGGGAAAGCCCCGGCGCAGCCCCTGTTAACTCCGGTGCACCAATTCTGTATGTCTCAGATTTCTCGTTATGGTTTCCTTTGGTTGCTGTAAACCATCCACCCAAAATATACAGGGTGTTTCACCTAACGAGAAACAAATTGTATTAAGAAATCTACTTGAACACTATAGTGTGAATGCTCTTTATGTCTAGGGGGATTTTGTCATGACTTCTGAGCTCTTTTATCCAACTAATTCCCGATAATTTCAATTTTCCCAGTTGAACTTTGAGAAAAGAGGCGCTACTGTAGTTGACATTGAGCTGAATAGATGCTCATCGCTATCAATGCTATCATGCTATCATCTGCACAAACTGTAACATATGAGCTGCCAAATCACACTTCGAACATCGGAGTATAGCTATTATAGCAAAATGTGTTTATCACAAAAGGCGGCTGTCGGAGGATTCGCCAGGAGCTTCATGTGCCATATTTTCTTTGCAGCATCATGTAACCCATAGAATCAGGTAATATTTGTTGCACTGTAGAAGACCGTAGTGTCTTGGTCGCTTTCTTTCCTATGATGTTCTTAATGGTCCTGGGCGTTAAAGCGAAGGGGCATCCTTTTAGTAGTTGCACGTGTAGTGACCGTGAGCTCCCCAGACAGAACATTTTGTCCCATAATGTTCCCAAATCGATCATCCATGTCCGCATATTGGGCAATGTCCCTGGGAAGTCCCATACGGATATGAATGTCCCCCCTTCAAAGGCCGTGCTCAAGCTGTCCGACGATGCTCCGTCCAGGACTGGAAACGGATGCACCTGCGCCTTGTCGCCTGCTGTCGCCACGGTCGTTGCACGTTGAGGTGCGATCATTGTGCAATAGAAACAATGCGGGAGGGCATAACCTCAATGTATAGTTTCGGAATTGAAATTCCAGTGGTAGAGGGATAGATTCAGATGATTTTTTTGCTTTTTTAAATTTATTTCGCAATGCGTCATGGTGGAATATGTTGAATGGGTTGGAGGTGCGATGATGGAGCGGTCTGGTATTCATCTCTGTGTCTCGCATGGAAATGTGGCTTGGACGACCTGATTTTGAATGTAATTGAACCGATGTATTGCGCCTAGAAACGCATACTTTGGTGAAATGATGCAACTATGCACCTACTATTTATTCTGGATAGCATTTGGATAAGCGGAAGACTTAATGACTTAAGAGACATGAAAGAAGGTGTTCTCACCCAGCATCGCGCAAACACAGGGAAGCAACATTTTTTTACGTAGAAAATAATGCTTTGGTAGAATGATGCAACTGTGCCTCTTGTATGTATATCCCGAGGAGCATTTTGATAAAGGGAAACGTTTACGAGTTATGAGGCGTGAAAGTTGCTGACCTTGCCAACGAAGAGTAAAAAATTGGGCAATCGCGCCAGCACAAGGAACCGACAGTTTTCTATCTAGAAACGCATACTTTGGTGAAATGACGCAACTATTCATCTACTATTTATATCCTGGAGAGAATTTGGATAAGCGGAAGACTTCGAGACATGAAAGAAGGTGTTCTCACCCAGCATCGCGCAAGCACAGGGAAGCAACATTTTTTTACGTAGAAAATAATGCTTTGGTAGAATGATGCAACTGTGCCTCTTGTATGTATATCCCGAGGAGCATTTTGATAAAGGGAAACGTTTACGAGTTATGAGGCGTGAAAGTTGCTGACCTTGCCGACGAAGAGTAAAAAATTGGGCAATCGCACCAGCACAAGGAACCGACAGTTTTCTATCTAGAAACGCATACTTTGGTGAAATGACGCAACTATGCATCTACTATTTATATCCTGGAGAGCATTTGGATAAGCGGAAGACTTCATAACTTAAGAGACATGAAAGAAGGTGTCCTCACCTAGCATCGCGCAAACACAGGGAACCAACAGTTTTCTACGTAGAAAAGAATACTTTTGTAGAACGATGCAACTGTACCTCTAGTATGTATATACCGAAGAGTATTTTGATAAACGGAAATGTTTACGAGTTATGAGGCGTGACAGTTTCTGGCCTTGCCCACGAAGAGCAAAAATTTGGCCATCTCTTACGTACGCAGAGGCGATAGCGTACGATGTGCTAAGACTCTCTATTATGTATCTCGTACGATTGGTGTAGAAGGGGATCCATTATTGAGGAGGTGTCGCAAACAGCTCCTGCGCAGGATGACGCGTACCCTTGTGACACCAATGATCGTGATGTCGTTTCTTTTAAAACTATTACTTTTTTATTTTATGTTTGAGTCATCTGTGGCTATGATCAGCGCGCGGACACGGACGGGTAGAGGGAGGCCAGCAGGAAATAGAGGGATAGCATGCGTGTCATCAACGGCTGTACGCCACAGTAAATCGTTTATAAGAAAACATTACGAAATCAACACTTAAGCTTCCACCCTTCAATTTAAATTTATTCAATTTACCTTATACACGTTTGGGCAAAGGAGCAAGAACCTGCCAGCTGGCAACTTGACAAGGCTCCACTGCCCACGGTTCGGAAGCAGCATTTCAGACAATGGAAAAAGTTTAACAAATGTCTAAAACAATAGCTGGAATGTCACTTAATCAAGTATGCTACAAAGATTATACATGCAAATTAGAATACTCTGGTAGATGATAATACAAATCACTGGTTAACAAAAAATGTACGAAGCTCCTTTTTACCATGTCCGATTATAATGTTCCCACATATGGAATACCTATTTCGGAGCTCCGGGAGAGTAAAAGAAAGGGTCTTCACGACCCATTTTCTGAAATAAACCGCTTAAAAATACACGCCCTCAAAATAAACGGTGCTAAAATAAATCATGGTTAGGCTTAGGAAGGTAATGTTCCGTATGATAGTTTATGCGCGACACAATGGTCTTTTCGGCGGAACATGCTCTTATGATGTTTCTTACTTATGTTTGTACTGTTATCAATTACAACTTTGAATTTCGAAATATACAGTTTAAAAGTGATTAGGACCGTGCGCGTATGAATATAGGACATGCACTCTTGATCCTTGAGCCAGCTGAGCGCTGAGCTGTGAACGAGGCTATCAGGCTTCCGGGGGGAGGGAAGATGGCTATGGCGGTGTTGTGCACGGATTGCGCGGCGGCGGTCATTCGAGCTGGATGTAACTATGCCAGCTATCTGTTACACGACAAAAAAAAAAAAAAAAATCGCCAGCCGTCAAATCAGAAAACACCCCGCCCTCCTAAATTAGATAGCAACACAGTTCAGATACAGACAGCCTGTCACATACTCCCGGTTGAACAAAATCCTCGTTCACAGTTCTAGCCCTGGCTAGCCCCAAGCGCGATGAGAGCACTATACTATCCGCGGCGGACGTAGAGCTGTCTGCTGTCCACCAATCATGGACGGTGGATTTCAAGACATTTATTTCAAAACGTTTATTCTTCAAAGTTTATTTTTAGGAGTTTATTTCGACAGCGTGGATTTTATCCTGATTTATGTCGAAGAGTTTGCTTTGAAAGTTTGATCTTTAAGAGATTTATTTTTGAACGTTTTCTTTTTACATGATTTATTTCTCCGTCATCCCCCATCAACAGCGACGTACGACTTCAAAGGAACTGTGTCCGTATTTGCCTCAATCGTTTCTTGCAAAGCAGCACCACAAAGGTCGGTCACACACAGATGCTGACAGATGTACGCCTTGGAACGCAGTGCCAATCTCACTTCTTTTTCCAGAGGGGATTTTCTAAATTTAGAAATCACTTTCCACTGATCCAGTAAGGCCACAGAGCTAATTTTTTTGCATGATCATCCGTTATCACTGGAATGCTTCCTTCCATAGCTCTTTAACGTTATCATGCTGAGAGTGTTATATGAGCAAAAGTGGTCGACGCGTTGCTCAAAGAGTACGAGAGCATTAAAGGCATATGGAGGGGAAACAGACCAGTAGTGTCGAATGATAACGTAAAATGTTTTGGGGGCTCTGTGGTCTTGTTGGATCAATGAGATATGATGTAAAATCAAAAACTTCCCTCAGCAGGAGGAGTGGAAGCGACACACATTTGACAGACAGGAAATATTTCCAAGAACGAAGACATGTCCTTGAATGTGAGGGGCATGGTGAGAAACAAGGCAACGACAGAACAACAACTAGCGTGGCTTCCATATCTCTTACCGATAGGGTGTATTTTTTATATTGACTCGCGCGGGAAGATAAGCGTTTGTTCAGTGTAAACAATATTCTCAAGTAAGGGGAGAGGGTAGCATTTGAAGTTGTATTTAAAGCCCCAGGACAGATTTCGTCTTCCCAAGGTACCGAAAATTTGGTTGGCCGAAGAGTGGGAAAGGAGAATTTGTGACGAATCCAAAATGAAAAAATAAATAAAAATAGCTATCTGGACCAGCCCGCTTTGTGAGGCACTCTCCGTCCGCTATCACTATCTCTGCATGACACAGCAGAGCCTGTCGCCTGCGAAGAAAACAATTCGGCGACCAGATCGAGGGGCTAAAATTTATACGAAGGCGATATTCGTCCCTTACAACTATGGCTACAGCGTGCACCGGTTGCCTCGTGCGATGCGAACTCCACAAGCCAACTCGGCCAGCTCCTATTGAGTTCGTGTAAACGCGGCTGATGTGTTGAAGAGATGAGTGCGAACCTCCCTTCGTGCAGTACATTCCCCGCTAGTGAGTGCAGTGAAGTCGCATCGGTAACAGACCGTCTAGGCCAGGGTACTCTGAGAACCTACGTGTGTCGTCTTCTGTGTCCGTGTCTCTCGGTCTTCATCATGGATCTATACCAGCTAGCCTGCACCCTTTCCCTTGTTTCTTCAGGGTACTCAAGCTCAAATCGAGTCGCGGACAGCATTGACGCTTGGATGACATCATGGCGGACCGGACAGAAAAGAAGTGACCGAAATTATCGCAAAATATCCCAGCATAAAAAATGTGCGCAATAAACAGGAGCTGTATATTGGACATGCGGTGTATGTACAATTAATCACTAAAAACTTCACTTACCACACGAACAGAAATAAGCAAGCTGCCCTTCCGATTCGGGCACTGAAAAGAAATACGTTTCACGTTCTTCGTATACAGGGTGTCCCAGAAAACGTGTCATTGAATTATAATAAAAAAAAACTACGCCACCTAGAATCATGCGGTCAACAGCATTTGTTCTTATTAGGTTTTTGCCACCTCCTAATGTGAATGTCATGTACTCCAAGTTTAATTATGTAAATATTTGCGAACTGAACTCGGAAATTTGCCAAGTAAAGGTCACTTTTTTACCCCACCAATATGAAGAGCGTGCCGAATTCACCCAAATTCATGATAATTCACAGTGATATTCACGAGCTATCCCATCGGAAAAAGTAGCCGAATATCATGCTTTTCGGAGCACCGGACCATAGCGCGCGATGACTTTTGAGCGCAATCGCTCCCAGTGCGACGAAAGGAGGTTCCGAAGCCAGCCCACAGAGTGATAGTAAAAAAAGTAACAGTGCCTAAAATTGGGAGAGGAAAGCATTATTCCAGCGAAAATCGGACGTGATAAGCCGTGCCTGTTTTATCTCTTTCTGCGATGTCGGAGAGGGCTGGGTTTCCAACTTCCTTTCGTCGGACTGACAAAGATTGCGCTGAAAAATTCATCGTGCGCTATTCTGTGCGACCTCCGTAGAGCATGATGTTCGGCTATTTTTTCCAATGGGATAGCTCCTGAATACCCCTGTCAATTATCATTAACTTGACTAAATTAGACACGCACTTCACATTGGTGGGGTAAAAAAGTGACCTTTACTAGGCAAATTTCCGACTTAAGCTCGCAAAAATTTACATAATTAAACTTACGTTACACGACATTCACATGAGGAGGTGGCAAAAACCCAGTAAGAACAAATGTCATTGACCGCAGGACTCTAGGTGGTGTAGTTTTTTTTATTATAATTCAGTGACACGTTTTCTGGGACACCCTGTATAGTTCTTCACGAACAATTATCCCAGGTTTTAGGAGCACTGAAATTGTCTATTTGCACACAATAGTGTTGCCTTTGCTTACGTTTTAAATGTGGAAAAAGAAAAATCTGAGAAAGAGCAAAAATTAAAAGTCTAATACAATGACACGTGTACACAAGTGTTCCATCTCTATTTCCTTCCTACGATACGTTCGATGCACCTACTAACCGAAAGAGCTGCCCTTCATCGCATTGCACAGTAGTAGACCCTGACACATCACCTGACTGCAGTTTTTCTTCCTTGAGCATGGAAATGATCGGAATAAAATATAACGGGAGAAGTAGAAATTACGGTTCTGAGCCCTGTGATACATATTCGCACAAACAGTTTGAGCGTAGCGCGCTATCCAGGAGCGCGAGGGAGCTTTGAATCTCACGGCAGAAATGCCCCCTCACTCGGCTGGTAGCCGCTGACGTCATATGGCCGCGCCGTCTGTTTCTTTCTTTTTTGCGACTTCTCCGGCGTCGCGGGGCCGGGAAGCCGACCGTGCAGGAAGCGTTGTTGTTCATCGGACGTCGTGGAAAGGACAGGTGATGAACTGAACACTCTTTAGGCGACACGTCTGCTCTTCTTGGCGAAACGTTTTATGAAGTTGGAGCCTAAGCTCCGCCAGCTTCGATTTCGCCACACGAATGTACCAGAGGCTGGTAAGTGATGCTGCTAAGTGTGAACGAACATTCGGATTGAAATATAGTGCTTCTTCTTGGTTACAAATGCATAGTCATGAAGACGCGGCGCTGAGACCAGTGTTTTCACTTGAAGAGGTCGTCGACCATCATGACTTCTCCGTGTTGTGGTCAACACTATGGGCTCTGAACCGCATGGACACTGGCATCTCCGAGGCGAAAGAGCTGACCGATGAATGCTTAGCTGTGTAACATTGCGCTTACCATATCTTACTGATACCAGGAGCGCAACGTCTCCACAAGCACAACAACATGGATACCAAAATAAAGTCAGTAGAATTGATATCTGCTAGCGATCTGTGGGAAATCCCAAAACGCATGGCCAAATAAGCATTTTCTTTTTTGAATGGTCATACGCAGTATACAACAATGGCACATGGAATAAGTCTCCAACTCACAGGAATGTATTTAGTCGTATCATATATATGTATGCTGCACACACGTACAGGCACAATACTGTTCACTAATCGGAACAGAAACCACAACCGCGTACGATCCACCTCAACCCGGGCCGTCACGTCAACACAGAGGCCTAGCCACACATTTTACCCTGCCCGCAGCCTTGTTTTATGCAAAACGTACGAGACAAATCGTGTAAGAACGCAAGTGAATGTCAAACGCAAATAAATAGCAACCCCCCCCCCCCCCCCCGTCTCAGTCGCCACGATTCCGGAGCTAGCAGACGATTCTGGCGGGGAGCGAACGCTTCCGGCAGCCAATGGAAGTGGTCGGCCGCCTGACGTCACCGCACACCAGACTCGGCTTGGGGGAGACTGTCGCCGCGGAGCGCATTCTTGCAAACTAATTTTCTCAAGAAATTCGCGCTTTTTGAAGGAAATATTTTGCGTGACAGTTTATGAAGGTAGTATGTTCATATCAAGCGGCGAAAAAATATATGTTCCAAATAATTTCCGTGTAACTTCATCCTTCCGTGTACCACCATTGTCCAAGTATGCTCAAAACCTGAATCTGTCTTCCAGAACTCTTCACCAGCCAAGTGCCTCACCTTTGTAGACCAAATCTGGTATCGACGTATCGTACTACTTTCCTTATTGAATACAACAAGAAATATTGCTTCATAGCGTCTTTTGTGCACTGGGATATACTGGACCCAGTTTACGTGTCGAATTTCCCCTACCATAATTACCATTTTATTTGTTGTTGTTACTGTACGGTTTGCCAGTGATATTTTCAATGCGCAAAAGCATGTGCAGATTCTTTGCGTGAACACATTTAGCCTGAGTTTCGCGCAGGGAGCATGTACCTCACCGTCTTTGCCGTAGCCTGCTTTTCATCTTTGCTGAAATTCCAGCGTGAATCTTAACTGCCCCTTAGTTGCAGTGTCCTTCATAAGTGTTGCTCCATTAGCTCACGGATGAAAAAGAAAGAGTGGAGGTTACTTTGGGAACTCCGGGATGTGCGCACAAAGAACATGGTTTGCACATAACAGCAGAAGGTGGAAAGAATTGTGGTATTTTGGGCTCCTCGGTTAAAGCTAACCGTTATTCTAATGTTGGCTCAGCCGTTTTGCAAACCTATAGCCTGATCTTCAGGACATAGGCACACGTATAACGAGAATTGGCTTCAGGCAGGGGTCGTGCCTTTCCAGTTTGTACTTTCCACATTCATTTCATAATAATTTGCAGACTTATGCACTGGAAAATAAAATTAATAAAGGACCCTCGGAAGAGAGGAAACGCGCTCAGTCAACTGTGAGTGAATATAAAGAAAACAAAGTAGATTTTCACCAGGTGAAGCAGTGAGTGGTTTTGACGGTAGACGATACCAAAATTGAACGCGCGTACACTTTTCGTCGACTCTTATTGTTCTTCCTCTTAGTTTGTTCGCATCGATGATGACACGAGGACAGGGCCGATATACGTCAAAAAAGTACTTCAGTGATTATTATATTGTGCCTCCTGAAAAGTTAAGTCGGTAATTTTAGTTATTTTTGATCATGGGAGTGAGTGCCATTTGATTCATAAAACTTTACGGCTTTACGGCTTTCTTAATGTTTAATGAATTACATGCATATACATGATGCGCACTACCAAAAATATAACGCTAACAACAACTTGAGCGTGAGGGTTGTAGCGGCGTAGTGAACGACACGGAGAGAGACGCGATGCATGATCACTTGTCTGTGTGTATCGTTCCCAGAGGAAAATGGATAGACACAGACTTGTTAAAACAAATCGGACGATGAAATATAAAGTATCAATTCATCATAGCTTTTCTAGTCTTTGTCGTAGTTCTCTGAGAAATAATCCCAAATTTACTATGTAATTCAGTTACAAATACGAGTACCTCCAAAAATGCTTCTAATATTTCACTAAACGGAGAAACAGTATCTAAATACAAATAGTTATTCAGTTACTTTTACCTGGTTTCTTAACAACCCTGCATGGCGAGCTTTTTGTGTTGAGCTCAGGAGACCACATCCCTTCAAATAGCTCCATGAAAATCATGCAGCTGGAGGCGATAGAGGTTATCTCTGGCGAAGGATCAAAAATACTTCTGTCAGACGAGCTTTATCGGACCATAATACCGGAAAGGATGTGTATGACGACCTGAATGAATTTGTGCAGGGACGAGAGGGACGTGGGGAGAGTTCTTCGATACGCCACGTGGTGGCTTCCGGCTCAACTAATCAGATTTGTCTCTGAATCTTGCTCGTGGTAAATTAGGAAACCTTAACCAGAGTTTGAGGCTTCATGAATAGGAATGCACTACTGGATATTGCCTTTTGCTATGATCTTTCCCAGGTCGTACATGAGCTACACCAAAATTCAAGAACCTTCTTCATCAATAATTATCTTAGGACCACGCTCAGAGGTGACTGTGGAGGATACGCCAAATTTGGCAATCCACACTTGATCTATTCCTGGCGTGTAACACCTTTGACTGAAAATGGGACTGCCAAGTACTTGATGAACTTTCGCTTAATTATCGCTTAACGCTCTTCAACGCTTAACTATCCCACGCAACCAGCAGTCGCCCGTGGACAGCCGACAAGGGTGCGGGCATCGGAAGCCTAGTCTGAAATTCCATCGAACGACTACGGGACGCGTTAATTGGGATGCTCCAATGGGCTGCGTCGTAGTTACATCTTGTTCTACGGCACCGGCATTTTGTCGGCACAAAACATTGTCAAACAAAGTCTGCAAACCCCACCCAGGCAGCACAAACCCTCGGGAAAAGAATGGGAACGCAATGGGAGCTCAGGCTCCTGAACGGGCGATAGTGCCCGACTGGTTCCCAGCGGTGTGGGAACTGAGGAGGTAGAACATAAGAGAAGATAAGGTAGTCCCCCGACCGTGCCCTGATCATTTCCCGCTCTGGTCTCATTTTTAATCATGTAAACAATAATATAGGATCGCTCCCCGATGCTGCTCTGATCATTTCCCGGTCTGGACTGACCTTGGTCATGTGACCAAAATATAGGATCGCTCCCCGATGCTGATCTGATCACTTCACGATAATCAGTCACATGACCGGGGTGCAGTAACGGATTTCTCTTCCCAGACAGTCAGGCGCCGAGTGATGCAATCGCGTAACCGACAGTTTCGAATCTGGCCAATGATGTTCGTCGACCATCCAGCCGTGTTTGCACTGTCGGAGTCCCCGTCGCTCTCGCTGCGAGAAACGAATGTATCCGGCCGTGCTCCCGAAACGTTTGAGGAATTCCAACATTTTTAAGCGATTCATCGAGTGGTGAGTGCTATATCTTTTTGTGGTATTCCTCGCATTGATAAATGTTACTCATAGATGCTTTTCAACATGAGTGACACCGTTCTAGAAGGCTTCTCTCGAAACTTAGCATCGCATAGTTTCGATTTCAGTGATCCATTGTGGTTTATGCGTTGCTTTTAGGATAATGGACTCCGTTTTGGTGAAAATATGGTTCAGTAAAGTGTGGAATCGTATGTATTGTGTATTTGACATCAAACGAAATGTACCCATTTCTCAGGATGACTGCGTGCTGCAGCTGTGCTTTTCATCTCCTGCGTGCGTACAAAACTGGAATGCTGGAGGACTTCAGCTCAAGGTTGGTTTTTGGAGTCAGTCTAAATAAAAAGAAAAGAAAAAAAGGAACCTCCGAAGCGAATAAATTATTCCGCTTTAATCCGTTTGCGCAATGTGATCGACGCATGATATGCCAATTTCTTTGAAACTGTGAGTGGATGAAAGCTATCCTGATCTTTCATTCAGAATGTCATGCTGTACCACTACCAGAGCGTGCTTAAAGGTCAGATATGCCGATTTTGAAGTGGCGCAGAACTGAGCGATACTCGCGCTGTGTGTTCATTACCTAACACTGAATATGTGTGCGAAATATCTTGCTCCAACTGTTCGTAGTTTTTTAGAAAACAGTTTTTTTAGTTCCCACGCCCGGCCGTCAGACCGTCGGCAAACCCTGCGCACGGGCGCACCAACGTCACTGCTCTCGGCTTATCAGTCTTTGGCTTGGCATGGACTCTTGGCTTGGCCGCTTGGCTTCTATCGTTTCGTCCTCTGTGCATCGTACATAAGCGAACAGCTGTTATGTTATTGCTAAGCCGGAAACAAAGCATGTGAATATATTTTTTTGGCACGGCGTCGTTTGGAAAGTGCACTTCCTTGTTCTGACCTTGCCTTTTATGGGCTGGAGCGATATGCCACGGCGAAGTTGTCGAAGATGCGACGGTGCTACGTGCTACGCTGTTAGAACAATTCATCGGAGCATTCAAGTGTTACCTTTTATAAGCTGCCAAAAGACCAAGCAGTGCGAAGCTCTTGGCTGACAGTGGTGCCTGCTAATTTACACTGCAAGGACTTCGTCAACGAATGTTATCATAGGTTACGCGCGACTCCAGAGGCAATTTGGAATATCGGCACGAAATCGTCGGATGAAAATCTGAGGTGCCCGACGCACAACATTTTGAACGTGCCACGGAGGATCAAGGCAAAAAACGAGAGCAAAAAAGGTAAGTCGAGGTTCAGATACAAAAAATAGCAAGCCTAATGGATCGATTGTGCAGCTGTCATACTGCGCTTACTCTGATATAACCACGATTAACAACACAATAGTATTGATAATCTTCTGAATTGTCACAGGTGCACGCTGAAGGCGGAAATGAAGCATGATCTGGCTTGCATCTGGTGCATGAAAAATTGCTGGCATGTTAGTTGCAGTCTACCTCCACCAACAGGTACGACAATGTGATGTTATAATTTGAGTATTCACCTATGTTCAACTTTTCATGTGCACTCGCATGCAGACATCTTGACACCACTTTTAAATCTGCCCTCAAAGTTACAATCTCTGCTTTCAGGGTGGAAAACAAAGGTCGCCATTCCGATTAGCTGCTATCTCCCAGTTCAAGCACTTTTGCTGTCTGGACACTGGTTCCTGTGGATGGGCTGTTACAAGCTTCACTGTCTGATATAGAAGGTACGTTACATTAGTTCAGTTAATTTGTCTTTTGCACATTTTTGTTACTGTTAGCTGGATTACTGTTGGACATACAATCCTTTGACACACCGAAGCTGATGTCGCCTCTGATAACCTTTTAGAATTTTCAGTGTCATCAACGTCCATTGAGGAAGGTGCCTTTACTATCTGTGAACCTTTAACTGAAGAATAGCCCAGAATTCATGTTAACATTGTCTACTCTTATTAATTCACTGTCTGTGTTCTGAGAGCTTAGAAAAATCGAAACTATTTATTTGTCACAACTTCACACTGGATGTGGTACTGGCTTGACATGTAAGCTAAAATACCTGGATTCTACAATAATTGTGTTGAATTTGAATTTGGTGCAATACTGTGGGCAATGCCACATTCACTACATTTTTAGTGGGTCTGGCGCACAAATACTGTGTGCATACTGCATACGTACATACTGTTTGATAGGCAAAAATACCTGAGCAGTGCTGTGTAGTCTCTTTACATAAAGTCCATACTCTTACTGCAAAGTCACAGTACGTAGAACAGCAATGTGCAGGTTCACAACATAGAGATTCACAACAGAAAGAAGACTGTTGACAGCATCTAAATTTTAATGGGACGAGACTTTCGTGCACAAGGCTGATCTTGTTAATGTCTTACATGAAGTTACAAAATCCCAGAATATATAAAACATATTGTAATGTAGAGAGCGAGGGTTGGTACAGACATAAAAATAATTACACAATCATATATAATAAAATAAAAAGGGGTTACAACTCCCCCCTCAACTCAACTCGACAACTCAATAACTCTACTTATTCTCTACCTTACAACATGTCATATATTCTGGAATTTTTTAACTTGATGTTAGACCTCAAGAAGTACAGCCTTCTGTGTGAAAGTCTTCTTTCTGTTGTGCACAATCATTATACAGTAAATACGACTATCCATTTCTTGTCATTAAATGCTTTTTCTTTCTTTTTTTCTGCAGTGATGAGCATCCATAAGGACACATGGCAGAAAGGGAGTCCCTTTGAGATGACAAACCCTCATCACCTCATGAGGATACAATGGTTGATGAATGGTTCTCAAGTACATCGAAACTTCAAAAAATAATTCATGAAAAAGCCAGTCAGTGCTAGCACCAGGAATTGAACGTGGACCGTCCTGCTACCAGTCAGAGATGTTA
The DNA here is from genome assembly GCF_037126465.1 of Ornithodoros turicata. Classification (NCBI taxonomy): domain Eukaryota; kingdom Metazoa; phylum Arthropoda; class Arachnida; order Ixodida; family Argasidae; genus Ornithodoros; species Ornithodoros turicata. The sequence continues at coordinate 13,464,925 of NC_088207.1, forward strand.
CATTTCAGGCGCTCATTGACTTTTGGTGAATTACTTGTTGACTTTGTCCCAAGGCTGCAAAGATCAGCGCTGGCCACGCAGGTACGGATCCGGAGGTGGAGCGTTTGCGTGCCATTCGAAGACGGGCAGAGCGGAAGGCTCGGAGATCCGGCCAACTTGCAGATGCACAAGCCGCGCGTCGTGCGAATGCGTCGGTACAGAAAGCATTGCAGGCTGTTGACAAAAAAAGATGGCGTCAGTTTTGCGCGTCTCTGACTCCGTTTTCAAGCCCTGCGAAGGTCTGCCGGATTGCGCGGAGTCTCCGCGAAGCTCCTCCCGCGAGGAATCCCCTCAGATCTCTGGCACTTTCAGTATCTAGGCCTGAGAAGGAAGTTGCCCACGACTTCTGCAAAATTCTGGCAACACAGTCCGACGCAGCGAAATGTGCAGCCTTTCGGAGCCACGCATTGGAGCTGCAGCATGCTATTAGTCAAGCCCCGTCAGTGTCTGACCCTGACATGGACGCAGACCTCACGTTTGCCGAGGTCAAGGCTGCGCTGGCACTCTCCCACAAGAAGTCGTCGCCCGGTCCAGACAAAGTCACCTACGTGGCGCTCCGCAATTTGGACGACGCATCCCTTTTGGCGCTCCTAGAGGTTTACAACACGTCATGGAGGGATGGGCAGGTCCCTGCCGCGTGGAAGGAGGCACGGGTAGTCCCCATCCTGAAACCGGGGAAACAACCCTCCGATCTGGCGTCTTTCCGACCCGTGAGCCTCACCAGCTGCTTAGGCAAGGTCCTTGAACGTATGATACTGCACAGGCTCGAGTGGTGGCTGGAGCGAATACCTGTTTTTCCTCAGGAAATGGCGGGTTTCCGCAGACACCGTAACTCTATGGATTCGGTGCTCGATTTAGTATCTTCGGTCGAAGAAGCGAAGGCGCGAAGGAAAATAGCGATGGCTGTCTTCCTGGACATCAAACGGGCGTACGATTCCGTAAGCCATCCCTGTGTTATTCATGGGTTGTTGCAGGCCCAGGTGCCTCATAGGGCATTGACGTGGCTCTCCGACTTCCTCCGTCAACGTAAGATTTTCGTCACTACAGGCGAGGGGGACACGGAAAAGATCACTGTGCCACAGGGAGTTCCTCAGGGAAGTGTCCTTAGCCCCCTGTTATTCAACATTGTCTTGATGGGCCTCAAGGAGTGCCTTCCTCGGAGGGTGCATCTGTCCATCTATGCTGATGATATTTGCGTCTGGACTGTTGGCAAGTCCCGCCCTGCAATTCAGCGTCGGCTCCAGAGCTCACTTGATGCCATACATGCCTACTTCCTGAACGCAGGGATGGACATCTCCACTGAGAAAAGTGCTACCCTTCCGTTTACCCGGAAAGAGATGCGCCGGTTCCAAGTACACATCGGGGGGTCCCCGTTAAGGCAGGTCAGGCACCACAGGTTCCTCGGTGTTGTGTTGGACCGCAACCTGTCGTGGGCAAGACACATTGACTATCTCTCTTCAAAGGCGCAACGTTGGGCAAATGTGATACGTCACTTTGCCGGCTTGCGCTGGGGATGTACTGAGCGGGACCTTCTTGCACTCCACAAAGCACTTGTTCGTGGCTCAGTAGTCTACAGCCTTCCTGTGTTGCACGGACTATCACGGACGTCCGAACACAAGCTCCGTTGCGTCTTGGCGCGCAGCTTGCGGACCTGTCTTGGCGTTCCGCGTTGCGCTGAGACGAGGATGGTGGTAGCCGAGGCCAGGGAACTCCCAATTGGCGTCCTCCGCAAGAGAGAAACTTTCCGCCACTACTTGCGATTACGCGCTCACCATCGCCGTCACCCGCTGGTACAAAAGCTTCGTAAGCGAAACCGCAGCAAAATCGCGCAGTGTGCGCAAGAACTAACGGACCATATACCTGCCTTCACTGTTGCCCCATCCGCTTCTTCAGTAGCGCCATGGACACTGCCGAGACCATCCATCTTGTCTCACGTCCCGGGGATCAAGGGGCCGAAGAGCCAAACCCCTGCTCCAGTCCTCAAGCAGGCTACTCTGGAGTGGATGGACGCTGCATACGGAAACCAAACCGCTGTATATACGGACGGTTCCTCCACTACCGGCGGCTCATCTGCGGCATTTGTAATCCCAGACGAGTCAATTTCACGTGGGTTCCGCCTATCGCACCGCACCTCGGCCACCTCTGCGGAGTTGTATGCCATCCTGCTATTCCTAAGGTCTATTTTGGATCACCACCCCCGCCTCTGGGTAGTTTACACAGATTCGCGGGCAGCGCTGCAGTGCATAGACAGCATGGGCATCCGTGGCTCCTTGGCTCCGGTGGTAGTGAACATCCTAACGACACTCAAGGTTTTAGAAGACAGGGGCCACCGGCTCACCCTCCAATGGGTCCCTAGCCACATTGGAATAAGAGGCAATGAGGTAGCGGATCGGGCAGCTGCCGCAGCTCACCATCGCCGCTCAGCAGTCTCCATCATACTTTCGATTGGAGATAGGCGCTCCCTCTTGTCCGCTTTGACGTCGCCCTGGGCCCATCAGGAATGGTGTCATGACATCACCCGGTGGTCGCTTCTGTATGCTGTTGACCCAACGCTTTCATTTGACATGCCAAGCGGTTTCCCTCGCCTCTTTACGTCTCTAGTGCGTCGTTTACGACTTAGCGTCGCATTCACCCCTGCACTCCGGTATAGGCTGGGCTACAGCACCACGGCGCTGTGTACAACTTGCGGTTTACCGGCAACAATCCGACACATTCTCGAAGACTGCAGCCAGTACGTACGCGAGCGACGGGCCTTTAAATCTCAACTTGAAATGCTGGATCAGAGGCCATTCAACATCTGCAAAGTTCTCGGCCCATGGAGTAACCCTGGACACCAGTGCCGTGCACTTGGCGCTCTTCTTTCCTTTCTGAGGGCCACCGGCCTCCTTCACGAACTGTAGGGATTTCCTTCCCTCGTCATCCTTTCATGTGAACCTTTTTGGAATGGGGTAGGGTCCTGCACTCAACGCAGGGAAACATCCCACATCATCATCAACCATTCATCTATGTTGTTGTTGTTGTTGTTGTCCCAAGGTGGAGCTCGCCACAGCTCATTTGTCTATCTGTTAATGTTGTGGCGTGTGTTGCATTTTTCTCTTTGTGCGTTCCAGACTCAGAACGGTTAATTTGGATCAGGTCAGGTACGTTTCATTTAGACATGGCAAACATAAAGTGGTGTTTCTCAACACAACTTAGCAGTGGCCTTCATGCATTACTGCCACGGCCATTAAGCGTGAATGGAAGGCTGCACATTATGCATGATGTAAAACCCCAAGACTAGGGAACACGAAGGGACAAACACAAACACGTCCCTTTGTGTTCCCTAGTCTCGGGGTTTTACATATGCATCATCTTCACCAGCTCACTTGCTTCCTAGCCATTTTTTCTGCACATTATGTTCACTCTACTTCTATGGTGTGCTATGTAATCTTGTTCAAGTTCTGTCAAATGACGTGTAATGCTATAAAAAAATTCAGTACACTGTTTATGTGGGTTGAATGGTAGCGCATGAATGCAGAAAGGGAACTGTCATGTTATGGAAAGTGTTTACGTATTGTACATTTAACTACTAATTTTACTGGTTAGCTTTCGCCGGCGTATGATGTCAAGCCATGTTGTACTAATTTGGAACATGTTCTTCTTAGTAGCCAGAGCAGCTGGTACACAGTGAGAACATAGCCCGTGTGTGTTTGTCTTTTCCACCGCAGCCCTTGGGTTTCCTCCCTGATGGCTACACATGTCAGGGGTAGGTTTCAGAACCGGTAGTTCCCGCCAAGTGTGAATTACTTTTCAGGGGATCATCACGCTGGCAGATGAAACATATCGTTTAAATTATTTGCAGGACAGGATTTGCGTAGCTTCACACAAATACTACTACTACGACGTAAGAGTGGTTTGAAATCTAGCTAAATTCCATCACTCCCAATTATTATATTTTAACGCGTAAGAACTGGAGCTGCAGGCGCCCTTACGGCAGCCACCTAGCTCCAATACACCACAATCCAGTTAAACTTATCTTATCTAGCTTTTTTGTGTTCCTGACGTTATCGTACGAGATGTAGTATCCACTATGATCCTTTATATGAGGGGTATGTACAGTGCAATCAACAGATGCTATTTACAAATCTGTGTTTTCTACTGTGTTGAAATGGGGTAGTTTGTATCTGAGAGATATAGTGAAACACAGGCAGCCAAGGACAGACTTTTGATTCCCTCCAGAAACATGGCAACACATTGCAGGGATTCTGGATGCTGCATAAATTTCCAGAACACACAGCTCAAGGCAGCGGTTAAATAACAAGTGGTTAGAGAAATCCAAGACAGTTGCACGTGTAAGCAGTCCGCTGTTGGATTTGCTTCTGTCTGAGATACGTTATCTCAAAGGGAACGCACGGACACACTCCGAATGATACTAGGGCTGCCTGTGAAATAGAATGAGGAGAGGGGAAGATATATAACCCTTTTTTCTTGTCTGTTATTCTATTGGTTAACTTGTCATTTGCTTAGCAGCATATATGTGTATATTCCAGAGTCTGCTAATAAATATATCAGTTGAGAGCTAGCAGTCGCATTGCAGATGTCTCACCCTGTCCTTGGCTGCTTGTGTTTCACTATGGCCATGCTTGCTATTGCAAAAACAGAAAACGAAAAGACAATAGAAAAACACGAAAAGAGCGACCTAAAAAGCTGCCTGTGCTAGTGCTCACGTGGAGGGAATGCAATGAGGTAGCATGTTCCATTCATGAACTGTGCATAGTGGTACATATCACAACGACAACCGATTATTCAGATTTTTTTTAAGTACTTTGTTTTTTTTAGCTTTGTTCGCACAGTCTATTATTGGAGCTTTATGTGACTCCCCTCTTGAGATACTTTAAGATTGCTGATGCTGTGCAGTTTGTTAATTTTGAAACTGTACTGTGCTGAGGTACAAAAACAGAATTGTCATATCTGCATTTGAGCACATAGGAATAATTTGTAAGTACTTTCCTTGTTGACATTAATATTTGCACCAGGTCACAACATTGTTGATTGATGGAAAATGTAAATAAATATATTTATTTGCTTGCCAAACAATGCACAAATGTCTTCTTTTCTAGTGAGATATTCCCTGTTGACCAGAAATAAATGTGGAAAAGTTAAAGGGGCACAATGATGGTAGAGTCTAGCATTGCTTTTTGCCACTTCACATATATGCACTGTTATTCGTGCGCACATGTAGGAATAGGAAGGTAGAGTATGCGCATAAAAAAATTCGTATGCAGCCACACATATGGTTCAGAAGATTAATTCGATGATGTCCAAGCATATATAATTGTGCTTCATGTGCAATAGGTATGCTAATGGATTGCTTCTATGAAGCCTTTTCATTTATTTTTTATATATTCTTTTTATAAATGTTATTTTTATTTTATATAAATTTCATATTACATATTGTATACTTATATTTTTATAAATTAAAAACTCAAATTACAAGGCCCCTGTAAGTGTGCCCTTTTTAAATGGTTTGGTAACGTGTCTCAAACTGTAAAGGTAAGAGGCCATCGAGAATGCTGCAGACAAGGTTGCAACTTACATATTGCTTATCATGTCCTACATACAAAGTGATTTGTACAATAATTCCTGAGCACGGACTTAATTCCGAGGATGGCCAGTGATGTCACCCGGGACGACAGGTCACATAATTGCCTCTAACACTTTTACACCCCATGGGCTGAGTTGTGAATTGAAAGGGCACTCTACAGAAGGATAAGGTGCACCTGATTTCTAGTATATATGCTATGCTCTAACTCTTCAGACACCACATTTCTAGAAACACCATTTCTAAGTGGCAATATGTGCTCTGGTACTTCTTTTGCGTCTGCGTAGTGTGCAACCACATGGCTACTGGAGCTTTCGTGTGCATGTTTTTGTGCGACGGTGTTCATTACAAACAATATCCAGATGTTAGACATAAAATGCAGTAGTTTGTAGCGTGCCACACAACGCAGCGTGGGGGTGTGATTCAAAGATAGCTTCTGGAAAATGCACAGAATCCCACTAAAAGTTTAAAATGTGATTTGTATTTCGTTTTACGTCTCTCGTCGTTACGTACCATCGTCGACGCTGTTGCACATTGATAAATCGTACGTAAAACTTGTCCCATAGTAGTATGCGGTTTCTCAAATACATAGCACAATTTTTTCCTGCAGGAATAAAACGCTGTCGGCATTTTCTTGCTAACACGGCTGTCGAAACGTCAGTCTCTACAATGGGCAAGTGCTGTAAAGGGGCTAACGCAGACGAGACTTGATACAAATTGTACATGCTCACAAAACACAAACGACGAATTCCAGTCACAACATCGCACAGAGGTTGGTTCGCGAATGAGTTCGCAGCTGCTGCACTGTTTACTTATCGCGGAACGGTGGAACCCGGCTGTCTGCCATCTTCAAAGGGAGGAAGAAGGGGAGTTGGTGATAGTTCATGTCGCTTCAATGCAGCACTGAGACGGGACGAAGGGCGGTTAAAACAGGGAGACAAACGTATCTGCTATTTTCCTTCTTGATTGTTTAAATTTGTCTGCGCAAATAAATTCCTGTCAGTTGAGAGTTTGCAGATACGTTTGTCTCCCTGTTTTAACCGCCCTTCGTCCCGTCTCAGTGCTGCATTGAAGCGACACGCCATCTTCAAGCACAGATACGGGAAGCCGCGAGAAGCCGTAGCTGAAATCCACTGTCAAGTACGAAGGCGCGTACACGTCACAATGCCCGTTCGGGTGCATCTACGTCATAAAAATGGCTGCGCCCATGTGTGTTTCGGAATGAATTATCTTTTTTTTTTTTTTACATGGTACTGTACCGAACTGAGAGAATGAAGGTGCATTTTGGGGAGAGCTGGATGTGGGCTTTCAGAATATCACACCCGCTTCGACTATTTGGGATATCGGCATAGCTGACCTTCAAAGGAATCAATGCCTAGCTTGATGAAGGTCTCACCGAAGTGCCCACCACCAGCTCTCTGCCTCAGAGCCAGTGATGATGGTCAAGATTTTTCTAGCGGATCTTGTCATGTCATGCTGAAAACTGTAAGTTTGGCTATTTGGTCTGTATTCAATGACGTGTGCATCATGTGGTGTGGTGTACTTTTCTCAGTGTAACCCTGACCTCGAGCTATCTTCCACTTTCAGAATCCACCCCGCACTTCGGTTACAACACTATGACCTATCGCGCTGTGATGATTGCTTGAAAGGAATACAGTCTGGTATGCTGTGTTGTTTTTCTTTTAAAAGAACTTCAGGTATCCATAATAAGAGGCCTTCCTAGCAAGAAAGCCATAAGAAAAGGCATCTTCTTGATACATTAATATTTCTCCTAAAGACAAGGGTACGAGTCACACTACATGTGCCATACTCCACTCTCAGAAAAAAGGGTGGACCTTTTAGGAGGTAATAGATGTCGCATATGTTGTGCCTAAAAGGTTGCAAAGTTCCAGCTGTTACCTCACTCTCTGCCACGAATAATAGGGTTATCGCTTCTGATTCGGTGAGAGAGGGGGGCGTACACCTTTTTGTTGTAATTTGGATGGATGATAATTTTTTTACCAGCTTTTTACACCCCTTATCATGTTGGCTTAGGAGGTAACTAAGGAAGTTACCACCTTCTCACGCCTTTTTCATTAGATTGTGGTTCCCAAATTGTCTGTATGTTGTCCTCGTATTAGCAAAGGTGCGCGAATATTTCTTCTATTTTCTTAAAAGAAGGTATAGAACGATCATGCCACATGTAGTACGGATTCTCAAGTCGTTCACGTGTTCCATGTTGTTGGGCGTAACTCGTTACCAGTAACTGGATACCGTAACTAGGCTACTCTGCTTAGCTATTTTCAGTAACTTTTTGCATAGCTCTTTGCTTTTGGGCTCCAGTAACTTCTTGAAGAGCTCGTTCCTTTCCCTTTTTCTATTGTTTCGGGGGGTGGGGGGGTTAAGTTCGTCAAAGTAACTTGAAGAATGTTCAAAGTTCCTTTTGTTCAATCCTGGTCTACAAACATCGCAGGCTGAGTCCTCCCCCCATGACTTGAGATGAAAGATGGCACGTGCATGGCGCGACTAACTCCGGTTACACGGTGAATGTTACAAATTATGTTTTAGCCGAGCATTAGGAAGCTCAGGTATCGCGCATCTTAACGATTAGAAGTGTATTGATAATGATAGAGGGCATTGAGTAGCAGGATTAAAACTTTGCACAGTTCTACGGTATGTATATTGGGGACAACTCGTAGAGCATAAACTTGCTTTGTGCTCCTTTTTCATGTGACTTATTACGAGATTAAAATCATATCAATCATATCCCTTCCTAAAGAGGCCCATAAATGTAGGCTTCTTTTGTCGTAGCAGATATTGATATCATTTTTGTATATCAAGACTATTTTGGAACGTCTTGAATCGCCCATTGTGACAGCAAGGTCTGAATTAACCATATAGACAGGTCAAGAGCTGAAAAGTATATATATTGAGTAGCAAATAACTTGAAGGTAACCTGTTACATTTCTAAAGTAGCTTAACTTCACGTCAATTTGCATTACTTTTTATTACGTGTAACTGCGTTTGAAATTTAGTTACCGGACGGTTTCACGTCAGTTCAGGCAGGGAGGTCCCATCGACCTCCTGGGTCTTCAGTATTTTTGATATTTATAAGCTTATCGTATATTATGATCAACATTTTTGCCGAATAGCTTTCGTGCAAAAAAATTGAGAAAATCCGGCCCTGAATTCTGATGTTTCAGTTTTGCCGTGTTTGCACGCGTATACCTCCCGAGTGTTAAGAGATACTGTTGTGAAATTTTTTATGCTGTTTTATTATGCCTACAGGCCAGCTGTCAGAGAGCAAATTTTAGCGCGCAGGTGCAACGCTGTGTGCTATAAAAAATGGCGAACATGCCCTCTCGCGCACTTTTGTCCTGATTTCAACGCCTGATATCTCTGGCTATAGATGTCCCTGATCGCAATACTTGGTATCAGCTCACTCATCTTTTAATGCTCTTTCATCTGATATATCTATCCTGCATATACTTCCTAACGGCATGTGCTTAAATAGGCAAATGTTTAGGCATATTTCGAAATAAACGTGGGTTTTGCGCGTGTATTTCTCAAAAAGGTCCCACTTAATTTCGTATATATTTTCCCAGGATATGGCCCGATGTTAGGCCTTTCACCTAACGCAAAAACTTCTTCTCCAAAGGCGTATACTACTGATTAGCGCGTTAAAACGCGGCCCCACTGCGTACGAACGTGTCGGAGATATCGACAGCCAGAGCAAGAAGCGTCGAAGTTTGAACAAAAGTGCGCGACAGAGCATGTTCGCCGCTTTTTATACGATACAGTGCTCCACCTGTGCGCCTAAATTTGCGCTCGGAGGAATGGCAGGTAGGTATACTAAAGCACAAAAAAAAATGCACTACAATATCTTGTAGGACTCAGGATGTATACACGTGCAAACACGGCAAAATTGCAACAATCGAATTCAGGGCTGGATTTCTCGATTTTTTGCACGGAAAGTATTCGAATGATTAATTCTACCAATGTTGATCATCATCTGCGATGAGCGTCTAAATATATATGAAAACTCATGAAAATTCAGAAGGTCCATGGGACGTCCCTGTCTGAGCTAACGTGGAACCGGCCTACAATTATGTTCTGGCTAACCTTTTCAGTGGCTTCCATCTTTCAACAGTTATAACTTAACTGGTAACGAGTTCCAACTTCTATCTCTGTTCCATATACCCTGTGTTAAGTGAATATCTGTGAAGTAAATAGTACATATGCGGGACTGGTGGTTATATACTTTCAATGTAACTCTCTTTCTTTCATTGCTGGTGAAGTGATGCATTAAAGAACCCATGTATTTTGTGACTATGATGCAATAAAGAGTTTTCTACAATGACATATTTATTTTGTTTTTAAAAATCGCGCAAATTAACTCTTGTTTGGTGGGTAGGAGGTACCCGCAAGTGTGCATTGGCTGCACCTCGGGAAATCGTTGGGGTACGATACAGGCTGCCGATAACGGACCATTAACATCCCCGTGTTGCAAACCGTATGCCGGACCATGGTCGGGTCGGTCGCCGCCGGCGCACCGACATTGGGTCGTCGCGCTGTGCTGCCTGGGCACATACAGGCTGCTTGAAAGGCGTTCCCAGATGCTGTAATTGGGGAACCGAAAATGAAGATGCCGCAAGAGGGAAACCAACACATTGCAGAAATACAGACAAAACACGAAAACATTCCCTGTGTCAGAAGCGGATTAAAGGCTCAACGAGATCATACGTACGTAGCAGTTAGCCCTGATGGATTATTTACACATGACTGCCACGAAATCGGAGTGGACAAATCAAGTGTGTTTTTTTTATATACAAGACTGATTGATTGATTGAGATATAAAAAATACTGGATTTGTGCCCAGACTTCCTTCATGCCAATTGTGGAGGTGCCATTCCGTTTCCTTTGACATGTGCTTCAGCTAAATAAACAGGGTATGCACGATATGCAAAACGTCATGCATGTCCAGTACCAGTCAAATCTGGAGCAAAATTACACTAAACAGCGAGGAGTTGTCAAGGCGAGATCTGTACACCAGTCAGTTTTGGTTTTCGCTGCCTCGCTGATCATGCTGAGAGAATCGGAGTGACATCGACAGCATCGGCCAAGATGGCGGAACGCATGGTGTGCACGGCGGGACCTCGTTTTTCGTTGGAATGTGCTATATTTTCCTTCTGGTTTCTTTCGAGTTGGAATACTGTGTGTGTTGCAACTGTTACAGATGAAGTGAGTTATGCTGTGGTCACATATACTGGACGTCTCTTACTTGTGTCGAACGTTAGTGTAGTTGCTTCTTTTGCCTCTGGAATGTTTTCGGAGCGCAAGTGTGTCGTCTTCCTGTATTTGTGTTATCTTTTTGTCATGCGTGTTCCTGTACTTACCTAGTGATTCCGTGCTGTTTTCATTCATATGTGTGCATATATGATATGTGCACGATGGATTGTATTCCAATGTTGCGTTTCAAGCTCGGCAAGGACGTAGCGACTTGGGAGCACGGTACTAGTTGCTTAGGCATGCAGTCTTCCGCGATGGAACTTAAATATGGTGTGCTGAGATTAAGACGTATACGTGAATCACCCGTCAGATGTAGAGAATTAATCCGTCCACCGACTATGGTGGCATAGCTTACGATGATAGTTGTCCCGTGACGTAAAACAACGAATAATGGAATTATCAAATTGTATTGTATTCTCCGTACATATACTGTGGCTAGGAAACAAAGTCACCAATGCTTGCTCACGTAGCAGTGCTGCTCACAAAGGGTCAACATTATATGGGCCTTGTTTGTGCAGGGATATTGCTAGTTTGTGTTGTTCACTACAACGGGATGATCAGTGATTTCTCGCTTGGATTATGTGCTTCATTTGTTGCTTTGGGGGAATTTGAATATGAAGTGGCTCTCGAGCGCCACCAGATGATATCGGATCTAATCGGCCATAGATCGCGTATCTAGCATGCTGTCCATGGCTGGACCACCTCAGAAAAATCCTGGATCCACCCCTAACTGTTCCTTTTACGAGGCTAAATAGCAGATCGCCCCATGCATGTTGAAACGGACCACTGTTCATGGCCACCACAAAAGATGGAGGTGTACGTAGGTGCTTGTCCTGTTCAACACCTGCTCCAGCACCACCTCTCAATTAAACAAGGACAATCGTTGTATATTTGCATGAAAGTGTAAAAAAGTATGCTTTGGTGGCATGTTCTCTGCGGAGTTTAAGAAATACGTGTTCTAGTTTATGTTTCGGGCATCATTTCTGCATGTTCCACATACATTCGTTGACTCACAGAATTTTAGGTTGTTTATCGCGCTAGACAGTGTAATCCCACCTAATGCGTCGTGCTCATTGTTGTGTTTTGTGTTTCAGAGGATGCCCGCCAACAAAGTGTCAAACAACTGCTCGGTGAATGTCCTGTTATGAATGAAGTTCTACTTCGAGTGGTGCCGGGTGACAAGTAACTACCGGAGCGGGGGAGAGGGTTGTCAGACTCTCGAGCGCCACCAGATGATATCGGATGCTGCAAGGACTAGAGAAGGCACTGACTAGCTGCAGAGGAAGGCATCGTGACTATGTAGAACTAGCGGGACAGAACAAGAGTCCGTGCTGAGCGGCTGCCAGGAATCAACTGGGGGGCGCTCATTTATTCTTCGTCCTTCCTTTCTAGCCTTGCCACCAAGGGCGCTACAGGGCTCCCCCCCCAGACCGTACTTAAAAGGAACGGTCGACGTATCTAAAGCCCAAGTGACACGTTTGGTTGGTGTGCCCTGATGTGGAGAGGAGCTGTCGAGTGTAAGAGAAGTGGACGACGGGAGGCAGGATGCTATGTAGGCGGGCTTGACTCGATCGAGGGCGACGGTGTCCGACTTGCCGTTGATCTCGATACGCACAGTCTTGGGTGTCCGGGTACAGGGATCGGAACCGGTATTTTTTTCGGTCCGGTTCGGGTTCAGGCATATTGGTTCGGTTCGGGTTTAGCTCCGCTGAACCGAAATTATCAGCTTGAACGGGTTCAGGTATATCGGTTCGGTTCGAGTTCGGCACAGGGAGAACCCCTCCCTCCCCACCTCCGCACATACACAGACAAAAAAAAATCTGTCAGCGGTCGGGGCATTTGCAGGGATTGGAACAGTTACTTTTTTCGGCCCCGGTTTAACCGGTCCACGGGCAGTAATTTTGCTACATGCAAGCAAGCTTACGCTCACCGTACACGGTTGTAAGAGAAAGGTGTGAGATAACCGTTTCAGGTGAGCAAAAAAAAGGTCGGTCAGTGGTACAATTAATTCACCTCTGAACCGATTCCCGAACCGGTAACCGTATCAATTTTTTTCGGTTCAGTTCCGGTTCAGCTCAGGACAAGCAAAAAAATTGTTCGGTTCGGGTTCGTCAGAAAATAACGGTTTTTTCCGGTTTTCGGTTCGGGTTCAGTTCCGGTTCCGATCCCTGGTCCGGGATAGGACGGGATAGGGACCGGAGTAAGACGGCGTCAGCGAGGGCTTCGCACGGTCGTTTCTGACGAAAACATGCGTCGCCGTGCTTAGGTCCTGGCTAACGAAGACTGTGCGACGTGTGGGCATGCGAGGTGGGACGGGAGTGACGTGTCGGAATAACTCCTTTAGGTCCCGAACGTAGTCACTGGGGGACGGGTGCGGTTGATCGGCGCTTGGGGTGAGGAAGTCTCCAGGAAGGCGTAGAGGGGAACCATAGACGAGCTCGGCTGGTGCGCACCGGAGGTCCTGCTTGACAGCGACGCGCATGCCGAGCAACGCAAAAGGAAGATGCTGGGCCCAGCGTAATCGGGAGGGTTGCGCAGTGAGGGCTACTTTCAACTGGCGGTGCAGGCGCTCAACCAAACCATTCGCCGCTGGCTGGTAGGCGGTAGTCTGGATATGGTGCGCTCCGAGGAGGCTGGTGAGGGCTGAGAAGAGGGCACAACGGAACTGTGGACTGTGTGGTCCGTTGTGACAGTGGATGGACAGCCGAACCGTGCTACCCATGTGGTCACGAAGGCTTCGGCGACGGTTTGGGCTGGGATATCTGCTAGGGAAACAGCCTCGGGCCACCTTGTATACCGATCCACACAAGTCAGGGTGTACTTGTAACCGTGGGATGTGGGTAGTGGGCCGACTATATCGACACGGACGTGGTCGAATCGGGCTCGGGGCGGAAGGAAGGTGTGCAGCTGGGTTTTCGTGTGTCGCCCAACTTTCGAGCGCTGGCAGGAGACGCAAGTTCTCACCCATCGCTGAACGTCTTTATGGATGCCTGGCCAAACGTATCGTGCCGTGAGAAGCTTCTGAGAAGCGCGGACACAGGGTGGGCCAGATTATGGGCAGCGTCGAAGATCTTCCTGCGGAGTGCGACAGGAATAAATGGACGGTTTGTGCCTGTGGTTGTGTCACAAAGCACAGACATTGTCGTCGACGGTATGGGGACAAGACGAAGAGTAAGCGATGTCTGAGCGGCAGCTTTGAGCTCGCGGACCTCGAAATCATCCAGTTGGGCTGCGGCGATGTCCTCAAGGCTTATCGGGCAAGGTGCGGAGATGTTATCGATTCTAGATAAAGCATCCGCGGCGCTGTTATCGACACCATGGACATGTCGGATATCGGTTGTGAACTCCGAAATGTAGGCGAGGTGCCGAGTTTCTCGTGGCAGATAGTCATTTCGGTTGTTCCGGAACACAAATGCAAGGGGCTTGTGGTCCGTTAAGATGTGAAAGGTCCGGCCTTCGAGGAAGTGGTGGACTGCTGCATATATTGCGAGAAGCTCCCGGCCGAAAACGCTGTATCTGGTCTGGGCATTGTTAAGCCGTTGGGAGAAGTACGCCACTGGGTGCCATATGTCGGATGTACACTGCTGTAGCACAGCGCCGACAGCGGATCCTGAAGAGCAGCAGAGGTCAGCGAGGTCGGCCAAACGGTCTAAGGCAACATCGTCGTTCCCAGCCAAGATGAGTCGTGCGGACCGACTCATCCTCAACCGACATCTTGCGGAAGTCGGTTGAGGAAGAGCTGGCGGAGGATCGCGGAGTGGTCGTCTGATCGATCTCCCAGGAGCTGTCTCATCCGATGCAGAAGCTGCGACGGACGGCGGTCACCAAGCTCCTCAGTCGTAAGGATCTGCTGTATCCTTGCTCGCTCCGAAACCGTCGTGCGCGAGACAATGGCAGATTTCAACGTATCATACGCGTTGTCAGGCCGTATCGACGAAAGAACGTCATCAATGTCGTCGATGAGCTCCGGGGGGATAAGCGGCAGCACTTCACAGTACTTCGTCATCTGGTTCTGGATGCGGCGGGCCTGGAAGAGTGCTTTGACTTGTCGAAACCAGGTCTTTGGATTCTTGATCCAAAACGACGGGAGTCGTAGTCGTGGAAATTGTCGGAGCTGGAGTGGACGATGCCGCGCCGGAACCTCCATCGTGAGTGCTAACTCCGTCTCCGTGAGCTTTCTGGGGGATCTGAGGTTCGCTCATGAGGTGCTCTGAGTTCGGGTCACCAAATTTGTAGAACTAGCGGGACACAACAAGAGTCCGTGCTGAGCGGCTGCCAGGAATCAACTGGGCGCGCTCATTTATTCTTCGTCCTTCCTTTCTAGCCTTGCCACCAAGGGCGCTACAACTACTCACAACGCACACTATCCCAGTTACGTCGGATGCCTCTCACCACAGCACCTCTCAATTAAAGAAGGGCAATCGTATATCTGCATGAAAGTGTAAAAAATGTATGCTTCGGTGGCATGCTGTCTGCAGAGTGTTACGAAATATGTGTTCTAGTTTATGTTACGGGCGTCGTTTCTGCATGTTCCACATACATTCGTTGACACACAGAATTCCAGGTTGTGTATCACCGCTAGACAATGTAACCCCATCTAGTGCGTCGTGCTCATTGTTGTGTTTTGTGTTTCAGAGGATGCCCGCCAACAAAGTGTCAAACAACTGCTCGGTGAATGTCCTGTTATGAATGAAGTTCTACTTCGAGTTGCGAATATGCCCATCTTGACAAGCATGAGCGCAGCAGGCTTCATTTGTTGTCGTTTCTCATTATGCTCCGTATTGATTAACGGTGCATTCTTAAAAATGATATTCACCATATAGCACGCTCATAGCCAACCATCATCCCGAATCCCGAATGAGAACGTTCTCGCCCCTGATTTGTTGAAAACGGGAGGCGGAGCCTATTTCGTGTCATTATGCACGGCACAGAATAGGCTCCACCTCCCGTTTTCAACAAATCAGGGGCGAGAACGTTGTCATTCGGGATGATGGCCGGCTACACTCTTAAAAATGAACTTCACCGCATAGCACGCTCCTAGCCAACTATAACCTCGAATGATATCGTTTTCTGCCCTGATTTGTTGGAAACGGGAGGCGTACGCCTTTTTGTGACACTTATGCTGTTCATAATTGTCACAAAAAGGCGTGGACCTCTCATTTTCCACAAATCAGGGCAGATAACGATATCATTCGAGGTTATGGTTGGCTAGGAGTGAGCTATGCGGTGAAGTTCATTTCTAAGAGTGTGTGCCTTCATAGTGCCGGGTATCTGGGTTGAATATCGTATCACGTCCGGGAGAAATCGGGAGGATGTCGGCTGCTATCTTCTCAGTGTTTATGTTCAAGGCATTTGTGCTTGTTTGTTCCTTATTCGATCACCTAATGCTTTCATTTTCTTCTCCTTATGCAAGGGTACTTGTACCATCGAATTTACGGATATATTCGTCCAAAGACTGCTAATGAACGTGTTGTACTTCATTGCATTTCATTTCATTTTGCATGTACTCCCTGGACTTCTCAAGTTTTCGAGAATCCTGCGAATGACGGAACTACAATTCCAACTAGAAGAATCAAGTGGCTTTTTCCGCTGTATTCTACCCCTGACTGAAAACATGACTACCCCTATAGATATTCAGTGACTGTGATATCTTGATAGCAAAGACATTTGAGTGGAATAATTACTGCTTTCAGCTGTCACATCTGCTCAGCAGAGGTCACATTTCACCTTTATGGAGTAACTTATTTTAGCTAAGTTTCTGCGTGTTTTTGCCTCCTCGTATAGTTTGTATAATCTGTGTCTGAAGTCTAAGCAAGCAAATGATTGCAGAAGGTTAAAACGCTCAATTTTGTACACTTAGATAGGTTTCAGACGAATCATTAACAGTTCTGTTCTTAATTCCATCTTAAGCGATTCCTGTAAGTAGGTCATCAATTGCGGCTCAAGAAGAACTCAGAGTTAATCGAACGAATTAACGGGGATTTAGATTGATTGAAAATATTTTATTGAAGGCACAAGAAAGCAACAAGTTTCTACAGCCAATGGGGATACACTGCTCGTTTATTCACTGTACATTATTTCTATATAATTTTATACTTATAACCTTACTACTTAGCAATATAACTTTAGCACTTTAAGTTGCGGAATTCCACTGAAACCCCACACAAGCCTGCGCTCCTTTACCCCGTCTTTGTGTATTTTACTGTGTATTTCTAGAAAGGTCTCACTGATGTGTCTAACGTGAACTGTATGTGACTGATCACATAGTAACGTGTAGTTACTTTGTAATTCTGGTCCAGGAACTGTGCAGCCAATATCAAGACGAAATGGGGTCTTCGAGTGTTCCGTCTGCCCTTATGCTTCGAGGTGGATGTCCAACCTGCGTAAACATGAAATGACGCACACAGGAGCCAAGCTGTTTACATGTGACATCTGCAAGAAAGGCTTTTCACAGAAGAGGAACTTAGTTAGGCACTTACGTCTTCACACAGGAGAGAAGCCTCACAAGTGTCAGCTCTGCTCAAGGTCGTTCACGCGAAAACGAACAATGTTAAACCACATGAATACACACAGCAACATAAAAAAACATGCGTGCAGTATCTGTGACAAGGCATTCAAAGGCACGACGTCACTGTACCGGCACATGGCTGTTCACCGTGGAGACACTCGTTGTGTGATTTGTTCTCGCTCCTTCTCGAGCTATGGTCGTCTGGTGGAGCACATGATGCAACATACAGGCGAGCGTCCTTACAAGTGCGGGCTCTGTTCAACAGCTTTTTGTACGAAAGGCAGCTTTAGAAGCCATCTCCACCGTCGTCACGTGAATAATGCATCGTAATTCTTCTTCGGTAGCTTCATTTTCTTTGTACGATTGCGAGCTGCAATGCATGGTATTACAATCTGTACGGCTTGTGTCGTTTTTTGTCATTGTCGTTTTCCTAATTAAAATTGAATGAAAGATTCCGGAGCACTTTCTCTCTTTTAACTTTCTCGTCGTACATTATCTGTCAGTTGCACAGTTTGACCTACAGCGAAGCTTTTGACTAAAGGTTCCATTAAGTTTTTTCACGATGGCTTCCGTTTCACATTATTACAGGCATCATTATGGGAAAATGGGAATTCTGTCTTCGAACGCTATTGGGGGCGAAACCGGTGCCATAGTTTCGATAGAGAATGCTTTACTGACAGACAGCAAACAGAGAAAGAACGTGTGCTGCCACTCCGCCTATTACTCCTGTGCGTGACGTTAGGTATCCTGCTGCTGTAAAACCCAGTGCATTCAACAATGTAGACTGGGACATTGAACCTTCCATGCAAACGTGCCTTAAGGCCACATGCCTTAGTTGGAGGGAAAGCCGACGTCTGTTAACTGCACTCTAAAGAAATACGTCCACTTTTCTTTCAGTGAGCACGTGCGGGAAGCTTGTTTTCTTTTTCTTGTTATTGCGTTCTTTTTGTTGTTAACGTTTCGGTGGTGTGACGGATAAGGCTGGCAGACAATTAACAACAGCAGCAAAATATGCGCCTCTTATCTGTCCTTTATCCGCAACCGGTCTTAGAGTGTACACTCTAAACCCGATGCTGGATAAATAAGCGCTATTGTTTGCAAATTTATAGCGCTTACTCTGAGGCCGGATATATCCGCCACAGGGGTTAACCGCCCCGGCTTCTATGCGCCTTCACGTTACACGCCGCGTGCTCTATGCGCCGCGGCTCCTATACGCCTCCACTGTTATGCGTTGCGCGTTTTATTCACTTCAACCGGTATGCGCTACTTCAACTAGATATGCTATGTTTCCAATCACCACACTTCACACACCTGTGTGGAAAGCGAATTCAATCTTTATTGGCACACAAACATCATGTACAGCACCACTACTTCGGTATCTATCAGGCCTGCGGGTGTATTTCTGACAAGACAATTCTTAAGCTACTGGATTTCACAAAAAGAACTATGTTAGAGCAATGCGAGCGTGGCTGTTGCAGGTGATCTTGTTGAAGACATGTGCAATGCAGAAGAACATTATTCTTTTTGTTTTATGCTTCAATCAAAATGCATTGCCCAGATGGCAAATTGGATACAACAGCAACAGAAATTAAGCTAAACAATTTCGTGCCTCAACATGCTGTTCCCTTCCTAATACAACAAATCAGTTTTAGAGCAGGTAACACTACTGTTCCAGGAGCACCAATATCTGATGAACTTGAAGGGCACTGTAGTGGGTGAGGTACTTCAATACATCAAAACTAATTCAATTGAGCTTGAGGGAACAGGGTCACTACGATAAACGTAATCTGAGTATGATATCTGTCCATTCTCACTTTGGTAGAATGCAGTGAATATGATATTTCTCAGTAGATTATAATCAACAGAACTAAAATAAGAGTGCAGTTATGAACGCTGCTGTACGCACTTAGGATGGTAAGGGATTAAGTTTGCGCCCATGAAGTCGCCAAAATATGAAGGCAAGACAAAACTGTTTCTCCTGCATTGCAATGCAAGTTCGCAAGTGAATCAGTAGTAAGTACTGACCACGTTTATCGGGAAACGCACATCTGGCCTGGACGCCATTAATTAGCAATTAGAGCTAATTGGGACCCCCCACATTAATCAGCACCCTCCAGGGAGCCATCACACTAATTGGGGAACGTCTATCTCGCGTCCAGACCAGTTGTGCGTTTCCGGATAATCGTGGTCATAAAAAATAAAAAAAATAGGCAGAAAATAAAATAAAAAGATAGAAATAGAGTGGAGAGAAACAATTTATTCGAAAATCAACGATGCCGCGGCGAAGAAGCCGCTCCGCAACACCCGAGTGACCAGCGTCCGCCATGTTGGTAGTTTGCACCCAGCAGTTGCAGAGATCGACGACAGGTGGCCACTTAGTTGCAAGGCATCACACCAGATGGCGCCACCATCATAGCTCTAGACGAGAAAGACAGAGAACAAGATACTAGCGGCGGGTAAAAATGACAGCACTGCTAAGCAAGTCTAGGCATGCGAGAGAAAAGGTCTAACCGCTACTGCTAAACAGAAAACAGTACACATCGGGGAAAAAGGCTTACGGGGACGATCGCTTAGGCCTAACCCCAACACTACGCAGCTAACACAAGGCGCACATCGCTAAACATGCGAGAAAAGGCTTAACACGAGCGCGGTCACCGCTAAACACGGCAAACATACGAGGAAAGAGGCTTACGGGGGGCGATCGCTTAGGCCTAACCCCAACACTACGCAGCTAACACAAGGCGGGAACCACACATCGCTAAACATGCGAGAAAAGGCTTAACACGAGCGCGGTCACCGCTAAACACGGCAAACATACGAGGAAAGAGGCTTACGGGGGCGATCGCTTAGGCCTAACCTCAACACGACGCAGCTAACACAAGGCGGGAACCACACATCGCTAAACATGTGAGAAAAGGCTTAACACGAGCGCGGTCACCGCTAAACACGGCAAACATACGAGGAAAGAGGCTTACGGGGGCGATCGCTTAGGCCTAACCTCAACACGACGCAGCTAACACAAGGCGGGAACCACACATCGCTAAACATGCGTCAACAGGCTTGGACACCGCAAAACAAGTCTAAACATGCGAGAAAAGGCTTAACACGAGCGCAGTCACCGCTAAACACGGCAAACATACGAGAAAAGGAGCGCGTCAAATCACTCACCTTTTCCCCCGCGGCAACTTCCAGGCAGAAACTGAGCGAGCGCGGAGAACACACACATACGTCTGCTCTCTACGAGATCCAGCCAGAAAGTGAGCGAGCGCGCGGAGCGCACGTCCGTCTTCCGCGACGGTCCGAGAGAAACTGAGAGAGGCGACGCGCAGCGGCCGCTATGGATGCGCGCGCGCCCTCTGCTCCACCCGTCCGCGCATGCGCGCGCGCGCGCTGCTAGCTCCCTCTGCGCCGGCCGCGGGTGTTTTCGGTTTCGGCTCTCTGCTGCGCGCGCGCGCGCTCCTAGCGGCTTTTCAGTTTCGCTTTCATTCTCCGTTCTTTGCGCGCGCGCGTTTATCTGTATAAAGGCAGCGCGCACCGCGCTCGCGTCATCACTACGTGAAGATGTTCAGCTACCACTCTTTACAAAATTGTTCCCGTACCCACGCTTCTTGGGAAGAAGTGGAGAAGGAATGTTTCAACGGCGAAAGTCCCCGCAACGAGCTCGTCATCACTGCTTTTCGCTACGTGATAGACATGGTAGGCTTTGGCAATATAGGAGAGATCTCGCCGGGGCCGCTGCAGGAGATGGTGCGTCGAATTTACGCCCGTTACAAGAACGTCTGCATAACGGTTCCTGACGGACCCCTGGGACTGATGAGCGAATTTGTGAGCTTGGCCAACGCAGAATTCAACTACATCGCTGCAGACATCGTGGACCTTCTCGCTCGTGCCATCGCTCATATTAAGCACGCCCTGCGGAAGCAGCGACATTTGCAACCAGTCTACATCGTCAACTTTGTCACTGATTTATTGAAATACCGCTTGGTTATTGACATGCAACGCATTAAACAGTCCGAATAACTTTGACTAGACTCTGTGTGTGTTCTTTCACTGAAACATGTTTATTGAATATATACAAAGGACTTGGTCGATAGATGCCTGCTCTTTCTTCCACGGCCACTCGATTCACAAAGGCGCTCACGGTCTTCCTTGCACAATGCTGTACAAGGAGGTGTCCTACTGCTATACAGGAAGGCAGTTGGGCCTAACGGGGAGGTTGCTGGACGGCGTTTCCTGTGCTGCATGATGTGCGACGACAGCGGCTATTGGTTCCTGAAAAACAATGTCATACATAGAATACGCTCTCACAGCAGAACCACTCGACTTACATTTTGCTCCACGAAACGACTCTCGTCGTGGATGAATGCCCCTCGTGGGTTTTCGATCAACCGCCGTAGAACCAGACCGTCTCCTCCCCCTGTCATTGCGCTGATGGCGTCTGTACTTTGGACACCGCGCCTTTGCAATAACGCATAGGATGTCGACGATGTCAACCAAACGAAAAATGAAAGAAGGTTTTAATTTAACCCCAATTTGAAATAATTCTCCCTTTAAGAACTCCTTAATTTTGTATAATCAACATGGTCTCTAATGAAATTCGTGTTATGCACGAATTCTCCCCCCCGTTTTGGAATAATCTAACGAAAAATGAAAGAAGGAGTTCAATTTTGAATAAGGCCAGATTAAAATGTTCCCCCAAATCTTTCCATTACGCCTAATCAGAATTCTCTTACCCATTCCCAATTTTGAGTGGTGCGGATGGTACACCGCAATACCCCATTAAGCCTAATCAGAATTCATGGCGAACATGAATTCTCGTCCCTCCCAATTTTGACTGGGGCGGGGGACGCCCCCCAATTCCCCATTAAGCCTAATCAGAATTCATGTTTGCCATGAATTCACGTCCCTCCCCAATTTTGAATAATGCGGGCGATTCTCCCCCTAATTTTGAACTTCGCGGAGCCTAATCGGACCTCATGTTAGGCATGAAGTCCCTCCCCCCAATTTGAAATAATTCTCCTGTGTGCACCTAGCAAATAGAGAAAAGGAGGCATTAATCAAACATCGATCTAAACACATACAAATGCACTTACCTCCGGCGCAAGCAGACCGAACGTTGTGGTGGTGGTGGTGACATCGTCGACATCATCATCTTTAACTGCGGCCTATCCCACGCTCGCTTTTATACGCAGGATCTGTGGTTTCCTATTCTTCTATTGTATTGGGGCAGAGAGAGAGAGAGAGTCGCGTGATGCGAAAGACGATATGCGTTTATTGGCTGACGTGTTTACATGGGTGCTTCATGGTCTTCTATAAGAACCCAGGGATCCAATCTAGTAATAAAGAACCAGAATAAGGATTCTACGAACAAAAACCACAATCGAAAAACACTCACGGTATTTGACACGCAATCCAGCGTTCAGCGAGTTCTCTCCAACCCGCTGCACTCGCTCTGTTCCACTGGTGCACCAGGGAGTAGAGGAGGTGCTCCGCTTCCCCGAAGCTTAAAGGAGCAGTACC
This sequence comes from Ornithodoros turicata, assembly GCF_037126465.1. Classification (NCBI taxonomy): domain Eukaryota; kingdom Metazoa; phylum Arthropoda; class Arachnida; order Ixodida; family Argasidae; genus Ornithodoros; species Ornithodoros turicata. The sequence continues at coordinate 13,487,841 of NC_088207.1, forward strand.
TTCTAGCGGTAAAGTATGCTCCTCTAAGCTTCGGGGCACTCTGAAAAAGAGCTCCCCCTCTAGTCCCCGCTGCACAGCGATTTCTCGCCACTCCCTGCCGTAGCACGCCATGAGCACTTCTGTGGTGGCCGTCTCAATGTCTTCTTCGCCTACGATGGCGAACGCTTGCAAAAACGTCTCCATATCCAAGCGGGGCACATCTCCCCCCACACCGGGGATCAGCTGGAAAAATAGCTGCACAATGTGTGTCACAGTGAAACCTACAGAGGAACGTTAGGTATTAGAAAATAACTATTTCTAAACAAGAAGAGATAGAGAAAAACTTACCAAACGGCGGGCGAATGTGGACCAGAAGGTCCAAAATCGTCTGGAACGTATGCAGCATTTTCTCGGGACTCTTGATTCGAGAATAGTGGACAAGGGGGGTACAGGGGATGACCATCTTATAGTACAGGGTTCTCACGCTCGCACTAACCCCATTCACGTCATATCCATCGATTACGTAAATCCGCCACTTTGCTTCTGTGACAAGATGCCGCCCTTTGTTCCTCCAATATCGTGCGAGGAGGAGGAGGAGGGGAGACACAGGGGGTTCGAGACCAGACACGTCCAAGGACTACAAAGACGGAGAGAGAGAGAGAGAGACGACCCGCTGTCACATCCTGTGTAACCGTCCCAGAGTGGGATTCGAACCCAGGATCCTTCTACACTGCACTCTTAAAAATGAACTTCACCGCATAGCACATTCCTAGCCAACCATCATCTGGAATGATATCGTTATCTGCCCTGATTTGTTGAAAACGGGAGGCGTACGCCTTTTTGCGACACTTATGCTGTTCATAATTGTCACAAAAAAGGCGTACGCCTCCCGTTTTCAACAAATCAGGGCATATAACGATATCATTCCAGATGATGGTTGGCTAGGAACGGGCTATGCGGTGAAGTTCATTTTTAAGAGTGTGGGTGCGACACACTAACCACCAATCTAATTCGTACTGCGTGACGTTTTTCGTATTGCGGGGTTCGTGTCTACACACGTCACAACATGTTCAAACACGTTCAAACATGTTCAAACACGTTCAATGACGTCATAGAGAGAGAGAGGAACGAGTGTGTCCAGGGACGACTTCGTCGCCTGTGTCTAAACACGTCCAAACATGTTCAGACACGTTCAATGACGTCATAGAGAGGAAGAGAGAGGAACGAGTGTGTCCAGGGGCGACTTCGCCGCCCATGTCCAAACATGTTCAAACACGTCTTAACATGTTTAAACACGTTCAATGACGTCATAGAGAGTGAGAGGCAAAGCTTTACTATAAATGTCGAAGCGAACGTTCGATCGTCATTCCATCATGATCAGCTTGGTAGATCCTCGTAAGTAATACCCATGACGTCATCATCATCGTCGAAATGTTTGAAGAGTTTCGTTTCCAGTGTACAACACTTTTGCTGTGCGTGAAGTCGGTGTTTTCCCGCCTCACATATTTCGGGAGATTGGCAGGGCCCGCTTCTTCTGCACCAATTGCGGTGGATTGTGGTCCAAAGGTACACTTCCTCGTTATTTTTTTTTAATACGTTCTATAATCGTTCACATTTTTTTTCCAGAGCAAAAGCATTGGACGGACCGATTGATTCGCCCGTTTCTCGGCTGTCGGACGGTACCGTTCGACGTACGTTGCGAAGGACTTCGACTATTGAAGGAAGATGGAGAAGATGGACCATCAGTGTCACTCTGTGACTGAAGAAGATTGTACGTGTGTGTTTGAGTTAAAAAAAACACGCGTTTCTCACACTCCTTTCGTTGCAGATTACGAATGGCTACTGACGGGAGATCTACCCCTGGTCCTAACCTTCAAGCCTCCTCCAAAGACCTTCTTTTTGCGAATCGGCGATCAACTGACTACCTGTCGCTGCGGTGGACTCTGGTCGAGAAACCCCAGCCATTGGTTAGACTCGAGCCTTCGTCCGTATTTGGGCTGCCTTCCCGGCTACGAAACCAAAGCTGGAGCCTAATTCGTGTGTAACGAGAAATAAAAAAAGGTTGTCTACTCTCATTCCGTCTCAGTCATGATGACGCCCGAGCAGAGGTTTGCCACCTTTGTGCAAACACGAATGTATCGGGACTTGCTGCGATTACGCGATTATATTCACGGCGATAGCTGCGAGGGAGACTTTCGCTCGATTCTCAAGACGATACCCTTACGTCTGTTCACCGTCAGTGCGAAGATTGCAAAGAAAATGAAGCGTTTCGTAGATTACAAGCTCGAGCTGCTGGAAAAGTATAGACGAGGAGAGACAGTCGATCCGTGTCTCATCAACGCGGGTTTCAACCGACCTATCGTCCGTCGCTACTGGCTTCTCCACACATCCCTCGACGTCACGGTGCAGACCGGCGACGACGACGACGGTGAGCGTCGGGTCAGCACGTTGGAAGATCGTCTCGCAAGGGTCTTGTGTATGTCGTGAATAAATAAATAGTCTATTTTTTACGAAACGAGTTCGCTCACGAGGAGACGTTTTATTGTTTCGTCATTCTCTTCGAGGTTACAGGAAAACATGGATACACAACTTTTCAAGCTGTAGCGTTTCGACATGCGCGTGGCTACGTAGATACAAAAAAGCCCGCAGTAAGGCGAAAAAGGTGATTGAATACACTTGTCGTTATACTCGTCCACTACAGGTAAAGTCTTTCGAAGGTTTGCTTCGATGGGGGGAAGTCCGTAGCTGTCGAAAAACACGGCAGACCCGTCGTAGTTTTTCAGGTAGAGCACCCAGTGCTGCCCGCGTCTTCTTCGCTCTTCCGTATTGATGATTAAATAACCGGGCTTGCGTAAAACGAACGCTTCGTTGGAAGCGCAAATGCCTCTCAGCATGGAGGAAGCGAGGGGGTTCAGGGACACGAGTTCCAAGATGTCGCTCTCGTACATCTTTTTTTTATGGGAAGGTGACCGTACGGTCCTTGTCGACGTACATGAGCTTGGGACACTCGGAAATCAAGAGGACGGTGACCGCGTGTGGAAGGGCTTTAGCGAAGCGTAATTGCAGGCAAACGTTTCCTTTTCACCACTCGTTCAAATGCGAAGGAGAAGAACACGTGTCCACGTCCAAGTTAAAGTAGAGAAGGAACCCGTTCGTTTTAAATCGCTCGTAGCTATACTTGAAATGTTTCTCTCCCAGTTCTTGCAAGAAGTTAAAGTAGGGAATTTTGACGAGGTCGTTCTGAAAGTCGTACTCGGCTCGCACTTGCTGGCCATCCACGGAGAGCATCGAATGAGACAGGTCGTAATGACGGAATTTGTAGGGGTTCGATTGGATGTCGCCGAGAAAGTCGGACGTGGCGAGCAGGGCGACGCATAATTTGGAAGGTACCCTTTCGGGGTAAACGTTTTCAAAGTGAGCGTCCAAGCTCCCGGCACTCAAGCTCCGCACCTTGGTTTCCAATCCGCGTAACACGTAGATGGCCGGCGTGGTCTGAAGCCGCCGCTCGTATTCCAAAAACAGGGAAGGTGCCAGCGTCACCTTTTTCAAGTGTAACGTCATTTCTTTAATGTCCACCTCGTAATTGTACGTTTTCTTGTCTTTGGGGACCGATACGAGTTTAAATTCGTCGTTGTTTAACAGGAAAACGACGCGAATTTCGACGGCAGGTACCATCAGGCGCGGCTGTTGAAACAGGTCGGTATTGATCTGACCGACCAGGTTAAAGTATTTTCCACCCTTCGTCGCTTCGTAACGTTGTTTCGGACCGCGAGACGAGACGTCGTAATCGTCCTTTAAATGTTCGTCGTCCTCGACATAAAGTCCAGCCGCGTGCACTGTTTCTTGAGCCGCGGGCGTGGAATGAAGCACGACGTCCAAAATACTCCTGTAGGCGTACAACTCGTTGGAACTGACGAGCTTGTTGTTCGCATAAACGGTGACCGTCTTAAACATGCCGCTCAACAGGTGGTTTATTGGGAAAACGACATCTTTCTCGTCCATTTCTTCCCCGTCGTCGCGAACAATGCGCACGGTCAAAGACACGAAACTGCCGTAGAGATCCAAGTGTGCCCTTTGCAAATTTTGAATACAAAACTCGATCACGGAATTATTTACTCCGTTGACCGGATAAAAAAGTTGGTACGAAGTATCTTCCACGCCGTATTGAATGGAAGGGGGTTCGAATATCATCTCGTCACTCGTTAGACAGATCGGCGTCTGTATTTTTCCTTTCGTTGACGTCATGACGGAGCGCGCGCAGCGGATGTGTGACCTTCACGGCGTACCAAAGATATCTGCAGGTGCGTCGTGTGTCGGCGCCTTTTGTTGTCGTTTGCGGCGTTTCTTCCCATTGTTGTTTCCAGAGCCCTCCATGGAATCCAGCACGTCTCTCCCCGTTGCTATGGCCGTCTTTTTTACTGCGCGCGATATTCCTTCGCCATCGGCCAAATTCCGCGCCAAGCGCTTCAACGTTCTCTTGGCGATCGGTTTTATTTGCTGCCAGTGGGAACGATAAACTTGGATATGTTGCTCAACACACCGCCCCCTCGTTGGAAAAGGGGTCCAGTGTACACGGGGATTATTTTGGGTGAATTACGGTACATATTTGAAATGCAACGTTAGATTGGTTCTGCCTTTGGACCGCAACGGCAAACGTCTTCCCGTTTCGTCCGCGAGAACGATCGTCACTGAAGGAATTTCGAATTGAGACAGGTTAAAATACTGGATGTTATCTAACGTGTAGGTGACGACGTGCTTGTCTTTCTCGTAATAAAAGGGTAGTATTTTTAATATCGGTTTTTTCCCGCTCCCCACGTACGTGGGTTCCACGATATCCGTGTACACGATTATGTTGTGAAACGGGGGTTCCAGGAGTACCTCGACGGAGCTCGTGGCATCCTCGTCCCCCGTGAACACGGTACGCGATTCGAAGCCCAAAAGCACGGCCAGGTACTCGGAAAGTCTTAGGGTGGAGGTGCCCTCGGAAAGCCGAATTTTACATTTCTGTTCGGTACCGTCGAAGCTGAAGCGCGCGCGTTCGCCTACGCGCTGATTAATCGCATTTAGAAGTGCTTGCGGCGTCGCATAATAGCCGGGAGGCAGATGTACTTGCAAAGATCGAGGAATTTTCGTCTTGATCGTGAAAGAAAATTGACGCGCTACGGGGAGAGAGACGCGTAGCGTTTCTTCGTGTCCCTCGACTGGTGTGAGATGTAGCAGCTTGACAAAGGGTTCCGGTACGTGCAACCCTTTCGGTGTTTTCAGAGAGTAGACCTTATCCGCGAATTCTAGCGAGGCGTCCAGCTTGTGCGTCTGGAAATACTTGTTGAGTGTGTTCCGTAGGGACGTGGTTTCCGAATTCAGAGTGACGTCGCCGAAAGCGACGGCGGCTGCGGCGTGCTCCAATACGATGGAGGTGGCTTCGCGTTCGCTCAATTTGGGGGGTTTCACCGCACGACCTGCTTCGCGGGACGCTAGCGAGGCGTCGAGCGCTTGCGCGAGCCGAGGGTCCAATTCCACGGCTTTCACGTCCACGGGTAAGACGAAGTCGTATCGCGATTTATTGTACGCGAAAGAAACGTCGAATTCCGAAAGGGCTTTTCCCAAATCCCTCTCGAGATCCGAGGTGACACGAAAAGTTCTGCCGGCTTCCACCGTGTCCTCGAAAGAAACCTCGATTTTCGCATCTTGCCTTTCGTAGCCGATATTTAAAAAATCGTTACTTATGCTGAGATCCATCAGACCGACTTTATACCGATTCGAGAGCTGAAGCGGACTATCGAAAGCTACCGTGAAGGCGTTGAGTTTATTCGAGGGAAACTTATCCATGCTGGCGTTCGAGAGCAGGTGGACGTAGATGTCCGACATCATTTCCCAATCTTGACCACGTCGCTGCTCGGAACCCAACTGTCGTGTTCTTTGTCGTAACCGAACCAAGGAGAAGCTCTGACCGTTCAGTTGCTTCTTTCTCAGCACTTTCGTTACTGGCCAAGGCTGATTGGCGTCTCGGGTTACGACGAGTACCTCCTCCGGGTAGAAAGATCCATCCACTTCCTTACCCCGGTAATCTTCCAGGTGTACGACGGGAGGAGAGGTGTCTCTCAGGCGGGAGACGGTGAAAATCTGAGGCGACCAACTCCCTTCCGAGCTCTTATGAAAACCTTTTCTGTGAAGTAGGACCCTCACTTTATCCCCCAGTTTGAGCTTCTTTTTCACGGAGGGTACGACGGGCTTCCCATTTATCTTATTGAACAGCTCCAATTCGTTTTCGGGCGTGACTTCGGACGGGCTGATGCCCAAAGTCCTGTGTTTGGTGGTGGTGTAGTCGCGCACGATCTTGGGAAGCGCGGAAACGAAGTGGTATTTTCCCGTTACTCTAAAATAACGGAATATTCTGTCGCGTAAAGTGCGTATGACGCGCTCTGCCTGCGACGCTTTGATTACTGGAGAGAAGGTAGAATACATCTGTACCTTCTTTCGTGAGAGATACTCCTTGACGGTCTTGTTGTAGAATTCCCCGCCTCTGTCGCAAAAGATGCGTGTAGGTACGTTACCTCCCCGAAAAAGTCTTATCATGGCCCTTTTCATTTCGGCGGGGCGCTTCGTCTTTAGCGGGAGGGTGCGCAGAAAGCGGGAGAGGGAATCGATTGCCACGAGAATGTAGCGGTAGCCACCGTTGAATCTCTTGTATTTTGAAAAATCGGCGAGGTCCATTTGCCACACGTCGTTGATCTTGAGCGCGATGATGCGTCTCCTATTAAACTTTCTTCTGACCGGATGGTGGAGCGTGTAGGCATCCAGCTTTCTGAGAATGGCGAGAGCCTTCTTTTCGCTCAAGTGATGCGCTTTTCTATAGCGTTCCACACCCCCCAAACCACCCTCTGGTTTCTCATATCCCTCCATAAGTCGTCCACGCAATGGAGGCCTGCTGCTGCTGTTGAGGCTCGCGAGATTTGGGTAGAGAAATCAGACGCAATAGTTTCGAGACTTTGGGGAACCAGGAAGGTTTCTTTCCCGTCTTACGTTGCAACAAATAATTGACGAGTTCGTAAACGGAGGAGTGTCTGATGGGCTTGCCCGACACGGAGACACAACCCTCGCGATCCCAGGAAAGAACCTTCTTTAATTCTGAGACGACCCTTTCCGCTTCCTCTTCGTCCACCTCTGGAGAGAGGAGCGAATAGTCAAAGTCATTTGTAGCGTCGGACGCCTTGTTTTTATTGTCGTAGGGGTCAAATCCGTACTGCTTGAGTATGCGATACAGTGCTTGCAGTATGAGTTTCACTTTGACGTCGTCACTCTCCTTCGAGGAAAGAATGTTTCCGATGGAGGTGGTCACTTCAATTCTCTTGGCCATTGGCGAAAAGGTTCAACACGGCGGAAAGCAGGAGAGGAACCACCGACGAAAGAACGCCCTGTCCTCGCTGCTGAGACAGATAGCGCTTCAAACGTTGCGGATTCTTGTGAATCTTTTTGTAGGCGAGCCGTCGTAAAAAGCGTTTGTGCTTCTTCAAACGCGCGAACGTATCTGGAGCTAGAGCCACCTTTCCGTTCAATACATTGAGGCAAATTTCGGAGAGGTGTTTCATGTCGGACGAGGACGAACGTCTCAAGACGTCGCGGCGGCGTGGAGGGGGTAGAGTGGAGAGTACTTTGAGTAAAGTGAGGTGAGGGCGGAGATTCATTTCGGAGCGTAGATATATTGACGTTCTCCCGGAAAGATATTGCTACGCAACCTGTGATCCTCGTGCGTATAGTTGTGAAGATCCACGAGTAAATATGCGTGGGGCGACGACATCGCTTGTTTATATGCGTCCAGAAAATACTGCAATCTTTTTCTGCCAAATAGCTGTTGGCCGAAATGTTCCATCTGGTGCACGCTGCGCACTGTGCGCCACAGGACGACGTAACTGGCGTTGTAGGATATTGTTCTAAAATGGCTACTGTCGAAAAAGATGTTTTGAACGAGTAAGAAGATCGACGCGTTGGCGCGGTGAGAACCCCGAATGAAAAGATCGGTCACCTCCTTCAAGGAACCGGCGTCGGTCATGTGATCGTCGACGACGATCAGCGTAGCGCGCGACGTGTCCCACTCTCGCGGCAGCTTCTTGGTAAATGTTACGGAGTCCCCGAATTCGTCCTGCATGCTCGGCGAAGCATATTTCTGCACGTAGAATATTTGTGACGGAGGCTTGTCTACCACGTCGTTCAGGTTCCTCAACACGTTAGCAACGAACGTAGATTTGCCGCACATGGAGGGACCGCTTAAGATACAGCGAAAAGGATGACGGAAACGAAAAGGTTCGGGGGAAGACATGTTACGTGCGTACACGTTGCACGAAGAGAAAGAAGAGACTGAGACTCGAAGAGAAATGCATCGCTATTTATTTACACATCCTCGTCGTCCTCCTCTACATCGGAACTGCGTTCCCAATACAGGTTGTCCAGGCTAAAGTTGGACTTCTTTTTCGCCAGTCTGTCCGCCGCTAAGATGCGGTCGAGCGTCTTCATCTTGTCCTGACACATTTCTTGACGTGCTTGCAACCATTCCAGACGGTGGACTTGAAAGGCTTCCTCCACGATGCCGCGTATAAATTCGCGAAGTTCTTCGTTTTTTGTCTTTTCCTTGCGACGACGAGAAACGCAGGAGAATAAACCACACATGGCGTTTTCCACGTATCGGTCAGAATGATGACGCGAGCGCGGTGCGCGCTGCCTTTATAGAGATAAACGCGCGCGCGCAAAGAACGGAGAATGAAAGCGAAACTGAAAAGCCACCCGTCGCCGCTAGGAGCGCGCGCGCGCGCAGCAGAGAGCCGAAACCGAAAACACCCGCGGCCGGCGCAGAGGGAGCTAGCAGCGCATGCGCGGACGGGTGGAGCAGAGGGCGCGCGCGCATCCATAGCGGCCGCTGCGCGTCGCCTCTCTCAGTTTCTCTCGGATCGTCGCGGAAGACGGACGTGCGCTCCGCGCGCTCGCTCACTTTCTGGCTGGATCTCGTAGAGAGCAGACGTACGTGTGTGTTCTCCGCGCTTGCTCAGTTTCTGCCTGGAAGTTGCCGCGGGGGAAAAGGTGAGTGATTTGACGCGCTCCTTTTCTCGTATGCTTGCCGTGTTTAGCGGTGACCGCGCTCGTGTTAAGCCTTTTCTCGCATGTTTAGACTTGTTTTGCGGTGTCCAAGCCTGTTGACGCATGTTTAGCGATGTGTGGTTCCCGCCTTGTGTTAGCTGCGTCGTGTTGAGGTTAGGCCTAAGCGATCGCCCCCGTAACCCTCTTTCCTCGTATGTTTGCCGTGTTTAGCGGTGACCGCGCTCGTGTTAAGCCTTTTCTCGCATGTTTAGCGATGTGTGGTTCCCGCCTTGTGTTAGCTGCGTAGTGTTGGGGTTAGGCCTAAGCGATCGCCCCCCGTAAGCCTCTTTCCTCGTATGTTTGCCGTGTTTAGCGGTGACCGCGCTCGTGTTAAGCCTTTTCTCGCATGTTTAGCGATGTGCGCCTTGTGTTAGCTGCGTAGTGTTGGGGTTAGGCCTAAGCGATCGTCCCCGTAAGCCTTTTTCCCCGATGTGTACTGTTTTCTGTTTAGCAGTAGCGGTTAGACCTTTTCTCTCGCATGCATAGACTTGCTTAGCAGTGCTGTCATTTTTACCCGCCGCTAGTATCTTGTTCTCTGTCTTTCTCGTCTAGAGCTATGATGGTGGCGCCATCTGGTGTGATGCCTTGCAACTAAGTGGCCACCTGTCGTCGATCTCTGCAACTGCTGGGTGCAAACTACCAACATGGCGGACGCTGGTCACTCGGGTGTTGCGGAGCGGCTTCTTCGCCGCGGCATCGTTGATTTTCGAATAAATTGTTTCTCTCCACTCTATTTCTATCTTTTTATTTTATTTTCTGCCTATTTTTTTTATTTTTTATGACCACGATTATCCGGAAACGCACAACTGGTCTGGACGCGAGATAGACGTTCCCCAATTAGTGTGATGGCTCCCTGGAGGGTGCTGATTAATGTGGGGGGTCCCAATTAGCTCTAATTGCTAATTAATGGCGTCCAGGCCAGATGTGCGTTTCCGGATAAACGTGGTCAGTACTTACTACTGTGAATCCACATTAATCGCGATCCCAATAAGACGCATGTATACTCTGCATAGGAGTCTCTCTCCACCCAGGTTTGTAAAAAAAAGAAAAAAATATCAGTGCAGACGTTTAAGCATTTCTACAATTAACCGAATAATTTGTGACACACATTCACATGCTCACACTCTTCTACATTCAAGTGTCGTTTTTTATCGTGTTCATGTGCCTCTCTTTCCAATTTATTATGGAGAATTAAATAGTGCTGCATACACACGAGTTGATAACGGCTTACCTTTAAGCTGTCTCAGTAAACGAACACTGGCTGCTAAGAATAATTCGAAATGTCCTTACCCGAAATATTCAGATCACAGTGTTCCCCCCAGTGTAGTTGGAGGGCGTGTAGCAACAGGACGTAGAAACGCGCAATCACAGAAAGGTGAGTTACGTAGAGACACGCAGAACATCATTTTCTTCGTCTGAGGCAACTACGAGAGGTGGTTGTGCTGCAAGTATGGACAATATTTTGTAAACGTGCTCGAAAGGTACACAATGCGCAGCCTGTTGCTTACCGGCATTTTCATGGCCGACCGGCGGATACCAACTGTGCACGGAGGCCCTGCTGACAAAGTTAAACTGACAACGTTGTTGTTTCTTGCGAAAGTTGTACGATCTCAACGATGCGTTCATACTGCCCATCAGTCTAGACACCGATCTTCTACAACGCCAGCGATATCACAGCCAAGGAAAGAAACCGACAAACTGCTTCTGAAATAAAAGCGGCGTCCGTCTAACCATCCACCACCAAGACGCCGACCGTTGCACGACGTGATGCAAAGTGCAGCAATGACACAGCTGCGAACTTCGGAACATTGGTAATCGCCACGATTCTATCCGCCACACTGTTTCGCGAGGCACTCAACAAACAAAACAAAGAAATACGTCCACTTTTCTTTCAGTGAACACGTGCGGGAAGCTTGTTTTCTTTGTCTTGTTATTGCGTTCTTTTTGTTGTTCTTAACGTTTTGGTGGTGTGGTGGATAAGGTTGGCAGACAATTAACAACAACAGCAAAATATGCGCCTCTTATCCGTCCTTTATCCGCGACCGGTCTTAGAGTGTGCGGTGCACCAATCTGTATCTCTGAGATTTCTCGTTATGGTTTCCTTTGATTGCTGTAAACCATCCACTCACAATATACAGGGTGTTTCACCTAAGAGAAACAAATTGTGTTAAGAGATCTACTTGTCTGAACACTATAGGGTGAACGCTCTTTATGTCTTGGGAGATTTTGTCATGACTTCTGAGCGCTTTTATCAAACTAATTCCCGAGAATTTGAATTATCCCAGCTGAACTTTGAGAAAAGAGGCGCTACTGTAGTTGACATTGAGCTGAATAGATGCTTCAATTATACATCTACTGTCCTAAAGGCAATATCAATCGCTCTGCACAATCCGTAACATAGGAGCTGCCAAATCCCACTTCGAACATCGGAGTATAGCTGTTACAGCAAAACGTGTTTATCACAAAAGGCTGCTGTTGGAGGCCTCGCCAGGAGCTTCTTGGGCCATATTTTCTTTGCAGCATCATGTAACCCATAGAATCAGGTAATATTTGTGGCACTGTAGAAGACCATAGTGTCTTGGTCGCTTCTTTCCTATGATGTTCTTAATGGTCCTGAGCGTTAAAGCGAAGGGGCATCCTTTTAGGAGTTGCACGTGTAGTGACCGTGAGCTCCCCAGACAGAAGATTTTGTTCCATAATGTTCCCAAATCGATGATCCATGTCCGCATCTTGGGCAGATGTCCCTGGGGAGTCCCATACGGAAGGGAATGTACCCCCTTCAAAGGCCGTGCTCAAGCTGTCCGGCGATGCTCCGTCCAGGACGGGAAACGGATGCACCTGCGCCTTGTCGCCTGGTGTCGCCATACGGAAGGGAATGTACCCCCTTCAAAGGCCGTGCTCAAGCTGTCCGGCGATGCTCCGTCCAGGACGGGAAACGGATGCACCTGCGCCTTGTCGCCTGGTGTCGCCATACGGAAGGGAATGTACCCCCTTCAAAGGCCGTGCTCAAGCTGTCCGGCGATGCTCCGTCCAGGACGCGAAACGGATGCACCTGCGCCTTGTCGCCTGGTGTCGGCATACGGAAGGGAATGTACCCCCTTCAAAGGCCGTGCTCAAGCTGTCCGGTGATGCTCCGTCCAGGACGGGAAACGGATGCACCTGCGCCTTGTCGCCGGGTGTCGCCATACGGAAGGGAATGTACCCCCTTCAAAGGCCGTGCTCAAGCTGTCCGGCGATGCTCCGTCCAGGACGGGAAAGGGATGCACCTGCGCCTTGTCGCCGGGTGTCGCCATACGGAAGGGAATGTACCCCCTTCAAAGGCCGTGCTCAAGCTGTCCGGCGATGCTCTGTCCAGGACGGGAAACTGATGCACCTGCGCCTTGTCGCCTGGTGTCGCCATACGGAAGGGAATGTGCCCCCTTCAAAGGCCGTGCTCAAGCTGTCCGGCGATGCTCCGTCCAGGACGGGAAACGGATGCACTTGCGCCTTGTCGCCTGGTGTCGCCATACGGAAGGGAATGTGCCCCCTTCAAAGGCCGTGCTCAAGCTGTCCGGCGATGCTCCGTCCAGGACGGGAAACGGATGCACCTGCGCCTTGTCGCCTGGTGTCGCCATACGGAAGGGAATGTACCCCCTTCAAAGGCCGTGCTCAAGCTGTCCGGCGATGCTCCGTCCAGGACGGGAAACGGATGCACCTGCGCCTTGTCGCCTGGTGTCGCCATACGGAAGGGAATGTACCCCCTTCAAAGGCCGTGCTCAAGCTGTCCGGCGATGCTCCGTCCAGGACGGGAAACGGATGCACCTGCGCCTTGTCGCCTGGTGTCGCCATACGGAAGGGAATGTACCCCCTTCAAAGGCCGTGCTCAAGCTGTCCGGCGATGCTCCGTCCAGGACGGGAAACGGATGCACCTGCGCCTTGTCGCCTGGTGTCGCCATACGGAAGGGAATGTACCCCCTTCAAAGGCCGTGCTCAAGCTGTCCGGCGATGCTCCGTCCAGGACGGGAAACGGATGCACCTGCGCCTTGTCGCCTGGTGTCGCCATACGGAAGGGAATGTACCCCCTTCAAAGGCCGTGCTCAAGCTGTCCGGCGATGCTCCGTCCAGGACGGGAAACGGATGCACCTGCGCCTTGTCGCCTGGTGTCGCCATACGGAAGGGAATGTACCCCCTTCAAAGGCCGTGCTCAAGCTGTCCGGCGATGCTCCGTCCAGGACGGGAAACGGATGCACCTGCGCCTTGTCGCCTGGTGTCGCCATACGGAAGGGAATGTACCCCCTTCAAAGGCCGTGCTCAAGCTGTCCGGCGATGCTCCGTCCAGGACGGGAAACGGATGCACCTGCGCCTTGTCGCCTGGTGTCGCCATACGGAAGGGAATGTACCCCCTTCAAAGGCCGTGCTCAAGCTGTCCGGCGATGCTCCGTCCAGGACGGGAAACGGATGCACCAGCGCCTTGTCGCCTGGTGTCGCCATACGGAAGGGAATGTACCCCCTTCAAAGGCCGTGCTCAAGCTGTCCGGCGATGCTCCGTCCAGGACGGGAAACGGATGCACCTGCGCCTTGTCGCCTGGTGTCGCCATACGGAAGGGAATGTGCCCCCTTCAAAGGCCGTGCTCAAGCTGTCCGGCGATGCTCCGTCCAGGACGGGAAACGGATGCACCTGCGCCTTGTCGCCTGGTGTCGCCATACGGAAGGGAATGTACCCCCTTCAAAGGCCGTGCTCAAGCTGTCCGGCGATGCTCCGTCCACGACGGGAAACGGATGCACCTGCGCCTTGTCGCCTGGTGTCGCCATACGGAAGGGAATGTACCCCCTTCAAAGGCCGTGCTCAAGCTGTCCGGCGATGCTCCGTCCAGGACGGGAAACGGATGCACCTGCGCCTTGTCGCCTGGTGTCGCCATACGGAAGGGAATGTACCCCCTTCAAAGGCCGTGCTCAAGCTGTCCGGCGATGCTCCGTCCAGGACGGGAAACGGATGCACCTGCGCCTTGTCGCCTGGTGTCGCCATACGGAAGGGAATGTACCCCCTTCAAAGGCCGTGCTCAAGCTGTCCGGCGATGCTCCGTCCAGGACGGGAAACGGATGCACCTGCGCCTTGTCGCCTGGTGTCGCCATACGGAAGGGAATGTACCCCCTTCAAAGGCCGTGCTCAAGCTGTCCGGCGATGCTCCGTCCAGGACGGGAAACGGATGTACCTGCGCCTTGTCGCCTGGTGTCGCCATACGGAAGGGAATGTACCCCCTTCAAAGGCCGTGCTCAAGCTGTCCGGCGATGCTCCGTCCAGGACGGGAAACGGATGCACCTGCGCCTTGTCGCCTGGTGTCGCCATACGGAAGGGAATGTACCCCCTTCAAAGGCCGTGCTCAAGCTGTCCGGCGATGCTCCGTCCAGGACGGGAAACGGATGCACCTGCGCCTTGTCGCCTGGTGTCGCCATACGGAAGGGAATGTACCCCCTTCAAAGGCCGTGCTCAAGCTGTCCGGCGATGCTCCGTCCAGGACGGGAAACGGATGCACCTGCGCCTTGTCGCCTGGTGTCGCCATACGGAAGGGAATGTACCCCCTTCAAAGGCCGTGCTCAAGCTGCCCGGCGATGCTCCGTCCAGGACGGGAAACGGATGCACCTGCGCCTTGTCGCCTGGTGTCGCCATACGGAAGGGAATGTACCCCCTTCAAAGGCCGTGCTCAAGCTGTCCGGCGATGCTCCGTCCAGGACGGGAAAGGATGCACCTGCGCCTTGTCGCCTGGTGTCGCCATACGGTCGTTGCACGTTGAAGTGCAATCATTGTGCAATCGAAACGATGCGGGAGGGCGCATCCTGAATGTAGTTTCGGAATTGAAATTGCAGTGGTAGAGTGATAGATTCAGATCTTTTTTTTTGCATTTTTAAATTTATTTCGCAATGCGTCATGCTGGAATACGTTGAATAGGTTGGACGTGCGATGATGGAGCGGTCTGGTATTCCTCTCTGTGTCTCGCATGGAAATGTGGGTTGGACGACCTGATTTTGAATGTAATTGAACCGATGTATTGCGCCTAGAAACGCATACTTGGTGAAATGATGCAACTATGCACCTACTATTTATATCCTGGAGATCATTTTGATAAGCGGAAGCGTTCATGGGTTAAGAGACTTGAAAGAAGGTGTCCTCACCCAACATCGCGCAAGCACGGGGAACCAACAGTTTCCTACGTAGAAAAGACTACTTTGGTAGAATGATGGAAACGTTTACGAGTTATGAGGCGTGAAAGTTGCAGGCCTTGCCCACGAAGAGCAAAAACTTGGCCGTATCTTACGTATGCAAAGGCGATAGCGTATGATGTAGTAAAACTCTCTATAACTCTCTATACTCTAAACTCTCTATCTCGTACGATTGGTGTGGAACGGGGTCCATTATTGAGGGGGTGTCGCAAACTGCGCCTGCGCCGGACAACGCGAACCCTTGTGACACGAATGATCGTGATGTCGTTTCTTTTAAAACTATTACTTTTTTATTTTATCTTTGCGCCGTGAGTCATCTGTGGCTATGATCAGCGCGAAGACACGGACAGGTAGAGGGAGGACAGCAGGAAATAGAGGGATAGCATGCGTGTCATCAACAGCTGTACGCCGAAGTAAATCTTTTATAATAAAACATTACGAAGTCCACCCTTGAATTTCAATTTATTCAGTTTACCATATACGTGGTTTGGCAAAGGAGCAAAAAGCCGCCAGCTGGCAACTTGACAAGGCTCCACTGCCCACGGTTCGGAAGCAGCATTTCAGACAATGGAAAAAGTTTAACAAATGTCTAAAACAATAGCTGGAATGTCACTTAATCAAGTATGCTACAAAGATTATACATGCAAATTAGAATACTCTGGTAGATGATAATACAAATCACTGGTTAACAAAAAATGTACGAAGCTCTTTTTTACTATGTCCGATTATAATGTTCCCACATATGGAATACCTATTCGGCGGAGCATGCTCTTATGATGTTTCTTACTCATGTTTGTACTGTTATCAATTACAACTTTGGAATTCGAAATATACAGTTTAAAAGTGATGAGGACAATGCGCGTATGAATACAGGACACGCACTCTTGATCCAGCCTTGATCCATGGCCAGCTGAGCACTGAGCTGTGAACAAGGCTATCAGGCTTCCGGGGGGGGGGGGATGGCTATGGTGTTGTTGTGTACGGATTGCGCGGCGGCGGTCATTCGAGCTGGATGTTACTATGCCAGTTATCTGTTACACGACCAAAAAAAATCGCCAGCCGTCAAATCAGAAAACACCCCGTCCCCCTAAATTAGATAGCAACACAGGCCACAGGTCAGACAGCCGGTCACATACTCCCGGTTGAACAAAATCCGCGTTCACAGTTCTAGCCCTGGATAGCCCCAAGCGCGATGAGAGCACTACTCTCCGCGGCGGACGTAGAGCTGTCGGCTGTCCACCAATCATGGACGGTGGATTTCAAGACATTTATTTCGAAACGTTTATTCTTCAAAGTTTATTTTTAGGAGTTTATTTCGACAGCGTGGATTTTATCCTGATTTATGTCGAAGAGTTTGTTTTGAAAGTTTGATCTTTAAGAGATTTTTTCGTTTTGAACGTTTTCTTTTTACATGTTTTATTTCTGCGTCATCCCCCATCAACAACGACCTGCGACTTCAAAGGAACTGTGTCGGTATTTGCCTCAATCGTTTCTTGCAAAGCAGCACCACAAAGGTCGGTCACACACAGATGCTGACAGATGTACGCTTTGGAACGCAGTGTGAACCTCACTTCTTTTTCCAGAGGGGATTTTCTAGATTTAGAAATCACTTCGCACTGATCCAATAAGGCCACAGAGCTAAACATTTTTGCATGATCATCCGTTATCACTGGAGTGCTTCCTTCCATAGCTCTTTAACGTTATCATGCTGAGAGTGTCATATGAGCAAAAGTGGTCGACGCGTTGCTCAAAGAGTACGAGAGCATTAAAGGCATATGGAAGGGAAACAGACCAGTAGTGACGAATGATAACGTAAAATGTTTTGGGGGCTCTGTGGTCTTGTTGGATCAATGAGATATGATGTATAAATCAAAAACTTCCCTCAGCAGGAAGAGTGGAAGCGACACACATTCGACAGACAGGAAATATTTCCTAGAACGAAGACATGTCCTTGAATGTGAGGGGCATGGTGAGAAACAAGGCAACGACAGAACAACAACTAGCGTGGCTTCCATATCTCTTACCGATAGGGTGTATTTTTTATATTGACCCGCGCGGGCAGACAAGCGTTTGTTCAGCGTAAACAATATTCTCAAGTAAGGGGAGAGGGTAGCATTTGAAGTTGTATTTAAAGCCCCAGGACAGATTTCGTCTTCCCAACGTACCGAAAATTTGGTTGGCTGAAGAGTGGGAAAGGAGAATTTGTGAGGAATCCAAAATGAAAAAAAAAAATTAAAAATAGCTATCTGAACCAGCCCGTTTTGTGAGGCACTCTCCGTCCACTATCACTATCTCTGCATGACACAGCAGAGCCTGTCGCCTGCGAAGAAAACATTTCCGCGACCAGATCGAGGGGCTACAATTTATACGAAGGCGATATTCGTCCCTTACAACTATGGCTACAGCGTGCACCGGTTGCCTCGTGCGATGCGAACTCCACAAGCCAACTCGGCCAGCTCCTATTGAGTTCGTGTAAACGCGGCTGATGTGTTGAAGAGATGAGTGCGAACCTCCCTTCGTGCAGTACATTCCCCGCTAGTGGGTGCAGTGAAGTCGCATCGGTAACAGACCGTCTAGGCCAGGGTACTCTGAGAACCTACGTGTGTCGTCTTCTGTGTCCGTGTCTCTCGGTCTGCTTCATGGATCTATACCAGCTAGCCTGCACCCTTTCCCTTGTTTCTTCAGGGTACTCAAGCTCAAATCGAGTCGCGGACAGCATTGACGCTTGGATGACATCATGGCGGACCGGACAGAAAAGAAGTGACCGAAATTATCGCAAAATATCCCAGCATAAAAAATGTGCGCAATAAACAGGAGCTGTATATTGGACATGCGGTGTATGTACAATTAATCACTAAAAACTTCACTTAACACACGAACAGAAATAAGCAAGCTGCCCTTCCGATTCGGGCACTGAAAATTTGAAATACGTTTCACGTTCTTCGTATACAGGGTGTCCTAGAAAGCGTGTCATTGAATTATAATAAAAAAACTACGCCACCTAGAATCATGCGGTCAATAGCATTTGTTCTTATTAGGTTTTTGCCACCTCCTAATGTGAATGTCATGTACTCCAAGTTTAATTATGTAAATATTTGCGAACTGAACTCGGAAATTTGCCAAGTAAAGGTCACTTTTTTACCCCACCAATATGAAGAGCGTGCCGAATTCACCCAAATTCATCATAATTCACAGTGATATTCACGAGCTATCCCATCGGAAAAAATAGCCGAATATCATGCTTTTCGGAGCACCGGACCATAGCGCGTGATGACTTTTGAGCGCAATCGCTCTCAGTGCGACGAAAGGAGGTTCCGAAGCCAGCCCACAGAGTGCTAGTAAAAAAAGTAACAGTTCCTAAAATTGGGAGAGGAAAGCGTTATCCCAGCGAAAGTCGGACGTGATAAGCCGTGCCTGTTTTATCTCTTTCTGCGATGTCGGAGAGGGCTGGGTTTCCAACCTCCTTTCGTCGGACTGACAAAGATTGCGCTGAAAAATTCATCGTGCGCTATTCTGTGCGACCTCCGTAGAGCATGATGTTCGGCTATTTTTTCCAATGGGATAGCTCCTGAATACCCCTGTCAATTATCATTAAATTGACTAAATTAGACACGCACTTCACATTGGTGGGGTAAAAAAGTGACCTTTACTAGGCAAATTTCCGACTTAAGCTCGCAAAAATTTACATAATTAAACTTACGTTACACGACATTCACATGAGGAGGTGGCAAAAACCCAGTAAGAACAAATGTCATTGACCGCAGGACTCTAGGTGGTGTAGTTTTTTTATTATAATTCAATGACACGTTTTCTGGGATACCCTGTATAGTTATTCACGAACAATTATCCCAACTTTTAGGAGCACTGAAATTGTCTATTTGCGCACAATATTGTTGCCTTTGCTTACGTTTTAAATGTGGAAAAAGAAAAATCTGAGAAAGAGCAAAAATTAAAAGCCTAATACAATGACACGTATACACAAGTGTTCCATCTCTATTTTCTTCCTACGATACGTTCGATGCACGTACTAACCGAAAGAGCTGCCCTTCATCGCATTGCACAGTAGTAGACCCTGACACATCACCTGACTGCAGTTTTTCTTCCTTGAGCATGGAAATGATCGGAATAAAATATGACGGGAGAAGTAGAAATTACGATTCTGAGCCCTGTGATACATATTCGCACAAACAGTTTGAGCGTAGCGCGCGATCCTGGAGCTCGAGGGAGCTTTGAATCTCGCGGCAGAAATGCCCCCTCACTCGGCTGGCAGCCACTGGGCTCAATCTTGATGTGCACATAGCGATCGTTATAGCTATTTTTCAAAATTTGCGCGTTCATCCGTCATGCGCATTGGCCGTCAACCGGGGAGCTCGAGCGTTTAGCAAGCGTTACGGGATAGCGAAAAGTTCAAAATCTAGCCCCGCCTGTTTCTTTCTTTTTTGCGATTTTTCCGGCGTCGCGGCGCCGGGAAGCCGACCGTGCAGGAAGCGTTGTTGTTCATCGGACGTCGTGGAAAGGACAGGTGATGAACTGAACACTCTTTAGGCGACACGCCTGCTCTTCTTGACGAAATGTTTTATGAAGTTGGAGCCTAAGCTCCGCCAGCTTCGATTTCGCCACACGAATGTACCAGAGGCTGGTAAGTGATGCTGCTAAGTGTGAACGAACATTCGGATTGAAATATAGTGCTTCTTCTTGGTTACAAATGCATAGTCATGAAGACGCGGCGCAGAGACCAGTGTTTTCACTTGAAGAGGTCGTCGACCATCATGACTTCTCCGTGTTGTGGTCAACACTATAGGCTCTGAACCGCATGGACACTGACATCTCCGAGGCGAAAGAGCAGACCGATGAATGCATAGCTGTGTAACATTGCGCTTACCATATCTTACTGATACCAGGAGCGCAACGTCTCCACAAGCACAACAACATGGATACCAAAATAAAGTCAGTAGAACTGATATCTGCTAGCGATCTGTGGGAAATCCCAAAACGCATGGCCAAATAAGCATTTTCTTTTTTGAATGGTCATACGCAGTATACAACAATGGCACATGGAATAAGTCTCCAACTGACAGGAATGTATTTAGTCGTATCATATATATGCTGCACACACGTACAGGCACAATACTGTTCACTAATCGAAACAGAAACCACAACCGCGTACGATCCACCTCAACCCGGGCCGTCACGTCAACACAGAGGCCTAGCCACACCTTTTACCCTGCCCGCAGTCTTGTTTTATGCAAAACGAACGAGACAAATCGTGTAAGAACGCAAGTGAATGTCAAACGCAAATAAATAGCAACGCCCCCCCCCCCCCCGTCTCAGTCGGTAAGTCGCCACGATTCCGGAGCTAGCAGACGATTCTGGCGGGGAGCGAACGCTGCCGGCAGCCAATGAAGTGGCCGGCCACTGACGTCACCACACGCCAGACTCGGCTTGGGGGAGACTGTCGCCGCGGAGCGCATTCTTGCAAACTAATTTTCTCAAGAAATTCTTTTCGAAGGAAATATTTTGCGTGACAGTTTATGAAGATAGTACGTTCATATCAAGCGGCGAAAAAATATATGTTCCAAATAATTTCCGTCTAACTTAATTCTTCCGTGTACCACCATTGTCCAAGTATGCTCAAAACCTGAATCTGTCTTGCAGAACTCTTCACCAGCCAAGTGCCTCACCTTTGTAGACCAAATCTGGGATCGACGTATCGTACTACTTTCCTTATTGAATACAACAAGAAATATTGCTTCATAGCGTCTTTTGTGCACTGAGGTATACTGGACCCCAGTTTACATGTCGAATTTCCCCTACCATAATTACCATTTTGTTTGTTGTTGTTACTGTACCGTTTGCCAGCGATATTTTCAATGCGCAAAAGCATGTGCAGATTCTTTGCGTAAACGCATTTAGCCTGAGTTTCGCGCAGGGAGCAAGCACCTCACCGTCTTTGTCGTAGCCTGCTTTTCATTGTGGCTGAAATTCCAGCGTGAATCTTAACTGCCCCTTAGTTGCAGTGTTCTGCATAAGTGTTGCTCCATTAGCTCACGGATGAAAAAGAAAGAGTGGAGGTTACTTTGGGAACTCCGGGATGTGCGCACATAGAACGTGGTTTGCACATAACAGCAGAAGGTGGAAAGAATTGTGGTATTTTGGGCTCCTCGGTTAAAGCTAACCGTTATTCTAATGTTGGCTCAGCCGTTTTGCAAACCTATAGCCTGATCTTCAGGACATAGGTACACGTATAGCGAGAATTGGCTTCAGGCAGGGGTCGTGCCTTTCCAGTTTGTACTTTCCACATTCATTTCATAATAATTTGCAGACTTATGCACTGGAAAATAAAATAAATAAAGGACCCTCGGAAGAGAGAAAACGCGCTCAGTCAACTGTGAGTGAATGTAAAGAAAACAAAGTAGATGTTCACCAGGTGAAGCACTGGGTGATTTTGGCGGTAGACGATACCAAAATTGAACGCGCGAACACTTTTCCTCGACTCTTATTGTTCTTCCTCTTAGTTTGTTCGCACTGATGATGACACGAGGACAGGGCAGTTATACGTCAAAAAAGTGCTTCAGTTATTATTATATTGTGCCTCCTGAAAAGTTAAGTCGGTACTTTTAGTTATTTTTGATCATGGAAGTGAGTGCCATTTGATTCATAAAACTTTACGGCTTTACGGCTTTCTTAATGTTTAATGAATTACATGCATATACATGATGCGCACTACCAAAAATATAACGCTAACAACAACTTGAGCGTGAGGGTTGTAGCGGCGTAGTGAACGACACGGAGAGAGACGCCATGCATGATCACATGTCTGTGTGTATCGTTCCCAGCGCAAAATGGATAGACACACACTTGTTAGAACAAATCGGACGATGAAATATAAAGTATCAATTCATCATAGCTTTTCTAGTCTTTGTCGTAGTTCTCTGAGAAATAATCTCAAATTTACTATGTAATTCAGTTACAAATACGAGTACCTCCAAAAATGCTTCTAATATTTCACTAAACGGAGAAACAGTATCTAAATACAAATAGTTATTCAGTTACTTTTACCTGGTTTCTTAACAACCCTGCATGGCGAGCTTTTTGTGTTGAGCTCAGGAGACCACATCCCTTCAAATAGCTCCTTGAAAATCATGCAGCTGGAGGCGATAGAGGTTATCTCTGGCGAAGGATCAAAAATACTTCTGTCAGCCGAGCTTTATCAGACCATAATACCGGAAAGGATGTGTATGACGACCTGAATGAATTTGTGCAGGGATGAGAGGGACGTGGGGAGAGTTCATCTTCGATACGCCACGTGGTGGCTTCCGGCTCAACTAATCTGATTTGTCTCTCAATCTTGCTCGTGGTAAATTAGGAAACCTTAACCAGAGTTTGAGGCTTCATGAATAGGAATGCACTACTGGATATTGCCTTTTGCTATGATCTTTCCCAGGTCGTACATGAGCTACACCAAAATTCAAGAACCTTCTTCATCAATAATTATCTTAGGACCACGCTCAGAGGTTACTGTGGAGGATACGCCAAATTTGGCAATCCACACTTGATCTATTCCTGGCGTGTAACACCTTTGACTGAAAATGGGACTGCCAAGTACTTGATGAACTTTCGCTTAATTATCGCTTAACGCTCTTTAACGCTTAACTATCCCACGCAACCAGCAGTCGCCCGTGGACAGCCGACAAGGGTGCGGGCATCGGAAGCCTAGTCTGAAATTCCATCGAACGACTACGGGACGCGTTAATTGGGATGCTCCAATGGGCTGCGTCGTAGTTACATCTTGTTCTACGGCACCGGCATTTTGTCAGCACAAAACATTGTCAAACAAAGTCTGCAAACCCCACCCAGGCAGCACAAACCCTCGGGAAAAGAATGGGAACGCAATGGGAGCTCAGGCTCCTGAACGGGCGATAGTGCCCGACTGGTTCCCAGCGGTGTGGGAACTGAGGAGGTAGAACATAAGAGAAGATAAGGTAGTCCCCCGACCGTGCCCTGATCATTTCCCGCTCTGGTCTCATTTTTAATCATGTAAACAATAATATAGGATCGCTCCCCGATGCTGCTCTGATCATTTCCCGGTCTGGACTGACCTTGGTCATGTGACCAAAATATAGGATCGCTCCCCGATGCTGATCTGATCACTTCACGATAATCAGTCACATGACCGGGGTGCAGCAACGGATTTCTCTTCCCAGACAGTCAGGCGCCGAGTGATGCAATCGCGTAACCGACAGTTTCGAATCTGGCCAATGATGTTCGTCGACCATCCAGCCGTGTTTGCACTGTCGGAGTCCCCGTCGCTCTCGCTGCGAGAAACGAATGTATCCGGCCGTGCTCCCGAAACGTTTGAGGAATTCCATCATTTTTAAGCGATTCATCGAGTGGTGAGTGCTATATCTTTTTGTGGTATTCCTCGCATTGATAAATGTTACTCATAGATGCTTTTCAACATGAGTGACACCGTTCTAGAAGGCTTCTCTCGAAACTTAGCATCGCATAGTTTCGATTTCAGTGATCCATTGTGGTTTATGCGTTGCTTTTAGGATAATGGACTCCGTTTTGGTGAAAATATGGTTCAGTAAAGTGTGGAATCGTATGTATTGTGTATTTGACATCAAACGAAATGTACCCATTTCTCAGGATGACTGCGTGCTGCAGCTGTGCTTTTCATCTCCTGCGTGCGTACAAAACTGGAATGCTGGAGGACTTCAGCTCAAGGTTGGTTTTTGGAGTCAGTCTAAATAAAAAGAAAAGAAAAAAAGGAACCTCCGAAGCGAATAAATTATTCCGCTTTAATCCGTTTGCGCAATGTGATCGACGCATGATATGTCAATTTCTTTGAAACTGTGAGTGGATGAAAGCTATCCTGATCTTTCATTCAGAATGTCATGCTGTACCACTACCAGAGCGTGCTTAAAGGTCAGATATGCCGATTTTGAAGTGCCGCAGAACTGAGCGATACTCGCGCTGTGTGTTCATTACCTAACACTGAATATGTGTGCGAAATATCTTGCTCCAACTGTTCGTACTTTTTTAGAAAACAGTTTTTTTAGTTCCCACGCCCGGCCGTCAGACCGTCGGCAAACCCTGCGCACGGGCGCACCGACGTCACTGCTCTCGGTTTATCTGTCTTTGGCTTGGCATGGACTCTTGGCTTGGCCGCTTGGCTTCTATCGTTTCGTCCTCTGTGCATCGTACATAAGCGAACAGCTGTTATGTTATTGCTAAGCCGGAAACAAAGCATGTGAATATATTTTTTTGGCACGGCGTCGTTTGGAAAGTGCACTTCCTTGTTCTGACCTTGCCTTTTATGGGCTGGAGCGATATGCCACGGCGAAGTTGTCGAAGATGCGACGGTGCTTCGTGCTACGCTGTTAGAACAATTCATCGGAGCATTCAAGTGTTACCTTTTATAAGCTGCCAAAAGACCAAGCAGTGCGAACCTCTTGGCTGACAGTGGTGCCTGCTAATTTACACTGCAAGGACTTCGTCAACGAATGTTATCATAGGTTACGCGCGACTCCAGAGGCAATTTGGAATATCGGCACGAAATCGTCGGATGAAAATCTGAGGTGCCCGACGCACAACATTTTGAACGTGCCACGGAGGATCTAGGCAAAAAACGAGAGCAAAAAAGGTAAGTCGAGGTTCAGATGCAAAAAATAGCAAGCCTAATGGATCGATTGTGCAGCTGTCATACTGCGCTTACTCTGATATAACCACGATTAACAACACAATAGTATTGATAATCTTCTGAATTGTCACAGGTGCACGCTGAAGGCGGAAATGAAGCATGATCTGGCTTGCATCTGGTGCATGAAAAATTGCTGGCACGTTAGTTGCAGTCTACCTCCACCAACAGGTACGACAATGTGATGTTATAATTTGAGTATTCACCTATGTTCAACTTTTCATGTGCACTCGCATGCAGACATCTTGACACCACTTTTAAATCTGCCCTCAAAGTTACAATCTCTGCTTTCAGGGTGGAAAACAAAGGTTGCCATTCCGATTAGCTGCTATCTCCCAGTTCAAGCACTTTTGCTGTCTGGACACTGGTTCCTGTGGATGGGCTGTTACAAGCTTCACTGTCTGATATAGAAGGTACGTTACATCAGTTCAGTTAATTTGTCTTTTGCTCATTTTTGTTACTGTTAGCTGGATTACTGTTGGACATACAATCCTTTGACACACAGAAGCTTATGTCGCCTCTGATAACGTTTTAGAATTTTCAGTGTCATCAACGTCCATTGAGGAAGGTGCCTTTACTATCTGTGAACCTTTAACTGAAGAATAGCCCAGAATTCATGTTAACATTGTCTACTCTTATTAATTCACTGTCTGTGTTCTGAGAGCTTAGAAAAATCGAAACTATTTATTTGTCACAACTTCACACTGGATGTGGTACTGGCTTGAAATGTAAGCTAAAATACCTGGATTCTACAATAATTGTGTTGAATTTGGTGCAATACTGTGGGCAATGCCACATTCACTACATTTTTAGTGGGTCTGGCGCACAAATACTGTGTGCATACTGCATACGTACATACTGTTTGATAGGCAAAAATACCTGAGCAGTGCTGTGTAGTCTCTTTACATAAAGTCCATACTCTTACTGCAAAGTCACAGTACGTAGAACAGCAATGTGCAGGTATGCTGCGATAGAGATTCACAACAGAAAGAAGACTGTTGAGAGCATCTAAATTTTAATGGGACGAGACTTTCGTGCACAAGGCTGATCTTGTTAATGTCTTACATGAAGTTACAAAATCCCAGAATATATAAAACATCTTGTAATGTAGAGAGCGAGGGTTGGTACAGACATAAAAATAATTACACAATCATATATAATAAAATAAAAAGGGGTTACAACTCCCCCCTCAACTCAACTCGACAACTCAATAACTCTACTTATTCTCTACCTTACAACATGTCATATATTCTCGAATTTTTTAACTTGATGTTAGACCTCAAGAAGTACAGCCTTCTGTGTGAAAGTCTTCTTTCTGTTGTGCACAATCATTATACAGTAAATACGACTATCCATTTCTTGTCATTAAATGCTTTTTCTTTCTTTTTTTCTGCAGTGATGAGCATCCATAAGGACACATGGCAGAAAGGGAGTCTCTTTGAGATGACAAACCCTCATCACCTCATGAGGATACAATGGTTGATGAATGGTTCTCAAGTACATCGAAACTTCAAAAAATAATTCATGAAAAAGCCAGTCAGTGCTAGCACCAGGAATTGAACGTGGACTGTCCTGCTACCAGTCAGAGATGCTACATTTCAGGCGCTCATTGACTTTTGGTGAATTACTTGTTGACTTTGTCCCAAGGTGGAGCTCGCCACAGCTCATTTGTCTATCTGTTAATGTTGTGGCGTGTGTTGCGTTTTTCTCTTTGTGCGTTCCAGACTCAGAACGGTTAATTTGGATCAGGTCAGGTACGTTTCATTTAGACATGGCAAACATAAAGTGGTGTTTCTCAACACAACTTAGCAGTGGCCTTCATGCATTACTGCCACGGCCATTAAGCGTGAATGGAAGGCTGCACATTATGCATGATGTAAAACCCCGAGACTAGGGAACACAAAGGGACAAACACAAACACGTCCCTTTGTGTTCCCTAGTCTCGGGGTTTTACATATGCATCATCTTCACCAGCTCACTTGCTTCCTAGCCATTTTTTCTGCACATTATGTTCACTCTACTTCTATCGTGTGCTATGTAATCTTGTTCAAGTTCTGTCAAATGACGTGTAATGCTATAAAAAAATTCAGTACACTGTTTATGTGGGTTGAATGGTAGCGCATGAATGCAGAAAGGGAACTGTCATGTTATGGAAAGTGTTTACGTATTGTACATTTAACTACTAATTTTATTGGTTAGCTTTCGCCGGCGTATGATGTCAAGCCATGTTGTACTAATTTGGAACATGTTCTTCTTAGTAGCCAGAGCAGCTGGTACACAGTGAGAACATAGCCCGTGTGTGTTTGTCTTTTCCACCGCAGCCCTTGGGTTTCCTCCCTGATGGCTACACATGTCAGGGGTAGGTTTCAGAACCGGTAGTTCCCGCCAAGTGTGAATTACTTTTCAGGGGATCATCACGCTGGCAGATGAAACATATCGTTTAAATTATTTGCAGGACAGGATTTGCGTAGCTTCACACAAATACTACTACTACGACGTAAGAGTGGTTTGAAATCTAGCTAAATTCCATCACTCCCAATTATTATATTTTAACGCGTAAGAACTGGAGCTGCAGGCGCCCTTACGGCAGCCACCTAGCTCCAATACACCACAATCCAGTTAAACTTATCTTATCTAGCTTTTTTGTGTTCCTGACGTTATCGTACGAGATGTAGTATCCACTATGATCCTTTATATGAGGGGTATGTACAGTGCAATCAACAGATGCTATTTACAAATCTGTGTTTTCTACTGTGTTGAAATGGGGTAGTTTGTATCTGAGAGATATAGTGAAACACAGGCAGCCAAGGACAGACTTTTGATTCCCTCGAGAAACATGGCAACACATTGCAGGGATTCTGGATGCTGCATAAATTTCCAGAACACACAGCTCAAGGCAGCGGTTAAATAACAAGTGGTTAGAGAAATTCAAGACAGTTGCACGTGTAAGCAGTCCGCTGTTGGATTTGCTTCTGTCTGAGATACGTTATCTCAAAGGGAACGCACGGACACACTCCGAATGATACTAGGGCTGCCTGTGAAATAGAATGAGGAGAGGGGAAGATATATAACCCTTTTTTCTTGTCTGTTATTCTATTGGTTAACTTGTCATTTGCTTAGCAGCATATATGTGTATATTCCAGAGTCTGCTAATAAATATATCAGTTGAGAGCTAGCAGTCGCATTGCAGATGTCTCACCGTGTCCTTGGCTGCTTGTGTTTCACTATGGCCATGCTTGCTATTGCAAAAACATAAAACGAAAAGACAATAGAAAAACACGAAAAGAGCGGCCTAAAAAGCTGCCTGTGCCAGTGCTCACATGGAGGGAATGCAATGAGGTAGCATGTTCCATTCATGAACTGTGCATAGTGGTACATATCACAACGACAACCGATTATTCAGATTTTTTTAAAAAGTACTTTGTTTTTTTTAGCTTTGTTCGCACAGTCTATTATTGGAGCTTTATGTGACTCCCCTCTTGAGATACTTTAAGATTGCTGATGCTGTGCAGTTTGTTAATTTTGAAACTGTACTGTGCTGAGGTGCAAAAACAGAATTGTCATATCTGCATTTGAGCACATAGGAATAATTTGTAAGTACTTTCCTTGTTGACATTAATATTTGCACCAGGTCACAACATTGTTGATTGATGGAAAATGTAAATAAATATATTTATTTGCTTGCCAAACAATGCACAAATGTCTTCTTTTCTAGTGAGATATTCCCTGTTGACCAGAAATAAATGTGGAAAAGTTAAAGGGGCACAATGATGGTAGAGTCTAGCATTGCTTTTTGCCACTTCACATATATTCACTGTTGTTCGTGTGCACATGTAGGAATAGGAAGGTAGAGTATGCGCATAAAAAAATTCGTATGCAGCCACACATATGGTTCAGAAGATTAATTAGATGATGTCCAAGGATATATAATTGTGATTCATGTGCAATGGGTATGCTAATGGATTGCTTCCATGTAGCCTTTTCATTTATTTTTTATATATTCTTTTTATAAATGTTATTTTTATTTTATATAAATTTCATATTACATATTGTATACTTATATTTTTATAAATTAAAAACTCAAATTACAAGGCCCCTGTAAGTGTGCCCTTTTTAAATGGTTTGGTAACGTGTCTCAAACTGTAAAGGTAAGAGGCCATCGAGAATGCTGCAGACAAGGTTGCAACTTACATATTGCTTATCATGTCCTACATACAAAGTGATTTGTACAATAATTCCTGAGAGCGGAATTAATTCCGAGGATGGCCAGTGATGTCACCCGGGACGACAAGTCACATAATTGCCTCTAACACTTTTACACCCCATGGGCTGAGTTGTGAATTGAAAGAGCACACTACAGAAGGATAAGGTGCACCTGATTTCTAGTATATATGCTATGCTCTAACTCTTCAGACACCACATTTCTAGAAACACCATTTCTAAGTGGCAATATGTGCTCTGGTACTTCTTTTGCGTCTGCGTAGTGTGCAACCACATGGCTACTGGAGCTTTCGTGTGCATGTTTTTGTGCGACGGTGTTCATTACAAACAATATCCAGATGTTAGACATAAAATGCAGTAGTTTGTAGCGTGCCACACAACGCAGCGTGGGGGTGTGATTCAAAGATAGCTTCTGGAAAATGCACAGAATCCCACTAAAAGTTTAAAATGTGATTTGTATTTCGTTTTACGTCTCTCGTCGTTACGTACCATCGTCGACGCTGTTGCACATTGATAAATCGTACGTAAAACTTGTCCCATAGTAGTATGCGGTTTCTCAAATACATAGCACAATTTTTTCCTGCAGGAATAAAACGCTGTCGGCATTTTCTTGCTAACACGGCTGTCGAAACGTCAGTCTCTACAATGGGCAAGTGCTGTAAAGGGGCTAACGCAGACGAGACTTGATACAAATTGTACATGCTCACAAAACACAAACGACGAATTCCAGTCACAACATCGCACAGAGGTTGGTTCGCGAATGAGTTCGCAGCTGCTGCACTGTTTACTTATCGCGGAACGGTGGAACCCGGCTGTCTGCCATCTTCAAGGGGAGGAAGAGGGGGAGTTGGTTCATGTCGCTTCAATGCAGCACTGAGACGGGACGAAGGGCGGTTAAAACAGGGAGACAAACGTATCTGCTATTTTCCTTCTTGATTGTTTAAATTTGTCTGCGCAAATAAATTCCTGTCAGTTGAGAGTTTGCAGATACGTTTGTCTCCCTGTTTTAACCGCCCTTCGTCC
Organism: Ornithodoros turicata; assembly: GCF_037126465.1. NCBI lineage: Eukaryota > Metazoa > Arthropoda > Arachnida > Ixodida > Argasidae > Ornithodoros > Ornithodoros turicata. The sequence goes on from NC_088207.1 coordinate 13,518,091, forward strand.
CGTCTCAGTGCTGCATTGAAGCGACACGCCATCTTCAAGCACAGATACGTGAAGCCGCGAGAAGCCGTAGCTGAAATCCACTGACAAGTACGAAGGCGCGTACACGTCACAATGCCCGTTCGGGTGCATCTACGTCATAAAAATGGCTGCGCCCATGTGTGTTTCGGAATGAATTATCTTTTTTTTTTTTTTACATGGTACTGTACCGAACTGAGAGAATGAAGGTGCATTTTGGGGAGAGCTGGATGTGGGCTTTCAGAATATCACAACCGTTTCGACTATTTGGGATATCGGCATAGCTGACCTTTAAAGGAATCAATGCCTAGCTTGATGAAGGTCTCACCGAAGTGCCCACCACCAGCTCTCTGCCTCAGAGCCAGTGATGATGGTCAAGATTTTCCTAGCGGATCTTGTCATGTCATGCTGAAAACTGTAAGTTTGGCTATTTGGTCTGTATTCAATGACGTGTGCATCATGTGGTGTGGTGTACTTTTCTCAGTGTAACCCTGACCTCGAGCTATCTTCCACTTTCAGAATCCACCCCGCACTTCGGTTACAACACTATGACCTATCGCGCTGTGATGATTGCTTGAAAGGAATACAGTCTGGTATGCTGTGTTGTTTTTCTTTTAAAAGAACTTCAGGTATCCATAATAAGAGGCCTTCCTAGCAAGAAAGCCATAAGAAAAGGCATCTTCTTGATACATTAATATTTCTCCTAAAGACAAGGGTACGAGTCACACTACATGTGCCATACTCCACTCTCAGAAAAAAGGGTGGACCTTTTAGGAGGTAATAGCTGTCGCATATGTTGTGCCTAAAAGGTTGCAAAGTTCTACCTGCTACCTCACTCTCTGCCACGAATAATAGGGTTATCGCTTCTGATTCGGTGAGAGAGGGGGGCGTACACCTTTTTGTTGTACTTTGGATGGATGATAATTTTTTTTACCAGCTTTTTACACCCCTTATCATGTTGGCTTAGGAGGTAACTAAGGAAGTTACCACCTTCTCACGCCTTTTTCATTAGATTGTGGTTCCCAAATTGTCTGTATGTTGTCCTCGTATTAGCAAAGGTGCGCGAATATTTCTTCTATTTTCTTAAAAGAAGGTATAGAACGATCATGCCACATGTAGTTCGGATTCTCAAGTCGTTCACGTGTTCCATGTTGTTGGGCGTAACTCGTTACCAGTAACTGGATACCGTAACTAGGCTACTCTGCTTAGCTATTTTCAGTAACTTTTTGCATAGCTCTTTGCTTTTGGGCTCCAGTAACTTCTTGAAGAGCTCGTTCCTTTCCCTTTTTCTATTGTTTCGGGGGGTGGGGGGGTTAAGTTCGTCAAAGTAACTTGAAGAATGTTCAAAGTTCCTTTTGTTCAATCCTGGTCTACAAACATCGCAGGCTGAGTCCTCCCCCATGACTTGAGATGAAAGATGGCACGTGCATGGCGCGACTAACTCCGGTTACACGGTGAATGTTACAAATTATGTTTTAGCCGAGCATTAGGAAGCTCAGGTATCGCGCATCTTAACGATTAGAAGTGTATTGATAATGATAGAGGGCATTGAGTAGCAGGATTAAAACTTTGCAGAGTTCTACGGTATGTATATTGGGGACAACTCGTAGAGCATAAACTTGCTTTGTGCTCCTTTTTCATGTGACTTATTACGAGATTAAAATCATATCAATCATATCCCTTCCTAAAGAGGCCCGTAAATGTAGGCTTCTTTTGTCGTAGCAGATATTGATATCATTTTTGTATATCAAGACTATTTTGAAACGTCTTGAATCGCCCATTGTGACAGCAAGGTCTGAATTAACCATATAGACAGCTCAAGAGCTGAAAAGTATATATATTGAGTAGCAAATAACTTGAAGATAACCTGTTACATTTCTAAAGTAGCTTAACTTCACGTCAATTTGCATTACGTTTTATTACGTGTAACTGCGTTTGAAATTTAGTTACCGGACGGTTTCACGTCAGTTCAGGCAGGAAGGTCCCATCGACCTCCTGGGTCTTCAGTATTTTTGATATTTACAAGCTTATCGTATATTATGATCAACATTTTTGCCGAATAGCTTTCGTGCAAAAAAATTGAGAAAATCCGGCCCTGAATTCTGATGTTTCAGTTTTGCCGTGTTTGCACGCGTATACCTCCCGAGTGTTAAGAGATACTGTTGTGAAATTTTTTATGCTGTTTTATTATGCCTACAGGCCAGCTGTCAGAGAGCAAATTTTAGCGCGCAGGTGCAACGCTGTGTGCTATAAAAAATGGCGAACATGCCCTCTCGCGCACTTTTGTCCTGATTTCAACGCCTGATATCTCTGGCTATAGATGTCACTGACCGCAATACTTGGTATCAGCTCACTCATCTTTTAATGCTCTTTCATCTGATATATCTATCCTGCATATACTTCCTAGCGGCATGTGCTTAAATAGGCAAATGTTTAGGCATATTTCGAAATAAACGTGGATTTTGCGCGTGTATTTCTCAAAAAGGTCCCACTTAATTTCGTATATATTTTCCCAGGATATGGCCCGATGTTAGGCCTTTCACCTAACGCAAAAACTTCTTCTCCAAAGGCGTATACTACTGATTAGCGCGTTAAAACGCGGCCCCACTGCGTACGAACGTGTCGGAGATATCGACAGCCAGAGCAAGAAGCGTCGAAGTTTGAACAAAAGTGCGCGACAGAGCATGTTCGCCGCTTTTTATACGATACAGTGCTCCACCTGTGCGCCTAAATTTGCGCTCGGAGGGCTGGCAGGTAGGTATACTAAAGCACAAAAAAAATGCACTACGATATCTTGTAGGACTCAGGATGTATACACGTGCAAAAACGGCAAAATTGCAACAATCGAATTCAGGGCTGGATTTCTCGATTTTTTGCACGGAAAGTATTCGAATGATTAATTCTACCAATGTTGATCATCATCTGCGATGAGCGTCTAAATATATATGAAAACTCATGAAAATTCAGAAGGTCAATGGGACGTCCCTGTCTGAGCTAACGTGGAACCGGCCTACAATTATGTTCTGGCTAACCTTTTCAGTGGCTTCCATCTTTCAACAGTTATAACTTAACTGGTAACGAGTTCCAACTTCTATCTCTGTTCCATATACCCTGTGTTAAGTGAATATCTGTGAAGTAAATAGTACATATGCGGGACTGGTGGTTATATACTTTCAATGTAACTCTCTTTCTTTCATTGCTGGTGAAGTGATGCATTAAAGAACCCATGTATTTTGTGACTATGATGCAATAAAGAGTTTTCTACAATGACATATTTATTTAGTTTTTAAAAATCGCGCAAATTAACTCTTGTTTGGTGGGTAGGAGGTACCCGCAAGTGTGCATTGGCTGCACCTCGGGAAATCGTTGGGGTACGATACAGGCTGCCGATAACGGACCATTAACATCCCCGTGTTGCAAACCGTATGCCGGACCATGGTCGGGTCGGTCGCCGCCGGCGCACCGACGTTGGGTCGTCGCGCTGTGCTGCCTGGGCACATACAGGCTGCTTGAAAGGCGTTCCCAGATGCTGTAATTGGGGAACCGAAAATGAAGATGCCGCAAGTGGGAAACCAACACATTGCAGAAATACAGACAAAACACGAAAACATTCCCTGTGTCAGAAGCGGATTAAAGGCTCAACGAGATCATACGTACGTAGCAGTTAGCCCTGATGGATTATTTACACATGACTGCCACGAAATCGGAGTGGACAAATCAAGTGTCTTTCTTTTTTTTATACTGGACTGATTGATTGATTGAGATATAAAAAATACTGGATTTGTGCCCAGACTTCCTTCATGCCAATTGTGGAGGTGCCATTCCGTTTCCTTTGACAAATACTTCAGCTCATAAACAGGGTATGCCCGTTATGTAAAAAGTCAGACATGTCCAGTAGCAGTCAAATCTGGAGCAAAATTACACTAAACAGCGAGGAGTTGTCAAGGCGAGATCTGTACACCAGTCAGTTTTGGTTTTCGCTGCCTCGCTGATCATGCTGAGAGAATCGGAGTGACATCGACAGCATCGGCCAAGATGGCCGAACGCATGGTGTGCCTGGCGGGACCTCGTTTTTCGTTGGAATGTGCTATATTTTCCTTCTGGTTTCTTTCGAGTTGGAATACTGTGTGTGTTGCAACTGTTACAGATGAAGTGAGTTATGCTGTGGTCACATATACTGGACGTCTCTTACTTGTGTCGAACGTTAGTGTAGTTGCTTCTTTTGCCTCTGGAATGTTTTCGGAGCGCAAGTGTGTCGTCTTCCTGTATTTGTGTTATCTTTTTGTCATGCGTGTTCCCGTACTTACCTAGTGTGATTCCGTGCTGTTTTCATTCATATGAGTGCATATATGATATGTGCACGATGGATTGTATTCCAATGTTGCGTTTCAAGCTCGGCAAGGACGTAGCGACTTGGGGGCACGGTACTACTTGCTTAGGCATGCAGTCTTCCGCGATGGAACTGAAATATGGTGTGCTGAGATTTAGACGTATACATGAATCACCCGTCAGATGTACAGAATTAATCCGTCCACCGACTATTGTGGCATAGCTTACGATGATAGTTGTCCCGTGACGTAAAACAACGAATAATGGAATTATCAAATTGTATTGTATTCTCCGTACATATACTGTGGCTAGGAAACAAAGTCACCAATGCTTGCTCACGTAGGAGTGCTGCTCACAAAGGGTCAACATTATATGGGCCTTGTTTGTGCAAGGATATTGCTAGTTTGTGTTGTCCACTACAACGGGATGATCAGTGATTTCTCGCTTGGATTATGTGCTTCATTTGTTGCTTTGGGGGATTTGAATATGAAGTGACTCTCGGGCACCACGAGATGATATCGGATCTAATCGGCCATAGATCGCGTATCTAGCATACCGTCCATGGCTGGACCACCTCAGAAAAATCCTGGATCCACCCCTAACTGTTCCTTTTACGAGGCTAAATAGCAGATCGCCCCATGCATGTTGAAACGGACCACTGTTCATGGCCACCATAAAAGAAATGGAGGTGTACGTAGGTGCTTGTCCTGTTCAACACGTGCTCCAGCAGCACCTCTCAATTAAACAAGGACAATCGTTGTATATTTGCATGAAAGTGTAAAAAAGTATGCTTTGGTGGCATGCTCTCAGCGGAGTTTAAGAAATACGTGTTCTAGTTTATGTTTCGGGCATCATTTCTGCATGTTCCACATACATTCGTTGACACACAGAATTCCAGGTTGTGTATCACCGCTAGACAATGTAACCCCATCTAGTGCGTCGTGCTCATTGTTGTGTTTTGTGTTTCAGAGGATGCCCGCCAACAAAGTGTCAAACAACTGCTCGGTGAATGTCCTGTTATGAATGAAGTTCTACTTCGAGTTGCGAATATGCCCATCTTGACAAGCATGAGCGCAGCAGGCTTCATTTGTTGTCGTTTCTCATTATGCTCCGTATTGATTAATGGTGCATTCTTAAAAATGATATTCACCATATAGCACGCTCATAGCCAACCATCATCCCGAATGAGAACGTTCTCGCCCCTGATTTGTTGAAAACGGGAGGCGGAGCCTATTTCGTGCATTATGCACGGCACAGAATAGGCTCCACCTCCCGTTTTCAACAAATCAGGGGCGAGAACGTTGTCATTCGGGATGATGGTTGGCTACACTCTTAAAAATGAACTTCACCGCATAGCACGCTCCTAGCCAACTATAACCTCGAATGATATCGTTTTCTGCCCTGATTTGTTGGAAACGGGAGGCGTACGCCTTTTTGTGACACTTATGCTGTTCATAATTGTCACAAAAAAGCGTACACCTCCCATTTTCCACAAATCAGGGCAGATAACGATATCATTCGAGGTTATGGTTGGCTAGGAGTGAGCTATGCGGTGAAGTTCATTTTTAAGAGTGTGTGCCTTCATAGTGCCCGGTATCGGGGTTGAATATCGTATCATGTCCGGGAGAAATCGGGAGGATGTCGGCTGCTATCTTCTCAGTGTTTATGTTCAAGGCATTTCTGCTTGTTTGTTCCTTATTCGATCACCTAATGCTTTCATTTTCTTCTCCTTATGCAAGGGTACTTGTACCATCGAATTTACGGACATATTCTTCCAAAGACTGCTAATGAACGTGTTGTACTTCATTGCATTTCATTTCATTTCATTTTGCATGTACTCCCTGGACTTCTCAAGTTTTCGAGAATCCTGCGAATGACGGAACTACAATTCCAACAAGAAGAATCAAGTGGCTTTTTCCGCTGTATTTTATCCCTGACTGGAAACATGACTACCCCTATAATAATATTCAGTGACTGTGATATCTTGATAGCATAGACATTTGAGTGGAATAATTACTGCTTTCAGCTGTCACATCTGCTCAGCGGAGGTCACATTTCACCTTTATGGAGTAACTTATTTTAGCTAAGTTTCTGCGTGTTTTTGCCTCCTCGTATAGTTTGTATACTCTGTGTCTGAACTCTAAGCAAGCAAATGATTGCAGAAGGTTAAAACGCTCGATTTTGTACACTTCGATAGGTTTCAGACGAATCATTAACAGTTCTGTTCTTAATTCCATCTTAAGCGATTCCTGTAAGTAGGTCATCAATTGCGGCTCAAGAAGAACTCAGAGTTAATCGAACGAATTAACGGGGATTTGGATTGATTGAAAATATTTTATTGAAGGCACAAGAAAGCAACAAGTTTCTACAGCCAATGGGGATACACTGCTCGTTTATTCACTGTACATTATTTCTATATAATTTTATACTTATAACCTTACTACTTAGCAATATAACTTTAGCACTTTAAGTTGCGGAATACCACTGAAACCCCACACAAGCCCGCGCTCCTTTACCCCGTCTTTGTGTATTTTACTGTGTATTTCTAGAAAGGTCTCACTGATGTGTCTAACGTGAACTGTATGTGACCAATCACATAGTAACGTGTAGTTACTTTGTAATTCTGGTCCAGGAACTGTGCAGCCAATATCAAGACGAAATGGGGTCTTCGAGTGTTCCGTCTGCCCTTATGCTTCGAGGTTGATGTCCAACCTGCGTAAACATGAAATGACGCACACAGGAGCCAAGCCGTTTACATGTGACATCTGCAAGAAAGACTTTTCACAGAAGAGGAACTTAGTTATGCACTTACGTCTTCACACAGGAGAGAAGCCTCACAAGTGTCAGCTCTGCTCAATGTCGTTCACGCAAAAAGTGACAATGTTAAACCACATGAATACACACAGCAACATAAAACAACATGCGTGCAGTATCTGTGATAAGGCATTCAAAGGCACGGCGTCACTGTACCGGCACATGGCTGTTCATCGTGGAGACACTCGTTGTGTGATTTGTTCTCGCTCTTTCTCAAGCTATAATTGTCTGGTGGAGCACATGATGCAACATACAGGCGAGCGTCCTTACAAGTGTGGCCTCTGTTCAACAGCTTTTTGTACGAAAGGCAGCTTTAGACGCCATCTCCACCGTCACGTGAATAATGCATCGTAATTCTTCTTCGGTAGCTCCATTTTCTTTGTACGATTGCGAGCTGCAATGCATGGTATTACAATCTGTACGGCTTGTGTCGTTTTTTGTCATTGTCGTTTTCCTAATTAAAATTGAATGAAAGATTCCGGAGCACTTTCTTTCTTTTAACTTTCTCGTCGTACATTATCTGTCAGTTGCACAGCTTGACCTACAGTGAAGCTTTTGACTAAAGGTTCCATGAAGGTTGTTCACGATGGCTTCTGTTTCACATTATTGCAGGCATCATTATGGGAAAATGGGAATTCTGTCCTCGAACGCTCTTGGGGGCGAAACCGGTGCCATAGTTTCAATAGAGAATGCTTTACTGACAGACAGCAAACAGAGAAAGAACGTGTGCTGCCACTACGCCTATTACTCCTGTGCGTGACGTTAGGTATCCTGCTGCTGTAAAACCCAGTGCATTCAACAATGTAGACTGGGACATTGAACCTTCCATGCAAACGTGCCTTAAGGCCACATGCCTTAGTTGGAGGGAAAGCCGACGTCTGTTAGCTGCACTCTAAAGAAATACGTCCACTTTTCTTTCAGTGAGCACGTGCGGGAAGCTTGTTTTCTTTTTCTTGTTATTGCGTTCTTTTTGTTGTTGTTAACGTTTCGGTGGTGTGGCGGATAAGGCTGGCAGACAATTAACAACAGCAGCAAAATATGCGCCTCTTATCTGTCCTTTATCCGCAACCGGTCTTAGAGTGTACACTCTAACCCCGATGGTGGATAAATAAGCGCTATTGTTTGCAAATTTATAGCGCTTACTCTGAGGCCGGATATATCCGCCACAGGGGTTAACCGCCCCGGCTTCTATGCGCCTTCACGTTACACGCCGCTTGCTCTATGCGCCGCGGCTCCTATACGCCTCCACTGTTATGCGTTGCGCGTTTTATTCGCTTCAACCGGTATGCGCTACTTCAACTAGATATGCTATGTTTCCAATCACCACACTTTACACACCTGTGTGGAAAGCGAATTCAATCTTTATTGGCACACAAACATCATGTACAGCACCACTACTTCGGTATCTATCAGGCCTGCGGGTGTATTTCTGACAAGACAGTTCTTAAGCTACTGGATTTCACAAAAAGAACTATGTTAGAGCAATGCGAGCGTGGCTGTTGCAGGTGATCTTGTTGAAGACATGTGCAATGCAGAAGAACATTATTCTTTTTGTTTTATGCTTCAATCAAAATACATTGCCCAGATGGCAAATTGGATACAACAGGAACAGAAATTAAGCTAAACAATTTCGTGCCTCAACATGCTGTTCCCTTCCTAATACAACAAACCAGTTTTAGAGCAGGTAACAGTACTGTACGAGGAGCACCAATATCTGATGAACTTGAAGGGCACTGTAGTGGATGAGGTACTTCAATACATCAAAACTAATTCAATTGAGCTTGAGGGACCAGGGTCACTACGATAAACGTAATCTGAGTATGATATCTGTCCATTCTCACTTTGGTAGAATGCAGTGAATATGATATCTCTCAGTAGATTATAATCAACAGAACTAAAATAAGAGTGCAGTTATGAACGCTGCTGTACGCACTTAGGATGGTAAGGGATTAAGTTTGCGCCCATGAAGTCGCCAAAATATGAAGGCAAGACAAAACTGTTTCTCCTGCATTGCAATGCAAGTTCGCAAGTGAATCCACATTAATCGCGATCCCAATAAGACGCATGTATCCTCTGAATAGGAGTCTCTCTCCACCCAGGTTTGTAAAAAAAAAGAAAAAAATATCAGTGCAGACATTTAAGCATTTCTACAATTAACCGAATAATTTGTGACACACATCCACATGCTCACACTCTTCTACATTCAAGTATCGTTTTTTATCGTGTTCATGTGCCTCTCTTTCCAATTTATTATGGAGAATTAAATAGTGCGGCATAGACACGAGTTGATAACGGCTTACCTTTAAGCTGTCTCAGTAAACGAACACTGGCTGCTAAGAATAATTCGAAATGTCCTTACCCGAAATATTCAGATCACAGTGTTCCCCCCAGTGTAGTCGGAGGACGTGTAGCAACAGGACGTAGAAACGCGCAATCACAGAAAGGTGAGTTACGTAGAGACGCGCAGAACATCATTTTCTTCGTCTGAGGCAACTACGAGAGGTGGTTGTGCTGCAAGTATGGACAATATTTTGTAAACGTGCTCGAAAGGTACACATTGCGCAGCCTGGTGCTTACCGGCATTTTCATGGCCTACCGGCGGATACCAACTGTGCACGGAGGCCCGGCTGACAAAGTTAAACTGACAACGTTGTTGTTTCTTGCGAAAGTTGTACGATCTCAACGATGCGTTCATACTGCCCATCAGTCTAGACATCGATCTTCTACAACGCCAGCGATATCACAGCCAAGGAAAGAAACCGACAAACTGCTTCTGAAATAAAAGCGGCGTCCGTCTAACCATCCACCACCAAGACGCCGTGGTCTTTCAGTGAACACGTGCGGCAAGCTTGTTTTCTTTGTCTTGTTATTGCGTTCTTTTTGTTGTTCTTAACGTTTCGGTAGTGTGGCGGATAAGGTTGGCAGACAATTAACAACAACAGCAAAATATGCGCCTCTTATCCGTCCTTTATCCCCGACCGGTCTTAGAGTGTGCGGTGCACCAATCTGTATCTCTGAGATTTCTCGTTATGGTTTCCTTTGATTGCTGTAAACCATCCACCCACAATATACAGGCTGTTTCAGCTAACGAGAAACAAATTCTGTTAAAAAAGCTACTTGTCTGAACACTATAGGGTGAACGCTCTTTATCTCTCGGGAGATTTTTGTCATGACTGCTGAGCGCTTTTATCCGACTAATTCCCGAGAATTTGAATTATCGTAGTTGAACTTTGAGAAAAGAGGCGCTACTGTAGTTAACATTGAGGTGAACAGGTGCTTCAATTATACACCTACTGTGCTAAAGGCAATATCAATCGCTCTGCACAAACTGTAACATATGAGCTGCCAAATCACACTTCGAACATTGGAGTATAGCTGTTATAGCAAAATGTGTTTATCACAAAAGGTGGCTGTCGGAGGACTCGCCAGGAGCTTCATGGGTCATATTTTCTTTGCAGCATCATGTAACCCATAGAATCAGGTAATATTTGTTGCACTGTAGAAGACCGTAGTGTCTTGGTCGCTTCTTTCCTATGATGTTCTTAATGGTCCGGAGCGTTAAAGCGAAGGGGCATCATTTTAGTAGTTGCACGTGTAGTGACCGTGAGCTCCCCAGACAGAACATTTTGTCCCATAATGTTCCCAAATCGATCATCCATGTCCGCATCTTGGGCAGATGTCCTTGGGAAGTCCCATACGGATGTGAATGTCCCCCCTTCAAAGGCCGTGCTCAAGCTGTCCGACGATGCTCCGTCCAGGACTGGAAACGGATGCACCTGCGGCTTGTCGCCTGGTGTCGCCACTGTCGTAGCACGTTGAAGTGCAATCATTGTGCAATCGAAAGAATGGTGGAGGGCGTAACCTGAATGTAGTTTCGGAATTGAAATTGCAGTGGTAGAGGGAGAGATTTAGATCGCCTGTCTGTCGAAGACAGGCGACTGATGCTGTTTGCTCTGTTCGTAGAGCTTTGAATTCGGCACGCATTCGCGGCACCGGCGACGTTCTGAAACCAAGGCTCCCGAACTGTTCAGCACACAGAGTTTCCTTTTCGATTGCAGAAAGGTCAGAAAAAAGTTCCGGGCTCGAACTCTCCGCATTTCTTGCTTCGACGCCCACATTGAAGGTCGCATTCGGGATGCCGCCGCTGTCACAAACTCACTAACAACAGAAAAATCCGGTCCAGGCGCCCAATGAAACATGAACCTCATGCTTTCGTGACGCACACGGAAATTGGCGGATTGCACTACAAAGGGGCTAGATTTCGGCGCCGATTGCGCGAGTTGAGCAGGAAAAGCCAAGCCGGTTTTAAGCTCCCCGTTTGGCAAACTTTGCCGCCGCGCACAGCCAAAATATTTCGCGTGTTGCTTGGGGCCCTGTCCTGGTCAAAGTAATCGACATCGATTACTTTAAATCTCTTCTGTCACTGGTGCACAATCGAAAAAGGCGTGAATATTAAAAGTGGTTGACACCTTTTATCAACCAATGGCCCAACGTGTTATCTTGGAAAGCGACCCGCCTTATCAGTGTTTCCTCCTGAGGACCCGAAGGCCACACCTGTGGTCTGCCCGCCCTGCCTTGTTGCTTCGGTTCTTTGGTGTCGGAAACGGAAAACTCTACCGGCGTAAAACTGAATTTCGTGGAAAATGCGCGGAAAAGCACGCTCTTAATTACCTTTTTCGCTGTTTATCATTTCTCGTGATGTACAGGTGTGCAAGACGCCAGTGTTTGTGTGACACCGTGATTGTACTTGGCATTTATAATGCGGTATGTGCCCGTGAGACGGCGCTGATGGCAGGCAACGAAGCGATAAAACCGCAAAGGATCATGCAAGGGGTCGAACGGACAGTGGCGCGAGCCGTAAGCGCGTTTATGAGAAATCGGTTCGTGCTTTAAACCTTGAGCTTTAATTATGAGCATTTCTTTATATTTTTCTGTGTGTTCGTGTGCTCGATATGCGAAACGATAAGTCGCATTTCAATATGCTTCTTTTGCTACTGAGCTGTGGGGGTGGTAATGGTACAACAAATGAGCGTTGATAGTTTTACTCAACTAACAGTGAACCTTGATGGATGAGTTTTTTGTGTGCACACCGTTATGTTGCCATAACATTGATTGTACGACGGCTCTGACGACGCTTCGAAAAGCGCGCCACTTTCACGCATGCGAGGCCGTGATCGGCGCAGAGAAACGGTGTTACGTGGTGCTTTTCTATCATTATTAAACAAACACGAAGAAAGATGCGATTTCTTTGTTGTGACGAGCACATACAGACTTTATACAACACAACAAATGGAAATGCACATGCGGACCCATCACGAAACCCGTCGCCGCTCAAAGTAATCGACCCCGATTTCGCTACATTACTTTTCAGCTTCGAAACTAATCTGTTACGTCAAAATGACGTAGGGTCACGTTCCGAGATCAGGGTCGAGAGGCTGCGAAGGAAAACTAGGTATAAATTTCAATTGAAACGGGCGGCATTTAAAGGGACGGTCTCGTGCAGCCGGGGCGATTCCGAAACTTACCCAAAACTATATTCACGAGTGGTCTACAAACACAAGCGTGAAAGTTTCATTCGGAATAACGCAGCCGTTTTCGAGGAATTTGTCGAAACACATCGTAATAGCAGACGACGGAACCTGCGCTTCCCTCTCATGTAACGTCACGTATGACGTCGACCCGCGGGTGGCTCTGGTAGTGCGCCCATTGGCTGAGCAGAAAAGAAAGCAGCTGTGTGCATTCGGCGCGGTTGCCATGGCAGTTGTAAGTAGCTGGGGTCGTAGGTAGTTGACGCACGACGTAGTCATGTCTGACAGCGAATTTAGCAATAGCGACGAATCCCTGTCGCTCAGCGGTGTCGAGAATGATTTCATTGACGTCAATCGGCTGAATTACGAGGATATCGACGATCCTTACGAGGCTGACCCTTTGCCACAACAACGTGGTCAACAAGTGGAAGTTGTAGACGATATTCAACCGATTGACTTTAGGTACGTAAGACTGTTATACAGTAAATGCGGGAGATTTTGCGCACATTGAGTCGTTTCGTGACCACTTCTAACTTGCACAATCATTACAGGTGCATGTGTAGCCACTGCTCGCCGCAGGAGGTTGACGAATATGTGTGTTGCATGGCTGTTGATCGCGTGGTGCCTGTTGTTAATGGCGCCGACGTTCGCTGCATCACGCACCATGTGTTGTTCCCCGACTTCTGTACACGCCGGGAACGTTTGATAGTCAACGGCACTCCGTATCGGCGACACAGCCGTGAGCTACGGCCACTGGATCCGAACGATAACAGGTATGTCGCATCCATTTTCCATTATTGGGAACGGGAAGGCATACGGGATATGTGGATGAAACAAAGGCACAAGAGTTGCAGGGATTGTTTAACAGACCGTCACGCGACATTTGTTCTCACACACATATAAAAAAAACGTAGGATTGACTTGCATTTCAACTACTTTTGACAGGTGCATCAGATATGCAGCATACGCATGTTTCACCAATTGGATGTGGGGGTACCTTGGCCCAAGGAACAGGCGTCAGATTCCAGGCTGTGTTGTGCGCACTATTCGGAACCTGTTCCCATCTGCCACATACACAGGCTACTTCACGTGAAAGGTAATGTATTGTTTTTGTTACACAACTTTTTATTTGCATTCAAGAATGTTATGTTCCCCGGTCCTTAGATAACATTTCAGCATTTTGGCTCTTCATCCTATGCATCACATGCGCCTGTCACCATTTAATTGGTACCGAATGGTTACAGGGATAAAAAATTATTGCCAACACCACTGCAGGAAGAACCCTTTTGAGCCTTCGTGTTTGTGTTTGTTTACGTGTCCTGCCCATCGCTCAGGCTTGCCTATCATGGAACATGGTCTTGGATGGTCTTCTGAAAGATGCTGTTCTCGGTATCCACCCCAGCAAGCATTGGAAGGTTGTCAACCTGGTGGGCAGAGGCATTCCATTTATCGTAGTATATCCCTTTTGAGCCTTCGTGTTTGTGTTTGTTTACGTGTCCTGCCCATCGCTCAGGCTTGCCTATCATGGAACATGGTCTTGGATGGTCTTCTGAAAGATGCTGTTCTCGGTATCCACCCCAGGAAGCATTGGAAGGTTGTCAACCTGGTGGGCAGAGGCATTCCATTTATCGTAGTATATCCCTTTTGAGCCTTCGTGTTTGTGTTTGTTTACGTGTCCTGCCCATCGCTCAGGCTTGCCTATCATGGAACATGGTCTTGGATGGTCTTCTGAAAGATGCTGTTCTCGGTATCCACCCCAGGAAGCATTGGAAGGTTGTCAACCTGGTGGGCAGAGGCATTCCATTTATCGTAGAATACCCCTTTTGAGCCTTCGTGTTTGTGTTTGTTTACGTGTCCTGCCCATCGCTCAGGCTTGCCTATCATGGAACATGGTCTTGGATGGTCTTCTGAAAGATGCTGTTCTCGGTATCCACCCCAGGAAGCATTGGAAGGTTGTCAACCTGGTGGGCAGAGGCATTCCATTTATCGTCATTGTGCCAGGAGGAGATGACAGACACAAAGATCCACATAAGCTGATCTACGTCGAGATCTTCACTTACCCCTCGTCTAAGGAAAAAAGGCCCTTTTCAGGGCCATCCCACATGTCTGTAGCAAAGACCGTGCCTCTGCATAGAACAAGCCCTTATCTTCATTACTTTGCATCAACATTTCTAGGAGAACATGGTGGAAATTCCCACAAATAGGGAAAGCTTCAATAGAATACCAGTATGACCAATAGACAGCTTTACGCAAACACGCAATGCCATAAGATTGGAGCTACTGATTCTATTGATGAACATAGCAAATTTCCAAATCTGAAGCAATCAGGTAGGAAATTTTCACGGCTTACAGTGTTAGGAACCTTTGTAGTCTGGTGTCAATATAGGTTGCTTTCCATGGTTGTACCCAGAGGGGGGCAAGGAGGGGTTATGACCCCTCCCTGGAGCTTCAATATCACTTCTGAAATTTGTTTACTTCTTATCCATACAGGGTGTCCCAGAAAACGTGTCATTGAATCATAATTAAAAAAAATATGCCACCTAGAATCATGCGGTCAACGGCATTTGTTCTTACTCGGTTTTCGCCAAACCCTGATGTGAGTGTCATGTATCGTAAGTTTAATTGTGTAAATATTTGCGAACTGAACTCGAAAATTTGCCAAGTAAAGGTCACTTTTTTACCCCACCAATATGAAGAGTGTACCGAATTCACTCAAGTTCACGATAATTGACAGTGATATTCGCGAGCTATCCCATCGGAAAAAATAGCCGAACATCATGCTTTTCGTAGCACAGAACCATAACGCGAGACGACTTTTCGAGAGCAATCGCTCTCAGTCCGACGAAAGGAGGTTCCAAGTCCAGCCCACAGAGTGATAGTAGAAGAAGTAACAGTTCCTGAAATTGGAAGAGGGAAAGTACGATCCCAACGAAAGTCGGACGCGATACGCCATACCTGTGTTCTCTTTCTACGTTGCAGGTGTGAGCTGGGTTTCCAACCTACTTTCGTCAGACTGACAAAGATTTTTCTGAAAAATTTGTCGCGCGCTAGCTCCGT
Source organism: Ornithodoros turicata (assembly GCF_037126465.1). Classification (NCBI taxonomy): domain Eukaryota; kingdom Metazoa; phylum Arthropoda; class Arachnida; order Ixodida; family Argasidae; genus Ornithodoros; species Ornithodoros turicata. Next base: position 13,533,834 of record NC_088207.1, read on the forward strand.
AGAGCATGATGTTTGGCTTTTTTTTTTATGGGATAGCCCCTGAATATCCCTGTCAATTATCAATAATTTGAATAAATTAGACACGCTCTTCACATTGGTGGGGTAAAAAAGTGACCTTTACTTGGCAAATTTCAGACTTCAGTTCGCGAAAACTTACGTAATTAAACTTACGTTACACGACCTTCACATCAGGAGGTGGCAAGAACCTAGAAGAACAAATGCCGTTGACCGCATGATTCAAGTTGGTGTAGTTTTTTTATTATAATTAATTAATCGGATTAGTTTGTGTAGCACTAATCCCAGTATAACCCTCACAGTATTATGTAAAGGCGGCATTGATCGGTACACATTATTTTTATACGCTTTTAGACTTGACAGGCACGCAGCATTTTTGCTAGTTATATCGGTCCGCTTGGTAGCTATTAAAGGTATGTTTTGAAAGTAAATGAACAACAGATATGTGCCCTTAATAATGGTACACCCATGCTCCGCCTTTATCAACATACCCTACTGCCATGTGAGTCCTACGATGCTTCTGTGTTTGTGCGCATGTATGAAGTGTTTATACTAATAAGAGGCTGTTGTCATGGGTGCGGTTGCGAACATGACCCACAAATTTGATGTTTCCCAGCAGTCATCTCCCACCCCACCCCGATGCATAACGAACTATACTTGTGAAATATACTTTTTCTATTCGACTTGCACGAACCACCAAACACGACACATATAACTTGCAAAAACAACAAGCACGTCAGAAACCGTGGTGAGTATTTGTCCGCTTTTATCTTTCAGTCGGTGGACAATTGTCCGGTGAGCAAATGTCCTGGATCCATTATTGACCTCTGATGAGATACAATGAACACAATGAAATGTCTCACACTTACGTTTTACGAGTATGGGATGTATGCTGCAACCTGAACGGCTCCTCGTTCTCAAACCTGAAAGCATCAGTAGATTATTTGCATTCATAATTTGCGAGCAAATCGACAAATAAACTGCACTAATTTTAGTCATGTCAGCTTACTCGTCAGAGTCTGTGCTTTCTGAGACACTGGAGAGCTGAAATGTCGTGTCATGCGGATCACGTGGGCTGCAGAAAGAAAAAAAGAAACATTTCATGGAAACTGCGTTCAATAAGCAAAGCAACAGGATTGTTCAAAGATTACTTTGCCCAGTATGTTATATGTGGTCCCTTCGGTTAATACGTATTTTGACGTAAATAATATACATGCGCAGTTTTCTGTCCATTTTTTTCCCCCGTTTAGAGAGCATACTGTTTGTCTGTACTAAGCTACGTACTATTCAAACTCAACAGTTATGTTGAGCTCCTTTGGTATCGGGGTGGAGCTCCTTAGCAACGGTTGGCTGGTGTCGACAGGCAAGGCAGGAACCTGTGAGCTTGACATGTTTGGTGGTGTCATCTCAAAGTGGCTGCCCATGCCGGTGTCGCCACACTCGGGCATGCAACTGCTGCTGCTTGCTGAAACCAATGACACCTTACTGGCAGGATTTACAGAAGCCTGTGAAGCCTGTGTAAACACTCTAGGACGGTGCAGATGAGTCTGTGTTCCTAAAAGGCATGTGCAGTTTGTAATATCCACAAACAAAACTAGATGAAGAAACCATATAATACAGAATTTAGGAACATAGATGTGCATACCAAGAGTGCATGTTGGAACAGCTGTCTGTGTGGCCTTGTCGGTAGCTCCTGCGCCTTTGTCTGGGTTGTATGGCACAAGTGTATACTTGAACCCGTATTGGCTTACAGTTTGGTAGGGTATCAGGGGTTGTAAGGGCAACCCGTCAAGCACCAGCACGTTGACTGTAAAAGACGTGGAAATCAAGAGCTATGCTATAGGGAGCTTCCACTACGTCACTGTATGACGTGGCAGTGACGTGACATTCTCGTAAGCTCCTCCCACTGATGGTCACTTTTCGTGCTAGCGACGTTGAAAGATGATGAGCTGTGCTATTTTTCGATGCGACAACCATAGATTTCGTAAAAGAAAAATGTGAGAACGAGAATGACGAAGCGTCTTTGGGATAAAAGAAGGGTACGGACGCGTCCGCATTTCAAAACACCATTGAAGGCTTCGTTTTCGAGCACATGTTAGCATCCTATAGTTAGCCACCACATAATTACACCCTGTATTTTCTATATTTGATGTGCAATGTGTTCATAGCAGTGATGTATTGACATGTTGGGAGAAGTCACAAAGTGATAAAGTAGAAAATAAATCGGACAACATAAAAAGGAAAAAAAATTAAAATGTGGTATTTATGGTAGTGTTAAACTAATTTCTCAAAGTGAGTTTAATCATTGTTGCAGTTGAAGCTGCCTTTGTCACGGCATGTTAATGAACTAGATATAATATTCTACATAGATGTTCGCATCAATGAGGGGGAAAAGGTAAGCAGATATGTGACTGAGTTGCTATACATGTCTGCTGGTGACATACCGTCATCAGATATTGACTGTGGCACAGGAAGGAAAGTCCCTCTGCTCTCGCATCTTGCTCCCTCTGAATTGTCTGTCACTAAAAGGGTAAAAAAACGATCAAGTGAGATGAAAGATACAGCTGTTGCAAGATATGTGCAATAAGTAAAACGCAAAATAATAAAATCCAGTCCTCGTTTTGTGACAATAGAATGCAGCCAAAATGCAAGGATATGTATATTAGCGTGTGAACCGTAACATTTCGATCTTGCGCGTTGTGCCAAGTGAAACAGCTGTTGTTGCCATCCCACCAGCGTACTATTCAACCAGGGACGGAGTCTGGGGGAGGGGATCCGGATGTCGTGACCCCCCACACACACTCAATTTCAGTCGTTACACAGAGTTTCAGTTGACCCTGGTAGTGGAATAGCATGCTGTCCAGGGCACCCCCCCCCCCCCCCCCCTTCAGAAAAACTATTCTGGATCAACAGCAGTCAAACGTTGGTTATTTTTCGCATGTGCGACGTCAAGACATAGCATGGAACTCACGATGTTCGGCTGATTCGGCGATACACGATTCCGTTTGAGACAGCACCTGGCAGGCCTGGAAAGGCGATGTACGCAACAATTACTACATGCGGTTGGTTCAGTAGTCATTCGCGGTACGCCCGCGGCACACGGTTCGGGGTTTCGCGGGCTCATATAATATATACTGACCTCAGAATTATGCACATCAGATTCGTTACTGATGTTAAGACCGTTGTCGCCAGAAGTTGCTCCGAAGATCGTGAAGACGGCTCCTACATCGAGCCGCATCTTCTTTGGCGCCATCCCGAACCCCGCTTGCAGAAGATCCCTGACCATATATGCGTCATCAGCGAAATGTGCGGAACACACTCGTTTCACATTCAGGACTTTCGTTGAAGACGCTTCGAGTGTGTGATTCTCGATGGTTGCTTCCCATTTACGCTTCGTCCTTCGGGGTATAAAAACTCAGATTGCCATTGACAACAGACCTGTTGTTACACCCAGGCACGCTACAATAGTTTCCACCATTCGGCATGTTCCGTAGGTGTAACGATGAGAAATTCACGAAACACAGAACGATAGTGTACTAGGCAAGCTCAAGGCGCCAAGTGATTTTATTTAGGTCGAGTCATCCCAGCTTCCCTTTGCTCTCGAAATGAGGACGCAAAGGTGGATTGACACCGTTTCTCTAAACCAGCAAGTTGGCCGCTTCTTACAATATGCGTCTTTCTCTTGGCAATTGAAAGAAAATGTACGAGGGTTCCACGGTCTCCAGACACTTCTCAAAGTCGTCTGCTAGCGCGCGCAAAAGCAGACGATTTCTACATCCAATCGCGGAGTTTCTCGTAGTGGCCGCACGCCGACGTACCGGTTGTTGTTGTTGCCAACACAAATCGCGGTATGCTGTGCAATCCTTATCGAAGGGGTGTGTGAAGGCGGGGTAGTTGGTGTACATTCATCGTGATAAAGCAGCACAAAGACGCGGACAAAGAAGGAAGACAGGACGACTGCTAACTCTCAACTGGCAGTTTTTACTAAACAAAACATGTTTGTATACACAAAAGATTTTCTATCTTTTGTGTATATAAACATGTTTTGTTTAGTAAAAACTGCCAGTTGAGAGTTAGCAGTCGTCCTGTCTTCCTTCTTTGTCCGCGTCTTTGTGCTGCTTTATCACGATCAATCCTTATCGATTTAATTCGTTTATTTAATAACCGTGACGTGCTTTGTCGGGTAAATTCGCACTATTCCATTTCCAACAAAGGGCAATCGAATGGTGCACTTTATGAGAGGGCCAGGGGGTACGAGACCATCCCTTTAAGGGCGGAGTATTTCATGCCAGCCCCGCCCTACAGCTTGTGACGTAAAGTAATCGAGGTCGATTAGTTTTGACGAGGATAGGGCCTGCTTACCGTCATATTCAATACATGGAATGCGCAATGCCCCTGTTTTGAAGCCGAGCTCCTGAGCTCCGGCGCTATTCGCTCGCTGCGAACCAAGCGGGTCCTCGTTGAACTAGTCCAACATGTCCCGTGTGTGAAGGCGTATGTATGCGTGGCTATTTTATAGTTAATGTATTTAGACCAGGCACTACGCTGGTTTGCGTCCTGACCGTTTACTAACGCCAGCAGTTCTTTGAAACGAAACCACGTGACATTTGCTACCGTCACGTCTGCTTAGCCGACGATCCTTGCACGCGAAAGATACCAGGATGTAGCGAAGCACGTGGCCGCCTGTGTTATCTTCGTTGGGTGATGACACACGGGGCGAAAAACAAAATAAAGAATGATTACTGCTTCTGAGAGCTGGGTCATTCCAGGCCAAATCACCCAAAGGTCGTGCTCGTCCCCCGTAAGTTTTGCTTCCAAAAATTATCATGGACTCCTTATTGCAAATAAAGATATTTTCCCGAGTTTTACTGGACAATGTTGAACCGTTGACGATTTAGGCGGGGTCAAAGTTCGTCCGAATCGCGAAAACCATGCTACGAAAAAAGTTACCTACTGAGCAGGGTTTTGAGTCTAGGTGGACTTTAGTGACATAGAATGAACGAGCGTGGCCCTAACATTCTGCCAATATCAAGTTCTTCCCTCGTGTTTCATTTTCGGCCAGCGAACCAGGACTGCTTTTTGGCGCTATTTCTTACAACTTTGCGCCTTGCTAAGGGCACTTTTCGCACAAGCTGGAAGGGACAAATAAATTCAGCGTCTTCTGTACCTTCCATACTTCAAAATCACTTGTTTTGAAGGGAAGGCCGACCACACAATACTTTTTGCCCGATTTAATCCCAAATGCCGTACTTTTGGTAAAGTTGGCCGTTTTCAACGTCATTTTTGAAAATGAAGCTGTCGGCCGAGAACAATTCAAAGAAATGAAGATGACAGATCAATATCTATACTAAAGCATATAAAAAATGGGAAGGTACTTTTTCATAAGGGCGAGAAAATAATTTGTATATCCCATCCACTCTCCACATAGTTACGCTGAACGGGGGGCACGGGAGGGTCGAGGCTTGGTTCGGATAACGTTTTTCCGTGTGGTGAAGTTTTCCTATCTGTTATGGAGGACCAGAACAGACATTATATTCAGCTAGGTCACATCTATGCTACTACCGCGTACTAGCCCAAGACGTTCATGTGGTGCTTGCTAATCTATCCACACTGAACAGCTGGCTGCTGATGATCACCCAAGCAGGCTGGAATGATAAAAACAGTTTATTTGCAATTCAGACAGTCTACATATTTTATTTTCGCGATTATAACAGTTTGAAGTAGGAGCAAAAAGATACCCACATAAATGAATGCACAACGGTTTCATTATTATTTCTTTTCTTTTTTTTTTTCAAACGTTAAAAAGCAAAGGCAACCATTGGTAGGGTATCTCATTAGAAGTGACCACCACAATTTCCTCTGTACGGCGAAAAGAAAGGTCTTGAACGCTGCTCCGACTGGAGTTTCCGTGCGTGCCACGCAGTTTCATACCGCAGTCCTTCATTGTGCACGAGCGCATTTGCTGACGTTCCTACTTCGGCCATTGTTCAACACAACGACTTCATCGAGAAACTTGGAGCAATAACAACCTTTTTGGTTAAGGCCATGTGTTAAAGGTTACGTGGATGTACGAGCGCGTTCTTGGACGCTACAATGCAGCAAAAGCCACCCGCTCACAACGTGATCTGCGTAGTTATTAATCCTAAGAAACGCGCATTTGAAGGGTTAGTATGGTTTGCTCATATGGTTTGCTCATACGGCTCATATGGTTTGCTCATGGTTGCTCGAACGCACTGCTGTGCGGAAAAGTTGAGCCGTTGCGAGCTCTTCTACGTCCGTGCGTGAGAGCTCTCCGTTAGCTCGTTGTCATGGTGACTGACGGATACAGGCCAACGGAACTGATGCCTGTGCGTCGAAACGCATCAGTGAGGACCAGACTTAAGCGTGGCGGAATCTTGCGATCTCATGCAACTGTTGTCGACTACGGCAACAGTTGCATGTTTTCTTTCTTGGAAACACTATGTAGTTACATGATTTACAACAGTAACACATCATCAAAATCATGGATCAGCCATCAAAATTAGGGATGTGCCAACTGAATCTCCGAATCCTAGGCAGGGATTCGAGATTCGGGAATCCGAATCCCAGTGCCCAAAACGGCGAATCGAATCTTCCGAATCCACCAACCACGTTTGGTCGTTTCTTTTTCAAATTGGCGCCTCCGGAGCCCGCCGGAAGCCTCATTGGCCGACGGGTGTTTTATCCCTTGTTTGTTTACATTGCTCTGGACTGAACGAGTTCAGGCAGGAACTGTTACATTACAAGTTTAAAAGTAGTATGGTTTTGCTTTTGAGTGCTGCTTTAGCTTTATGGAAATAATTCGGACTCGAGAATTTACGTATTTCTTGTAGTCGACGAACAATATGTTAAATAAATTAAGAACGATATGGGTATATCCTTAGACTAGCTTTCTAACTAGTAACTAAACTAAAATAACTTCCTTCTGCTTCTTCTTCAAGTTCTAACTAAATAGTAACCTTCTAACGAAACTGAACTATTATTTAATTTTCGTTTAATTCATTAAACGAATGTATCATATTCTGCTTCAAAACACTCTCCAGTAGAGAAGTTTTTTTTCTCTCCCTTTCTGAACTATTTTTAAAGAAAGGATTCGAAAAAATCGAAATTCGTAAGATTCGTGGATTTGCAGAACCTTCCTTGGATTCGGATCCGGATTCGGATTCGCAAAATTTTGGATTCGTCCCATCTCTAATCAAAATCATCAATCCATCATTATCCTTGCGGGTGATTGTGGGTGTAAATTAGGAAACCTTAACCAGAGTTGGAGCTTCATGAATAGGAATGCATTACTGGATATTGCCTTTTGCTATGATCTATCTCAGGTCCGTCAGGAGCTACACCACAATTCAAGAACCTTCTGCGTCAATACTTGTCTTAGGACCACGGTCAGAGGTTACTGTGGAGGATACGCCAAATCTGGCAACCCACACTTGGTCTGTTCCAGGCGTGTTACACCTTTGACTGAAAATGGGACTGCCAAGTACTTGTTGGACTTTTAAATTACGAGATGGTTATTTTGAGATGCACCATATAAAGTTTAAGCATGATAGACCTAAATCCAGACATTCTACGGTTTTCCTAACGCAGGTCCTTGTACAATTTTAACAAGATCTGTTGCACCACGAGAAATGTTAATGGTCTGAATTTTTTTCAAAGCCACTGTACACATGTACATAACAAAGTTCTGACCAAGAAGTCTCGAAATGTTTATACTCGAAGACCATGGATAACACGCGACGCTAACATCTTAAACGTCGCATACCCAAAATTAGACGGCGATGTAACCTAACCCTGGTTTGACAAAGGTTCTAAAGGAGGACTTAGGCTAAAAAAATATTATAGCCACGTCTTTGATTACTAGTATCGAACAAAACAGGAACAAATGACGCACAGCACAGAACAGATAACAAAGAAAATGTGACGAACTCCTTTAATTATAGATCGATCAAGGTTGCCTCAAGACGTAAAGCCCCACATTATATTATGCCACTGAGGAAGCTAAATTTCGAGAAGTCTTCTGCGGGTTGGTTGGTAAAGGAAAAGAAATGGATATGCTAGTCCAAAAAGACTCGGGACTGGCTACTTCAGGACGCGTTATTGAGGTCATCTGTCAAGACAATATTCCGAATGATTTTCTTAGAAGGTACGCCGAGTGGGTTGCGTAATTGCTGGAAATTATTTTCCAGGTGTCGCTGGAAGAAGGGACTGTCCCAAACGAATGGAAATGCGCTCGTGTAAAACCGATACGTAAGGCAGAAGACTCGTCTTTGGTTTCCAATTCCACATTGCGGAAATACAGACAAAACACGAAAACATTTCCTGTGTCAGAAGTAGATTAGTAGAGATAGGATGCTCCAATGGGCTGCGTCGTACTTCCATCTTGTTCTACGGCACCGGCATTTTGTCAGCAGAAAACAGTGTCAAAGAAAGTCTGCAAACCCCACATATAGGCTGCTTGAAAGGCGTTCCCAGATGCTGTAATTGGGGAACCGAAAATGAAGATGCCGCAAGAGGGAAACCAACACATTGCAGAAATACAGACAAAACACGAAAACATTCCCTGCGTCAGAAGCGGATTAAAAGTTCAACGAGATCATACGTACGTAGCAGTTAGCCCTGATGGATTATTTACACATGACTGCCACGAAATCGGAGTGGGCAAATCAAGTGTCTTTTTTTTATATACTGAAGTGATTGACTGATTGATTGATTTAGATATAAAAAATACTGGATTTGTGTCCAGACTTCCTTCATGCAAATATGTGGAGGCGCCATTTCGTTTCCTTTGACAAGTACTTTAGCTCATAAACAGGGTATGTCCGATATGTATAACGTCAGACATGTCCAGTAGGGACCAAAATTACACCAAACAGCGAGGAGTTGTCAAGGCGAGATCTGTACACCAGTCAGTTTCGGTTTACGCTGCCTCACTGATCCTGCTGAGAGAATCGGACTGACATCGACAGCATCGGCCAAGATGGCGGAACGCATGGTGTGCCTGGCGGAACCTCGTTTTCGTTGGGATGTTCTGTATTTTCCTTCTGGCTTCTTTCGAGCTGGAGTACTGTGTGTGTTACAGACGGGAACTCTTACAGATGAAGTGAGCTAGGCTGTGGTCACATATACTGGACGTCTCAACTTACTTGGATCGAAAATTAGTGTAGTTGCCGCTTCCTTTGTTCCTGGAATGTTTTCGGAACGCAAGTGTGTTGCCTTCCTGGATTTGTGTTATCTTATTGTGATGCGTGTTCCCGTACTTACCTAGTGTGATTCAGTGCTATTTTCGTTCACATGAGTGCGTATATGATATGTGCACGATGTATTGTATTCCAATGTTGTGTTTGAAGCTCGGCAAGGACGCAGCGACTTGGTGGCACGGTACTGGTTGCTTAGACATGCAGTCTTCCGCGGTGGGCGTTAACTATGGTGTTCTGAGATTTAGAGGTCCGTGAAAGACCAGTCAGATGTACAGAATTAATCCGTCCACCGACTATTGTGGCATAGCTTACGATGATAATTGTCCCGTGACGTAAAACCACGAATAATGGAGTTATCAAATTGTGTTGTATTCTCCGTACATATACTGTGGCTAGGAAACCAGTCACCAATGGTTTGCTCATGTAGGAGTGCAGCTCACAAAAGGTCAACATTATGTGGGCCTTGTTTGTGCAGGGATATTGCTAGTGGGTAGTTTCATTTTAAATCGAACAACGTGTGAAAGTCGTATTTTTTAATTCGCCCAGAAAGAAATATATGTTAGAGGACAGCTCAAACGACGCAAATCGCGCCATGTGCGACGCTCGCGCCTGCAGTAGTTTCCGCGTAGGAGAGTGGGAAAGTCAGAGGCTGCTTGGGCGCGCTTTCTTCTGGACCGACTTTGACGGGATCTAGCACCGCTGACTTTATGTCTAGGAACTGGAGGTTTTTCGTGATTATAGGCTGCAGCATAGACACTGTCGACAGCCACCCACAGAACTCTGAGAGCCTCAGATTTTCTGTTAAAAAATGCCAAACTTGGCGTAAACGTTCAAAATGGCCAAACTTTGTTACCAATTTTCTTCATGAAGGAACGTCTGAGAACATCGAGCTTAGTGCCATTCGATAGGACGTTGAAAGAGCTTTCGTGCTGTATAGAATTCATTTTTCTCAGCCCAGTTGTTTTTGTGTTATTAGCTTGAGAATCACACATGGTCGGCGAAGATTGCCAGTGTTGCATCTCAATTTTCTCAAAAATGCCATCTTCGATTTCCTTGATTATTTTTTAAAAGGTGGCGTCATGTCTCTACTTTAGACACCAAGTGAGACAATCTTTTATTTTTGCCTGAGAGACGCGCAGCGATTTTTTTTTTTTTTGTCAGGCAGGGTGCATGAGGCTGGGGCCTTGCGCGCCCCAGCCACGAGCCTGCGACCTTCAACCTCTTCTTTGCTACAGGTGTCCCGCTGACGGAGAAATCAATGACCAAACTGTGTGAGCTTGTTGTAGTGTCCCCTGAGCATCACTTTTCGTTTACCCAATGGTCTCCCAGTTCCGTCAGGCTCATTCAAACCGTGGGAGAGTACATGAGTTGCCTGTGCGCCCTTGACGAGAAGCCGAACGACGAACATACCGACAAAGCAGTGAGAAGAAACGAAGCGCTTCGTAGAGATCTTTATCCACTGGTAACATCGTAGCTTTTGTTTCAGGTTGCCGCCAGTACCCCAGGCAGTGTTAAAGGCACATCCTTTTCATTGGTAAAAGAACGAAAAGCGAAAGTTTCGAAAAACGTAAAATATGCCAATTGCGAGACCCCTGCAGGTAACGGCTGCCACCATTGGATTAGCATCATCCGATAGCTTTAGACATGACCTTTCACATGATATAAAGTGACTGTGTTCAAGCGCATTCTTTGTCCGCCTAGTATCGCAAAACCACGAGTGGTACGCGAAAATTTGCACGTTCGATCTTGATTATTTCTAAAAAGCCGGAATATTTTTCACGATTTATTCCACAGGGGCAGAATTATGCCGGTACTTTGCGCTGCTGGTAAAGTACCTTTTCTCTTTTTGATTGAGACGTAGGGCTACCTTTCCGTAGAGCGATTTTTCCACACAAAGGCGCTCTTCGTATGTTTACGAGCGCTTTTTGCTTCGTAGTCTTTGCTTTGTAATTTAATGCCCAGATGTTGCATTATGTACTTACTTTGCGCTTATGGTACGTATGTTTATTTTTTCCTTTGGAGACGCAGGGCAATACTTTCGTGGGCGACTTGAACTTGCTATTACGCACTTTCATGGGAGTCGCATGCACGACGTGTGCGTATACGCACGTGCGCATATACACTATTCTCCCGTACACGTGCTTGAGGCAATGCACACACGCACGCTATGAGGTTGTCACAGGGGACAGAAAGTTACAACACCTGAGAATACAAATTTGTGGCCGCGTGGTTGCAGCCGCCTCTTAGCTTGGGCGCAATAAGTGATAGTTCCGCAGGTGTGCATGCTCTCTTTAATTAGTTTTATGCTCCATGGCGTTATTTCGGAACCACGACGAGTACTATATACAAAACCCGTAAGAGCGCTGTGATGACAATATGTTGCTGCTCTCAAGTATAACACGTTCGCCCTCACCGAGATGTGTCAGTGTCACCGTGGGAATCAAAATTTCCGACAGAACAACGCAGAACTAAAATCCCTCGCTTCCGGTAGCCGTAGGTACCTTAAACCATCAGTGTGGCCTTCAGTAGTCCTTCTGGCATCCATGCGCTTGAACCCAGTCATATCATGTGAAAGGACATGTCTAAAGCTATCGAATGATGCTAATCCAATGGTGGCAGCCACCACCTGCAGCGGTCTCGCAATGGGCACATTTTACGTTTTTCGAAACTTCCGTTTTTGGTAAAAGAACGTCTTTTTCCAATGAAAAGGATGTGACTTTCACACTTCCTGGGGGACTGGCGGCAACCTGAAACAAAAGCTACGATGTTATCAGTGGATAAAGATCTCTACGAAGCGCTTCGTTTCTTCTCACTGCTTTGTCGGTATGTTCGTCGAACTGGGGCTTCTCGTCAAGGGCGCACAGGGAACTCATGTACTCTCCCACGGTTTGAATGAGCCTGACGGAACTGGGAGACCATTGGGTAAACGTAAAGTGATGCTCTGGGGACACTACAACAAGCTCACGCAGTGTGGTCATTGATTTCTCCGTCAGCGGGACACCTGTAGCAAAGAAGAGGTTGAAGGTCGCGTGCTCGTGGGTGGGGCGCGCAAGGCCTCAGCCTCGTGCACCCTGCCTGACAAAAAAAAATCGCTGCGCGTCTCTCAGGCAAAAATAAAAGAGTGTCTCACTTGGCGTCTAAAGTAGAGACATGACGCCACCTTTTCAAAAATAATCAAGAAAATCGAAGATGGCATTTTTGAGAAAATTGAGATGCAACATTGGCAATTTCCGCCTACCATGTGTGATTCTCAAGCTATTAACACATAAACCACTGGGCTGAGAAAAATGAGCTCTATACAGCACGAAAGCTCTTTCAATATCCTATCGAATAGCACTAATCTCGATGTTCTCAGATTGGTAAGCAAGATCAGAAGCAAATTGGTAACAAAGTTTGGCCTTTTTGAACGTTTACGCCAAGTTTGGCATTTTTTAACAGAAAATCTGTGGTTCTCAGAGTTCTGTGGGTTGCTGTCGACAGTGTCTATGGTGCAGCCTATAATCACAAAAAACCTCCAGTTTCTAGCCATAAAATTAGCGGTGCTAGATTCCGTCAAAGTCGGTTCAGAAGAAAGCGTGCTCAAGCACCCTCAGACCTTCCCCCTCTCCTACGCGGAAACTACTACACACACGAGCGTCGCACGTGGCGCGATTTGCGTCGTTCGAGCTGTCATCTAACATATATTTTTTCTGGGCGAATTAAAAAATACGACTTTCACACGTTGTTCGATTTAAAATGAAACTACCCTAGTTTGTGTTGTCCACTACAACGGGATGATCAAGGATTTCTCGCTTTGATGATGTGCTTCACTTGGTGCTTTGGGGAATTTGAATATGAAGTGGTACGCTGTGAATGTCGTGTGGGATGGGATGGGATGAGGTGATGATGGAGATGATGACGGGATGAAGAGGCATGGCGGACAAGGCTGGCTCACATGATGGATTACGTTTATTAAATGAGATGATACAACTGTCGGTACTGGTGCCGGGTGACCAACTAACCAGCGGAGCGGGGGAGGGGGGGTTAAGTCAGACTCTCGGACGCCACCAGATGGTCAGATGCTGCAAGGACTAAAGAAGGCACTGACTAGCTGTACGCACACTAGAGGGAGGCATCGTGACTACTCACACCACAAACTATCCCTGATACGTCGGTTTCCCTGTCGTCTTCTCGGATGTCCCTAACTGGACCCACGGCCGGCTGCTGGGGGGTCCGGATGTCCTGTCTCCCTCCTCAATTTCTGTTTTCATATAGTGTTATAGTGTCTAATTGGCCCTAGATCGCGTATCTAGCATGCTGTCCATGGCTGCAGCACCTCAGAAAAATCCTGACTGTACCTTTTACGAGGCTACATAACAGATCGCCCCCATGCACGTTGAAACGGACCACTGTTCATGGCCACCACAAAAGAAATGGAGGTGTTGGTGCTTGTCCTGTTCAACACCTGCTCCAGAAGCACCTCTCAAATATTAAAGAAGGACAATCGTTGTATATCTGCATGAAAGCGTAAAAAAAGTATGCTTTGGTGGCATGCTCTCTGCGGAGTTTTATGAAACATGTGTTCTAGTTTATGTTGCGGGCATCATTTGTACATATTACACATACATTCGTTGACTCACAGAATTTTAGGTTGTTTATCGCCGCAAGACAATGTAATCCCACCTAATGCGTCGTGCTCATTGTTGTGTTTTGTGTTTCAGAGGATGCCCGCCAACAAAGTGTCAAACAACTGCTCGGTGAATGTCCTGTTATGAATGAAGTTCTACTTCGAGTTGCGAATATGCCCATCTTGACAAGCATGAGCGCAGCAGGCGTCATTTGTTGTCGTTTCTCATTATGCTCCGTATTGATTAATGGTGCACTCTTAAAAGTGATATTCACCATATAGCACGCTCATAGTCAACCATCATCCCCATTGACAACGTTCTCGCCCCTGATGAACCTATTGAGGAGCCTCTTCTGTGCCGTGCATAATGGCCACAAAATAGGCTCCGCCTCCCGTTTTCAACAAATCAGGGGCGAGAACGTTGTCATTCGGGATGATGGTTGGCTAGGAGCGTGCCTCCATATTGCCGCGTATCGGGGTTGTATATCGTATCATGTCCGGGAGAAATCGGGAGGATGTCGGCTGCTATCTTCTCAGTGTTTATATTCACCACTCTTAAAAATGAACTTCACCGCATAGCACGCTCCTAGCCAACCATAATCTCGAATGATATCTGCCGTGATTTGTTGAAAACGGGAGGCGTACGCCTTTTCTGTGACACTTATGCTGTTCAGAATTGTCACAGAAAGGGCGTACGCCTCCCGTTTTCAACAAATCAGGGCAGATAACGATATCATTCGAGATTATGGTTGGCTAGGAGCGTGCTATGCGGTGAAGTTCATTTTTAAGAGTGAAGGCATTTGTGCTTGTTTGTTCCCTGTTCGGTCACATAAAGCTTTTATTTTCTTTCTCGTTATGCAAGGGTACTTGTACCATCGAATTTACGGATATATTCGTCCAAAGACTTCTAATGAATGCGTTGTACTTCATTGCATTTCATTTCATTTTGCATGTACTCCCTGGACCTATCAAGTCTTCGAGAATCCTGCGAATGACGGAACTACAATTTCAACTAGAAGAATCAAGTGGCTTTTTCCGCTGTATTTTATCCCTGACTGGAAACATGACTACCCCTATAGATATTCAGTGACTGTGGTATCTTGATAGCATAGACATTTGAGTGGAATAATTACTGCTTTCAGCTGTCACATCTGCTCAGCAGATGTCACATTTCACCTTTATGGAGTAACTTATTTTAGCTAAGTTTCTGCGTGTTTTTGCCTCCTCGTATAGTTTGTATACTCTGTGTCTGAACTCTAAGCAAGCAAATGATTGCAGAAGGTTAAGACGCTCGATTTTGTATACTTAGATAGGTTCCAGACGAATCATTAACAGTTTTGTCCTTAATTGCATCTTAAGCGATTCCTGTAAGCAGGTCATCAATTGCGGCTCAAGGAGAACTCAGAATTAATCGAACGAATTAACGGGGATTTGGATTGATTGAAAATATTTTATTGAAGGCAAAAGAAAGCAACTAGTTTCTACAGGCAATAGGGGTACACTGCTCGCTTATTCACTGTACATTATTTCTCTATAATGTTATACTTACAACCTTAGTACTTAGCAATATAACTTTAGCACTTTAAGTTGCGGAATACCACTGAAACCCCACACAAGCCCGCGCTCCTTTACCCCGTCTTTGTGTATTTTTCTGTGTATTTCTAGAAATGTGTCACTGAACTGAATGAACTGTAGTGTGTAGTGAACTGTATGTGACTGATCACATAGTAACGTGTAGTTACTTTGTAATTCTGGTCCAGGAACTGTGCAGCCAATATCAAGACGAAATGGGGTCTTCGTGTGTTCCGTCTGTCCTTATGCTTCGAGGTGGATGTCCATCATGCGTAGACATGAAATGACGCACACAGGAGCCAAGCCGTTTATATGTGACATCTGCAAGAAAGGCTTTCCACAGAAGAGGAACTTAGTTAGCCACTTACGTGTTCACACAGGAGAGAAGCCTCACAAGTGTCAGCTCTGCTCAAGATCGTTCACGCACAAAGTGACAATGTTAAACCACATGAATACACACAGCAACATCAAACAACATGCGTGCAGTATCTGTGACAAGGCATTCAACGCCACGACGTCACTGTACCGGCACATGGCTGTTCACCGTGGAGACACTCGTTGTGTGATTTGTTCTCGCTCCTTCTCGAGCTATGGTCGTCTGGTGGAGCACATGATGCAACATACAGGCGAGCGTCCTTACAAGTGCGGTCTCTGTTCAACAACGTTTTGTAGGAAAGGCAGCCTTAGAAGGCATCTCCACCGTCACGTGAATAAGGCATCGTAATTATGCCACAGTTCATCTTCGGTACCTTCATTTTCTTTCTTTGTACGATTGCGAGCTGCAATATCGGATATTACGACCTGTACGTCTTATGTCGTTTTTTGTCGTTTTCCTAATTAAAATTGAATGAAAGATTCCGGAGCACTTTCTCTCTTTTAACTTTCTCGTCGTACATTAGCTGTCAGTTGCACAGCTTGACCTACAGTGAAGCTTTTGACTAAAGGTTCCATGAAGTTTACTCACTATGGCTTCTGTTTCACATTGTTACAGGCACATGGCGGCTAAACAGGTGCCAGTTTCAATAGAGAATGCTTTACTGACAGACAGCAAACAGAGAAAGAGCGTGTGCTGCCACTACGCCTATTACTCCTGTGCGTGATGCTAGGTATCCTGCTGCTGTAAAACCCTTTGTATTCGACAATGTAGGCTGGCACATTGAGCCTACCATGCAAACGTGTCTTAAAGCCACATGCCTTAGTTGAGGGAAAGCCCCGGCGCAGCCCCTGTTAACTCCGGTGCACCAATTCTGTATGTCTCAGATTTCTCGTTATGGTTTCCTTTGGTTGCTGTAAACCATCCACCCAAAATATACAGGGTGTTTCACCTAACGAGAAACAAATTGTATTAAGAAATCTACTTGTCTGAACACTATAGTGTGAATGCTCTTTATGTCTAGGGGGATTTTGTCATGACTTCTGAGCTCTTTTATCCAACTAATTCCCGATAATTTCAATTTTCCCAGTTGAACTTTGAGAAAAGAGGCGCTACTGTAGTTGACATTGAGCTGAATAGATGCTCACCGCTATCAATGCTATCATGCTATCATCTGCACAAACTGTAACATATGAGCTGCGAAATCACACTTCGAACATCGGAGTATAGCTATTATAGCAAAATGTGTTTATCACAAAAGGCGGCTGTCGGAGGACTCGCCAGGAGCTTCATGGGTCATATTTTCTTTGCAGCATCATGTAACCCATAGAATCAGGTAATATTTGTTGCACTGTAGAAGACCGTAGTGTCTTGGTCGCTTTCTTTCCTATGATGTTCTTAATGGTCCTGAGCGTTAAAGCGAAGGGGCATCCTTTTAGTAGTTGCACGTGTAGTGACCGTGAGCTCCCCAGACAGAACATTTTGTCCCATAATGTTCCCAAATCGATCATCCATGTCCGCATATTGGGCAATGTCCCTGGGAAGTCCCATACGGATATGAATGTCCCCCCTTCAAAGGCCGTGCTCAAGCTGTCCGGCTATGCTCCGTCCAGGACTGGAAACGGATGCACCTGCGCCTTGTCGCCTGCTGTCGCCACGGTCGTTGTACGTTGAGGTGCGATCATTGTGCAATCGAAACAATGCGGGAGGGCATAACCTCAATGTATAGTTTCGGAATTGAAATTCCAGTGGTAGAGGGATAGATTCAGATGATTTTTTTGCGTTTTTAAATTTATTTCGCAATGCGTCATGGTGGAATATGTTGAATGGGTTGGAAGTGCGATGATGGAGCGGTCTGGTATTCATCTCTGTGTCTCGCATGGAAATGTGGCTTGGAGGACCTGGTTTTGAATGTAATTGAACCGATGTATTGCGCCTAGAAACGCATACTTTGGTGAAATGATGCAACTATGCATCTACTATTTATATCCTGGATAGCATTTTGACAAGCGGAAGACTAACATGACTTAAGAGACATGAAAGAAGGTGTTCTCACTCAGCATCGCGCAAGCACAGGGAACCAACAGTTTTCTACGTAGAAAATAATACTTTGGTAGAATGATGCAACTGTGCCTCTTGTATGTATATCCCGAGGAGCATTTTGATAAAGGGAAACGTTTACGAGTTATGAGGCGTGACAGTTGCTGACCTTGCCCACGAAGAGCAAAAATTTGACCATCTCTTACGTACGCAGAGGCGATAGCGTACGATGTGCTAAAACTCTCTATTATGTATCTCGTACGATTGGTGTGGAAGGGGATCCATTATTGAGGAGGTGTCGCAAACAGCTCCTGCGCAGGATGACGCGTACCCTTGTGACACCAATGATCGTGATGTCGTTTCGTTTAAACCTATTACTTTTTTATTTTATGTTTGCGCCTCGAGTCATCTGGGGCTATGATCAGCGTGCGGACACGGACAGGTAGAGGAAGGACAGCAGGAACTAGAGGGATAGCATGCGTGTCATCAACGCCTGTACGCCACAGTAAATCGTTTATAATAAAACATTACGAAATCAACACTTAAGCTTCCACCCTTCAATTTAAATTTATTCAATTTACCTTATACATGTTTGGGCAAAGGAGCAAGAACCTGCCAACTGGCAACTTGACATGGCTCCACTGCCCACGGTTCGGAAGCAGCATTTCAGACAATGGAAAAAGTTTAACAAATGTCTAAAACAATAACTGGAATGTTACTTAATCAAGTATGCTACAAAGATTATACATGCAAATTAGAATACTCTGGTAGATGATAATACAAATCACTGGTTAACAAAAAATGTACGAAGCTCCTTTTTACTATGTCCGATTATAATGTTCCCACATATGGAATACCTATTTAGGAGCTTCGGGAGAGTAAAACAAAGGGTCTTCGCGACCCATTTTCTGAAATAAACCGCTTAAAAATACACGCCCTCAAAACAAACGGTGTTAAAATAAATCATGGTTAGGCTTAAGAAGGTAATGTTCCGTACGATAGTTTATGGGCGACACAATGTTCTTTTCGGCGGAACATGCTCTTATGATGTTTCTTACTCATGTTTGTACTGTTATCAATTACAACTTTGAATTTCGAAATATACAGTTTAAAAGTGATGAGGACCGTGCGCGTATGAATATAGGACACGCACTCTTGATCCTTGAGCCAGCTGAGCGCTGAGCTGTGAACGAGGCTATCAGGCTTCCGGGGGGAGGGAAGATGGCTATGGCGGTGTTGTGCACGGATTGCGCGGCGGCGGTCATTCGAGCTGGATGTAACCATGCCAGCTATCTGTTACACGACCAAAAAAAATAAAAAAATCGCCAGCCGTCAAATCAGAAAACACCCCGCCCCCCTAAATTAGATAGCAACACTGGCCACAGGTCAGATACAGACAGCCGGTCACATACTCCCGGTTGAACAAAATCCTCGTTCACAGTTCTAGCCCTGGCTAGCCCCAAGCGCGATGAGAGCACTACTATCCGCGGCGGACGTAGAGCTGTCTGCTGTCCACCAATCATGGACGGTGGATTTCAAGACATTTATTTCAAAACGTTTATTCTTCAAAGTTTATTTTTAGGAGTTTATTTCGACAGCGTGGATTTTATCCTGATTTATGTCGAAGAGTTTGTTTTGAAAGTTTGATCTTTAAGAGATTTATTTTTGAACGTTTTCTTTTTAGATGATTTATTTCTGCGTCATCCCCCATCAACAGCGACCTACGACTTCAAAGGAACTGTGTCGGTATTTGCCTGAATCGTTTCTTGCAAAGCAGCACCACACAGGTCGGTCACACACAGATGCTGACAGATGTACGCCTTGGAACGCAGTGCGAATCTCACTTCTTTTTCCAGAGGGGATTTTCTAAATTTAGAAATCACTTCCCACTGATCCAGTAAGGCCACAGAGCTAATTTGTTTTTTGCATGATCATCCATTATCACTGGAATGCTTCCTTCCATAGCTCTTTAACGTTATCATGCTGAGAGTGTTATATGAGCAAAAGTGGTCGACGCGTTGCTCAAAGAGTACGAGAGCATTAAAGGCATATGGAAGGGAAACAGACGAATGATAGCGTAAAATGTTTTGGGGGCTCTGTGGTCTTGTTGGATCAATGAGATATGATATATAAATCAAAAACTTCCCTCAGCAGGAGGAGTGGAAGCGACACACATTCGACAGACAGGAAATATTTCCTAGAAGGAAGACATGTCCTTGAATGTGAGGGGCATGGCGAGTAACAAGGCAACGACAGAACAACAACTAGCGTGGCTTCCATATCTCTTACCGATAGGGTGTATTTTTTTATATTGACTCGCGCGGGCAGACAAGCGTTTGTTCAGTGTAAACAATATTCTCAAGTAAGGGGAGAGGGTAGCATTTGAAGTTGTATTTAAAGCCCCAGGACAGATTTCGTCTTCCCAAGGTACCGACAATTTGGTTGGCTGAAGAGTGGGAAAGGAGAATTTGTGAGGAATCGAAAATGAAAAAAAAATTAAAAATAGCTATCTGGACCAGCCCGCTTTGTGAGGCACTCTCCGTCCGCTATCACTATCTCTGCATGACACAGCAGAGCCTGTCGCCTGCGAAGAAAAAATTTCCGCGACCAGATCGAGGGGTTAAAAAATTATACGAAGGCGATATTCGTCCCTTACAACTATGGCTACAGCGTGCACCGGTTGCCTCGTGCGATGCGAACTCCACAAGCCAACTCGGCCAGCTCCTATTGAGTTCGTGTAAACGCGGCTGATGTGTTGAAGAGATGAGTGCGAACCTCCCTTTGTGCAGTACATTCCCCGCTAGTGGGTGCAGTGAAGTCGCATCGGTAACAGACCGTCTAGGCCAGGGTACTCTGAGAACCTACGTGTGTCGTTTTCTGTGTCCGTGTCTCTCGGTCTTCTTCATGGATATATACTAGCTAGCCTGCACCCTTTCCCTTGTTTCTTCAGGGTACTCAAGCTCAAATCGAGTCGCGGACAGCATTGACGCTTGGATGACATCATGGCGGACCGGACAGAAAAGAAGTGACGAAATTATCGCAAAATATCCCAGCATAAAAAATGTGCGAAGTAAACAGGCGCTGTATATTGGACATGCGGTGTATGTACAATTAATCACTAAAAACTTCATTTAACACACGAACAGAAATAAGCAAGCTGCCCTTCCGATTCGGGCACTGATAATTTGAAATACGTTTCACGTTCTTCGTATATAGTTCTTCACGAACAATTATCCCAACTTTTAGGAGCACTGAAATTGTCTATTTGCACACAATAGTGTTGCCTTTGCTTACGTTTTAAATGTGGAAAAAGAAAAATCTGAGAAAGAGCAAAAATTAAAAGTGTAATACAATGACACGTGTACACCAAGTGTTCCATCTCTATTTTCTTCCTACGATACGTTCGATGCACGTACTAACCGAAAGAGCTGCCCTTCATCGCATTGCACAGTAGTAGACCCTGACACATCACCTGACTGCAGTTTTTCTTCCTTGAGCATGGAAATGATCGGAATAAAATATGACGGGAGAAGTAGAAATTACGGTTCTGAGCCCTGTGATACATATTCGCACAAACAGTTTGAGCGTAGCGCGCTATCCTGGAGCGCGAGGGAGCTTTGAATCTCGCGGCAGAAATGCCCCCTCACACGCGGACGTCATATGGCCGCGCCGTCTGTTTCTTTCTTTTTTGTTATTTCTCCGGCGTCACGGCGCCGGGAAGCCGACCGTGCAGGAAGCGTTGTTGTTAATCGGACGTCGTGGAAAGGACAGGTGATGAACTGAACACTCTTTAGACGACACGTCTGCTCTTCTTGACGAAGCGTTTTATGAAATTGGAGCCTAAGCTCCGCTAGCTTCGATTTCGCCACACGAATGTACCAGAGGCTGGTGAGTGATGCTGCTAAGTGTGAACGAACATTCGGATTGAAATATAGTGCTTCTTCTTGGTTACAAATACAGTCATGAAGACGCGGCGCAGAGACCAGTGTTTTCACTTGAAGAGGTCGTCGACCATCATTACTTCTCCGTGTTGTGGTCAACACTATAGGCTCTGAACCGCATGGACACTGGCATCTCCGAGGCGCAAGAGCAGACCGATGAATGCATAGCTGTGTAACGTTGCGCTTACCATATCTTACTGATACCAGGAGCGCAACATCTCCACAAGCACAACAACATGAATACCAAAATAAAGTAAGTAGAATTCATATCTGCTAGCGATCTGTGGGAAACCCCAAAACACATGGCCAAATAAGCATTTTCTTTTTTGAATGGTCATACGCAGCATACAACAATGGCACATGGAATAAATCTGCAACTGACAGGAATGTATTTAGTCGTATCATATATATGCTGCACATACGTACAGGCACAATCAGTGGCGTATTTAGGGTGTGGCAGGTGTGGACAGGTGCCATGGGCGTCAGGTGAATAGGGGCGCCATTATGTGGTCGGGTGTGAATGTGCCAGGTTGGGCACTCAACCTGGCACATTCATAAATGATCTGAAGCACCCACTATTAGAGAGGTTGTAGTGTGAAACCTAGTGCGGACCACACGAAAACGCATCCCCAGGGACATCGTGTTAACCATGTTGCTATGGGCGCAGGTAGCTCTAGATACGCCACTGGGCACAATACTGTTCACTAATTACACCTCAGCACAATCGTAACAGAAACCACAACCGCGTACGATCCACCTCAACCCGGGCCGTCACGTCAACACAGAGGCTTAGCCACACCTTTTACCCTGCCCGCAGTCTTCTTTTATGCACAACGTACGAGACAAATCGTGTAAGAACGCAAGTGAATGTGAAACGCAAATAAATAGAAACATTTTCAAACAATTGTTTTTTCTTGTTAGCTATTGATGGTTTGCATACTCTTGCTTTCCCAGCCTCTGTATTACAAGTGTTTTTCTCCTTGCATGCCCAGAGCTGTCCTAACTTGCCCAGACATGCCATGATGACGTCACAGCTGACGTCACAGGATGTCCGGAACTTGTGGTCATAGCTGGGATGCTTTGCAACCTGCCTCTGTGCTCCGTCGCCCGGCGATGGTCAGCGGCCTTTCCGGGCCGCTTCCTTCAAGATGGCGTCATTGATCTTCAACTAAACTCCTTCTCTCCACTCTATCTCTATCTATTTTTTTATTTTTTATGACCACGTTTATCCGGAAACGCACAGGGTGGTCTGGACACTAGTTAGACGCTCCCCAATTAGTGTGATGACTCATTGGATGATGCTGATTAATGTGGGGGGTCCCAATTAGCTCTAATTGCTAATTAATGGCGTCCAGAAGCCTTGTAGCGTTTCCGGATAAGCGTGGTCAGTACTTACTACTAACAACATGGATACCAAAATAAAGTCAGTAGAATTGATATCTGCTAGCGATCTGTGGGAAATCCCAAAACACATGGCTAAATAAGCATTTTCTTTTTTGAATGGTCATACGCAGTATACAACAATGGCACATGGAATAAGTCTCCAACTGACAGGAATGTATTTAGTCGTATCATATATATGCTGCACACACGTACAGGCACAATACTGTTCACTAATCGAAACAGAAACCACAACCGCGTACGATCCACCTCAACCCGGGCCGTCACGTCAACACAGAGGCCTAGCCACACCTTTTACCCTGCCCGCAGTCTTGTTTTATGCAAAACGAACGAGACAAATCGTGTAAGAACGCAAGTGAATGTCAAACGCAAATAAATCGCAACGCCCCACCCCCGTCTCAGTCGGTAAGTCGCCACGATTCCGGAGCTAGCAGACGATTCTGGCGGGGAGCGAACGCTGCCGGCAGCCAATGGAAGTGGTCGGCCGCCTGACGTCACCACACGCCAGACTCGGCTTGGGGGAGACTGTCGCCGCGGAGCGCATTCTTGCAAACTAATTTTCTCAAGAAATTCGCGCTTTTCGAAGGAAATATTTTGCGTGACAGTTTATGAAGGTAGTACGTTCATATCAAGCGGCGAAAAAATATATGTTCCAAATAATTTCCGTCTAACTTAATTCTTCCGTGTACCACCATTGTCCAAGTATGCTCAAAACCTGAATCTGTCTTCCAGAACTCTTCACCAGCCAAGTGCCTCACCTTTGTAGACCAAATCTGGGATCGACGTATCGTACTACTTTCCTTATTGAATACAACAAGAAATATTGCTTCATAGCGTCTTTTGTGCACTGAGGTATACTGGACCCCAGTTTACATGTCGAATTTCCCCTACCATAATTACCATTTTGTTTGTTGTTGTTACTGTACCGTTTGCCAGCGATATTTTCAATGCGCAAAAGCATGTGCAGATTCTTTGCGTGAACGCATTTAGCCTGAGTTTCGCGCAGGGAGCATTTCGCGCAGCAGGGGCGTAGCCTGCTTTTCATCTCTGCTGAAATTCCAGCGTGAATCTTAACTGCCGCTTAGTTGCAGTGTTCTTCATAAGTGTTGCTCCATTAGCTCACGGATGAAAAAGAAAGAGTGGAGGTTACTTTGGGAACTCCGGGATGTGCTCACATAGAACATGGTTTGCACATAACAGCAGAAGGTGGAAAGAATTGTGGTATTTTGGGCTCCTCGGTTAAAGCTAACCGTTACTCTAATGTTGGCTCAGCCGTTTTGCAAACCTATAGCCTGATCTTCAGGACATAGGTACACGTATAGCGCGAATTGGCTTCAGGCAGGGGTCGTGCCTTTCCAGTTTGTACTTTCCACATTCATTTCATAATAATTTGCAGACTTATGCACTGGAAAAGAAAATAAATAAAGGACCCTCGGAAGAGAGGAAACGCGCTCAGTCAACTGTGAGTGAATGTAAAGAAAACAAAGTAGATGTTCACCAGGTGAAGCAGTGAGTGGTTTTGGCGGTAGACTATACCAAAATTCAACGCGCGTACACTTTTCCTCGACTCTTATTGTTCTTCCTCTTAGTTTGTTCGCATCGATGATGACACGAGGACAGGGCAGATATACTTCAAAAAAGTACTTCAGTGATTATTATATTGTGCCTCCTGAAAAGTTAAGTCGGTAATTTTAGTTATTTTTGATCATGAGAGTGAGTGCCATTTGATTCATAAAACTTTACGGCTTTACGGCTTTCTTAATGTTTAATGAATTACATGCATATACATGATGCGCACTACCAAAAATATAACGCTAACAACAACTCGAGCGTGTAGGTTGTAGCGGCGTAGTGAACGACACGGAGAGAGACGCCATGCATGATCACTTGTCTGTGTGTATCGTTCCAAGAGCAAAATGGATAGACACAGACTTGTTAAAACAAATCGGACGATGAAATATAAAGTATCAATTCATCATAGCTTTTCTAGTCTTTGTCGTACTTCTCTGAGAAATAATCTCAAATTTACTATGTAATTCATTTACAATTACGAGACCTACAAAAATGCTTCTAATATTTCACTAAACCGAGAAACGGTATCTAAATAGAAATAGTTATTCAGTTACTTTTACCTCGTTTCTTAACACCCCTGCATGGCGAGCTTTTTGTGTTGAGCTCAGGAGACCACATCCCTTCAAA
The DNA here is from genome assembly GCF_037126465.1 of Ornithodoros turicata. Classification (NCBI taxonomy): domain Eukaryota; kingdom Metazoa; phylum Arthropoda; class Arachnida; order Ixodida; family Argasidae; genus Ornithodoros; species Ornithodoros turicata. Next base: position 13,559,199 of record NC_088207.1, read on the forward strand.
TAGCTCCATGAAAATCAAGCAGCTGGATGCGATAGAGTTTATCTCTGGCGAAGGATAAAAAATACTTATGTCAGACGAGCTTTATCAGACCATAATACCGGAAAGGATGTGTATGACGACCTCAATGAATTTGTGCAGGGATGAGAGGACGTGGGGAGAGTTCATCTTCGATACGCCACGTGGTGGCTTCAGGCTCGACTAATCTGACTTGTCTCTGAATCTTGCTCGTGGTAAATTAGGAAACCTTAACCAGAGTTTGAGGCTTCATGAATAGGAATGCACTACTGGATATTGCCTTTTGCTATGATCTATCCCAGGTCGTCAGGAGCTACACCAAAATTCAAGAACCTTCTGCTTCAATACTTATCTTAGGACCACGCTCAGAGGTTACTGTGGAGGATACGCCAAATTTCGCAATCCACACTTGATCTATTCCTGGCGTGTAACACCTTTGACTGAAAATGGGACTGCCAAGTACTTGATGTACTTTCGCTTAATTATCGCTTAACGCTCTTTAAAGGGTCTCTCACCAGAACCTGGTCAATGTCTTTGTTTGTATGGGTAACGAACCTACATGGTGCCTCCAAGTTACAACTGAAACGTTTCCTCTCCGCGAAGCCGCGAACTATTCCAAACAAGTAGCCGAAAAGCGGTTTCGATTTCTGCCCTCAACTCGTGCGATCAGCGCAAAACTCTAGCTATTATGCAGTGGGTTTCCCATGTGTATGACGTCAAACGCCCGCGACGTTTATTGGTGGAAAGTCCACACCAGAAGTTCGGGTGGTTTCCGCAACTTCTGTATTGCTGGGCGCTTTTTCAATATGGACGTGGAAGCGCAGCGGCGTCGACAAGTCAGCTTTTCAGTCAGAGAGGTGGTGGGGGTGGTGAAGATGAAAACTGCTCGCCGTGGTTGGCCACGCTGGAAGCGGGCAGCGTCACGACTAAAACGCAGAAAAAAAAAAGATAAAAATGAAACCTACACTACACTATAAGCGCGATATAAGCCGCGTTTCCTTTAGGAAGGCGACCAGAGCAGCAGTCCGGCGTCGTCGCTCGCCGGGCGAGTTGCCACCAAAGATGATGTCACAGGTAGACATGCTGGGGTCAGTGTTGAGCAGCTGTCTGCGTGCTTCGTTGTAGGTGGGACATTCGAGCAGGATGTGACTTATGGTTTCCGAATTTGAAGAGCATTGTCGACATAGTGGTGTCGGTGTAAGTCCGAACCGATGAAGCCAGCTGTGCGTGAAGGCGGATCCTGTGCGGATTCGGTGAAGGAGAGTGGCTCTGCTGCGGGTGCATGACAATAGAGGAGGGCGGGCGTGGGATATTGCACGTCTGGTGGCTGAACTGGATGTCTGTATAAGGGATCTGGCGGTTTTCCGGCGGCATTCTTGCGGGATAGGAAAGAGCCTTGAGGGTAGAGAGTGAGCTGCCCTGGCAAGTTTATCAGCGTGTTCATTGCCTGGGAGGCCAACATGTGCAGGAATCCGTTGTAGGGTAATGTTTATTCCTTGCTTCTGGGCAAGCTCTAACGCACGTCGGGTGCTCTTCACCAGTACTGAGTGATTGTCAACTTCCGATAACTTATGAAGTGCAGCTGAGGAATCGGTGAGTATGACCACTTGATTAAGCTTATGAAGAGACGAAGCGATGGAGGCGTGTAGGATGGCACATAGTTCAGCAGAACTAGATGAGATGGTGTGGGAGTCAAGTCTTGAAGACCACTGCAGGTTGTTAGAAGGAACAAAGTAGGCGCTAGAGGCAGAGTCTTGAGATATCGAGCCGTCGGTATAGATGAGACTGTGACAGCTGTAGTGATTAGAAATGTGGTCAAGGGCCTTGTGACGTGAGACGACTGCTGGCGCATGCTTTTTTCCTTGAATGCCCCGTATGGTGGTAACTGTGTTAGGGAAGAAATCTCTCCAGGGCGGTGAAGGCGAATTTTCGGAGTCTTGGGGAGGTTGCAGTTTGAAATTTTTTCTGAGGTAGAACTTTCACAGTTTTCCGATGTTCGTGTTGAAGCAGCTTTTGATGTGATTTATGACAGAAGTGGCTGACTGAGTGAGCCGAAGCCTGTCGAGAACTTCATAGAGACATCTCTCGGCGTGAATGCGTACTGGCCATTCTTCTGCTTCTAGAAAGGTTTCCTAGATGTCAGACGCCCGCGGAAGACCCAGAGCGATGCGTAGACCAGTTCGATGTAGTCGTTCCAGGCGCTGCCAGTTGGTGGGAGAGGGATCAATGAAGGAAAGAGTGTAGTTCATGCGGCTTAGTATGAGCGCTTTGTATAGTGAAAGCATAGACCGAGGATGATTGCCCCAAGACTTGCCACAGAGAAGTTTTAGAACATTAAGGAGCGGCTGACAGCTGCGTACCATGTGGTCTACTTGGTGGGTCCATGACAGGTGGGAATCAAAGATGATGCCGAGGTAGCGTGTCTTGTTCACACGTGGAATGGAGATTCCTTGGAGGGAGAGTGCAGGAAAGCTATTTGGGATATGTTTTCCATTGGGGGCGCAGACGAGAGCTACTCATTTTTCCGGTGAGAGACTGAGGCCTTTAGTGGCGAGGGAGCTTGAAATGTGATTTAGTGTAGCTTGAGCAGAAGCTTGAGCTTGCCATGAAAGAGGAGGCAGATGTCGTCTGCATATATTAGATATTCTGCGGTGTAAAGAGTGTCGGGAGCGTTGAGATGAAGGTCGGAGAGTGCAATATTGAAAAGGATGGGGGAGAGAACTCCGCCTTGTGGAACTCCTCGGGTGAGAACACGTGATGAACTTACTTGCCCTTCGATTGCAACAGCTATTGTACGGCTTTCGAGATATCCTTGTATGAAGGCACCGAGCCTGCCTGTGATGCCAGATTGTTGTAGAGGGGTAGTGATGGCTTCATGTTTAACGGTATCAAACGCTTGTTTGACGTCGACGAACGAGACAAGAGAGATACGGTCCTTACAAAGTGCCTGCTGTATTGCTGCGGTGAGTTGGATGAGAGCATCAGTCGCTCCCCGATGTCGGCGGTAGGCGCACATGTGGTCAGGAATCATGTGGCGTTGTTCAAGAGCCCATATCAGCCGTCGTTTTACCATACGCAGGAAGTGAGTGTAATGGGGCGGAAGTTCTGTAATTTTGAGGTTGGTTTACCACGTTTGGGGATGGGAATGACAGTGCCATGTTTCCATGAGTCAGGTAGGTCACCGGAAATCCAGATCGAATTATAGAAATCCAGTAGCTGGCGATGGTTGGATAATTATTGACGTGAGGAATAATATGAATTTATGTGGCTGTGAATAGACCTTGGGTTTTTGCTCGTTGTGAGGCGCTAAAAATGTGTGAGTGTGCGTGCGCGTTTGTGCAGCTGGGTCCCCACTTGACAAGTAAGTTCATTGTGTTTGACTTCAGTGATATTGCCGATATTGCCGTATATTATGCTGACTGTGATTTTTTTTTTGTTTGAAAAATAAGGTTTATCGCATTTTCAATAGAGTAGACTGCGTTACACATGATATATGCTTTCTCCAAGCAGCGTGCTTTATTCTTATCGAATCACTCACGCCTGTATAACAAATTCAGAAAGCAGGTGTGTTCCTCAGGTTGTGTGTTTGCCACACAAGCTTAATTTTTGCGAATATTGTGTTATTCTGTTTAATAATTTTCTGGTGGTAGAAAATCTGTTTCGTCATGCTTGACACTTTGCTATTCGAGCAGAAGTGCGTGTAATTTCTTATTTTTCACTGTCGCTCGTTGTGTCTGTGTTGTGTGTGTGTGCAACTGTGACCCCACTTAACCAGTAAGTACATTGTGTATGCCTTTTCGTGTGACTCGAGTGATAAATTTATGTGGTATTGCATGAAATGTTGGTTTAAAAATAAGGGTTGTTGCACTTGCATAGCAGGTGGCTTCTTATTGTAATTTTCACCCGTAAAAAAAATCAGCGTATATCGTATTATGCTGCGCGAGTAGAAGTGATTTTCCCAATTCGATTTGTGTACCCTTGTCCTGTGCTCTCTTTTCACAGGGACAACGCGACTGTGTATGTAGCATTATGCAATAATAATCTGATAGCAGAAATGAGTGCCTTTTTCCCCGTTTATTAGCATGTGCCTCGGTTTTTTTTTTTTTTTTGCAGTTATAGCTATTCAGGCAAAAGTACGTGTAATTTTTCATGGCTCTTTTCTTCTTTGACTGCTAAAGCAGAAGAAAATCAGTTGGTAAAGCTGAATAGTGTTCTATCACGTTTTTGTTTGTTTGTTTGTTAGATTTTGTTGGGTGCTCGATATATTGATGAAGTAAGCAGTGCTTAATCTTGCAGTTATGGGTATTTGAGCAGAAATGTTGGTGTCTGAGCCTGGAGTAGAGATTCCAATAAAGCACCTCTCCTTGTGCATTCCTGAGCTGCTGTGTGCGCGCGCGTGTGCTTTTTTCCTGGTTTGTGACGTCATCATGGCATGTCGGGGCTTGTTTAGCAGTGTTACAATTTTACCCGCCGCTAGTGTCTTGTTGTTATCTTTTGTTAACTGCGTAGCGATGTGTGGTGACTCTGCGATTATTCCTGAGGTCTTAAGCCTTTTCCCTCATCGTTTAAGTGAATTTGTGTACCCTTGTCCTGTGGTTTCTTTACGCAGGGACAATGCGACTGTATGTAGCATTATGCAATAATTATCTAATAGTAGAAATGGGTGTCTTTGTCACAGTTTATTAGCGTGTGCGTCGTTATTTTATTTTATTTTTTTTCTCTTATAGCTATGCGAGCAAAAGTGCGTGTAATTTTTCGCTGCTCTTTTCTTATTTTCTCTACTTTTATGTAGAAGAAAGCCTCCTGCGTAAAAGCTGAATAGTGTTCTGTCAGTGGAAGTGGGGTTGTTTGTTTGATTTTGTTGGGTGTTCGATATCTTGATAAAGTAAGCAGTGCTTAATCTTGCAGTTATGGGTATTTGAGCAGAAATGTTGGTGTCTGAGCCAGGAGTAGAGATTCCAATAAAGCACCTCTCCTTGTGCATTCCTGAGCTGCTGTGTGTGCTTTTTTCCTGGGTTGTGACGTCATCATGGCATGTTGGGGCTTGTTTAGCAGTGTTACAATCTTACCCGCCGCTAGTATCTTGTTGTTATCTTGTGTTAGCTGCGTAGCGATGTGTGGTGACTCTACGCTTATTCCTGAGGTCTTAAGCCTTTTCCCTCATCGCTTAAGTGAATTTGTGTACCCTTGTCCTGCGCTTTCTTCACTTAGGGGCAATGCAATTGAGTATTTAGCATTATGCAATAATTATCTGATAGCAGTTGATGGTAGTTTGTTAGCATGTGTTTAATTTTTGAGGTCATAGCTATTTTGCTATTTGAGCAGAAATGCTGGTATCTGAGGGTTTAACGCTGAGGGTAGAAATTCCTGTCTGAGATGATTCTGCATTTCACTGCAATTTGTTTCTTTTAAGTAATATTATTGAAATTCCACAGCCACTGTGAACAAAAAGGGATGGTTGTGTGCCTGCTCACGAAAGCAACTTGCATATCGGAATGACATGTGATGAGAGCGAACTTTGCGCTCAGGTACGGCAATGATGTAGGCGGACGTAGCATTACGTGAAGCCAAGGGCAAGCTGCGACCTTGAACATGCAGAGCAGGTTATTTTTAGGCTATGACGACTCGCCGCACCCGTGCATGTTGGGGCATGCAGCGAGGTCGCCGCTATATAAATGGGGAGGATGTGTAAAGAGGCAACAGTCTTCGCGTCACTTCGGGAGTGTGCGGAGCTCGCTTCAAGAGTGAGTATTTTTCATCCACGCTTTGTGGTGCACGTTTTCTTAGTGTTTCTTCTTTTTTTCAGTGCCTAGATGCGTGTTCTGCTTTTTTGATCCTCATGATATCGGGGATGATGAGCCATTGGAAGAGAATTCACCATCTTCTCCAGACATTTCACCTGCCACATTGCATGCTCACGTCGAGCAATCACATCCCTATGTGGACATTTCTTAACTGCCTTTCTTTCAAACTGATAGCGCATTTCGAGGTATCGTCAAAGCGTTTGTGCTATTGGCATCTGTTCACGATCAGGGAGTAGAGGACTTGCGACAATATTTAATGAACCACCTGCACAATATAATTGCTATTTTGCGAGCGCAAAGAATACCCTTTAGGTTTTGCATTTGTTCTGACGTTCTAATGATGAAAGAAAATCGAGGGGATGTAACCGCGCACATAGCTCATTTTATGGCGCTTGCTCGCGAAGTCCACAGCGACGGAGCTATCGCAAATACTTTGATGGATGTGATTCAGGAGTCCACCGGGCGCATTGAAAATTACCAGCGCGAGGGTAGTGGGTTTGTATCCACTGACGTCCAAAAAGTTCAAATGTGTATTTCTGCTGTGAAAACTAAAAAATTCGGGTGCAATGGGGTACTTCCCACGAATCTGGCTAAACGCAGGAACGTGTTAACGAATATCCATTTACCAGCACGCAAGGAGGGCGAATGTTTTAAATACAATACCCTCACTCTCCTGCACCCACAGGAAAGGAATTCGTGGAAAAAATGTGAAAATTATGCAGTAGATTACTGGTGGCCAAGCCACTTCCCCGTTTCATTTTCTGATCTGGACGAATTCGAAGACAAAAACAAGATATCCGTTTACGTGCACGAGTACGTCGATCAGGGAGTGCACGTGTCGCGACCCCCAAGACTCGAGTGTGAAAAGAAAATTCACTTATTGGCTATAGATGAACATTTTTTTGGAATCAAGTCCCTCGAACGATTACTGATGAGGGACAATAGGTGTTTCGTATGCGAACGTTGCACGCGCTCTTTTAACGTGGAAAAGAGCATGGCGAAACATCGTCGCCTGTGCGCGGACGTGAACGAAATCTTATTGGAATTTTGCGAACCTGGCAAAAATTTTGTAGAATTTAATAAAATACAGTACAAGCAGCAGTACAACTACGTCGTCGCGTTGGACACGGAGAGCGTACTCGCGCCCAGTGGTGTTGGCATGCAGCGTCACGTCACCTCTAGCTTCTGTGCCGTGCTCCTGCGCACCCACGACTCGAAGGTGATGCGCGTCAGGACGCACCACGGTGAAGATTCCGCGCGGCAGTGCGTGAAGGCTTTGATGGAAATGCGGGACGAGATGGTTGCCCTGAATGCCTGCCCCGCCACAATGGTGCTGAATGATGAGCAACGCGGGCCGAGCACAGAGCTGCCACCCATTGCGCGTACTGTAAACGGGAGTTCACGCGAGATCTACCTCGTGTCCGTCATCACGACCATTCCAAGCGATGTACTACCGGGGACACAAATTACATTGCGACGCTGTGCAGCCCCTGTAACGTGGCGTGCACGACGAGAGAAAAATTACCGATCATGGTGCACAATCTGGCCTACGATTTGGCCGGACTGCTGCGGGAATTTCACCTTCTCGGGTGGAAGCGAGCTCCCTTCATCGTTGCCAGTTCCATGGAAAAAATTGGATCGTTCGAAATTAGCACCTTCCTATTCAGAGATACCATGCAGTACCTAAATTCGTCGCTGGGAGAGCTCGTGGAAACCGTCAAATCCATGGGGGGCGCAGAGGCGTTCCAGTGCCTGAAGCAGGTATTTGGAAACGACTACGAAATTCTGCTTCGTAAAGGTGTATTCCCATACAGCCACATTAATTCTTTTGCGGTGTACGACGAATTGGCTCTGCCGGCAAAATCTGCCTTCCGAAATGATCTCACTGGGGAGGATATAAGCGAGGAAGACTACCAGTATGCGTTGCAAGTATTTGAATATTTTGGATGCTCGAATCTGAGGGATTATAATGCACTGTACCTGAAAACAGATGCCCTATTACATGCTGATGTAATGCAGCACTTTCGACGACTGTGCTACGACGCGCGTGGATTGGAATTGCTTCATTGTGTTTCTCTGGCATCCTATTCGTGGCAATGTGCTCTAAATTACACGCAGGCAAAATTGGAGTTAATCATCGACGAGGACATGTACAGAACCATCGAGTCGGGTGTTAGGGGCGGGCTCTGTCAGGCGAGCAGGCGTCATTTGCGGGCTAACAACCCTCTATGTAGTGGCTATGATCCCGAAAAAGAGGAGGTGTACATATCATACATAGATTGCAACAATCTTTACGGATTCAGTATGGTAAAGCACCTCCCCGTCGGCGATTTCGAGTGGGTCGAGGATTTTAGCTCCGTGGATTTTATGCGTCACCCCACTGATTCGGAGGTGGGGTACGTGTATGTGTGCGACTTGGAGTATCCAAAATCTATCCATGCTCTAACGCGGTACTTCCCACTGGCTCCCGAGAAGGCTGTGGTCCCGGAGGAATGGCTCTCGCCATTCCAGCGAGGTCTTCTCGAAGAATTAATGTATCAGCCAGCTAACAGCAAAAAGCTGTTGCTGATGTGCAAGGACAAGGTCGAGTGCGTCGTTCATTACGCACTGCTCGCACTCTACTGTAGATTGGGCATGAGGGTGACAAAAATTCACCGAATCCTAAAATTTCGTCAGGCACCATTCCTGCGTCACTACATTGAGGACAATGTTGCCAGGCGCGTTGCCTCAGGCACGACGTTCGAAAAAAATTTCTATAAAATCTCAAATAATGCGGTCTTCGGAAGAACGCTTTTAAATAAATTTAACATGAGAGATATTCGAGTAGCCTTCGATGAGGAGACGGCGAGTCGCCTCGGGAGTCGGGCACAATGCGTGCGAATGGAAATTTTGTCCCCTGATTGTGTCATGTACGAAATGCGCAAAAGAAAAGTGCGATGTGATTTCCCCTTGCAGATTGGCTTCACGATTTTAGAACTGAGTAAATTAACGATGTACTCGTTCTACTACGAAACTCTGCTGAGCAAGCTCACTTGTCCGGTGATTACCTGCTACTTTGACACGGATTCTCTGATCCTCGGCCTATTCTGCAAGGATTACGAAGATCAGTTACGTGTGATCGCCGACGACCATTTAGACGTGTCTTCCTTCGATCGGCGTCATCCACTGTACAGCGAGAGGAATCGTGGTAGGCTTGGTGCATTCAAAAGTGAAACCGGTAGCATACCCATAGAGGAAGTAATATGCTTGAAAGCCAAAATGTACTCCGTCAAACTAGCTGGGGGAAAACAAATTGCAAGAGCTAAAGGGGTCAAAAAGAACATTGTGCGCAAACACCTCCTCCATGATACGTACCACGATACCCTATTCAAGCACACTAGCGTATCGCACGAACAGGTGTCAATAGTGGGAAAGAAACAGTACATGTACACCATCAGAAATGTGAAAAGAAGTCTGATGGCGTACGACGACAAACGATACCTCTACAATGACATCGACTCCTACCCATACGGAAGCTGCGAATATGGTAAGCTTGAGTGTATGACGGAGATAGCGTGATTTAACTGGGCATTCTTTCTCTCCTCAGATAATGCAGAGGATGAGAAGGAGTAGCGTCAGTTGGACCAGTGGAAGGATATGGTAGCTCGTTCTCTTCTCGCTCGTCTCATGCACGCTGGCGCTGGACACCTGCAACTGAAGACGCATGAAGCTCGAGAAGGATAAGCACACCTACCCGCTTGAATGCCCTGGTGTTATCTTCACTATCACAGATTGATATGTGGTACCTATGCGGTCCAACATTAAGCTGGACAAGAACGCTACTGGATCGCTACGCACGTGCCTTCAACCACTGGACGTAAGCGTCCAGTGCGCGTGGAATGTGTCAACTCACGGAGGATGAAACTTTTCTTAGCCGCTGTCCCAGAGACACCTACATGATTCGTCACTTCCGAGGAACCATGCCCAGCATCAAAGGAATCAATCTCTCCAAGACAGCCATGATGTACTCAATAAACGTTGCAATGTATTCCTTTTGTTTGTCTAAGATAGAGCTGTAGCGGGGTCACTGGGTTGGCCGATCAGAGTAGTAAGTACTGACCACGTTTATCCGGAAACGCACATCTTCGTCTGGACGCCATTAATTAGCAATTAGAGCTAACTGGGACCCCCCACATTAATCAGCACCCTCCAGGGAGCCATCACACTAATTGGGGAATGTCTATCTCGCGTCCAGACCAGTTGTGCGTTTCCGGATAATCGTGGTCATAAAAAATAAAAAAAATAGGCAGAAAATAAAATAAAAAGAAAGAAATAGAGTGGAGAGAAACAATTTATTCGAAAATCAACGATGCCGCGGCGAAGCCGCTCCGCAACACCCCAGTGACCAGCGTCCGCCATGTTGGTAGTTTGCACCCAGCAGTTGCAGAGATCGACGACAGGTGGCCACTTAGTTGCAAGGCATCACACCAGATGGCGCCACCATCATAGCTCTAGACGAGAAAGACAGAGAACAAGATACTCGCGGCAGGTAAAAATGACAGCACTGCTAAACAAGTCTAGGCATGCGAGAGAAAAGGTCTAACCGCTACTGCTAAAACAGCACGGAGAAAACAGTACACATCGGGGAAAAAGGCTTACGGGGATGATCGCTTACGCCTAACCACAACACTACGCAGCTAACACAAGGCGGGAACCACTGGGCACACACATCGCTAAACATGCGTCAACAGGCTTGCTCACCGCAAAACAAGTCTAAACATGCGAGAAAAGGCTTAACACGAGCGCGGTTACCACTAAACACGGCAAACATACGAGAAAAGGAGTGTGTCAAATCACTCACCTTTTCCCCCGCGGCAACTTCCAGGCAGAAACTGAGCGAGCGCGGAGAACACACGTCTGCTCTCTACGAGAGCCAGCCAGAAACTGAGCGAGCGCGCGGAGCGCGCGTCCGTCTTCCGCAACAGCCCGAGAGAAACTGAGTGAGGCGACGCGCAGCGGCAGCTATGGATGCGCGCGCGCCCTCTGCTCCGTGCATGCGCGCGCGCGCGCGCTCCTAGCGCCCTCTGCGCCGGCCGCGGGTGTTTTCGGTTTCGGCTCTCTGCTGCGCGCGCGGTCCTAGCGGCGACGGATGGCTTCTGAGTTTCAGTTTCGGTTCTTTGCGCGCGCGCGCGCGTTTATCTCTATAAAGGCAGCGCGCACCGCGCTCGCGTCATCACCACGTGAAGATGTTCCACTGCCACTCTTTACAAAATTGTTCCCGCACCCACGCTTCTTGGGAAGAAGTGGAGAAGGAATGTTTCAACGGCGAAAGTCCCCGCAACGAGCTCGTCATCACTGCTTTTCGCTACGTGATAGACATGGTAGGCTTTGGCAATATAGGAGAGATCTCGCCGGGGCCGCTGCAGGAGATGGTGCGTCGGATCTACGCCCGTTACAAGAACATCTGCATAACGGTTCCTGACGGACCCCTGGGACTAATGAGCGAATTTGTGAGCTTGTCCAACGCAGAATTCAACTACATCGCTGCAGACATCGTGGACCTTCTCGCTCGTGCCATCGCTCATATTAAGCACGCCCTGCGGAAGCAGCGACATTTGCAAGCAGTCTACATCGTCAACCTTGTCATTGATTTATTGAAATACCGATTGGTTATTGGCATGCAACGCATTAAACAGTCCGAATAACTTTGACGAGACTCTGCGTGTTCTTTCACTGAAACATGTTTATTGAATACAAACAAAAGAGTTGGTCAATAGATACCTGCACCCTCCCTCCCTTGTCTGATCATCTCGTAATGCTGCGTTCGTGAGATCAGACGTGGCAGAAAAGGGGAATCTTCATCGCAGCGCCGTCATTGCGTGGGTCACTGCGCCAGCACGATGACGCAATGGTAATTCTTTTCGTACACCCATTCCGCTACCACACTGCCACGATGTCCCGTGCTTCTCCTGTCTGCGAGAGAGAGAGAGAGAGAAGCATGTCTCCGACTAGAACTTTTATTCTCGATTACATGCGCGTGCAGCTCTTTGTTCCACGGTTACTCGATGCCTGACGTCGACGGTCTCGGGCTCTCTTCCGGGTTTTCCGGTGCTGCACAAAGAGGGAGTACTATCGTAATGCGATACGCGTCAAAACACTAGGAAAGCTTACCGTATTCGCAGCTCCCATAAGGGAAGGAGTGTACGGCATCCACGAGATAGCGTTTGTCGTCGTAGGGGACCAAGCTCTTCTTGAGTCTCGAAATGGTGTACATCGTTTGCTTTATACTCTGGATGGTGCACTGCTTCTGAGAGACCGCCTTTTCATTGAATAGAGAATCTCGGTACACTTCGTGCAATAAATGTTTCCTCACCACGTCTTTCTTAACTCCTTTGGCTCTCGCGATCTGTTTGTGTGTCCCAGCCAAGAGAATGCTGTACATTTTCGCTCGGATGGCTACGACTTCCTGAATAACTCTGCCCCCCGTCTCGTCTTTGAAGTACCCCATCTCGTTCGCGTGCTCGTCGTTGAAAAGTGGGTGGTCTGGCGGATAGGAAGACAGATCTAACTCACTCTCAATCTTCATCAGCTGCTCTTCCAGGCTTTCACACGTGAGAGAAAAAATTACGCTGTCTGTGTCGCTATAGATCAATTGCACTGGACATGTCAAGCGAGAAAAGAGCGACTCGTAGATGAAGCTGTACATTCGGACTTTGGATATTTCAAGAATGGCAAAGCCCACGTAAAGGGGGTGCGTGCATTTGATGCGGCGTTGTTTCATCTCGTACAAGATGCACCTATCACTCAGAATGTGAAAATGCTGACTGTCGACGGAGCTAGCTTTTAGGAGCGCGCTTTCTTTGTCGTAGGCTAGGGCATACTTTTTCATCCGTCTCACATTTTGTATCGACTTACCGAACGTGCTGTTCGACATGGTTTTGTACAGAAGTCGCTCGAATTTCGTGCTCGCGGCATTCCTCAACGCGACGTTTCTCTGCACGAAGGTTTGCAAAAAGTTGTCTTGGCGGAACGAGAGGATGCTGTGAACACGTTTTATTTTCATGCCCAACCTCACGTACAGAGCGAGCAGTGCATAATGAACGACGTAGCGTTCTTTGTCGTAGCACGTCAGCAAGAGTTTCGTTGTGGAAGGGGCGTTCAGCGCCCACGCATCTTTCAGGTGACATTGGTAGGGGGAGAGTTCGTTCTCGTCCACGCACCTGTGTTCGGGTGCCAGGGGAAAATCCCTTTTGAGCGCGTGCAGTTCTTCGGGATATAACAAGTCTACCACGTACACGTAACCCACTTCCGAATCGTGAGGAATGTTGAGAAAATCGATCTCGCTCCACCTCGAAGGATCCACCCACTCAAAACCACCTGTCGGGAGATGGAAAGTCATCGCGTATGGGTACAAACTGTTCACGTCGAGGTACAGGATAAAAGTCTTTTCTTGCTGGGGATCGTAATCGTCACACCCCTCGTGATTAGCCCGACAGTACCTGTGGAAGCTGTTACAAATGCCTCCCCTGATTCCCTTCTCGATCGTTTCGTACATCTCGCGATCGCTCATGAGCTCGAGTTTGACTTTGGTGAGCTTCAGAGCGCTGCTCCACGCGTAACTGGCGAGGGACACTGTGCGTAGGATATCTAACCTATCCGTCTCTAGCGCAATCTTCCTGAAATACAGTACAACGTCGCAGAGCTGACAGGCGTCGAGCGTGACGTAGAGACGCGTGTAACCGTCTAGGTTCTTACATTCGAACAATTCGAAAATCTCGAGGGCGTACTGATAGTCCTCGTCCGTGATCTCTTGGTCGTTCAGGTCGCTTTTGAAAGCTTCCTTTGGCGGTAGTGTGGGCAAACTGTACGCTTCGAAACTGTCGACGAAGGTGTACGGATAAATGCCCTTCCGTAGGAGGCGTCGGAAACGGTCACCAAACATTTGACGGGTACAATGAAACGCGCTCTCGCCTCCGCTGGCGAGCAGAGTTTCCACCAGGTTCGACAAGGAGAGGACTGCGTGGTATCGCGGAAATGGAGATCGCCAATGTTGAACCCTCTTATCTTTTCCGAGCTCGAAGCTAAGATCCACGGCTCGCCCAGATTTAGAACGTGCATGTGGCGGAGAAGGGAGCTCAAATCGTATTGCAGGTTGTGCACGCACACGACTAGTTCTTTGGTGTTACGACACGTAAGGTTACACGTATCACACAGCGTCGCGACAAAATTCGAAGAACCGGGCTCTACGAAGCGGGTGTGGTCGTGATGCGATACCTTCCGCGTATGTCGGTTAAATTCGATTCCACAAAATTCGCAGTGTGTAGCGCTCGCGTGCCGAAAGTGGTCTTCCATACTCATGACCAACGGCGCGGGACAACTGTTCAACCTATCGATTTGATCGCTAAATCGCTTGAGCGAGAGCAAGCATTTCTCTGCCGCGTTGGGTCCCAAATAGCCATCTACGTCCATTATTTTCCCATCACAACTTCTCACTAGCACAATGCTATACGAGCTCATCCTGTGCACACTCGAGGCGTCCTTCACGAGCGCGTCCTTTTCCAAAACGCTCTCCGTGTCCAACACCGCGAAATAGGGATAGGGATGCATGTACTGTATCTTGTTGAAGGAGACACACTCCCCCGCTTTTGGCATTTCGAGAATCACTTCGTTTACGTCTCGACACAGACGTTCGTGTTGCTGCAATGCCTCTCTCGTTCCGTAACCGGACGTGCATTTCTCGCAATAAAAGTAGTCACTTCGTCCCATGAAAGTGCTAAATTTTCGGATCCCATAGAAATGCTCCCTAACCTCGAGCAGGTGGACTTTATCCTTATAGAGCGTGCAGGGAACCCGTCCGGTAGATATCGAACTCGTCTGCTCGTCGAACACGTAGATGTAGACGGAGATTTTGTTTTTTCTCTCCCACAGGGAAATGTCTTCGTAAGTGACTGGGAAGCAGGGCGGCCAGTACGTTACGCGCGTCTCCGGATGGGAAGGATTCATGTACTTGTGGTATCCTACATGCAGGTTTGGTTTGCTCCTCAAAGGATGTAAGAGTGCCAGCACGCCATACTTGAAACACTCGTCTTCGTGATTCGGCGGAAGTTTGACGTTTGTGAGAGTCTTTGTTTTTCTCTTTAGCAGCTCGGGAAGCTCGATCGTGCATCCAATCCGCTTCGGTTTTAAGCGCGTTAGTTTTAAGTCGACACATTGGACGTCGTTCGAGGTGAAACCAGACCCTTCTCTTGCATAGTTTTCAACGCGTTGCGAGGACTCTGCGATGGCAGCATTTATCGCGCCTTCGATTTCTTGGCGGTTATGAACGACTCTCATGTGAAGGTTCACGTGAAGGAGATGCGAAGTCAACCCGTCGGCTCCGTCCTTAACCATGAGCGCCTTCGAGCACAGACAAAATTTGAAAGGCATGGGATAAGCTTCGAGGACGCGCGTGATTACTGGAGCTATGCTCGGTAGATAGAGTCGCAAATCGTCGACGTCGTCGTCGTGCGGGGAACAGAGAAGCGTGTACCTAGTAACCGTTCCGTCAAATGCCTCATCTGTGACAAAAAAAGGAAGGAATCGTCTCTCCGTGACGGAGGGATGATTCTCTATGACGTGTTCTCTCAATTCAACGATTCTACGACCCTGGACAGGCTCAGCTTCGTTTCGAAATTCTGGGCTTGCATCTGGTGATTCATCTCGAACCCTACCAGACAGAGGAATGAAATCTGCATACGACTGATCTCCTTCCCACATGAGCAATTCGTCTGCATTGTCATGTCCATCTAGGGGTTCGTCGTCGTCCGTTTCAGGTATTACGAAAGGCGGACTACTGTCTCTGTCGTCGTCGTCATCTGAAAGGACGACTGGGCTATTACCGAGATTCTCTATTCTAGCTTCGTGCTCTCTTTCTACGGCCACGAGCATGGCATCGATGGGGTCGTACTGACATACGAGACAGCGCGGCACTGCGGTCAAACAAAATCAGTACGAGATTCCCCCTCACGAAACAATGCTCACTTTTCCCTTCAGTTGAGGAACGCTTGAGATTGATGATGAGAGAGGATGGGATGAGTTCCTGTGTTCAGTGTCATGCGGTGACAGCGGCTATCGGTTCCTGAAAAACAATGTCATACGTAGAATACACTCTCACAGCAGAGACGGTCAACTTACATTTTGCTCCACGAAACGCCTCGTGTCGTGGATGGATGCCCCTCGTGGGCTTCCTGTCAATCGTCGTAGAACCAGCGCACCTTTTATAGTTGCTACACCGCTCTCCTCCTCCTCGCATTGCGACGGTGTCGTCTGTACTTTGACCACCCCGCCTTCCGTCTTTCGCGCCTTTTTGCGATGTCGCATATGACAATGATAATACCATCGACGTTGAATAAAACATTACACTAATTTCTAGCTAACACTCTGGGATGACTTGTACATGACGACAAGAAGACCCAGAGTGGGATTCGAACCCAGGATCCTTCTACACTGGGCGCGACACACTAACCACCAGTCTAATTCGTACTGCGTGACGTTTTTCGTATTGCGGGGTTCGTGTCTACACACGTCACAACATGTTCAAACACGTCCAAACATGTTCAGGCATGTTCAGTGACGTCACAACATGTTCAAACACGTCCAAACATGTTCAGACACGTTCAATGACGTCATAAAGAGGAAGAGAGAGGAACGAGTGTGTCCAGGGGCGACTTCGACGGTTCGCCGCCCGTGTCCGAACATGTTCAAACACGTCTTAACATGTTCAAACACGTTCAATGACGTCATAGAGAGTGAGAGGCAAAGCTTTACTATAAATGTCGAAGCGAATGGTCGATCGTCATTCCATCATGATCAGCTTGGTAGATCCTCGTAAGTAATACCCATGACGTCATCATCGCCGAAATGTTTGAAGAGTTTCGTTTCCAGTGTACAACACTTTTGCTGCGCGTGAAGTCGGTTTTTTCCCGCCTCACATATTTCGGGAGATTGGCAGCGCCCGCTTCTTCTGCACCAATTGGGGTGGATTGTGGTCCAAAGGTACGCTTCCTCGTTATTTTTTAATACGTTCTATAATCGTTCACATTTTTTCAGAGCAAAAGCATTGGACGGACCGATTGATTCGCCCGTTTCTCGGCTGTCGGACGGTACCGTTCGACGTACGTTGCGAAGGACTACGACTATTGAAGGAAGATGGAGAAGATGGACCATCAGTGTCACTCTGTGACTGAAGAAGATTGTACGTGTGTGTGTGTTTGAGTTAAAAAAAAACGGGTTTCTCACACTCCTTTCGTTGCAGATTACGAATGGCTACTGACGGGAGATCTACCCCTGGTCCTAACCTTCAAGCCTCCTCCAAAGACATTCTTTTTGCGAATCGGCGATCAACTGACTACCTGTCGTTGCGGTGGACTCTGGTCGAGAAACCCCAGCCATTGGTTAGACTCGAGCCTTCGTCCGTATTTGGGCTGTCTTCCCGGCTACGAAACCAAAGCTGGAGCCTAATTCATGTGTAACGAGAAATAAAAAAAAGGTTGTCTACTCTCATTCCGTCTCAGTCATGATGACGCCCGAGCAGAGGTTTGCCACCTTTGTGCAAACGCGAATGTATCGGGACTTGCTGCGATTACGCGATTATATTCACGGCGATAGCTGCGAGGGAGACTTTCGCTCGATTCTCAAGACGATACCCTTACGTCTGTTCACCGTCAGTGGGAAGATTGCAAAGAAAATGAAGCGTTTCGTAGATTACAAGCTCGAGCTGTTGGAAAAGTATAGACGAGGAGAGACAGTCGACCCGTGTCTCATCAACGCGGGTTTCAACCGACCTATCGTCCGTCGCTACTGGCTTCTCCACACATCCCTCGACGTCACGGTGCAGACCGGCGACGACGAGCGTCGGGTCAGCACGTTGGAAGATCGTCTCGCAAGGGTCTTGTGTATGTCGTGAATAAATAGACTATTTTTTACGAAACGAGTTCGCTCACGAGGAGACGTTTTATTGTTTCGTCATTCTCTTCGAGGTTACAGGAAAACATGGATACACAACTTTTCAAGCTGTAGCGTTTCGACATGCGCGTGGCTACGTAGATACAAAAAAGCCCGCAGTAAGGCGAAAAGGGTGATTGAATACACTTGTCGTTATACTCGTCCACTACAGGTAAAGTCTTTCGAAGGTTTGCTTCGATGGGGGGAAGTCCGTAGCTGTCGAAAAACACGGCAGACACGTCGTAGTTTTTCAGGTAGAGCACCCAGTGCTGCCCGCGCCTTCTTCGCTCTTCCGTATTGATCATTAAATAGCCGGGTTTGCGTAAAACGAAGGCTTCGTCGGAAGCGCAAATGCCTCTCAGCATGGAGGAAGCGAGGGGGTTCAGGGACACGAGTGCCAAGATGTCACTCTCGTACATCTTTTCTTATGGGAAGGTGACCGTACGGTCCTTGTCGACGTACATGAGCTTGGGACACTCGGAAATCAAGAGGACGGTGACCGCGTGTGGAAGGGCTTTAGCGAAGCGTAATTGCAGGCGAACGTTTCCTTTTCGCCACTCGTTCAAATGCGAAGGAGAAGAACACTTGTCCACGTCCAAGTTGAAGTAGAGAAGGAACCCGTTCGTTTTAAATCGCTCGTAGCTATACTTGAAATGTTTCTCTCCCAGTTCTTGCAAGAAGTTAAAGTAGGGAATTTTGACGAGGTCGTTCTGAAAGTCGTACTCGGCTCGCACTTGCTGGCCGTCCACGGAGAGCATCGAATGAGACAGGTCGTAATGACGGAATTTGTAGGGGTTCGATTGGATGTCGCCGAGAAAGTCGGACGTGGCGAGCAGGGCGACGCATAATTTGGAAGGTACCCTTTCGGGGTAAACGTTTTCAAAGTGAGCGTCCAAGCTCCCGGCACTCAAGCTCCGCACCTTGGTTTCCAATCCGCGTAACACGTAGATAGCCGGCGTGGTCTGAAGCCGCCGCTCGTATTCCAAAAATAGGGAAGGTGCCAGCGTCACCTTTTTCAAGTGTAACGTCATTTCTTTTATGTCCACCTTGTAATTGTACGTTTTCTTGTCTTTGGGGACCGATACGAGTTTAAATTCGTTGTTGTTTAATAGGAAAACGACGCGCATTTCGACGGCAGGTACAATCAGGCGCGGCTGTTGAAACAAGTCGGTATTGATCTGACCGACCAGGTTAAAGTATTTTCCACCCTTCGTCGCTTCGTAACGTTGTTTCGGACCGCGAGACGAGACGTCGTAATCGTCCTTTAAATGTTCGTCGTCCTCGACATAAAGTCCAGCCGCGTGCACTGTTTCTTGAGCCATGGGCGTGGAATGAAGCACGACGTCCAAAATACTCCTGTAGGCGTTGGAACTGACAACTCGTTGGAACTGACGAGCTTGTTGTTCGCATAAACGGTGACCGTCTTAAACATGCCGCTCAACAGGTGGTTTATTGGGAAAACGACATCTTTCTCGTCCATTTCTTCCCCGTCGTCGCGAACAATGCGCACGGTCAAAGACACGAAACTGCCGTAGAGATCCAAGTGTGCCCTTTGCAAATTTTGAATACAAAACTCGATCACGGAATTATTTACCCCGTTGACCGGATAAAAAAGTTGGTGCGAAGTATCTTCCACGCCGTATTGAATGGAAGGGGGTTCGAATATCATCACATCACTCGTTAGACAGATCGGCGTCTGTATTTTTCCTTTCGTTGACGTCATGACGGAGCGCGCGCAGCGGATGTGTGACCTTCACGGCGTACCAAAGATATCTGCAGGTGCGTCGTGTGTCGGCGCCTTTTGTTGTCGTTTGCGGCGTTTCTTCCCATTGTTGTTTCCAGAGCCCTCCATGGAATCCAGCACGTCTCTCCCCGTTGCTATGGCCGTCTTTTTTACTGCGCGCGATGTTCCTTCGCCATCGGCCAAATTCCGCGCCAAGCGCTTCAACGTTCTCTTGGCGATCGGTTTTATTTGCTGCCAGATGGGAACGATAAACTTGGATACGTTGCTCAACACACTGCCCCCTCGTTGGAAAAGGGGTCCCGTGTACACGGGAATTATTTTGGGGGAATTACGGTACATATTTGTGAAACCGACGACGTACGTCGTCGACGACGTACGTCGCAAGTGGCGTGCGTCGAGTGGCGTGCTCCAATAAGATGGAGGTGGCTTCGCGTTCGCTCAATTTGGGAGGCTTGACTGCACGACCTGCTTCGCGGGACGCTAGCGAGGCGTCGAGCGCCTGTGCTAGCCGAGGGTCTAATTCCACGGCTTTCACGTCCACGGGTAAGACGAAGTCGTATCGCGATTTATTGTACGCGAAAGAAACGTTAAATTCCAAAAAGGGCTTTTCCCAAATCCCTCTCGAGATCCGAGGTGACACGAAAAGTTCTCCCGGCTTCGACCGTGTCCTCGAAAGAAACCTCGATTTTCGCATCTTGCCTTTCGTACCCGATATTTAAAAAATCGTTGCTTATGCTCAGATCCATCAGACCGACTTTATAGCGGTTCGAGAGCTGAAGCGGACTATCGAAAGCTACCGTGAAGGCATTGAGTTTATTCGAGGGAAACTTATCCATGCTGGCGTTCGAGAGCAGGTGGACGTAGATGTCTGACGTCATTTCCCAATCTTGACCACGTCGCTGCTCGGAAGCCAACTGTCGTGTTCTTTGTCGTAACCGAACCAGCGAACCAAGGAGAAGCTCTGACCGTTCAGTTGCTTCTTTCTCAGCACTTTCGTTACTGGCCAAGGCTGATTGGCGTCTCGAGTTACGACGAGTACCTCCTCCTGGTAGAAAGATCCGTCCACTTCCTTACCCCGGTAATCTTCCAGGTGTACGACGGGAGGCGAGGTGTCTCTCAGGCGGGAGACGGTGAAAATCTGAGGCGACCAACTCCCTTCCGAGCTCTTATGAAAACCTTTTCTGTGTAGTAGGACCCTCACTTTATCCCCCAGTTTGAGCTTCTTTTTCACGGAGGGTACGACGGGCTTCCCATTTATCTTATTGAACAGCTCCAATTCATTTTCGGGCGTGACTTCGGACGGGCTGATGCCCAAAGTCCTGTGTTTGGTGGTGTTGTAGTCGCGCACGATCTTGGGAAGCGCGGAAACGAAGTGGTATTTTCCCGTTACTCTAAATTAACGGAATATTCTGTCGCGTAAAGTGCGTATGACGCGTTCTGCCTGCGATGCTTTGATTACTGGAGAGAAGGTAGAATACATATGTACCTTCTTTCGTGAGAGATACTCCTTGACGGTCTTGTTGTAGAATTCCCCGCCTCTGTCGCAAAAGATGCGTGTAGGTACGTTACCTCCCCGAAAAAGTCTTATCATGGCCCTTTTCATTTCGGCGGGGCGCTTCGTCTTTAGTGGGAGGGTGCGCAGAAAGCGGGAGAGGGAATCGATTGCCACGAGAATGTAGCGGTAGCCACCGTTGAATCTCTTGTATTTTGAAAAATCGGCGAGATCCATTTGCCACACGTCGTTGATCTTGAGCGCGATGATGCGTCTCCTATTAAACTTTCTTCTGACCGGATAGTGGAGCGTGTAGGCATCCAGCTTTCTGAGAATGGCGAGAGCCTTCTTTTTGCTCAAGTGATGCGCTTTTCTATAGCGTTCCACACCCCCCAAACCACCCTCTGGTTTCTCATATCCCTCCATAAGTCGTCCACGCAATGGACGCCTGCTGCTGCTGTTGAGGCTCGCGAGATTTGGGCAGAGAAATCAGACGCAATAGTTTCGAGACTTTGGGGAACCAGGAAGGTTTCTTTCCCGTCTTACGTTGCAACAAATAATTGACGAGTTCGTAAACGGAGGAGTGTCTGATGGGCTTGCCCGACACGGAGACACAACCCTCGCGATCCCAGGAAAGAACCTTCTTTAATTCCGAGACGACCCTTTCCGCTTCCTCTTCGTCTACCTCTGGAGAGAGGAGCGAATAGTCAAAGTCATTTGTAGCGTCGGACGCCTTGTTTTTATTGTCGTAGGGGTCGAATCTTTACTGCTTGAGTATGCGATACAGTGCTTGTAGTATGAGTTTCACTTTGACGTCGTCACTCTCCTTCGAGGAAAGAATGTTTCCGATGGAGGAGGTCACTTCAATTCTCTTGGCCATTGGCGAAAAGGTTCAACACGGCGGAAAGCAGGAGAGGAACCACCGACGAAAGAACGCCCTGTCCTCGCTGCTGAGACAGATAGAGCTTCAAACGTTGCGGATTCTTGTGAATATTTTTGTAGGCGAGCCGTCGTAAAAAGCGTTTGTGCTTCTTCAAACGCGCGAACGTATCTGGAGCTAGAGCCACCTTTCCGTTCAATACATTGAGGCAAATTTCGGAGAGGTGTTTCATGTCGGACGAGGACGAACGTCTCAAGACGTCGCGACGGCGTGGAGGGGGTAGAGTGGAGAGTACTTTGAGTAAAGTGAGGTGAGGGTGGAGATTCATTTCGGAGCGTAGATATATTGACGTTCTCCGGGAAAGATATTGCTACGCAACCTGTGATCCTCGTGCGTATAGTTGTGAAGATCCACGAGTAAATATGCGTGGGGCGACGACATCGCTTGTTTATATGCGTCCAGCAAATACTCCAATCTTTTTCTGCCAAATAGCTGTTGGCCGAAATGTTCCATCTGGTGCACGCTGCGCACGGTGCGCCACAGGACGACGTAACTGGCGTTGTAGGATATTGTTCTAAAATGGCTACTGTCGAAAAAGATGTTTTGAACGAGTAAGAAGATCGATGCGTTGGCGTGGTGAGAACCCCGAATGAAAAGATCGGTTACCTCCTTCAAGGAACCGGCGTCGGTCATGTGATCGTCGACGACAATCAGCGTAGCGCGCGACGTGTCCCACTCTCGCGGTAGCTCCTTGGTAAATTTTACGGAGTCCCCGAATTCGTCCTGCATGCTCGGCGAAGCATATTTCTGCACGTAGAATATTTGTGATGGAGGCTTGTCTACCACGTCGTTCAGGTTCCTCAACACGTTAGCAACGAAAGTAGATTTGCCGCACATGGAGGGGCCGCTTAAGATACAGCGAAAGGGATGACGGAAACGAAAAGGTTCGGGGGAAGACATGTTGCGTGCGTACACGTTGCACGAAGAAAAAGAAGAGACTGAGACTCGAAGAGAAATGCATCGCTTTTATTTACACATCCTCGTCGTCGTCCTCTACATCGGAACTGCGTTCCCAATACAGATTATCCAGGCCAAAGTTGGACTTCTTTTTCGCCAGTCTGTCCGCCGCTAAGATGCGGTCGAGCGTCTTCATCTTGTCCTGACACATTTCTTGACGTGCTTGCAACCATTCCAGACGGTGGACTTGAAAGGCTTCCTCCACGATGCCGCGTATAAATTCGCGAAGTTCTTCGTTTTTTGTCTTTTCCTTGCGACGACGAGAAGCGCAGGAGAATAAACCACACATGGCGTTTTCCACGTATCGGTCAGAATGATGACGCGAGCGCAGTGCACGCTGCCTTTATAGAGATAAACGCGCGCGCGCGCAAGAGTGAAACCGCAACTCAAAAGCCACCCGTCGCCGCTAGGAGCGCGCGCGCGCGCGCAGCAGCGAGCCGAAATCGAAAACACCCGCGGGCGGCGCAGAGGGAGCTAGCAGCGCGCGCGCGCGCGCGCATGCGCGGACGGGTGGAGCAGAGGGCGCGCGCACATCCATAGCTGCCGCTGCGCGTCGCCTCACTCAGTTTCTCTCGGGCTGTCGCGGAAGACGGACGTGCGCTCCGCGCGCTCGCTCAGTTTCTGACTGGATCTCATAGAGAGCAGACGTGTGTTCTCCGCGCTCGCTTAGTTTCTGCCTGGAAGTTGCCGCGGGGGAAAAGGTGAGTGATTTGACGCGCTCCTTTTCTCGTATGTTTGCCGTGTTTAGCGGTGACCAACGAGTGATTTGACCGCGCTCGTGTTAAGCCTTTTCTCGCATGTTTAGACTTGTTTTGCGGTGTCCAAGCCTGTTGACGCATGTTTAGTGATGTGTGCCCAGTGGTTCCCGCCTTGTGTTAGCTGCGTAGTGTTGGGATTAGGCCTAAGCGATCGCCCCCGTAAGCCTCTTTCCTCATATGTTTGCCGTGTTTAGCGGTGACCAACGAGTGATTTGACCGCGCTCGTGTTAAGCCTTTTCTCGCATGTTTAGACTTGTTTTGTGGTGAGCAAGCCTTTTGTTCGTGTTGACGCATGTTTAGCGATGTGTGCCCAGTGGTTCCCGCCTTGTGTTAGCTTCATAGTGTTGTGACGTTGAGGTTAGGCCTAAGCGATCGTCCCTGTAAGCCTTTTTCCCCGATGTGTACTGTTTTCTCCGTGCTGTTTTAGCAGTAGCGGTTAGACCTTTTCTCTCGTATGCCTAGACTTGTTTAGCAGTGCTGTCATTTTTACCTGCCGCTAGTATCTTGTTCTCTGTCCTTCTCGTCTAGAGCTATGATGGTGGCGCCATCTGGTGTGATGCCTTGCAACTAAGTGGCCACCTGTCGTCGATCTCTGCAACTGCTGGGTGCAAACTACCAACATGGCGGGCGCTGGTCACTCGGGTGTTGCGGAGCGGCTTCTTCGCCGTGGCATCGTTGATTTTCGAATAAATTGTTTCTCTCCACTCTATTTCTATCTTTTTATTTTATTTTCTGCCTATTTTTTTATTTTTTATGACCACGATTATCCGGAAATGCACAACTGGTCTGGACGCGAGATAGACATTCCCCAATTAGTGTGATGGCTCCCTGGAGGGTGCTGATTAATGTGGGGGGTCCCAATTAGCTCTAATTGCTAATTAATGGCGTCCAGACGAAGATGTGCGTTTCCGGATAAACGTGGTCAGTACTTACTACTGATCAGCTGTCCTAGAAGGAGCCAATCAGCGCGAAGTGGATAGATCAATCAGCAATCAGTAGGTTTGGAGGGGGGGATATGTTTCTTAGACGAAAAGGGAAAAAAAACGGGGAAAGGTCAGCCAAATGGGACGTCGGCTTGCTATTCCAGAAATAAGAAATAATAATAAATAAATAAAAAGAAAAGAGAATAATTAAAGAAAGAAAGAAAGAAATAGAAAGGAATAAGAAATAAATAAAGAAAGAAAGAAAATTAAGAAATAAGAAATAAAGAAAAAGAAAAAGAAGTAAGAAAAAGAAATAAATAAATAAAGAAAGAAAATTAAGAAATAAGAAATAAAGAAAAAGAAAAAGGGGGGAAGTAGGAAAAAACCAAAAACTACCAGATGATGAAAGAAGGATGAGGTAGATTAAAGACAAAGACGACAAAAAAGGGGGGGCCTGTTTGGAGGGGCCAATCTGCGTGAAGTGGGGGGAGCCAAAAGAGGGCCTGTCAATCAAAGTGGGGTCATTTTGAACCAATCAACGTGATGGGGTGGAGCCAAACAAGGGGCCTGTAAATCGAAGTGGGGTCATCTCAAACCAATCAGCATGAATGGGCAAGCCAAAAAGGGGCCTGTCAATCAAAGTGGGGCCACTAACCAGAGGGATTAGAACTGGCTTGTGTTGGATTAGAAATTCCTAGAACTGGATTAGAAAAAGGATGTTCTTATAGCGGTCCCCCCTATACTACTAATGTCCATCGACACCAGCGTAGTGCAACCAAGCTCCTCAAGTCTAAAGGCGAAGCATTCCCGATATTCGTTGAGCAGATCAAGAAGACGTGTGGCATCTGGTTCTGATATTTCGCTGCCCATCTTCACCTGTGACATTTCTATTGGTGCCTTCTGTTGGCACGATTGAGCCTTCACAGATCCTTCCTCTGAGGCTTCTCGTAACAAATTGACCTCTTCGATCTTCCCTAGTCCCTGTCCGCTCCTATAAAGCAAATCTTCCTGTCCACAGTTGAACAAGGGAATACGGACTACGCCCTCATTTACACGTAACAGCCTGTCCGGTCCACACTCTTGCACGTAAAGCGCATCAAGTGTTTTCCGTTCAACAGTCTCTGCTTCTACCCATACAACGGTATTACTGGGCACGATGATATCCCTCTGTACTGTGATTCTATGCTGCTTGCTTGGAGGCGAGACAATGTCGATGTCACGGAAGGGTTCTTCGTCTCTGTAACCCAGCATGAAATTTTGACCAACCTTGCAATAGGCTATGTGAGGGAGCTCTGTCCAAGTTCGGCCCACCAGGAGTTCAAACGGCTGTACCGAGTCGCGAACAACCAGTACCTCTACATCGTGTGCGGTCACACCATCAATCGTTAAGTCCACCGATGCTTTCCCAATAGCGCGTGTTGTTGGCTCTGTGTTTGAGCCGAACCCATACAGCGTCTTGTCGCAAGGTAGAATGTTCAGTCCACACATCACGGCTACTGATGCTTGGAGTATGCAACTAGAGCTGCCTGTATCCTGCATAGCCTGTACTTCGTGAGCACCATTGATATTGGCAACCTTGATTAACTTGTCGGGTCCACAGGGGTTGACATTCTCTGCCACGACAAACTGCGATGATCCCCGACTTGCGTCGCGCGCTTGACGATTGGAGTTTGTGTCCTTAACAGCTGGTGATTGTTGTTGTCGTCGAGACGGCTCTGGACAATCACGAGCTATATGCCCTCTTTTATTACAGTTAAAGCAGCGTGGCTGCCCCTTCTGATTCTCTGACTTGGGCACCTGTACCTGCGACTTTTCTGAAGCGTTTTCTTTCGACTGTTCATGTGGTTTTCCTTTCTGGTGCCTTTCTGTGGGCTGTCCTGTGGTGAGTTGGACTCTTTCCTCTATCTTCTTGATGTGTCGTAACAGTTCCTTGGTGTTCTGGTAGTCTCTCACACTCAAAGCTTGAACGAGCTTCATGTCGGTGAGCCCTGTGATGATGTGTTCGATAACGTCTGGCTCGGAGAGGTTGCACTGTCTTGCCTTCGTCTCCTTGTCGTAAAAGTACTCTTCTGACGTCTCCCCTGGACGTTTCCTTCGGGCGACCATTTCTCTGTAGAGCGACTGAAGGCCTGATGTGGAGGGAAATGACTCGTGCAACAGTTCTTTCCATTCCTCCCAAGTTCGACGGCGTACGGACACACCCTCATACCACGTTCGTGCCCTTCCTCTGAGTTTTGGAAGAGCCACCACAACTGTGTCCAGATCTGACCAGCCAAATGT
This sequence comes from Ornithodoros turicata, assembly GCF_037126465.1. Taxonomy (NCBI): domain Eukaryota; kingdom Metazoa; phylum Arthropoda; class Arachnida; order Ixodida; family Argasidae; genus Ornithodoros; species Ornithodoros turicata. The sequence goes on from NC_088207.1 coordinate 13,586,073, forward strand.
TTCTGCAAGTTCGTCAATACGTTTCGTCCACCTTTCTGCTGTCAACACCTTGTCCTGATCCGGATGAAACTCGGGAACGCGATCCTTCATGTCGTTGACACGGTGGTGAGGAGGACGTGCTGCGTTTTGCTGCAGAGCTGGTGATATGCCAGCAATTGCTGCTCTGACCGCTGTCTCAACTGCGGTTTGAAGAATTGCCTGGAAGTCGAGTTGCTGTGTGCCCTCGGTGGTCGAAGTCACATTCGGTGCGGTGGAGCCTTCTTCGCAGGTGAGAGACGAATCTATGATCGCCTCACGGCTCTCATGTTCACCATCGTCAGCGGGGTCTTGCACAGACTGACCAATTGTATCGGCAGTTGGTGTTGTGCCATCTCCCGAAGGCGAAATTTGAGTGTTCGAAGCAGATGTATCTCCTGCTGCCTGCGGCTGAGCTCCCGACTGCGGACGCATCTTCTTCGGTAGTCCCATTGTTAGCTAGGCCTAAATTCCAACGAGGAGTCTGCTTACATCGCTTGTTGTCTTCGTCCGATGGTGTGTTCACAATCCCACTTCTGATTAATGTTGGGTAATCCTGTAGTTTATTTCTTCCCAACGGTGTTACACATCAATACACAATACAATAATTTGGTACACAAGGGATGAATCCGAACAACGCCGCTCACGCCGATGAACTGACGCACCCTTTCGTCTCAATACACTTGAGAATACCCTTTGGATTCTGAGTATACGGTTACAGTCTCTTTCTCTCTCGCCTGGCGCTGGGCACATAACAGAGTGTCCTGTCCCTAATAAGACTTAAACAAGTTTGTGTAACTCTGTTTTGAAACTGGACACAGGAAGGCCATTTCCCATCAGCTGAAAAAATTTGTTCGGAAAAGGAACGGTTCCTGCTGATTTCCGTAGTTGGTCCGTAGCAGTGGAACCTTGTAAGGTGGTACTACAGTGATGGATTTCATACCGTAATGGCAAGTGTTTGAGATAGAGCTAAAAGATCCTGAATTTCCAAGACAATTTTGTATAAGTGTCTGATCTGCAAGTGAACACTTCGTCTACTGTATTTTGCGTGTCTTGAAGGAGCTGAGGGGCTGGATGGATGGATGGATGGATTGTAGTGACACCCCTGGTGGGCCTTTTTGCAACGAGGGTCCAGCACATTGCACCTGTAGACATGGTTGCTGTAAACCAGGCTTTCTTTCTCTTTTTTTTTTGTGTGTGTGTGTGTGCACTGCAATTTTATCGTAGCTGCCCTCTGTGGTGTTTCCTTAGATTAGACAACAATAGTACAGCTTGGGGTAAACTGAGGATTTCAACTGCGTTGGTTTAGAATCCAGAGCCCTTCTTTACTATGTGCAGTATGCTGCATATTGTAAAGAAAACAAATAGGAGAAAACTTGTACCTGATCCCTGCCTTGTATTTCCAACATTTGGTTCCACATCTTGTCCAAGAAGTCATGAACTACATTGGTGCACACTGCTGTGACAATTAAAATGTTACACCTAGATGCGGAATACACATCTTCATTTTACGTACTGTAGATGTTGCTTACTGCAATGGCATGGCTGCATTCTGAACAACACTCGGAATTGTACAGTATATATCTTTTGATTTAGTGCGTAAACTTCAGTTTTCTTTCATCCTTATTTTTATTTGTTGCGTAAATGGTCTCCTAACAGCTGCATGCCACAACGTAATTCTCACAAGGAGAGCAATCACTATCTAATCACTGTATAAATTATACTAAAGACACTAACCTCGTCACGTCCAGATGCAACAGTCTTGGAAGATAGATTCAAGGAAATCACTGCGGACTGCTGTAGGCGGAGGTTCTTTGTATTCAAACTGAGGGGTCCGTCTCATAGACTGCATTCTTCAAATACGATTGGCAAAATCAGCTGCTAACCATACCTGCCGCTGCGGTTGAACGCGCAGAAATCAACCGAGGCATGTCAAATGAAGTCTGTGTACCTCGATATATTGTTCGTTGTTCCAAAAGATATAAATAGAGAACTTGGAAATACACACACTACAGTAACGCTGTGAAACAGCGCGCTGGATCACGAAAGTCATCGTAGCTCGTAGCCTCGTAGCTAGTTCCACGGAAGTCGCTAATTGGATTATCGCAGTTATAAAACAGGTCGCAGATTTCGAAGTATATACATACTTTTTATTTCCAGACATTGTGACAACAGTATATCGGTGTAAAAATGTTGGTTCTTGCTGAAAGTTGCTGTTGTAGTGCTCGATCACGTGAGGGCATTCTGCGCGCTGATTGCATGGGCGATTGACGTCATCCCAGTGGGATGACCAGATGCGTTGTCTATAAATGCGTACGCTTTCTTGGTTCGACGCTAGGTGTGCCAGCGTCGGCGTGAACCGCGATGTTCAAAATTCGAGTTTACAAAAACTACGAGGTGTTGAAACATGCATTTTCGTATGTGAAGTTGCTTTTGTGTATTCTATCGGTAGCCACTGCGGAAAAGTCTCTCCAGCTTCTGGTCAGAGACCCTTTAACGCTTAACTATCCCACGCAACCAGCAGTCGTCCGTGGACAGCCGACAAGGGTGCGGGAATCAGCAGCCTAGTCTGAAATTCCATCGAATGACTTCGGGACGCGTTAATTGGGATGCTCCAATGGGCTGCGTCGTAGTTCCATCTTGTTCTACGGCACCGGCATTTTGTCAGCACAAAACATTGTCGAACAAAGTCTGCAAACCCCACATATGGACTGCTTGAATGGCGTTCCCAGATGCTGTAATTGGGCAACCGAAAATGAAGATGCCGCAAGTGGGAAACCAACACATTGCAGAAATACAGACAAAGCACGAAAACATTCCCTGTGTCAGAAGCGGATTAAAGGTTCAACCAGATCATACGTACGTAGCAGTTAGCCCTGATGGATTATTTACACATGACTGCCACGAAATCGGAGTGGACAAATCAAGTGTCTTTCTTTGTATACTGGAGTGATTGATTGATTGAGATATAAAAAATACTGGATTTGTGTCCAGTCTTCCTTCATGCCAATTGTGGAGGTGCCATTCCGTTTCCTTTTACAAATACTTCAGCTCATAAACAGGGTATGCCCGATATGTAAAAAGTCAGACATGTCCAGTAGCAGTCAAATCTGGAGCAAAATTACACCAAACAGCGAGGAGTTGTCAAGGCGAGATCTGTACACCAGTCAGTTTTGGTTTTCGCTGCCTCGCTGATCATGCTGAGAGAATCGGAGTGACATCGACAGCATCGGCCAAGATGGCGGAACGCATGGTGTGCGTGGCGGGACCTCGCTTTTCGTTGGAATGTGCTATATTTTCCTTCTGGTTTCTTTCGAGTTGGAATACTGTGTGTGTTGCAACTGTTACTGATGAAGTGAGTTATGCTGTGGTCACATATACTGGACGTCTCTAACTTACTTGTGTCGAACGTTAGTGTAGTTGCTTCTTTTGCCTCTGGAATGTTTTCGGAGCGCAAGTGTGTCGTCTTCCCGTATTTGTGTTATCTTTTTGTCATGCGTGTTCCCGTACTTACCTAATGTGATTCCGTGCTGTTTTCGTTCATATGAGTGCACATATGATATGTGCACGATGGATTGTATTCCAATGTTGCGTTTCAAGCTCGGCAAGGACGTAGCGACTTGGGGGCACGGTACTAGTTGCTTAGGCATGCAGTCTTCCGCGATGGAACTTAAATATGGTGTGCTGAGATTTAGACGTATACGTGAATCACCCGTCAGATGTAGAGAATTAATCCATCCACCGACTATGGTGGCATAGCTTACGATGATAGTTGTCCCGTCACGTAAAACAACGAATAATGGAATTATCAAATTGTATTGTATTCTCCGTACATATACTGTGGCTAGGAAACGAAGTCACCAATGCTTGCTCACGTAGCAGTGCTGCTCACAAAGGGTCAACATTATAAGGGCCTTGTTTGTGCAGGGATATTGCTAGTTTGTGTTGTTCACTACAACGGGATGATCAGTGATTTCTCGCTTGGATTATGTGCTTCATTTGTTGCTTTGGGGGAATTTGAATATGAAGTGGCTCTCGAGCGCCACCAGATGATATCGGATCTAATCGGCCATAGATCGCGTATCTAGCATGCTGTCCATGGCTGGACCACCTCAGAAAAATCCTGGATCCACCCCTAACTGTTCCTTTTACGAGGCTAAATAGCAGATCGCCCCATGCATGTTGAAACGGACCACTGTTCATGGCCACCACAAAAGAAATGGAGGTGTACCGTGTACGTAGGTGCTTGTCCTGTTCAACACCTGCTCCAGCAGCACCTCTCAATTAAACAAGGACAATCGTTGTATATTTGCATGAAAGTGTAAAAAAGTATGCTTTGGTGGCATGCTCTCTGCGGAGTTTAAGAAATATGTGTTCCAGTTTATGTTTCGGGCATCATTTCTGCATGTTCCACATACATTCGTTGACTCACAGAATTTTAGGTTGTTTATCGCGCTAGACAGTGTAATCCCACCTAATGCGTCGTGCTCATTGTTGTGTTTTGTGTTTCAGAGGATGCCCGCCAACAAAGTGTCAAACAACTGCTCGGTGAATGTCCTGTTATGAATGAAGTTCTACTTCGAGTGGTGCCGGGTGACAAGTAACTAGCGGAGCGGGGGAGAGGGTTGTCAGACTCTCGAGCGCCACCAGATGATATCGGATGCTGCAAGGACTAGAGAAGGTACTGACTAGCTGCAGAGGAAGGCATCGTGACTATGTAGAACTAGCGGGACAGAACAAGAGTCCGTGCTGAGCGGCTGCCAGGAATCAACTGGGGCGCGCTCATTTATTCTTCGTCCTTCCTTTCTAGCCTTGCCACCAAGGGCGCTACAGGGCTCCCCCCCCCCCAGACCGTACTTAAAAGGAACGGTCGACGTATCTAAAGCCCAAGTGACACGTTTGGTTGGTGTGCCCTGATGTGGAGAGGAGCTGTCGAGTGTAAGAGGAGTGGACGACAGGAGGCAGGGTGCTATGTAGGCGAGCTTGACTCGATCGAGGGCGACGGTGTCCGACTTGCCGTTGATCTCGATACGCACAGTCTTGGGTGTCCGGGATAGGACGGGATAGGGACCGGAGTAAGACGGCGTCAGCGAGGGCTTCGCACGGTCGTTTCTGACGAAAACATGCGTCGCCGTGCTTAGGTCCTGGCTAACGGAGACTGTGCGACGTGTGGGCATGCGAGGTGGGACGGGAGTGACGTGTCGGAATAACTCCTTTAGGTCCCGAACGTAGTCACTGGGGGACGGGTGCGGTTGATCGGCGCTTGGGGTGAGGAAGTCTCCAGGAAGGCGTAGAGGGGAACCATAGACGAGCTCGGCTGGTGCGCACCGGAGGTCCTGCTTGACAGCGACGCGCATGCCGAGCAACGCAAAAGGAAGATGTTGGGCCCAGCGTAATCGGGAGGGTTGCGCAGTGAGGGCTACTTTCAACTGGCGGTGCAGGCGCTCAACCAAACCATTCGCCGCTGGGTGGTAGGCGGTTGTCTGGATATGGTGCGCTCCGAGGAGGCTGGTGAGGGCTGAGAAGAGGGCACAACGGAACTGTGGACCCCGGTCCGTTGTGACAGTGGATGGACAGCCGAACCGTGCTACCCATGTGGTCACGAAGGCTTCGGCGACGGTTTGGGCTGAGATATCTGCTAGGGAAACAGCCTCGGGCCACCTTGTATACCGATCCACACAAGTCAGGATGTACTTGTAACCGTGGGATGTGGGTAGTGGGCCGACTATATCGACATGGACGTGGTCGAATCGGGCTCGCGGCGGAAGGAAGGTGTGCAGCTGGGTTTTCGTGTGTCGCCCAACTTTCGAGAGCTGACAGGAGACGCAAGTTCTCACCCATCGCTGTACGTCTTTATGGATGCCTGGCCAAACGTATCGTGCCGTGAGAAGCTTCTGAGAAGCGCGGACACCAGGGTGGGCCAGATTATGGGCAGCGTCGAAGATCTTCCTGCGGAGTGCGACAGGAATAAATGGACGGTTTGTGCCTGTGGTTGTGTCACAAAGCACAGACATTGTCGTCGACGGTATGGGGACAAGACGAAGAGTAAGCGATGTCTGAGCGGCAGCTTGGAGCTCGCGGACCTCGAAATCATCCAGTTGGGCCGCGGCGATGTCCTCAAGGCTTATCGGGCAAGGTGCGGAGATGTTATCGATTCTAGATAAAGCATCCGCGCCGCTGTTATCGACACCATGGACATGTTGGATATCGGTTGTGAACTCCGAAATGTAGGCGAGGTGCCGAGTTTCTCGTGGCAGATAGTCATTTCGGTTGTTCCGGAACACAAATGCAACGGGCTTGTGGTCCTTTAAGATGTGAAAGGTCCGGCCTTCGAGGAAGTGACGGAAGTGGTGGACTGCTGCATATATTGCGAGAAGCTCCCGGCCGAAAACGCTGTATCTGGTCTGGGCATTGTTAAGCCGTTGGGAGAAGTACGCCACTGGGTGCCATATGTCGGATGTACACTGCTGTAGCACAGCGCCGACAGCGGATCCTGAAGAGCAGCAGAGGTCAGCGAGGTCGGCCAAACGGTCTAAGGCAACATCGTCGTTCCCAGCCAAGATGAGTCGTGCGGACCGACTCATCCTCAACCGACATCTTGCGGAAGTCGGTTGAGGAAGAGCTCGAGGAGGATCGCGGAGTGGTCGTCTGATCGATCTCCCAGGAGCTATCTCATCCGATGCAGAAGCTGCGACGGACGGCGGTCACCAAGCTCCTCAGTCGTAAGGAGCTGCTGTATCCTCGCTCGCTCCGAAACCGTCGTGCGCGAGACAATGGCAGATTTCAACGTATCATACGCGTTGTCAGGCCGTATCGACGAAAGAACGTCATCAATGTCGTCGATGAGCTCCGGGGGGATAAGCGGCAGCACTTCACAGTACTTCGTCATCTGGTTCTGGATGCGGCGGGCCTGGAAGAGCGCTTCGACTTGTCGAAACCAGGTCTTTGGATTCTTGATCCAAATCGACGGGAGTCGTAGAGTCGTAGTCGTGGAAATTGTCGGAGCTGGATTGGACGATGTCGTGCCGGGACCTCCATCGTGAGGGCTAACTCCGTCTCCGTGAGATTTCTGGGGGGTCTGAGGTTCGCTCATGAGGTGCGCTGAGTTCGGGTCACCAAATTTGTAGAACTAGCGGGACAGAACAAGAGTCCGTGCTGAGCGGCTGCCAGGAATCAACTGGGGCGCGCTCATTTATTCTTCGTCCTTCCTTTCTAGCCTTGCCACCAAGGGCGCTACAACTACTCACAACGCACACTATCCCAGTTACGTCGGATGCCTCTCACCACAGCACCTCTCAATTAAAGAAGGACAATCGTATATCTGCATGAAAGTGTAAAAAATGTATGCTTTCGTGGCATGCTGTCTGCAGAGTGTTACGAAATATGTGTTCTAGTTTATGTTACGGGCGTCATTTCTGCATGTTCCACATACATTCGTTGACTCACAGAATTCCAGGTTGTGTATCACCGATAGACAATGTAACCCCATCTAGTGCGTCGTGCTCATTGTTGTGTTTTGTGTTTCAGAGGATGCCCGCCAACAAAGTGTCAAACAACTGCTCGGTGAATGTCCTGTTATGAATGAAGTTCTACTTCGAGTTGCGAATATGCCCATCTTGACAAGCATGAGCGCAGCAGGCTTCATTTGTTGTCGTTTCTCATTATGCTCCGTATCGATTAACGGTGCATTCTTAAAAATGATATTCACCATATAGCACGCTCATAGCCAACCATCATCCCGAATGAGAACGTTCTCGCCCCTGATTTGTTGAAAACGGGAGGCGGAGCCTATTTCGTGGCATTATGCACGGCACAGAATAGGCTCCACCTCCCGTTTTCAACAAATCAGGGGCGAGAACGTTGTCATTCGGGATGATGGTCGGCTACACTCTTAAAAATGAACTTCACCGCATAGCACGCTCCTAGCCAACTATAACCTCGAATGATATCGTTTTCTGCCCTGATTTGTTGGAAACGGGAGGCGTACGCCTTTTTCTGACACTTATGCTGTTCATAATTGTCACAAAAAAGGCGTAGACCTCTCATTTTCCACAAATCAGGGCAGATAACGATATCATTCGAGGTTATGGTTGGCTAGGAGTGAGCTATGCGGTGAAGTTCATTTCTAAGAGTGTGTGCCTTCATAGTGCCGGGTATCTGGGTTGAATATCGTATCATGTCCGGGAGAAATCGGGAGGATGTCGGCTGCTATCTTCTCAGTGTTTATGTTCAAGGCATTTGTGCTTGTTTGTTCCTTATTCGATCACCTAATGCTTTCATTTTCTTCTCCTTATGCAAGGGTACTTGTACCATCGAATTTACGGATATATTCGTCCAAAGACTGCTAATGAACGTGTTGTACTTCATTGCATATCATTTCATTTTGCATGTACTCCCTGGACTTCTCAAGTTTTCGAGAATCCTGCGAATGACGGAACTACAATTCCAACTAGAAGAATCAAGTGGCTTTTTCCGCTGTATTTTATCCCTGACTGGAAACATGACTACCCCTATAATGATATTCAGTGACTGTGATATCTTGATAGCATAGACATTTGAGTGGAATAATTACTGCTTTCAGCTGTCACATCTGCTCAGCAGAGGTCACATTTCACCTTTATGGAGTAACTTATTTTAGCTAAGTTTCTGCGTGTTTTTTGCCTCCTCGTATAGTTTGTATAATCTGTGTCTGAAGTCTAAGCAAGCAAATGATTGCAGAAGGTTAAAACGCTCGATTTTGTACACTTAGATAGGTTTCAGACGAATCATTAACAGTTCTGTTCTTAATTCCATCTTAAGCGATTCCTGTAAGTAGGTCATCAATTGCGGCTCAAGAAGAACTCAGAGTTAATCGAACGAATTAACGGGGATTTAGATTGATTGAAAATATTTTATTGAAGGCACAAGAAAGCAACAAGTTTCTACAGCCAATGGGGATACACTGCTCGTTTATTCACTGTACATTATTTCTATATAATTTTATACTTATAACCTTACTACTTAGCAATATAACTTTAGCACTTTAAGTTGCGGAATTCCACTGAAACCCCACACAAGCCTGCGCTCCTTTACCCCGTCTTTGTGTATTTTACTGTGTATTTCTAGAAAGGTCTCACTGATGTGTCTAACGTGAACTGTATGTGACCAATCACATAGTAACGTGTAGTTACTTTGTAATTCTGGTCCAGGAACTGTGCAGCCAATATCAAGACGAAATGGGGTCTTCGAGTGTTCCGTCTGCCCTTATGCTTCGAGGTTGATGTCCAACCTGCGTAAACATGAAATGACGCACACAGGATCCAAGCCGTTTACATGTGACATCTGCAAGAAAGGCTTTTCAGACAAGAGCAACTTAGTTAGGCACTTACGTCGTCACACAGGAGAGAAGCCTCACAAGTGTCAGCTCTGCTCAAGGTCGTTCACGCGAAAACGAACAATGTTAAACCACATGAATACACACAGCAACATCAAACGACATGCGTGCAGTATCTGTGGCAAGGCGTTCAACGCCACGACGTCACTGAACCGGCACATGGCTGTTCACCGTGGAGACACTCGTTGTGTGATTTGTTCTCGCTCCTTCTCGAGCTATGGTCGTCTGGTGGAGCACATGATGCAACATACAGGCGAGCGTCCTTACAAGTGTGGCCTCTGTTCAACAGCTTTTTGTACGAAAGGCAGCTTTAGAAGCCATCTCCACCGTCACGTGAATAATGCATCGTAATTCTTCTTCGGTAGCTCCATTTTCTTTGTACGATTGCGAGCTGCAATGCATGGTATTACAATCTGTACAGCTTGTGTCGTTTTTTGTCATTGTCGTTTTCCTAATTAAAATTGAATGAAAGATTCCGGAGCACTTTCTCTCTTTTAACTTTCTCGTCGTACATTATCTGTCAGTTGCACAGTTTGACCTACAGCGAAGCTTTTGACTAAAGGTTCCATTAAGTTTGCTCACGATGGCTTCTGTTTCACATTATTACAGGCATCATTATGGGAAAATGGGAATTCTGTCCTCGAACGCTCTTGGGGGCGAAACCGTTGCCACAGTTTCGATAGAGAATGCTTTACTGACAGACAGCAAACAGAGAAAGAACGTGTGCTGCCACTATGCCTATTACTCCTGTGCGTGACGTTAGGTATCCTGCTGCTGTAAAACCCAGTGCATTCAACAATGTAGACTGGGACATTGAACCTTCCATGCAAACGTGCCTTAAGGCCACATGCCTTAGTTGGAGGGAAAGCCGACGTCTGTTAACTGCACTCTAAAGAAATACGTCCACTTTTCTTTCAGTGAGCACGTGCGGGAAGCTTGTTTTCTTTTTCTTGTTATTGCGTTCTTTTTGTTGTTAACGTTTCGGTGGTGTGGCGGATAAGGCTGGCAGACAATTAACAACAGCAGCAAAATATGCGCCTCTTATCTGTCCTTTATCCGCAACCGGTCTTAGAGTGTACGCTCTAAACCCGATGGTGGATAAATAAGCGCTATTGTTTGCAAATTTATAGCGCTTACTCTGAGGCCGGATATATCCGCCACAGGGGTTAACCGCCCCGGCTTCTATGCGCCTTCACGTTACACGCCGCGTGCTCTATGCGCCTCCACTGTTATGCGTTGCGCGTTTTATTCGCTTCAACCGGTATGCGCTACTTCAACTAGATATGCTATGTTTCCAATCACCACACTTCACACACCTGTGTGGAAAGCGAATTCAATCTTTATTGGCACACAACACACAAACATCATGTACAGCACCACTACTTCGGTATCTATCAGGCCTGCGGGTGTATTTCTGACAAGACAGTTCTTAAGCTACTGGATTTCACAAAAAGAACTATGTTAGAGCAATGCGAGCGTGGCTGTTGCAGGCGATCTTGTTGAAGACATGTGCAATGCAGAAGAACATTATTCTTTTTGTTTTATGCTTCAATCAAAATGCATTGCCCAGATGGCAAATTGGATACAACAGCAACTAAATTAAGCTAAACAATTTCGTGCCTCAACATGCTGTTCCCTTCCTAATACAACAAATCAGTTTTAGAGCAGATAACAGTACTGTACCAGGAGCACCAATATCTGATGAACTTGAAGGGCACTGTAGTGGATGAGGTACTTCAATACATCAAAACTAATTCAATTGAGCTTGAGGGACCAGGGTCACTACGATAAACGTAATCTGAGTATGATATCTGTCCATTCTCACTTTGGTAGAATGCCTCTCAGTAGATTATAATCAACAGAACTAAAATAAGAGTGCAGTTATGAACGCTGCTGTACGCACTTAGGATGGTAAGGGATTAAGTTTGCGCCCATGAAGTCGCCAAAATATGAAGACAAGACAAAACTGTTTCTCCTGCATTGCAATGCAAGTTCGCAAGTGAATCCACATTAATCGCGATCCCAATAAGACGCATGTATACTCTGCATAGGAGTCTCTTTCCACCCAGGTTTGTAAAAAAAAGAAAAAATATCAGTGCAGACGTTTAAGCATTTCTACAATTAACCGAATAATTTGTGAGACACATCCACATGCTCACACTCTTCTCCATTCAAGTGTCGTTTTTTATCGTGTTCATGTGCCTCTCTTTCCAATTTATTATGGAGAATTAAATAGCGCGGCATAGACACGAGTTCATAACGGCTTACCTTTAAGCTGTCCCACTAAACCAACACTGGCTTCTAAGAACAATTCGAAATGTCCTTACCCGAAATATTCAGATCACTGTGTTCCCCCCAGTGTAGTTGGAGGACGTGTAGCAACAGGACGTAGAAACGCGCAATCACAGAAAGGTGAGTTACGTAGAGTCGTGCAGAACATCATTTTCTTCGTCTGAGGCAACTACGAGAGGTGGTTGTGCTGCAAGTATGGACAATATTTTGTAAACGTGCTCGAAAGGTACACAATGCGCAGCCTGTTGCTTACCGGCATTTTCATGGCCGACCGGCGGATACCAACTGTGCACGGAGGCCCGGCTGACAAAGTTAAACTGACAACGTTGTTGTTTCTTGCGAAAGTTGTACGATCTCAACGATGCGTTCATACTGCCCATCAGTCTAGACACCGATCTTCTACAACGCCAGCGATATCACAGCCAAGGAAAGAAACCGACAAACTGCTTCTGAAATGAAAGCGGCGTCCGTCTAACCATCCACCACCAAGACGCCGACCGTTGCACGACGTGATGCAACGTGCAGCAATGACACAGCTGCGAACTTCGGAACATTGGTAATCGCCACGATTCTATCCGCCACACTGTTTCGCGAGGCACTCAACAAACAAAACAAAGAAATACGTCCACTTTTCTTTCAGTGAACACGTGCGGGAAGCTTGTTTTCTTTGTCTTGTTATTGCGTTCTTTTTGTTGTTCTTAACGTTTCGGTGGTGTGGCGGATAAGGTTGGCAGACAATTAACAACAACAGCAAAATATGCGCCTCTTATCCGTCCTTTATCCGCGACCGGTCTTACAGTGTGCGGTGCACCAATCTGTATCTCTGAGATTTCTCGTTATGATTTCCTTTGATTGCTGTAAACCATCCACCCACAATATACAGGGTGTTTCACCTAACGAGAAACAAATTGTGTTAAGAAATCTACTTGTCTGAACACTATAGGGTGAACGCTCTTTATGTCTTGGGAGATTTTGTCATGACTTCTGAGCGCTTTTATCAAACTAATTCCCGAGAATTTGAATTATCCCAGCTGAACTTTGAGAAAAGAGGCGCTACTGTAGTTGATATTGAGCTGAATAGATATCTGAATAGATATCTGAATAGATAGAATAGATAGCTGAATAATTATACATCTACTGTCCTAAAGGCAATATCAATCGCTCTGCACAATCCGTAACATAGGAGCTGCCAAATCCCACTTCGAACATCGGAGTATAGCTGTTACAGCAAAATGTGTTTATCACAAAAGGCGGCTGTCGGATGATTCGCCAGGAGCTACACGGGCCATATTTTCTTTGCAGCATCATGTAACCCATAGAATCAGGTAATATTTGTTGCACTGTAGAAGAGTGTCTTGGTCGCTTCTTTCCTATGATGTTCTTAATGGTCCTGAGCGTTAAAGCGAAGGGGCAACCCTTTAGGAGTTGCACGTGTAGTGACCGTGAGCTCCCCAGACAGAAGATTTTGTCCCATAATGTTCCCAAATCGATCATCCATGTCCCCATCTTGGGCAGATGTCCCTGGGGAGTCCCATACGGAAGGGAATGTACCCCCTTCAAAGGCCGTGCTCAAGCTGTCCGGCGATGCTCCGTCCAGGACTGGGAACGGACGCACCTGCGCCTTGTCGCCTGGTGTCGCCATACGGTCGTTGCACGTTGAAGTGCAATCATTGTGCAATCGAAACGATGCGGGAGGGCGCATCCTGAATGTAGTTTCGGAATTGAAATTGCAGTGGTAGAGTTATAGATTCAGATCTTTTTTTTTTGCGTTTTTAAATTTATTTCGCAATGCGTCATGCTGGAATACGTTGAATAGGTTGGACGTGCGATGATGGAGCGGTCTGGTATTCCTATCTGTGTCTCGCATGGAAATGTGGGTTGGACGACCTGATTTTGAATGTAATTGAACCGATGTATTGCGCCTAGAAACGCATACTTGGTGAAATGATGCAACTATGCACCTACTATTTATATCCTGGAGAGCATTTTGATAAGCGGAAGCCTTCATGAGTTAAAAGACATGAAAGAAGGTGTCCTCACCCACCATCGCGCAAGCACAATGAACCAACAGTTTTCTACGTAGAAAATAATACTTTGGTAGAATGATGCAACTGTACTTATAGAATGTATATCCCGGAGAGCATTTTGATAAACGGAGACTTTTGCGAGCCGAACCATGAAAGTTGTTGGCCTTGTCCACGAAGAGTAAAAATTTTGGCAATCGCGCCAGCACAAGGAACCGACAGTTTTCTACCTAGAAACTCACACTTTGGCGGAATGATGCAACTATGCATCTACTATTTATATCCTGGAGAGCATTTTGATAAGCGGGAGCGTTCATGAGTTAAAAGACATGAAAGAAGGTGTCCTCACCCAGCATCGCGGAAGCACAGGGAACCAACAGTTTTCTGCGTAGAAACGAATACTTTGGTAGATGCAATTGTACCTATAGTACGAGGGGTGTTCAGGTCAAACCGGGACTTTTCATTTTTCGCAAAAGTAAAATGAACTTACAGGCGAGAAATTAGTTTTATTTTTCAACGTCATCTCCAGCTGCACTAGTGCACTTCGGCGTCCCGGCGTTTCACGAGTGCTTGGATGCAAACAGCGTAGAAATCCTTTCCGGCACGTAGCAGCCATGATCGGACCGCATTCTTGACCCCGTCGTCGCAGCTGAAGTGGCGGCCCCCAAGGAAAGCCTTCAGAGGCCTGAAGAGATGGAAATTGTTGGGGGCGAGATCTGGACTGTAAGGGGGATGTGGCAGCAACTCCCAGCGAAGTTCCTGTAAGGTGCGTGTCGTGAGATGGGCGGTATGCGGGCGTGCATTGTCCTGTAGGAGGAGGACTCCTTTGGTGATGAGGCCCGGCTTTCCGAAACTGGAGGTGTTCATGAATGATAGTGTTCAACGTTCTCACAGAAAGGTCCTTCTTTCGAGCCAGTTCGAGACATGTTATCCGTCGGTCCTTGAGGATCAGGCGCTTCACAAGTTGGATGTTCTCAGTAACTCTGACACTGGGCTCTGAGCCGCCCCGGCCGGGATCGTCCTGCACTGATGTACGGCCGTCTGGGAACCGTTTGCACCACTCAAACGCTTTGCTCCGGCTAAGTGTATCGTGGTCATACTGAACCTGAGGCCTTCTGTGAACTTCAGATGATTTTTTGCCTTCATTCACGAGAAACTTCATGACAATTCGCTGTTCGATGTGCGCGCTCATCTCGTTGTCGGCCATCTTGTCCAGCACGTGTCTTCTGTTTTGCACAAACTTTGGACCACCACGTGGTGAACACGGAGGCCTATCGCGTGTGAAAATGACTAAAAAGAAGTAGAACGAGCACTCAGGAGGCAGACCGCCGTATTCTTGAACGAGCCTCGACTCGAAACTCGACTCGAGCTGCTCCTCGAGGCCGGTTTTGCGCTTCATAAATCGACCTTGACTCGAAACGCTCCTCGAGTGGAGGAATTCCTCCGTGCATTCCTCGAAAATCTCGACGTAACATCGGTGCTACCTCGAGAACGCTCCTCAACTCGAGTTTGGCTGTTGTCATAGCGGAAGACAGGTCGTTCGCTGCGTCCATCGACTGCGTTTTGTGCCACGATGTCTTTAACTGGGTGCTGACAACATTACCACTGAGCGACAACGTTCAATAAGGGGCCATCAAACTCCTTTTGACCATTTTGATGATCACGAGTTCCTCATATGGTACACGGTACCGCTGCATGAAGAAAACCGTACGAAGCCTTTTGGATACATTGCCAGTGGAGGAAAATGTGTGCAATCGTGGGCTGCCTGTACCTCCTGTGCTACAGCTGCTCGTCGACATGTGATTTTATGGCGTTAGGACTTTTCGAACTGCCACGGGAGACATTGTGAATGTGTCAGAAAGGACGCGGTGTGCCGCGTTGTGGAAAAAATCCCACACCTTCTCGCAAGCACACTTTTCAAGACACGGTGTAATAAATTTTCCTTCTGTCGCGCTATTTAGCACAAAAAGGTGTGTTTGAAGGATGTTTTCACGCAAAAAGTGGTGCAAGAAAAGAAACAGTGCATTGACTGGACATCTAAAAAAAATAAACATCTGATCTGTCTCCTCAATGTTTTTCCGTAACCTTTATACTGTATCAAGCTGGCCCAACCCCTGCTCCAGCTATCACCGAAACGGCTCAACAAATCTTCCATTCATGTTTTTTTCCTCTGGTTTTCTTTTTTTTTTTTTTAGTTGTTGTTCCACTAGTACGAATTCCGTTTGTTGGGTGGGAAAACAGGATCCACCGTTTAGGCAGAGCGCGATTGAGGGCCATAAAAGTTCGTACGACATGCTTGCGGTGGCTCCCCAAGAATGGTCTCCCCGATTCTTTGCTCGGGATGTTGTTGTAAAATCTGTCTTGTTTGTTTGATTGTTTATAGCTACCCTCAAGGCGTTGGGTAAACGTACCCATCCGCTAACAAACAGTCATTCGCGCCACATATTGTAACATAATAGAAGAGTGACAAGCAGTGACATCATCTTTCATATTATTTGATACGGGGTGACGATGCCATTAAGCTAGCTGCTGCCAGACCAGAAAACTAGGAAACCTATCAGTCTGTTTCCCTGTTGGAAACACCTGCACCCTTCTTCAAACACTTGCAGACCTTTGTGTTTATATTTGTAATGCACGTTGGTCGAAATAAAGTAGAGAATTACATTTATTTTTCATGCCATAAGTGTGTTTTAAGCACGATAAATAACATTTTCGAGTGGTCCCGAAAGACGGCTGGGGACGAGACTACAGCTTTATTCGAGGACGGTTTCTCGAGGAGCGCCTTGGCGGAGGAATCCCCGAAGCGGGTTCATGAAACGCATGGGCTCTTCGTGTGGAGCAGCGCCCCTTTCCTCCACTCGTTGGAGTCGAGGCTTGTTCAAGAATACGGCGGAGAAAGTCCCGGTTTGACTTGAACGCCCCTCGTATGTATATCCCGGAGAGCATTTTGATAAACGGAGACGTTTACGAGTTATCAGGCGTGAAAGTTGCTGGCCTTGCCCACGAAGAGCAAAAATTCTGGCAATCGCGCCAGCACAAGTTTTCTTCCTAGAAACGCATATATACTTTGGTGGAATGATGCAACTATGTATCTACTATTTATATCCTGGAGGGCATTTTGACAGGTAGAGGGAGGACCACAGGAAATCAAGGGATAGCATGCGTGTCATCAACGGCTGTACGCCGAAGTAAATCTTTTATAATGAAACGTTACAAAATCCATGCTTAAGCTTCCACCCTTCAATTCCAATTTTCAATTTATTCAATTTACCATATACATGGTTGGGCAAAGGAGCAAAAAGCTGCCAGCTGGCAACTTGACAAGGCTCCACTGCCCACGGTTCGGAACAGCATTTCAGACAATGGAAAAAGTTTAACAAATGTCTAAAACAATAACTGGATTGTCACTTAATCAAGTATGCTACAAAGATTATACATGCAAATTAGAATACTCTGGTAGATGATAAAACAGGTCACTGGTTGACGAAAAATGTACGAAGTCCCCTTTTACCACGTCCGATTATAATGTTCCCACATAAGGAATACCTGTTAGGTGCTCCGGGAGAGTAAAAGAAACGGCCTTCACAATCCATTTTCTGAAATAAACCGCTTAAAAATACACGCCCTCAAAATAAATGCTGTTAAAATAAATCATGGTTAGGCTTAGGAAGACAATGGTCCGTATGATAGTTTATGGGCGACAGAATGTTGTTTTCGGCGGAACATGCTCTTATGATGTTTCTTACTCATGTTTGTACTGTTATCAATTACAACTTTGGATTTCGAAATATACAGTTTAAAAGTGATGAGGACCATGTTCGTATGAATATGAGACGGTCTTGTGGGGCGTACATTCCTCGTGCTGACGCATCCGTTTGTAACCACTAGGTCCCGGAAAGGCTGACACGTTCCAACCGTCTGCGCTATCGCCGATTACCAAGAGGGAAGTTCGGCTCGTCGATATCATTCTTCTGGGATGCTCGCTGCGCCATCTTCAACAACTAAATGTCTGACTCCAGCGAACTCTAAAGCTATTTAAGCGCTGACTTCGGCGACTGCATCACGGTCTTGTGGGACGTACATTCCTCGTGCTGACGCATCTGTTTGTAACCACTAGGTGAGCACAGTCAGATACTTTCTACATATCCTTTCTCCCACAAGACCGTGATAAGTGTTTACTATGACCAGCTGTGGCGATACACCATTGATCTGTTTGTCTTGTATGCAAGCGGTCGCCACTGATTCCAGTTCTTCCATTCACTGCACGAAATGTGAGAACTATTACCACCTAGGTAAATGTTCTAATGTTACAAAAATGTCCCTAAAAGCCTTTACACCTAGGGAGCGAGAATTGTGGACGTGCCAAACGTGTAATGTTCACTCACGTCAGTTATCCAAACAAAGAGATGAACCTTCCCTTGGAAGTATCCTTGTGGAAATAAAGCGAAACAGCAGTATGACATCGGAAGTTCTGGAAAAAGTCGCATCACTTGAGACGAAATTTGAGTCTTTATCAGCTAGTCATCGTGAACTTGAAGGTCGTGTGAATGGTAACTGTCATGCTCTATCCAACGTTGAGGACCGTATAATAGCGTTGCAAGATGAATTGAAAAATTCAAATACTGAGCTGATGATGCTTTGGAGAACAGTCAATGACCTTGAGCAATATGAACGCCGATTTAATCTCGAAATCCGCGGCGTTATCGGAAAACTAAATGAAGATATTCTTGCTACTGTAAACTACATTGCCACCGCTTTAGAGGTACCTTCATTGTCAACAGCCGACATAGAAGCCGCACACCGTCTTCCCACCAAAGAAGGGCGTTGTGCGCCCATTATCGTCAGATTCGAGGACAGATTTACGAGGGATTCCTGGCTAAACAAGCGTTCCATGTTAAAGCAAAACCAGTCAGTGGTTGACAAGCATGAGGGTCACCAAGTGTTTATCTGTGAGAATTTGACAGCTTTTAACAAAACTCTGTTATGGGAAACTAGGAAGACTGCGAGGGAAAAAAAAGCATGCATACGTATGGGTCAGGAATGGTCACGTATAGGTTAGGCAGGCAGATGGTTCTAAGGCCATGCGAATAACGAAGAAACGTAACCTCACTGGACTGTGATGCAGGACCGAACGTGTTATCTTTTATATTTGTGTGTACTTTCTCTTCTGTTTTTTGTTTGTTTGTTTATTTTATGCATGGTGTACGTAACACTAAATCTTATTCCATTGTCCACCTAAATGTCCGTAGCTTTGCTAAGCATTTTGAACAGCTGCGTTGTAATCTTGACACATTTAGCAAGGATGTCTCATTTGTTGCTCTATCAGAAACATGGCTGCATTGTTCAAATCAGATGTATTATTCCATACCTGGCTACAATTTTGAGTACTCCCACAGAAAGGCAAGCCAGCATGGTGGTGTGGCTCTTTATATTCGTGATGGAATTGAGTACAAGCCACGACACGATATAGTATTTAACACTCCGTTATGCTAAATGCTCCTTATTCAAACTTCACAGGCGTTCAGCAGTACTTATGTGCACCGTCACACACCTCTTCTCATCGGTGTATTTTATCGTTCGCCTTCGGGATCATTATCACAGTTTCTGGATGAATTCGATAGATTCCTATACTGGTGTTGGCAGACGAAGCAGAACCTGCTTATTATCGGTGATTTAAACATTGATATCCAAAAAAATGATTGTCTAGTGCAAAGATATAAGGAGATGTATATTGGATATGGCTACAACCAGCTGATCGACTCTGTTACGCGGTTTGGCATGTCTGCCGGTACCATTATAGATCATATAATTACAAACCTCAGAGAGAATGACGTGTCCAGTGGAGTTTTAGCCTGTAACATTTCTGACCACGAGCTTATTTACCTAACTAGCTCATGTGAATCCCCAAGGCGACTGCATCGTGACATCATAATCAATCGACGTATAAATTATAATCAAGTCCGGGAGAAGTTATCTGCTGTAGAATGGACGTTCTCGGAGTTAGAGCGTTGCTCTGATAAGTTTACATATTTCTACGATATCCTACTGAATATCGTGGAGACCTGTTCAACTACAGTCACAGCTTCTAAATGGAGTACTGCTAGGCAACCCTGGATCTCAAGCGCACTTCTAAAGAGTATCAAACACAAGAATAACATGTACAAGAAATGTCGTAAACATCCGTTAAACCTGTCTCTGCAACATAGCCATGCCAGATACAGTAATATGCTACAAAAGCTTCTGAGGGAAGCAAAGGATAAGCACTTTCGGAAGGCTTTTTAGGAGGCGGCAGGGGATGGTAAAAAAACATGGAGAACAATTAACACCGCTCTTGGCAAACAACAGACCAACCGCCAGATTAACGGACTACAGGGCGAGGGGGGTGTTCTTGTGACGGAACCGACACTAATAGCAGAAAAGTTCAATTACTACTTTTCTCAGATCACTGCACAGGTTTCATACTTGCCATGCGTACCATGCTCGATGCCGGTTCCACGTTACAACCCCATTTCCTTCTTTCTGGAGCCCACAGATCCCCAGGAAATCGAGTCTACTATTGCAAACTTGAGAAATTCTAACTCCAAGGGCCACGATAATATTCCCATCGCATTACTGAAATATATTGGTGCTGCTATATCATCCCCACTAGCAGAAGTTTATAACGACATTTCAAAAAGGCACCTTTCCAGATCAACTGAAAATCGCCAAAATTATTCTGGTGTATAAGAAGGGAGACACACAGTCACCGGGAAACTATATACCGATTGCTATACTCCCTGCTCTAAGTAAAGTACTTGAAAAACTTATTTTGAGAAGATGAGAAAGATTTTTTTAATAATTATGCATTATCGCATTCACAGTTCGGGTTCCGCAAGGGAAGATCGACCATCTCTGCACTTGCAGCCATTACGGAAAAGATAAGAAAGAATATTTACTGAAAATTATACACAATGGGGATCTTTTTAGACCACAGTAAAGCGTTTGACTTGATTGATCACCAGCTTCTATTAATGAAACTAGAGAGATACGGCATACGAGCTGTAACACGCAACCTAATTGAGAGCTATCTCAGCTGCCGGGCTCAATACGTTTCAATTGGCGATACACGCTCTGTTGAACGTTCTCTATCTCTAGGCGTCCCACAGGGTTCCATATTGGGACCCTTCTTATTCTTAGTTTTTAGAAACGACCTCCCTCAGTACTTAGAACCTACATCTACGTCAGTCCTTTACGCCGACAACACGAACATTTTTATTGAATGTAACTCACTTAATGCTCTTTTTGATAAAGCAAATTCTACTCTTGAAAGATGCACGTACTGGTTGTCTACGAACAAACTTGTCCCTAACATTACGAAGTCAAACTATGTCCTTTTCACAACGCCCTCTGTGTCCATTAACATCGACGGCCTCAGTGTTATGCTTTCAAACTTTAGCCTTGCCCGTGTGTCGTCAACAAAATCTCTAGGCGTCACACTTCACGAGCATTTATCTTGGCGCCATCATGTAACCGAAGTCATGGGCAAAGTTCTATCGGGGATCCATGCATTATCAAGAGCTAGAACTCTCTTTTCGATTCAGACACTACTACTCATTTATAGGTCATTGATTGAGTCACACATCATGTATGCACTAGAAATATATGGGTTAACTTAGCCAACACAGTTACAGCCTATTTACCTATTACAAAAGAGAGCACTACGCGTAATTCTTTCTCTTCCGGCCTATGAGAGTGTCATGTTTCGTGTCGTGTGTCATGTCGTGTGAACACCCTCCCCTATGGTGTACGTGCAATGCGAACCCTTAGTGGATTCAAGCGGCTACTTAATGGGTACCTATATAATGGTACTATACAATAATCTTTAGAGAAGATGTCCTTTTATAACGTCTGGGTTGTGCTAAATGTATAGGCATGTTTTGCATATTTATTGATATCTAAGCCAGTGTCAGTTTTTTAGCCATGTAATGACCTTTTGTAAAAACATTAATGCAGTTTTTGTTCATGAATATCCTTTGTTATAATATTTGTAGTCTTTGTATCTTCTCTCTCTTTTTGTAATTTTTAATTGTTATCCACAAGACCATTTCTTACATTTCTTATATAAGACTTATAAGACTTATATAAGACTTCTTATATAATGCTAATGCTGTCTAGCTTACAGGGACTGCTTTACAGGCTTGCCCTCGCAGTCCTCTTGGAACCATGTATGTTGTACTTTCTTCTAAAATAAAACAAACTGAAACTGAAAAAAAAAAAAAAAACAGAACACGCACTCTTGATCCTTGGGCCAGCTGAGCATTTAGCTGTGAACGAGGCTATCAGGCTTCCGGGGGGGGGGGGGGAGATGGCTATGGCGGTGTTGTGTACGGACTGCGCGGCGGCTGTCATTCGAGCTGTATATTACTATGCCAGATATCTGTTACATGACAAAAAAAAAATCACCAGCCGCACTGATCCAATAAGGCCACAGAGCTAAACAAATTCGCGTCATCATTCGTTACAGAAACAAGGGAAAGGGTGCAGGCTAGCTGGTATAGATCCATGAAGAAGACCGAGAGACACGGACAGAGAAGACGACACACGTAGGTTCTCAGACACAGCAATAAATTTATTAGTTCATCTCAACTTAAAAGCTAAAAATCTTCGAAGGGGTGCGAGAGGGATAAAAGACGCATTGCTAACTACGTTTCCCCTGGTGGCAATCTCCAAGGATTCCCGAAACAACCTTCGGTGTGCATAGGGTTCCCACGCAAGCACTGTAGTGTCCTTGAAGCAAGGCTGGCAACCTTTACAATCCCACAAATGATCTACCAGTTCCGAAGACCCGGCCATTCTTTCAACATTTGCTGCATGTTCCCTAATCCGGTCATTGAGGCACCGGCGCGTCTGGCCAACGTACACAAAGCCGCACTCAAGGGGAATAGAATACACAACGTTCTGCTTGCAAGGAACAAAAGGCTTCCTGTGCCTCACGCCACAAGATTCAGATTTAGAGCTGAAGGGGGTCAAACGACTTAATTTAAAGGCATTGGAAAAAACAACTTTGATATTATAATATTTAGCGACAGCAAGAATGTTGTGAGCAACTGCATGAAAATATGGAATTACAACTACATTACGAGAGTTTCCATCATTCCATGGTCTACACTGTGAACTTTCAAGCAATTTCATGGCCCTCTTCGCAATCAATTGGTTGTCATACCCGGCCTGCGTGAGTCTTTCACATTGCTTCCGCAAACTACTCCAAACAAAATGAAAACAGCTTTTCTTCGTTGCAGCATTTAAGAGGGATGTACAAACACCGAACTTAACAAGTTTAGAATGTGCGCTTGAGTAGGGCAGGACCGGCTTGCAGTTTTCTTTTCCATATGACCAACAAAAACCCGGGTTACAATGAAATGTGAGGTCCAGGAACCTCAGCATCCCATGAGAGGGTTGCTCTAGCTTGAAAGTTCACAGTGTAGACCATGGAATGATGGAAACTCTCGTAATGTAGTTGTAATTCCATATTTTCATGCAGTTGCTCACAACATTCTTGCTGTCGCTAAATATTATAATATCAAAGTTGTTTTTTCCAATGCCTTTAAATTAAGTCGTTTGACCCCCTTCAGCTCTAAATCTGAATCTTGTGGCGTGAGGCACAGGAAGCCTTTTGTTCCTTGCAAGCAGAACGTTGTGTATTCTATTCCCCTTGAGTGCGGCTTTGTGTACGTTGGCCAGACGCGCCGGTGCCTCAATGACCGGATTAGGAAACATGCAGCAAATGTTGAAAGAATGGCCGGGTCTTCGGAACTGGTAGATCATTTGCGGGATTGTAAAGGTTGCCAGCCTTGCTTCAAGGACACTACAGTGCTTGCCCTTATGGAACCCTATGCACACCGAAGGTTGTTTCGGGAATCCTTGGAGATTGCCACCAGGGGAAACGTAGTTAGCAATGCGTCTTTTATCCCTCTCGCACCCCTTCGAAGATTTTTAGCTTTTAAGTTGAGATGAACTAATAAATTTATTGCTGTGTCTGAGAACCTACGTGTGTCGTCTTCTGTGTCCGTGTCTCTCGGTCTTCTTCAATGATCATTCGTTACCACTGGAATGCTTCCTTCCATAGCCCTTTAACGTTATCTTGCTGAGAGTGTTATATGAGCTAAAGTGGTCGACGCGTTGCTCAAAGAATACGAGAGCAATCCAGGCATATGGAAGGGAAACAGACCAGTAGGAACGAATGATAACGTAAAATGTTTTGGCTCTTTGGTCTTGTTGGATCAATGAGATGTGATGTATAAATCAAAGAACTTCCCTCAGCAGGAGGAGTGGAAGCGACACACATTCGACAGACAGGAAATATTTCCTAGAACGAGGACATGTCCTCGAATGTGAGGGGCATGGTGAGAAACAAGGCAACCACAGAACGACAACTGCCGTCGCTTCCATATATCTTGCCGATAGGGTGTATTGTTTTTATTGACTGGCGCGGGCAGATAAGCGTTTGTTCAGTGTAAACAATGTTCCCAATTAGAGGGAGAGGGTAGCATTTGAAGTTGCATTATGGTGGGCTAGAAATACGGGTGTGCCAATTGGCAAGTTTTTCAGGTACCCAAAAATGAACGATGCTCCAGGGACGCTGAAGTCCGCGATAGGGACGCGCTCTGGCGGATTTGCCTAAGTCACGTGATGTTCCACTACAGTTTGCCCAAGAGCGCTGGTGTGTGAAGGTCAGTGCTTGGGATGCGATATGGACAAACAAGGACACGAGTCACTCGTTTTCAGTTGTTTTGTTGCAGGTATCACCGCGGCTGGCCTTCACTGCTGTTTTATTTGTTTGCTCTTGAACTGAGGCAGCCCGGCGAAACAAGAAACTCTATACAGCAATCTATTCTATCAAGCATTAACACAGTACCATATGACGACAGTGGCATGTCTTGCGACTTATGACTTACGGCACGACGGACAGGTTTCATACGAAACGCCGCAAAACTGTGACAAAGATTCTCAGCAGGTGAAGATAGGCGAATCGACGATACTTTCGAGTCGCTCGTATATAGTGTCACAACTGACGAACAAAATCTATTATGGTCTTTAGTACACTGCGAAACCACAATAGGGACCATTCTGCTGTCTACTGATCTCACTCTATGTGAGAAATGTTAGAACTATTTTCACCAGTGGAATATTATTCCACGAGAACCCTTCCATTTTACGTCTTTCGAAGCAAGGAGTAGAGACGAGATAGCGTTTTTTTCTTTCCTTATTTATTTTCTTGTCCACCGAAGCATGTACACGCCCACGCGCTTTACTGATAAGGTGACGAACGAACATCTACAGCATTGCATGTGTTATCACATCGAGACGTTCAGGTGTGTGCCATTAGGCACACCCGTCTGCCGTTGTCACGTGACGACTTCTCCTAATTGACAACCATAAATGCAGAAGGAACAGTTGCCGCTGAAGATAGCTTCGACATCAAAAATGTTTTATTGCTTACACGGAGACACAGGCGGAGACATCCGCCGTATTCTTGAACAAGCCTCGACTCGACACTCCGCCTCGACTCCAACGAGTGGAGGAAAGTGGCTCTGCTCCACTCGAAGAGCCCATGCGTTTCAAGAACCCGCTTCGGGGATTCCTCCGCCAATGCGCTCCTCGAGAAACCGTTCTCGAATAAAGCTGTAGTCTCGTCCCCAGCCGTCCTTCGGGACCACTCGAAAATGTTAATTATCGTGCTTAAAACACACTTATGGCATGAAAAATAAATGTAATTCTTTACTTTATTTCGACCAACGTGCATTACAAATAGAAACACAAAGGTCTGCAAGTGTTTGAAGAAGGGTGCAGGTGTTTCGAACAGGGAAACAGACTGATAGGTTTCCTAGTTTTCTGGTCTGGCAATTACAACCACAACGGCAGCAGCTAGCTTAATGGCATGGTCACCTCGTATCAAATAATATGAAAGATGATGACACTGCTTGTCTTTCTTCTATTATGTTACAATATGTGGCGTGAATGACTGTTTGTTAGCGGATGGGTACGTTTATACCCAACGCCTTGAGGGTAGCTATATACAATCAAACAAACTAAACAGATTTTACAACAACATCCCAATCAAAGAATCGAGGAGACCATTCTTGGGGAGTCACCGCAAGCATGTCGTGCGAACTTTTATGGCCCTCAATCGCGCTCTGCCTAAACGGTGGAGCCTGTTATCCCACCCAACAAACGGAATTCGTAATATTGGAACAACAACTGCAAAAAAAAAAAAAAGAAAACGAGAGGAAAAAAAAACATGAATGGAAGATTCGTTGAGCCGTTTCGGTGATAGCTGGAGCAGGGGTTGGGCCAGCTTGATTTTTTTTTATGTCCAGTCAATGCACTGTTTCTTTTTTGCACCACTTTTTGCGTGAAAACATCCTTCAAACACACCTTTTTGTGCTAAACAGCGCGACAGAAGGAAAATTTATTACACCTTGTCTTGAAAAGTGTGCTTGCGAGAAGGTGTGGGATTTTTTCCACAACGCGGCACACCGCGTCGTTTCTGACACATTCACAATGTCTCCCGTGGCAGTTCGAAAAGTCCTAACGCCATAAAATCACATGTCGACGGGCAGCTGTAGCACAGGAGGTAGAGGCAGCCCACGATTGCACACATTTTCCTCCACTGGCAATGTATCCAAAAGGCTTCGTACGGTTTTCTTCATGAAGCGGTACCGTATACCATATGAGGAACTCGTGATCATCAAAATGGTCAAAAGGAGTTTGCTGGCCCCTTATTGAACGTTGTCGCTCAGTGGTAATGTTGTCAGCACCCAGTTAAAGGCCATCGTGGCACAAAACGCAGTCGATGGACGCAGCGAACGGCCTGTCTTCCGCCATGACACCAGCCAAACTCGAGTTGAGGAGCTTTCTCGAGGTAGCGCCGATGCTACCTCGAGATTTTCGAGGAATGCACGGTGGAATTCCTCCACTCGAGGGGCGTTTCGAGTCAAGGTCGATTTATGAAGCGCAAAACCGGCCTCGAGGAGCAGCTCGAGTCGAGTTTCGAGTCGAGGCTCGTTCAAGAATACGGCAGTTAGTTTTCCTTTGTAGTTCGTGGCGAATCCGCATGGTTCGCTGCGAGCGACGACTCGGTCTATCCTTCGTATGAGGGACCCCCCCCCTTCCCCATGCATTGGATTGGCCGATTGGCACACCCGTATTTCTAGCCCACCATAGTTGCATTTAAAGCCCCAGGAGAGATTTCGTCCTCCCAAGGTACCAATAATTGGGTTGGCTGAAGAGTGGGAAAGGAGAATTTGTGACGAATCCAAAATGAAAAGAAAAGAAAGAGCTATATGGACCAGCCCACTTTGTGACGCACTCTCAGTTCGCTATCGCTATCTCTGCATGACACAGCAGCGCCTGTCGCCTGGCACGAAAAAATTTCCGCGACCTGATCGAGGGGTTAAAAATTTATACGAATATTCGTCCCTTACAGCTATGGCTACAGTGTGCCCCAGTTGCCTCGTGCGATACGAACTCCACAAGCCAACTCGGCCAGCTCCTATTGAGTTCGTGTAAACGCGGCTGACGTGTTGTAGAGATGAGTGCGAACTGCTCATCGTGCAGTACATTCCCAATTGGGTGCAGTGAAGTCGCATCCAATGCTCCAATGGGTTGCGTCGTAGTTCCATCTTGTTCTACGGGACCGGCATTTTGTCAGCACAAAACATTGTCAAACAAAGTCTGCAAACCTCACATATAGGATAATGAAGATGCCGCAAGAGGGAAACCAACACATTGCCGAAATACAGACAAAACACGAAAACATTACCTGTGTCAGAAGCGGATTAAAGGTTCAACGAGATCATACGTACGTAGCAGTTAGCCCTGATGGATTATTTACACATGACTGCCACAAAATCGGAGTGGGCAAATCAAGTGTCTTTTTTTTATACTGGAGTGATTGATTGATTGCTTGAGATATAAAAAATACTGGATTTGTGTCCAGTCTTCCTTCATGCCAATTGTGGAGGTGCCATTCCGTTTCCTTTGACAAATACTTCAGCTCATAAACAGGGTATGTCCGATATGTAAAAAGTCAGACATGTCCAGTAGCAGTCAAATCTGGAGCAAAATTACATCAAACAGCGAGGAGTTGTCAAGCGAGATCTGTACACCAGTCAGTTTTGGTTTTCGCTGCCTCGCTGATCCTGCTGAGAGAATCGGAGTGACATCGACAGCATCAGCCAAGATGGCGGAACTCGTGCAGTGCCTGGCGGGACCTCGTTTTCGTTAGAATGTTCCATATTTTCTTTCTGGCTTCTTTCGAGTTGGAATACTGTGTGTGTTACATCTGTTACAGACGCAGTAAGCTAGACTGTGACCACATATACTGAACGTCTTTAACTTACTTGTGTCGAACGTTAATGTAGTTGCTTCTTTTGTCCCTGGAATGTTTTCGGAACTCAAGTGCGTTGTCTTCCTGGATTTGTGTTATCTTATTGTCATGCGTGTTCCCGTACTTACCTAGTGTGATTCAGTGCTATATATTTTCGTTCACGTGAGTGCATTTATGATATGTGCACGATGGATTGTATTCCAATGTTGCGTTTCAAGCTCGGCAAGGACGCAGCGACTTGGTGGATCGGTACTAGTTGCATAGACACGCAGTCTTCCGCGATGGACGTTAAATATGGTGTGCTGAGATTTAGATGTACGTGAAAGACCCGTCAGATGTACAGAATTAATCCGTCCACCGACTATTGTGTAGCTTACGATGATTGTTGTCCCGTGACGTAAAACAACGATGGAATTATCAAATTGTGTTCTATTCTCCGCACACGCACTGTGGCTAAGAAACCAGTCACCAATGGCCTGCCCACGTAGGAGTGCTGCTCACAAAGAGTCAACATTATATGGACCTTGTTTGGGCAGGGATATTGCTAGTCTGTGCTCTCCAGATTATCTGTGATTTCTCGCTTGGATTATGTGCTTCATTTGTTGCTTTGGGCAATTTGAATATGAAGTGGTACGCTGTGAATGTCGTGTGGGATGCGAAGGGATGAGGTGATGATGGGATGAAGAGGCAGGGCGCACAAGGCTGGCTCACATGATGGACTACGTTTATCCAGTCAGGCGATACAACCCTCGGCAGTGGTGCCGGGTGACCAACTAACTAGCGGAGAGGGGGAGAGGGTTAAGTGAGACTCTCGAGCGCCACCAGATGATATCGGATGCTGCAAGGAGAAGGCACTGACTAGCTGTAGAGGGAGGCATCGTGACTACTCACAACGCACACTATCCCTGTTACGTCGGTTGCCTTTTCGTCTTCTCGGATGCCCCTAACTGGGCCCACGGGCGGCTGCAGGGGGGGGGGGGGTCCGGATGTCCTGTCTCCCTCCTCAATTTCTGTTTTCACATAGTGTCTAATTGGCCATAGATCGCGTATCTAGCATGCTGTCCATGGCTGGACCACCTCAGAAAAATTCTGGATCCACCCCTGACTGTACCTTTTACGAGGCTAAATAGCAGATCGCCCCATGCATGTTGAAACGGACCAGAGTTCATGGCCAGCACAAAAGAAATGGAGGTGTAGGTGCTTGTCCTGTGCAACACCTGCTCCAGAAGCACCTCTCAAATATTAAAGAAGGACAATCCTTGTATATCTGCATGAAAGCGTAAAAAAAGTATGCTTTGGTGGCATGTTCTCTGCGGAGTTTTATGAAACATGTGTTCTAGTTTATTTTGCGGGCATCATTTGTACATATTACACATACATTCGTTGACTCACAGAATTTTAGGTTGTTTATCGCCGCAAGACAATGTAATCCCACCTAATGCGTCGTGCTCATTGTTGTGTTTTGTGTTTCAGAGGATGCCCGCCAACAAAGTGTCAAACAACTGCTCGGTGAATGTCCTGTTATGAATGAAGTTCTACTTCGAGTTGCGAATATGCCCATCTTGACAAGCATGAGCGCAGCAGGCGTCATTTGTTGTCGTTTCTCATTATGCTCCGTATTGATTAATGGTGCACTCTTAAAAGTGATATTCACCATATAGCACGCTCATAGCCAACCATCATCCCCATTGACAACGTTCTCGCCCCTGATGAACCTATTGAGGAGCCTATTCTGTGCCGTGCATAATGGTCACAAAATAGGCTCCGCCTCCCGTTTTCAACAAATCAGGGGCGAGAACGTTGTCATTCGGGATGATGGTTGGCTAGGAGCGTGCCTCCATATTGCCGAGTATCGGGGTTGTATATCGTATCATGTCCGGGAGAAATCGGGAGGATGTCGGCTGCTATCTTCTCAGTGTTTATATTCAACACTCTTAAAAATGAACTTCACCGCATAGCACGCTCCTAGCCAGCCATAATCTCGAATGATATCGTTATCTGCCGTGATTTGTTGAAAACGGGAGGCGTACGCCTTTTCTGTGACACTAATGCTGTTCATAATTGTCACAGAAAAGGCGTACGCCTCCCGTTTTCAACAAATCAGGGAAGATAACGATATCATTCGAGATTATGGTTGGCTAGGAGCGTGCTATGCGGTGAAGTTCATTTTTAAGAGTGAAGGCATTTGTGCTTGTTTGTTCCCTGTTCGGTCACATAAAGCTTTTATTTTCTTTCTTGTTATGCAAGGGTACTTGTACCATCGAATTTACGGATATATTCGTCCAAAGATGCGTTGGATGCGTTGTACTTCATTGCATTTCATTTCATTTTGCATGTACCCCCTGGACCTATCAAGTCTTCGAGAATCCTGCGAATGACGGAACTACAATTTCAACTAGAAGAATCAAGTGGCTTTTTCCGCTGTATTCTACCTGTGACTCAAAACCTGACTACCCCTATAGATATTCAGTGACTGTGATATCTTGATAGCATAGACATTTGAGTGGAATTATTACTGCTTTCAGCTGTCACATCTGCTCAGCAGAGGTCACATTTCACCTTTATGGAGTAACTTATTTTAGCTAAGTTTCTGCGTGTTTTTGCCTCCTCGTATAGTTTGTATACTCTGTGTCTGAACTCTAAGCAAGCAAACGATTGCAGAAGGTTAAGACGCTCGATTTTGTATACTTAGATAGGTTCCAGACGAATCATTAACAGTTTTGTTCTTAATTCCATCTTAAGCGATTCCTGTAAGCAGGTCATCAATTGCGGCTCAAGAAGAACTCAGAATTAATCGAACGAATTAACGGGGATTTGGATTGATTGAAAATATTTTATTGAAGGCAAAAGAAAGCAACAAGTTTCTACAGGCAATAGGGATACACTGCTCGTTTATTCACTGTACATTATTTCTCTATAATGTTATACTTATAACCTTAGTACTTAGCAATACAACTTTAGCACTTTAAGTTGCGGAATACCACTGAACCCCCACACAAGCCCGCGCTCCTTTACCCCGTCTTTGTGTATTTTTCTGTGTATTTCTAGAAATGTGTCACTGAACTGAATGAACTGTAGTGTGTAGTGAACTGTATGTGACCAATCACATAGTAACGTATAATTACTTTGTAATTCTGGTCCAGGAACTGTGCAGCCAATATCAAGACGAAATGGGGTCTTCGTGTGTTCCGTCTGCCCTTATGCTTCGAGGTGGGCGTTCAGCCTTCGTAAACATGAAATGACGCACACAAGAGCCAAGCCGTTTACATGTGACATCTGCAAGAAAGACTTTTCACAGAAGAGGAACTTAGTTAGGCACTTACGTCTTCACACAGGAGAGAAGCCTCACAAGTGTCAGCTCTGCTCAATGTCGTTCACGCAAAAAGTGACAATGTTAAACCACATGAATACACACAGCAACATCAAACAACATGCGTGCAGTATCTGTGGCAAGGCATTCAATCACACGACGTCACTGTACCGGCACATGCCTGTTCACCGTGGAGACACTCGTTGTGTGATTTGTTCTCGCTCTTTCTCAAGATATGATTATCTGGTGGAGCACATGATGCAACATACAGGCGAGCGTCCTTACAAGTGCGGTGTCTGTTCAACAACTTTTTGTACGAAAGGCAACCTTAGAAGGCATCTCCAGCGTCACGTGAATAATGCATCGTAATTATGCCACAGTTCATCTTCGGTACCTTCATTTTCTTTGTTTGTACGATTGCGAGCTGCAATGTAGGATATTACGACCTGTACGTCTTATGTCGTTTTTTGTCATTCTTGTCGTTTTCTAATTAAAATTGAATGAAAGATTCCGGAGCACTTTCTCTCTTTTAACTTTCTCGTCGTACATTAGCTGTCAGTTGCACAGCTTGACCTACAGTGAAGCTTTTGACTAAAGGTTGCATGAAGTTTACTCACTATGGCTTCTGTTTCACATTATTACAGGCATCATTATGAGAAAATGCTCTTGGCGGCTAAACAGGTGCCAGTTTCAATAGAGAATGCTTTACTGACAGACAGCAAACAGAGAAAGAGCGTGTGCTGCCACTACGCCTATTACTCCTGTGCGTGATGCTAGGTATCCTGCTGCTGTAAAACCCTTTGTATTCGACAATGTAGGCTGGCACATTGAGCCTACCATGCAAAAGTGTCTTAAAGCCACATGCCTTAGTTGAGGGAAAGCACCGGCGCAGCCCCTGTTAAAGGGACTATCGCATCCGGAGACATGGGTAGGAAATGGTTACGAGAATGCTTGGCATCATTCGACAATCGATGTCACCGATTTTCACTGCTCAGAAATGTTTGTGTTTTAAATAAACGAGCTTTTTCGATCAGCGAAACCTGCGATGACATCATTGTGACGTAGAAGCCAACAGGACCAATGCGAGGGCGGCGCGCCGCCGGCGCCGTTCCCCCATTTTCTCTCGGAGACATCGTCTGCTTTGGAGATGGCGTCGTGCATGGCTACGTGTATGAAACAACCTATTTCTTCGAAAGTGCCGTGAATGTCGCTCAGTGGTGAAATTGCAACATGTCGTTGAGTTCGGGAACGCGTCGTGGTGTTCCTAACGGCAAAAAATCGTCTGGGGCGAACCCAGAAATGACATTTCACGAACCCAAGGACAGGACGCCAAACGAAAGTTGGAAGCAGCAATCGCCGGCAGGCTTCTTGTTGTGGCAGAAGAATTGCACGTTCGGCAATTTTGTTCCTCGCAGTTTGCCGACGAAGCGTACGTGGAGGCGGACCTATTGCAATCCCGTATGGGAGTGTCAGCGAAATGCAAGAGGCTAAAGCCCTATGCTGTGCCCACGTTGTTCCATGAGCAAATGGACACCACCGACGTACCGGATGAGCAGGTAAGCATTTGTTTCCAGATGTTGTTTCCAAATGTACATCGGAATATGTATAAACCGCGGCCGGCAATGATGTACCAGACCCCTTTAGGCCCCACTAGCACCTCACGTAATTTTTTGACGGCATCCCTCTAACATTTCCGGTTGCAATATTCAAAAGATTATCAAATTATCTATTTATCAATTAAAGTTTAAGAAAAAGTTTATCCCATCTTTCTTTGCTCATGTAACACAGCATGCACTCACCATCATTTTTGTGAGCAAGAGAGAGCCAATGAGGCAGCTTTCCAACAGAATAGCCCCATTCGGCATTATACTTTTATGCATCATATTGTCCAACATCAGCTGCTCAATTTCTATCTCAGGTGGAGAGAAGCAGCTTGGTGGTAATGGTAGCAGCAATCTGCTTCAGGTGGTGAGTATCACAAGCTTCTATTCATTAGGAAAGTTTAATATCTGTGTTCTACAGTGAGTCTGAGTACAGTGAGTACATTCCGAGTCAGAGTGAACGTTCATGTTGTGAAACCGGCAGCTCATGCGGAGTATCAGCCTCTACGAGTGATATATATTGCTCACATACTGTGAAGGCTTGATGTTGTTATATAGCGAATTTTTATTTTTAGGTTCTCCTGCGTCACACACTGAATGAGCCAGAGAAACTAAAGTAAAAAAAAAGACCCTTTCCAGGGCCACCACATGTTTTATGCAGAGACAAACACTGCGTTATGAACCCTCCAATATGCACATTATTGTTTTTGGTCCAGCTGCAAACACTTTTCTGGATTGTGTTTGTGATTCGAATGAACTTTTTTAAAATGCAATTTTAGTAACTGGCTATGAACGGCGTCTAATGAACTATATATGCACACCTGTGACTTTTAGTACAATTCCAGTTACAGTGCACAGAGGACACTCCAAGGGTTCAAGAATATGGTGGCATTGGGCTCTGATATGTGCATGATAGTAAGTTTTTTCTTGTTTCAGCACATCAAGCTTCACATCTGCACTGCTTGTATATTGTAGAGAAGGAAAGACCCTGTTACCACCCTGTCAACATGAACCTAAATGCCAGCTCTCCGCCCAGCAACTGAAAAGATAGCACGGAGGAGGGAAATAAAATCTACTGACATAATGTAACCAGCTTTTGTTTGACACATTTAATATTTGTATCATGTTCACAAAGCTTCCATGTACACAGGAGGAGATAAAACTGTGGTAATACAGACATTGGCACTAACCTCTATCCTCCATTTAGAAATGAACCATAAATCCATGCTCAGGGCAAAATTTACCAGTTCCTTTTTTTTTCCCAACATAGGTGCAAAACGTGGTACAAAAGAAACCTCTCCATGGTGAAGCTGAAAGGTGGTATTCAAAATATGCATTACACAAGTACCACTGCTTGTCCTCGTCGTGTGATAACCTTGGTTTGTACTCCAGAATGATTTGCAATGAAAATTATTTACACATTCCGCTGTACTTGCAATATCTGACTACAAGTATCCACTGCTTGTGAGACATGCTTCTTGAACTGTTACAAAGGGTTAAAACTTTCGAAACGGTCAGTGCATGCACATATGACTAACACTATGACCAGCATAACGGCTCACTAATTTGTGACTTCACAATGCAACATTTCTTCATCACATATGGTTATGAAAAGCAGGAACCATCAATAATGTTTTGATAGTGTACACAGTTACGTCTTCTCAATAGGAAACCAGCTTTTATGAACATACAACAATGACAATAACGATAAGTCCTACAATGGATATGCCTGGTCTGCATACAGTGGCCCACTTGACACTTATGTTGCTCGTATGATCCATGATATGAAGTTGATGGGTACAGCGTCCTGATCCTGCGCACAGGACATCCTGGTATCCGCCTTCGGTTTCTTATGCCAAGGTACCCATAAATCCAGCTTGTGAAGAAACAATACGCAGTGAATCCGAGGCGCCTGTGTAAAACAATAATAAAGAAGAAAAGTAATTATTTATTTGACTAAGAGCAGTAAAGTTTTAGTAAAGCATTATCCATGTGCTCGGAATGAAATGGGAATGAAATCACGCCATTTACGACGTATGAGAAGTGTTTTGACGCTGTACCTACTGTCAAGTCGCTCAAAAATACGCGGCGGTCATCACGACAAAAGATGGGTGCGTCAACCAGCGAGCTCCCTCCGCAGACAAACGCCATTGAGGAGCAGGTGATCGGCGATACAACTATCCCTGCAATTTCCGAGGCAACCGACACCCTGTGTTCGTCAGGTTCCACTGGAGTACAGCGATTGCAGAGGCATCTGTCATTTCCAAGTGGACAAATGTCAAAATGCCCGGCAGTGCACAATCATCATGAGCGATCGGATATGATAGGCTTACCTGAAAGTGTCGTCGCCACCGGACGGTTCGTTTTCACTGCCTGCACTTTCACTTGCGGCAGGGTCAAGTGGCAGGTGGTCTGTGGAGTAAGGGTCGAAATCTAACACAATTTCTTCAACGCTGTAATCCCCAGAATCGCTTGGAAGCGACGCGACGTCACTTTCGTATTACGACGATTCCGACATTACGCTTGGTGTCTGCTGGCCGCCTCGCATCCAGATGCCCCGCGGCCCCACCGATCAGCTGTGCGGGAAGAAGCGCTCTCATTGGCGCTGTTGAGCGTGACGTTATCAAGGCGTTGTGGAGAGACGGTGGAGAGGGACCTCATTATGCGTCGTCTGCTCTCTCGATGTATTTCATTAGATTGCTCAGCACATACGCGACCTATTCACTTGGGGTTTTCGCGGCCCTTGTCAGAGGTCACTGAGAAATATTGTGGTACTGAAGTTTCGGAATCGACCGAGATGGATGCGATAGTCCCTTTAACTCCGGTGCACCAATTCTGTATGTCTCAGATTTCTCGTTATGGTTTCCTTTGGTTGCTGTAAACCATCCACCCAAAATATACAGGGTGTTTCACCTAACGAGAAACAAATTGTATTAAGAAATCTACTTGTCTGAACACTATAGGGTGAATGCTCTTTATGTCTAGAGGGATTTTGTCATGACTTCTGAGCACTTTTATTCAACTAATTCCCGATAATTTCAATTTTCCCAGTTGAACTTTGAGAAAAGAGGCGCTACTGTAGTTGACATTGAGCTGAATAGATGCTCACCGCTATCAATGCTATCATGCTATCATCTGCACAAACTGTAACATATGAGCTGCCAAATCACACTTCGAACATCGGAGTATAGCTATTATAGCAAAATGTGTTTATCACAAAAGGCGGCTGTCGGAGCATTCGCCAGGAGCTTCATGTGCCATATTTTCTTTGCAGCATCATGTAACCCATAGAATCAGGTAATATTTGTGGCACTGTAGAAGACCATATAGTGCCTTGGTCGCTTCTTTCCTATGATGCTCTTAATGGTCCTGGGCGTTAAAGCGAAGGGGCATCGTTTTAGGAGTTGCACGTGTAGTGACCGTGAGCTCCACAGACAGAACATTTTGTCCCATAATATTCCCAAATCGATCATCCATGTCCCCATCTTGGGCAGATGTCCCTGGGATGTCCCATACGGATGTGAATGTCCCCCCTTCAAAGGCCGTGCTCAAGCTGTAAGGCGATGCTCCGTCCAGGACTGGAAACGGATGCACCTGCGCCTTGTCGCCTGCTGTCGCCACGGTCGTTGCACGTTGAGGTGCGATCATTGTGCAATCGAAACAATGCGGGAGGGCATAACCTCAATGTATAGTTTCGGAATTGAAATTCCAGTGGTAGAGGGATAGATTCAGATGATTTTTTTGCTTTTTTAAATTTATTTCGCAATGCGTCATGGTGGAATATGTTGAATGGGTTGGAGGTGCGATGATGGAGCGGTCTGGTATTCATCTCTGTGCCTCGCATGGAAATGTGGCTTGGACGACCTGATTTTGAATGTAATTGAAGCGATGTATTGCGCCTAGAAACGCATACTTTGGTGAAATGATGCAACTATGCATCTACTATTTATATCCTGGAGAGCATTTTGATAAGCGGAAGACTAACATGACTTAAGAGACATGAAAGAAGGTGTTCTCACCCAGCATCGCGCAAGCACAGGGAACCAACAGTTTTCTACGTAGAAAATAATACTTTGGTAGAATGATGCAACTGTACCTCTTGTATGTATATCCCGAGGAGCATTTTGATAAACGGAAACGTTTACGAGTTATGAAGCGTGACAGTTGCTGGCCTTGCCCACGAAGAGCAAAAATTTGGCCATCTCTTACGTACGCAGAGGCGATAGCGTACGATGTAGTAAAACTCTCTATAACTCTCTATACTCTAAACTCTCTATCTCGTACGATTGGTGTAGAAGGGGATCCATTATTGAGGAGGTGTCACAAACAGCTCCTGCGCAGGATGACGCGTACCCTTGTGACACCAATGATCGTGATGTTGTTTCTTTTAAAACTATTACTTTTTTATTTTATGTTTGAGTCATCTGTGGCTATGATCAGCGCGCGGACACGGACGGGTAGAGTGATGACATCAGGAAATCAAGGGATAGCATGCGTGTCATCAACGGCTGTACGCCGCAGTAAACCCTTTATAATAAAACATTACGAAATCCACACTTAAGCTTCCGCCCTTCAATTTCAATTTATTCAATTTACCTTATACATGGTTTGGCAAAGGAGCAAAACCCTGCCAGCTGGCAACTTGACAAGGCTCCACTGCCCACGGTTCGGAACAGCATTTCAGACAATGGAAAAAGTTTAACAAATGTCTAAAACAATAGCTGGAATGTCACTTAATCAAGTATGCTACAAAGATTATACATGCAAATTAGAATACTCTGGTAGATGATAATACAAATCACTGGTTAACAAAATATTTACGAAGCTCCTTTTTACTATGTCCGATTATAATGTTCCCACATATGGAATACGTATTTAGGAGCTCCGGGAGAGTAAAATGAAGGGTCTTCACGACTCATTTTCTGAAATAAACCGCTTAAAAATACACGCCCTCAAAATAAACGGTGTTAAAATAAATCATGGTTAGGCTTAGGAAGGTAATGTTCCGTATGATAGTTTATGGGCGACACAATGTTCTTTTCGGCGGAACATGCCCTTATGATGTTTCTTACTCATGTTTGTACTGTTATCAATTACAACTTTGAATTTCGAAATATACAGTTTAAAAGTGATGAGGACAATGCGCGTATGAATATAGGACACGCACTCTTGATCCTTGAGCCAGCTGAGCGCTGAGCTGTGAACGAGGCTATCAGGCTTCCGGGGGGAGGGAAGATGGCTACGGCGGTGTTGTGCACGGATTGCGCGGCGGCGGTCATTCGAGCTGGATGTAACTATGCCAGCCATATCTGTTACACGACCAAAAAAAATCGCCAGCCGTCAAATCAGAAAACACGCCGCCCCCCTAAATTAGATAGCAACACAGGCCACATCTCACATACAGACAGCCGGTCATATACTTCCGGTGTAACAAAATCCGCGTTCACAGTTCTAGCCCTGGCTAGCCCCAAGCGGGATGAGAGCACTACTATCCGCGGCGGACGTAGAGCTGTCGGCTGTCCACCAATCATGGACGGTGGATTTCAAGACATTTATTTCAAAACGTTTATTCTTCAAAGTTTATTTTTAGGAGTTTATTTCGACAGCGTGGATTTTATCCTGATTTATGTCGAAGAGTTTGTTTTGAAAGTTTGATCTTTAAGAGATTTATATTTGAACGTTTTCTTTTTACATGATTTATTTCTACGTCATCCCCCATCAACAGCGACCTACGACTTCAAAGGAACTGTGTCGGTATTTGCCTGAGTCGTTTCTTGCAAAGCAGCACCACAAAGGTCGGTCACACACAGATGCTGACAGATGTACGCCTTGGAACGCAGTGTGAACCTCACTTCTTTTTCCAGAGGGGATTTTCTAAATTTAGAAATCACTTCGCACTGATCCAATAAGGCCACAGAGCTAAACATTTTTGCATGATCATCCGTTATAACTGGAATGCTTCCTTCCATAGCCTTTAACGTTATCATGCTGAGAGTGTTATATGAGCAAAAGTGGTCGACGCGTTGCTCAAAGAGTACGAGAGCATTAAAGGCATATGGAGGGGAAACAGACCAGTAGTGACGAATGATAACGTAAAATGTTTTGGGGGCTCTGTGGTCTTGTTGGATCAATGAGATATGATGTATAAATCGAAAACTTCCCTCAGCAGGAGGAGTGGAAGCGACACACATTCGACAGACAGGAAATATTTCCTAGAACGAAGACATGTCCTTGAATGTGAGGGGCATGGTGAGAAACAAGGCAACGACAGAAAAACAAGTGGCGTTGCTTCCATATCTCTTACCGATAAAGTGTGTTGTTTATAGTGACTCGCGCGGGCATTTAAGCGTTTGTTCAGTGTAATCAATGTTCCCAAGTAGAGGGAGAGGGTAGCATTTGAAGTTGTATTTAAAGCCCCAGGACAGATCTCGTCTTCCCAAGGTACCGAAAATTTGGTTGGCTGAAGAGTGGGAAAGGAGAATTTGTGACGAATCCAAAATTAAAAGAAAAGAAAGTGCTATCTGGACCATCCCACTTTGTGAGGCACTCTCCGTTCGCTATCGCTATCTCTGCATGACACAGCAGCGCCTGTCGCCTGCTAAGAAAAAATTTCCGCGACCTGATCGAAGGGTTACAAATTTATAAGAAGGCGATATTCGTCCCTTACAGCTATGGCTACAGTGTGCACCGCTTGCCTCGTGCGATACGAGCTCGACAAGCCAACTCGACCAGCTCCCATTGAGTTCCTGTAAACGCGGCTGATGTGTTTTAGAGATGAGTGCGAACCCCCCTTCGTGTAGTACATTCCCCGCAAGTGGGTGCAGTGAAGTCGCATCGGTAACAGACCATCTAGGCCAGGTTACTCGAGCTCCAATCGAGTCGCGGATCGCATTGACGATTGGATGATATCACGGCGGACCGGACAGAAAAGAAATGACCGAAATTATCGCAAAATATCCCACCATAAAAAATATGCTAAAAAAAACAGGAGCTGTATAGTTATTGGACATTCGGTGTATGTACAATTAATAACTAAAACCTTCACTTAACACACGAACAGAAATAAGCAAGCTGCCTTTCCGATTCGGGCACTGAAAATTTGAAAGACGTTTCACGTTCTTATATAGTTCTTCACGAACGATTATCCCAACTTTCAGGAGCACTGAAATTGTCTATTCGCACACAATATTGTTGTCTTTGCTTACATTTTAAACGTGGAAAAAGAAAAAAATCAGAGAAAGAGCAAAAATTAAAAGTTTAATACAATGACCTGTGTACATAGGTGTTCCATCTCTATTTCCTTCCTACAATACGTTCGATGCACGTACTAACCGAAAGAACTGCCCTTTATCACACACTTATCACCCCCTTATCACCTGACTGCAGTTTTTCTTCCTTCTTTTACACGAAACGTTTAATAAGTTGTGCGACGAAAAACGGCTGCCAGGCTCATCGCAAACTTCATTCTTCCATGTGCCACTAGCGTTGTCCCAATTATGCTCAAAACCTGAATCTGTCTTCGAGAAGTCTTCACCAACCGAGTGCTTCACCTTTGTAGAACAAATCTGGGATCGACGTATCATACTACTTTCCATATTGAATACAACAAGAAATATTGCTTGATATCGTCCTTTGTGCACTGAGGTATACTGGACCCCAGTTTACGTGGCGAATTCCCCCTACCATAATTACCATTTTATTTGTTGTTGTTACTGTACCGTTTGCCAGCGATATTTTTAATGCGCAAAAACATGTGTATATTCTTTGCGTGAACGCATTTAGCCTGAGCTTCGCGCAGGAAGCATGTACCTCACTGTCTTTGCCGCCCAGCCTGCCTTTCATTTTTGATGATATTCCAGCGTGAATCTTAACTGTCCCGTATTGCCTTAACTGCCATTAGTTGCCTTAGTTAGTCGCCTTAATTGCCCTTAGTTGCAGTGTCCTTCATAAGTGTTGCTCCATTAGCACACGGATGAAAAAGAAAGATTGGAGGTTACTTTGAACCAGGTCCCCCAAACTCACCTCGGAAAAGCGTGGAACGAAGAAGGCCGCCACTAGATACCCCACTGTTGCCGTTCCGGGTCACTTCAGCGCGCTAAGTTTAGCGGCAAAATGTTTTTGTTGTTTCGGCGAATGAATCTAGTCTTTATATGTCCAAATAAAACGCGTATAACAACTTTCTGTGTCGTGTTTCACTTTTTTGTGCCGTTTTTAAACGTGTTGAGCGATCGGAAGGATCTAGTGCACGGCTGCGTGCATCACATAGCGTACCTGTCGTACCAAGCGCCGCAGGCGCAGTCGTCCATTTCTCCTTCGGTGACTTGGCCTGGCTTGGCTTGTGCTTCAACTGGATCTTTAGCGCGCTACAATCAAACGCAAGCCAACGTCTGGTAACAATGGGGTATCTAAGGGCGGCCTCCGGCACTGAACGCATCGGGATAGGAGCAAATACGTAGGGAAAATGGCGACCTTGGGGGACCTGCTTTGAACTGCGGGATGTGCGCACATAGAACATGGTTCGCACATAACAGCAGAAGGTTTGAAGAATTGTAGTATTTTCGGCTCCTCGGTTAAAGCTAACTGTTATTCTAATGTTGGCTCAGCCGTTTTGCAAACCTATAGCCTGATCTTCAGGACATAGCTACATGTATAACGAGAATTGGCTTCAGGCAGGGGTCGTGCCTTTCCAGTTTGTACTTTCCACATTCATTTCATAATAATTTGCAGACTTTTGCACTGGAAAAATATAAATAAATAAAGGCCCCTCGGAAGAGAGGAAACGCGCTCAGTCAACTGTGAGTGAATGTAAAGGAAACAAAGTAGGTGTTCATTAGGTGAAGCAGTGGGTGGTTTCGGCGGTAGACGATACCAAAATTGAACGCGCGTACACTTTTCCTCGACTCTTATTTTTCTTCCTCATAGTTTGTTCGTATCGATGATGACACGAGGACAGGGCAGTTATACGTCAAAAAAGTATTTCAGTTATTATTATATTGTGCCTCCTGAAAAGTTAAGTCGGTACTTTTAGTTCTTTTTGATCATGGGAGTGAGTGCCATTTGATTCATGATTCATAAAACTTTACGGCTTTCTTAATGTTTAATGAACTACGTGCATATACATGATGCGCACTACGAAAAATATAACGCTAACAACAACTTGAGCGTGTGGGTTGTAACGGCGTAGTGCACGACGCGGAGAGAGACACCATGCATGATCACTTGTCTGTGTGTATCGTTCCAAGAGCAAAATGGATAGACGCAGACATGTTAGAACAAATCGGACGATAAAATATAAAGTATCAATTCATCATAGCTTTTCTAGTCTTTGTCGTAGTACTCTGAGAAATAATCTCAAATTTATTATGTAATTCAGTTACAACTACGAGTACCTCCAAAAATGCTTCTAATATTTCACTAAAGGGAGAAACAGTATCTAAATACAAATAGTTATTCAGTTACTTTTACCTGGTTTCGTAACAACCCTGCATGGCGAGCTTGTTGTGTTGAGCTCAGGAGACCACATCCCTTCAAATAGCTCCATGAAGCTGGATGCAGCTCCAAGCAGCTGGATGCGATGGAGGTTATCTCTGGCGCAGGGGCGGATCCAGGGAAGATCCTCGGGGGGGGGGGGGGGGTCGCCATGTAAGACGGCGAGCTGCTGCGCTTTCATTTCACACCAGAACTTTATTTATGATCTACATGTTGCGAAGCTTAGCAAGCTGTAGAGGAACGCCACCGTGCGGCGTGTGCGGAAAACGGAGCGTGCGGCAGGAAAATCTGCCGGAATGGGGGGTAGAGGTATGTCTCGAGGGGGACCCGGGCCCCCAGCCCCCC
Source organism: Ornithodoros turicata (assembly GCF_037126465.1). NCBI lineage: Eukaryota > Metazoa > Arthropoda > Arachnida > Ixodida > Argasidae > Ornithodoros > Ornithodoros turicata. Next base: position 13,628,890 of record NC_088207.1, read on the forward strand.
CCCCCCCCCCCCTGGATCCGCCCCTGCTCTGGCGAAGGATCAAAAATACTTCCGTCAGACCAGCTTTATCAGACCATAATACCGGAAAGGATGTGTATGACGACCTGAATGAATTTGTGCAGGGACGAGAGGGACGTGGGGAGAGTTCATCTTCGATACGCCACGTGGTGACTTCCGGCTCAACTAATCTGATTTGTCTCTGAATCTTGCTCGTGGTAAATTAGGAAACCTTACCCAAAGTTTGAGGCTTCATGAATAGGAATGCACTACTGGATATTGCCTTTTGCTATGATCTATCCCAGGTCGTACATGAGCTACACCAAAATTCAAGAACCTTCTTCATCAATAATTATCTTAGGACCACGCTCAGAGGTTACTGTGGAGGATACGCCAAATTTGGCAATCCACACTTGATCTATTCCTGGCGTGTAACACCTTTGACTGAAAATGGGACTGCCAAGTACTTGATGAACTTTCGCTTAATTATCGCTTAACGCTCTTTAATGCTTAACTATCCCACGCAACCAGCAGTCGCCCGTGGACAGCCGACAAGGGTGCGGGCATCGGCAGCCTAGTCTGAAATTCCATCGAACGACTACGGGACGCGTTAATTGGGATGCTCCAATGGGCTGCGTCGTAGTTCCATCTTGTTCTACGGCACCGGCATTTTATCAGCAGAAAACATTGTCAAACAAAGTCTGCAAACCCCACATATAGGCTGCTTGAAAGGCGTTCCCAGATGCTGTAATTGGGGAACCGAAAATGAAGATGCCGCAAGAGGGAAACCAACACATTGCAGAAATACAGACAAAACATGAAAACATTCCCTGTGTCAGAAGCGGATTAAAAGTTCAACGAGATCATACGTACGTAGCAGTTAGCCCTGATGGATTATTTACACATGACTGCCACGAAATCGGTGTGGGCAAATCAAGTGTCTTTTTTTTATACTGGAGTGATTGATTGATTGAGATATAAAAAATACTGGATTTGTGTCCAGTTTTCCTTCATGCCAATTGTGGAGGTGCCATTCCGTTTGCTTTGACAAATACTTCAGCAACAGGGTATGTCCAATATGTAAAAAGTCAGACATGTCCAGTAGCAGTCAAATCTGGAGCAAAATTACACCAAACAGCGAGGAGTTGTCAAGGCGAGATCTGTACACCAGTCAGTTTTGGTTTACGCTGCCTCGCTGATCCTGCTGAGAGAATCGGACTGACATCGACAGCATCGGTCAAGATGGCGGAACTCGTGCTGTACCTGGCGGGACCTCGTTTTCGTTACAATGTTCTATATTTTCTTTCTGGCTTCTTTCGAGTTGGAATAGTGTGTGTGTTACATCCGTTACAGATGCAGTAAGCTAGGCTGTCGTCACATATACTGAACGTCTTTAACTTACTTGTGTCGAACGTTAGTGTAGTTGCTTCTTTTGTTCCTGGAATGTTTTCGGAACGCAAGTGCGTTGCCTTCCTGGATTTGTGTTATCTTATTGTCATGCGTGTTCCCGTACTTACCTTGTGTGATTCAGTGCTATATATTTTCGTTCACGTGAGTGCATGTATGATATGTGCACGATGAATTCTATTCCAATGTTGTGTTTGAAGCTCGGCAAGGACGCAGCGACTTGGTGGCACGGTACTGGTTGCTTAGACATGCAGTCTTCCGCGATGGACGTTAAATATGGTGTGCTGAGATTTAGATATACGTGAATCACCCGACAGATGTACAGAATTAATCCGTCCTCTGACTATTGTGGCATAGCTTACGATGATTGTTGTCCCGTGACGTAAAACAACGAATAATGGAATTATCAAATTGTGTTGTATTCTCCGCACACACACTGTGACTAGGAAACAAGTCACCAATGGCCTGCCCACGTAGGAGTGCTGCTCACAAAGGGTCAACATTATATGGACCTTGTTTGTGCAGGGATATTGCTAGTTTGTGTTGTCCAGATGATCAGTGATTTCTCGCTTGGATTATGTGCTTCATTTGTTGCTTTGGGGAATTTGAATATGAAGTGGTACGCTGTGAATGTCGTGTGGGATGGGAAGGGATGAGGTGATGATGGGATGAAGAGGCAGGGCGCACAAGGCTGGCTCACATGACGGATGGCTCATGGATGGCCGGGTGACCAACTAACTAGCGGATCGGGGGAGAGGGTTAAGTGAGACTCTCGAGCGCCACCAGATGATAGCGGATGTTGCAAGGAGAAGGCACTGACTAGCTGTAGACGGAGGCATCGTGACTACTCACAACGCACACTATCCCTGTTACATCGGTTGCCTTTTCCGTCTTCTCGGATGCCCCTAACTGGGCCCACAGGCGGCTGCAGGGGGGGGGGGGGGGGGGTCCGGATGTCCTGTCTCCCTCCTCAATTTCTGTTTTCACATAGTGTCTAATTGGCCATAGATCGCGTATCTAGCATGCTGTCCATGGCTGGACCACCTCAGAAAAATTCTGGATCCACCCGTGACTGTACCTTTTACGAGGCTAAATAGCAGATCGCCCCATGCATGTTGAAACGGACCAGAGTTCACGGCCAGCACAAAAGAAATGGAGGTGTAGGTGCTTGTCCTGTTCAACACCTGCTTCAGAAGCACCTCTCAAATATTAAAGAAGGACAATCGTTGTATATCTGCATGAAAGCGTAAAAAAGGTATGCTTTGGTGGCATGTTCTCTGCGGAGTTTTATGAAATATGTGTTCTAGTTTATGTTGCGGGCGTCAGTTCTGCATGTTCCACATACATTCGTTGACTCACAGAATTTTAGGTTGTTTATCCCGCTAGACAGTGTAATCCCACCTAATGCGTCGTGCTCATTGTTGTGTTTTGTGTTTCAGAGGATGCCCACCAACAAAGTGTCAAACAACTGCTCGGTGAATGTCCTGTTACGAATGAAGTTCTACTTCGAGTTACGAATATGTCCATCTTGACAAGCATGAGCGCACCAGGCGTCATTTGTTGTCGTTTCTCATTATGCTCCGTATTGATTAATAGTGTGCCTTGATAGTGCCGGGTATCGGGGTTGTATGTCGTATCATGTCCGGGAGAAATCGGGAGGATGTCGGCTGCTATTTTCTCTGTATTTATGTTCGAGGCATTTGTGCTTGTTTGTTCCCTACCCGGTCACCTAATGCTTTCATTTCCTTCTCAGCCAAAGCCTGCTAATGAATGTGCTGTACTTCATTGCATTTCATTTCATTTTGCATGTGCTCCCTGGACTTCTCAAGTTTTCGAGAATCCTGCGAATGACGGAACTACAATTCCAACTAGAAGAATCAAGTGGCTTTTTCCGCTGTATTCTACATCTGACTGAAAACATGACTACCCCTATAATGATATTCAGTGACTGGGATATCTTGATAGCATTGACATTTGAGTGGAATAATTACTGCTTTCAGCTGTCACATCTGCTCAGCAGATGTTACATTTCACCTTTATAGAGTAACTTATTTTAGCTACCTTTCTGCGTGTTTTTGCCTCCTCGTATAGTTTGTATACTCTGTGTCTGAACTCTAAGCAAGCAAATGATTGCAGAAGGTTAAAACGCTGATTTTGTACACTTAGACGATCCATCCAGACGATTCATTAACAGTTCTGTTCTTAATTCCATCTTAAGCCATTCCTGTCAGTAGGTCATCAATTGCGCCTCAAGAAGAACTCAGAATTAATCGAACGAATTAACGGGGATTTGGATTGATTGAAAAGATTTTATTGAAGGCAAAAGAAAGCAAGAAGTTTCTACAGCCAATGGGGATACACTGCTCTCTTATTCACTGTACATTATTTCTATATAATTTTATACTTATAACCTTACTACTTAGCAATATAACTTTGGCACTTTAAGTTGCGGAATTCCACTGAAACCCCACACAAGCCTGCGCTCCTTTACCCCGTCTTTGTGTATTTTTCTGTGTATTTCTAGAAAGGTCTCACTGATGTGTCTAACGTGAACTGTATGTGACTGATCACATAGTAACGTGTAGTTACTTTGTAATTCTGGTCCAGGAACTGTGCAGCCAATATCAAGACGAAATGGGGTCTTCGTGTGTTCCGTCTGCCCTTATGCTTCGAGGTGGATGTCCATCATGCGTAAACATGAAATGACGCACACAGGAGCCAAGCCGTTTACATGTGACATCTGCAAGAAAGGCTTTTCACAGAAGAGCACCTTAGTTAGGCACTTACGTCTTCACACAGGAGAGAAGCCCCACAAGTGTCAGCTCTGCTCAAGGTCGTTCACGAAAAAAGTGACAATGTTAAACCACATGAATACACACAGCAACATCAAACAACATGCGTGCAGTATCTGTGACAAGGCATTCAACGCCACGACGTCACTGTACCGGCACATGGCTGTTCACCGTGGAGACACTCGTTGTGTGATTTGTTCTCGCTCTTTGTCAAGATATAGTGGTCTAGTGGAGCACATGATGCAACATACAGGGGAGCGTCCTTACAAGTGCGGTCTCTGTTCAACAGCTTTTTGTACGAAAGGCAAACTTAGAAGGCATCTCCGCCGTCACGTGAATAATGCATCCTAATTATGCCACAGTTCTTTTTCGGTACCTTCATTTTCTTTCTTTGTACGATTGCGAGCTGCAATATAGGATATTACGACCTGTACGTCTCGTGTCGTTTTTTTGTCATTCTCGTCGTTTTACTAATTAAAATTGAATGAAAGATTCGGGAGCACTTTCTCTCTTTTAACTTTCTCGTCGTACATTACCTGTCAGTTGCAGAACTTGACCTACGGCGAAGCTTTCGACTAAAGGTTTCGACGAAAGGCAAACTTAGAAGGCATCTCCGCCGTCACGTGAATAATGCATCCTAATTATGCCACAGTTCTTTTTCGGTACCTTCATTTTCTGCATTTTCTGCGAGCTGCAATGTAGGATATTACGATCTGTACGTCTTGTGTCCTTTTTTTGTCATTCTTGTCGTTTTACTAATTAAAATTGAATGAAAGATTCCGGAGCACTTTCTCGTCGTACTTTATCTGTCAATTGCACAGCTTGACCTACAGTGAAGCTTTTGACTAAAGGTTCCATTAAGTTTGCTCAGTATGGCTTCTGTTTCACATTATTACAGGCATCATTATCGGAAAATGGGAATTCTGTCTTTGAACGCTATTGGGGCGAAACCGGTGCCATAGTTTCGATAGAGAATGCTTTACTGACAGACAACAAACAGAGAAAGAACGTGTGTTGCCACTACGCCTATTACTCCTGTGCGTGGCGTTAGGTATCCTGCTGCTATAAAACCCAGTGTATTGAACAATGTAGACTGGGACATTCAGCCTTCCATGCAAACGTGCCTTAAAGCCATATGCCTTAGTTGGAAGGAAAGCCGACGTCTGTTAACTCCGGTGCACCAATGTATATGTCTCAGATTTCTCGTTATGGTTTCCTTTGATTGCTGTAAACCATCCACCCACAATATACAGGGTGTTTCACCTAAAGAGAAACAAATTGTGTTAAAAAAGCTACTTGTCTGAACACTCTAGCGTGAACGCTTTTTATGTCTGGGGAGATTTTTGTCATGACTGCTGAGCACTTTTATCCAACTAATTCCCGAGAATTTGAATTATCCTAGTTGAACTTTGAGAAAAGAGGCGCTACTGTAGTTGACATTGAGCTGAATAGATGCTTCAATTATACACCTATTGTGCTAAGGGCAATATCAATCGCTCTGCACAAACTGTAACATAGGAGCTGTCAAATCACACTTAGATCATCGAAGTATAGCTGTTATAGCAAAATGTGTTTATCACAAAAGGCGGCTGTCGGAGGATTCGCCAGGAGCTACACGGGCCATATTTTCTTTGCAGCATCATGTAACCCATAGAATCAGGTAATATTTGTTGCACTGTAGAAGACCATAGTGTCTTGGTCGCTTCTTTCCTATGATGTTCTTAATGGTCCTGAGCGTTAAAGCGAAGGGGCATCCTTTTAGTAGTTGCACGTGTAGTGACCGTGAGCTCCCCAGACAGAAGATTTTGTCCCATTATGTTCCCAAATGGATCATCCATGTCCACATCTTGGGAAGATGTCCCTGGGAAGTCCCATACGGATGTGAATGTCCCCCCTTCAAAGGCCGTGCTCAAGCTGTCCGACGATGCTCCGTCCAGGACTGCAAACGGATGCACCTGCGGCTGGTGTCGCCACTGTCGTTGCACGTTGAAGTGCAATCATTATGCAATCGAAAGAATGGTGGAGGGCGTAACCTGAATGTAGTTTCGGAATTGAAATTGCAGTGGTAGAGGGTGAGATTCAGATCGCCTGTCTGTCGAAGACATGCGAGTGATGCTGTTTGCTTCATCTGTGACCGATGTTCGTAGAACTCTGAATTCGGCACGCATTCGCGGCACCGGCGACGTTCTGAAACCAAGGCTCCCGAACTGTTCAGCACACAGAGTTTCCTTTTCGATCGCAGAAAGGTCAGAAAAAAGTTCCGGGCTCGAACTCTCCGCATTTCTTGCTTCGACGCCCATATTGAAGGTCGCATTCGGGATGCCGCCGCTGTCACAAACTCACTAACAACAGAAAAATCCGGTCCAGGCGCCCAATGAAACATGAACCTCATGCTTTCGTGACGCACACGGAAATTGGCGGATTGCACTACAAAGGGGCTAGATTTCGGCGCCGATTGCGCGAGTTGAGCAGGAAAAGCCAAGCCGGTTTTAAGCTCCCCGTTTGGCAAACTTTGGCGCCGCGCACAGCCAAAATATTTCGCGTGTTGCTTGGGGCCCTGTCCTGGTCAAAGTAATCGACATCGATTACTTTAAATCTCTTCTGTCACTGGTGCACAATCGAAAAAGGCGTGAATATTAAAAGTGGTTGACACCTTTTATCAACCAATGGCCCAACGTGTTATCTTGGAAAGCGACCCTCCTTATCGGTGTTTTCTCCTGAGAACCCGAAGGCCACACCTGTGATCTGCCCGCCCTGCCTTGTTGCTTCGGTTCTTTGGTGTCGGAAACGGAAAACTCTACCGACGTAAAACTGAATTTCGTGGAAAATGCGCGGAAAAGCACGCTCGCAATTACCTTTTTTGCTGTTTATCATTTTTCGTGATGTACAGGTGTGCAAGACGCCAGTGTTTGTGTGACACCGTGATTGTACTTGGCATTTATAATGCGGTATGTGCCCGTGAGATGGCGCTGATGGCAGGCAACAAAACGATAAAACCGCAAAGGATCATGCAAGGGGTCGAACGGACAGTGGCGCGAGCCGTAAGCGCGTTTATGAGAAATCGGTTCGTGCTTTAAATCTTGAGCTTTAATTATGAGCATTTCTTTATATTTTTCTGTGTGTTCGTGTGCTCGATATGCGAAACGATAAGTCGCATTTCAATATGCTTCTTTTGCTACTGAGCTGTGGGGGTGGTAATGGTACAGCAAATGAGCGTTGATAGTTTTACTCAACTAACAGTGAACCTTGATGGATGAGTTTTTTGTGTGAACACCGCTATGTTGCCATAACATTGATTGTACGACGGCTCTGACGACGCTTCGAAAAACGCGCCACTTTCACGCATGCGAGGCCGTGATCGGCGCAGAGAAACGGTGTTACGCGGTGAAGCGCGTTGTGCAGCGGTGCTTTTCTATCATTATTAAACAAAAACGAAGAAAGATGTGATTTTTTTGTTGTGACGAGCACATACAGACTTTGTACAACACAACAAATGGAAATGCACATGCGGACCCATCATGAAACCCGTCGCCGCTCAAAGTAATCGACCCTCTTTCGCTACATTGCTTTTCAGCTTTGAAACTAATCTGTTACGTCATTGTTACGTCAAAATGACGTAGGGTCACGGTCCGAGATTAGGTCGAGAGGCTGCGAAGGAAAACTAGGTATAAATTTCAATTGAAACGGGCGGCATTTAAGGGCGGAGTATTTCATGCCAGCCCCGCCCTACAGCTTGTGACGTAAAGTAATCGAGGTCGATTAGTTTTGACGAGGATAGGGCCTGCTTACCGTCATATTCAATACATGGAATGCGCAATGTCCCTGTTTTGAAGCCGAGCTCCTGAGCTCCGGCGCTATTCGCTCGCTGCGAACCAAGCGGGTTCTCGTTGAACTAGTCCAACATGTCCCGCGTGTGAAGGCGTATGTATGCGTGACTATTTTATAGCGAGTGTATTTAGACCAGGCACTACGCTGGTTTGCGTCAATACCGTTTACTAGCGCCAGCACTTCTTTGTAACGAAACCACGTGATATTTGCTACCGTCACGTCTGCCTAACCGAAGATCATTGCACGCGAAAGATATCGGAATGTTGGGAAGCACGTGGCCGCATGTGTTATATTCGTTGGGTGATGACAGACGTGGCGAAAAACAAAATAAAGTATGATTACTGCTTCCCAGAGCTCCCCAAGCAGCACAATGTACTGAAAGTCGAGTGCAATAGGGGTGGACGGTATGTGTCTTATCGATGTTCCTTAGTTTCACGAGTCTGTTCAAGGCCTTCCACCTGCCCGTCCACCCCTATTGCACTCAGGGGTGCGTGGCGGAACCTTGCGATCTCATGCAACTGTTGTCGACAACGGCAACAGTTGCATGTCTTCTTTCTTGAACGCACTATGTAGTTACATGATTTACAACAGTAACACATCATCAAAATCATCGATCAATCATCAAAATTAGGAATGTGCCAACTGAATCCGCGAATCCTAGGCAGGGATTCGAGATTCGGGAATCCGAATCCCAGTGCCCAAAACGGCGAATCGAATCTTCCGAATCCACCGACCACGTTTGCTCGTTTCTTTTTCAAATTGGCGCCTCCGGAGCCCGCCGGAAGCCTCAATGGCCGACGGGTGTTTTATCGTTTGTTTGTTTACATTGCTCTGGACTGAACGAGTTCAGGCAGGAACTGTTACATTACAAGTTTAAAAGTAATATGGTTTTGCTTTTGAGTGCTGCTTTAGCTTTATGGAAATAATTCAGACTCGAGAATTTACGTATTTCTTGTAGTCGACGAACAATATGTTAAATAAATTAAGAACGATATGGGTATATCCTTAGACTAGCTTTCTAACTAGTAACTAAACTAAAATAACTTCCTTCTGCTTCTTCTTCAAGTTCTAACTAAATAGTAACCTTCTAACGAAACTGAACTATTATTTAATTTTCGTTTAATTTATTAAACGAATGTATCATATTCTGCTTCAAAACACTCTCCAGTAGAGAAGTTTTTTTTCTCCCTTTCTGAACTATTTTTAAAGAAAGGATTCGAAAAAATCGAAATTCGTAAGATTCGTGGATTTGCAGAACCTTCCTTGGATTCGGATCCGGATTCGGAATCGCAAAATTTTGGATTCGTCCCATCTCTAATCAAAATCATCAATCCATCATTATCCTTGCGGGTGATTGCGGGTGTACATTAGGAAACCTTAACCAGAGTTGGAGCTTCATGAATTGGAATGCATTACTGGATATTGCCTTTTGCTATGATCTATCCCAGGTCCGTCAGGAGCTACACCACAATTCAAGAACCTTCTGCGTCAATACTTGTCTTAGGACCACGGTCAGAGGTTACTGTGGAGGATACGCCAAATCTGGCAACCCACACTTGATCTATTCCAGGCGTGTTACACCTTTGACTGAAAATGGGACTGCCAAGTACTTGCTGGACTTTTAAATTACGAGATGGTTATTTTGAGATGCACTATATAAAGTTTAAGCATGATAGACCTAAATCCAGACATTCTACGGTTTTCCTAAAGCAGGTCCTTGTACAATTTTAACAAGATCTGTTGCACCACGAGAAATGTTAATGGTCTCAATTTTTTTCAAAGCCAGTGTACACATGTACATAACAAAGTTCTGACCAAGAAGTCTTGAAATGTTTATACTCGAAGACCAGGGATAACACGCGACGCTAACATCTTAAACGTCGCATACCCAAAATTAGACGGCGATGTAACCTAACCCTGGTTTGACGAAGGTTCTAAAGGAGGACTTAGGCTAAAAAAATATTATAGCCACGTCTTTGTTGCGTACCCCCAGAAAATTTGGCGCACGATTACTAGTATCGAACAAAACAGGAACAAATGACGCACAGCACAGAACAGATAACAAAGAAAATGTGGCGAACTCCTTTAATTATAGATCTATCAAGGTTGCCTCAAGACTTAAAGCCCCACATTATATTATGCCACTGAGGAAGCTCAATTTCGAGAAGTCTTCTGCGGGTTGGTTGGTAAAGGAAAATAAATGGATATGCTAGTCCAAAAAGACTCGGGACTGGCTACTTCAGAACGCGTTATTGAGGTCATCTGGCAAGACAATATCCCGAATGATTTTCTCAGAAGGTACGCCGAGTGGGTTGCGTAATTGCTGGAAATTATTTTCCAGGTGTCGCTGGAAGAAGGGACTGTCCCAAACGAATGGAAATGCGCTCGTGTAAAACCGATACGTAAGGCAGAAGACCCGTCTTTGGTTTCGAATTCCACATTGCGGAAATACAGACAAAACACGAAAACATTTCCTGTGTCAGAAGTAGATTAAAGGTTCATCGAGATCATACGTGCATAGCAGTTAGCCCTGATGGGTTATTTACACATGACTGCCACGAAATCGGAGTGGGCAAATCAGGTGTCTTTTTTTCATATACTGAAGTGATTGATTGATTGATTTAGATATAAAAAATACTGGATTTGTGTCCACGCTTCCTTCATGCCAATTGTGGAGGCGCCATTTCGTTTCCTTTGACAAGTACTTTAGCAGGGTATGTCCGATATGTAAAACGTCAGACATGTCCAGTAGGGAGCAAAATTACACCAAACAGCGAGTAGTTGTCAAGGCGAGATCTCTACACCAGTCAGTTTCGGTTTACGCTGCCTCACTGATCATGCTGAGAGAATCGGACTGACATCGACAGCATCGGCCAAGATGGCGGAACGCATGGTGTGCCTGGCGCACGGAGTAAAAGGAAGGAGTCCGATCTCCGCCGCTCCCCCTGCTGTTGAATCTGAGTCTTAATTCGTCGTATAATTTCGGCCGCGCCGCGGCGCTGTTGTGACCTGGGAGGCTGGATTCCGAAACCAGTAGCCTTCACAGTGCATTCTTCCACAAACAATTTCATTCTAGGGAGCACCGCTAAGAAATGTTTTTATATTTTAATCTAATATGTGTACATTCGCGGTGATGTCTGAGAGTTTTATTTTGCATTGCTTGAATACTCTCTGAGAAAAAAAAAAGACTTTCTTTCTGCTCTGAGGGGAAGCCCAACCTACCTTTATCTGTCTCCGCCATCTTGCGCGAGTTGCTAATGCGAGTTGTTCGAGCGCGTACTTTGTAGCAGCTCTGCCCATGGTGTGTAATTTGTGAGCACCCAAGAGCAACTGAGAAGGAAATGCTTTCTGGACTTTATTACGTACTTTCGAGCTGTGTGGCGACGATTTCCCCGAAGGTATTCGAAACTTCTTGCAGTCACAAATGCGCAAAACGGGGAGGCACATAACTATATAACTCTATCAGCATGCAGTCGACCCAGTGATGACAATCGATTTGGGAGCACGCAGAGTGCTTCATTTATTGAAGGCGAGACTGTTTTCTCAGCAGTTTAGATTTCTTTGCCTTCTCACCGTGTATGCGGTTTTCCATCTTGCATGCGATGTGCAGGCGCATTACAATATAGTAGTGTACAACTGACTTTGTAACATCGGTTTTGTGCTCAGTACATCCTACAAAGGGGACTGTTGTGCTGGATACCTCTTCTACAACGGAAAAGAGGATCGTTTCATGCATTGGACTGCTAAGTGCCCTCATTATTATAGACTCTAAGTGGTCAATTAAGGCGAGAAATTCGCTCGATGGAAACATGAGCCCTCCCCTGTTTTTCAGCGATATAAAGTTATACCGCTCGTCAACGGTTTCATTTGTGACAAAGCTCATAGAGCATAGCGGGCATGTGCAAAAGCTGAGTATCTTCCTTGCAACAAACCCAGCCACATAAGCAACAATATCTGTTCTTGATTGGGTCACACTGTAGTCATGCTGACCTGCGGTTACTTCTTGTGGCACTTCTCTGGTAGATACTGTGGCAATAAATGTATCGAGCATTTGTAGCAGTTCAGTGGGTCCATGTTGCGATGCATCAGCTGCATTGAAGTCAATCAAGCTTTTCAAAATTTCAGCTCCTGTCACATTACTGCCACGTGGTGGCTTGATGAGGGAGTACGTGCTAAGCAACCGAAACATTTGGACAAAGAGTGTCGAGTCTGGATGTTGGTTCTGCCCACAGGAGTTCCTCATCATGCCGAAAAAACGCTGTAAAAGCCAATGTGACTGAGCCATGGTTCTCTTCATGACTTAAGTTATGCCTACCTCCAAAGCATCTTGATTCAAGCGAGCTGTCATGAGGTACCGGAATTCACATTCAGACACCAAGTACTGATGTAACTGTAGTGTTGCTTGCAATGTAACCTTTAGCCCATCTGAAGTTTGTCTGCTCATGAAGCCCTCTGTATTGCCTGGTGGGCTGCAGATTGTTTCCCACTCGCTTATGAAGGCAAGAAAGCTCTTGATTGTCTAGATAGAAAAAAAAAACAATTAGAGGAAATAAATTACAGGAAGCTACATAAACATATGCATAGCAGCTACATTATTATTTGTCTGCTATTTCATTTAATATACAGCACACTCTATCTAATGTATGCATATGTATGATAGACTGAGAACAAGTTTGTTTAGATAAACTCATTACTTGTAGCTTTTGTGGGTCTGTAGTGAGTGCATCTTTTGGAGTCCTCGCATTCATGACGTCTACCAGCTGGTTGACACGTTGTACGAATGCAATAGATGCATCGCAGTCTGTCAGGTTGTCGTGATGAGGCTGATAATGCTTCATCCCCTTTGCAACACTGTCGCTGAACAACTGTGTGAGCAATAGAAAATAGCTGCTTTTTATTGCTAATATTGCTTATTTTACCGTGGCTCTTATACAGTCTCTGCTCGATGGGCAAATATGCCGATTGAGAGAACTGGATGAAGTACACACATATTTTGAAGCCTAAATCATTGCCGTGCGATACCTACATCTTTGGTATCAGGCTAGAGGTGACGTTCATCACAGGAATATGTTACTTTATTCATGTCTCTCACCTGGAATGCCATGGCCACGTTCATCTTTTGATATGGGCGTGGATCTACATGATCCGGCGTCAGCTTAGGGCATGCTTTCAGGTTGTGCGCCCTGGGCCGATCCATTTCTACCACTGCACTCCAGTGCTTGATGTCAACTATTCCGTCCGGTGTCTGTGAAGTGTTGAAATGGCATTACCAAGAGATGTAAAGCATAAGAACTGTAATGATAGTTACTGTCAACTTTCTTTTCTTCACAAGGCTGTTCCTCAAGCATTTTATCAAATGTGGGAAATCAGATGTGAACCACAGCTGCCTTGAAAAGTTGCATGGATGGGTACAGTTGACTTCACTGGTGTTGACTCCAAAGTGAGACCACATGTTCCTGTTCCACGATGCCCCATCAGTGGTCACTACATCTACCAGGAGTCCTGCATTCTCAAGTAGGATGATGCACTCGAGGACAAGTTTGTGCAGTACATTTCCTGGTGCACTGCCCTTGCTGAGGAAACATGCCAAGGCCTGAACCCACTTGCCCCTAAAAGGCTGGAACATGAAGACCAGGGCGTGGTCTCCCTTCTTGCTCTTCTGGGACTCTGGTGTGTATTTTCCCAAATTTGTGAAGCCATGAAGCTTGTATGAGGACCGGTCTAGTGATACACCCTCTGTCAGCTTCATCTCGTCAACGAGGAGGGCTCCTGAAATTTAGCGATATTAAGTGTAAATCCCTAGTGCGTATGTTCAAGTTTTACCACACAGTGATATGGGGTACGAGCAACGAAGGTAATGCATATTTTTTAAAAGAAGGATAAACTGCACACATTTGTTGCAGTTCAGTAAAATGCTACCACTGCCATTCAGTATTCCATGTTTTTCCTTGGAAGACTTGAAAGTAACCAGCATCACTATCATAGCTCTTACACACATGCATGTGTATACTTTTTCCAGGCATCAGGAACACATTTGCTTGCACTCTACATGATTAAAATAACAGGTGAGTGTCCCACTTCGATTCTTTTGCACATCCGTCACAGTGTTTATAGACTGTTTATGCTCAGATTTGTGAGGTGAAATATCCCGCACATGGTAAGCTACGGATTGTAGTAATAAAGGTAGTATTTATCATGTATTGTTGCTGAAAAGTGCACGAACTACTCTATGAAATCTGCTGTCTGATTGGACGCCATCAATCTGTGCTTTCTCGACACCTCATTGATTGCTGCAAAGGGGCTCTCTTTTATTCCTCAGACACTTTCAGCCATATGTCAGCACAGTTCTCTTAGAAGTCGGCCCAGGACGCACATTCCGCAGGGCGTCGGTCGTTGCCCACATATGTGAGGCCGACAATGGTGAGCCCTTTCACCATCACCACCATTCCATAATAGAGCAAGTAATATAACATACCGTGCTTGTCTTCAGGTGCCATTGCAGCTGACCGAATTTTAATGCATTCAAAGACGCTTTCCTGAAACCCATAAATGCCCTTGACTTTGTTGATGTAGCTGTTGAGTGTGTCAACACAGGGAAGTGGGAGCAGGTCTTTGGAGCGCAGGTGCTTGTAGAGTGCTGGGCTCTTTATCCTCATGAGAAGGCACTCGTACACCCATTCCAAAGTGTAGCGACGGCCTTGTGGACCCTTCCTTTTGGCATTTGCAAAACATTGCCTGACTGCTTCTTTCTGACTATCAGGTAGAGAGGTTAATGCAGCTTCCACAGTTTCATTTGACAGGTTGGCACACTTTTCCCTCAAGTGGTTGACTTTCTGATGTAATTTAACAACCTGGTAAACAAACAAAAAAAGATATTAGAAAGCATGCTTAATATCTCCTTTGTGGTGCTGCTTTTGTTGTATAGGTCTAAAAAATCAACGAAGTGGGGTGGCAAGCATATATTACTGTTTTCCGGAGGCGTATTCTCTGCTGGTTCAACTTCTTTCTAGAGGATTTCGGTGGTCGTCCTCGTCCAGATTTCACTGCATGTTTTTGTCGCCGCATTGTGTTTTTCTGTTTAGTGGTGTCCAGTCGACAATAGATGCATCTGTCGATTTTTGGCCCTCTTGAGGTGCTCTCCGCTCCCATGTAGTACCCTGTGCACTTGTCTGAAATTCTTTGAAATTAAGCAATCATTAACATTTCATATCAAGATTGAGAATGAAAAATTGAAAAATGAAAAAAGCATTATGCATTAAGATTGAGTTCTATCAAAATCCAGCACATTAACATCCTGTGATGTCTTATAAAATATATTACGAGGCCTTAATTACCCACCGGGAGGACCCCTTGACTCCAGGACACACACAAGCCTCATCGATGGTTTTCAAGATTGATGTGACCTCTGAACCAGACACTGCTTTCTTTCCACTTGTTTCTGGCATCTGAACACACCTTTCGTTGAAAAAGACTAAGATTTCAAGGTCAGCCTTCACAATGATACGTTTTGTCACATTGAACATGTCATCGACGTAAACAAAAGCGATGAATTTTTTCTTCACATCAATTGAAGTTGCCCACTGAGAGTTAGGTTTCTGTATCTGTGTCACTTCATCCAACAGTTTTGTGAAGGTGTCGTGGTCATCTTGATTTATTGGTGCAGTCACATCCACGAGATCGTCCTCATCACCTGTCGGTACAGGGAACTCATGGTAGTGGTGAGAACAGCCAGGCTGCGGCTCGTCACTTGGTCCACGCGCATGCTTTACAGGCACAGATCTTTCAGCTGGAGCTTTTCGTTTGCCTTCTTTCCGTTTACTTTCCGAGGTATTCGGAAAGAGACAAGGCACAGCATCCTCCTTTAGCGTTGGCTTTGTTCTTTCCAGCTTGTGCACTGTGCCATCCTTCAGAGTGGTGGTGTAGTACCTTTCAATGTCACTCTCCTTGAAGTGAAGGATGCACACTTTATCAGTCTTAGACAGCGTTTTGTCAAGTCTTGGAATGACTGTCTTCCATTTGTTGAACAGTTCTTCATTCTGAAAATAAGATCACAAATGTCCACTATCAAGTAGAAAATGTCCTAAAGAGCATGAGGAAGATACGAGGCATTCTGCACTATAATGCAATACAGTACAGCAATACAATGTGGTATAATGCAGTACAATAATAGTACAGCCAAGACAAAGCAAACGGAAATGTTGTGCCTCATTCCACTACATATTTCGAGGGGAAATTCATTGGCATGCATACATTTAAGTTTTGTTCTTTAGCACAATATAAATACACTAAGAGAAGGGACAGGGCACAGACTAGAATTCAATTCAATTCACAGACAAGAAGCCAATATTGCAAGTAACTGCTGAAGCAGTCTGACAATTGTTCTCTCAAAGGGAGTGCACGCTCATTGCAAGAAAACATTATACATTGTTAGTGAAAAGTTGTATAGCCGTAGGAAATACAAACCATTACCGTGTTCTCTGGGAGCAGATGATCCACAATGCCAGGCAATCTCGATACAAAAATGAAACGAGCATATCCTCAGGGCGCAACTTTTCTCCTTATAACTAGAACTTCCCAAAATTGAGTGTTTTCTTTCTTATAAATTTGAATTGTAGAAAATATCTCCACCACACATTTTTTTACGAGTCCAGCAAACTGGACTTTATAATGATAGTTTATGATGAGCAAAACTGATGTTGGATACATTAATTTGCGTAAAAAAAAAAGCTCTTGCACAGTTTGTGCCGAATAATTGTAACAGGTGCTGTATGCCTTGCTTCCCTTTGCAATATTCCAGCCCAGAACCAAGTGCAGTCAAGCACCAAGCTGCCCATAGTGCTGCCAAGTGGCTGCCCACAAGAGCACTTCACAAAGGAGGAAGAAGAAACCTATTTGATGTTTTACTTTCAATAAACTAGCAAAACTATATCGTATGTGATATATTGCCTAGATTACATTTTGAACGGACCTGCTTTTGAAATCACACCGCGTATAAGTCCATACTTCAGCCAAATTCTGCTTAGAGGTTTCCGTATCTCCGAGATGGAGGCCGATAAAATGCGCACGTACTAGTTTCACTTTCTTACCTTTGGCACGCCAAAGAGAGAGGGATTTTTCTGCCCCTTTTCTTTGTTTCTCTTCTTCGCAAGAGAATTTCCGGTGTCGCATCCAGGTATGAAGCAGTTTCTACTCATTGTTAAATTCAGCACAGCATCGTGTAGCAAAACACTTGGTGAACAGCTGAGCACTTAACTTTCACTACTGCGCGGGGTACCTTTGACACGCACTGGTAGTGCGCATCATAAAACCGGCTCCGGGGTAATAAACGACTCAATCAGTGACTGAAAGGTTGTTTATTCTGCTTGCACACGAAACATATTTTATTGCACAGTACATCATTTTCACAATGCTGTAATATGACTTGGAGTCCCTTCACAATTTTGGAATGCATTTGGAACATCTTTCCGTCATAACGGTAAAGGAAACGTGAAATTAACACAACCGAAGTTAACTCCGCAGTGCTTAGAAGAAGCGACGATGTTGCAGAACGTTGCCGTGTGCATATATCTTGTTACACATTCAAAATTACTCTCTATCTTTCCACAACACCACTTCGCGAGAACAGCACACGACGAAACAGGATAGGTGGGCTTTCCCTCATGGCACGTAAAGCAGTCAAGATGACGATGTTACAGCTAAGAGAAACAGAAAGAAGTTTAACGAAAGCTCATCCTGAACACAAAACCGTTCTGTCCGTGGCACGGATCATTTTTCTCTTTTTTTCCGTAACGAGAAAATGCATCACACACGATGTTCTGTCAAGGCTATTAGTTTCGGTATCCAGCCTACCAGGGCGCGCCAGCGCCGCCACACGGCCGTAATTATACGACGATTTCAGACTCATGTTTTCCGTCGAGTCCGGTCTCCTTCCTTTTACTCCGTGGCCTGGCGGAACCTCGTTTTCGTTGGGATGTTCTATATTTTCCTTCTGGCTTCTTTCGAGCTGGAATACTGTGTGTGTTACAGCCGGGAACTCTTACAGATGCAGTGAGCTAGGCTGTGGTCACATATACTGGACGTCTCTAACTTACTTGGATCGAACGATAGTGTAGTTGCCGCTTCCTTTGTTCCTGGAATGTTTTCGCAACGCAAGTGTGTTGCCTTCCTGGATTTGTGTTATCTTATTGTGATGCGTGTTCCCGTACTTACCTAGTGTGATTCAGTGCTATTTTCGTTCACGTGAGTGCGTATATGATGTGTGCACGATGTATTGTATTCCAATGTTGTGTTTGAAGCAGGGATCGGAACCGAAACTGAACCCGAACCGAAAACCGAAAAAAAAACGTTATTTTCTGACGAACCCGAACCGAACCGAACCCGAACGATTTTTTTGCTTGTCCTGAGCCGAACCGGAACTGAACCGAAAAAAATTGATACGGTTACCGGTTCGGGAATCGGTTCAGAGGTGAATTAATTGTACTACTGACCGACCTTTTTTTTGCTCACC
Organism: Ornithodoros turicata; assembly: GCF_037126465.1. NCBI lineage: Eukaryota > Metazoa > Arthropoda > Arachnida > Ixodida > Argasidae > Ornithodoros > Ornithodoros turicata. The sequence continues at coordinate 13,647,421 of NC_088207.1, forward strand.
TGAACGGTTATCTCACGCCTTTCTCTTACAATCGTGTACGGTGAGCGTAAGCTTGCTTGCATGTAGCAAAATTACTGCCCGTGGACCGGTAAAACCGGGGCCGAAAAAAGTAACTGTTCCAATCCCTGTAAATGCCCCGACCGCTGACAGATTTTTTTTTTTTTTGTCTGTGTATGTGCGGGGGTGGGGTGTGTGTGTGTGGGGGGGGGGGGGTGTTCTCCCTGAGCCGAACTCGAACCGAACCGATATACCTGAACCGGTTTAAGCTGATAATTAAGGTTCAGCGGAGCTAAACCCGAACCGAACCAATATGCCTGAACCCGAACCCGAACCGGACCGAAAAAAATACCGGTTCCGATCCCTGGTTTGAAGCTCGGCAAGGACGCAGCGACTTGGTGGCACGGTACTAGTTGCTTAGACATGCAGTCTTCCGCGGTGGGCGTTAACTATGGTGTTCTGAGATTTAGAGGTACGTGAAAGACCAGTCAGATGTACAGAATTAATCCATCCACCGACTATTGTGGCATAGCTTACGATGATAATTGTCCCGTGACGTAAAACCACGAATAATGGAATTATCAAATTGTGTTGTATTCTCCGTACATATACTCTGGCTAGGAAACCAGTCACCAATGGTTTGCTCATGTCGGAGTGCAGCTCACAAAAGGTCAACATTATGTGGGCCTTGTTTGTGCAGGGATATTGCTAACTAGTTTGTGTTGTCCACTACAACGGGATGATCAAGGATTTCTCGCTTTGATTATGTGCTTCACTTGGTGCTTTGGGGAATTTGAATATGAAGTGGTACGCTGTGAATGTCGTGTAGGATGGGATGGGATGAGGTGATGATGGAGATGATGACGGGATGAAGAGGCATGGCGGACAAGGCTGGCTCACATGATGGATTACGTTTATTAAATGAGATGATACAACTGTCGGCACTGGTGCCGGGTGACCAACTAACTAGCGGAGCGGGGGGCGAGAGGGTTAAGTCAGACTCTCGGACGCCACCAGATGGTCAGATGCTGCAAGGACTAGAGAAGGCACTGACTAGCTGTACGCACACTAGAGGGAGGCATCGTGACTACTCACACCACAAACTATCCCTGTTACGTCGGTTTCCCTGTCGTCTTCTCGGATGTCCCTAACTGGACCCACGGCCGGCTGCTGGGGGGTCCGGATGTCCTGTCTCCCTCCTCAATTTCTGTTTTCATATAGTGTCTAATTGGCCCTAGATCGCGTATCTAGCATGCTGTCCATGGCTGCAGCACCTCAGAAAAATCCTGACTGTACCTTTTACGAGGCTACATAACAGATCGCCCCCATGCATGTTGAAACGGACCACTGTTCATGGCCACCACAAAAGAAATGGAGGTGTAGGTGCTTGTCCTGTTCAACACCTGCTCCAGAAGCACCTCTCAAATATTAAAGAAGGACAATCGTTGTATATCTGCATGAAAGCGTAAAAAAAGTATGCTTTGGTGGCATGCTCTCTGCGGAGTTTTATGAAACATGTGTTCTAGTTTATTTTGCGGGCATCATTTGTACATATTACACATACATTCGTTGACTCACAGAATTTTAGGTTGTTTATCGCCGCAAGACAATGTAATCCCACCTAATGCGTCGTGCTCATTGTTGTGTTTTGTGTTTCAGAGGATGCCCACCAACAAAGTGTCAAACAACTGCTCGGTGAATGTCCTGTTACGAATGAAGTTCTACTTCGAGTTACGAATATGTCCATCTTAACAAGCATGAGCGCAGCAGGCGTCATTTCTTGTCGTTTCTCATTATGCTCCGTATTGATTAATGGTGTGCCTTGATAGTGCCGGGTATCGGGGTTTTATGTCGTATCATGTCCATGAGAAATCGTGAGCATGTCGGCTGCTATTTTCTCTGTGTTTATGTCCAAGGCATTTGTGCTTGTTTGTTCCCTACTCGGTCACCTAATGCTTTCATTTCCTTCTCAGCCAAAGGCTGCTAATGAATGTGCTGTACTTCATGGCATTTCATTTCATTTTGCATGTACTCCCTGGACTTCTCAAGTTTTCGAGAATCCTGCGAATGACGGAACTACGGTTCCAACTAGAAGAATCAAGTGGCTTTTTCCGCTGTATTCTACCCCTGACTGAAAACATGACTACCCCTATAATGATATTCAGTGACTGGGATATCTTGATAGCATTGACATTTGAGTGGAATAATTACTGCTTTCAGCTGTCACATCTGCTCAGCAGATGTTACATTTCACCTTTATAGAGAAACTTATTTTAGCTACCTTTCTGCGTTTTTGCCTCCTTGGATAGTTTGTATACTCTGTGTAACTCTAAGCAAGCAAATGATTGCAGAAGGTTCAAACGCTGATTTTGTACACTTAGACGATCCATCCAGACGATTCATTAACAGTTCTGTTCTTAATTCCATCTTAAGCGATTCCTGTAAGTAGGTCATCAGTTGCGCCTCAAGAACAACTCAGAATTAATCGAACGAATTAATGGGGATTTGGATTGATAGAAAATATTTTATTGAAGGCACAAGAAAGCAAGAAGTTTCTACAGGCAATGGGGATACACTGCTCGTTTATTCACTGTGCATTATTTCTATATAATTTTATAATTATAACATTAGAACTTAGCAATATAACTTTAGCACTTTAAGTTGCGGAATTCCACTGAAACTCCACACAAGCCCCGCGCTCCTTTACCCCATCTTTGTGTATTTTTCTGTGTATGTCTAGAAAGGTGTCACTGATGTGTCGAACGTGAACTCTATGTGACCGATCACATAGTAACGTGTAGTTACTTTGTAATTCTGATCCAGGAACCGTGCAGCCAATATCAAGACGAAATGGGGTCTTCGAGTGCCCCGTCTGTCCTTATGCTTCGAGGTGGATGTACACCATGCGTAAACATGAAATGACGCACACAGGAGCCAAGCCGTTTACATGTGACATCTGCAAGAAAGGCTTTTCAGACAAAAGCAACTTAGTTCGGCACTTACGTCGTCACACAGGAGAGAAGCCTCACAAGTGTCAGCTCTGCTCAAAGTCGTTCAGGCAAAAAGCGACACTGTTACACCACATGAATACACACAGCAACATAAAACAACATGCGTGCAGTATCTGTGACAAGGCATTCAAACGCACGACGTCACTGTACCGGCACATGGCTGTTCACCGTGGAGACACTCGTTGTGTGATTTGTTGTCGCTCTTTCTCAGGCTATGATCGACTGGTGGAGCACATGATGCAACACACAGATGAGCGTCCTTACAAGTGCGGTCTCTGTTCAGCAACTTTTTGTAGGAAAGGCAACCTTAGAAGGCATCTCCAGCATCACGTGAATAATGCATCGTAATTATGCTACGGTTCTTCTTCAGTATCTTCATTTTCTTTCTTAGTACGATTGCGAGCTGCAATGTAGGATATTACCATCTGTACGTCTCGTGTCGTTTTTTTGTCATTCTCGTCGTTTTCCTAATTAAAATTGAATGAAAGATTCGGGAGCACTTTCTCTCTTTTAACTTTCTCGTCGTACATTATCTGTCAGTTGCACAACTTGACCTACGGCGAAGCTTTCCACTAAAGGTTCATTAAGTTTGCGGCTTCTGTTTCACATTATTACGGGCATTACTGTTGGAAAATGGGAATTCTGTCTTCGAACGCTCTTGGGGGCTAGGCCGGTGCCATAGTTTCAATAGAGAATGCTTTACTGACAGACAGACCGCAGAACAGACACAGAAAGAACGTGTACTGCCACTACGCCTATTACTCCTGTGCGTGATGCTAGGTATCCTGCTGCTGTAAAACCCAGTGTATTCGACAATGTAGACTGGGACATTGAGCCTTCCATGCAAACGTACCTTAAAGGCACATGCCTTAGTTGGAGGGAAAGCCCTGGTGCAGACCCTGTTAACTCCGGTGCACTCAATCTGTATCTCTCAGGTTTCTCGTTATGATTCCCTTTGATTGCTGTAAACCATCCACCCACAATACACAGGGTGTTTCACCTAACGAGAAACAAATTGTGTTAAAAAAAGCTACTTGTCTGAACAGTATAGGATGAACGCTCTTTATGGCTGGGGAGATTTTTGTCATGACTGCTAAGCATTTTTGTCCAGCTAATTCTCGAGAATTTGAATTTTCTTAGTTGAACTTAGAGAAAAGAGAGGCGCTACTGTAGTTGACATTGAGCTGAATAGATGCTTCAATTATACTACCTACTGTCCTAAAGGCAACATCAATTGCACTGCACAAACTGTAACATATGAGCTGCCAAATCACACTTCGAACATCGGAGTAGCTGTTATAGCAAAATGTGTTTATCACAAAAGGCGGCTGTGGGAGGATTCGCCAGGAGCTTCATGGACCATATTGTGTTGGCAGCATCATGTAACCCATAGAATCAGGTAATATTTGTTGCACTGTAGAAGACCATAGTGTCTTGGTCGCTTCTTTCCCATGATAGTCTTAATGGTTCTGAGCGTTAACGCGAAGGGGCAACATTTTAGGAGTTGCACGTGTAGTGACCGTGAGCTCCCCAGACAGAAGATTTTGTCCCATAATGTTCCCAAATCGATCATCCATGTCCGCATCTTTTTTGGCAAACTTTGCCGCCGCGCACAGCCAAAATATTTCGCGTGTGGCTTGGAGGCATATTATACCTTCGTAATAGATGCAAACGAAATATTTGTCGAACTTTTGGTCAGAGTCCCTTTAATAAAAAAACTACGCCGCATAGAATCATGCGGTCAACGGCATTTGTTCTTACTAGGTTTTTGCCACCTCCTGATGTGCATGTCATGTAACCCAAGTTTAATTACGTAAATTTTTGCGAAGTGAACTCGAAAATTTGCAAAGTAACGGTCATCTTTTTACCCCACCAATGTTAAGAGCGTCCCGAATTTACTCAGATTAATTACAATTGATAGCAACATTGAGGAGCTATCGTATCGGAAAAAAGGCCGAAAATCATGCTCTATGGAGCTTGCAGAGGATAGCAAAGGACGAATTTTTCAGCGAAATAATTGTCAGTCCGCCGAAAGGAGATTGGAAACCCAGCCCCCTCCGGCATGGTCGAATGGGATAACGCAGACATAGCTTATCGCGTCCGGCTATTGTGTGCTAGAAGGACTGGTGTACTTACCGCCATATGCAATACATGGAATGCCCGATGCCCCTGTTTTGAAGCCAAGCTCCTGAGCTCCGGTGCTATTCGCTCGCTGCGAACCAAGCGGGTTCTCGTTGAACTAATCCGACATGTCTCGTGTGTGAAGGTGTATGTACGCGTGACTATTTTATAGTGAATGTATTTAGACCAGGCACTACGCTGATTTGCGTCCTGACCGTTTCCTAGCGTCAGCAGTTCTTTGTAACGAAACCACGTGACATTTGCTACCGTGACGTCTGCCTAGCCGACGATCCTTGCACGCGCAAGATACCGGAATGTAGCGAAGCACATGGCCGCGTGTCTTATCTTCGTTGGGTGATGACACACGGGGCGAAAAACAAAATAAAGAATGATTCCTGCTTCCGAGAGCTCGCTTCCTTGATGGTTTCTTTCTTTTCACACTTTGTTTCAACCTAGATTATCGAGTTGCTGTGTATACGAAGCTGGGAACATTTTGTCAGGGAACGAAGGCCGATGATAGATTGTTCAACTAAAATGTCATTTAGCTGAACTGCGGCGCATTTTGTACAGTGTACCTCGCCGCACATCTTATTTGTTATATAATTGTTTTGCTACTTGTATATAAAGGCACATGGTATCGGCGATAAAACACGAAATTATATACTGGTGTTGTAGTGGCATTCGCGTGTACAGGACATGCGTGAACCCTCGAGAGTCTTCCGTCTGCCTGTAGCACCGCTGTAGTAATCGCTCTGCACGCACGCTTTTAGTGTTGATCAATAGAACAACGGAGACTTATATAAAAAAGAAAAAAGTGTCGCACTTATATTATTAATCGAAAATACTTTAATGGAATTGATGCGATACAAACGTTCCTAGAACATCATGTTAAATTCATAGTCGGGTAGAAGCCCAGCGAACCGGTAGTGAAATACGAAAGGAATTGACTCTGGACGAAAGCCGCGGCTCTCGTCCTGAAGCAACACCCTTCGTGTTAAATTCATGTTATCCACCGTCTTAGCCACCTAAGAGGGCTGTTAACGTGGTGTTATACAAGAACAAATACATTGATGATGACAAATTTGGAAATTCGCCACCGGTGTTGTGGCCTACTACCGACAACTGCAATGCCGATATTATAGAATTAGAGTTTCAAGTGGAAAAGCCTAATATAGGTGCGTCCTATGCCCTGCTAATAAGCGTGTGCTTGGTGTGCACCCCCCCCCCCCTTTATATTACTTCTGCCATGCAACCTTCACTCGTTCTGAAACCTTTGTACTACATTTTGCTCGTTAACCCGTTCACCATATCCATATTGAAAATTTTTCTAATGGACCATCAAATCTGGTAGGTTTTTTGACCCTGATGGCTTGATGGACCATTAGGTTGATGGTCCATCAACCTAATGGTCCATCAAGCTAATAATGCTAATGCAATAATGCTACCTTCACTCGTTCTGAAACCTTTGTCCTACATTTTGCACGTTAACCCGTTCATCATATGTCCATCTGTTTGCCTTCTCACCGCTTGTAGGCGTCCTGGGGTAGCCAGTCCGACTCTGTCGCGGCTCACACTCCCATCTTTTTCTCTTACTTCACCGTCACCGTCATCAGGTCATATTAAAAAGGGTATAACATAGTTACAAATGGAACCTGTTGACATTGAATACGGTTAAGGATTTAATGTCATGATTGTTGAATATATAGTCCCACCTGGCGATTGTCGTGACGTTACCCGCCTACTCAAGCAGCACAATGTACTGAAAGTAGAGTGCAATAGGGGTGGACGGTATGTGTCTTATCAATGTTCTTTAGTTTTCCAGTCTGTTCAAGGCCTTTTACCTAACCGTCCACCCCTATTGCACTCGACTTTCAGTACATTGTGCTGCTTGGGTAAGCGTGGCGGAATCTTGCGATCTCATGCAACTGTTGTCGACAACGGCAACAGTTGCATGTCTTCTTTCTTGAACGCACTATGTAGTTACATGATTTACAACAGTAACACATCATCAAAATCATGGATCAGTCATCAAAATTAGGGATGTGCCAACCGAATCCGCGAATCCTAGGCAGAGATTCGAGAAGTTTTTTTTCTTCTTTTCTGAACTATTTTTAAAGAAAGGATTCGAAAAAATCGAAATTCGTAAGATTCGTGGATTTGCAGAACCTTCCTTGGATTCGGATTCTCAAAATTTTGGATTCGTCCCATCTCTAATCAAAATCATCAATCCATCATTATCCTTGCGGGTGATTGCGGGTGTAAATTAGGAAACCTTAACCAGAGTTGGAGCTTCATGAATAGGAATGCATTACTGGATATTGCCTTTTGCTATGATCTATCCCAGGTCCGTCAGGAGCTACACCACAATTCAAGAACCTTCCGCGTCAATACTTGTCTTAGGACCACGGTCAGAGGTTACTGTGGAGGATACGCCAAATCTGGCAACCCACACTTGATCTATTCCAGGCGTGTTACACCTTTGGCTGAAAATGGGACTGCCAAGTACTTGCTGGACTTTTAAATTACGAGATGGTTATTTTGAGATGCACCATATAAAGTTTAAGCATGATAGACCTAAATCTAGACATTCTACGGTTTTCCTAAAGCAGGTCCTTGTACAATTTTAAGAAGATCTGTTGCACCACGAGAAATGTTAATGGTCTGAATTTTTTTCAAAGCCACTGTACACATGTACATAAGAAAGTTCTGACCAAGAAGTCTCGAAATGTTTATACTCGAAGACCATGGATAACACGCGACGCTAACATCTTAAACGTCGCATACCCAAACTTAGACGGCGATGTAACCTAACCCTGGTTTGACGAAGGTTCTAAGGGAGGACTTAGGCTAAAAAAATATTATAGCCACGTCTTTGTTGCGTACCCCCAGAAAATTTGGCGCATGATTACTAGTATCGAACAAAAGAGGAACAAATGACGCACACACACAGAACAGATAACAAAGAAAATGTGGCGAACTCCTTTAATTATAGATCTATCAAGGTTGCCTCAAGACTTAAAGCCCCACATTATATTATGCCACTGAGGAAGCTAAATTTCGAGAAGTCTTCTGCGGGTTGGTTGGTAAAGGAAAAGAAATGGATATGCTAGTCCAAAAAGATTCGGGACTGGCTACTTCAGGACGCGTTATTGAGGTCATCTGGCAAGACAATATTCCGAATGATTTTCTTAGAAGGTACGCCGAGTGGGTTGCGTAATTGCTGGAAATTATTTTCCAGGTGTCGCTGGAAGAAGGGACTGTCCCAAACGAATGGAAATGCGCTCGTGTAAAACCGATACGTAAGGCAGGAGACTCGTCTTTGGTTTCGAATTCCACATTGCGGAAATACAGACAAAACACGAAAACATTTCCTGTGTCAGAAGTAGATTAAAGGTTCATCGAGATCATACGTGCATAGCAGTTAGCCCTGATGGGTTATTTACACATGACTGCCACGAAATCGGAGTGGGCAAATCAAGTGTCTTTTTTTGATATACTGAAGTGATTGATTGATTGATTGATTTAGATATAAAAAATACTGGATTTGTGTCCAGACTTCCTTCATGCCAATTCTGGAGGCGCCATTTCGTTTCCTTTGACAAGTACTTTAGCTCATAAACAGGGTATGTCCGATTTATGTATAACGTCAGACATGTCCAGTAGGGAGCAAAATTACACCAAACAGCGAGGAGTTGTCAAGGCGAGATCTGTACACCAGTCAGTTTCGGTTTACGCTGCCTCACTGATCATGCTGAGAGAATCGGACTGACATCGACAGCATCGGCCAAGATGGCGGAACGCATGGTGTGTCTGGCGGAACCTCGTTTTCGTTGGGATGTTCTGTATTTTCCTTCTGGCTTCTTTCGAGCTGGAATACTGTGTGTGTTACAGCCGGGAACTCTTACAGATGAAGTGAGCTAGGCTGTGGTCACATATACTGGACGTCTCTAACTTACTTGGATCGAACGTTAGTGTAGTTGCCGCTTCCTTTGTTCCTGGAATGTTTTCGGAACGCAAGTATGTTGCCTTCCTGGATTTGTGTTATCTTATTGTGATGCGTGTTCCCGTACTTACCTAGTGTGATTCAGTGCTATTTTCGTTCACGTGAGTGCGTATATGATGTGTGCACGATGTATTGTATTCCAATGTTGTGTTTGAAGCAGGGATCGGAACCGAAACTGAACCCGAACCGAAAACCGGAAAAAAACGTTATTTTCTGACGAACCCGAACCGAACCGAACCCGAACGATTTTTTTGCTTGTCCTGAGCCGAACCGGAACTGAACCGAAAAAAATTGATACGGTTACCGGTTCGGGAATCGGTTCAGAGGTGAATTAATTGTACTACTGACCGACCTTTTTTTTGCTCACCTGAACGGTTATCTCACGCCTTTCTCTTACAATCGTGTACGGTGAGCGTAAGCTTGCTTGCATGTAGCAAAATTACTGCCCGTTGACCGGTTAAACCGAGGCCGAAAAAAGTAACTGTTCCAATCCCTGTAAATGCCCCGACCGCTGACAGATTTTTTTTTTGTCTGTGTATGTGCGGGGGGGGGTTCTCCCTGAGCCGAACTCGAACCGAACCGATATACCTGAACCGGTTTAAGCTGATAATTTCGGTTCAGCGGAGCTAAACCCGAATCGAACCAATATGCCTGAACCCGAACCGGACCGAAAAAAATACCGGTTCCGATCCCTGGTTTGAAGCTCGGCAAGGACGCAGCGACTTGGTGGCACGGTACTAGTTGCTTAGACATGCAGTCTTCCGCGGTGGGCGTTAACTACGGTGTTCTGAGATTTAGAGGTACGTGAAAGAGCAGTCTGATGTACAGAATTAATCCGTCCACCGACTATTGTGGCATAGCTTACGATGATGATTGTCCCGTGACGTAAAACCACGAATAATGGAATTATCAAATTGTGTTGTATTCTCCGTACATATACTCTGGCTAGGAAACCAGTCACCAATGGTTTGCTCATGTAGGAGTGCAGCTCACAAAAGGTCAACATTATGTGGGCCTTGTTTGTGCAGGGATATTGCTAACTAGTTTGTGTTGTCCACTACAACGGGATGATCAAGGATTTCTCGCTTTGATTATGTGCTTCACTTGGTGCTTTGGGGAATTTCAATATGAAGTGGTACGCTGTGAATGTCGTGTGGGATGGGATGGGATGAGGTGATGATGAAGATGATGACGGGATGAAGAGGCATGGCGGACAAGGCTGGCTCACATGATGGATTACGTTTATTAAATGAGATGATACAACTGTCGGCACTGGTGCCGGGTGACCAACTAACTAGCGGAGCGGGGGGCGAGAGGGTTAAGTCAGACTCTCGGACGCCACCAGATGGTCAGATGCTGCAAGGACTAGAGAAGGCACTGACTAGCTGTACGCACACTAGAGGGAGGCATCGTGACTACTCACACCACAAACTATCCCTGTTACGTCGGTTTCCCTGTCGTCTTCTCGGATGTCCCTAACTGGACCCACGGCCGGCTGCTGGGGGGTCCGGATGTCCTGTCTCCCTCCTCAATTTCTGTTTTCATATAGTGTCTAATTGGCCCTAGATCGCGTATCTAGCATGCTGTCCATGGCTGCAGCACCTCAGAAAAATCCTGACTGTACCTTTTACGAGGCTACATAACAGATCGCCCCCATGTACGTTGAAACGGACCACTGTTCATGGCCACCACAAAAGAAATGGAGGTGTAGGTGCTTGTCCTGTTCAACACCTGCTCCAGAAGCACCTCTCAAATATTAAAGAAGGACAATCGTTGTATATCTGCATGAAAGCGTAAAAAAGGTATGCTTTGGTGGCATGCTCTCTGCGGAGTTTTATGAAACATGTGTTCTAGTTTATTTTGCGGGCATCATTTGTACATATTACACATACATTCGTTGACTCACAGAATTTTAGGTTGTTTATCGCCGCAAGACAATGTAATCCCACCTAATGCGTCGTGCTCATTGTTGTGTTTTGTGTTTCAGAGGATGCCCGCCAACAAAGTGTCAAACAACTGCTCGGTGAATGTCCTGTTATAAATGAAGTTCTACTTCGAGTTGCGAATATGCCCATCTTGACAAGCATGAGCGCAGCAGGCGTCATTTGTTGTCGTTTCTCATTATGCTCCGTATTGATTAATGGTGCACTCTTAAAAGTGATATTCACCATATAGCACGCTCATAGCCAACCATCATCCCCATTGACAACGTTCTCGCCCCTGATGAACCTATTGAGGAGCCTATTCTGTGCCGTGCATAATGGACACAAAATAGGCTCCGCCTCCCGTTTTCAACAAATCAGGGGCGAGAACGTTGTCATTCGGGATGATGGTTGGCTAGGAGCGTGCCTCCATATTGCCGCGTATCGGGGTTGTATATCGTATCATGTCCGGGAGAAATCGGGAGGATGTCGGCTGCTATCTTCTCAGTGTTTATATTCAACACTCTTAAAAATGAACTTCACCGCATAGCACGTTCCTAGCCAACCATAATCTCGAATGATATCGTTATCAGCCGTGATTTGTTGAAAACGGGAGGCGTACGCCTTTTCTGTGACACTTATGCTGTTCATAATTGTCACAGAAAAGGCGTACGCCTCCCGTTTTCAACAAAGCAGGGAAGATAACGATATCATTCGAGATTATGGTTGGCTAGGAGCGTGCTATGCGGTGAAGTTCATTTTTAAGAGTGAAGGCATTTGTGCTTGTTTGTTCCCTGTTCGGTCACATAAAGCTTTTATTTTCTTTCTCCTTATGCAAGGGTACTTGTACCATCGAATAATTTACGGATATATCCGTCCAAAGACTTCTAATGAATGCGTTGTACTTCATTGCATTTCATTTCATTTTGCATGTACTCCCTGGACCTATCAAGTCTTCGAGAATCCTGCGAATGACGGAACTACAATTTCAACTAGAAGAATCAAGTGGCTTTTTCCGCTGTATTCTACCTGTGACTGAAAACATGACTACCCCTATAGATATTCAGTGACTGTGATATCTTGATAGCATAGACATTTGAGTGGAATAATTACTGCTTTCAGCTGTCACATCTGCTCAGCAGATGTCACATTTCACCTTTATGGAGTAACTTATTTTAGCTAAGTTTCTGCGTGTTTTTGCCTCCTCGTATAGTTTGTATACTCTGTGTCTGAACTCTAAGCAAGCAAATGATTGCAGAAGGTTAAGACGCTCGATTTTGTATACTTAGATAGGTTCCAGACGAATCATTAACAGTTTTGTCCTTAATTACATCTTAAGCGATTCCTGTAAGCAGGTCATCAATTGCGGCTCAAGGAGAACTCAGAATTGAACGAATAATTGAATAATTGAACGAATTAACGGGGATTTGGATTGATTGAAAATATTTTATTGAAGGCAAAAGAAAGCAACTAGTTTCTACAGGCAATAGGGATACACTGCTCGTTTATTCACTGTACATTATTTCTCTATAACGTTATACTTATAACCTTAGTACTTAGCAATATAACTTTAGCACTTGAAGTTGCGGAATTCCACTGAAACCCCACACCAGCCCGCGCTCCTTTACCCCGTCTTTGTGTATTTTTCTGTGTATTTCTAGAAATGTCTCACTGAACTGAACGAACTGTAGTGTGTAGTGAACTGTATGTGACTGATCACATAGTAACGTGTAGTTACTTTGTAATTCTGGTCCAGGAACTGTGCAGCCAATATCAAGACGAAATGGGGTCTTCGTGTGTTCCGTCTGCCCTTATGCTTCGAGGTTGATGTCCAACCTGCGTAAACATGAAATGACGCACACAGGAGCCAAGCCGTTTACATGTGACATCTGCAACAAAGGCTTTTCAGACAAAAGCAACTTAGTTCGGCACTTACGTCTTCACACAGGAGAGAAGCCTCACAAGTGTCAGCTCTGCTCAAGGTCGTTCAGGCAAAAAGTGACAATGTTAGACCACATGAATACACACAGCAACATAAAACAACATGCGTGCAGTATCTGTGACAAGGCATTCAAAGGCACGAGGTCACTGTACCGGCACATGGCTGTTCACCGTGGAGACACTCGTTGTGTGATTTGTTCTCGCTCCTTCTCGAGGTATGGTCGTCTGGTGGAGCACATGATGCAACATACAGGCGAGCGTCCTTACAAGTGCGGTCTCTGTTCAACAACGTTTTGTAGGAAAGGCAGCCTTAGAAGGCATCTCCACCGTCACGTGAATAAGGCATCGTAATTATGCCACAGTTCATCTTCGGTACCTTCATTTTCTTTCTTTGTACGATTGCGAGCTGCAATGTAGGATATTACGACCTGTACGTCTTATGTCGTTTTTTGTCGTTCTTGTCGTTTTCCTAATTAAAATTGATTGAAAGATTCCGGAGCACTTTCTCTCTTTTAACTTTCTCGTCGTACATTAGCTGTCAGTTGCACAGCTTGACCTACAGTGAAGCTTTTGACTAAAGGTTCCATGAAGTTTACTCACTATGGCTTCTGTTTCACATTATTACAGGCATCATTATGAGAAAATGCTCTTGGCGGCTAAACAGGTGCCAGTTTCAATAGAGAATGCTTTACTGACAGACAGCAAACAGAGAAAGAGCGTGTGCTGCCACTACGCCTATTACTCCTGTGCGTGATGCTAGGTATCCTGCTGCTGTAAAACCCTTTGTATTCGACAATGTAGGCTGGCACATTGAGCCTACCATGCAAACGTGTCTTAAAGCCACATGCCTTAGTTGAGGGAAAGCCCCGGCGCAGCCCCTGTTAACTCCGGTGCACCAATTCTGTATGTCTCAGATTTCTCGTTATGGTTTCCTTTGGTTGCTGTAAACCATCCACCCAAAATATACAGGTTGTTTCACCTAACGAGAAACAAATTGTATTAAGAAATCTACTTGTCTGAACACTATAGGGTGAATGCTCTTTATGTCTAGGGCGATTTTGTCATGACTTCTGAGCACTTTTATTCAACTAATTCCCGATAATTTCAATTTTCCCAGTTGAACTTTGAGAAAAGAGGCGCTACTGTAGTTGACATTGAGCTGAATAGATGCTCACCGCTATCAATGCTATCATGCTATCATATGCACAAACTGTAACATATGAGCTGCCAAATCACTTCGAACATCGGAGTATAGCTGTTACAGCAGAATGTGTTTATCACAAAAGGCGGCTGTCGGAGGATTCGCCAGGTGCTACACGGGCCATATTTTCTTTGCAGCATCATGTAACCCATAGAATCAGGTAATATTTGTGGCACTGTAGAAGACCATATAGTGCCTTGGTCGCTTCTTTCCTATGATGTTCTTAATGGTCCTGGGCGTTAAAGCGAAGGGGCATCGTTTTAGGAGTTGCACGTGTAGTGACCGTGAGCTCCCCAGTCAGAACATTTTGTCCCATAATATTCCCAAATCAATAATCCATGTCCGCATATTGGGCAATGTCCCTGGGAAGTCCCATACGGATGTGAATGTCCCCCCTTCAAAGGCCGTGCTCAAGCTGTACGGCGATGCTCCGTCCAGGACTGGAAACGGATGCACCTGCGCCTTGTCGCCTGGTGTCGCCACGGTCGTTGCATGTTGAGGTGCGATCATTGTGCAATCGAAACAATGCGGGAGGGCATAACCTCAATGTATAGTTTCGGAATTGAAATTCCAGTGGTAGAGGGATAGATTCAGATGATTTTTTTCCGTTTTTAAATTTATTTCGCAATGCGTCATGGTGGAATACGTTGAATGGGTTGGAGGTGCGATGATGGAGCGGTCTGGTATTGATCTCTGTGTCTCGCATGGAAATGTGGCTTGGACGACCTGATTTTGAATGTAATTGAACCGATGTATTGCGCCTAGAAACGCATACTTGGTGAAATGATGTAACTATGCACCTACTATTTATATCCTGGAGAGCATTTTGATAAGCGGAAGCCTTCATGAGTTAAGAGACATGAAAGAAGGTGTCGTCAACCAGCATCGCGCAAGCACAGGGAACCAACAGTGTTCTACGTAGAAGATAATACTTTGGTAGAATGATGCAACTGTACCTCTAGTGTGTATAATCCCAGGGGCATTTTGATAATTGGAAACCTTTACGAGTTATGAGGCGTGAAATTTGCTGGGCTTGCCAACAAAGAGTAAAAATTTTGGCAATCGCGCCAGCACAAGGAACCGACAGTTTTCTACCTAGAGAAGAATTCTTTGGTGGAATGATGCAACTATGCATCTACTATTTATATCCTGCAGATCATTTCATAAGCGGAAGCCTTCATGAGTTAAGAGACATGAAAGAAGGTGTCCTCACCTAGCATCGCGCAAGCACGGGGAACCAACAGTTTCCTACGTAGGAAAGAATACTTTGGTAGAATGATGCAACTGTACCTAGAGCATATATATCCCGAAGAGCATTTTAATAAATGGGAACATTTACGAGTTATGAGGCGTGAAAGTTGCAGGCCTTGCCCACGAAGAGCAAAAACTTGGCCATATCTTACGTATGCAAAGGCGATAGCGGATGATGTAGTAAAACTCTCTATAACTCTCTATACTCTAAACTCTCTATCTCGTACGATTGGTGTGGAACGGGGTCCATTATTGAGGGGGTGTCGCAAACTGCGCCTGCGCCGGACAACGCGAACCCTTGTGACACGAATGATCGTGATGTCGTTTCTTTTAAAACTCTTACTTTTTTATTTTATCTTTGCGCCGTGAGTCATCTGTGGCTATGATCAGCGCGCAGACACGGACAGGTAGAGGGAGGACAGCAGGAACTAGAGGGATAGCATGCGTGTCATCAACAGCTGTACGCCGAAGTAAATCTTTTATAATAGAACATTACGAAGTCCACCCTTCAATTTCAATTTATTCAGTTTACCATACACGTGGTTGGGCAAAGGAGCAAGAAGCTGCCAGCTGACAACTTGACAAGGCTCCACTGCCCACGGTTCGGAAGCAGCATTTCAGACAATGGAAAAAGTTTAAAGGGACCGAAAAGCGAAAAATAACCCCCATATTTTTGCCCACTGTCGTGCACAACATCGTTGTTTGACAAGACACAGAAAACATTGCTTCTCAATTCTGCATATTTTTTACGTATAAATATTTTGAAGATTGCCGGAACATGGACGGTGCTGCCAGCGAACGGCGAAAAAGAGCAACTTGGGTTTCGGGTCCAGGGCTCCCAGGGATTGGTCAACCCAGACCACGTGAGAGTTAATTTTGTAGAGAACAAAGTTGACGCACATTATCTTACAGGTAAACGTCATTTTAAAAATGACGCTCACTTCCATAGCTTTTACGTTAATAAAGCATTCAGCTACTTCCCAAGCAGACAGTGGCCAATGGCCAATCATTGGCGATTGATTGGCAGGTCTTTGGCCACCGGGCTCATTGGCCAACGGTGCTAAATTTGGGATCGGCCAAAGTGTGGCTTAGCAAAGTTTGTAACATGCTTGGACGACATATCTGGTACAAGCATTCTGGCCAAACCTATACCAGACACCTATTTTAGCACCATGAGGTTTTGAAGGTGATGGCAAGCTGGAGAATTATGCGTTATAGCAAAGGGTATGAGATGCTGTTGCAGTGCTGCTCGATTTTTTCATTGATAAATTATACACCTTTGCCAGCGATATGTATATATATATCTTCTTTAGCGCTGCGTATTTGTGAAAACGAGATATGAAACACCAACAAATTTGAAATTCATACGCGGCATCGTCGCAAGGCCGCTTTCAGGTAGTGTGTTGCTCCCGCAAACGAAGCCGGTCTCAGCGATATCGCGGCCACGCGTCCTCTGGCTATTATTGGCTCTGTTGGCTGATATCCGTATCCATATCCAGCAATTCAAGAAAAAGCGGTGCAAATGGTGAGGTACAGACGCAAGGTACAAACAAGGCTTCCGTCCTTGTACATCGTAGTTATCGACAACAAAGTTGACGACTATTCCACACTGTGTTTCAGGTAAGCATCACTAGTTTGTTACCCGGCCAAGTTGGTGCCGATTTTTTCTAAGTTGCAACAACACGGCAGGGGTTTGCCCCCATGGCGTCATGCTCCCGCAAATTTCGAATACTTCCAAAGTTGTCCTGTTGGTGCACGTATTTCAACATTCTTGTCCCGAGCTTTTCGTTGTGGATCTTGAAATGCATTTTGTCATCCCACAGTAGTTCGTGAGTAACCGTGGAAGCCGCGTCAGTAAGAAACCATGAAACACACTCTCAGTTTATATATCGGCATTGAAAATTAGAAATCGCAGTGAAGTCTGTCTGTTTTGGATTGTTGTGCTATGGCTTACACAGTCATACTGCGTAATAATGCCTCGCGAGAACAAGTGTCAGACTTTCGAAACTTAGAAGGATGGACTATTTACTGGTGCGACGTTTCAAATTTCTAGGTGCTTCCGTGGCCGCGTTTGTGGCGTCTTCACGTTCTGCTCCAGTTCTCGAAAAGGACCCACAAGTCTTTGGTGGCCAAAGGAACTTTGCCTTCCTTCAGAGATATGATCAATTTTATTACTTGCAGTACACAACACTGTAAGCGCGCTATTTACTCTTATGGTTATGGAACACAAAGAAATTTAAGTTAAATATATTGAAGCTTTTCGTAAATTATTGTCTAAGTAAAGCGTATTTATGTGTACCAAATAACCACAAGGCATGCGTGATAGTCTGTGAAAAGCCAGATACTACGATAGTTTCTTTCCTCTGTGTGTTTGTGTACCTCGTTAAAATTTGTTTTTAAGCGTAGGGTTTAGTACAGTGCACCACTTTTCAGTATCAAACTTGGTGTGTCCATTCACAGTAGGCGACATCTTCCTGGCATGGGGGACACATCTGCTCATGGTTAAACCCTAGTTTCAGCTAGATGTACTTTTAATACATGCTTCTTCTGTACACGCTCTACTACATATTTCTAGTATAATGCTTTCCTCATTTGGTGTTCCTAAAAACTTCCCATCTGCAATGCTCGCATCTTCCACTTGGACTACATCCCATTTAGACATAGCGAAAAACAGAGAACCAAATACGTTGAAAGTATGGTGTGATCCTTGTGTGATGTCTTATGGTGCTTCCTTTACAGGTTGTGTACGCATCAACTTTGAGGGCATGACGGATGCTGCGGTTAAGACGACGGTGAAGAAATTGCTCTATTTTGCTGCAGACAGAAACGGTGGACGGTCACGACGGCGAACCCGAAAGGAGACTGCGGAACAGAATTCTATTTCTTAGAACCTACTCCTATTTGTTCTTACTCCTATTCGTACAATACTTCCTATATTCTTTGAAACTGTACGTTTGGAATGCGTTTTTTTTTAACTGCACGAGAAGTACGCAATAAATATGATGATCGTTCCATACCTCACAGTGTTTCCTATTGCATACACATACACACACAGGCACTATGTATAATATATAATTACATAGATATGTAATAGATATATAGATTAATATCCACATTTGGGCAAAAGTTGGCCAGCCAAATGAAATCCAATCTTTGGCCATTTTGGCCAAAGGAACCAACGCCAAACCGGAAATGTGCAGTACAGCCAAACTTGTTTCATGTTTGGCCACTTTGGCTGGCCAAGTTTGGGCCAACATTGGGCTACATTTGGCATGTCGCTTGGGTTCGCCCCTACGAGCTACGATCCGCCGTGCCATCTGCAAGGCCATCTGTGTTATCGCGTTTATTATTTACGTCGTGGGTGGTCATGTTGGTCGCGCTAAGCAGAAACCAGAAAGTATAAGTGAATGACATGTTCGTGAATGTTGTGTCAATTATTCGAGAGACCTACATATACCCGGTGTAGTTTTGGTGTTGGGGGATGCAAAAATCATGTTCGTTCACCATCGGCGGCGGGCGTTTTCTACCACAAGATTCAACAGGAGAGTGCGCGAAAACGAATGTGGTTCGAAACACTCGTTTATTAGATGTAGCAGTGGTGTCGTGTGTGCTGAGCTCATTTTGCTGCCAATGACTACGAATATCCCGTAGAAGGCGAATTGTGAAGTCGTAACGAACCACACTGATGCTCAGTACCCAGTGATTTTGGTTCACCGAGGTGACGAGTTCAACACAACGTCTTAGGTACGTACAGGCATCACACATGTATAGATTATAATATAGCGATGATTATAGCTTGTGTTATCCTACTTGTCCCGTACACAACATTGTCAACATCAGCAAATTTAATTTTAGGGGCCTTCCGCTGTTGAAGTGGCACAAGACTGCTTCGTGTGTGTGTGATCCAGGCACTCAAGTTGACATGACAGAAATAGCTGAAAGCAGGTATGCAAAGTCCACAGATGGAAGCACTAGACTTGTTACGTGTTGCACTTTTTTGGAGTCCTTGGACAGGTGCAGAACATTAGTATGACGTCAACAACAGGAGAAGAAACCGATGAGTACTACTAGCTTGTTTGAAGGGTACATGAATACTTCCTGTTGAGGTGTAGTTATGACTATGTAGGAACGCTGATTAATTTTCTAGAGATGCATCCTCTACACTTGAATGCCCAATGAAACAGCGAACGTTCATTGTGTTTGAAGCCCCACTACTGGAATTGTTCAATGTGTGTCAGAGCTGTAGTGAGCCATGCAAGGTTACCACATCATATTGGTCCTAAATTTGCAGAGTTCCCCTATCTCGGACGCAACTGTCATTTCTCTTTATTACTCTTCCGATCCTACCTTCTCAGAGATTACTGTGGTTCACCGTACACTGCATGGGCACTGCCTTTCTCTGCTCATGCTTTCGGTTTCTTGTTTTGTTGAATAAATCTTCAGCTGAGTTTGCAGCCATTACGCTGTCTACTGTGTTTGCCCCTCATCTATATTGATGTGCTGTAACGGTATAGCACATCAACATGCCAACAACCTACCAACAACTACCAAACAACCTTGCCTAGTCCTACTTTTGGATGGAAACTACACGATGTGGTAACATCCACATATATAAAGTTTTAGTCGACAAAGATTTGCTGTTTTTGTACAACCTTCATTGTACATTTCTTTTGTCTCACTTAGCATTCCTGAAGAAATGTTCTCATCTTCATCAAGATGACAGGTCATTGTTTCATCTGCAGCATTGTTGTTCCTGTAATCTTTTCACCAACAGAGAATACAAAAGTGAACAAATGGTAAATACAACTAGCTTGTTAAATTCAAAAGCAAAAGGCAAAACTGTTTATAAGTCTCTTGTTTATTTTGTTGCAGGTTTTACAACTCTATCAAGTACGTCAAAACATCAGAGGGCAGGAAGTCCTACTCTGTTTCCTAAATCCCTGTACAATAAAAAACAAAGATATAGTTTGAGTTGTGACAAAACATTCCTTCTGCTCTTATATTATATTTCAATCAAATGTTACGATGCATTTGTAGTGTACACTGAAGCCAGTTTCAATTTGCAGGGCTGTCAAAAGTATTTTACAAAACTACATCTCAATTACAGTAACAGAGAACTTATGCAATAAATTAGCCATTTTGGAGTACTATGCACACCAATGGTGCATGGTTAACTTTGAACCCAGATCAAGGGTTAATAATAATTTAAGTCAGCCCTCAAGTCCTCCTTTACAAATGGTAGTTGGTGACGTGATAATGAATCAGTTACAATTATCCGTTTAGCAAAACAGAGTAAATTAATGCTAAATCCCAATCTTGGTTCAAATATTAATTGACATTTGGAAACGTGGTCACTAAGAAGTATACTAAAAGGTTATGAACACAGTTCAGCTGAATGACACTGATGAAAACTATCTTACTTACTCCTCACATATACAATTGAGACATGAGTATAACCTACAAATACATCTATGCCCACAGGTTATTTAACCCTCCAGGAACAAACTAGGAATTATAATATGCTGTGACAGCAAAGAAAAAGCAAGGAGAAAAACTTGCAGCAAGCACGAAATGAAAATATGCTGACATCAACATTTCTACAAGTCTGCGCACTGATGGGAAAGCATCCCTAACTCCATGCATGACGCAGATCGAGATCCAGTGGAGTACTTTCTATTGTATTTTCTCGGAGCACCCCATATCCTTCTTGTGAATGGAAGACAGGTGGTATAACATAAATAAGGGTTTTCAGTCCAGTTTGCCGTTCAAGTAGCGCGTAAAGACCACACGGCGCTGCTCAAGGCACAGTATTTCGAGATATTCGGTAGGTCTGATGCAATTGTCTGTCTGCCTTCCACACGCATTCTCTATCTCTCGGCAGCAAAAACCGTAGTATCCATCCGTAGTATCCGTCGGTTTGCATTTCACACATGAACACCTGCACGACGAAAAAACAGCGCTTGTTTCGGCTTACACAAGTGCTTCTCCCTGATACATGGAAATTTCACAAAGCAGTCCATGTTCACGGCACGGTGAGCTACTGCTGAAAACGAATGTGACTCCAACTAATCTCTAGACGAGGAATCTTCTGCTGCGAAGAACACACTTTCCACCACGATAACGCACGAACAACAGTTCTTCGTGAGCGACAGTCCTCGGATGCGGAATTCTGCGAACTCATGTTCAAGAGGCTCGACATCCTCGACGTAGAAAGTGGTCACAACTGCCCACTGCCATTTTCGTTTTCGCCGGATTAGCGCCCGGAAGTGTGCGTATTACATGCGTCCACGACAGATGGCGCGGGGTCATGCAATTGTTGACAGACTGCTCGGTTTCCTACTAGGTCCCTGGACATGCAATTATGGAAAATTCGATTACAGAAAAACTACAGCGATTTCAGCGGAGTTCTTTGATATTTGAACTTTTGAAGGTTCAAGCTTTTCGCTGAACATAAAGTTTCGATAGGTTTATATTCACTTTTCGGTCCCTTTAACAAATGTCTAAAACAATAGCTGGAATGTCACTTAATCAAGTATGCTACAAAGATTATACATGCAAATTAGAATACTCTGGTAGATGATAATACAAATCACTGGTTAACAAAAAATGTACGAAGCTCTTTTTTACTATGTCCGATTATAACGTTCCCACATATGGAATACCTATTCGGCGGAGCATGCTCTTATGATGTTTCTTACTCATGTTTGTACTGTTATCAATTACAACTTTGGATTTCGAAATATACAGTTTAAAAGTGATGAGGACAATGCGCGTATGAATACAGGACACGCACTCTTGATCCAGCCTTGATCCATGGCCAGCTGAGGACTGAGCTGTGAGCAAGGCTATCAGGCTTCCGGGGGGGGGGGGATGGTTATGGCGGTGTTGTGCACGGATTGCGCGGCGGCGGTCATTCGAGCTGGATGTAACTATGCCAGCTATCTGTTACACGACCAAAAAAAAAATCGCCAGCCGTCAAATCAGAAAACACCCCGTCCCCCTAAATTAGATAGCAACACTGGCCACAGGTCAGATACAGACAGCCGGTCACATACTCCCGGTTGAACAAAATCCTCGTTCACAGTTCTAGCCCTGGCTAGCCCCAAGCGCGATGAGAGCACTACTATCCGCGGCGGACGTAGAGCTGTCGGCTGTCCACCAATCATGGACGGTGGATTTCAAGACATTTATTTCAAAACGTTTATTCTTCAAAGTTTATTTTTAAGAGTTTATTTCGACAGCGTGGATTTTATCCTGATTTATGTCGAAGAGTTTGTTTTGAAAGTTTGATCTTTAAGAGATTTATTTTTGAACGTTTTCTTTTTACATGATTTATTTCTGCGTCATCCCCCATCAACAGCGACCTACGACTTCAAAGGAACTGTGTCGGTATTTGCCTGAATCGTTTCTTGCAAAGCAGCACCACAAAGGTCGGTCACACACAGATGCTGACAGATGTACGCCTTGGAACGCAGTGCGAACCTCACTTCTTTTTCCAGAGGTGATTTTCTAAATTTAGAAATCACTTCGCACTGATCCAATAAGGCCACAGAGCTAAAAAAATTTGCATGATCATCCGTTATCACTGGAATGCTTCCTTCCATAGCTCTTTAACGTTATCATGCTGAGAGTGTTATATGAGCAAAAGTGGTCGACGCGTTGCTCAAAGAGTACGAGAGCATTAAAGGCATATGGAGGGGAAACAGATAATGACAGATAAAGATAGTGACGAATGATAACGTAAAATGTTTTGGGGGCTCTGTGGTCTTGTTGGATCAATGAGATATGATGTATAAATCAAAAACTTCCCTCAGCAGGAGGAGTGGAAGCGACACACATTCGACAGACAGGAAATATTTAGAACGAAGACATGTCCTTGAATGTGAGGGGCATGGTGAGAAACAAGGCAACGACAGAACAACAACTAGCGTGGCTTCCATATCTCTTACCGATAGGGTGTATTTTTTATATTGACTAGCGCGGGCAGATAAGCGTTTGTTCAGTGTAAACAATATTCTCAAGTAAGGGGAGAGGGTAGCATTTGAAGTTGTATTTAAAGCCCAAGGACAGATCTCGTCTTCCCAATTTGGTTGGCTGAAGAGTGGGAAAGGAGAATTTGTGACGAATCCAAAAAAAAAAAATAGCTATCTGGACCAGCCCGCTTTGTGAGACACTCTCCGTTCGCTATCACTATCTCTGCATGACACAGCAGAGCCTGTCGCCTGCGAAGAAAACATTTCCGCGACCAGATCGAGGGGCTCAAATTTATACGAAGGCGATATTCGTCCCTTACAACTATGGCTACAGCGTGCACCGGTTGCCTCGTGCGATGCGAACTCCACAAGCCAACTCGGCCAGCTCCTATTGAGTTCGTGTAAACGCGGCTGATGTGTTGAAGAGATGAGTGCGAACCTCCCTTCGTGCAGTACATTCCCCGCTAGTGGGTGCAGTGAAGTCGCATCGGTAACAGACCGTCTAGGCCAGGGTACTCTGAGAACCTACGTGTGTCGTCTTCTGTGTCCGTGTCTCTCGGTCTTCTTCATGGATCTATACCAGTGAGCCTGCACCCTTTCCCTTGTTTCTTCAGGGTACTCAAGCTCAAATCGAGTCGCGGACAGCATTGACGCTTGGATGACATCATGGCGGACCGGACAGAAAAGAAGTGACCGAAATTATCGCAAAATATCCCAGCATAAAAAATGTGCGAAGTAAACAGGAGCTGTATATTGGACATGCGGTGTATGTACAATTAATCACTAAAAACTTCACTTAACACACGAACAGAAATAAGCAAGCTGCCATTCCGATTCGGGCACTGAAAATTTGAAATACGTTTCACGTTCTTCGTATATAGTTCTTCACGAACAATTATCCCAACTTTTAGGAGCACTGAAATTGTCTATTTGCACACAATATTGTTGCCTTTGCTTACGTTTTAAACGTGGAAAAAGAAAAATCTGAGAAAGGGCAAAAATTAAAAGTCTAATACAATGACACGTGTACACAAGTGTACCATCTCTATTTCCTTCCTACGATACGTTCGATGCACGTACTAACCGAAAGAGCTGCCCTTCATCGCATTGCACACTAGTAGACCCTGACACATCACCTGACTGCAGTTTTTCTTCCTTGAGCATGGAAATGATCGGAATAAAATATGACGGGAGAAGTAGAAATTACGATTCTGAGCCCTGTGTTACATATTCGCACAAACAGTTTGAGCGTAGCGCGCTATCCTGGAGCTCGAGGGAGCTTTGAATCTCGCGGCAGAAATGCCCCCTCACTCGGCTGGTAGCCGCTGACGTCATATGGCCGCGCCGTCTGTTTCTTTCTTTTTTGCGATTTCTCCGGCGTCGCGACGCCGGGAAGCCGACCGTGCAGGAAGCGTTGTTGTTCATCGGACGTCGTGGAAAGGACAGGTGATCAACTGAACACCCTTTAGGCGACACGTCTGCTCTTCTTGACGAAACGTTTTGTGAAGTTGGAGCCTAAGCTCCGCCAGCTTCGATTTCGCCACACAAATGTACTAGAGGCTGGTAAGTGATGCTGCTAAGTGTGAACGAACATTCGGATTGAAATATAGTGCTTCTTCTTGGTTACAAATGCATAGTCATGAAGCCGCGGCGCAGAGACCATTGTTTTCACTTGAAGAGGTCGTCGACCATCATGACTTCTCCGTGTTGTGGTCAACACTACGGGCTCTGAACCGCATGGACACTGGCATCTCCGAGGCGAAAGAGCTGACCCATGAATGCATAGCTGTGTAACATTGCGCTTACCATATCTTACTGATACCCGGAGCGCAACGTCTCCACAAGCACAACAACATGGATACCAAAATAAAGTCAGTAGAATTGATATCTGCTAGCGATCTGTGGGAAATCCCAAAACGCATGGCCAAATAAGCATTTTCTTTTTTGAATGGTCATACGCAGTATACAACAATGGCACATGGAATAAGTCTCCAACTGACAGGAATGTATTTAGTCGTATCATATATATGCTGCACACACGTACAGGCACAATACTGTTCACTAATCGGAACAGAAACCACAACCGTGTACGATCCACCTCAACCCGGGCCGTCACGTCAACACAGAGGACTAGCCACACCTTTTACCCTGCGCGCAGTCTTGTTCTATGCAAAACGTACGAGACAAATCGTGTAAGAACGCAAGTGAATGTCAAAGGCAAATAAATAGCAACCCCCCCCCCCCCCCGTCTCAGTCGGTAAGTCGCCACGATTCCGCAGCTAGCAGACGATTCTGGCGGGGAGCGAACGCTTCCGGCAGCCAATGGAAGTGGTCGGCCACCTGACGTCACCACACGCCAGACTGCCAGACTCGGCTTGTGGGAGACTGTCGCCGCGGAGCGCATTCTTGCAAACTAATTTTCTCAAGAAATTCGCGCTTTTCGAAGGAAATATTTTGCGTGACAGTTTATGAAGGTAGTATATTCATATCAAGCGGCGTAAAAATATATGTTCCAAATAATTTCCGTGTAACTTCATTCTTCCGTGTACCACCATTGTCCAAGTATGCTCAAAACCTGAATCTGTCTTCCAGAACTCTTCACCAGCCGAGTGCCTCACCTTTGTAGACCAAATCTGGGATCGACGTATCGTACTACTTTCCTTATTGAATACAACAAGAGATATGGCTTCATAGCGTCCTTTGTGCACTGGGGTATACTGGACCCTAGTTTACGTGTCGAATTTCCCTTACCATAATTACCATTTTATTTGTTGTTGTTACTGTACCGTTTGCCAGCGATATTTTCAATGCGCAAAAGCATGTGCAGATTCTTTGCGTGAACGCATTTAGCCTGAGTTTCGCGCAGGGAGCATGTACCCCACCGTCTTTGCCGTAGCCTGCTTTTCATCTTTGCTGAAATTCCAGCGTGAATCTTAAAGGTCAGATATGCCGATTTTGAAGTGCCGCAGAACTGAGCGATACTCGCGCTGTGTGTTCATTACCGAACACTGAATATGTGCGCGAAATATCTTGCTCCAACTGTTAGTAGTTTTTTAGAAAACAGTTTTTTTAGTTCCCACGCCCGGCCGTCAGACCGTCGGCAAACCCTGCGCACGGGCGCACCGACGTCACTGCTCTCGGTTTATCTGTCTTTGGCTTGGCATGGACTCTTGGCTTGGCTTCTTTCGTTTCCTCCTCTGTGCATCGTACATCAGCGAACAGCTGTTATGTTGTTGCTAAGCCGGAAACAAAGCATGTGAATGTTTTTTTTTTGGCACAGCGTCGTTTGGAAAGTGCACTTCCTTGTTCTGACCTTGCCTTTTATGGGCTGGAGCGATATGATTCGTAAATATGCCACGGCGAAGTTGTCGAAGATGCGAGAGTGCTACGCTGTTAGAACAATTCATCGGTGCATTCAAGTGTTACCTATTATAAGCTGCCAAAAGACCAAGCAGTGCGAAGCTCTTGGCTGACAGTGGTGCCTGCTAATTTCCACTGCAAGGATTTCGTCCACGAATGTTATCATAGGTTACGCGCGACTCCAGAGGCAATTTGGAATCTCGGCACGAAATCGTCTGATGAAAATCCGAGGTGCCCGACGCATAACATTTTGAACGTGCCACGGAGGACCAAGGCAAAAAACGAGAGCAAAAAATGGTAAGTCGAGGTTCAGATATAAAAAATAGCAAGCTTAATGAATCGATTGCGCAGCTGTCCTACTGCACTTACTCTGATATAACCACGATTAACAACACAATAGTACTATTGATAATCTAACTTCTGAATTATCACAGGTGCACGCTGAAGGCGGAAATGAAGCATGATCTGGCTTGCATCTGGTCATGAAGAAATTGCTGACACGTTAGTTGCAGTCCACCTCCACCAACAGGTATGACAATGTGATGTTATAATTTGAGTATTCATCTATGTTCAACTTTTCATGTGCATTCGCATGCAGACATTTTGACACCACTTTTAAATCTGCCCTCAAAGTTACAACCTGTGCTTCGAGGGTGGAAAACAAAGATCGCCATTCCGATTAGCTGCTATCTCCCAGTTCAAGTACTTTTGTGTCTGGACACTGGTTCCTGTGGATGGGGTGTTACAAGCTTTACTGTCTGATATAGAAGGTACGTTACATTAGTTCTGTTAATTTGTCTTTTGCACATTTTTGTTACTGTTAGCTGGATTACTGTTGGACATACAATCCTTTGACACACCGAAGCTGATGTCGCCTCTGATAACATTTTAGAATTTTCAGTGTCATCAACGTCCATTGAGGAAGGTGCCTTTACTATCTGTGAATCTTCATCTGAAGAATAGCCCAGAATTCATGTTAACATTGTCTACTCTTATTAATTCACTGTCTGTTTTCTGAGAGCTAAGAAAAATGGAAACTATTTATTTGTCACAACTTCACACTGGATACTGGTGTGGTACTGGCTTGACATGTAAGCTAAAATACCTGGATTCTTCAATAATTGTGTTCAACTTGGTGCATTACCGTGGGCAATGCCACACTCACTACATTTTTAGTGGGTCCGGTGCACAAATACCGTGTGCATACTGCATACATACATACTGTTCGATAGGCAAAAATACCTGAGCAGTGCTGTGTAGTCTTTTTACCCAAAGTCCATACTCTTACTGCAAAGTCACAGTACGTAGAACAGCAATGTGCAGGTATGCTGCGATAGAGATTCACAACAGAAAGAAGACTGTTGAGAGCATCTAAATCTTAATGAGACGAGGCTTTCGTGCGCAAGGCTGCTCTTGTTAATGTCTAACATGAACTTACAAAATCCCAGAATATATAAAACATGTTGTAATGTAGAGAGCGAGGGGTGGTACAGACATAAAAATAATTATATAATCATATATAATAAAATAAAAAGGGGGTACAACTCCCCCCTCAACTCAACTCGACAACTCAATAACTCTACTTATTCTCTACCTTACAACATGCCATATATTCTGGAATTTTGTAACTTGATGTTAGACATCAAGAAGTACAGCCTTCTGTGCAAAAGTATTCTTTCTGTTGTGCACAATCATTATACAGTAAATGCGACTATCCATTTCTTGTCATTAAATGATTTTCCTTTCTTTTTTTCTGCAGTGATGAGCATCCATAAGGACACATGCCAGAAAGGGAGTCTCTTTGGGATGACAAACCCTCATCACCTCATGAGGATACAATGGTTGACGAATGGTTCTCAAGCACATCGAAACTTCCAACAAATAATTCATGAAAAAGCCAGTCAGTGCTAGCACCAGGAATTGAACGTGGACCGTCCTGCTACCAGTCAGAGATGTTACATTTCAGGCGCTCATTGACTTTTGGTGAATTACTTGTTGACTTTGTCCCAAGGTGGAGCTCGCCACAGCTCATTTGTCTATCTGTTAATGTTGTGGCGTGTGTTGCGTTTTTCTCTTTGTGCGTTCCAGACTCAGAACGGTTAATTTGGATCAGGTCAGGTACGTTTCATTTAGACATGGCAAACATAAAGTGGTGTTTCTCAACACAACTTAGCAGTGGCCTTCATGCATTACTGCCACGGCCATTAAGCGTGAATGGAAGGCTGCACATTATGCATGATGTAAAACCCCAAGACTAGGGAACACGAAGGGACAAACACAAACACGTCCCTTTGTGTTCCCTAGTCTCGGGGTTTTACATATGCATCATCTTCACCAGCTCACTTGCTTCCTAGCCATTTTTTCTGCACATTATGTTCACTCTACTTCTATCGTGTGCTATGTAATCTTGTTCAAGTTCTGTCAAATGACGTGTAATGCTATAAAAAAATTCAGTACACTGTTTATGTGGGTTGAATGGTAGCGCATGAATGCAGAAAGGGAACTGTCATGTTATGGAAAGTGTTTACGTATTGTACATTTAACTACTAATTTTATTGGTTAGCTTTCGCCGGCGTATGATGTCAAGCCATGTTGTACTAATTTGGAACATGTTCTTCTTAGTAGCCAGAGCAGCTGGTACACAGTGAGAACATAGCCCGTGTGTGTTTGTCTTTTCCACCGCAGCCCTTGGGTTTCCTCCCTGATGGCTACACATGTCAGGGGTAGGTTTCAGAACCGGTAGTTCCCGCCAAGTGTGAATTACTTTTCAGGGGATCATCACGCTGGCAGATGAAACATATCGTTTAAATTATTTGCAGGACAGGATTTGCGTAGCTTCACACAAATACTACTACTACGACGTAAGAGTGGTTTGAAATCTAGCTAAATTCCATCACTCCCAATTATTATATTTTAACGCGTAAGAACTGGAGCTGCAGGCGCCCTTACGGCAGCCACCTAGCTCCAATACACCACAATCCAGTTAAACTTATCTTATCTAGCTTTTTTGTGTTCCTGACGTTATCGTACGAGATGTAGTATCCACTATGATCCTTTATATGAGGTGTATGTACAGTGCAATCAACAGATGCTATTTACAAATATGTGTTTTCTACTGTGTTGAAATGGGGTAGTTTGTATCTGAGAGATATAGTGAAACACAGGCAGCCAAGGACAGACTTTTGATTCCCTCGAGAAACATGGCAACACATTGCAGGGATTCTGGATGCTGCATAAATTTCCAGAACACACAGCTCAAGGCAGCGGTTAAATAACAAGTGGTTAGAGAAATCCAAGACAGTTGCACGTGTAAGCAGTCCGCTGTTGGATTTGCTTCTGTCTGAGATACGTTATCTCAAAGGGAACGCACGGACACACCCCGAATGATACTAGGGCTGCCTGTGAAATAGAATGAGGAGAGGGGAAGATATATAGCCCTTTTTTCTTGTCTGTTATTCTATTGGTTAACTTGTCATTTGCTTAGCAGCATATATGTGTATATTCCAGAGTCTGCTAATAAATATATCAGTTGAGAGCTAGCAGTCGCATTGCAGATGTCTCACCCTGTCCTTGGCTGCTTGTGTTTCACTATGGCCATGCTTGCTATTGCAAAAACAGAAAACGAAAAGACAATAGAAAACACGAAAAGAGCGACCTAAAAAGCTGCCTGTGCTAGTGCTCACATGGAGGGAATGGAATGAGGTAGCATGTTCCATTCATGAACTGTGCATAGTGGTACATATCACAACGACAACCGATTATTCAGATTTTTTTAAGTACTTTGTTTTTTTTAGCTTTGTTCGCACAGTCTATTATTGGAGCTTTATGTGACTCCACTCTTGAGATACTTTAAGATTGCTGATGCTGTGCAGTTTGTTAATTTTGAAACTGTACTGTGCTGAGGTACAAAAACAGAATTGTCATATCTGCATTTGAGCACATAGGAATAATTTGTAAGTACTTTCCTTGTTGACATTAATATTTGCACCAGGTCACAACATTGTTGATTGATGGAAAATGTAAATAAATATATTTATTTGCTTGCCAAACAATGCACAAATGTCTTCTTTTCTAGTGAGATATTCCCTGTTGACCAGAAATAAATGTGGAAAAGTTAAAGGGGCACAATGAAGGTAGAGTCTAGCATTGCTTTTTGCCACTTCACATATATTCACTGTTGTTCGTGTGCACATGTAGGAATAGGAAAGTAGAGTATGCGCATAAAAAAATTCGTATGCAGCTACACATATGGTTCAGAAGATTAATTAGATGATGTCCAAGGATATATAATTGTGCTTCATGTGCAATGGGTATGCTAATGGATTGCTTCCATGAAGCCTTTTCATTTATTTTTTATATATTCTTTTTATAAATGTTATTTTTATTTTATATAAATTTCATATTACATATTGTATACTTATATTTTTATAAATTAAAAACTCAAATTACAATGCCCCTGTAAGTGTGCCCTTTTTAAATGGTTTGGTAACGTGTCTCAAACTGTAAAGGTAAGAGGCCATCGAGAATGCTGCAGACAAGGTTGCAACTTACATATTGCTTATCATGTCCTACATACAAAGTGATTTGTACAATAATTCCTGAGAGCGGAATTAATTCCGAGGATGGCCAGTGATGTCACCCGGGACGACAAGTCACATAATTGCCTCTAACACTTTTACACCCCATGGGCTGAGTTGTGAATTGAAAGAGCACTCTACAGAAGGATAAGGTGCACCTGATTTCTAGTATATATGCTATGCTCTAACTCTTCAGACACCACATTTCTAGAAACACCATTTCTAAGTGGCAATATGTGCTCTGGTACTTCTTTTGCGTCTGCGTAGTGTGCAACCACATGGCTACTGGAGCTTTCGTGTGCATGTTTTTGTGCGACGGTGTTCATTACAAACAATATCCAGATGTTAGACATAAAATGCAGTAGTTTGTAGCGTGCCACACAACGCAGCGTGGGGGTGTGATTCAAAGATAGCTTCTGGAAAATGCACAGAATCCCACTAAAAGTTTAAAATGTGATTTGTATTTCGTTTTACGTCTCTCGTCGTTACGTACCATCGTCGACGCTGTTGCACATTGATAAATCGTACGTAAAACTTGTCCCATAGTAGTATGCGGTTTCTCAAATACATAGAACAATTTTTTCCTGCAGGAATAAAACGCTGTCGGCATTTTCTTGCTAACACGGCTGTCGAAACGTCAGTCTCTACAATGGGCAAGTGCTGTGAAGGGGCTAACGCAGACGAGACTTGATACAAATTGTACATGCTCACAAAACACAAACGACGAATTCCAGTCACAACATCGCACAGAGGTTGGTTCGCGAATGAGTTCGCAGCTGCTGCACTGTTTACTTATCGCGGAACGGTGGAACCCGGCTGTCCGCCATCTTCAAGGGGAGGAAGAAGGGGAGTTGGTGATAGTTCATGTCGCTTCAATGCAGCACTGAGACGGGACGAAGGGCGGTTAAAACAGGGAGACAAACGTATCTGCTATTTTCCTTCTTGATTGTTTAAATTTGTCTGCGCAAATAAATTCCTGTCAGTTGAGAGTTTGCAGATACGTTTGTCTCCCTGTTTTAACCGCCCTTCGTCCCGTCTCAGTGCTGCATTGAAGCGACACGCCATCTTCAAGCACAGATACGTGAAGCCGCGAGAAGCCGTAGCTGAAATCCACTGTCAAGTGCGAAGGCGCGTACACGTCACAATGCCCGTTCGGGTGCATCTACGTCATAAAAATGGCTGCGCCCATGTGTGTTTCGGAATGAATTATCTATTTTTTTTTACATGGTACTGTACCGAACTGAGAGAATGAAGGTGCATTTTGGGGAGAGCTGGATGTGGGCTTTCAGAATATCACAACCGCTTCGACTATTTGGGATATCGGCATAGCTGACCTTTAAAGGAATCAATGCCTAGCTTGATGAAGGTCTCACCGAAGTGCCCACCACCAGCTCTCTGCCTCAGAGCCAGTGATGATGGTCAAGATTTTTCTAGCGGATCTTGTCATGTCATGCTGAAAACTGTAAGTTTGGCTATTTGGTCTGTATTCAATGACGTGTGCATCATGTGGTGTGGTGTACTTTTCTCAGTGTAACCCTGACCTCGAGCTATCTTCCACTTTCAGAATCCACCCCGCACTTCGGTTACAACACTATGACCTATCGCGCTGTGATGATTGCTTGAAAGGAATACAGTCTGGTATGCTGTGTTGTTTTTCTTTTAAAAGAACTTCAGGTATCCATAATAAGAGGCCTTCCTAGCAAGAAAGCCATAAGAAAAGGCATCTTCTTGATACATTAATATTTCTCCTAAAGACAAGGGTACGAGTCACACTACATGTGCCATACTCCACTCTCAGAAAAAAGGGTGGACCTTTTAGGAGGTAATAGCTGTCGCATATGTTGTGCCTAAAAGGTTGCAAAGTTCTACCTGCTACCTCACTCTCTGCCACGAATAATAGGGTTATCGCTTCTGATTCGGTGAGAGAGGGGGGCGTACACCTTTTTGTTGTAATTTGGATGGATGATAATTTTTTTTACCAGCTTTTTACACCCCTTATCATGTTGGCTTAGGAGGTAACTAAGGAAGTTACCACCTTCTCACGCCTTTTTCATTAGATTGTGGTTCCCAAATTGTCTGTATGTTGTCCTCGTATTAGCAAAGGTGCGCGAATATTTCTTCGATTTTCTTAAAAGAAGGTATAGAACGATCATGCCACATGTAGTACGGATTCTCAAGTTGTTCACGTGTTCCATGTTGTTGGGCGTAACTCGTTACCAGTAACTGGATACCGTAACTAGGCTACTCTGCTTAGCTATTTTCAGTAACTTTTTGCATAGCTCTTTGCTTTTGGGCTCCAGTAACTTCTTGAAGAGCTCGTTCCTTTCCCTTTTTCTTTTGTTTCGGGGGGTGGGGGGGTTAAGTTCGTCAAAGTAACTTGAAGAATGTTCAAAGTTCCTTTTGTTCAATCCTGGTCTACAAACATCGCAGGCTGAGTCCTCCCCCATGACTTGAGATGAAAGATGGCACGTGCATGGCGCGACTAACTCCGGTTACACGGTGAATGTTACAAATTATGTTTTAGCCGAGCATTAGGAAGCTCAGGTATCGCGCATCTTAACGATTATAAGTGTATTGATAATGATAGAGGGCATTGAGTAGCAGGATTAAAACTTTGCACAGTTCTACGGTATGTATATTGGGGACAACTCGTAGAGCATAAACTTGCTTTGTGCTCCTTTTTCATGTGACTTATTACGAGATTAAAATCATATCAATCATATCCCTTCCTAAAGAGACCCGTAAATGTAGGCTTCTTTTGTCGTAGCAGATATTGATATCATTTTTGTATATCAAGACTATTTTGAAACGTCTTGAATCGCCCATTGTGACAGCAAGGTCTGAATTAACCATATAGACAGGTCAAGAGCTGAAAAGTATATATATTGAGTAGCAAATAACTTGAAGGTAACCTGTTACATTTCTAAAGTAGCTTAACTTCACGTCAATTTGCATTACGTTTTATTACGTGTAACTGCGTTTGAAATTTAGTTACCGGACGGTTTCACGTCAGTTCAGGCAGGAAGGTCCCATCGACCTCCTGGGTCTTCAGTATTTTTGATATTTACAAGCTTATCGTATATTATGATCAACATTTTTGCCGAATAGCTTTCGTGCAAAAAAATTGAGAAAATCCGGCCCTGAACTCTGATGTTTCAGTTTTGCCGTGTTTGCACGCGTATACCTCCCGAGTGTTAAGAGATACTGTTGTGAAATTTTCATTCTTCCTGTTTTATTATGCCTACAGGCCAGCTGTCAGAGAGCAAATTTTAGCGCGCAGGTGCAACGCTGTGTGCTATAAAAAATGGCGAACATGCCCTCTCGCGCACTTTTGTCCTGATTTCAACGCCTTATATCTCTGGCTATAGATGTCCCTGATCGCAATACTTGGTATCAGCTCACTCATCTTTTAATGCTCTTTCATCTGATATATCTATCCTGCATATACTTCCTAGCGGCATGTGCTTAAATAGCAAATGTTTAAGCATATTTCGAAATAAACGTGGATTTTGCGCGTGTATTTCTCACAAAGGTCCCACTTAATTTCGTATATATTTTCCCAGGATATGGCCCGATGTTAGGCCTTTCACCTAACGCAAAAACTTCTTCTCCAAAGGCGTATACTACTGATTAGCGCGTTAAAACGCGGCCCCACTGCGTACGAACGTGTCGGAGATATCGACAGCCAGAGCAAGAAGCGTCGAAGTTTGAACAAAAGTGCGCGACAGAGCATGTTCGCCGCTTTTTATACGATACAGTGCTCCACCTGTGCGCCTAAATTTGCGCTCGGAGGGCTGGCAGGTAGGTATACTATAGCACAAAAAAAAATGCACTACGATATCTTGTAGGACTCAGGATGTATACACGTCCAAACACGGCAAAATTGCAACAATCGAATTCAGGGCTGGATTTCTCGATTTTTTGCACGGAAAGTATTCGAATGTTTAATTCTACCAATGTTGATCATCATCTGCGATGAGCGTCTAAATATATATGAAAACTCATGAAAATTCAGAAGGTCCATGGGACGTCCCTGTCTGAGCTACCGTGGAACCGGCCTACAATTATGTTCTGGCTAACCTTTTCAGTGGCTTCCATCTTTCAACAGTTATAACTTAACTGGTAACGAGTTCCAACTTCTATCTCTGTTCCATATACCCTGTGTTAAGTGAATATCTGTGAAGTAAATAGTACATATGCGGGACTGGTGGTTATATACTTTCAATGTAACTCTCTTTCTTTCATTGCTGGTGAAGTGATGCATTAAAGAACCCATGTATTTTGTGACTATGATGCAATAAAGAGTTTTCTACAATGACATATTTATTTTGTTTTTAAAAATCGCGCAAATTAACTCTTGTTTGGTGGGTAGGAGGTACCCGCAAGTGTGCATTGGCTGCACCTCGGGAAATCGTTGGGGTACGATACAGGCTGCCGATAACGGACCATTAACATCCCCGTGTTGCAAACCGTATGCCGGACCATGGTCGGGTCGGTCGCCGCCGGCGCACCGACGTTGGGTCGTCGCGCTGTGCTGCCTGGGCACATACAGGCTGCTTGAAAGGCGTTCCCAGATGCTGTAATTGGGGAACCGAAAATGAAGATGCCGCAAGAGGGAAACCAACACATTGCAGAAATACAGACAAAACACGAAAACATTCCCTGTGTCAGAAGCGGATTAAAGGCTCAACGAGATCATACGTACGTAGCAGTTAGCCCTGATGGATTATTTACACATGACTGCCACGAAATCAGAGTGGACAAATCAAGTGTCTTTTTTTATGTACAGGAGTGATTGATTGATTGAGATATAAAAAATACTGGATTTGTGCCCAGACTTCCTTCATGCCAATTGTGGAGGTGCCATTCCGCTTCCTTTGACATGTGCTTCAGCTCATAAACAGGGTATGTCCGATATGCAAAAAGTCATGCATGTCCAGTAGCAGTCAAATCTGGAGCAAAATTACACTAAACAGCGAGGAGTTCTCAAGGCGAGATCTGTACACCAGTCAGTTTTGGTTTTCGCTGTCTCGCTGATCATGCTGAGAGAATCGGAGTGACATCGACAGCATCGGCCAAGATGGCCGAACGCATGGTGTGCACGGCGGGACCTCGTTTTTCCTTCTGGTTTCTTTCGAGTTGGAATACTGTGTGTGTTGCAACTGTTACTGATGAAGTGAGTTATGCTGTGGTCACATATACTGGACGTCTCTAACTTACTTGTGTCGAACGGTAGTGTAGTTGCTTCTTTTGCCTCTGGAATGTTTTCGGAGCGAAGTGTGTCGTCTTCCCGTATTTGTGTTATCTTATTGTCATGCGTGTTCCTGTACTTACCTAGTGTGATTCCGTGCTGTTTTCATTCATATGTGTGCGTATATGATATGTGCACGATGGATTGTATTCCAATGTTGCGTTTCAAGCTCGGCAAGGACGTAGCGACTTGGGGGCACGGTACTAGTTGCTTAGGCATGCAGTCTTCCGCGATGGAACTGAAATATGGTGTGCTGAGATTTAGATGTACGTGAAAGACCCGTCAGATGTAGAGAATTAATCCGTCCACCGACTATTGTGGCATAGCTTACCATGATAGTTGACCCGTGACGTAAAACAACGAATAATGAAATTATCAAATTGTATTGTATTCCCCGTACATATACTGTGGCTAGGAAACAAAGTCACCAATGCTTGCTCACGTAGCAGTGCTGCTCACAAAGGGTCAACATTATATGGGCCTTGTTTGTGCAGGGATATTGCTAGTTTGTGTTGTCCACTACAACGGGATGATCAGTGATTTCTCGCTTGGATTATGTGCTTCATTTGTTGCTTTGGGGGATTTGAATATGAAGTGACTCTCGGGCACCACGAGATGATATCGGATCTAATCGGCCATAGATCGCGTATCTAGCATGCTGTCCATGGCTGGACCACCTCAGAAAAATCCTGGATCCACCCCTAACTGTTCCTTTTACGAGGCTAAATAGCAGATCGCCCCATGCATGTTGAAACGGACCACTGTTCATGGCCACCACAAAAGAAATGGAGGTGTACGTAGGTGCTTGTCCTGTTCAACACGTGCTCCAGCAGCACCTCTCAATTAAACAAGGACAATCGTTGTATATTTGCATGAAAGTGTAAAAAAGTATGCTTTGGTGGCATGCTCTCTGCGGAGTTTAAGAAATACGTGTTCTAGTTTATGTTTCGGGCATCATTTCTGCATATTCCACATACATTTGTTGACTCACAGAATTTAAGTTGTTTATCGCGCTAGACAGTGTAATCCCACCTAATGCGCCGTGCTCATTGTTGTGTTTTGTGTTTCAGAGGATGTCCGCCAGAAGTTCTACTTCGAGTGGTGCCGGGTGACAAGTAACTAGCGGAGCGGGGGAGAGGGTTGTCAGACTCTCGAGCGCCGCCAGATGATATCGGATGCTGCAAGGACTAGAGAAGGCACTGACTAGCTGCAGAGGAAGGCATCGTGACTATGTAGAACTAGCGGGACAGAACAAGAGTCCGTGCTGAGCGGCTGCCAGGAATCAACTGGGGCGCGCTCATTTATTCTTCGTCCTTCCTTTCTAGCCTTGCCGCCAAGGGCGCTACAACTACTCACAACGCACACTATCCCAGTTACGTCGGATGCCTCTCACCACAGCACCTCTCAATTAAAGAAGGACAATCGTATATCTGCATGAAAGTGTAAAAAATGTATGCTTTGGTGGCACGCTGTCTGCAGAGTGTTACGAAATATGTGTTCTACTTTATGTTACGGGCGTCATTTCTGCATGTTCCACATACATTCGTTGACACACAGAATTCCAGGTTGTGTATCACCGCTAGACAATGTAACCCCATCTAGTGCGTCGTGCTCATTGTTGTGTTTTGTGTTTCAGAGGATGCCCGCCAACAAAGTGTCAAACAACTGCTCGGTGAATGTCCTGTTATGAATGAAGTTCTACTTCGAGTTGCGAATATGCCCATCTTGACAAGCATGAGCGCAGCAGGCTTCATTTGTTGTCGTTTCTCATTATGCTCCGTATTGATTAATGGTGCATTCTTAAAAATGATATTCACCATACAGCACGCTCATAGCCAACCATCATCCCGAATGAGAACGTTCTCGCCCCTGATTTGTTGAAAACGGGAGGCGGAGCCTATTTCGTGCATTATGCACGGCACAGAATAGGCTCCACCTCCCGTTTTCAACATTCGTTTTCACATTCGTTGTCATTCGGGATGATGGTTGGCTACACTCTTAAAAATGAACTTCACCGCATAGCTCACTCCTAGCCAACCATAACCTCGAATGATATCGTTATCTGCCCTGATTTGTTGGAAACGGGAGGCGCACGCCTTTTTGTGACACTTATGCTGTTCATAATTGTCACAAAAAAGCGTACACCTCCCATTTTCCACAAATCAGGGCAGATAACGATATCATTCGAGGTTATGGTTGGCTAGGAGTGAGCTATGCGGTGAAGTTCATTTTTAAGAGTGTGTGCCTTCATAGTGCCGGGTATCTGGGTTGAATATCGTATCATGTCCGGGAGAAATCGGGAGGATGTCGGCTGCTATCTTCTCAGTGTTTATGTTCAAGGCATT
The DNA here is from genome assembly GCF_037126465.1 of Ornithodoros turicata. Lineage (NCBI taxonomy): Eukaryota > Metazoa > Arthropoda > Arachnida > Ixodida > Argasidae > Ornithodoros > Ornithodoros turicata. The sequence continues at coordinate 13,686,374 of NC_088207.1, forward strand.
TGTGCTTGTTTGTTCCTTATTCGATCACCTAATGCTTTCATTTTTTTCTCCTTATGCAAGGGTACTTGTACCATCGAATTTACGGATATATTCGTTCAAAGACTGCTAATGAACGTGTTGTACTTCATTGCATTTCATTTCATTTTGCATGTACTCCCTGGACTTCTCAAGTTTTCGAGAATCCTGCGAATGACGGAACTACAATTCCAACTAGAAGAATCAAGTGGCTTTCTCCGCTGTATTTTATCCCTGACTGGAAACATGACTACCCCTATAATGATATTCAGTGACTGTGATATCTTGATAGCATAGACATTTGAGTGGAATAATTACTGCTTTCAGCTGTCACATCTGCTCAGCAGAGGTCACATTTCACCTTTATGGAGTAACTTATTTTAGCTAAGTTTCTGCGTGTTTTTGCCTCCTCGTATAGTTTGTATACTCTGTGTCTGAACTCTAAGCAAGCAAATGATTGCAGAAGGTTAAAACGCTCGATTTTGTACACTTAGGTTTCAGACGAATCATTAACAGTTCTGTTCTTAATTCCATCTTAAGCGATTCCTGTAAGTAGGTCATCAATTGCGGCTCAAAAAGAACTCAGAGTTAATCGAACGAATTAACGGGGATTTGGATTGATTGAAAAGATTTTATTGAAGGCACAAGAAAGCAACAAGTTTCTACAGCCAATGGGGATACACTGCTCGTTTATTCACTGTACATTATTTCTATATAATTTTGTACTTATAACCTTACTACTTAGCAATATAACTTTAGCACTTTAAGTTGCGGAATTCCACTGAAACCCCACACAAGCCTGCGCTCCTTTACCCCGTCTTTGTGTATTTTTCTGCGTACTTCTAGAAAGGTCTCACTGATGTGTCTAACGTGAACTGTATGTGACTGATCACATAGTAACGTGTAGTTACTTTGTAATTCTGGTCCAGGAACTGTGCAGCCAATATCAAGACGCAATGGGGTCTTCGAGTGTTCCGTCTGCCCTTATGCTTCGAGGTGGATGACCAACCTGCGTAAACATGAAATGACGCACACAGGAGCCAAGCCGTTTACATGTGACATCTGCAAGAAAGGCTTTTCACAGAAGAGCACCTTAGTTAGGCACTTACGTCTTCACACTGGAGAGAAGCCTCACAAGTGTCAGCTCTGCTCAAGGTCGTTCACGCAAAAAGTGACAATGTTAAGCCACATGAATACACACAGCAACATCAAACAACATGCGTGCAGTATCTGTGACAAGGCATTCAAAGGCACGACGTCACTGTACCGGCACATGGCTGTTCACCGTGGAGACACTCGTTGTGTGATTTGTTCTCGCTCTTTCTCAAGCTATAATTATCTGGTGGTGCACGTGATGCAACATACAGGCGAGCGTCCTTACAAGTGTGGCCTCCGTTCAACAGCTTTTTGTACGAAAGGCAGCTTTAGACGCCATCTCCACCGTTACGTGAATAATGCATCGTAATTCTTCTTCGGTAGCTCCATTTTCTTTGTACGATTGCGAGCTGCAATGCATGGTATTACAATCTGTACGGCTTGTGTCGTTTTTTGTCATTGTCGTTTTCCTAATTAAAATTGAATGAAAGATTCCGGAGCACTTTCTCTCTTTTAACTTTCTCGTCGTACATTATCTGTCAGTTGCACAGCTTGACCTACAGCGAAGCTTTTGACTAAAGGTTCCATTAAGTTTGCTCACGATGGCTTCTGTTTCACATTATTACAGGCATCATTATGGGAAAATGGGAATTCTGTCCTCGAACGCTCTTGGGGGCGAAACCGGTGCCATAGTTTCAATAGAGAATGCTTTACTGACAGACAGCAAACAGAGAAAGAACGTGTGCTGCCACTACACCTATTACTCCTGTGTGTGACGTTAGGTATCCTGCTGCTGTAAAACCCAGTGCATTCAACAATGTAGACTGGGACATTGAACCTTCCATGCAAACGTGCCTTAAGGACACATGCCTTAGTTGGAGGGAAAGTCGACGTCTGTTAACTGCGCTCTAAAGAAATACGTCCACTTTTCTTTCAGTGAGCACGCGCGGGAAGCTTGTTTTCTTTGTCTTTTTATTGCGTTCTTTTTGTTGTTGTTAACGTTTCGGTGGTGTGGCGGACAAGGCTGGCAGACAATTAACAACAGCAGCAAAATATGCGCCTCTTATCTGTCCTTTATCCGCAACCGGTCTTAGAGTGTACACTCTAAACCCGATGGTGGATAAATAAGCGATATTGTTTGCAAATTTATAGCGCTTACTCTGAGGCCGGATATATCCGCCACAGGGGTTAACCGCCCCGGCTTCTATGCGCCTTCACGTTACACGCCGCGTGCTCTATGCGCCGCGGCTCCTATACGCCTCCACTGTTATGCGTTGCGCGTTTTATTCGCTTCAACCGGTATGCGCTACTTCAACTAGATATGCTATGTTTCCAATCACCACACTTCACACACCTGTGTGGAAAGCGAATTCAATCTTTATTGGCACACAACACACAAACATCATGTACAGCACCACTACTTTGGTATCTATCAGGCCTGCGGGTGTATTTCTGACAAGACAGTTCTTAAGCTACTGGATTTCACAAAAAGAACTATGTTAGAGCAATGCGAGCGTGGCTGTTACAGGTGATCTTGTTGAAGACATGTGCAATGCAGAAGAACATTATTCTTTTTGTTTTATGCTTCAATCAAAATGCATTGCCCAGATGGCAAATTGGATACAACAGCAACAGAAATTAAGCTAAACAATTTCGTGCCTCAACATGCTGTTCCCTTCCTAATACAGTCGACCCCCGTTTATCCGGACGGTGCCGTTCCCGGCGAAATCGTCCGGATACCGGACCATCCGGATAAATGAAACGACCGAATAGAAACGTCCTACAGAGCAAGGTTTAATTAAAACACAGAAATCTTGACAATGACAGCCGTTACATAGTAGTGCAGGCACTCGATTCCTGCAATGTCGGAGCGTTGTTTCTCACTGGCGTCATCGGCACCGTCTTGCTGCACATCATCGGAGGCAACAGCAGCAATCACACCGTCATCAGTCATAGCTGCACACGCGTCATCATCCTTATCAACGTCAACGTAGTCAGAAACCGCAGCATCATCTACGGCAGTCGCAGTGAGCCTCTGCACCAGGGATCGCAGCTCAGCTAGGGGAATGTCTTCATCGGCCAACGGGCCGTAAGCAGCAGGCCCTCGGGTTGGAGTTCTCCCCTCTAGAACCGGACAGTTGCTCGAGATATTTCCAAATGACTCGGCTGGATTACAAGAATTTTCGACTTTCGTTCCCTGGAATTATTGTCCGAGTCCGGAAGCTGAAGTCCGGATAAACGAGAACAAAATACATGGAGGAAAATCCGTTCCCGTGCCTTTTGTCCGGATACCGCGGGATCCGGATAAATGAAGTCCGGATAAACGGGGGTCGACTGTAACTGGGTTGACCATTTGCCATGGGTGCTCCTCGGCCTACGCTCTTCGCTGAAACAGGATCTCAAATGTAGCTCGGCGGAGTTAGTCTTCGGCTCCCCTTTGCGCTTGCCTGGTGACTTCCTCGATTCCCGCCCGATGCCTCTCCTCAGCGGTGACGACTTCGCAAGCCGCCTCCGTCAGCATTTCCAGGCCGTCAAACCCGCCCTACCCCGTCAGCCTTCCCATAGGAAGATTTTCGCGCACCCGGATTTGGCCAATGCCTCTCACGCCTTCGTCCGGGTGGATCGTGCCAAGCCACCCCTGGCCCCTGCATATGCTGGCCCTTACAAGATACTGGCCCGCAGCGAAAAGACCGTAACAGTCGACCTTCATGGCCGCCGCGAAACCATCTCCCTCGACAGGGTCAAGCCCGCTCATATTGAGAAACTCGTCGCCCCTGTGCGTCTCCACGATCTTCCCTCCCCCCGTGGAGGTCCTCGACCGCGCCGCTCCTTCCCTCGGCCCAATGTTTCCTGGCATTCTCCCCTGGTTACCACCAGGGTCTCGGGGGGTAGGCCTGTAGTAGCACTAGTGCCATCGGATAATGGCAGCTCAGTTTGAACGTGAGCGTGCTGAGCGCGATTAAACCAGTTGTTCTCCACCAGTCACGGGGTATGGTTGTCAGTCCTTTCCTACGCCACAATCCCAAATGTGGTTGCTTGTTCAAGCTGTAAGTCTTTTTGCAGATTTGTAGGACGTAAGTTTGAAACATCAAACTTACTGAAGCATGTGTGCCATGGCCAGAAAGAGAGTATCAGGAAATACCTTACGCCGGAGAGAACATCAAACTGCTTCCCGGTGCAGCCAGTGACGAGATACTGAAACGCGTTGTGGACTTTGTAGCCGAAGATGCCAAACCTTTTAATGTGATCTCGGGCAGTGGATTTCTTACGTTAGCACAGCACCTAGTAGATGTGGAAGCCAAGTACGGCGCGGTGGATGTAAAACGAGAGCCTACATCGCACAACGGTTTCGTTCTACCAAAGAAGTCGCGGCTCAGGAGTGACTCTCATTGATGTCTAAGCTGCGTGAAATATTCAGCAGCACCGGTGGAACTGTCACCCTTGACATTTGGACCGATTACGTAAAAAAAAAAGGAAAAAAAGAAAAATGACGTACTTAGGTGTTACGGCGCATTTCACTTTTGAGTGGGGCTTACGAAGTCGAGTTCTGTGCGTCGGGCCGTTCGAATTCGATGAGTATACGGCTGAGCACATTAAGAATTGTTTTCGTTAGTGGCCGAGGAGCAAATGTTATTGGCGCCCTCTGACAATACAATCACTTACATTCTTTCGCCCATGTTCTCCACACGGTTGTAGAGACTGCACTGAAGCAGACCGCAGCTGAGACGTCTGACCTTATCGCTGTTATTCCCGCTTGTCGAGAGGTGACTATATACTTACTTCAAGCGGTCGGGACAGTGGCACCTTCTCCCGAAGTCTTTGAAGGCGGATGTCAGCACGAAGTGGAATAGCACGTTGGGTGTACTCCCAAAGAGATTCCATCGGTTCAGTTTTTCGTACTACAGGAAACAGACACTACATTGATGCTATTGAATTGAGAGTTCTCCGTGCAACTATAAGATTTTTGGAACCGTTCAAAGAAGCGTCAGATGCCATTGAGGGTTCGAGCTACCTAACTCTCTTCCTTGCTGTGCCTTGGTGCTATAAGATGAAGAACATCATTGATAGCCCTCTCGGTGTTGAAACGAAATTTGAATCGGTTCCGAAGTCACATGCAAAATCCTGTCTGCTGTCCAAGTTCGAAATCATCTCGTGGCATATGATTGCGCTATTTCTTCACTCCAACTACAAATGAATTAAGATGCTCACTGTCCAGCAGAAGGCAGAAGCAATCGAAAAAGTTTGCGAGCTCTCAGAACCGTTCGGTGGAGACGAGGCTTGTTCCAGTGGCGTAGAACGCGGTGGCGATGACTGAGTTAGCAAAAGATAAAGATAACTGTAAGAATTCATGGATGACTCAAGTGACGAGGAGGCGAATTGTGAAGAGATATTGATAAAAGGAAAAATGGATGACTCGGTCTTACTGCAATGGTTGAAGCGGCCAAGCGAGAGTATCTTCTCGATCGCAGGCCACTTCCACCAGGGGAGGAGGACATATCTAAAGTCAGACAAAGTAGATGACGTACTGTTTCTCAGCAGTCTGTATGCAAAAAAAAAAGAGAAAGAAAAGTATATCATTCGATGTAGTATCCTTCTAGTGTACGTTTCTTTCCACCGAAGACAGACGGCCAGATCCGCTGCACTACGGTGCATGGCCTCAAAGTCGAATTGTTGCAGTTCACATACCCACCTCGCTATCCTGCCTTTGGGTTCTGATAACCTCAGTAGGTAGGACAGAGCTTGGGTGTCGGTAAACAACTTGAATCTTCTTCCTTCGAGGTATGTTCGGAAGTATCTAACTGCCAACAGTACAGCGAGGGCTTCTTTCTCGGGGGTCGTATAGTTTACTTCCCTGTCTGAGAAGATATGGGAATGGTATCCGATGACCCCAAAGTTTTGTCCTTTAGGTCTGTCCTTGTGCCGCTGATATCACTCCCGTCCCATAGTGAAAGGCGTCGGTCTTCAATTCGAACTCTAAAGAGAAGTCAGGTATCGTGAGCACTGGATCCGACGAAATGCGACGAATCAACTCTTGATACGCCTGTTCAGTCTCTTCTGTCCACACGAATTGTACCTCTTTACGCGTTAACTCCGTAAAGGAGTTGGTTATGGCTGCATATCCCGCGATGAAAGCCCGGAAGTGCCCTGCGAGCCCCAGGAACACTCGCAAGGAATGGACATAATGTGGTCTCTCAAGATTCGATATGCGAGCCACCGATTCCTGCTTTGTCGTCTTGGTAGATCCGTCGATGACGCGTCCGAGGAAAACTACGCGGTCGCGGAAGAACACGCTCTTTTTAAGTAATTAAAATAAATTCATTCAATTAAAATTGACTAATTCGTACGGCACTCAGTGCTTCGAGGACCTTTGCGAGGTGCCTTTGATGCTCTTCCTGTGATTTTAAATAGATTATAATGTCGTCGGTACAAACAGCGGAAAACTCTTTACACGGCCTGAGTATGGTGACCATGACCTTTTGGAACCAGGCGCCTGAGTTCTTTCAGCCAAATGGTAGTCTGTTGTACTTGTAAAGGTCAAACGGCGTGACAAAAGCTGTGTACTTCTTATATTCTTGTAGTGGTATCTGCCAGTACCCCTTTTGGAGGTCCATGCATAAGAAGATACTGCAGCCGCCAGTTTCAAAGATGATGTCGTCTATATTTGGCATAGGGTAGGGAAATAAATCCATTTGTTGATTGACCAGTCTATAATCTGTGCACAACCTATATGTGCCGTCCGCCTTGGCGCAATGGTAATATGTGAGGCGAACGTTGACGTGGATGGCCTTATAATGTCCGCGTCAAGCATGGATTGTAACTCCTTTTGAAGCCATGCCTTCTGATCTCTCGATAGCGGGTAGGGCTTGCGTCGGACAATAGTGGTCTCTCGTAAGTCGAAGGGTACTGCAAATCCCGTGATAGGTGGAGGGTAGGCGCCGACGCACTGCAGTTCTGGGTATAGGGACGCAACCTCATCGGCGCACTTGGATTCTCTCAAAGCCTGATGTGTTATTTTGGTGCACCGGTTGTCCGTGTGAACGAAAACTTTGTCGTCCCAATAGAGATCTAAGCGCATGGCCCTCATATGAGGCAGAGAGAGGAGAAAATCATAGTCAACGCCATCGATCACAAGTACTTCGGCTTCGATGACTTGTCCTTGATATTCTACTATAGTCTTGGCCCATTGGGAAAGTATCCTTCTAGAACCGTCATACCCTTGCACCTGTATGGGACGACCCTGGTAGGTGGAGCGCTCCTGGATTAGCTTCCTGTTGAGGATGCTAATACTGGCGCCCGTGTCCACCAGCGCTTTCGTCGGTCTGCCATTGAAGAGGACAGTAACAAACAGCAGACTCTGGTTGATCAAGTACGCAGTCTCATTTTGTCTTCCGGGCGAGACTGTAAGCCCGCATTTATTAGTTTTCTCGAGCGTCCTCAGGTGAGTCTTGGAAGGCTTCTGGCGGGCCCACTTCGTTCACGAAGTTCGCGGAGGGGTTCCGTTGCCACGTACTGCGGGATCCTGGGTCCCTAGTCGCAGACGGCTGCGGATGGAAACCTCATTGGAAGCTAGGGTGGTTGCCGACGGGGGTCGTCGGCTTTGGCACCCTCTGTACACAGAGTTCCTGGATGCAGGACAGCAGTTCCATCGCTGTAGTGGGTGCTCGTGATTGGAATTGCTTGTGTAAGTCCCGGGGGAGTCCATGTAAGATGAGTGGGACGACTGAGCTCTCTGGTAGGTTGCTATCTGCCACCTGGAGCAACTTGCGCTTTTCATTTAAGTATTCGACGGGACTTCCTGACCGGTATTTGTAGAAAATTGCCTGGTCCCATCTCTCGACCGGATTTTCCCAAAATGCAGTTAAAAAGCTGAGCTTCCACTGCTTCCATGTCTCTTCGTTTTCCTTGAGTATCTTGAGCTCGAACCAGCTTTTCGCCATCTTGGTCAGGAATGGTCGAAGGTTCGTGATTTTATCGTCGTCGGTTGTCCAATTATTTTTGCCGCAGGCGTATTCATAGAAGTCCATCTACGCCTGGGGACTTGCTGAGTCGCCGTGAAATTGGTCGGGCTGCACCAACCCTAACCTAGGCCGCGGCGTGAAGATTGTGGCAGCCACACAACGGAGTAGCTCCAACTGCTGCGATGATTGTTCCTGCTGTAGTGTCAGCATACGCAACAGTATGTCGTTAGTCGTCACCGCCGAGGACGACGTTTGAGGTGACTGTCGCATCACGTGCAGCACCTTGGACTGAAACTTGCACATCTTTACATTGATCTTGACACTTCCTTTGCTCAGAATTTCCTCCTTGTCCTTCTTACTCTTGGAGGTCACGTATTGAATTGTCTCTGCTGTGCTCACGGCAGCTGGTAACGTCACTGGCTCCTCATCATCAAGCTGGCAACGGTCCAATATAAATCCTCCTTATGACGGCTTTACAAAGAATTCTATCCACATCCTGTCGGCTGTGCCAAAATGTAGTGTTCTTCTTCTTCTTCTTCAGCCACAAAGGAAATGTCCCTTAGCCACACAGAGCGATTGGCCAGGAGTATGAGAGGGGATTATAGTTTCAGGGGGACGGGCGGGTGTTGTAGAGACGGGGACGGTGGTGGCGGTTAGGTGGTCAGGCTACTCAGGCCGGGCGACTCAAAAGCGGCCGCAGGTAGCTAAGAAGGCAGCGACGCTGGACGCCACTTTGGGGATCCATTTCTCCGTGTGTGAGGCTCCGAAGGAGAGTAAGGACGATAAGGAGACAGGGATGACTTGTCTGGCAAAGGGCAGGGTGAAATGGTTGCGGCGGGGCCTGTCGTACAGGCGACAGTGCAGCAGCAGATGCTCAGTGGTCTCGTCCTGCCCGCAGTGAGGGCACGCTGGCGATGGATGGGTACCCGCGCGGTGAAGGTATAAGTTTAGAGGCAAGGCGTGGCATCGAAGGCGCGTCAGCAGGACTTCAACATGGCGCGAAGGGCAGCGATCAGTGTGCCACGCGAAGGAAAGGTGATCGTAACGGGGGTCAGGCAAGCGGCGCCCAGACAGCTCCAGCAGCCTCCTATATCTGGCCCGAGTTACTGCGGGCAATGGAGGTAACAAGTCGATGAATGGCCCAGCGAGGGTTGCCTTGGCCAGGTTATCAGCCAACTCGTTGATAGAGAGGCCACGGTATCCTGGACGATATAAGTTGGAGTAAGGGACCGGAACGCGTTCCAGGAATCGGCAGAGGGGTCCGACAGAGCTGCGATGACAGACAGAGAGTCTGACAGGAGCAGAACCTTGCAGAATTGAGGAGGGACCATGCGGAGAGCAAGTATCATGGCGAGGAGCTCGCTCTCAAATACTGGAGTGAAGTCCGGGGGGCGAATCGGGAAGTGCGCATCCGGCTGCGGGAAGACAATTCCAGCACCCACCAGCCCGGTGGACACGGAAGCATCTGTGGCAACAACCAGGTGGGAGTGAAATCCGCTGACGTGGTCCGTGAGGAGGGCCTCGAGCCTGGCCGGAGGAGCTAGGACACGTCCAGGGAGGAAAGCTTCGGCGATCAGCAGAGACACGTCCCTCAGCGGGTGGGTGGGTGGGGCCAGGTCAGACAACGATATCTTCAGGGGTGCCAAAAGAAAGTCGACGCATAAAAGTTGGGGGGTGTTGGACCTGCGCCACCGCCGAGAGACCCACCGAGTCACGTTCCTGAGGGACTCATTGTGTCTGAACGCCAGTGGGCTCTGGCAGAGGGAAAGGAAGCAGTTCACTGACAGCAGGCGAAACAGGGTCTTGAGGGGAGGGATGCGAGCTTCGGCATAAAGCGCCTGGGTGGCTGCATACTTAGGAAGACCCAAGCATAGGCGCAAGGCTTTCCTCTCGATAACGAAGAGCCTGTTCAGGCGATAGTCCGGGAGGTGGGAGAACAGAACGCACCCAAACTCCAGAATGGGCCGCACATAACACTTGTAGAGGAAGAGTAAAGCGGTCCTCCGCATACCAATGCGGGGACTGGAGCAGCGAAGGAGGATGCCAGTTGCCTTTGTAGCTTTCTGGCTCACTACCTCAATGTGATGGTCCCAGTAGAGCTTGTCGTCGTACGAGACACCCAAATACTTCAGCAGGTTTGTCTGCAGGATAGGCTCTGCGCCAATTTTCAGGTCGATGGTTAGGACCCCTGCAGGTTGGCTGTTGGGTTGGAATAAGATCACTGCGGATTGGTGGGCGTTCAAGGCAATGTGAGCGGAGCGCATCCAGCTGGATAGAGCAGAGAGGTATGCTTGGAGCACCTCGTCCAGCGCATGGAGAGAGGTGGAAGAGGCGAAGAAGGCAATACTATCCGCATAAGTCATGGTAAGAATGTCTGTCTTCATAGGCAGGGAGCTCATCAAGATGTTAAACAACAAAGGGGACAAGACAGATCCCTGAGGAAGACCCCTGAGCTGAGTGTGCGACGAAGATGTAAACCGGCCATCAGAGCAGAAAAACGAACGTCCGGAGAGGAACTTGCTAACCCACAAGATGACATACGGTGGAATGTTGAGGGCAGCCATGTGCTGAAGGAGGATGCAGTGCTCCACGCTATCGTAGGCCTTGGCAATATCTAGGGCAACCAGAGCTGACAATTCCCCGTTCTCACGCGCAAGGCAAATCTGGCTTTCAAGGTTCGCGTGGGCCATCCAAATTGAACAGCGGGGGTGAAACCCAATCTGGCTGTCGTTAAGAGCAGAAGTATTCTCCAAGAAAGAGGAAAGACGGCGGTGCAGAATGCGCTCGATGGTCTTGCAGAGGACAGAGGTCAGAACAATTGGACGGATGTTGTCCATGACCAGTCCCCTCGAGGGAATTTTCTTAACGATGACCACCTTGGCCACCTCCCAGTCGTCTGGGAGCTGTGTTCTTCTTCTTCGTCCAAGGAGATGATGGCGGTGTTCCTGAAGGAACCCTTCTTCTTCTATATCTCGTCCTCCTCTTCCTCCTCTAACCTGTCCCGTTCTGACGAGCACATACCACAAGAAGTAAATTATTTTGAGCTACGAGAGTTCCAGTATTGGAAGCCCAAGTACGGTGGTTGCTTCGTGTAAAGCACCACCTGAGAGAACTGGAACAGAATGACATGAGCACTTAATGCTCGAAACTGTTAGAGGTCTGGCTTACACAAGAGTTTCAGCACTTGCTCATCCGTCACTGTGAGGCGGCTGTCTACAAATTTTCTCAATGCATACAGCTACGACCGTAAACGAGGTTGATCCTCAATTTGTTCTGTTGTTTTTCGAATGCATTAGTGGCATTCTTTGTCAGTTTATGGTTGAAGTCCACATAGTCTCAGAAGAAAGTAATCTGGTTGAATGTTAGAACTCTGTGAACCTTTGTCGCTCGTAGTCCCAGTGCATGTACAATTGCAAATTGCGATAGTGAAGGAAGTACTTCTCTTTGTTGAATATTGTTAGCACTAGCTCTGGCTCAGTAGCTTTTTACGAGAGGTAAACGTTTCCATCAAGTCTTTCTGATAGTCTGACAATAGGACGTAGGGAATGAACATGTTCTCCGGTGCAATTGGAAGATCCCTGTCTCGATCGAATGCATTAGTGGCATTTTTTCGCAGTTTATGTTTGAAGTCCACATAGTCTCGGAAGAAAGTAATCTGGTTGAGTTTTAGAACTATGTGAACCTTTGTCACTTGTAGTTGCATTGCATGTAAAATCGCAAATTGCGATAGTGAAGAATGTACTTCTCTTTGTTGAATAGTGTTAGCAGTAGCTTTGGCTCAGTAGCTTTTGGTGGGAGGTCAAACTTTTTCATAAAATCTTTGTGATAGTCTGACAATAGCTCGTATGGAATGAACATGTTCTCCGGTGCAGTTGGAAGATCCCTGATCCGTGAACTTCTTGATCATACGACAGATCCACTTTCAGAAAGGATGCATCGTGGGGATGCGATCTACATCTAGGTTTTCTTCCTCTATCGGGGGAGGGGTGTGTCGACGTAGCTTGCTGTTGTTGGCCGCACACGAGTGGGCATCGTCACGACTACAGCCAAAAAACAAAAAGAAAGACAAGAGACTTGATGAGTTCAAAGTGAGGCAGAAGCAGGATGAATGATACTGATGGGACGGAGGCGCACTGTGGACGAGAGGTGCTCTAGAGTGGTCTTTCCGCGAGGCCCGTTTCTTGAAGAAAACGCAGGAGGTTGCGAATTTTTGTAATTCGTTTTTTTAGTTCTTCCTCTGTCAACCACTGAAAACCTCCATATGGCAACGGCTCACGCATTAGTGATTCATACAGACCGTTAACGTCAATGTGGTTAATTATTCTTGTCGGTTGTGCTGGATCACACTGCTCCATTCGCGGTATGTTTGTGGTCGCATTTCAGAGTGAGCATTGTGTTAGACCACCTCGCAGACCATTCTCAATTCTCAACCTCTCTCATCGGGGTCATGAAGGACCTCGAGTTGTATCTCGTTCATTTTTAGAACACAGGACATGCTTAACCCTGAGAGAGATACAAAATGAAGGGGCTCAATTTTGTGCACATTGAGTCTCCATTGGCGGAAGTTTTGAAACACATCCACTAGAAGCAGCGTGTCGGTGATCAGGTACAGATCCAAATATTCACCTAGACTTGTCATTTGGATTTCTTCCAAGAAGTTCTGTGTGTGGCAGTAGTCCTCTTCGCTTACTTCTACTTTATTGAGTGTATTGAAGAATTTCTCTGGGGGTAGCAGACAAGGCACATCATAAACATCGAAGTATGTGATATGACTGTCGCAAAAAGACCCCTTTGCAAACGACTAGCCTAAAGCGTTCTTGGTTTGAGAAAGCCTGACGCACACAACGAAAGTTTTCCTCTCCCTTGTTGCACAGATTTTTCACCAACATTTCAAGACTTGCATTTAGAAAACTCATGCTGTCCAGAACTCCAAAATAATCAGTATCATAGGTTTTAATTTTAACAGCTGCTGGCAATCACTTTTATGTCCGATGTTTTAAGCAAATGCAAGCGAGACACAAGAAAACTCGTATTGTAGTTAGCATTGTGGGCAATGATTGGAATCTTCTAAGGTGTTCCGAATTTGAGGTCTGAACGACTAACACAAGGATTGTCGAAATGTTCCACTCACATGGTCATGGTTACACACTTTGTTTCTTTGCAAACAACTTGTTGCAAAAGTTGCAGTGGGTGGCGGCGTGCTGGCGCTCGTTCGCTTCGTTCATTTCCACAGGTGCAATCTCTCGTATCCACTCCAAATTTCGTCCTGCAATCTGTGCAGTAGATCCATGAACGCAGCAACACAATTTGGTCCGTGAAAAAGATGCTTTTGGTGAACATTTGAAACTGATACTCGTATAACTAAGAGGCAGAAGGAAGATGGCATATGATCTTCATATACATTTCCTTCATCAAGACCTGGTGACAGAACACTCTGAAAGCCACACACACAGTAGAAAGGTACTTCAGTCAATAGATGTTCACAAGCAAATGCTGACATGTCTCCTTTCTTTGGGTAAACCGGCTTGCCAGCTTTTTGATGTTTGTACATGTTAAATGATTACTCCAGGACAGCTTCTGTAGTGAAACCCATGGTACATCGCTTGCAATGGAAAAGTCCACGTTGTTGAAACAAACCGTTGAAATTTGTGATGACCACAAAATAAGAATATTCGTGAGTAGGTCAACATGTTTTTTGCACTCCTCGTTAAAAACTTTTATAGGATAAGCGAATTTCCCTTGTCCATGTCTAGTTTAGGGGTGCTGCTCGATTTGAAACTTGAAATCCACATACCTAGATGAAATTATGCAAGGTGCATCGTAATCCATAATTAATAGGTGGCGGGCGGCTCCACAAATTCATCACGAGATCAGTTTCCCCGAGAAAGTTCCGGCAGCGGCGACCATGTCATCTCCATGCGCCTATTGTTCACCAATGATAGCCTACGCACACCTCACACTCTTCCCGGCGTGCTTTTCGCCTGTGTGTTGCAAAGACGCACAGCAGCTCCGCTAGCGGATGACAGCCGGCCGCCTCCTCACGCAACTGTTGCGCGCCAAAATTAGCACTGTCTGCTACCAGCACAGCCTCGACCGACTGCGGGGGATTGGGCTACCGCCCACCCCGAACCCACCCCGCGTGTAACATGTAAACCCAAACTGGCCTAACCCCACTACACTTCGTGTAGTAACAGTTGCCCAACCTAAAAACCGGGCTCAATGGCTGACGCATAGGGGTACCCCAAATGATGCCCGTTGAAATCTAGTGCTTTCCTTGTGCATCCTCGGCAGCGGGCGAGAGGGAACAAGCGAAAAGCATGCCGGGAAGGTGCGAGGTGTGGGTATAGGCTATCATAGCTCAACAATGGACGCATGGAGATGATATGGTAGCCGCTGCCGAAACTTTCCGTTGGAAACTGATCTCTGGAGGAATTTGTGGAACCGACCGCCGCTTATTTATTATGGATTACGATGCGCCTTGCATAATTCCATCCAAGTATGTAGATTTTAAGCTTCAAATCGAGTGGCGCTGCTAAACTAGACAGGATCGAGGCTTTATATCATGACTGGCAGAAAAGATGGGACGAAGAGACAAAGAACAAGCTGCACTGCGTGAAACCAACCTTGTCATGGACTAAGATTCCTAGTACCATGGACCGTAGAAAGCAAGTAACAAATAGTAGATTATGCATTGGGCACACACGGTTCACCCACTCTCACTTACTGGGACAGGAAGACCGACCGTGCTGCAATTTCTGTGAAACACCCCTGACTGTTCTTCACGTTTTACTGACATGCCCTGCATACCCTGCACTCTGGCTTAAACACTTTCAGATGAGGTACGACTTGCGTAGCCCTCTCGATATGTCCCTCGTGGTTGGTGAAGAAGCTTATTCCTACCTGTTGAAAATATATTTGGTTGTCTCCGAGGTACAAAACTTCTCTACGCTGTTTAACTCTGAGCTGACACGATTTGAGGTCGTAGGAACGGGCCGGTAGACCCTCGCTCAGGCGCACCCCGAAGTCCCTAGGACAGAGGAGGATTGGTGACCCCCTCGCCGGAGGTGTTCCCAGAATCCCTCTTTGGGTAGAGGACCCGGTGATCCCCTCGCCAGGTGTACTTCTGAAGTTTCACAATTTGCAACAAAGGAATATTTGGTGACTCCCTCGCCTGGAGGTAGCCAAAGTTCCGCACCTCAGTAAAAGTAACATACTTTGCCTATAGCAAGATAACCACTGACAACGGCTCGAAAATTGACTGTATACGTTGCTGATTGCATAACATTACCTGAGGTGGATACACACCCAGTGATACAACGTTATGGGCAACGAATCAAACCAGCTAGCCTTCAACAAACCAATATAATTAGTATGTCGCAGCATGATCTTTGCTGCGAGCATATCTTCGCGCAACAATATTGCAAATCAAAACCAAACTAAAACCGCGGAACGCTGTTGCAACTTGCAATCGGGTGGCATCAGTGGCGATGGCGGTTTCGAGGCGAGGCGAGGCATTGAGTTTCACCTCCTATGTGCCTGAAGCACATGGAACCTGGAATGCGATACGGGCAGGTTCAGTAGCTCCATTGCATTGCTCCATACAACCGAAGAAACGTTGGAATCGTCCGAATGCTACGAAGACATGGATTGGATTAGGTTGCCTTCCTTTTCCTGTTTAGTGTTCCTCATGTGATACCCCGAGTGGACCCTGTCTAACCCACTCTGACTTTCGAAGTAGTTCCAGTTTAACCCACGACCTAGTAGATTATAACGACCATGTCGTAGGCACCCCTTCCCAGCGCCGCATTTTTGGAAGCTAGCTGTGACGCTTCTCATCGTCCCAGTTATTGCTTCGTCTACTTCTACAATACTTTGTACTTCAGCTTACCTTAGTATTTCTGTACAAGCGGTGGACGTTCCACAGATGTTTCATTCTGAGATTGATTATCATCATCATTCTACACGTTTTCATAGGAGCTATCGCTGTCACCTGCTACGGTAGTCGTACACACGCTTCTGCACGTTCAGAATTCAAATTTCTATCGTCCAATCGTGGCGTGCCGATGAGTAGCGCCCCTAGCGGATCGTGCGGACGGGCTCCTCATAGGGGTTGCTGATTATGACATGGTCGTTATAATCTAGTAGGTCGTGGTTTAACCCACGAGGCTCTGGCCAAACCCACCGTGACCATGTACGTGACTGAAAACAGAAGAACATCTATGTGCTCCACACGAACCCAGAAACCCCGCCACTTTGCGCGTCGGAATAGAAAGAAACGCACGTGGCTGGCTGCCATGGCCGTGACAAAGCGCTCCCCATACGTTGGTTGCGTTAAGTAAGAGCCCCGGAGCACGAGTTCAGAGTTTCAGACTCCACTCGCTGAACGCGACACAAGCACCACTCGCGCAGCCGGGAGTGCGAGACTCCCCAGCAAACCAGATACATCCAGCAAATATCCGTAAGATATCTCGCCCGGGACGTTTGGATATCCAGTGGAGTTTGCCACAGATCCGTTTTACATCCATGCGATATCCCTGCGACTAGCATTTCTGCCATGTTTGTAGATCCACTGAAAGTCCCTGCGACGTCCGTCACGGATATTTGGATATATACGGGAGATTACGAATATCGTACATATTTTGCTTTTAACAATTTTGAGCATCAGATATTTAGTGTTTGTAGAGTGCGTAGAGACCACTGCAACTATGTTCCAGCAAATAATATTTATTGTGTGTTTTAACCCATTTGATACTATTTGGAACAAAAACATTACCTTAGCCTAACAGGATTCATCACAGTACAGCAACACCGTGGGACACGCCAGCATAAGTGCAGAACCCTGCCCGCCTCACTTGGACCACTTGGAAAAACCCGCAGTAACCTCTATTTGCGAGCTGGATGGAACATATACTGAAATACAAATCGTTACACACACGTTCGTTAGGGGTAGCGTGGCATAAACCATTTGTAACGGTGACGAGGATGTATCTTCGCAATTCCTGTGTTTCTGCATCAACCCACAGTACACCCAACAACATTTCTGACATCCCTTCCTATCAACTACTGTGTTTTTAATTCAGGTTACCGTTTCTATAAGGACAAACAAATATTTCCTGGATCTCCCATAGACATCCCTAGGATCTGCAGGCTGCTTGGCATGGGACATTCAAACATCCAGAGCGCGATATCCTTCCAACATACCAGGGACATCTGTTGTTTACTGGAGTAAGCCCAAAACGCAATGAAATTGTGCGATATCCCATAGATATCCTATGGATGTCGAGATATTCAGGACGTTCGCGACCTTGTAGGGATGTCCCATGGATATTAATGGTTTGCTGGGTTCACTCTTACATTTTTGCACACTCATACAAGCATTCATACGACGAGATCGACGCAGGCGGCAACTGATGAACATGAAAGGACTGATGTTCTGAGGCTGGAACAACGTAGAAGGGACAAATACATACAAAGCCTCAATTTGCCAGTTAGCCAGCTGTAGGACTCGAACCCACATCTTCTGGATTGCCGGCAATCTGTGTTACATTGAGCGTTATTACGAAAGAGGCAGAGATACGGAATTCTGTGGCACTCTCTAATTTGACCTTCGATGAACCTACTGTGTCTCAGACTACGAGCAACAATAAACACGGGCGTTACCTTGTTGTAGAGTTAATACACCACGCAACTCCTCACGTGACTGTTGTTTTTGTGCATAATCGAATTATACTTAGACAGCTCACCCTCCGTTTTGTTTCGGAGGCGAGCAGTACCCTCAAATTCACGGAAGTTCGCGCGACAGTATATATGGACTCAATATATAGTATATGTCTTCTCTTGGAAAGGGAATGCTAGCACCTTTGGAAGCTTTTTGGACTGGTTTTCCATTTCTCTGTTTGCTTTATTCAAACCGCCGCACTCTGCGTCTATTATGGGAAATACCATAAACGGGCACAGAGGGGAAACAGGGAACAAAATAGCTATGTGGTGGCCACCTTCTATACACCAGCCCCCCCCCCCCCCCCCCGTTCAACTCTCGCAAAATGTTTCAAAATATAGCTAGCTTTGAAGATGATAAAAGCAACTTCAAGCTCCCAATAAGCATCCCTCGATCTCAAAGCTCTCAATATCCCACGGACGTCTACTATACGTTTGTGGGATGTTCGTGGAATGTGCAACAGGGGAAGATTTTTTTGTCCCCTGGACGTGCAGGTAATGTCTAAGGGATAGTGGCATGCTCCCTGGGACGTTCAAACCTCCGAGTCAGAATATCACATGGATGTTCAGGGGACGTCTCTGGTTTACTGGGTACAATATGGCTAAACCTTGTTGCAGTGGAATATTCACCACCGTAGAGCAACACCCTGTGACCAGCCAGCGCAAGTGCCGAACCCCACCCGCCTCACTTGGACCACTTGGGGAAACCCACAGTAACCTCTATTTGCGAGTTGGATGGGACATATACTGAAATACAACTTGTTGCACACTCGTTGGTTAAGGGTAGTGTTGCGTAAAACATTTGTAACGGTGACGATGATGCGTCTTCGCAATTGATGTGTATCTCAAAGTATCTCAAAACAATAACATTCCTGACATCCCTTCCTGTTACATACTGTTTTTAATTCGGGTACTTTGTCTCTATAATGTCCAACAAACCCCTACTGGATCTCCCGTGGATATCCCTTGGATATCCAGGCTCCAATGGTATATTCAAACATCCAGAGCGCTATATCCCACCGACATAGCAGGGTCATCTGATCTTTACTGGAGTAAGCCCCATAAAAATGCTCAAATCGGATGGCAAGGCATTAATGTGTTAGGACGTACACAGGCATGATATTGGCCCGCCGAAAATCAAGCTAAGATGACCCTTCGTCCTCTTCCAAGACGATGTGTAACAATATGCCTCATGCTGAGAGTGTGCCGTTTTCAATCATGAAGCTTCGCAAGCTTAGGACTACGTCGTAAGGCGGAGGTTATGAGGTTAAAACCATCGGCTGACTGCTTCGGGTAGGATTGATCAGTTGTGGGACCTATCAGTCGTTTGTTGCTATCCTATCAGTATCCTATCACCCTGACCTATCAGTGTTGCTATCAGTACCCACAAAATTTTTGTGGGCTTCAGTCCATAGCATTGTTCGACGCCAGCCGTATTAGTCTATATTACATATTTGTCAAATCGCAAAAATTTCTGGAAATACGAAATAAAGACAATCTCAATGCAAATCTCTGAATCAGTAATGACAATCTCAGTGCCAGTATAAGATTTTATTTACACACATGATTCAGCTGTGATTGTTGCGGGTGTTGTTGTTGCTGTTCTTGTTGTTGCCGCTGCTGCTTCAAATGCTTTGCTCGACAAGCACTTCCCATTAAGACATTTGCCTCGCCTCAAACGTTTGGTCTGTGAAGATGGAAAGACGTATTAATGCAAGTAGGAAGCCTTCAAATATGTGTGTCATAAATGCGGGATAACGCGGGTTATCAGGATGGCTTTCAACGAGGATTGTCTCTCATTCTGCCCTCTCGCTTTTGCCCGAAAGCCCCTAATTCATTCATGAATTTTTGTTAATTTGTCATCCATAGTACACTCTCTTTAAAAAAAATGGTGTCTATGCTGCTCTCATAGATTTTATATAAAAATCTGAGAAGGATGAAAAAAACGCCCTGTATGTACACTTCAGGCCTGTTCTCACACAAAACGATTTGCTACACAGCGCTATAAAACAGCGCTATGTCTTCCTCCTCTCAGAGCAGCAAGCCGCCATAAAACAGCGCTTGTGGAAGTAGAGCCCCCGTCAAGCTTTCAAGCACTACTTTCAGCGTTAAGTCTGCGTTAACCAATCGGGAGCTTCTTTTAGTGGTGACGTCGCGGAAGTGGCTTTATTTTTCTTGCAGCCACTCGAAGCAGCAAAGCGGAAAGGCGGCGCGACAACGACGTGAAAATGGCCACGAGTTTCTCTGGCAACGCATGACAATCACAGCATCAAAAGTGCCATCCGCAATGCTGCTGGGGATACCTGACGCGTATACAGCAAACAATGAAGGTAGTACCGGTGCATCACGTCGCAACGAGATTTTCCGTGACCTGAGCAGGCGATACGTGCTCGGTTGTATGTGAGAAAGGAAAACAGAAAAACAGCGGAAGGTTTCGAGCGCTGTTTTTTAGCGCTATATGTGGGAACCAGTGTTGGGAATTTGAAATCCCGGATTTTCTTCAAACCCAGATTTAAATCCACAACAGAGACTGGTAGATTTGACTTTTGGATTGAATCACGGTTTTTCTCATAGATTTGGATTTGTATTCCGATTTACATTGTTTGCTACGAAATTCAGCCTATATGTATGAGCAATGCGCATGCTAGGGCGACCGTGGCCGCTTGCTCCGGCTCTGTCTACCTCTGCTATACTTTGTAATTTAATGCTGGCAGTAAGTCCAATGCACTTGAGTACAAGGCAAATAAGCCACTGTGGAAACCTTGGCGACACTTCATAGAATAAAAGGTTGTTCTTCGGTGGCACTATACCCGAACACTGCACCGTTACGAAAGTTTCTTCCAGTTGCTGTTCATAATTGTCACAAAAAAGGCGTACGCCTACCGTTTTCAACAAATCAGGGAAGATAACGATATCTTTCGAGATCATGGTTGGCTAGGAGCGTGCTATGCGGTGAAGTTCATTTCTAAGAGTGTAGGAGCTTGTTCAGTTTTAAGAGTGTACATTAGCTCTATGCATTAGACTCTTAAAAATGAACTTCACCGCATAGCACGCTCCTAGCCAACCATTATCTCGAATGATATCGTTACCTGCCCTGATTTGTTGGAAACGGGAGGCGTACGCCTCTTCTGTGACAGTTATGAACAGCATAAGTGTCACAAAAAAGGCGTACACCTCCCGTTTCGTGCAGTGGAATATCCTGCGGCAGAGTCACAAGATATTCCACTGGTGTCGTCTGCTATGAGCACCATATCTTTTCACGTTCTGCTAACCACGCGGAACATCCTGCGGTTCAGTCAGAAGATATTCTGTAACAGGCGACAGCACCAGTGGTGTCGTCTGCTATGTGAGTGATGGTTTTCGTGTTCTTCTAACCGTGTGGAATATCCTGCAGTTCAGAAAGAAGATATTCTGTAGCAGACGACAGCACCAGTTGTGTCGTCTGCTATACTTCCGCTCCAACTCCCAATATCTCAGCGTCATGCGAATGTTCCACATAAGACACGGGACAACTTCAGTCATATCAGCAGTTCTTTTAAACTTTTTCTTCCACTAAAATACCCTTCAAAGATGTCCCTCGTGTGAACACACGGTTGTAGTGCTTAAAAACACCACGAATTAATTCAGATGGCACCCGCATTAAATTCAATGGCGCTTGGATTATTTCAGATGGCACCTGGACTAATTCAGATGGCACTTGGACTAAAATGGACGGGAAAACCTGTAGTATGATGAGCTAGCTCACCATAGTCTAGGTAGTTATGGGCGTACCGAGAGGGAGCAAGTGGACGGTGGGGGGAAGGAGAGCCCCACCCTCTGGAGCCTCAAGGTCACTTGTCAAAATTATACACACTTTGTTCGTAGGACGTCCTGATTTTTCTCCTATGTCGCAAGTAATATGAACCTCTAACACCAGCACAATCCGCAACGTCCGACTCAAGGGAAAGAGGTGAAGGGGTTGCACGCTCTGCCCCCCCCCCCCCCCCTTGGAAAACAATCTCGGGAACACCTATGTAGGTAGACAAGACGTGCGTGGTAACAAAAGGCAAACACGTCGCTAGCCGTTTCACCTATAAGTAACGCAAAAAAAAAGATGTTTTTCGGCGCAATATTTCAAACGGAATATTTGCTACTATTCGCGTATGAAGCGAACCGTGCAGTGGTTTTTAGCAATACTACAGTAATACTCCGGTAAAACGTGTCGCTTACCAGGCACGGGTATCCGTCGTCTTCCTTTTCTCTGTAAGTAATGTGGGTCCTGCATCGGTATGTGCATCGTGTCTGTTGGGATATTACGAATCAACGAGTAAAGATATATAATAACGGGTACTTTCACATGCAGTCTTTATGGGAAGTGTCTGATGCCAGTCAACGAGCACAACACACTTTGTCTGAGCGGGTTGTTCTCATTTAACCTATACCACATGCGCTTCCGTAGAGGACAAGCTAGACTCATACTTGCTCACACCTTCTGAGTCGGAAGTTCGTAACAAAATACCCCACTTACGTACTGGCGAGATGCATATCAAAATACATATACGTTGAAGAGATACAAATAAGAATTGGTGTCACCTCTCTGATAACATCTTAAAGTGCACTGTTAAAACAGGTGGTGGTGGTGGCGTAAACCGGCTTGCCGTTGTTGGCCTCGCTGTTAAAACAGAACTTCACCAATAGTACGCTCCTAGCCAACTACACTCTTAAAAAGGAACTTCACCGCATAGCACGCTCCTAACCAACCATCATCTCGAATAATATCGTTATCTGCCTTGATTTGTTGAAAACGGGAGGCGTACGCCATTTTTGTGACAATTATGAACCGCATAAGTGTCACAGAAAAGGCGTACGCCTACCGCTTTGAACAAATCAGGGAACATAGCGATATCATTCGAGATAATGGTTGGCTAAGAGCGTGCTATGCGGTGAAGTTCATTTTTAAGAGTGTATCATACCGAATGATATCATTCTCATGATTTGTTCAAAACAGAGAGGAGGCGCCTATCTGGGACAAGATAATATGTCCCAGTTAAACGCCTCCTCCCATTTTCAACAAATCAATGCACAGAATGATATCATTCGGAATGATGGTTGGCTAGGAGCGTGCTGTGTGGTGAAGTTCTGTTCTAACAGTGTGTTGTCAGACCGATTCTCAAAGAGGGCGTTTTTTCCCAATCTGCCGAACCCCAACGCGCCGAATGTATTGAAGGCGGGGAGATAGACTTAATCCATTGACCTCTGAACGTGTTGTACCAAACGATATTTTTTTAAACTCTGAATAATCAAATTGCAAAACAACACACATAGTGTTAATGCAAGAACGGTAAGAAAACATGCGAGCAAGGATAAAATATGAAAAACCCTCAGACCAGGAAACGTAAAAATATCACACAGAAACAAGAGACAGCGTTGAGAAGTTTGATACGCAGACGACCCGCTTTGCTACTGTTGCTGTAGATAAACTTGTCGTCCCTGAGATCACGTTTGCGCGTGCTCTCGCTAGGGTTCCTAGTCGAATTTCATAGCCAGCTATTGCAGCGTGCCATGCGCGTGTGTCATCTTTCATCATCATTTATAGTTCGCCGGCTATAGTTCACCGAGTGATGATTCACAACTAACCATTGGATATTCCCTCATCTTGCAAGATGTCTCCTCTCGTCCCTTTCCAATTCAGGTAATTTTCCGGCACACGCAACTCGCCGAAAAGCTCTATCGTTTCCCAGCTTGCCGAAAGGGGTTGACCCTCATCCTCACATATATTCTGTTTAACTGCATTCCGCGAACTGGGATTCGGCAGATTCAGATGTAACTCATAAAGGGATCCCTATTTCAAGGGTCTCTCTTTATCGCTTCCATTGACCTGGACACTGTATCGCTTCTCGCTTGTCGTGCCCCTCAGTTCCGACGCGTAATCGCCATTTGCCATGTACATGTATAGGTATACAGTCTTACAGTTGTACGTACATGTATATATAATCTTCCGTCAACCCCGTGTGTCAACCAGGCGGATGAACACGAAATTGACAGCCGGATAGCTGATCTAAAGAGGGCATTGATGCACTGCTCTGCGCAAGAAATATGTAAACCGAAACCGACTAATTACTCGAAAAAAATCACTAAGTGTCGATGCGGTTTTTTGCTTGCAATATCTTTCGCTGAAGGTCCCAATGCGTAAAACAGAGGTTCCGTAAGCGTGCGAAGTAAAAGTTAAAAGTTCAGATGTTTATCTAATTAGTGAGCGAATGCAAATGAGCCGCTCACTACGCAATTCATGGTCGATGTCCCAAGGGTCTTTACCAAAAAGAAATTTCTTCGATAGCGTCACCTGTTCACGAATTATTCAGCCGCGGGATTTTCTCTGGACACCCTGTAGAAGGAAGGGCTAATCTCTCTGCTTGATCTTTGAGGATAGGAAGCGTGGGATAGGAAGCAAGTAATTTAGGAACTAGCTTTTCTTCAGTCTTACACCCCTCTCTCGTAGATGAATATAAGGCAGCGTTTCTTCAATAAACAGTGTTGGAAGTAGCGCGTGTGTTCGTCTATTTTGTCTGTCTCTGCCTTCCTGTTGTGCTTTAACTCTCAGTATAGAATGAACGTATAAATAGCGGGGTATAATGAATAAATTAATGGGAAGGAAAAGCCGTACCTGAGTCGATGGCCACAGCCGTGGACACTTCATCGTGGACCGTGCTTCAGCTGTAATATATTTCCCGCTAATCACGGAATGTTGTTAAGCTTACTTCTTCTGATTCACCCATTCAGAAGAATTATGCACTTACTCTGATATACAATCAGCAGAGCGACACACAGTAGAATAGCAGCCCTCATCTCACACCGATCCCAGGGGAACTATACTGTTCATTAGTGCGACCCTCACGGCCTGGTTATATCGTTTTTGTTCGTTTTTGATAGTTTATGTTAACCTAGAGAATTCATTGTATTCGATATTTTCCGAGAAAATCTGAAAGACCTGGAAACGAGTTGCTAAATGCGCCGTGAAAACACCAATCAATTTAAAACTTGGTAAAGAATCAAAACAACTGCACTTGTCTATGATAAGGTGTTTCATTTGGACTTTGATTGACCAGGGTTTCAATTGTGAAATACCAAATGTTTCCGTCAAATATATTGCACGTGGCGTTAACAGGCGTTCTGATTGCAAGAAATCGACATCGATCTTGTTGTGCACCTGCGAAACTGGCATGAGATGTAGTTATTAATTGTGGTTTCCGGGTAAGAGTATTTTGTCGCTAAGGGCATGTCGAAATCATAATGACGACCTCCAGGCTACCGAGTTCTTTTTATTTTACGACGGCGATTGATACGGTGCATAAAAATGTCACACGAGTGACGTCACAAAGCTTAGCGAGCCTCGTTTTAGAGGCTGCTTCTTATACACTAGTCAGACGGCAGACCTAAGCCCGTTAGCGGAACGGCGGTTACTTCACCTGGAGTCCAACCATCAGTTCGAACGACATCGTTCTCTGCCCTGATTTGTTGAAAACGGGAGGCGTACGCCTTTTTTGCGGCACTTACGAACGGCACAATTGTCGCAAAAAAGGTATACGCCTCCCATTTTCAACAAATCAGGGCAGAGAACGATGTCATTCGAAATTATGGTTGGACTCCAGGTGAAGTAACGGCCGTTCCGCTAACGGGCTTAGGTTTGCTGTCTGACTAGGGTACCCTACACTCTTCTGAAATGAACTTCATCGCTCCAAGCCAACCATCATCTCGAATGATATCGTTATCTGCCCTGATTTGTTGAAAACGGGAGGCGTACGCCTTTTTTGTGACAATTATGAACAGTATAAGTGTCAGCAAAGCTGATTGTCGGAAAAGAGAATCTCCCGAACTGAACTCTGAAATCGTTGATCAGAGGAGAAAGCAGCTGTCCAGACGCTCGAATCGCCGTGGCATCGCTATACATTCTCGTGTAAACATAAACAAGGCCGCATCACAACTTTCGGCGCCAAGAAGACTTCCGGTCCTTCCGCGACTACGGGCTCTCGGAACCAGCCACCACGCAGAATGATAGCTTTCACTTTCTTGATTTGTTGAAAATGGGACGCGCACGCCTCTTTGTGGCAATTTGAATTGCCATAAAAAGGCGTATACGGTCCTCTCCGTCCTCCAATCAGAAGCGATAACAGTATCAGCCGCCGCAGCGGTTGGCGCAGACCGTGTTTGCTGCGGAACCGGATGTCGTTTTGGCGACAAACCGGAAACGGTGCAGAAGGACATGCATTCTCAAGGCCGTGCTCTGATTGGTCGTGCAGCGAATGTCGTGTTCACCCTTTTCCAGAGAGGAATCCGGCATACTCTCAAGATCTGGCTCTGATCTTGTCACGTATTCCATCGAATGGAACTGACCCCCCATTTCACGTGGGATTTTGTGGGTTGTGGGGGGATCACGTGGGTTGCTGTGGAATTCTGACGCCGAATCGAGTTTCCTCAAGATCATGGTCGATCTCGTCGATTGCTCTCTGCTTTGCCATCCCCGGCACGGCCCGCCGACTAGCATGGTTGACGCCTCTGGTATAGCCCTCGGCGCGGTGTTGCAGCAGCGGATTGGCACAGCATGGCGCCCCATAGCCTTCTTCTCCAAAGCCCTCAAACCTACCGAGCAGCGCTACAGCACTTTTGGCCGAGAGTTGCTGGCCGCATACCTCGCGACCAGGCATTTCCGTTTTTTCCTGGAAGGTAGCGATTTCTCCATCCTAACCGACCACAAGCCCTTGACCTACGCTTTCTACTCTGCCAGCAGCCGGTATTCCCCAAGGGAGATTCGACAGCTTGCCTACCTTGCTGAAATGTGCACAGATATCAGGCACGTACCGGGGGAAGGAAACGCTCTAGCCGACGCCTTAAGTCGAATTGCTGCCCTTTCTGCCACCACGCAGCGCTTTTCGCACGAAGCCCTCGCTTCTGCCCAACTCCACGATGAAGAGCTGAAGCGCTTGCGCACAGCTAACACCACCTCCCTCAAGCTGCAAGACCTCCCCATTCCCGGCACTTCCGTTACCATCTGTTGCGCCACGTCGACTCCCCAACCTAGGCCTTTTGTCCCTGTCACGTGTCACCCGGCCGTCTCCTCTACTCTCCACGACTTGGCGCACCCTGGCATCCGGGCAACTCAGAAGCTTATCGCGGACCGCTTCGCGTGGCCTTCAATCAACCGAGACGTTCGCGCCTCGGGAATCTTCCTTTGCATCTTTGTGTAACTTACGAGGTACGTATACTTTTGGTAGCGCACGAAGTTTTCGCCGAACATATGTGTCATATTGGGAACTTCGACGTCCATCACGGCAGAGTCACGTGGAAGAATGAGCCGAACTCCCTTCAGCGCCGACTCCAGTTGCCCTCGGTCCTTCGCGGGGATCATTTCCAGGTTATCGCCATATTGATCGCGCTCTCAACGGCTTGCTCGTATAATTCTCGGAAATGATCGTCCACGGTCTCGTTGGTCAGGCTCTCCGCGTACAACACTTCCCATATGACTCTCGCACTCACGGTGACTCCCCAGCACTGCGGGACACTTTGGACAGGGTCACTGAACATGTGGGTTAGAACGCTTGATGCGAAGTGAACAGTGACAAGCAGCATGTAGGCGACGCTAGAGGGCTGGTTGTGTGGATCAGCCAGGAGGCGGAGTAAGTTGGAAATGTCTTCGAGGGGCAGTGGGATATTCATCGGTGCGGGATTTCCGTATAGGTTCATAACACCGATTCATTCGATAAGTTCCCGCCAAGCTCCATCTGACGCTTCTGAAAATACTTGGTGGGCAATATTGATGTCAACAGTAACGACGGACTTGCGCATATTGGCGAACCAGTGGTCTTGAAAGTGTCTCAGCTGGGAAACCATAAGAGAAAGTATTGAATTTCCTCTTGAAAAGGTTCAAGAATAAAGTGACGCACTCCTCGCATGTCCACATCGATTTGAGGTCCTTCTCACTGCTCATCGGAATCCCATACTCGTAGTGCATCAGAAACAGGAATCACGCAATCTCTCCGCCACTCATTAGCCGCTGTACATTGACATCCTCTACCATAGCGTCAGAAAACTGTGCGGTAAGTTCAGCTCTTGATTTAAGTGTCATGCAAGACCTGTAGAAAAGAATGAAGGCCTCACCAGCAGGTAGTGAATACACGCTTGCCATGCCTTCTTGAACTTTAGGAGCGATGTGCATGTAAATTCTGCGGCTGCACTCTAAATCAGGTAACGCATATGTAACGGTTAAGTACCGCTTGGCCAAGAGGTACATTTTTTAAAAAATGTACCTCTTAAAATTAAGAGGTATACATGCGCCCTCACATGCGGTACATGTAACGGATAGCGCTCAGCGATTTAGGCCTACCCGTCGGGGTGGTTCCCCTCCTCCACGATATATTAACAGCCCCAGGAAGCTACGCTGCACGATAAATATAACAAACAAATACCTTTATTCGAAAATTATATCCATTTCAGAATTGATGCTTGTCCATCGCGAGCGTGCATTGTCATGATGCACAAACGCCGAACACACGGGGCACAACGTATATGGATGAACGATGACCACTGCGTCTCTCCTTCACCACTGCAGCTGCTCTGTGGTCACGCTTCTTTATCTCTTCCACACCTTTGGATAGCTGTTCTTCCCCAACTTCCGTTTCTTCCGCAGAACGTAACACCAACCACAGTAGACGATTGACTCACCCATTTACGACATCGCTTGACGTAACCTAGGAGAAAATACAATGTAAAAAAAATCCAACAACCGAAATAGCTTGCCTGAAAAACATGCATACTTGCTTGTGTAATCCCGGTGTAAAATGCACTCTCGGCTCCTCTAATTCACGCATCAACGTTCGTGCATGAAGCACAAAGTTCGTTGTCTCCGTCCCTCAGTCGTTGTGTCCAGCCTGCCGGTGATCAGGACCACTGGGAATCAGAGCGAAGATGAACGAAAATGCGTCGTGAAGACGAATAATTACTTCAGAGGTATAATACGCACCTTAAATGACTTCAATCTTGAACGCGTCGAACGAATTTCTTCGAAGACCGAGCAGACTCGTCCTCGCTCCCCGACGTTTCAAAACAAACTGATTTGCAGCGGTTGCAAGAAACGAATTCTTCCCAAACATGCGATCCCTCACGGTCATGGGTTCTAGTTATTGCACTTCTTTGACAGAATGATAGTGCTCATCCATTACGGCACTGCTGCATAAGGGAATTTATAGACTGGTATTCGGAATCACACGAAATATTTTTGCAGCGCATGGATATCGTGAGAAGGCGTTCGTACTCATGCGCCGGAAACACGCGGTACACATGAGGTACAGCTGCTATAGATCGCGCTTAAAAGGTACCTAGCCGGTACGGATGGGTCTCGGAGCCCTTGTACCGTTTGAATTTCGCAGTGGTCGCGGACTGTACCTGCTGGTTGGGGACTGCACCTCATGTGTACCGCCTGGCCCAGGTGCGGGTCCTCTTTCATGCGGTACATATCGGATGTCGGATTTAGAGTGTGTATTTGGGATCCGTGGAACCAACCACTCTGCTGCAGACGTAATCGTGAAAGCTTCGGCACGAATTCAGTGATCGGTTGACGGTCCACGAGAGTTGTTCCGCAACGTCGGGGCAGCAGAAGGTATTGTTGGATCTACTCACGACTCTCAATGATGTTCGAGTCCAGTACCAAACGCCCACGCCTATTATGAGTCCGAGAAGAATGATTAAAAGTACCGGGAGAAGACGGTTGGATGTGGCTGTCTCGGTACCATCAGGCTGTCCTGTTGTTGATCTTCTTTTTGTGGTCTGTCCTCTCAGGCTGAGCTTGTCGTCGTGTAGAGAGGACATATCGGAAAACGAATAAGCAGAAGCAGAAACATGGCTCGTCGAAGGAATCTTCTTCTTCTTCGTCCCACGGAGAATGGCCATTAGCCACAAGGAATCTTCTTCTTCTTCTTCTTCTCCCCTATGGAACCACCATTAACCACAAGGGGGATTTGCCAGAGCTACGAAATGAGGATTCCCAGCAGCCGAATTGGGAGACTTATGAACACTCTTAAAAATGAACTTCACCGCATAGCACGCTCTTAGCCAACCATCATCTCGAATGATATCGTTATCTGCCCTGATTTGATGGAAACGGGATGCGTACGCCTTTTTTGTGACAACTTATGCTGGTCATAATTGTCACAGAAAAGGCGTACGCCTCTCGTTTTCGACAAATCAGGTCAGATAACGATATCATTCGAGATGATGGTTGGCTAAGAGCGTGCTATGAGGTGAAGTTCATTTTTAAGAGTGTAGGCTTGGGGAAGGCCAGCGTAAAGGCTACAGTGCAGTCGGAAGTGTTCGACTGTCTCATCCTAGCCAGAGTGGCGGCACGCAGGGGATGAACAGGGTCCGACTCAAAGGGTTTCCACACGTGGTTTCCATCAGTGTACCTCATTGATTTGTCGAATTTAGCTTAATTGAACTGAAAACATTCCCAAGGAAAGGTAACTTTTTTGCGATAATTAGAATGCCCATGGCCACAACACCCCATTTCAATCACAATTACAGCATCTTTCACGATCTTTCCACAAAAAGTTGACACCCGAAAACACGTAAAAACTACCCGAAGAACCGTCACTCATCAAGACGCGCTCGTTCAAGTTGCCCCGCCTAAAGTGTGGAGTGGGGGAAAGGACAACATAGGAAACAGCACAGAACATCCGATGTCAGGTGATTATCGGTAACTGATGGCTGCGAACAGATAAGCTTGCGAAGACAAAATGCGTGATCGGGCCGGACCCCGCCCTCCCTTTTTTTTATTTTTTTCTCATGCTGTTTCCATGCGCAGTGGGAGTGTCTTAGGGCATTGCGATAGCGCCGCCACTGATGAAATCCGAAAACGGGCTTCCAGAGATGGCAAGTTTTCGGGTGTCGAATTTTTGTGGAAAGATCGCGAAACAACAACAACAACTTTATTTTCGGCCTAGGAGAGTGGGGAGTTTCATCGCAACAGGCGATACTCTACCCCAGTGCTTGGTGGAATGGGGGGAATAAAATAACGAGCCCCTTTACAATAACGATCGAAGTCCGATGGTGTCCAGAAATGTCAGAAGAGCTTTGAGCGCAGAGCGTTGCTGGGCTGGATTGGGCCAGGGATCGCGAAAGATCCTGTAATTGTGACTGAAATGGGGTGTTGTGGCCACGGGCTTTCAAATTAGCGCAAAAAAAAGTTACTTTTCCTTGGGGATCTTTTGAGGTAAATTAAGCTAATGAGACAAATTAATGAGGTACACTGATGGAAACCACCTATTTGGGCGGCAAAAATCTTCTCAAGTATGACGCACACGGTTTCTAATTTTTATCTGAAGTACATTTTTTTTAATAATTAGGGGTCACTCTTAGGTGAAACACCGAGTATACAGGGTGTACCAGAGAACGTGTCATTGAATTTTAATTTTAAAAAACTACGCCGCATAGGATCATGCAGTCAACGGCATTTGTTCTTACTAGGTTTGTGCCACCTCCTGATGTGAATATTATGTAACCTATTGGTAGGTGAACTCGAAAATTTGCCAAGTAAAGGTCACTCTTTTACCCCACACTCTTAAAAATGAACTTCACCACATAGCACGCTCCTAGCCAACCATCATCCCAATTGACAACGTTCTCGCCCCTGATTTGTTGAAAATGGGAGGAGGAGCCTATTTTGTGCTCATTATGCACGGCACAAAATAGGCTCCTCCTCCCGTTTTCAACAAATCTAGGGCGAGAACGTTGTCAGTCGGGGTGATGGTGGGCTAGGAGCGTGCTATGTGGTGAAGTTCATTTTTAGGAGTGCACGAATGTGAAGAGCGTGCCGAATTTACTCAAATTATTGATAATTGACAGGAATATCGAGGAGCTGTCATATCGGAAAAAATAGCCGAAAATCATGCTCTGCGGAGCTCGCAGAGGATAGCGCGGGACGAATTTTTCAGCGAAATAATTGTCAGTCCGACGAAAGGAGGTTGGGAACCCAGCCCACTCCTGCATGGTAGAATGAGATAACGCAGACATAGCTTATCGCGTCCGGCTTCGGCTGGGTCCATACCTTCCCTCTCCCAATTTCAGGAACTCTCACTTTTTCTACCATGACTATTTGGGCTGGGTTTCCAACCTCCTTTCGTCGAACTGACAGCGATTGCGCTCAACGAGTTCTCGCGCGTTATACTCGAGTGCCCCGAGACGCATGATGTACGGCTATTTTTCCTGATAAGATAGATTCTGAATATCACAGTCAATTATCATGAATTTGAGTAAATTTGGCATGCTTTTCATGGTGGCGTGGTAAAAAATAGACATTTAGTCGGCTGATTTCCCAGTTCACTTCGCAAAACTTTACATAATAAAACTTACGTTACATGACATGCACATCAGGAGGTGGGAAAAACCTAGTAAGAACAAGTGCCGTTGACCGCATGATTCTAGGTTGCGTAGTTTTTTTTATTATCATTAGAATTCAATGGCACGTTTTCTGGGTCACCGTGCAAGTTGAGTAGTAGTAGGGGTGACGGAAGGCCGTAGTGGAGGTGGAGGAGGTAGAAGAATGGTACACTCTAAGAAAAAAGGGTAGAATTTCCTGCCTACAGTTGCAGCAGGATGGTACTTCTACCATTTCGTGCCAATCCACACGCGACTTCTCCCCCGCGGGTATAAGCGTCGGCGTCCCTTTCCCTTGCTCCTCTCTCTCACATTTGCTCTAAGAGAAAATGGTAGAATTTCCTATCTAAGCTGGTAGAACGACAGACTCTACTCTGCAACTTGTTTCTACTCTGCTGTAATACCCAAAAGGTAAAACTGGTTGGAGTAGAAGTGTGGTTGCAATGCAGCTCTACCGAAATGGGTAGAAAATCATACCTTTTTTTCTTAGAGTGTAGAGCTCGTGCTTTGTCGATTAGTGCGTTCGTTAAAGGAGCGTGGAAAGGGTATTCCAGCTGCATAAAAACCGCACGTATTTCGTGAAATGGTCCATGAAAAGCATACACGAAAAATATTTCGGCACAAAGGGTCCCGGTACAACGCAATTTGTGTAGTCAGCTCCTCGGCTGTAGGAGACAGTGTCAATCTTTTCATACACCTAACAAGGCCTAACCTAAGTCTCTTTCACCGAAGGTTTGAACGAGTCCTATACTTCGTACTTGATAAAAAAGTTAACCTATTCCCATATACTCTGAGTGCACCTCGACGGAGATTTCAAGGAAAATGCACACTTTACGCCACGTGTACGTTACAAACATCCTTTACGTCAAACCTGACAATATTAAGTTTATGCAGTTCATCAAGCCAAAGCACGGCAATATGCCAACGAATGCGGTTCAGCAAGAAGAAGAGGGTAGTAGTATAGAGGCGGTGAGATTCATAGACCATGAGATTCAGAACCCTGGACCCTGCCTTGGGTCCTTCGCGTATTTTTTCCTGCGAGAGGCGTGTGCGGAGGGTTGTCCGCGAGGATAAAACATGCATAGACATGCAAAGAGGAGGCCTACACAAAAAGTACAAGTTGAAATATATTTATCAAAGCCAATAGTGCTGGGAATTGTGCCAATTGTAATGCCAATTGTGATACCAATCAGGTGAAGGAGAAAAACCAAGCCAAAAAACCTGAAGCAGAAGAAACACAATACAATACATGTAACAAAGAATATACTTTGTTAAATATGTCAATATGTCAATATGTGTCATGAGGAGCAACAACAACAACAACTCGTGTGCCACATGGAACGCCATCGGTATCACCGCTCGTGAGCGGGTCTCGTTCATTGTTAGTTCATTCCATTAAACGTTGTCCATCGTTTACCATACCGGCCCCTTCTTATATTCTTGCACATTTGGTGCCGAAACCCGGGACGCCGGACTTCCGCAAGAATTACTGACGAAGGTTTACTGAACTGGACTGGAAGGTTTTGGACTGAACTGGACGTCATCAGAATGGACTATTTGGAAGAGCTGGAGAGGGTACGTGCTACTTGTCGTTCAAATGTTGCGAGCAACATCAATGATATAACGACTTTACTGACTGCAACCCCACTGGATACCTCCCAGCTGAGACGGAAGCTTGCGTTTTTGGAATTGAAAGCTGCAAGATTGACTAAATTGAATGAAGCTATCCAAGCTGTCGTAAATCAAGAATTGTTGGAGAGCGAATGTGAGTCTTGCGATCAATACCTTGAATACCACATCGCTATCATGGTACGAACCCGAGCGGCGCTAGATTCTTCAGTCAGTCATGAAGACTGCGACGTGGTGTATCGGCCACGTGTGATGGATCTTCCTAGGTTTGGGTCAAAACCGGCTGGCAGAGGACCATTCTTCCGAAATAGTTCTCGAGTGTATAGCTCGACTATTTTAAAGGACTTCGATACTGGAAGCAAGCTTGACCTTGGAAAAAAGATTCCCTCGGTGCTTAATAGCGTTTCTGCAGTGACCTCCATTCCGAAGGAACAACGAGAGCCCGAGAATAGAGCCCAGTACAGTCCAGAGGTCGTTGGCTCCAACATTGTTGTGACGCGAGCTAACTCTGACGGCAGCAGCCCTGAAGAGTCACGTTTTGCTGCGAAGCCTGGAGAGGTTCAAGAGGCAATGAGCAACGCTGTAGTCGAGAACAAGGCGTCATGTTCGCTGAAAAATGAAGATACGAAAAACATGGAGCTCGGTACGACGAAGTTCAACAGGACTTCAACCTCGACAGGACTGATGTCGTTGAAGAAAGTGGAGCAAATGTGAAAGACACGTTGACTCAACTCGCTGGAAATCTGTCCGAAGACGAAGGTGATCGGTTCATCACGGTGAACCTCTCCGAGTGATCTACGTTGGACGCGACAAGGCGTCATGGTAATGATACGCCGATGTTCTCGGTGTCCGAAGACTTCTCCGTCAGTGAGAGAAGTTCCAGAAATGTCCAGGCGGGCTTTCCCGAGAGTCTAAAGAGTGAAGCAGCCCCCCTTGTGTCTGAAGCGGGCACACTGGAAATTCAAAATGCCGAGAAACAGAGACTGGAGGGCATGAAGCCAGAGAGCTCAAGGAATCTCGTCCAAGACGAGCACAAAACTACGACGAGCTCAGGGATGCGTTATTCGCACACCTTATTTTCAGAAAAGCCGCCAAGAAGTGGTTCAGAGATATACCTGGACAGCCTGATTGCGTCACCCCGTGAGGACGACGTTCACAGAAGCAGTAATGTCCAGTACTGCGATGCGACTGCATCGACCAAGTTTCTCCTGGATGACCAAAACGTCTTCCTGAAAGATTGCAGTCCCATCAGAACGTTAGAGAGGGACGCTTGGGTCGACGGGTTCCTGAACCAAGTCAGAATTTCAGCAGGGGAAATCATTGCGACAGTACAGTCCCATTCGGAAAGCATTCCTCCAGAACAGGACGCACGGATGTCGGCGAATGGCGAGATGATTCTCAACAATTTATCCGAAGACACCTCTACTTTAAAGGAGCAGCTGTATGGTCTCTTCGTAGACTACTGCAGCAAGGTGATACCGGAACCGTCCGATCCTGACTATCCTGGGAACACACGAGGGATCTTCATCGACGGAGTCCTGCGCGCCTGTTTTCAAATGCGTTGACGCCTCTCCCGTCAAGTCCGGAGGACAAAGCACAGATACTCTGAAGAAAACGGGTGGTGCGGGCGGGAGCGTGAAGCGGAAGAAGAGCGATGGTTCCGAAGCCTCCGATAGGTTGTCGCCAGTTTGTTTGTAGCGGGGAGTGTTAAATATGTCACTCGTGTGCCACATGGAACGCCATCGGTATCACCGCTCGTGAGCGGGTCTCGTTCATTGTTAGTTCATTCCATTAAACGTTGTCCATCGTTTACCATACCGGCCCCTTCTTATATTCTTGCACATACTTATTACAGGTACGATACAATAGCATTGAATAGGTATCACATATCAAACACAATATTTTTTATTAACTGTAATCATACACACAAGTTTTCAATGAATCAGAATTAAAATGCAGTAGCATATTTAATCAAAGAAGATATTCTTAATCAATACGATTACAATCAAAATTACAAGTTTTATTAGAAAAAGTCTGAGACGTGAGAACCTGATAGATGTAAGTAATTTCGAAGACAATATGGAAGCTAAGTTTAATATTCTAATATGACACAAATTTAATTAATCACTTTCTTATGCAGTGAACAGCGCAGACATAAGGAAATAATTCGAATCAACACGATCAACACATAGCATTAATATAGAACCTAACCACACATATCCTCCAACATGTAGGGAAATAATAGCTACACAATACCATATCAAAACGAGAAACGGTCACCACATTTAATCAAAGAAGATATTCTTAATCAATATGATTACAAACAAAATTACAAGTCGTATTATAAAAAGTCTAATATTCCTATACGTGAGAACCATCACTGCAATGGCGGGAAGTTCTGATAGTTGTATGTAATTAACTGTGAACAGCAGAGACCATGGGACACGAACGACACGAACGCAAGAGAAAATAAAATCAATA
Source organism: Ornithodoros turicata (assembly GCF_037126465.1). Classification (NCBI taxonomy): domain Eukaryota; kingdom Metazoa; phylum Arthropoda; class Arachnida; order Ixodida; family Argasidae; genus Ornithodoros; species Ornithodoros turicata. The sequence goes on from NC_088207.1 coordinate 13,722,670, forward strand.
CCACTACAAAGAAGTTATTCTTCATCAAAACAACAGAGGAGAATAATCTATCATTTTAACAATCATAAAATCATCCTCGTGACATAATCTAATCGAACACTATAAAATTTTCATTCTAAGAGACACTACAAACCTTACTTTTTTTTACGAATCCAACACAGAAAATAGATATGTTAAAAATGAACTTCACCACATTGCACGCTCCTGGCCAACAACCAGATCTGATGATATCTGCCCTGATTTGTTGAAGACGGGTGCCGATAGATGTATGGAAGACCACGGAAGACGAAGGACAAGAACGACACGAACACAAGAGGAAATAAAATCTATACCACTACAAAGAAGATATTCTTAATCAATATGATTACAATCAAATTACAAGTTGTATTATAAAAAGTAATAGTCCTATACGTGAGAACCATCATTGCAATAGCGTGAATATCTGTCATAACATTTCGAGCGCAATAGGGAATCTAAGTTTCATATTCCAACATTACACAACTTTTAATTAATCAATTTCCTATTAAGTGAACAGCATAGACGTAAGGAAATAACGAGAAACAACACAATCAACAGCTACAATTAATAGAGAGCCAAACCTGCGCTTCATCCAACACATAGAGAAATAATAGCTAATCAATCTATCAAAAGGAGAAATATTACAAATTTAACACTATAGCACAGACTTCACGCTGAAGAACAGAGGAACACTCTAAGCGGCGACACGTAAACAACAACAGAGGAAAATAATCTATCATTGAACCATCATAAAATCGAACAATATACAATTTCATTCTAACAAACACTACTAACCTTGATGGAGGTATCCAAGACATAGAAAATATGCACTGTTTTCATTTCGGTTTTCACTGTTTTCCTCAAAGCCGGAAGACTTTATGTCTCTATCTATATGACCAAAACGAAGCAACTTCCATGCTTTATCACTCAAAAGGTTCGGGGCTATATTCCTTCGTCCAGCAAACAGGGCGCTCCAGAGGTCAGATAAGATAGTTCAAAGGCGATATATTTTATTGTGCAGCGCAAATAGATGCCGATATTATTCGCGGGGATCACTATCTTTTCGTATCCTTTCCTTGAAACGGAAATCTTTCATCAAAGTGGTTGACAAGTCGACTAAGTTTGTACAGATGCGATATTGTTATTGAACATGTAGAGAAATTCCAAATTATTAAATGGTAGCAACAATACTCAATCAAAAACGAGAAACAAATTTAATTACATCAATTTTTGTAATATCTTGCAACAGAAAGTTCTATATAGATGAACCACACAGAAATATCAAATGTGAAATGCAACTCAGAGGTATGAGGCATTCCCATCTTAGAGATTATTTTTACTTATGTCAATCGAGTGAACAATTGAAACAAATACAAGACAATAATTATTTCAGGCAGTAACATCACAACTCATAGAATATCAGTGGAGTGAATACTTGAAACAAAGTCAAAACAATAATTCTCACGACAGGTGGATATTAGAGCATTCTAAACCAGATAATAAAATTTTAATCAATAAAATGAGCATAGATATAATTTTAATTAAGTGTAGACGTGCACTTGAAACCAGAAGAGACAATTGCTCTACATTGAAAAGATGGACAGATTTTGTACTCGCTACTATATGTCATGGGAAAATGTGATAAAAAACTGCTTCGAAAAGGAAGAGCCGCGAAACGATTCCATTATCGCTGCATTTCAATACGTCCTAGACATGGTCGTATTCGGAGATATGGTACAAACTACAGAACTGAAGGTGCAAGAATTTATATGCCGAATCTACAATGCTTATAAAAATATCTGCACATCAACGTCGGAAGGGCTTTTTCGGGTCGGAAGTTTTTGAGGTTTGCTAATGAAGAATTGAAATACACTAGACCAGATGTAATACTTAATAATTGTACTCATTGCAATAGGCATTGCGTTCATCAAGAAAGCACTCAGATGAAATTATCATATACAAGCGGTCTATATCGCACGATTCATTACGGATTTGTTGAAATTACACATATCTGAGATGGAAAGTACATAAAATCTTATCACATGATATGTTCCATTTCCACGGCAACGCAATTATTTTCTTCTACCAGTCCCTACAACGATGTCCAATGAGCAGAAGTTCAATATTGTTGTACAAGGTCTGATGTATCATCACTTATTGGAACTCAACGAACATATCAACTGCGGTGGACCACCGGAAGATTTTCATCTAATACTGTCTTGTATGCCTTTCAAGAACATTCATACAAAGAAAGGAAACATCAATAAGAGCTTGTGCAAGTTACTGAAGCGATACAAATGCAGCGACAACGTATCGATTGCATTAATCAACGCTGGATTCAAGCGACCATTAATAAGACATCATTATGTAATACATTTCGAATTCATCAATCAAGACAACAAACGAAAACTTCAAAGATTGGAATAGGACAATTGTAATTTATCGGAATAAACAAGCATATAACTGAAACAATAAATGTAATCTTTGTCATCATTATAATGAATTTACGCATCACAATGAAAAACACGTTGCATTTAGCATGGCTAGACTAAGAACAGTGATCGCTAAGGAAACGAATATTCCACACTGTGTCTAAGAATTCTCATATGGAATCAGAGCTGACCATCAAATAGGTTTTACCCGACTACACTCTGTACAAGTTCAATATCCGAAGGTTAGAATTGCCGGAGAAGGAGCGGTCATTGAAATTTAGAGGCATGATACATCAGCCTATGATTACAAAAAAGGATCACTAATGTTTTGTGAAAACTTATCATATTTCATGAATAAAATTCCACAGTGCATGTATATTTCTCAAACAGTTGCACTAACCCAGACGTAATAAAAGAAGAAGAAAAGACGTATTTGACAAGCAACCCGATTGGAGTGCGGAATAAATATTTTCGTCAACACAGTTGTCCGTTTGTATGACTGGATAGGAAAAATGAGCCGTCCAAGATAGGGCAAAACGGGAAATAAGGCAAGATAACTGATTGCGGCGGGATAAGTCAAAGCGTTCGCGACACAGTGTCATAATCTTTTACAATTGCATTCGGGTTCAGTGCCTGCGAGATAATACGAAGCCTTCGCGAAAAGCGAATCTATTATCAAATGCCGCGATGCAAATGGATGATTTTACAAGCATGATGTGCAGGCGAAGTCTACATTTCTAATCACGTAATCTTTCGTATAACACGGCACACAAACGTATATGAAATAATTTCCAAGTGGCACTCAGATTTTGGGAGAAGCGGATCACACAACCGCCATCAGAAATGCTTAACCAATATACAATGAAGATGAGAGTTATACATAAACAAAATGGAAGATATGTTATATTAATTATAATAAGCAGATCAGCGCAGGTCACACATAAACGTAGATCCAATTCACAAAATATACTCGAGATTTCCCGTAGCCGTACAGAAAAACCATCGCATTATTTTAGTGTCATAGCATCCGGGCACTTCAAATGGAAAGGCCATACTTTAATTTTATAAGTTTTTAGCTCATAACGTTGTAAAACGCAAACTCCGCACTAAAGATTACTTTCTTCTTGAAATTTTCAAAGTCAAAACTGCACGCTATTTCTGAGTTCAATTTTTTGAATTTGAATTCAATTTGAGTTCAATTAAGCTAATTCGACTAATTAACGAGGTACACTGATGGAAACCACCTGTGGAAACCCTTTGAGCCGGACCCTGTTCATCCTCTGCGTGCCGCCACTTTGGCTAGGATGAGACAGTCGAACACTTCCGACTGCACTGTAGCCTTTACGCTTGCCTTCACCAAGCCTACATAGTCTCCCAATTCGGCTGCTGGGAATCCTCATTTCGTAGCTCTGACCAATCTCTGGTTAATGGTGGTTCCATACGGGAGAAGAAGAAGAAGAAGAAGATTCCTTCGACGAGCCATGTTCCTGCTTCTGCTTATTCGTCTTCCAAAATGTCATCTCTACACGACGACAAGCTCAGCCTGAGAGGACAGACAACAACAACAAGAAGATCAACAACAGGACAGCCTGATGGTACCGAGACTACAGCCACATCCAAACGTCTTCTCCCGGTACTTTTAATCATTCTTCTCGGACTCATAATAGGCGTGGGCGTTTGGTACTGGACTCGAACATCATTGAGAGTCGTGAGTCGGTCCAACAATACCTTCTGCTGCCCCGACGTGGCGGAACAACTCTCGCGGACCGTCAACCGATCACTGAATCCGTGCCGAAGCTTTCACGATTACGTCTGCAGCAGAGTGGTTGGTTCCACCGATCCCAAATATAGCCGCAGAATATACATGCACTTCGCTCCTAAAGTTCAACAAGGGATGGCAAGCGTGTATTCACTACCTGCTGGTGAGGCCTTAGTTCGTTTCTACAGGTCTTGCTTGACACTTAAATCAAGAGCTGAACTTACCGCACAGTTTGCTGACGCTATCGTAGAGGATGTCAATGTACAGCGGCTAATGAGTGGCGGAGAGATTGCGAGATTCCTGTTTCTGATGCACTACAAGTATGGGATTTCATCTCTCATCCGTTTTGAATTCGATAAAGAGAGGATCTTGATGAGCAGTGAGGGGGACCTCAAATCATTATGGGAATGTGAAGAGTGCGTCACTACGTATTTGATCCTTTTCAACAACAAATTCAAGACCAATCTGACCGTCTCCCAGCTGAGACACTTTCAAGACCACTGGTTCGCCAATATGCGCAAGTCCGTCGTTATTGGTGACATCAATATTGTCCGCCAAGCATTTTCCGAAGCGTCAGATGGAGCTTGGCGGGAATTTATCGAAGGAATCGGTGTTATGGACCTGTACGGAAATCCCACACCGATGAATATCACATTGCCTCTCGAAGACATTTCCAACCTACTCCGCCTCCTGGCCGATCCACACAACCAGCCCGCCAGCGTCGCCTACATGCTGCTTGTCACTGTTCACTTCGCATCAAGCGTTCTAACCCACATGTTCAGTGACCCTGTCCAAAGTGTCCCGCAGTGCTGGGAAGTCACCGTGAGCGCGAGAGTCATGTGGGAAGTGTTGTACGCGGAGAGCCTGACCAACGAGACCGTGGACGATCATTTCCGAGAATTATACGAGCAAGCCATTGAGAGCGCGATCCATATGGCGATAACCTCGGAAATGATTCCCGCGAAGGACCGAGGGCAACTGGAGTCGGCGCTGAAGGGAGTTCGGCTCATTCTTCCACGTGACTCTGCCATGATGGACGTCCAAGTTCCCAATATGACACATCTGTTCGGCGAAAACTACGTGCGCTACCGAAAGTATAAGTACCTCGTGAGCTACACAAAGATGCAAAGGAAGATTCCCGAGGTCACGACTACACTCTCGTTAACTCCACACGTGGGGTTGGACTTCATTGTAGTTCCCACCGGCTATTATAGAAGCAGTCTCTTCAACCATCCGCGCAGCTTCTTTCTCGATATGGCCGTCTTTGGTCTTCGCGTCATGACGGTGCTCTGGGCCAACATGTTCAATTTCGACAAACTCTACTTCAGCTCCGAGAGTGCAGCAAGTGTACGCCGTTTCGAGCACTGTATCGAACAAAAGTATCAGGGGGAGACCGCTACTATTCAGGGTGCCGTGCTGGCTTTCCGGTCGGTGCTCCGTCTAGTGAAGAACAAGAAGTGGAACGTCGACGTGCTCGCGTGGGGCCTTTGGAGGTTGTCGGAGGGAGAGTTGTTTTATATTCGCTACGGAGATTCATATTGCACAGTACGTTACGCAGCACACATTTCAGTTCTTTTAAATGCAGTTTTGAGAGAGACCCGGGACTTCGCTTCAGCCTTCTACTGTTCTTCAGGGACGCCAATGTTTTCAAACGAAACATGTTTAAAATGATCGGAAGAAATTGGGGATGCAGTCTGCACGACCTTTACATGTTCTTCCGCTGGACTTCCGTCGAGAGATTCCATTGTGCTGAACATGTTTCGTACATATATATATATAAATAAAAAAATTGGTAAGATGTACATTAATACCTTTAAAGCGACGGTCGCATCTGCTCCATTCGATTTTGACACTACACTCTTAAAAGTAAACTTCACCACATAGCACGCTGAATGCAAACCATTGTACACTCTAAAAACATAACTTCGCTGCAGAGTACACTCTAAAAACTGAACTTCACCGCATAGCACGCTGTGCGCCAACCATTGCCGCGAGTGATAGCGTTATCACTTCTGATTCGAGGAGAGAGGGAGGCGTACGCCTTTTTGTGTCAATTTGGATATATGATAATTGACACAAAAAGGCGTACGCCTCCCTCTCACCTCGAATCAGAAACGATAACCCTATCATTCGTGGCAATGGTTGGCGCACAGCGTGCTATGCGGTGAAGTTCAGTTTTTAGAGTGTACGCTGTGCGCCAACCATTGCCACGAATGATAGGGTTATCGCTCCTGATTCGAAGACAGATGGGGGCGTACGCCTTTTTGTTGCGCTTTGGATATACGAAAATTGCCACAAAAAGGCGTACGCCCCCCTCTGTCTACCACCAGCGATAACACAATCATTCGTGGCAATGGTTGGCGCGTAGCGTGCTACGCGGTGAAGCTCTGTTTTTAGAGTGTACAGAGTGATGCCCCTATCACTCTTGATTTGTGGAAAGGTCGGGGAGTACGCCTTTTTGTGACAATCAACATTTCTGCATAAGTGTGTCAAAAAGGCGTACGCCTCCCGTTTTCAGTAAATTACGGGGGAGAGCTATGTCATTCGGGATGATAGTTGGCTAGGAGCGAGCTACGTGGTAAAGTTCATTTTTAAGAGTGTCTGGTGTCACTTCATTCCTCGTTGACCACTGACTGCGGCACTGAAAATCCCACGTGAAATAGGGGGTCATAATACATGACAAGAGCAGACGCCAGATCTTGAGAGTATGCCGGAATTTCTTCTCTGGAAAAGGGTGAAAACGACATTCGCTGCACGACCAATCAGAGCACGGCCTTGAGAATACATGCCCTTCTGCACTGTTTCCGATTTGTTGCCAAAACGACCTCCGGTTCCGCAGCAAACACGGTCTCCGCCAACCGCTATGGCGACTGATACTGTTATCGCTTCTGATTTGAGGACAGAGAGGACCGTTTACGCCTTTTTATGGCAATTCAAATTTCCACAAAGAGGCGTACGCGTCCCATTTTCAACGAATCAGGCAAGTGAAAGCTATCATTCTGCATGGTGGCTGGCTCCGAGAGTCCTTATAGTCGCGGAAGGACCGGAAGTCTTCGCGGCACCGAAAGTTGTGATGCGGCCTTGTTTATGTTTACACGAGAATGGCATGTATAGCGATGCCACGGCGATTGGAGAGTCCGGACAGCTGCTTTCTCCTTTAAGCGACGACTTCGGAGCTCGGGAGATTCTCTTTTCCGGCAATCAGCTTACCACACATGACTATTTCAGCGCCCTCTCTCGCTTCTCCGCTCTGTCGGCGGGTCTGCCCTTCCTTCCACGAGGATTTGATGCAGCAGAGATTAGAGTAGCATTTTTATCTCCGGGGCATGTTGGAATTTCGTAGGGCGATGTGACACCCGTTTATGCATCAAGAAATGCAGAACGCTATACTGCTGTGTCATTCTGTTCTTTCTGCAGAACAGAGTGGAGACCCTAACGACTCGAGATCTTTGAGTATCAGGACCCTTATGGCGAATTCGGGTGGTCATTTCGTAGCAACTTTTTTTGCCAGATCTCGAGCAGTCATGTTCGCTTGGTCAAAATGAAGCAATCTCGCATGTTCGCGTGGCTCTTTCCGAGCGCTCGAAATTTGCCAGCTAGCACTTTTTTTTGCCCGGTCTCAAAACGATCGAGCAGTAGATTGCTCAACTGTATCGAGTGTCGTCACATCCGCACTGCAACGGTGGCGAGTGCCCTCATTGGACCGCATGTTGAAATCACGTAGTTTAGCAGACGACAGAACTCGAAGACGGACGACCGCGACGCCCCTAGCGTGGTCCAAGTACCTAAAACCGCTAGATTCCTAGCAATCATGTTCGGGTGGCTACGGTCACGTGATCCAGCTCGGTCGCCGACCTAGCAATTTCCGAGCGCTCGGCCGTGTTGCTACGAAAGGACCACCCGAATTCGCCATTATTATGAACAACCCGTACAACGTCTCAAAAGATAACTATCCAACAACGGGAATGTCCGACACGCACCCAGCGGTCTCGCTCCCCTAAACGTCATCTTCCTCGTCTCTACGACAACCAACCTACATCTTCCTTTCTTATTTAGAAACAAAATTCGGATCCGTCGGTAATGGAGAGATTTCTTTTTTGATCGTTCACCCCTGCGATGTGCGATGCTGTTCCTTGTGTAGTGTGTTCCCTCGTCATCCCCAGCGGTGTATTTCGAAACCCTGACCGATGCGGGATCGCGGCGGCTACAGAAAGTCTGGTGCTGTACGGACGCAAAGTCGCAAACGTCATAGCATCGCATCGGTGATAGGTAGAATGGCGAAGGGAGTTCTTAAATTATTTGCTATCCCTTTGGATTACAAGCAACGGTGGATCAAGTTTGTCTGTTGTGATCCAGTAGATGCGATTGAACATTACGAAATCAGCGTAACCCGGGTGGGCATTATCTCGAGCATATGCAGCCAAGAAATAATGAAGGTGGCGAACACGTATAGCAACTAACGATGAAAGATGAAAGTCACTGTAAAGGTTAGCCAACTGTAGGACTTGAACCCACACCTTCTGGATTACCGGCCCAAGGCTCTACCAATTGAGCTAAGCTAACACACCTCCCCGGCGACTTCCAAGGGTGCGTCATCTGAAGGGACAATCCAGCCACTCTCTCTCACTCAGCCCCCTTTCACTCTTACATTTTTCTCACTCATGCACACAATCCTACGTCGGGATCGACGCAAGCGGCAACTGTTGAACATCATCTTTTATCGTTAATTTCTTAGGCAAATTGAGGCTTTGAATGGGTTTGTCTTTTCTGCTTTGTTCCAGCCTCAGGACATCAGTTTTCTCATGCACGTATAGCAACGACTGCTCATTAAAGCGTACGTTTGGAAATCGCCGTATAAGCAACAATATTCCTAATCGCGCTGATCATAATGTCGTTGCCGCTAATTGCATTGCAATAGACGGTGATGTGTATCGAATAAGCAGGCCGCTCATCTTGGTCACGCGGCTGTCATTGGAGATTCATCCTGTATTTCGTACGCGTCCTGTAAGCAGAATGAGCAGAATAGACTCGTGGTAACGTGCACAACGCGTGTATTGATGCCTCAGTACAGTATAGTAAGGGTTCTTAGATTTCGGGTTAAACCCAATTTTTCCTACGACATTTGCACTCCGAAGCAATTTTGCGAACAAAGTTGCAGTCGAGTCGATCAATGCAGTCTGGACTATATAGTAGTGGATGACAACTACGTTGCGCGCATCCTATGCATGTGCCAATAAATCCCCCCCCCCCCAAGGATCGGTAGAGAAGTACGAAAGGAGTTGCATCAGGACAGGAACCGCCGATATTTCGAACATAGACTGTTCTTGTTTCGGGCACCGTCCTCATCATTGGCATAGTATTTAAAGGGTTAAGTGTGACGTGTTAAAGATTCATGCAAATTGTGGGTCAACAGCCCGGAGGGTCCTGTACGTACGCTTTCTTCCTTCCGGGCTGTTGACTTTTACACGTCACACCTAACCCTTTAAATACTATGCCGATGATGAGGACGGTCACACACAAAAGAGGAACAGTCTCTCCTCGAAATATCGGCGGCTCTTCGCCTGATGCAACTCTCTTCGTACTATGCATGTGAAAAGCTGCCACATTTCGTGGAAGATCTTGCGAGGGACGTGTACGGTTACTTTCAGTCTAGGCCCAAGAGACGGCCTTCTTGGCCCCGTACAGCGAGTTAGTCTAGTCAGTGGAGTGTCACAAAAGCGGTGCTCCTCCGCTTTCTGTTTGATACGGGCCTCTTGGGCTCCCTGTGAGCCGAATTTCGTCTTTTATTTCTTTGTATTTATTTATTTGTCTTTCTGTTATTTCTTTTTTTTCTCCCTTATGTTTTTTGTCTGTTTAGGGAATAGAAAAGCCGGCGTGCTGCATGGCTGACCGTTCCCCCTTCTTTTTTTTTACCTTTTCCTTTTTTCTGCCAATAAATCCCTCCCCCCCCCCCAAGAGACGGGGCTTACTGAAAGGTACACTCTAAAAACATAACTTCACCGCATAGCACGCTGCATGGTTGGACTCCAGGTGAAGTAACTGCCGTTCCGCTGACGGGCTTAGGTCTGTCGTCTGACTAAGGTATAAGTAGCAGTCTAAAACGAGGTTCACGCTCAAACGAGGCTCGCTAAGTTTTGTGACGTGACTCGTGTGACATTTTTATGAACCTAATCAATCGTCGTCGTGAAATAAAAAGCACTCGGTAGCCTGGAAGTCGTCATTATGCTTTCGACACGCCCTTAGAGACGAAATACTGTTACCCGGAAACCACAATTACATCTCATGTCAGTTTCTCATGTGCACAACAAGATCGATGTCGATTTCTGGCAATTAGAATGTTCGTTAGGGTCACGTGCATTGATTTCAGATGTGGCACACAACCTTTCGTCCTTGCTTATTTTTGCAATATGCAAGAGCCACCCTCATATCCCAGGCATCCCAAATTGCTGCAGAAACGAGATTGGTCAACAAAACCTAGAGATAGGATTTATTACAGCGAAGTAACAGCTGGTGTTCAAAGTTTTCATCCGCTAGCTTTGAACGCTTCAGCGACAGCACATCCTTGGCCAAGCTGAACACTCGTTCAGCTGAAGCGGATGACGGGATTCCCGTATTATATTGCACAAACAGCGTCTTGATCGTACGGAACTCGTCTAGCGAATCTAAGCTGCGATCCTCTTCTAGCCTCCACCGCTCCAGCTTATCAGCGGGACTCACACGTCTTCTCTTCACTTTAAAAAAGCATCACCAGAAGAGGCCACGTCGCATTCTAGAGTGTGATCCAGCTCTGATGAGTGAGTGAGTGAGCGCGAAGAGGAAGTGGCACGTAGCCCAAAGGCGATTGGCCACGGGCCATTATGGGACGGATCAGATGGAGAAGCCTAGGCGACTAGAAGCGATGTGTGGCCGAGATGAACGAAATCACAGCGTAAAGAATGGCAGGGGGCGCAGTGTTGACGGAACAGCGGCCAAACGAAAGGATGGCGGGAAGGGAGAGATAGAGTAAGCGCGAAAAACAGCAAAAAGAAATTGCTGGCGAATCGAGGCATAGCGCGGACACGAGAGGAAAAAGTGCTCGGCAGTATCGTCATACAAGCAGATGACGCAGGATGGACTTGGCGCCAGGCAGGTGGAGCTCTGATGATGGCGGTGCAAGCCTCTCGTACTCATGCAATGGCTAGCCCGCCATACTCATGCCGCACGCGCTGCCATCCAGCCATTTCTTCGTTCTCGTCCTCAATCCAGGACAACCGGAACCACGGGGGGGGGGGGGGATATGTTTAATAATAACAAAGAACCACGGGTGGGTAGCCGTGGCGATCACGTACTCAGGCTCTACGAATTGCTTTGCGAAGGTACAAAATTAAACGGATTGTATGAATACGGTATATATGAGATTGGAAAACTTAGGTGAGTAATCATTATATATACCTTCTGGCGAAGGCGCTCTTAACCACATCTGCTAAAGTAGTACAGAACCTCATGCGCGGCAATTCGTGCAACGCACGGCGTAGACACCACAGCGTGGGAAGGAGCACCCCAATGTATATGTAATGCTCCCCTTGCACAATACCCAACACCTTTGCTAGTGGCTGCATCACCTGGTTTAAAAAATCTGTCATTAACTTGGCACGCAGAAACAACTGCCGCATGTGAATCATGCCTGCGCAACCACACTGTGTCAGTAAAAATAAGGGAACAAAGGAATAAGGGAAGGGATTGCAAAACAATACTTACAGTTGTGTACTCGAGAATGAATGTGATGTCTTCTTCCTGAAACCTCTGCACGTTTAGCGCGTCGCACATACTGTCTAGGCTTCCGCGGGGTGACTCCCGTAGCTGATGCAGAGCATTGTAAAATGAATTCCACCCTGTCAAGCAGGGTTGAACCAACTGACGCCCCATATGTGCCGACCTATCACTTCGGATGGTACTGTGGAGTATTGCTGCTTACTCCAAATGATCTTGTATTTCGCTACAGCACTCTGTGATGCCCGTCTGTACATGGGATCACTGAGCGCTGCATTGCTGTCAATAGTGGGTACGAGGTTTAAGGTGTGCGCAGTGCACGGCATCATGCTTCGTAAGGAATGGCACCATGTAGGCGTATTCTTCCGAAGGGCAAGGCTTGCGGCTGAGGACGCTGTGCATGTCTTCACCGACTACGTCGTCGTCGTCACCCCCAATCCCTTCATCATGTCCGCCGAATACCCTATACGAAACCTAAGGGGTCTTAGACAAACGATCTTACACAGAAGTCTTAGCAGCCTCAAGTCAAGATGACATGTAGTAACATAATCTACAACGTACCTGAAGGCCTTTGCAAAGTACATTGTCGGGGACGGTTCTTCTTACTTTGTTGAGTATTTGGTACTCTGCGAAGATATCATGCAACGCGGTGGCTAGGACGCTGAAAGTGTGGTGTCCTGTTATCCGCCTGCACTGCACTTTCTCTCTCTTGTTTCGCGTCCAGCCAGTGCATCGTCACAGCTAAGAAGCTCCTAGAGCGAAAATAACAGTTAATTGGTATAGCTGTAGAGCTAGCTCCTAGCTCGTAGCTTAGCTCCTCTTTGCAACATAAGCACGACCCGCTCTGCGAAGTCCGTGACGGAACAATCTACTTGCGAAACGATGTCCAACAATCGGCGGTGCTGCAAACTACACCCACTTGCTGCAATTTGTCCCGTAAATTCTGCCGCATGCTGAGGAATGCTGCAGAAATACGCTCGGCTAGAGTATTCCTGGGCATTACACGAGCACCAAGTTGCAAGGTGCGCCGGATAAACTCTTCATTCTCGACGAGGGAAAAGGGCTGGGAAGTTCCAATCACGAAGGCTGTAAATGCGGACTACACACGAGCCCTGGAAGGTTGCCGTGGGACTGGGACCTGCAAGCTCTCAGCTCTAGTCGCCTGCTTCGCTAAATTCCATTGGCCCTGCGCTTTATTCGCTGTGTACTGCTTTATCGCTGTTGGGTGAACTGCCTACACACCATAGGCAAATAAGGATTTTTACAATGCGATATAAATTCTCTCTTGCAACCAAGTTTAATTGCAAAAAGAATGCTGTCATGACAAACGGGTTGCAGAACAGAGGCACATAATGAACTTCAAATACACCCTTACCTGAAGATGCTTTTTCAGGTTGAAAGATGCTCTGACACTAGTCGAATATGTCTTCTTTGACGGGCACATAATTTGCACCGAACTGTAAAGTTTTTGCTATTGCAACTCATTGGCTCGAAATATGCACCCAGTTCTGGCCACGGAAGAGCTAATTCTCCTTTCGCCGGCTCCATGACGTCCTTTCGCTACAACCAGCTCCGCACTTATGACGTCAATTCCAGTATCAAATCAGTATATGACAAAAACATCCAATAACTAGTGGACTTGTCACATGTTATACGCATAGAGGCTATGTTTCTGTTCGCTTCATTCTGCTTTGACCCAAAACCATGCAGGAGAAAGAATGTGAATATCACCATGTAGACACTGATGGCGCACCACTGACAGTTGACCGAGAAAATTCCAGAGGCTTGACCCTTCTCCGTCTTTGTTGCCTCTTGCTTATCGTTGAAGGCGGTCTGGAAAAACCTGATCCCGGCTTTCACGCAGCAGTGAACATTCAACGAAAGTAATGAGTAATGCCACCCTACATTACTCGGTCAAAATGTAATGCATTACCATTACTCATTACTCGTTGGTAAAATGCAATTCATTACCATTGCACATTACTTAAAACTAATGCATTACAAAGGAATGCATTACTCCCCACCCACACGCTATCAGACTCCTCCGAAGATGAGGCTGCCATGGTACGCTTGCGAAGCTGGTTGACGTGTACCCGTTGGAACAGGCCATCGCAGCGTTTCGTCTCGTCGATGCAGTTTTCCTGAAGCCTCGTAACTGTCGCTGTGATCCATTTCTCAGGGCCTCGGTAGTACCGTACGAAGACCGTGTCTCCCACTTCGAATGCTTTTCTCCGTCGTACGTTGCCTGTTCCAGGTTCGTGCTTCCTGCCGATTGGCTGCGTCTGGTCAAGGACTGTCTTAAGTCTCCGGTTTAGAAGCATCTCAGCTGGTGATTTGCCGGTCGTGGAATTCGGAGTTCTGCGAAACGCAAACAACATCCGTGCCAGTCGACACTTCCAGTCGCCGCTGCCTAGCTGGCGTAGATTGTATTTTACTGTTTGTACCGTGCGCTCAGCAAGGCCATTAGACGACGGATTGTAGTGGCGAAAATATCTGCCGACTGCCATTGCGCTTGAAAAACTCGGCTGTTACAGACGACGTGAATGCCGTTCCGTTGTCCGAGACTGCGACGTCTGGTAGGCCGTGCGTAGCAAACATATACACCGCAGGTGAGTACCGAGCTCTGACGCTGATAATGTAGAAACCGGCACCACTTCTGGCCATCGGGAAAATGCGTCAACGACCACGAGGAAGCAGTGTCCCTGGAAAGGACCGGCGTAAGGGCCGGGTTCCATAGCCTTATGCGAGCAGCAGCAGGAAAGCAGCATGCGAATCAGCGGCAGCAGCAACACGGCAACATGGCAGCAGAGCAGCTTTCTGCTGCCGCGGCTCTGTTGCTAGAGGCGTCCCGTAGCTCCGTGATGAATTAGCGGCAGCAGCGGCGTAGGAGGTCCAAAACGTGTTGGCAACTACGGCATTGTTTACGTTTCGAACATTCCGGAGGCGTACGTTATAGCTAAGCCTTTTAGTGCACACACGATTACTGCAATTCTAGGATGAAAGGCTGAAGTGTGTGAGATATATTATGGACCTTTAGCTCACAAGTGGACTATGAAATGATTGTGGTGGTGGTGGTCTAAGCCTCATATTACCTGATTGACTCTTCGTTGATGTGTAGGAGGTTTCGTGACACTGAGCGTAGGTTCCTCCTTTCGCACTGCTGTGCAGAACAGCCCTTGCTGCGGTTGTGTGGAGACTCTACGGGGTTTTGTCGTATCGCCTCGTTACTAGCACTCAATATTTTGATTTATTGTGACTGTCAAATGCGTGCGTTGCTGTTAGTGACACTAAACACGCCTCAAAGGCCCCTTCTGCTGGTCATCACTACTTTCTGCCTGTTTTCATAAGGTATATAACGATCGAGTTCATTGTCTTTCTCTACGCAACCTTTTTTGTAGCCTCTATCGAACCCTTTTCAAGGGTCAGTTTCATTTACAGCAACCTAGCTCGCAAGTCGTCGAGCCCCACAGGAAATGTGTTTGTATGTTTTTCACGCAGGATGGACGTGGAAGTAACTTGCACGGGTTATAAAGTACTTACCAGAAAACAAGCGAACATGTTATCTGCAACTCTGGCACAGCACGTTTTTTCGAACACTTTATTAGCTGCAGATAGCAAAATAAGTGAACTGAATTGTGTCATGAAAGCGCACTTCATGCAGAAGCGATGATTGAACACTCACTCCAAACCACAGGGAATCACATGCGTGTTATGTTCTTCAGGAACAAATCACAGAACAACCAGACACAAATCTTCACCCGTCCAACACTAAACACCGTCGAATGAAAACAACACCAACGAACCTCCTGGTTGGCTTGCGAGACCGGCTGCCCAGGCTTCAGAGCAACAGGGCAGCACAGCAACCAAATTTCGGATACGGGAGCAGCAGGGAATTTCTGCTGCTCTCGCCCACTGCTATGGGACCGCTCGTGTCGCTGCAGCTCTGCTGCTCCGCTGCTGTTGCTATGTTGATGCTGCTCAAATCGAGGCTATATATGGGACCCCGCCTTAATCCATGTCGATTCTCGACCACGGCTTCTGAGGAGGAAGCCACGGGTGACAAGTCCTTGCAGGCGGGTTGCGTGTCACCTGGCAAGCTCTGCAGTTCCCTACCATGGTCTCGACATTCGTGTCGAGCTTAGGCCACCAGACCTAGCTCCTGGCAAGTGATTTCGTGGCCACTACGCCTGCGTGTCCTGCGTGCAGAGTCTGGAGTATGACGGAACGGAGAGTTTTTGGTATGATGACGCGGCTGCCCCACAACACTGATACTCCGAAAGGAAGTCGTTTTACCTTGAAGAGCCCTTGAGGCGTGTTTAGTGTAAGGACTTCAGCAGATTTATCGTCCACCGGTAGCTGTAGATGGACTTGCGACAGGTCCAACTTCGTGAAAACTGTACCAAGGTCGCAAACATCTCAGTGGTTGTCGGAACTGGATACTTATCCGGCAGGCTAGCGGTGCTGACTGTTGACCGTGCACCGGTAGTCTCCCCAAATTCGGGCACTTCCGTCTCGCTTAAAGGGACTCTGACCAGAAATTGTGGGAGCTCTTTCGTACTTGTAGTCGATAAAGCACCCAACAAGGACTCTCCATGCGAAAATTCACGCATTAAAACCCCACGGTTTCTCTAAACTCGAATTTTAAACATTCGACTTCATCCGAGTGCAGCACGCCTAGCGTCAAACCGAGAAAACATACGTTTATATAGAATATCCACCCCGGCCCACCATCAAGATGACGTCAACACGGGGGCCACTCGCAACACCCACAATTGGCTCAAACGCGTCACGTGGTCACGCAATATCTGTCAATTTCCTTCATGAAATGGCATTTCTACGTTAATATGTTTTTGTTACAGAGCCTCAAAAAGAAAAATATACCCTGCATTTATCACCTGCAACAGTTTCTACGATTTTCTTTTCAATCTGTACACGGCGTTCGATATATGCTTCCGTATCCGGTCAGCTGTAATGGATGCCGTATGCCGAGCTTGCGAACTGTGAACTTGTGTGACTCCCGGTTCATCCTCTTTGTTCGGGTCATTGGGTTGGTGTTGGAGTTGGTCACCATATTCTGAACTTTCACCTATCGTTGCGGTGTGCTGTTCTTGATCTGCTGCGAAGCGACGAACCGCAATGGCAGTCACTCCCCTCAGCGAACTTCTATCTGCTGCATCTCAAAGGAGCATGGGGACCTGATGATACCTTCAACTAAAAAAACCAGGTGTGCTCTCGTGTGGTCCTGACGGAAAAGTAGTATCAACAAGGTTAGCACATTTATTTTTCAGTTCCAAGTCTACGTACTGAAAACCATGCAGGTGCAGTCGATCATTCTCGTAGCTGTTGTGTAACGCGTATGCTTTCTTACATATCCCACAGAACCCTCCACTTTTTCAACCAAGTTATCGTTATGAGATCCTTCTGATGGCTCCTTACTAGGCTATGCCGCTCCGAAGCATTGCGATGACGAAGCGTCGTGGTAGCTGCACCTCTGCCTTCGAAAGATGAATCAGTCATTCCACACTGTGCTTACTGGCTTTGTATAGAGTCTGGCAAATCCTGACTTGGACAGACTTGGACTGCCTTTTTCAAGAAAGTTTGAAATGTAAGTATGTGTATATTGGTTTCACATATCCACCACATATTGAGCGTGTGTATGATTGTACTTTATATGCTACAACGTATCAGCGTACATTATTATTCAACACGTAGTGTGGCAAACTCGACATCAGTCACACAAAGCCAACAATTGCCTTTTCTCCAATTGCTTATTTTTATCATATCATGTTTTTGTCTATATCTCAATTTACCAACCAACAAAGTATATTATTTTAGTATTATCGTCTGATATTTAACAAGTCACAGTTTTACCATGGTTTTGGCGCACTATAGCCCGAGTTGCTTATGCGTCATTAAATTGAATCACCGTCATCTTCAACTGCCATTATTCAATTGAAGTGCCAGGTGGATATAATGATATGGCAAGATATATTTTTTTGCTGTCATCCTGGAATTGCTCATTTCAGAAGAATAGTCACCGTGAAGTTTGTTTTCGTTTTCAGAAACATTAAGAGGACTAAAACCAAACACTTTTCTTTCAGAGCATCCCTTATGCACCTGCATTTCAATTCCAATCTGTATTACAAGAATGACAGACCACTCAACAGAGATGAACATCTCAAAGTGAAAGAGCCGGAATGAAGATACGTTAATCTGTGTCAAAGGTTCTTAGTATGTGTGCGAGTCGAGAACATAGGTCTCAAGCTTATTCCTGTCTTCAGAAGAGGTGACAACTATCTATTAACCAGCTCCACTTTTTAGCGTTCCCTGTAAACTAATGGAGCACATCATGTACTACCACGTTGTCAACCAAGTTGACTCTGTCAATTTCTTTTTTTAAATTCCAGCATGGCTTTAGAAAAGGGTATTCAGGCAAAACTAACGTAGTGGAATTCGTTCACTGCATTTCAAACTGTCTTGATTTCTGGGTCCATGTAGATGTAGTAGTCTTTTTATTTTGTAAGGGATTTTGACACTGTTCTCTACGCTCGCGTGTTGGCCAAAGTAGCCTAATTAAAAAATTTGATCCTGCTACCTGAATATGCAGTTCCTCAACTAACCGTAACTGTGGCGACAACTCGTGAGGAGAACCTATCATATCGCCACCATGCAGCATTTGTTATATTACAATCGCTTCACATTTTAATCTAGTCAAAAGCAAGGCCTTTTGGTGATCGGTCTTGTATAATTACGTGCCCCTCCGTTATGTAACACCACACTGGGTTCTTCAACCTATGAGAGATAAATAAATATCTTGCCAAGTAAATTGTCTACAAGGCTCGTTATTCCATTTCGCCACACTACCACAAGCAATTGTTAGAGTAGTGGCCCAGGGTATGAAGCTCGCCACTAATCATCATTCAAACAAAGTTCATAATGTAAAATGCTTTACTCAGAACACTGGCTTAACACAACAATTAAGAATAAAGAGAGTAAACGTCTCATTGCCTATCCAGGTGGCATCATCCCTCCAACAGAGAACAATCAAAAACAACATCAAAGGAGTCAATTCGGTGGTCCGCATTCCTTTCATCCAACGTATTTCATACGCTATTTGGAGGGCACTGTGCCCATCAGGCATTTTGACTGTGCATATCAAGTTGAGTGCATAGAATGTGATGCAACCTACATTGGCGAGATAGACAAAAGACGTGGGACAAGACTAAAAGAGCCAGTTGCCAGGGCTACTAATGCTTAGCTTAACTAAACAGGACCGAATCAGTTTACCACTGCTGTCCTAAGGGACATATATTTTGATGGTGCAGTAACCTTTGCTCATGACTAGCGATGGGGCCCTAGAAAGTTCTTAGAATCCTGCTTTATCAGGCATGATGCTTCAGCCTGTAATACATACCGTGGCCCCCTATCGGATGTGTAAGATTCCCTCTTAGATAGGCTGATGTGCTCATCTTTGGCCTCCGTTGTACTGATGATGCCACCCGGATAGGCGACAAAATGTTTACGCTCTGTTTTTATTCATTGTGTTGAGCGGTGTTTGCAGTAAAGGACGCTACATTATGAGGTTGTCACCCGGCTTTTGGAATATATTTTCAAATAAAGTTGTTGTTTTACAAAGCTCAATACATTGCAGAAATCATTCTTGTTGCCTATTGTTTTGGGGGTGCCATTCTTGCAGTCGATGAAGCACTGAAGGGCCAATTTAAAAAGTAAAGGCAGTCTGATTTATGTTCTTGCCGACATGGCACAGCGTATGTACGAGGTAGCTCCATTTCAGAAGCCTGAGAACACTCAAAGCAATTAGTGTGCTAGCATCAGATATGGTGTACAGCATTACATATTTGCTTTTGCTAGGGCAACTAAGAAGGGTGGATAGAAAGGCAGTTACAACCTGTTTCCACAAAAGACACTCAGATTCATTAGCAATTTCCTCCAAGAGAGCCAAGGCTTTTTCTAGATTACTAGAACATGGGTACCTGGTTATAAATAACAAGAACTCATCTACCAGAAGTCAGTGTTTCACACACCCTGCTTTCCATCAACACTATCAAAAGGTGTGACCCGCAAACCTGCACAAAATTCCTGGAGAGTACTGGACACTGTTGCTGTCCCTCACCAGGTGCTCTCTATGAACCCGATTCACAGTTCTGGATGCACTGCCTGAGCTAACTTCAGCATGCTTTCCCGACACGAATGGTAACTGCTATGAGGAGTGTTGCACTTACTGAAAGCAACATGAAGTGCTGTACCTTGACAGGTAACGTTGATATCCTTCTTAAGACCGTAGAGAGATGTTCCTTGCTCCCTTTCTTCCAAATCTTACTATCAGACGCAAGCCCACTTGCCACCAAGCCAATGAGATGTGCCTCACAGTCAGTGCAATCAAGGGAATCTATCACTGAGGCTCAGAAAAGCTGTTTTCCATCGGGATCTGATCCAGCACTGAGCCGTGAGTAGCCCTGTGAAAGTATCAGGGTTTCTTCGAATTTTAGATGTGCCAGCATTTGTTTTCCTCCCCTCCTCCTTTTTGTGTAGTAGCTGATTACTTTAGCCTTGTACTGCTTTGGAGATTGAAGATGTGGAGATGATGTAAGAGGTGGAACTAGGCTTTATGCAAAATGAGGCAAAGTGTGACTATGTACAAATCTTCTGAGAATGTCTATGTATCATTCACACAAAGAGAGGATACGTGTTACATCTTTTTCCGGTTTTGATATTTATTTATTTATGAATATATCTCAAAGGCCATTGCAGGCATTACATGAGGGGGGTCATCAACATGGGTCACTTAACAAATACAGAAGTTACAAGGAACATACATATTTGGAAGACAATACTTATTTTTTGTTCGTTCATCAGTCTTGCTCAAGAAATTGTTCACTGTAGCAATGGTACACAATGTCTCATGGACATTGTGTACCATGTCATGAAAGGAGTGCTCATCTATCGTTCCGCAAGACTCATTAAAAAGGACTAGTGTTGTGTTTCAACACAACATGTTGAACTCATGAACCATGCATCATCCTGAGAGCTATAGATCATCCTAAATACAGATGCTGAATTATTTTAAATGTGATAGACGAGCTGTGCGAAGAGGTACCCCCAGTTAGGATCTTGGGTACTTGAAGCCTCTGGCATTTTCTGTGGGAAAGGCTTGCCAGACCCTCTTCACTGCACAGGCTGGGATGACCATGATCTTGTTTTTTCCAAGCTTGTGCCATACTCACCTTGCAAACTGGCGATATGCAGTGTATCTGCATAGTCTACACAGATGTACATAAAATATAGTTTAGGCAAATAGGTAACCGGTTACAGTACAGTGTGTGTGCAATGTCATTTCTACATGTACCTGAGAGTAAACTGCAGTTTACCTGCCCACACCTTGTACATTACTACACATGCTGTGTTCTTTTAGAACCCAAAATTGTTTTACTTTTCACTGAATCGACAATCAAGAACACTCAATATCGCTAAAAACCTACGCTGAAACCTTATGCACAGGGCAATACATAAAAACGTGACTCAGGACACAGCACACGGACAATTACAAAATTGCCTATATTGGTTTTCTCCAGTTCAGAGTCGTGTACTGTATAGCCTTTTTATGTGCTGCGCCCTGTACTGGAGTTTTTAACGACTCTATTGCAGGACCAAAGCAGTTTTGGGGGCCCAAATTTTAACATCGGTCGACAGACACATGTGACTTACTTGTGAATACAGTCGCTCATAGGTTCGCGCTGCCCACGGAGTTCAATATGCGACCTTCAGAACAGTCATATTGAAGAATAGAAGTTGGAAATCTTTGTGGGTTGTAATGCACTCATACTGCAGTCATTCGGCAGTGTTTTCGAGCTCCTTGCAGCACAAGCATTCGATCTCCTTCGGCATTATGACACACCAACCACACCGGCACCATGAACAGCAAGTGCGCATTAGATATCAGAACACGAAATTTCTGAGAACGTTTACATGTTCGATCACAGTGTGCGTTAAAAAGCTCATCGCTTACCTGAAGACAGGCGACTCATGCTGTTTGCTTCATCTGTAACTGATGTTCGTAGAGCTCTAACTTCGTCTCGCATTCGCGGCGTCGGCGACGTTTCGAAAGCCTACCGAGCTGTTCAGCACGCAGAATTTTCTTCTCGATCGCAGAAAGGTCAGAAAGAAGTTCCGGGCTCGAAGTCTCCGCATTTCTGTCTTCGACGTCCATATTGAAGATCGCTTTCCGGACGGATGCCGGCGCTCTCACAAACTCACTAACAACAGAACTTCCGGTCCGGGCGCCCAATGAAACGTGGCCCTCGTGATTTCGTCACGCACACGGAAATTGGCGGATGTCCACTGCAAAGAGGCTAGATTTCGGCCCCGATTGCGCGAGTTGAGGGGGAAAAGCGAAGCCGGTTTTCAGCTCCCTGTTTGGCAAACTTTGCCTCCGCGCACAGCCAAAATATTTCGTGTGTGGCTTGGAGGCATATTATACCTTCGTAATAGATGCAAACGAAATATTTGTCGAACTTCTGGTCAGAGTCCCTTTAAAGATTGGAACAATAGGTGTTGCCCATCTTGAAAACGCAATAGGTTCAAGGACCCCTTCGGACACCATCTTCTCAATAGCCGCCGCAACCCTGTCACGAATGGCAAACGGAATAGCCCGACTCATCTTGAAGATAGGTGTAGCCTTGTCCTCGGTGGCTATCGAGACTGGTTGTCTTGTGAACCGGCCAAGACCCTCGTGGAAAGCCTGACTTCGCAACCGCTTTGACGGTTCGACACCCATAGTGTGAACTCCGTGAATCTCTATTCCCAGCTCTTCGAACCACGATCGTCCAAGTAGGCAAGGGCCATCACCATGGTGACGGCTACCGATCCTTGTTTTCACCTGCAGGTGCAACAGGGATCGGTAGCCTAGTCTTCACATCGTTGTGGTGGACTCTGACATCCATGAAACCAAGAACAGAAAGCCACTGCCGTGACCAGGTATCAAAGCACAACTGGAGCGGGCTGCAGAGGGAGTGGACGTGGCCACAACTGCCGGTAAGCTGGCTCGATAGCATTCGATAGCAGCTCGATAGCAAAATTGACAGTGCTGCGCCGGAGTTTGTCTCCATGTCCACAGGCTTTCCGTCCTGTACCACCCGAGCAATAACATGCGCTGTCCTAGTGACCCTTGAAGATCCGTTGCAGTGGTACAGGCTTGTGTCCACACAGGAGTCTTCAGGTTTCACGCTGTTGATGTCATTGATAAGCCGACGGTTGCCGTTTTTCTGTTGCTGCTTTAAGCAGACTCTCTCCAGGTTCCCTTTCTTCTTGCAGAAATGGCAGCTCGCCTCACGGAAACGACAGGTCTCGCGTGCATGTAGATCCCCACAACTGGAACAGGGCTTTGTAGGTCTTGTACTCGGTTTCGCAGCAAACCTACGATGAGACGTCTGTCGTCGACCCTGATCAGCTGTGTAGAAAAGGCTCCCTTAATCTCGCTGATCTTACGGGACGCCGCCTCAGCAGCCAGAACTATCTCGAGGCCGGACTTCAATGTCAGCTTCGGATCCACAAAAAGCCTCTTCTGTGTAGCCTGGTCCTGTATACCGCAAACCAGTCTGTCCCGCAGCATATCGTCCGAGTCTGAAATATTGCAGAATTCGCTGGGTTTTCTGATCTCCACCATGTACGTCGTCACAGACTCGTCATCCAACTGAACCACTTTCATGGAAGTGGTACCGTCTCAAGATCTCGGAGGGCTGTGGCGTTAAAGGGACCACGAAAAGATATTTGACAAACCCACGATCATTGTTAATTAGTTCCCCTGTACTAAAGTATTCACGCTGTGAAATATAAAGTTGAAAATCGTACAAATAGCGAAAATATTGTATATTTACCACAGGCGTGAACGCCAGCTGCTACGGCCCGCCTCCGAGGCGAACTGGCCGTGACATCATACACAGAACATGTTGCCGATTCGCGGACGGGCTTTTGCGAGCAAAGTGTAAAATTTTCAAACAAGCTTGCATACTTTGTCATGAAATATGTTTTAATTTGACTTGGAGACAAGATTGTAACTAACCGTTGACACAGAATCCTACGAGAAATGTAATATAGCCGTTGACTGTCACCATCGTTACCGGACCACGTTTTCCTCTTTGAACTTCTTCTTCGTCAGAACATACCTTCGTCGGTGACATTCTACGAACTGCTGCGTACCGAACGATCCATAGACGCTGTATGTGTCACATAACCTCTTCCTCCATTGCTGATAATTTGCCTTTCGCCATATTTCAAGTGATTTCGACGGGAGATGTACAACGTCGTTGTTGTCCAAACCGAAACCATGCACCCACGTGGTCCGGCGGGGTGTGTCCTCCTCGTCGTTCACAGTTGGCTGAGAGGATTGGATGGCGATGACGTAAGCCCACTTCGAAGGCATATATCCAGCGGTCACGCCCTGTTATTTTTGTCTGATAACTGCGCCCCCGTTGTACTGAATACGGTTAAAAGTCGATGTGTGTACGATAGTGATGGATCATGAGAACGGTTTCCTGCAGAGTACTCGGAATTCTCGAAAATCATTTCATGGTCCCTTTAAGTGACGGGTCAGAGCTGCTTCAATCTCTTGGCAGGAGCAGTCCGTTAATTTCTTGGGTAAGAGGAGGGATCGGGCCAAGCCATAGTGTCCGGTCCACAAACAGTGAGGAAAATTGACTGCCGGCGTCTAGCATCCGTAATGCCATTTGCGTCCAGGTAGATACCGACGCCTTCATGTAGCATTTCCATGAGTCAGGCCTACTGCTATCGACTTCCAAATGCCCAAGCATGGCTATGGCTGACGCTCCTGGCATTCCTTGAGAAACCGAGCCGTCTCCGGTTGCAGTGGTCATCGCCAAGTTGAAGGTGAATCCCTACGCTCGTCGCCAGTTGAACCAAGAGTCGCCAGAGGTAGCAAAAGAACAGAACCTTCAGTCAATAGTCCCGAAGTACAACTGTGACAGATGACCAACGTGGTCGAACAGTAGATCAAAAACCACGACAAACAACAGCTCGCGGCGCGTGCATCTCTTCTTTGCTCAAGTCGCACCAGGGGTTGTTATCTACAGGGTGTCCCAGAAAACGTGTCATTTAATTATAATAAAAAAACTACACCACCTAGAGTCATGCGGTCAATGGCATTTGTTCTTACTGGGTTTTTGCCACCTCCTCATGTGAATATCGTGTAACGTAAGTTTAATTATGTAAATTTTTGCGAGCTTAAGTCGGAAATTTGCCTAGTAAAGGTTACTTTTTTACCCCACCAATGTGAAGAGCGTGTCTAATTTAGTCAAATTAATGATAATTGACAGGGGTATTCAGGAGCTATCCCATCGGAAAAAATAGCCGAACATCATGCTCTACGGAGGTCGCACAGGATAGCGCACGATGAATTTTTCAGCGCAATCTTTGTCAGTCCGACGAAAGGAGGTTGGAAACCCAGCCCTCCCCGACATCGCAGAAAGAGATAAAACAGGAACGGCTTATCACGTCCGACTTTCGCTGGGATAATGCTTTCCCTCTCCCAATTTTAGGAACTGTTTCTTTTTCTAATATCACTCTGTAGGCTGGCTTCGGAACCTCCTTTCGTCGCACTGAGAGCGATTGCGCTCAAAAAGTCATCGCGCGCTATGGTCCGGTGCTTCGAAAAACATGATATTCGGCTATTTTTTTTTCGATGGGATAGCTCGTGAATATCACTGTGAATTATCATTAATTTGAGTGAATTCGGCACGCTCTTCATATTGGTGGGGTAAAAAAGTGACCTTTACTTGGCAAATTTCCGAGTTCAGTTCGCAAATATTTACATAATTAAACTTGGAGTACATGACATTCACATTAGGAGGTGGCAAAAAGCTAATAAGAACAAATGCTGTTGACCGCATGATTCTAGGTGGCGTAGTTTTTTTATTATAATTCAATGACACGTTTTCTGGGACACCCTGTATAAGTACGTTTTCACACGAGAGGAGTGAGATGCCACGACTGGCAGCAAGCAGGTTGTATTGTGAGGCCACGCTGGCTGGAGTCACGCTCGAGATCGTAGAGAAAAACCAGTTATTATTTGTTACTCGAGACAGAGACAAGAAAGGGATACACGAGTCAAGATAGTTTATCAGAAAACCTGTTTTGCAAGAGACTTCTTAAACAAAGTTGTTTCCAGCGACCACAATGTGGTATGCTTCTCTTCGACACTGGTGCCAAAGCGCTTTCCTCAATACCGTTGCCAAAGTGGTGCGTCCCGTCGCTGTCTTCACATCTTGTTACAGTATGGGTCCTTTAATGTGATGCAATGTGGATTGTTCAACACATCAAATTCAGAGGACTGCATGGATGCATGAGGCCCAGCACCTCAGAGGACTACATGGATGCATGAAGTACAGCACTTCAGAGCTCCTCACCACAAGGTCTGTTCATTATTACTGTATATACTGTGGTCGTGTTTTCTTAAGAATGTTCGTGTGACGATGCGCACATTGTGTATCCTCACGTAACACCTTTAAAGGTCAGCTACGCCGATTTCCCGATGTGTTGAAACGGTTGTGATATTCAGAACGAGCACATCCAACTGCCCCCGATACACACCTTCGTTTCTCAATTTTGTCTTCCTATTACGAAAATTAATTCATCAAAGAAACCAAAACAAGCCATGGGCGCAGCCATTTTTGTGACGTAGATGGGATAAACCTGCTCCATCTACGTAGATAGAGAATCGTGCGTCTGATTGGATGAAAGCTGAGGCTTTCTCCGACTTCCCTGGCGTCTTCTCCCGTTTGCGAGGAAATCCAGTTATGGCCGCCGGCTACGATGAGCGAAACGCTCATCGTAGCCGAGGTAATCCCGAGAACTATTGAACGATGGAAACAACAACCGCGAACTCACCTCAACATCATTTTCAGCGTGAAATTGTGATTATGTGCTCGAGAACTTCGCAGTTCAACCGTTCAGCTGCCATTCACGTCAACCCGTTTGCTGCTTTTACTACAAGTGCAGGAATGGGAGCGATTGAGCAACAACGTGAGACTTTGTGATCGTTTGAGCACACACCTGCAGAGGACTGGTCTTCAAAGAAAGAACGCCGTATTTCTGCCCATGCACATCTTGCGATTGCCAGGCTTGTTACACGAGATACATATATTGTGCAGCATCATAGCGCGACTGCAATGAACGACGTAGGAATGTATCGTGACCACTCGAACTGCATTCGTTGAACCATTCGTCGGTTATATAAAAGTGCTCATTAGAGTTGCCCCGCACAAAAACTGTTGGATGTAGTTTTGTAGTGTGTTGTTTATCTCGTAGAGCGCATCGCGGCATGTAGGTCGAGAGCCCTTATACGTTTTTTTTTTTTTGCATGTTTACTTGAGTGTGCGCATTGTTCTATACCACACAGGCCATATTTCGTTCATAATAGTTTCGCAAATAAACACGTACGGGTCGATCTCATATTGCTTTTGAGTTAGGCATAGTGTCTTCAAATCAGGGTATGTGTACCCTGTTTGCTGGGCCCAACAGATGTTATTAAGGGTAGTGCAACATTTCCCACTTCTTGAACGATGCTAACATTGCCAGAATAAGGAACATTACACTGTGCTGTGTATTCCACACTCAGCTGTCTCGCGACGTAAACCCCCAATTATTATATCACATGTTCACCAAGTCAGCACTTCCCATATCCTATTTTTTTTAAACATGTGCTTAAAATTGCACAACTGCCACTCAAGTAACTTTGCCACCAAATTAGTCAGTGACAAAAGGTACATGTACTTTATCACAAATTTAATAACCTTAGTGGAAATGGTGGATGGTGTCCTCTGCCTGGTACGGTGCACTTCATAGCAAAATACACAATAGTCCAAATGTTTTCCTTGTCCATAAATGCCCTGTCAAAGCTGAAAGACTCTTATCAGAATGGGGAAGCGGGCTTGCTTGTCCAGAGAAACAAATATGAAACTGCAGTGCTCAACGTAAATAACTCCATGCTCAGCAACTAAGGCTGGTGATGCCGAAGACCTAATATTTCTAGTTTAAAAGGAACAAAAGAGAAAAGACCACTGCGGCATATTAATGTTGTTTCAAAAGTATAACACCACAAAATTTGTGAGAGGCAGTTGGTGTATTTAGTTAAGTTGGTCATCTCCTGCACCAATTTTTAATAAGATTCAAATGCGTTGCTACCAACCAGGACCTAAGCCTGACATATGATCTAATAATAATAATAGTATCTATCTATGACCTATACGGACCTTCACCACTAGTTTGGTCTAGGCTTCACACGTGGCTTCTAGTGAAATTCGAAGCTGCTCTGTAGAGCTGACAGGAGACTTGCAGAGTAGAGAATTTATTTATATTTTCCAAAGAACATGTAAAAAACAATGTGCTGTACCAACTGTATTCAAAGAAATACAAATATACTTTGTTTGAGCTATGTGCATATTAGCAGATTACGGGTGACCGATGACACACAATGGGCGTCAAGGGTGAGAACACAAGAATACTACCACTGCAAGCACTGTCCTGAAATTCTAAGTCACCATTTGTCAGAAAGCAATGACCACACACAGCCTAAGGTTCATATTGAGCTCCTTCCATTATTCTTTTTATTGACAGCATGTTGGCTGCCATCCAGTCCATGAAAGTGACCCTTATCGTTGAAAGAACGGTTCAACAGCAAGCGAGCTGGTGATAGTGTCCATAATGGCGAGACCTGAAGAGGAGATACAAAAAGGGACATAAACACGCTATGTTGAGACATTGTGTATGTCCCTTCCTATCCCTCGTCTCAGGGTTTTTCGCTATGGACCTTCATGATGTTTCCTTCGGCAAACTTTACATATTTTTATGTAGAATTGTGAAGGTACAGCCAGGCGCTGTTAGCAAATCACACAGTACTTTTCTTGAATCAAGAATCCATGGAAGGTACACAGTCATCTTCAGCATTGCACACATATATGGGACATGTTAATCACTTTGGAATGTCACAGACATGTCATGGAGGCTGGCACATGATTAGTGGTGCTGAACACACAACTATTTGTCATAGTTTAGGCATAAAAAGCAGTTTTGTCACCTGCATGTTGAGGAAGATGTATCTCTACATGTTTTGCCATGACACAAATATATGAAGCAACAAATGTACCCTCTACTTTATTATGGTTATTAGTCAACACTGCCAAGAATGTGGGAACACAGTCTTGTACCACCTACACTCTTCAAAATGACATTCACACACGACACATTGTAGGTCAACGAGACTCCAGAATGATGTCCTCTCCCTCCCCATTGGCTGAGAACATTTTTCTACTACTTTGCATAATGGGAAGTTAGTACAAGAAACGTACACATTCCTTTTTTGAGCAAACCAGTATTCAGCGCGTTACCATACTGTGGTAGGCCTGCAGTGCATTACGTGGTACAGCACACACTGTAAGAAATTTCACCGTAGAACATGTCCCCCATTCTAATGACAGTCTTCTCCAGTTTTTCAAACTGCCATTTCCCATAGTGCTTTATGGTATGACACAGTATTTCTAAATCTTTACTGTAGTTTACTGGTTGTAGCAGAAAAAAGACACAACTGTTTCCGATCACAGGACACACACCATAAGTGCTATACGGAAACAGTACATGCTGCTCTCTAGCAGTTGTTAGTGTTTGGACATCGTATGGTGCATGCAGGGTAAATTCCATGGCTAAAATATCCAAACGTGAACAACTGTTAGGTTACATGATGTAGAATGCTCTGTAGTACAGTAAAACCTCCAAAGTCGGACACCTCCCTACCTCGGACAACTCCCCATGATTTCATTGCATGGGCAGGCTCCCATTGAAACTACATGGGGACGAAATTCTCTATGTCGGACACCTCCCTATCTTGGAAGTAGGATAGGGTTTTCCCTGCAAAGTCGGACAAAACCCTGGCCAAATTACCTCAATGTCGGCCCATCTTTGCACCAAAAAGACCCAAAATGAGCCAGTGGCCTTGACTTTTGCCCCCTTTTTTCCCCTATTCTGGTCTCAGCATTTTGTTGCTTCAGTTTTTCGAGTCCAAAAACAAGTGCTGTCAGTCTACATTGTAATTCTTTACGTGAGCACTTGTCTTCAGTTTGTCTAGAGCCTTTGAACGAGCACTGCACCAAAGCTATGAGAAGTAGGCTGACGCTTCAGAGACAAGTCCTTGCTGCTCGAAAAGCTCCGGATGTAATGCCATTGAGTAGAATCTGAACGGAATTGAATATAGTAAAATCAGTAATAATTATCAGTGAAGAGTGGGTAGAGGTACCACTACCAGGCACCACCACCAGGTACTACTAAGGACCTTAAATTGAAGAAGGGGGACATTTCTCACAGCTGTGATCTCTTCCATTTTTTGTTGCCGTCATATTCTGTAACTAGGACACCTCTATAAGTAGGAGATGCTTCGGCTGCACCGCGGGTGTCCAACATAGGAAGGTTTCACTGCATTTATGTTCCGTGTCATGTGACCACAAACAATATATGCTTTTGCTCATGCTGCACAGCACAGGCGAATTGAGCTGCATGTGAGGATAATAACATGAAACCCGAGGCGCGGAGGAAAAGGCATGACTTTACGGTCTCTGTGTCAGCTGTTTCATGTTGTAGTTGCGTACCAGCTGGTCTGTACATGAGAATAGGTTTGATGCATTTTACACGCACCATACACATGAAGTATGTGGTGTGTTGTGATAGTAATGCCACTGCCAATTGAAGAATAATGCTCCAGGTGGATTGTTTCGGTACAATCCTGAACTATGCATACCAAGGGGTAGGGCATCTGCGTGACAGGTTTACCTGGGAGTAAGAATGTAAATGTTAGCTAAAGTCATTGAATAATTAACATTATCAATATACTGCTGCAGATCATACCAACAATAGCACACAAGATGCTCCGATATGCTATGCAGGAATGTCTCTGTACTCACAATATTAGTACAGCAGCTACAGAAAGGCATAAAACTAGTTTTTGTATACATGATACCACTTGAATGCAACACAAGCTTCTGCAGCACCTGAGAAAAAGTATGTACTGTTGCACACATGATGCTGTTTGAATGTCTCGAAAAACATAATTTATGACCGAAAGACATCAACTGGAAGATTTCGACTTACCTTAGTCAAAACTGAGAAAAAGTATGTGCTGTTGCACACATGAAACTGCTTGAACTGCCCTTGAGCGCTCTGGAAGAACACCTTATTTGTGACCAAAATACAACAGCTGAGCGAACATTGAATTTATACCTTACTCAAAATACACAAGATGTGCTGCCGTGCATGTGATACGATGATACTACTTAAATGTACTCTGAAAGCGCTGGCACCTCAGGCATGGTTGCTCTAAGCTGGCGAGCAACAGCAAGGGTATACGAACACAAGAAGTTGAGCACAAGTTGTGGAATGCACTTGATTAATCAGAAAATGAAATGTCTCAGTACCAGGTGTCACTGTTCCGTCAACAAAAACAGATGAACTTTGAAAGGGCGTCTGGTTGGCACTGGTGACAGCCTTCAGCTTGAAACCCAGACGGTGATAGTTGAGACGTGGAGTGCAAGCTTTTCGGTGGTGCCAGAATGCCTGCGAAATCATTTAACAAATAAGGCAATTCCGAATCTGTACTGAGAATACATCCGCTGGGGCGTAATCTCAAAGGATGAAGCAGTAACTGACAGATAGCGTATTTTTCTCTTCTACGTGATGCAATTTGCACCGCATGACTGACTTGTCTAACATTACGCGTCTTACCTTTATCTGCTGCCTAGTCCTGCCCCTGCAATCTCCAGCTGCAGATAAGGTTGGCACGGCATCCCGGACGAGACATCTTCGGCTTCTTGTGAAACAAGTTGCGCATTGCTTCCGTAACATTCGTATGAGCCAGATGAACAGATCACTGCTTTCGAAAGTGGCACCCAGTCGGAGTTGGAACCGATTGTTGCAGTCAATAGATTTCTCTTTCGCCTTTCGGAAAATTGTGGTTTGAAACATTGGAACTGCATGCTGAAGTGTTCTTGCAGACGGGAGCAAAACGCTCACGCATTCTCGGCACGCAGCACAGAACACGAATCACACCAGGAAGTCTGCACTGGCCTAGCAAATGCTTTGCAGTCGAAGGAAGCAAAACTCACGTTCCTCGTGGGTTTAGTGAAGTCCAGAAATATACTAGCTCCCTAATAGCGAACTGTTTATCACTTCCCCAATGTGAATCTGCGCAGCAGACGGCTCGGCAGAAGAAACTGGCCGGCTTGGCGGAAGAAACCAAGCCAAAAGTCATGCCAAGCCGGAGCGCGGGCAGACCTCGAATGTGTCGTCGACACAGGGTTTGCGGGCCACAAGACGGGATGTCAGTGAAACTAAAAATTCACTTTTTCGGAAAACCGCGAGGAGTTTGGGATAACTATTTTGCATACATAATCAGTGTTCCCTTATGAACACATCGTGTGAGTACCATTCCATTCTGTAACACTCGAAAATCGGCGTAGCTGAGCTTTAAACAAACACGAAGAAAGATGTAGTTTCTTTGTTGTGACGAGCACATACAGACTTTGTACAACACAACAAATGGAAATGCACATGCGGACCCATCACGAAACCCGTCGCCGCTCAAAGTAATCGACCCCGCTTTCGCTACATTACTTTTCAGCTTCAAAACTAATCTGTTACGTCATTGATACGTCACAATGATGTAGGGTCACGGTCCGAGATCAGGGTCGAGAGGCTGCGAAGGAAAACTAGGTATAAATTTCGATTGAAACGGGCGGCATTTAAAGGGACGGTCTCGTGCAGCCGGGGCGATTCCGAAACTTACCCAAAACTATATTCACGAGTGCTCTACAAACACAAGCGTGAAAGTTTCATTCGGAATAACGCAGCCGTTTTCGAGGAATTTGTCGAAACACATCGTAATAGCAGACGACGGAACCTGCGCTTCCCTCTCATGTAACGTCACGTATGACGTCGACCCGCGGGTGGCTCTGGTAGTGCGCCCATTGGCTGAGCAGAAAAGAAAGCAGCTGTGTGCATTCGGCGCGGTTGCCATGGCAGTTGTAAGTAGCTGGGGTCGTAGCAGACATGTACATGATACTCAAAAATGTATTTAAGATAAGATAATAAATACTGACGTTAGAATGTAGTTAAGATAGAGTATAAATACATAGAAATTAAAGTAATTAAGATAGAGTACGAAATACTTAAAAAAGTATTTAAAATACAATTCAGATACTACATATTTATCCTTGAACGCAAAAAGTCACCAGTCACTGGTCAATGCGGCGAGTCCCCGCAATGTGACATGAATCACCTAAAACCCGCGTACTATGCAAGCCGCCCCTGTGTGATAGGAGTCATCTAAACACAAGTCCCAAAAAGATGACAAAGAGATATCATATAACTCCACAAAGTATATGTGACCCAGAACAAATCAAACTTCTAGCAGGTCCCTGCTCGGCGAGGTCAGAATTCGACGTTACCACGTCAGGGCACACATAATAGAACCCTCACCCGCCCAGGATTAGTACATACGCGGCAAGATCTCTAAATGGAGATTTCCAATAAGGGCCAATGTCCGGGTCAAGTCCGAGGGATTCAGGGAATATCCACTGAACAAGCAAGATAATGGAAAGACGAGACACAGAAAGTTTGAGAGGGAGATCCAAAATATGTAATTAGAGTATTGAGTAGAAAATACCCTAAATGTATTTTAAATAGAGTACAAATACACAAAACAAAAAGTATTGAGTAGAGTACCAAAATACCGCAAACTGTATTTAAAATACAGTATTTTAAATACAATACTCCAAATACGTACAAGTCTGGGTCGTAGGTAGTTGACGCACGACGTAGTCATGTCTGACAGCGAATTTAGCAATAGCGACGAATCCCTGTCGCTCAGCGGTGACGAGAATGATTTCATTGACGTCAATCGGCTGAATTACGAGGATATCGACGATCCTTACGAGGCTGACCCTTTGCCACAACAACGTGGTCAACAAGTGGAAGGTGTAGACGATATTCAACCGATTGACTTTAGGTACGTAAGACTGTTATACAGTAAATGCGGGCGATTTTGCGCACATTGAGTCGTTTCGTGACCACTTCTAACTTGCACAATCATTACAGGTGCATGTGTAGGCACTGCTCGCCGCAGGAGGTTGACGAATATGTGTGTTGCATGGCTGTTGATCGCGTAGTGCCTGTTGTTAACGGCGCCGGCGTTCGCTGCATCACGCACCATCTGTTGTTCCCCGACTTCTGTACACGCCGGGAACGTTTGATAGTCAACGGCGCTCCGTATCGGCGACACAGCCGTGAGCTACGGCCACTGGATCCGAACGATAACAGGTATGTCGCATCCATTTTCCATTATTGGGAACGGGAAGGCATACGGGATATGTGGATGAAACAAAGGCACAAGAGTTGCAGGGATTGTTTAACAGACCGTCACGCGACATTTGTTCTCACACACATATAAAAAAACGTAGGATTGACTTGCATTTCAACTACTTTTGACAGGTGCATCAGATATGCAGCATACGCATGTTTCACCAATTGGATGTGGGGGTACCTTGGCCCAAGGAACAGGCGTCAGATTCCAGGCTGTGTTGTGCGCACTATTCGGAACCTGTTCCCATCTGCCACGTACACAGGCTATTTCCCGTGAAAGGTAATGTATTGTTTTTGTTACACAACTTTTTATTTGCATTCAAGAATGTTATGTTCCCGGTCCTTAGATAACATTTCAGCATTTTGGCTCTTCATCCTATGCATCACATGCGCCTGTCACCATTTAATTGGTACCGAATCGTTACAGGGATAAAAAATTGTTGCCAACTCCACTGCAGGAAGAACATGGTCTTCGATGGTCTTCTGAAAGATGCTGTTCTCGGTATCCACCCCAGGAAGCATTGGAAGGTTGTCAACCTGGTGGGCAGAGGCATTCCATTTATCGTCATTGTGCCAGGAGGAGATGACAGACACAAAGATCCACATAAGCTGAT
The DNA here is from genome assembly GCF_037126465.1 of Ornithodoros turicata. Lineage (NCBI taxonomy): Eukaryota > Metazoa > Arthropoda > Arachnida > Ixodida > Argasidae > Ornithodoros > Ornithodoros turicata. The sequence goes on from NC_088207.1 coordinate 13,757,673, forward strand.
CTACGTCGGGATCTTCACTTACCCCTCGTCTAAGGAAAAAATGCCCTTTTCAGGGCCATCCCACATGTCTGTAGCAAAGACCGTGCCTCTGCATAGAACAAGCCCTTATCTTCATTACTTTGCATCAACATTTCTAGGAGAACATGGTGGAAATTCCCACAAATAGGGAAAGCTTCAATAGAATACCAGTATGACCAATAGACAGCTTTACGCAAACACGCAATGCCATAAGATTGGAGCTACTGATTCTATTGATGAACATAGCAAATTTCCAAATCTTTCTCTCACACACTTTTTTTTGCATTTATCTACTACACATGCATTGTTTCTTGCAGGTATCATCTATGCAATAGTGCGTAGTTTGTCAAATGAATATAGGGGCAACTTGTCTGAAGCAATCAGGTAGGAAATTTTCACGGCTTACAGTGTTAGGAACCTTTGTAGTCTGGTGTCAATATAGGTCGCTTTCCATGTTTGTACCCAGAGGGGGGCAAGGAGGGGTTATGACCCCTCCCTGGAGCTTCAATATCACTTCTGAAATTTGTTTACTTCTTATCCATACAGGGTGTCCCAGAAAACGTGTCATTGAATCATAATAAAAAAAAAAAATATGCCACCTAGAATCATGCGGTCAACGGCATTTGTTCTTACTCGGTTTTCGCCAAACCCTGATGTGAGTGTCATGTATCGTAAGTTTAATTGTGTAAATATTTGCGAACTGAACTTGAAAATTTGCCAAGTAAAGGTCACTTTTTTACCCCACCAATATGAAGAGTGTACCGAATTCACTCAAGTTCATGATAATTGACAGTGATATTCGCGAGCTATCCCATCGGAAAAAATAGCCGAACATCATGCTTTTCGTAGCACAGAACCATAACGCGAGACGACTTTTCGAGCGCAATCGCTCTCAGTCCGACGAAAGGAGGTTCCAAGTCCAGCCCACAGAGTGATAGTAGAAGAAGTAACAGTTCCTGAAATTGGAAGAGGGAAAGTGCGATCCCAGCGAAAGTCGGACGCGATACGCCATACTTGTGTTCTCTTTCTACGTTGCAGGTGTGAGCTGCAACCTACTTTCGTCAGACTGACAAAGATTTTTCTCAAAAATTTGTCGCGCGCTAGCTCCGTAGAGCATGATGTTTGGCTATTTTTTTTATGGGATAGCCCCTGAATATCCCTGTCAATTATCAATAATTTGAATAAATTAGACACGCTCTTCATATTGGTGGGGTAAAAAAGTGACCTTTACTTGGCAAATTTCAGACTTCAGTTAGCGAAAACTTACGTAATTAAACTTACGTTACACGACCTTCACATCAGGAGGTGGCAAGAACCTAGAAGAACAAATGCCGTTGACCGCATGATTCTAGGTGGTGTAGTTTTTTTATTATAATTAATTAATCGGATTAGTTTGTGTAGCACTAATCCCAGTATAACCCTCACAGTATTATGTAAAGGCGGCATTGATCGGTACACATTATTTTTATACGCTTTTAGACTTGACAGGCACGCAGCATTTTTGCTAGTTATATCGGTCCGCTTGGTAGCTATTAAAGGTATGTTTTGAAAGTAAATGAACAACAGATATGTGCCCTTAATAATGGTACACCCATGCTCCGCCTTTATCAACATACCCTACTGCCATGTGAGTCCTACGATGCTTCTGTGTTTGTGCGCATGTATGAAGTGTTTATACTAATAAGAGGCTGTTGTCATGGGTACGACCCACATGACGCACATGACCCACAAATTTGATGTTTCCCAGCAGTCATCTCCCACCCCACCCCGATGCATAACGAAGTATACTTGTGAAATATACTTTTTCTATTCCACTTGCACGAACCACCAAACACGACACATATAACTTGCAAAAACAACAAGCACGTCAGAAATCGTGGTGAGTATTTGTCCGCTTTAGTAGTAAGTACTGACCACGTTTATCCGGAAACGCTACAAGGCTTCTGGACGCCATTAATTAGCAATTAGAGCTAATTGGGACCCCCCACATTAATCAGCATCATCCAATGAGTCATCACACTAATTGGGGAGCGTCTAACTAGTGTCCAGACCACCCTGCGCGTTTCCGGATAGACGTGGTCATAAAAAATAAAAAAATAGATAGAGAGAGAGTGGAGAGAAGGAGTTTAGTTGAAGATCAACGACGCCATCTTGAAGAAAGCGGCCCGGAAAGGCCGCTGACCGTCGCTGGGCGACGGAGCACAGAGGCAGGTTCCAAAGCATTGCAGCTATGACCACAAGTTCCGGACATCCTGTGACGTGAGCTGTGACGTCATCACGGCATGTCTGGGCAAGTTAGGACAGCTCTGGGCATGCAAGGAGAAAAACACTCGTAATACAGAGGCTGGGAAAGCAAGAGTATGCAAACCATCAATAGCTAACAACAAAAAGAATTAGTTACACAACAAATGAGCCCACCAGAACAGGAGCGCAGAACCATGCGACTGCTCCATCCGAGAGGCAGGCAGAAACTGACTCGTAATGGTTTTTTTCTCCTGTATAAAGCCCCACAGCTGCACCCCCTAGCGGTTACTTTCTCAACTAATCTCACAACAAAATTATAAAGAATCACGCCAGCGCTACTCCCGGTCCCAAGGCAGAAGATGATAGAAAATGGCGGGAATGCCCGGACAACAGCAACCAGCACCCGACGTGCACGGGCACGAAAATCGCAAACAAAGCGGGAACAAAGTTGACGAAAGCATTAGTTACACAACAAATCACCTCACCACAGTAGGAGCGCAGACCGATGCGACTGTTCCATCCGAGAGGCAGGCGGAAACTGACTCGTAATGCTTTTTTTCTCCTGTATAAAGCCCCACAGCTGCACCCCCTAGCGGTTACTTTCTCAACTAATCTCACAACAAAATTATTAAGAATCAGGCCAGCGCTACTCCCGGTCCCAAGGCAGAAGATGATAGAAAATGGCGGGAATGCCCGGACAACAGCAACCAGCACCCGACGTGCACGGGCACGAAAATCGCAAACAAAGCGGGAACAAAGTTGGCGAAAGCATTAGTTACACAACAAATCACCTCACCACAGTAGGAGCGCAGACCGATGCGACTGCTCTCCGTGACAGCCAGCCAGAAACTGAGCGAGCGCGGGGAGCGCACGTCTGCTTTCCGCAACAGCCGGAGAGAAACTGACTGGGGCGCCGCTCCGCGGCCGCTACGCATACGCGCTCCTAGCGCCCTCTGGGGCGACCACCTCTGAGAGGCTAAGAGTGAAGAGCATTCCTGCGCCCCCTGCTGGCCATTCTCATTGGTCGTGAGGCTAAGAGAGAAGAGCATTCCTGCGCCCCCTGCTGGCCGTTCTCATTGGTCGTGACGTCATCCTATTGTCTCAGGGCTACCCTGTTTTTTTTCTACTAATGCTCCTTTGGTCAATCTACAATGAAGCCACAGTATGACATCATCATGCTGCTGCGTGGCTCAAGGACGCGTACGCTCTAGACAGGGAACGTATTATTTATTGAATCACTACCCCAAGATTATTTCCTTTATTGTTCTATAACGATTGAATAGGAAACTATTGCAGAAGAGCACCATGCATGAAAGCTGATCGTAGGAATTCCAAAGTCTTACTAAATGAGACTTGCAAAAGAACAAAATATCCCAACACGTAACTCCATCAACGGCAAATAAGAGGACTAGGTACTCAACAAATCAACACAGAGTATGGGTAAACAGGAGCGCAGAACTCGGGGCAGCACTATCGTCAAGACAACAATGTTCCTTGTCAAAAAAGAAAAAAAAATACAAAATGTCAACACAGGAAAGCATGCATATCGGGGCATGTCAGAACACGTCAGGACAAATTGTACGACTGCTGGGCAACAGAGGAAAACAAACAAACACTTGAACAGAGTGAAAAAGCCACTCACCACCATTTTTCCCGTTCACAGCATTCCCTCATTGTAAATCCGCTTGTCACAAAATCCACCTGTATCGTCGAACACCATTCACCAGTGACGAACCACACATCCGCACCCCATCAGAGGCAGACAGAACCCCACCGAAGCTACGCTCTTCCATTGACAGTCAACGCCAGGAGCAGAATTTGCGTGTCCAGACCCGTCAGTGTCCAAGAGAGAAGTGAATCCTTGCGCCCCCTGCAAGCCGTTCTCATTGGTCGTGACATCATCATGCAGGTGCGTGGCTCAAGGACGCGTACGCTCTAGACATGGGACCTGTTATTTATTGAATCACTATCCCAAGATTATTTCCTTTATTCTACTATAATGATTGCATAGGGAACTATTGCAGAAGAGCACCATAGAAAAGAGGCGATTGTAGCATTTCATTCCCAAAGTCTTACTGTACAGGGAAAAAATAATGGTTCAGCAAGACATGTCCATCTCAGCCGAGAGCCATGCAGCTAAGTGAATAATGACGCTTTGTTCCTCCTGAATAAAGTCACACACCTGCCCCCTCGCGGTTACTCTCTGAACTAAATGAATCGCAAAATTATTAAGAATAGCTCTACTCCCATTCAAGGCAGCACTATCGTCAAGAATATTTCTCGTACAAAAAGAAAAAAGCTACATGTAGAAGGAAAGCATGTCAGAACAAGCCCAGGCATGTCAGTGCATGTTTGTCAGACAACAAGGAGGAAAAAGCGAAAAGAAACAAAGAAGGAATCCAGCATCAAACTATTTCTAAGCACACGCACTCCTCTTATTCAAAAACAGTGCTCATGATAAATCCGTCCAGGGCAATGCACACCATTTTTCTATTGCTACACTTTTTTTCGAGTGACGGTCAATGCATTGCTACAGACTGCGTGACGTCATCACATCCTGTCTGAAGAAGAAGACAGCGGCAAAGACTCCTATCATTCATTGAATCGCAAGATTATTTCCTTTGTCCTACTCTGAATGACATTGATTCTGTCATTAAAATTCAACAAAAAAGCACCGTGCATATTAACTATTTTCACCCCAAAGGCTCATCATGGTCATTAGAATTACAGTAAACTACCACTGCTCCTTAAAATAATAAGTGGGACCACTCAACGTCACCTCCAGGCTTATGTAATACATGACCCTTTCTATGCTCATAGATTCGTTGTCTGAGGCTACACCTGCGAGCAAGAAGGCGCGGAAGCCGGGGGGGGGGGCAAAGTTCCATTCGCGCATTGCGAGAAAAAGGCGCGAAAGCCGGGAGCAAAGTTCCATTCGCGCACGCCAAAGCACAAGACAGAACGCCTTTACGGGAACACGATGGCATTCGTATACTATATTAATGATTATTGCATTGCAGTTTAGAAAAACTACTACAACACTATAATTTTAGGAGCCCATTAAAATTCTACTTTCTATGGAAACTATAATTGCCCTATTACTTGGATCGCTATTAATGAAGCGCTCCAATTTTTTCTCTCTTCCCATTTCAGCCTTGTCATGCAGGGAAGCAGACTCACATCCAAAATAATTAATTTACACTGAGGGTGCCGTGCTTCAGGAGTTCCTATCCTGCGCTCAGATGCAAGCATTTCTTCACGGATACAGCTGACTTCCTCAACATACCGAGCTCCTAACAACATCTAACAAACAATCAGAGAAACCCTCTTCTCAGCTGTACCATGCGACTGTCTTCCTCGTAAAATCGGTGATCTGAGTAAGAGAGCAGCGAAAAATTGCGCGCACTTGTGCTTGCCTTCAAAAAACTGAAGCATATGCCAATAAACCAAGAAAAAGACACTCATGTCTGGTATCTGATAGTGCCACATACACAAATGCATTGTCATAAAGAAAGCACAGGACAGGGATACACAAATTTCCTTAGGTGAGCAGGGAAAAGGCTTAAGACCTCAGGTCACCACACATCGCCACACGGCTAGCACAACATGACACCAACAACATACTAGCAGCGGGAAGAACTGCAACACTGCTAAACAAGTCCAGACATGCCACGATGACGTCACAAATCAGGAAAAAAAGCACACGCATGCACGCACAGAGGACAACGCATTAAACACACGGAGCGCTCAGGAATAATCGTAGCGTTACCGCACATCGCTACGAAGCTCAACGTCTAACACAAGACTGCAGCAACAAGATATTAGCGAAGGGTAAAAATTGCAACACTACTGAACAAGTCTAGACATGCGACATCGAATGTGAAAACACTGGTGATCGGGGAAAAGGCCTAAGCCTGCGGCGGATCATCATAGAGCATACTCAACTGCATTTTTCTATTTTGCGTAAACTAAACGCGGTCTGCTTGGAAAACGACGTACAAATTTTCTTAGGGAGCAGAGAAATATAGAAATTTGTACTCCGTGCTTAGTCTTATACTTCTACATAAAAAGTAGAGAAAATAAGAAAAGAGCAGCGAAATATTACACGCACTTTTGCTCGCATAGCTATAAGAGAAAAAAATAAATAAAATAACGACGCACACGCTAATAAACTGTGACGAAGACACCCATTTCTGCTATCAGATAATTATTGCATAATGCTAAATGCTCATTTGCATTGGCCCTGCGTGAAGAAAGCACAGGACAGGGATACACAATTTATCTTAAGCGAGCACGGAAAGTCACTTCTACTCGAACAGCTTACCGTAAAGTCTGAATTTTTGCAAAGAAAATAAAGCTTGAACAGCGCTACGAAGGTGACAGACACATACTATCAAACAAACAAACACTTCTTCAAGTCTGTATTATCTTTAAAAAAAATAACGAAAGCACTCATAAAAAAAAATCAAATCGGCTAGGTGGCCTACCAGACGTTGTGTCTTAAAGTTGGCTGCACGCAATGCGCGGAAGCATGCTGTGAAGACAACTTGCGGTTTTGCTGGATGCACATGAAGTCCGATTCCAATTGGAAATCGCGCTAAGGACGTGCCAAACCTGGAATTTTCGCAAAATTAATCCCAATACCTGGAATTCTGTTCATTTTAGCGGGAACGCTGGCGCTTGTGCTCCATTATTCGAAATTTTCGAATATTCGAATTTCTCGATTATGAAATTTTCGAATACGAATAGGGTTCGAATATCAACAATATTCGAACAATATTCGAAATTTCGAATATTCGAACACCTCTAGTGAATACTGACACTCAATGATATATAACAAAAAACAAACAAATTCCATTCTCATGAACTCTCCTCTGCCGAGCTGCTTTCTCCTGCTCTACCTGGATGCTGACTTTTTCCCCCCTCACCTACATTCTGAGTAAAAGCAGTGACAGAAGAAAAGAACCGCGAAAAATTACACGCCTTTGTGTCACAGGACAAGGATACACAAATTTCCTTAAGTGAGCAGGGAAAAGGCTTATGTCGTACCTCTCAGGAATAATCGGAGAATCACCGCTTATCGCTACGCGGCTAGCGCTTGAACAGCGCTACGAACGTGACAGATACATACTAACAAACAAACAAACAACAGCAGGACCGGCGTCGGGCACTCATAAAATACCCTGCCCAAAACAAAGACTTCGCCAGGTTCGCGAGGCAATTTCATCAAAAACGCTCGTCCTATCCTACAGATAGCAATGCAAACGCGACTGCCCTTATTTTTTAAACCACTATTTCACGCAATAGTACATAAATGTATCACTCGTGCCACACGAAAAGGCAAACACTTACTTGTCAAGTGGGGTCCCAGCGCGTGCGCGCGCACACACACACACAGGCACACACACACACTAACATTTTCACACTCACAAACACAAAGTCTATTTTCACAACCACATAAACCCATATTATTCCTCAGGTCAATAATTATTCTGCCATCGCCAAAAGACGGCACAGACATGTATGCTTACGCAAGACAATCGGTCCTCGTTCCGGATGTAATAGGATATCGCCACTCGGCCGGCGCGAACCAATAAAGAAAGAAAGGAATGCATGTTCGCTACGAAGAAAACGGTGCCGTGCTTCTACGCAGCGATCATTATACAGACGCGTAAATGCGAACATCATTCGCTACACACTGTAGCTCTCATCATTTTTAAACCAAACCGTGTTCATAGGTCTTCACTAAATAGGTGAGCCGATAATGACTCCAAATCAAATCAAATAAAATAATGATTCCAGCATCGCTGGCTGCAAGCTTGGGTACCCAACAGAGCAGCGCGCTCCTATCAACACGCCTTGGGCTGACCTTACACACCCGCAGCCTTTTCTGAATACATTCTGCCGGCGCTGGAATAAAAGATTTATCGCGAGGGTACTACGATGTCAGCTCTGTTGCTGTTTAAGTGATAAAACAGTGCGCCCGAACCGCGAAGCGCGCGCGCGGGCCCGGTCTCGCGGTTTGGAGTCGCGACGCGCGCGATTCCCCGCGGCGCGAGCGCAACGCGGACCCGTTCTCGCGGTTTGGACGCTTCCCCTTGGACGATTCCCCGAGTGAGCGCACTGTTTTATCACTTAAACAGCAACAGAGCTGACATCGTAGTACCCTCGCGATAAATCTTTTATTCCAGCGCCGGCAGAATGTATTCAGAAAAGGCTTCGGGTGTGTAAGGTCAGCCCAAGGCGTGTTGATAGGAGCGCGCTGCTCTGTTGGGTACCCAAGCTTGCAGCCAGCGATGCTGGAACCATTATTTTATTTGATTTTATTTGGAGTCATTATCGGCTCACCTATTTAGTGAAGACCTATGAACACGGTTTGGTTTAAAAATGATGAGAGCTACAGTGTGTAGCGAATGATGTTCGCATTTACGCGTCTGTATAATGATCGCTGCGTAGAAGCACGGCACCGTTTTCTTCGTAGCGAACATGCATTCCTTTCTTTCTTTATTGGTTCGCGCCGGCCGAGTGGCGATATCCTATTACATCCGGAACGAGGACCGATTGTCTTGCGTAAGCATACATGTCTGTGCCTTCTTTTGGCGATGGCAGGATAATTATTGACCTGAGGAATAATATGGGTTTATGTGGTTGTGAAAATAGACTTTGTGTTTGTGAGTGTGAAAATGTTAGTGTGTGTGTGTGCCTGTGTGTGTGCGCGCGCGCACGCGCTGGGACCCCACTTGGCAAGTAAGTGTTTGCCTTTTCGTGTGGCACGAGTGATACATTTATGTACTATTGCGTGAAATAGTGGTTTAAAAAATAAGGGCAGTCGCGTTTGCATTGCTATCTGTAGGATAGGACGAGCGTTTTTAATGGAATTGCCTCGCGAACCTGGCGAAGTCTTTGTTTTGGGCAGGGTATTTTATGTGTGCCCGACGCCGGTCCTGCTGTTGTTTGTTTGTTTGTTAGTATGTATCTGTCACGTTCGTAGCGCTGTTCAAGCGCTAGCCGCGTAGCGATAAGCGGTGATTCTCCGATTATTCCTGAGCGGTACGACTTAAGCCTTTTCCCTGCTCACTTAAGGAAATTTGTGTGTCCCTGTCCTGTGACACAAATGCGTGTAATTTTTCGCTGTTCTTTTCTCCTGTCACTGCTTTTACTCAGAAGGTAGGTGAGGGGGGAAAAAGTCAGCATCCAGGTAGAGCAGGAGAAAGCCGCTCGGCAGAGGAGAGTTCATGAAAATGGAATTTGTTTGTTTTTTGTTATATATCGTTGAGTGTCAGTATTCACTAGAGGTGTGCGAATATTCGAAATTTCGAATATTGTTCGAATATTGTTGATATTCGAACCCTATTCGTATTCGAAAATTTCGAATAATGGAGCACAAGCGCCAGCATTCCCGCTAAAATGAACAGAATTCCAGGTATTGGGATTAATTTTGCGAAAATTCCACGTTTGGCACGTCCTTAGCGCGATTTCCAATTGGAATCGGACTTCATGTGCATCCAGCAAAACCGCAAGTTGGCTTCACAGCATGCTTCCGCGCATTGCGTGCAGCCAACTTTAAGGCTACCTAGCCGATTTGATATTTTTTATGTGTGCTTTCGTTATTTTTTAAAAGATAATACAGACTCGAAGAAGTGTTTGTTTGTTTGTTAGTATGTGTCTGTCACCTTCGTAGTGCTGTTCAAGCTTTATTTTCTTTGCAAAAATTCAGACTTTATGGTATTAAGCTGTTCGAGTAGAAGTGACTTTCCGTGCTCGCTTAAGATAGATTGTGTATCCCTGTCCTGTGCTTTCTTCACGCAGGGCCAATGCAAATGAGTATTTAGCATTATGCAATAATTATCTGATAGCAGAAATGGGTGTCTTTGTCACAGTTTATTAGCGTGTGCGTCGTTATTTTATTTATTTTTTTCTCTTATAGCTATGCGAGCAAAAGTGCGTGTAATATTTCGCTGCTCTTTCCTTATTTTCTCTACTTTTTATATAGAAGAAAGCCTCCTGCGTAAAAGCTGAATAGTGTTCTACCAGTGGAAGTGGGGTTGTTTGTTTGATTTTGTTGGGTGTTCGATATCTTGACGAAGTAAGCAGAGCTTAATTTTGCAGGTTTTTGAGCAGAAATGCTGGTATCTGAGCACGGAGTACAAATTTCTATATTTCTCTGCTCCCTAAGAAAATTTGTACGTCGTTTTCCAAGCAGACCGCGTTTAGTTTACGCAAAATAGAAAAATGAAGTTGTGTATGCTCTATGATGATCCGCCGCAGGCTTAGGCCTTTTCCCCGATCACCAGTGTTTTCGCATTCGATGTCGCATGTCTAGACTTGTTCAGTAGTGTTGCAATTTTTACCCTTCGCTAATATCTTGTTGCTGCCGTCTTGTGTTAGACGTTGAGCTTCGTAGCGATGTGCGGTAACGCTACGATTATTCCTGAGCGCTCCGTGTGTTTAATGCGTTGTCCTCTGTGCGTGCATGCGTGTGCTTTTTTTCCTGATTTGTGACGTCATCGTGGCATATCTGGACTTGTTTAGCAGTGTTGCAATTTTACCCGCTGCTAGTACGTTGTTGGTGTCATGTTGTGCTAGCCGTCGAGTTTCGTTGCGATAAGCGTTGATTCTCTGGTTATTTCTGAGCGGTTCGACTAAAGCCTTTTCCCTGCTCACTTATGGAAATTTGTGTATCCCTGTCCTGTGCTTTCTTTACGCAAGGGTAATGCGGCTGTGTATGTGGCATTATGCAAGAATTATCTGGTGGCAGAAATGGGTGTCTTTTTCTCAGTGTATTGGCGTGCGCTACGGTTTCTTGCAGTTACAGCTATTGGAGCACAAATGCGTGTAATTTTTCGCGGTTCTTTTCTCCTTTCACGGCTTTTACACAAAATGTAGATGAGGGGAAACAGTCAGCATCCAGGTAGAGCAGGAGAAAGCCGCTCGGCAGAGGAGAGTTCATAAGAATGGAATTTGTTTTTTTTTATATATGTTGAGTGTCAGTATTCGCTTTCCTCGATATGTTGAGGAATTCAGCCGTTATAGGTATTTGTGCAGAAATGCTGGTATCTGAGTGTGTGGAGTAGAAATTCCTATAAAGCACCTCTCCTTGTGCATTCCTGAGCTGCTGTGTGCGCGCACGTGCTTCTTTTTCCTGGTTTGCGACGTCATGATGGCATGTTCGGGCTTGTTTAGCAGTGTTGCAATTTTACCCGCCGCTATTATCTTGTTGTTGTTATCTTGTGTTATGCGCGTAGCGATGTCCAGTGACTCTGCTATTATTCCTGAGGTCTTAAGCCTTTTCCCTGCTCACCTAAGGAAATTTGTGTATCCCTGTCCTGTGCTTTCTTTGCGACAATGCGTCTGTGTATGTGGCACTATCAGATAGCAGACATGAGTGTCTTTTTCTTGGTTTATTGGCATATGCTTCAGGTATTTTTTAAGTCAAGCACAAGTGCGCGCAATTTTTCGGTGAAGAAGAAAGTCGCATGGTACAGCTGAGAAGAGGGTTTCTCTGATTGTTTGTTAGATGTTGTTAGGAGCTCGGTATGTTGAGGAAGTCAGCTGTATCCGTGAAGAAATGCTTGCATCTGAGCGCAGGATAGGAACTCCTGAAGCACGGCACCCTCAGTGTAAATTAATTATTTTGGATGTGAGTCTGCTTCCCTGCATGACAAGGCTGAAATGGGAAGAGAGAAAAAATTGGAGCGCTTCATTAATAGCGATCCAAGTAATAGGGCAATTATAGTTTCCATAGAAAGTAGAATTTTAATGGGCTCCTAAAATTATAGTTTTGTAGTAGTTTTTCTAAACTGCAATGCAATAATCATTAATATAGTATACGAATGCCATCGTGTTCCCGTAAAGGCGTTCTGTCTTGTGCTTTGGCGTGCGCGAATGGAACTTTGCTCCCGGCTTTCGCGCCTTTTTGCTCGCAATGCGCGAATGGAACTTTGCCCCCCCCCCGGTTTCCGCGCCTTTTTGCTCGCAGGTGTAGCCTCAGACAACGAATGTATGAGCATAGAAAGGGTCATGTATTACATAAGCCTGGAGGTGATGTTGAGTGGTCTCACTTATTATTTTAAGGAGCAGTGGTAGTTTACTGTAATTCTAATGACCATGATGAGCCTTTGGGGTGAAAATCGTTAATATGCACGGTGCTTTTTTGTTGAATTTTAATGACAGAATCAATGTCATTCAGAGTAGGACAAAGGAAATAATCTTGGGATTCAATGAATGATAGGTGTCTTTGCCGCTGTCTTCTTCTTCAGACAGGATGTGATGACGTCACGCAGTCTGTAGCAATGCATTGACCGTCACTGAAAAAAAAAAGTGTAGCAATAGAGAAATGGTGTGCATTGCCCTGGACGGATTTATGATGAGCACTGTTTTTGAATAAGAGGAGTGCGTGTGCTTAGAAATAGTTTGATGCTGGTTTCCTTCTTTGTTTCTTTTCGCTTTTTCCCCCTTGTTGTCTGACAAACATGCACTGACATGCCTGGGCTTGTTCTGACATGCTTTCCTTCTACATGTAGCTTTTTCTTTTTGTACAAGAAATATTCTTGACGGTAGTGCTGCCTTGAATGGGAGTAGAGCTATTCTTAATAATTTTGCGATTCATTTAGTTCAGAGAGTAACCGCGAGGGGGACAGGTGTGTGACTTTATTCAGGAGGAACAAAGCATCATTATTCACTTAGCTGCATGGCTCTCGGCTGGGATGGACATGTCTTGCTGAACCATTATTTTTTCCCTGTACAGTAAGACTTTGGGAATGAAATGCTACAATCGCCTCTTTTCTATGGTGCTCTTCTGCAATAGTTCCCTATACAATCATTATAGTAGAATAAAGGAAATAATCTTGGGATAGTGATTCAATAAATAACAGGTCCCATGTCTAGAGCGTAGAGCCACGTCTAGCCATGTCTAGAGCCACGCACCTGCATGATGACGTCATACCATGAGACCATTGTTTCAGGTTGACCTTGTCTAGAGGAGCATTAGTGGAAAAAAACAAGGTAGCCCTGAAACAATAGGATGACGTCACGACCAATGAGAACGGCCTGCAGGGGGCGCAAGGATTCACTTCTCTCTTGGACACTGACGGGACTGGACACGCAAATTCTGCTCCTGGCGTTGACCGTCAGTGGAAGAGCGTAGCTTCGGTGGGGTTCTGTCTGCCTCTGATGGGGTGCGGATGTGTGGTTCGTCACTGGTGAATGGTGTTCGACGATGCAGGTGAATTTTGTGACGAGCGGATTTACAATGAGGGAATGCTGTGAACGGGAAAACTGATGGTGAGTGTCTTTTTCACTCTGTTCAAGTGTTTGTTTGTTTTCCTCTGTTGCCCAGCAGTCGTACAATTCGTACAGCAGTCGTACGTGGAGGAAACCAGTGAACAGCACATGAATAGGCACAGCAGCCAGCTTGCACAAAAGGCTTTAGAATGCCAACTGGCTGCTGTGCCTATTCATGTGCTGTTCACTGGTTCCCTCCACGTACAACTCCGACTCGTCTGTATGTCTGTCTGACCTTGTCGAGCCACCTCCTACTGATTGCGTTTTGTTTTTCATTTTCATTTTTTTGTTGATATTTGTATCGCGTTTGTATTTCTCTTCACCCTTACCCTTTTCTCTTGTACCATGTGACTGGTTTTTGATATATGCTTCACCACTTGTAACAGGTCCTCAAACCTGAAGAAGTGCAGCCTACTGCACGAAAGTCTTGTTTTTAATGTATATAGTAAACAGCTGATGCTCTTAACCGTCTTTGTTATTTTTGATTCTGCATCGCCGGAAACTTGCACATTGTTTTTCTTCACGTTCTACGTTATAGAACAACAAAGGAAATAATCTTGGGATAGTGATTCAATAAATAATATGTCCCCTGTCTAGAGCGTACGCGTCCTTGAGCCACGCAGCTGCATGATGACGTCATACTGTGGCTTCATTGTAGATTGACCAAAGGAGCATTAGTGAAAAAAAAACAGGGTAGCCCTGAGACAATAGGATGACGTCACGACCAATGAGAACGGCCAGCAGGGGGCGCAGGAATGCTCTTCTCTCTTAGCCTCACGACCAATGAGAATGGCCAGTAGGGGGCGCAGGAATGCTCTTCACTCTTAGCCTCTCGGAGGTGGTCGCCCCAGAGGGCGCTAGGAGCGCGTATGCGTAGCGGCCGCGGAGCGGCGCCCCAGTCAGTTTCTCTCCGGCTGTCGCGGAAAGCAGACGTGTGCTCCCCGTGCTCGCTCAGTTTCTGGCTGGCTGTCACGGAGAGCAGTCGCATCGGTCTGCGCTCCTACTGCGGTGAGGTGATTTGTTGTGTAACTAATGCTTTCGCCAACTTTGTTCCCGCTTTGTTTGCGATTTTCGTGCCCGTGCGCGTCGGGTGCTGGTTACTGTTGTCCGGGCATTCCTGCCATTTTCTATCATCTTCTGCCTTGGGACTGGGAGTAGCGTGGCGTGATTCTTAACAATTTTGTTGTGAGATTAGTTGAGAAAGTAACCGCTAGGGGGTGCAGCTGTGGGGCTTTATACAGGAGAAAAAAACCATTACGAGTCAGTTTCTGCCTGCCTCTCGGATGGAGCAGTCGCATGGTTCTGCGCTCCTGTTCTGGTGGGCTCATTTGTTGTGTAACTAATTCTTTTTGTTGTTAGCTATTGATGGTTTGCATACTCTTGCTTTCCCAGCCTCTGTATTACGAGTGTTTTTCTCCTTGCATGCCCAGAGCTGTCCTAACTTGCCCAGACATGCCGTGATGACGTCACAGCTCACGTCACAGGATGTCCGGAACTTGTGGTCATAGCTGCAATGCTTTGGAACCTGCCTCTGTGCTCCGTCGCCCAGCGACGGTCAGCGGCCTTTCCGGGCCGCTTTCTTCAAGATGGCGTCGTTGATCTTCAACTAAACTCCTTCTCTCCACTCTCTCTCTATCTATTTTTTTATTTTTTATGACCACGTCTATCTGGAAACGCACAGGGTGGTCTGGACACTAGTTAGACGCTCCCCAATTAGTGTGATGACTCATTGGATGATGCTGATTAATGTGGGGGTCCCAATTAGCTCTAATTGCTAATTAATGGCGTCCAGAAGCTTTGTAGCGTTTCCGGATAGTCGTGGTCAGTACTTTCTACTCGCTTTGTATAGTGAAAGCATCGACCGAGGATGATTGCCCCAAGACATGCCACAGAGAAGTTTTAGAACATTAAGGAGCGGCTGACAGCTGCGTACCATGTGGTCTACTTGGTGGGTCCATGACAGGTGGGAATCAAAGACGATGCCGAGGTAGCGTGTCTTGTTCACACGTGGAATGGAGATTCCTTGGAGGGAGAGTGCAGGAAAGCTATTTGGGATATGTTTTCCCTTGGGGGCGCAGACGAGGGCTACTGATTTTTCCGGTGAGAGACTGAGGCCTTTAGTAGCGAGGGAGCTCGAAATGTGATTTAGTGTAGCTTGAGCAGAAGCTTGAAGGGAGGGCTTGAGCTTGCCATGAAAGAGGAGGCAGATGTCGTCTGCATATATTAGATATTTTGCGGTGTAAAGAGTGTCGGGAGCGTTGAGATGAAGGTCGGAGAGTGCAATATTGAAAAGGATGGAGGAGAGAACTCCGCCTTGTGGAACTCCTCGGGTAAGAACACGTGATCGTGAACAGGCGTGAACAGGCACCGAGCCTGCCTGTGATGCCAGATTGTTGTAGAGGGGCAGAGGTTGTTGTAGAGGTTCACGCGTTCCACTTGTCCATTTGCCTGAGGATGTCTAGAGGAGTTGAGAATGTGCTGCACTCCCCTTGACTGGCAAAATTCTTCAAACTCGTGAGGAGCGAAGCAGGTTCCCCGGTCACTGATAATTCTTCAGGGAAGGCCCCTCTCAAGCATAAGTTGCTCTAACGCCTTCACCACGCTCTTGCTTGTAGTAGTCTTCGCAGGAAACAATCTGACGAACTTCGTAAGATTATCCACAGCTACGAGAAGGTGTTGGTTTCCTTTCGTGCTTTTTACAAAGGGCCCCAAGTGGTCCACGTGTATCACCTCGAACGGATACGTTCCCGGTGGAATCAGATGGAGCAAACCTGGCTTCCTTCCGCTTGGGCATTTGTTTAGAAGGCACTCGAAACATTTACTGATATGGCAACGCACATAGCGCCTCATTTTAGGAAACCAAAAACGCTCCTTGATCTTTGCGACAGTTCTTTCTGTGGCGAAATGTCCCATTAGGTCGTGTGCCTGTACCACAATGCTTTTTCGCATGCTCTTTGGCAACGCAAGAAGCCACTTTACTCCGTCGCCATGCGTCACCCGTTTCATCAGGAGTCCATCCTTTAGCTCGAAGTCCTTGACCCGACTTTGATCCGACGACGTGAGATCCTTCCTGCCTTTCTTCAGTAAGGCAATAATTTCCGAGAGATCAGAATCCTGTCGCTGCACAGTCAAGATTTGATCTTCTAAACTCATTGTTAGCAGTACTTCGAGTTTGTCCGCCACGATATCTTCCAGGGTGTTATCTCCAGGCTCCACTGGTGCTCTACTTAAGGAGTCGACATGAGCCATCTTTGTTCCGCTTCGGTGCTTCACCTCGAAGTCATATTCTTGTACAAGGTCGAACCATCGAGCCACTTGTGGCTTCAGGGTCTTGTTGGCGTTCAAGTAAACCAGTGCTTGGCAATCAGTCACTACCGTGAAGTGAATCCCGATCAGGTATGGAAGGAGACGTTCTATCGCCCATACAATAGCTAATAGCTCCAACTTGCTGGAATGGTAGTTCCTCTCTGTTTCGGACGTTCGCTTGCTGATGCAGTAAACGAGTCGAAAACGTCTCTGGTCGTCCTGCTGCAAAAGCATGCCTGCTAAGCCATCCTGGCTAGCGTCGGTATGGAGTTCAGTCTTCGCCTCTGGGTTGTAAAGTGCGAGTGTCGGTGCGCTCGTTAATGCCTGTTTGAGGTCCTCGAACGACGCATTTGCTTCCTCTGTCCACGTGAAAGTTGAGTTGCCCTTTTTGCTCTTGTAGCATAATGGTCCACAAACCTTCTGAAGAAACTAGTCAAGCCCATGAACCTACGTAATTCGTGGGCGTTTCGTGGCATGGGGAAATCCAACATAGCGTGAACCTTGCGTGGTCCTGGCTTGATGCTACCTGCTTCGAGCGTAAACCCCCAAAACTCAACTGAGCTCCTTCCGAACTCACACTTTTGTAGTCGGAGTGTGAGCTTAGCTTCCTTCAGAGCCTCTAGGATTTTTCGGAGCCTTTCTAGCATCTCATTACAGTCTTTGGCCGGCACCAAAACATCGTCTAAATAGAACGAAGCTATTGTATTTCTGTACGGCCCTAGCACCTTGTTCATTAGGCGCTGGAATACCGCTGGCCCGTTGGTTAAACCAAGCATGAGTCGCTCAAACCTCCCGGTGGTATCGGGTGTTACGAAAGCTGTCTTGTCCTTCGCTGCTTCCGTCAGGGGAACTTGTAAATACCCATGCGCGAGATCAAGCGTTGTGTAAAGTCGGCTGCCAGCAAGGTGCAGAAGCTGATCGTCGATATTTGAAAGGGGATAATGCTCCTTGACTGTTTGACTCTTTAGTTTTCTATAGTCCACCACAAGTCTGCTCTCTCCATTTTTCTTCTTTACTAGGAGTACGGGGCTTGCATACGGTGAAGTGCTGTCAGACACTATGCCATGCGTCTTCCATTCCTGAACAATCCGAGATATTTCGCCCGTTTCCTTCGGTGTTGCCCTATACGGACGGGATACGACGGGACTGCTTCCAGGTGTTCCTTAATGTCCATCGACACCAGCGTAGTGCAACCAAGCTCCTCAAGTCTAAAGGCGAAGCATTCCCAGCATTCCCGATATTCGTTGAGTAGATCAAGAAGACGTGTGGCATCTGGTTCTGATATTTCACTGCCCATCTTCACCTGCGACATTTCTATTGGCGCCTTCTGTTGGCACGATTGAGCCTTCACAGATCCTTCCTCTGAGGCTTCTCGTAACAAATTGACCTCTTCGATCTTCCCTAGTCGCTGTCCGCTCCTATAAAGCAAATCTTCCTGTCCACAGTTGAACAAGGGAATACGGACTACGCCCTCATTTACACGTAACAGCCTGTCCGGTCCACACTCTTGCACGTAAAGCGCATCAAGTTTTCTTCCGTTCAACAGTCTCCGCTTCTACCCATACAACGGTATTACTGGGCACGATGGTATCCCTCTGTACTGTGATTCTATGCTGCTTGCTTGGAGGCGAGACAATGTCGATGTCACGGAAGGGTTCTTCGTCTCTGTAACCCAGCATGAAATTTTGACCAACCTTGCAATATGCTATGTGAGGGAGCTCTGTCCAAGTTCGGCCCACCAGGAGTTCAAACGGCTGCACAGAGTCGCGAACAACCAGTACCTCTACATCGTGTGCGGTCACACCATCAATCGTTAAGTCCACCGATGCTTTCCCAATAGCGCGTGTTGTTGGCAATGTGTTTGAGCCGAACCCATACAGCGTCTTGTCGCAAGGTAGAATGTTCAGTCCACACATCACGGCTACTGATGCTTGGAGTATGCAACTAGAGCTGCCTGTATCCTGCATTGCCTGTACTTCGTGAGCACCATTGATATTGGCAACCTTGATGAACTTGTCGGGTCCACAGGGGTTGACATTCTCGGCCACGACAAACTGCGATGATCCCCGACTTGCGTCGCGCGCTTGACGATTGGAGTTTGTGTCCTTAACAGCTGGTGATTGTTGTTGTCGTCGAGACGGCTCTGGACAATCACGAGCTATATGCCCTCTTTTATTACAGTTAAAGCAGCGTGGCTGCCCCTTCTGATTCTCTGACTTGGGCACCTGTACCTGCGACTTTTCTGAAGCGTTTTCTTTCGACTGTTCATGTGGTTTTCCTTTCTGGTGCCTTTCTCTGGGCTGTCCTGTGGTGAGTTGGACTCTTTCCTCTATCTTCTTGATGTGTCGTAACAGTTCCTTGGTGTTCTGGTAGTCTCTCACACTCAAAGCTTGAACGAGCTTCATGTCGGTGAGCCCTGTGATGATGTGTTCGATAACGTCTGGCTCGGAGAGGTTGCACTGTCTTGCCTTCGTCTCCTTGTCGTAAAAGTACTCTTCTGACGTCTCCCCTGGACGTTTCCTTCCAGCGACCATTTCTCTGTAGAGCGACTGAAGGCCTGATGTGGAGGGAAATGACTCGTGCAACAGTTCTTTCCATTCCTCCCAAGTTCGACGGCGTACGGACACACCCTCATACCACGTTCGTGCCGTTCCTCTGAGTTTTGGAAGAGCCACCACAACTGTGTCCAGATCTGACCAGCCAAATGTTTCTGCAAGTTCGTCAATACGTTTCGTCCACCTTTCTGCTGTCAACACATTGTCCTGATCCGGATGAAACTCGGGAACGCGATCCTTCATGTCGTTGACACGGTGGTGAGGAGGACGTGCTGCGTTTTGCCGCAGAGCTGGTGATATGCCAGCAATTGCTGCTCTGACCGCTGTCTCAACTGCGGTTTGAAGAATTGCCTGGAAGTCGAGTTGCTGTGTGCCCTCGGTGGTCGAAGTCACATTCGGTGCGGTGGAGCCTTCTTCGCAAGTGAGAGACGAATCTATGATCGCCTCACGGCTCTCATGTTCACCATCGTCAGCGGGGTCTTGCACAGACTGAGCAACTGTATCGGCAGTTGGTGTTGTGCCATCTCCCGAAGGCGAAATTTGAGTGTTCGAAGCAGATGTATCTCCTGCTGCCTGCGGCTGAGCTCCCGACTGCGGACGCATCTTCTTCGGTAGTCCCATTATTAGCTAGGCATAAATTCCAACGAGGAGTCTGCTTACATCGCTTGTTGTCTTCGTCCGATGGTGTGTTCACAATCCCACTTCTGATTAATGTTGGGTAATCCTGTAGTTTATTTCTTCCCAACGGTGTTACACATCAACACAATACAATAATTTGGTACACAAGGGATGAATCCGAACAACGCCGCTCACGCCGATGAACTGACGCACCCTTTCGTCTCAATACACTTGAGAATACCCTTTGGATTCCGAGTATACGGTTACAGTCTCTTTCTCTCTCGCCTGGCGCTGGGCACATAACAGAGTGTCCTGTCCCTAATAAGACTTAAACAAGTTTGTGTAACTCTGTTTTGAAACTGGACACAGGAAGGCCATTTCCAATCAGCTGAAAAAATTTGTTCGGAAAAGGAACGGTTCCTGCTGATTTCCGTAGTTGGTCCGTAGCAGTGGAACCTTGTAAGGTGGTACTACAGTGATGGATTTCATACCGTAATGGCAAGTGTTTGAGATGGAGCTAAAAGATCCTGAATTTCCAAGACAATTTTGTATAAGTGTCTGATCTGCAAGTGAACACTTCGTCTACTGTATTTTGCGTGTCTTGAAGGAGCTGAGGGGCTGGATGGATGGATGGATGGATGGATTGTAGTGACACCCCTGGTGGGCCTTTTTGCAACGAGGGTCCAGGACATTGCACCTGTAGACATGGTTGCTGTACACCAGGCTTTCTTTCTCTTTTTTTTTTTGTGTGTGTGCACTGCAATTTTATCGTAGCTGCCCTCTGTAGTGTTTCCTTAGATTAGACAACAATAGTACAGCTTGGGGTAAACTGACGATTTCCACTGCGTTGGTTTAGAATCCAGAGCCCTTCTTTACTATGTGCAGTATCCTGCATATTATAAGGAAAACAAATAGGAGAAAACTTCTACCTGATCCCTGCCTTGTATTTCCAACATTTGGTTCCACATCTTGTCCAAGAAGTCATGAACTACATTGGTGCACACTGTTGTGACAATTAAAATGTTACACCTAGATGCGGAATACACATCTTCATTTTACGTACTGTAGATGTTGCTTACTGCAATGGCATGGCTGCATTCTGAACAACACTCGGAATTGTACAGTATATATCTTTTGATTTAGTGCGTAAACTTCAGTTTTCTTTCATCCTTATTTTTATTTCTTGCGTAAATGGTCTCCTAACAGCTGCATGCCACAACGTAATTCTCACAAGGAGAGCAATCACTATCTAACCACTGTATAAATTATACTAAAGACACTAACCTCGTCACGTCCAGATGCAACAGTCTTGGAAGATAGATTCAAGGAAATCACTGCGGACTGCTGTAGGCGGAGGTTCTTTGTATTCAAACTGAGGGGTCCGTCTCATAGACTGCATTCTTCAAATACGATTGGTAAAATCAGCTGCTAACCATACCTGCCGCTGCGGTTGAACGCGCAGTATCGTACGGAACTGAATGCCCGCTGAGAAATCTCGCTTTGACGAAATCAACCGAGGCATGTCAAATGAAGTCTGTGTACCTCGATATATTGTTCGTTGTTCCAAAAGATATAAATAGAGAACTTGGAAATACACACACTACACTAACGCTGTGAAACAGCGCGCTGGATCACGAAAGTCATCGTAGCTCGTAGCCTCGTAGCTAGTTCCACGGAAGTCGCTAATTGGATTATCGCTGTTATAAAACAGGTCGCAGATTTCGAAGTATATACATACTTTTTATTTCCAGACATTGTGACAACAGTATATCGGTGTAAAAATGTTGGTTCTTGCTGAAAGTTGCTGTTGTAGTGCTCGATCACGTGACGGCATTCTGCGCGCTGATTGCATGGGCGATTGACGTCACCCCAGTGGGATGGCCAGATGCGTTGTCTATATATGGGTACGTTTTCTTGGTTTGACGCTAGGTGTGCCAGCGTCGGCGTGAACCGCGATGTTCAAAATTCGAGTTTACGAAAACTACGAGGTGTTGAAACATGCATTTTCGTATGTGAAGTTGCTTTTGTGTATTCTATCGGTAGCCACTGCGGAAAAGTCTCTCCAGCTTCTTGTCAGAGACCCTTTAACGCTCAACTATCCCACGCAACCAGCAGTCGTCCGTGGACAGCCGACAAGGGTGCGGGAATCAGCAGCCTAGTCTGAAATTCCATCGAACGACTTCGGGACGCGTTAATTGGGATGCTCCAATGGGCTGCGTCGTAGTTCCATCTTGTTCTACGGCACCGGCATTTTGTCAGCACAAAACATTGTCAAACAGAGTCTGCAAACCCCACATATAGGCTGCTTGAAAGGCGTTCCCAGATGCTGTAATTGGGGAACCGAAAATGAAGATGCCGCAAGTGGGAAACCAACACATTGCAGAAATAGAGACAAAACACGAAAACATTCCCTGTGTCAGAAGCGGATTAAAGGTTCAACCAGATCATACGTACGTAGCAGTTAGCCCTGATGGATTATTTACACATGACTGCCACGAAATCGGAGTGGGCAAATCAAGTGTCTTTCTTTGTATACTGGAGTGATTGATTGATTGAGATATAAAAAATACTGGATTTGTGTCCAGTCTTCCTTCATACCAATTGTGGAGGTGCCATTCCGTTTCCTTTGACAAATACTTCAGCTCATAAACAGGGTATGCCCGATATGTAAAAAGTCAGACATGTCCAGTAGCAGTCAAATCTGGAGCAAAATTACACCAAACAGCGAGGAGTTGTCAAGGCGAGATCTGTACACCAGCCAGTTTTGGTTTTCGCTGCCTCGCTGATCATGCTGAGAGAATCGGAGTGACATCGACAGCATCGGCCAAGATGGCGGAACGCATGGTGTGGCTGGCGGGACCTCGTTTTTCGTTGGAATGTGCTATATTTTCCTTCTGGTTTCTTTCGAGTTGGAATACTGTGTGTGTTGCAACTGTTACAGATGAAATGAGTTATGCTGTGGTCACATATACTGGACGTCTCTAACTTACTTGTGTCGAACGTTAGTGTAGTTGCTTCTTTTGCCTCTGAAATGTTTTCGGAGCGCAAGTGTGTCGTCTTCCTGTATTTGTGTTATCTTATTGTCATGCGTGTTCCCGTACTTACCTAGTGTGATTCCGTGCTGTTTTCGTTCATATGAGTGCATATATGATATGTGCACGATGGATTGTATACCAATGTTGCGTTTCAAGCTCGGCAAGGACGTCGCGACTTGTCAGCACGGTACTACTTGCTTAGGCATGCAGTCTTCCGCGATGGAACTTAAATATGGTGTGCTGAGATTTAGACGTATACGTGAATCACCCGTCAGATGTACAGAATTAATCCGTCCACCGACTATGGTGGCATAGCTTACGATGATAGTTGTCCCGTGACGTAAAACAACGAATAATGGAATTATCAAATTGTATTGTATTCTCCGTACATATACTGTGGCTAGGAAACAAAGTCACCGATGCTTGCTCACGTAGCAGTGCTGCTCACAAAGGGTCAACATTATATGGGCCTTGTTTGTGCAGGGATATTGCTAGTTTGTGTTGTCCACTACAACGGGTGATCAGTGATTTCTCGCTTGGATTATGTGCTTCATTTGTTGCTTTGGGGAATTTGAATATGAAGTGACTCTCGAGCACCACCAGATGATATCAGATCTAATCGGCCATAGATCGCGTATCTAGCATGCTGTCCATGGCTGGACCACCTCAGAAAAATCCTGGATCCACCCCTAACTGTTCCTTTTACGAGGCTAAATAGCAGATCGCCTCTTGCATGTTGAAACGGACCACTGTTCATGGC
This sequence comes from Ornithodoros turicata, assembly GCF_037126465.1. NCBI lineage: Eukaryota > Metazoa > Arthropoda > Arachnida > Ixodida > Argasidae > Ornithodoros > Ornithodoros turicata. Next base: position 13,781,492 of record NC_088207.1, read on the forward strand.
CACCACAAAAGAAATGGAGGTGTACGTAGGTGCTTGTCCTGTTCAACACCTGCTCCAGCACCACCTCTCAATTAAACAAGGACAATCGTTGTATATTTGCATGAAAGTGTAAAAAAGTATGCTTTGGTGGCATGCTCTCTGCGGAGTTTAAAAAATATGTGTTCTAGTTTATGTCTCGGGCATCATTTCTGCATGTTCCACATACATTCGTTGACTCACAGAATTTTAGGTTGTTTATCGCGCTAGACAGTGTAATCCCACCTAATGCGTCGTGCTCATTGTTGTGTTTTGTGTTTCAGAGGATGCCCGCCAACAAAGTGTCAAACAACTGCTCGGTGAATGTCCTGTTACGAATGAGGTTCTACTTCGAGTGGTGCCGGGTGACAAGTAACTAGCGGAGCGGGGGAGAGGGTTGTCAGACTCTCGAGCGCCACCAGATGATATCGGATGCTGCAAGGACTAGAGAAGGCACTGACTAGCTGCAGAGGAAGGCATGGTGACGATGTAGAACTAGCGGGACAGAACAAGAGTCCGTGCTGAGCGGCTGCCAGGAATCCACTGGGGCGCGCTCATTTATTCTTCGTCCTTCCTTTCTAGCCTTGCCACCAAGGGCGCTACAAGGCTTCCCCCCCCCCCCCAGACCGTACTTAAAAGGAACGGTCGACGTATCTACAGCCCAAGTGACACGTTTGGTTGGTGTGCCCTCATGTGGAGAGGAGCTGTCGAGTGTAAGAGAAGTGGACGACGGGAGGCAGGATGCTATGTAGGCGGGCTTGACTCGATCGAGGGCGACGGTGTCCGACTTGCCGTTGATCTCGATACGCACAGTCTTGGGTGTCCGGGATAGGACGGTATAGGGACCGGAGTAAGACGGCCGTCAGCGAGGGCTTCGCACGGTCGTTTCTGACGAAAACATGCGTCGCCGTGCTTAGGTCCTGGCTAACGAAGACTGTGCGACGTGTGGGCATGCGAGGTGGGACGGGAGTGACGTGTCGGAATAACTCCTTTAGGTCCCGAACGTAGTCACTGGGGGACGGGTGCGGTTGATCGGCGCTTGGGGTGAGGAAGTCTCCAGGAAGGCGTAGAGGGGAACCATAGACGAGCTCGGCTGGTGCGCACCGGAGGTCCTGCTTGTCAGCGACGCGAATGCCGAGCAACGCAAAAGGAAGATGTTGGGCCCAGCGTAATCGGGAGGGTTGCGCAGTGAGGGCTACTTTCAACTGGCGGTGCATGCGCTCAACCAAACCATTCGCCGCTGGCTGGTAGGCGGTTGTCTGGATATGGTGCGCTCCGAGGAGGCTGGTGAGGGCTGAGAAGAGGGCACAACGGAACTGTGGACCCCGGTCCGTTGTGACAGTGGATGGACAGCCGAACCGTGCTACCCATGTGGTCACGAAGGCTTCGGCGACGGTTTGGGCTGAGATATCTGCTAGGGAAACAGCCTCGGGCCACCTTGTATACCGATCCACACAAGTCAGGATGTACTTGTAACCGTGGGATGTGGGTAGTGGGCCGACTATATCGACATGGACGTGGTCGAATCGGGCTCGCGGCGGAAGGTAGGTGTGCAGCTGGGTTTTTGTGTGTCGCCCAACTTTCGAGCGCTGGCAGGAGACGCAAGTTATCACCCATCGCTGTACGTCTTTATGGATGCCTGGCCAAACGTATCGTGCCGTGAGAAGGTTCTGAGAAGCGCGGACACCAGGGTGGGCCAGATTGTGGGCAGCGTCGAAGATCTTCCTGCGGAGTGCGACAGGAATAAATGGACGGTTTGTGCCTGTGGTTGTGTCACAAAGCACAGACATTGTCGTCGACGGTATGGGGACAAGACGAAGAGTAAGCGATGTCTGAGCGGCAGCTTGGAGCTCGCGGACCTCGAAATCATCCAGTTGGGCTGCGGCGATGTCCTCAAGGCTTATCGGGCAAGGTGCGGAGATGTTATCGATTCTAGATAAAGCATCCGCGCCGCTGTTATCGACACCATGGACATGTCGGATATCGGTTGTGAACTCCGAAATGTAGGCGAGGTGCCGAGTTTCTCGTGGCAGATAGCCATTTCGGTTGTTCCGGAACACAAATGCAAGGGGCTTGTGGTCCGTTAAGATGTGAAAGGTCCGGCCTTCGAGGAAGTGGTGGACTGCTGCATATATTGCGAGAAGCTCCCGGCCGAAAACGCTGTATCTGGTCTGGGCATTGTTAAGCCGTTGGGAGAAGTACGCCACTGGGTGCCATATGTCGGATGTACACTGCTGTAGCACAGCGCCGACAGCGGATCCTGAAGAGCAGCAGAGGTCAGCGAGGTCGGCCAAACGGTCTAAGGCAACATCGTCGTTCCCAGCCAAGATGAGTCGTGCGGACCGACTCATCCTCAACCGACATCTTGCGGAAGTCGGTTGAGGAAGCGCTCGCGGAGGATCGCGGAGTGGTCGTCTGACCGATCTCCCAGGAGCTGTCTCATCCGATGCAGGAGCTGCGACGGACGCCGGTCACCACGCTCCTCAGTCGTAAGGAGCTGCTGTATCCTCGCTCGCTCCGAAACCGTCGTGCGCGAGACAATGGCAGATTTCAACGTATCATACGCGTTGTCAGGCCGTATCGACGAAAGAACGTCATCAATGTCGTCGATGAGCTCCAGGGGGATAAGCGGCTGCACTTCACAGTACTTCGTCATCTGGTTCTGGATGCGGCGGGCCTGGAAGAGTGCTTTGACTTGTCGAAACCAGGTCTTTGGATTCTTGATCCAAAACGACGGGAGTCGTAGTCGTGGAAATTGTCGGAGCTGGAGTGGACGATGTCGTGCCGGAACCTCCATCGTGAGGGCTAACTCCGTCTCCGTGAGCTTTCTGGGGGATCTGAGGTTCGCTCATGAGGTGCGCTGAGTTCGGGTCACCAAATTTGTAGAACTAGCGTGACAGAACAAGAGTCCGTGCTGAGCGGCTGCCAGGAATCAACTGGGGGGCGCTCATTTATTCTTCGTCCTTCCTTTCTAGCCTTGCCGCCAAGGGCGCTACAACTACTCACAACGCACACTATCCCAGTTACGTCGGATGCCTCTCACCACAGCACCTCTCAATTAAAGAAGGACAATCGTATCTCTGCATGAAAGTGTAAAAAATGTATGCTTTGGTGGCATGCTGTCTGCAGAGTGTTACGAAATATGTGTTCTAGTTTATGTTACGGGCGTCATTTCTGCATGTTCCACATACATTCGTTGACTCACAGAATTCCAGGTTGTGTATCACCGATAGACAATGTAACCCCATCTAGTGCGTCGTGCTCATTGTTGTGTTTTGTGTTTCAGAGGATGCCCGCCAACAAAGCGTCAAACAACTGATCGGTGAATGTCCTGTTATGAATGAAGTTCTACTTCGAGTTGCGAATATGCCCATGTTGACAAGCATGAGCGCAGCAGGCTTCATTTGTTGTCGTTTCTCATTATGCTCCGTATTTATTAATGGTGCATTCTTAAAAATGATATTCACCACATAGCACGCTCATAGCCAACCATCATCCCGAATGAGAACGTTCTCGCCCCTGATTTGTTGAAAACGGAAGGCGGAGCCTATTTCGTTCATTATGCACGGCACAGAATAGGCTCCACCTCCCGTTTTCAACAAATCAGGGGCGAGAACGTTGTCATTCGGGATGATGGTTGACTACACTCTTAAAAATGAACTTCACCGCATAGCACGCTCCTAGCCAACTATAACCTCGAATGATATCGTTTTCTGCCCTGATTTGTTGGAAACGGGAGGCGTACGCCTTTTTGTGACACTTATGCTGTTCATAATTGTCACAAAAAAGTCGTACACCTCCCATTTTCCACAAATCAGGGCAGATAACGATATCATTCGAGGTTATGGTTGGCTAGGAGTGAGCTATGCGGTGAAGTTCATTTTTAAGAGTGTGTGCCTTCATAGTGCCGGGTATCTGGGTTGAATATCGTATCATGTCCGGGAGAAATCGGGAGGATGTCGGCTGCTATCTTCTCAGTGTTTATGTTCAAGGCATTTTTACTTGTTTGTTCCTTATTCGATCACCTAATGCTTTCATTTTCTTCTCCTTATGCAAGGGTACTTGTACCATCGAATTTACGGATATATTCGTCCAAAGACTGCTAATGAACGTGTTGTACTTCATTGCATTTAATTTCATTTTTCATGTACTCCCTGGACTTCTCAAGTTTTCGAGAATCCTGCGAATGACGGCACTACAATTCCAACTAGAAGAATCAAGTGGCTTTTTCCGCTGTATTTTATCCCTGACTGGAAACATGACTACCCCTATAATGATATTCAGTGACTGTGATATCTTGATAGCATAGACATTTGAGTGGAATAATTACTGCTTTCAGCTGTCACATCTGGTCAGCAGAGGTCACATTTCACCTTTATGGAGTAACTTATTTTAGCTAAGTTTCTGCGTGTTTTTGCCTCCTCGTATAGTTTGTATACTGTGTGTCTGAACTCTCAGCAAGCAAATGATTGCAGAAGGTTAAAACGCTCGATTTTGTATACTTAGATAGGTTTCAGACGAATCATTAACAGTTCTGTTCTTAATTCCATCTTAAGCGATTCCTGTAAGTAGGTCATCAATTCATTCTGTTGCGGAATTCCACTGAAACCCCACACAAGCCTGCGCTCCTTTACCCCGTCTTTGTGTATATTTCTGTGTATTTCTAGAAAGGTCTCACTGATGTGTCTAACGTGAACTGTATGTGACTGATCACATAGTAACGTGTAGTTACTTTGTAATTCTGGTCCAGGAACTGTGCAGCCAATATCAAGACGAAATGGGGTCTTCGAGTGTTCCGTCTGTCCTTATGCTTCGAGGTGGATGTCCAACCTGCGTAAACATGAAATGACGCACACAGGAGCAAAGCCGTTTACATGTGACATCTGCAAGAAAGACTTTTCACAGAAGAGGAACTTAGTTAGGCACTTACGTCTTCACACTGGAGAGAAGCCTCACAAGTGTCAGCTCTGCTCAAGGTCGTTCACGCAAAAAGTGACAATGTTAAACCACATGAATACACACAGCAACATAAAACAACATGCGTGCAGTATCTGTGACAAGGCATTCAAAGGCACGACGTCACTGTACCGGCACATGGCCGTTCATCGTGGAGACACTCGTTGTGTGATTTGTTCTCGCTCTTTCTCAAGCTATAATTATCTGGTGGAGCACATGATGCAACATACAGGCGAGCGTCCTTACAAGTGCGGTCTCTGTTCAACAGCTTTTTGTACGAAAGGCAGCTTTAGAAGCCATCTCCACCGTCGTCACGTGAATAATGCATCGTAATTCTTCTTCGGTAGCTTCATTTTCTTTGTACGATTGCGAGCTGCAATGCATGGTATTACAATCTGTACGGCTTGTGTCGTTTTTTGTCATTGTCGTTTTCCTAATTAAAATTGAATGAAAGATTCCGGAGCATTTTCTCTCTTTTAACTTTCTCGTCGTACATTATCTGTCAGTTGCACAGCTTGACCTACAGCGAAGCTTTTGACTAAAGGTTCCATTAAGTTTGCTCACGATGGCTTCTGTTTCACATTATTACAGGCATCATTATGGGAAAATGGGAATTCTGTCCTCGAACGCTCTTGGGGGCGAAACCGGTGCCATAGTTTCGATAGAGAATGCTTTACTGACAGACAGCAAACAGAGAAAGAACGTGTGCTGCCACTACACCTATTACTCCTGTGCGTGACGTTAGGTATCCTGCTGCTGTAAAACCCAGTGCATTCAACAATGTAGACTGGGACATTGAACCTTCCATGCAAACGTGCCTTAAGGCCACACGCCTTAGTTGGAGGGAAAGCCGACGTCTGTTAACTGCACTCTAAAGAAACACGTCCACTTTTCTTTCAGTGAGCACGCGCGGGAAGCTTGTTTTCTTTTTCTTTTTATTGCGTTCTTTTTGTTGTTGTTAACGTTTCGGTGGTGTGGCGGACAAGCCTGGCAGACAATTAACAACAGCAGCAAAATATGCGCCTCTTATCTGTCCTTTATCCGCAACCGGTCTTAGAGTGTACACTCTAAACCCGATGGTGGATAAATAAGCGATATTGTTTGCAAATTTATAGCGCTTACTCCGAGGCCGGATATATCCGCCACAGGGGTTAACCACCCCGGCTTCTATGCGCCTTCACGTTACACGCCGCGTGCTCTATGCGCCGCGGCTCCTATACGCCTCCACTGTTATGCGTTGCGCGTTTTATTCGCTTCAACCGGTATGCGCTACTTCAACTAGATATGCTATGTTTCCAATGACCACGCTTCACACACCTGTGTGGAAAGCGAATTCAATCTTTATTGGCACACAACACACAAACATCATGTACAGCACCACTACTTCGGTATCTATCAGGCCTGCGGGTGTATTTCTGACAAGCCAGTTCTTAAGCTACTGGATTTCACAAAAAGAACTATGTTAGAGCAATGCGAGCGTGGCTGTTGCAGGTGATCTTGTTGAAGACATGTGCAATGCAGAAGAACATTATTCTTTTTGTTTTACGCTTCAATCAAAATGCATTGCCCAGATGGCAAATTTGATACAACAGCAACATAAATTAAGCTAAACAATTTCGTGCCTCAACATGCTGTTCCCTTCCTAATACAACAAATCAGTTTTAGAGCAGGTAACAGTACTGTACCAGGAGCACCAATATCTGATGAACTTGAAGGGCACTGTAGTGGGTGAGGTACTTCAATACATCAAAACTAATTCAATTGAGCTTGAGGGACCAGGGTCACTACGATAAACGTAATCTGAGTATGATATCTGTCCATTCTCACTTTGGTAGAATGCAGTGAATATGATATCTCTCAGTAGATTATAATCAACAGAACTAAAATAAGAATGCAGTTATGAACGCTGCTGTACGCACTTAGGATGGTAAGGGATTAAGTTTGCGCCCATGAAGTCGCCAAAATATGAAGGCAAGACAAAACTGTTTCTCCTGCATTGCAATGCAAGTTCGCAAGTGAATCCACATTAATCGCGATCCCAATAAGACGCATATATACTCTGCATAGGAGTCTCTCTCCACCCAGGTTTGTAAAAAAAAGAAAAAAATATCTGTGCAGACATTTAAGCATTTCTACAATTAACCGAATAATTTGTGACACACATTCACATGCTCACACTCTTCTACATTCAAGTATCGTTTTTTATCGTGTTCATGTGCCTCTCTTTCCAATTTATTATGGAGAATTAAATAGTGCGGCATAGACACGAGTTGATAACGGCTTACCTTTAAGCTGTCTCAGTAAACGAACACTGGCTGCTAAGAATAATTCGAAATGTTCTTACCCGAAATATTCAGATCACAGTGTTCCCCCCCGTGTAGTCGGAGGACGTGTAGCAACAGGACGTAGAAACGCGCAATCACAGAAAGGTGAGTTACGTAGAGACGCGCAGAACATCATTTTCTTCGTCTGAGGCAACTACGGGAGGTGGTTGTGCTGCAAGTATGGACAATATTTTGTAAACGTGCTCGAAAGGTACACAATGCGCAGCCTGTTGCTTACCGGCATTTTCATGGCCGACCGGCGGATACCAACTGTGCACGGAGGCCCGGCTGACAAAGTTAAAGGTACTGTAAAGCAGCACCGATCAAATGTCATTTAGTGTGGCTATTCGATAGTCCAAGCCACCAGGACAAAAACTGTGCAAGTTTCATCCCAATCGACGGTGCAGTTAATTAGAAAATTACAATTAAAGATTACGGGCAACACTGTACTAGGTATTCGAAATGAACCCGTACTTCTGACACATACGGCGGCAACCACATTGCATGCGTATAACACTGGGCCCGACATAACAATCCACCACAATCCACTATAAAAATCCGCCCCTGCAATCCACACAACGATCCACATCTGAGGATAAACGGATAAGCGAACTGAAATGAAATGCTGAGCCGTTGAAAAAAATGTGTCAAACGTTCAAGAAGCCAGACAGCGTCGGGACTTGTTTGTTCACAGAGGTTCACAGAGAGAGATTGTTCGTTCGAAAGAGGCCGCGAACAAAAGGAGCGCGCAGGCGCAGCAGAGAAGTAGGGAGAGCTCCCATCGAACAGCGGCCAGCACTGGGATACTTCGCAAAAACAGGGATTAACAGGTTAAACTGTTAACAGGGGTTTCCGAATGCATAGATAAACAGGAAAACTAATAATATGGTTACTAAAATAACGAAGTTCCGATGTCATGGTGTGTAATACCAATTTTCAGTGTTGCCCGCTGTAAAGGGGGTTGTTTGACACCAGGCGTCGCACCGCTCCACTACGTCGCATCTTTCATGGCAAATTAAAAATATTTATAGCGCGTTGTAGGTCGTATGGTTCCGCATATGGTATTTAGAAGCAATAAAGTCTCTAGTCACATCAGCGGCATATCATGCTTGTCTACTGCTTTACAGTACCTTTAAACTGACAACGTTGTTGTTTCTTGCGAAAGTTGTACCATCTCAACGATGCGTTCATACTGCCCATCAGTCTAGACACCGATCTTCTACAACGCCAGCGATATCACAGCCAAGGAAAGAAACCGACAAACTGCTTCTGAAATAAAAGCGGCGTCCGTCTAACCATCCACCACCAAGACGCCGACCGTTGCACGACGTGATGCAACGTGCAGCAATGACACAGCTGCGAACTTCGGAACATAATCGGTAATGGCCACGATTCTATCCGCCACATTGTTTCGCGAGGCACTCAACAAACAAAACAAAGAAATACGTCCACTTTTCTTTCAGTGAACACGTGCTGGAAGTTTGTTTTCTTTGTCTTGTTATTGCGTTCTTGTTGTTGTTCTTAACGTTTCGGCGGTGTGGCGGATAAGGTTGGCAGGCAACTAACAACAACAGCAAAATATGCGCCTCTTATCCGTCCTTTATCCGCGACCGGTCTTAGAGTGTGCGGTGCACCAATCTGTATCTCTGAGATTTCTCGTTATGGTTTCCTTTGATTGCTGTAAACCATCCACCCACAATATACAGGGTGTTTCACCTAACGAGAAACAAATTGTGTTAAGAGATCTACTTGTCTGAACACTATAAGGTGAACGCTCTTTATGTCTTGGGAGATTTTGTCATGACGTCTGAGCGCTTTTATCAAACTAATTCCCGAGAATTTGAATTATCCCAGCTGAACTTTGAGAAAAGGGGCGCTACTGTAGTTGACATTGAGCTGAATAGATGCTTCAATTATACATCTACTGTCCTAAAGGCAATATCAATCGCTCTGCACAATCCGTAACATAGGAGCTGCCAAATCCCACTTCGAACATCGGAGTATAGCTGTTACAGCAAAATGTGTTTATCACAAAAGGCGGCTGTCGGAGGATTCGCCAGGAGCTACACGGGCCATATTTTCTTTGCAGCATCATGTAACCCATAGAATCAGGTAATATTTGTGGCACTGTAGAAGACCATAGTGTCTTGGTCGCTTCTTTCCTATGATGTTCTTAATGGTCCTGAGCGTTAAAGCGAAGGGGCAACCCTTTAGGAGTTGCACGTGCAGTGACCGCGTGAGCTCACCAGACAGAAGATTTTGTCCCATAATGTTCCCAAATCGATCATCCATATCCGCATCTTGGGCAGATGTCCCTGGGGAGTCCCATACGGAAGGGAATGTACCCCCTTCAAAGGCCGTGCTCAAGCTGTCCGGCGATGCTCCGTCCAGGACGGGAAACGGATGCACCTGCGCCTTGTCGCCTGGTGTTGCCATACGGAAGGGAATGTACCCCCTTCAAAGGCCGTGCTCAAGCTGTCCGGCGATGCTCCGTCCAGGACGGGAAACGGATGCACCTGCGCCTTGTCGCCTGGTGTTGCCATACGGAAGGGAATGTACCCCCTTCAAAGGCCGTGCTTAAGCTGTCCGGCGATGCTCCGTCCAGGACGGGAAACGGATGCACCTGCGCCTTGTCGCCTGGTGTCGCCATACGGAAGGGAATGTACCCCCTTCAAAGGCCGTGCTTAAGCTGTCCGGCGATGCTCCGTCCAGGACGGGAAACGGATGCACCTGCGCCTTGTCGCCTGGTGTCGCCATACGGAAGGGAATGTACCCCCTTCAAAGGCCGTGCTTAAGCTGTCCTGCGATGCTCCGTCCAGGACGGGAAACGGATGCACCTGCGCCTTGTCGCCTGGTGTCGCCATACGGAAGGGAATGTACCCCCTTCAAAGGCCGTGCTTAAGCTGTCCGGCGATGCTCCGTCCAGGACGGGAAACGGATGCACCTGCGCCTTGTCGCCTGGTGTCGCCATACGGAAGGGAATGTACCCCCTTGAAAGGCCGTGCTCAAGCTGTCCGGCGATGCTCCGTCCAGGACGGGAAACGGATGCACCTGCGCCTTGTCGCCTGGTGTCGCCATACGGAAGGGAATGTACCGCCTTCAAAGGCCGTGCTCAAGCTGTCCGGCGATGCTCCGTCCAAGACGGGAAACGGATGCACCTGCGCCTTGTCGCCTGGTGTCGCCATACGGAAGGGAATGTACCCCCTTCAAAGGCCGTGCTCAAGCTGTCCGGCGATGCTCCGTCCAGGACGGGAAACGGATGCACCTGCGCCTTGTCGCCTGGTGTTGCCATACGGAAGGGAATGTACCCCCTTCAAAGGCCGTGCTCAAGCTGTCCGGCGATGCTCCGTCCAGGACGGGAAACGGATGCACCTGCGCCTTGTCGCCTGGTGTTGCCATACGGAAGGGAATGTACCCCCTTCAAAGGCCGTGCTTAAGCTGTCCGGCGATGCTCCGTCCAGGACGGGAAACGGATGCACCTGCGCCTTGTCGCCTGGTGTCGCCATACGGAAGGGAATGTACCCCCTTCAAAGGCCGTGCTCAAGCTGTCCGGCGATGCTCCGTCCAGGACGGGAAACGGATGCACCTGCGCCTTGTCGCCTGGTGTCGCCATACGGAAGGGAATGTACCCCCTTCAAAGGCCGTGCTTAAGCTGTCCTGCGATGCTCCGTCCAGGACGGGAAACGGATGCACCTGCGCCTTGTCGCCTGGTGTCGCCATACGGAAGGGAATGTACCCCCTTCAAAGGCCGTGCTTAAGCTGTCCGGCGATGCTCCGTCCAGGACGGGAAACGGATGCACCTGCGCCTTGTCGCCTGGTGTCGCCATACGGAAGGGAATGTACCCCCTTCAAAGGCCGTGCTCAAGCTGTCCGGCGATGCTCCGTCCAGGACGGGAAACGGATGCACCTGCGCCTTGTCGCCTGGTGTTGCCATACGGAAGGGAATGTACCCCCTTCAAAGGCCGTGTTCAAGCTGTCCGGCGATGCTCCGTCCAGGACGGGAAACGGATGCACCTGCGCCTTGTCGCCTGGTGTTGCCATACGGAAGGGAATGTACCCCCTTCAAAGGCCGTGTTCAAGCTGTCCGGCGATGCTCCGTCCAGGACGGGAAACGGATGCACCTGCGCCTTGTCGCCTGGTGTTGCCATACGGAAGGGAATGTACCCCCTTCAAAGGCCGTGTTCAAGCTGTCCGGCGATGCTCCGTCCAGGACGGGAAACGGATGCACCTGCGCCTTGTCGCCTGGTGTTGCCATACGGAAGGGAATGTACCCCCTTCAAAGGCCGTGTTCAAGCTGTCCGGCGATGCTCCGTCCAGGACGGGAAACGGATGCACCTGCGCCTTGTCGCCTGGTGTCGCCATACGGAAGGGAATGTACCCCCTTCAAAGGCCGTGCTCAAGCTGTCCGGCGATGCTCCGTCCAGGACGGGAAACGGATGCACCTGCGCCTTGTCGCCTGGTGTCGCCATACGGTCGTTGCACGTTGAAGTGCAGTCATTGTGCAATCGAAACGATGCGGGAGGGCGCATCCTGAATGTAGTTTCGGAATTGAAATTGCAGTGGTAGAGTGATAGATTCAGATCTTTTTTTGCGTTTTTAAATTTATTTCGCAATGCGTCATGCTGGAATACGTTGAATAGGTTGGACGTGCGACGATGGAGCGGTCTGGTATTCCTCTCTGTGTCTCGCATGGAAATGTGGCTTCGACGACCTGATTTTTAGTGTAATTGAACCGATGTATTGCGCGTTGAAACGCATACGTTGGTGAAATGATGCAACTATGCACCTACTATTTATACCCTGGAGAGCATTTTGATAAGCGGGAGCGTTCATGAGTTAAGAGACATGAAAGAAGGTGTCCTCAACCAGCATCGCGCAAGCACAGGGAACCAACAGTGTTCTACCTAGAGAATAATTCTTTGGTGGAATGATGCAACTGTACCTATAGCATATATATCCCGAAGAGCATTTTAATAAATGGAAACATTTACTAGTTATGAGGCGTGAAAGTTGCAGGCCTTGCCCACGAAGAGCAAAAACTTGGCCATATCTTACGTATGCAAAGGCGATAGCGTATGATGTAGTAAAACTCTCTATAACTCTCCATACTCTAAACTCTCTATCTCGTACGATTGGTGTGGAACGGGGTCCATTATTCAGGGAATGTCGCAAACTGCGCCTGCGCCGGACAACGCGAACCCTTGTGACACGAATGATCGTGATGTCGTTTCTTTTAAAACTATTACTTATTTTATCTTTGCGCCGTGAGTCATCTGTGGCTATGATCAGCGCGCAGACACGGACAGGTAGAGGGAGGACAGCAGGAAATAGAGGGATAGCATGCGTGTCATCAACAGCTGTACGCCACAGTAAATCGTTTATAATAAAACATTACGAAATCAACACTTAAGCTTCCACCCTTCAATTTCAATTTATTCAATTTACCTTATACATGGTTGGACAAAGGAGCAAAACCCTGCCAGCTGGCAACTTGACAAGGCTCCACTGCCCACGGTTCGGAACAGCATTTCAGACAATGGAAAAAGTTTAACAAATGTCTAAAACAATAGCTGGAATGTCACTTAATCAAGTATGCTACAAAGATTATACATGCAAATTAGAATACTCTGCTAGATGATAATACAAATCACTGGTTAACAAAAAATGTACGAAGCTCTTTTCTACTATGTCCGATTATAATCCCCACATGTTCCCATTATGTTCCCACTTATGGAATACCTATTCGGCGGAGCATGCTCTTATGATGTTTCTTACTCATGTTTGTACTGTTATCAATTACAACTTTGGATTTCGAAATATACAGTTTAAAAGTGATGAGGACAATGCGCGTATGAATACAGGACACGCACTCTTAATCCAGCCTTGATCCATGGCCAGCTGAGCACTGAGCTGTGAACAAGGCTATCAGGCTTCCGGGGGGGGGGGGATGGTTATGGCGGTGTTGTGAACGGATTGCGCGGCGGCGGTCATTCCAGCTGGATGTTACTATGCCAGTTATCTGTTACACGACCAAAAAAAAAATCGCCTCCCGTCAAATCAGAAAACACCCCGCCCCCCTAAATTAGATAGCAACACAGGCCACAGGTTAGATACAGACAGCCGGTCACATACTCCCGGTTGAACAAAATCCGCGTTCACAGTTCTAGCCCTGGCTAGCCCCAAGCGCGATGAGAGCACTACTATCCGCGGCGGACGTAGAGCTGTCGGCTGTCCACCAATCATGGACGGTGGATTTCAAGACATTTATTTCAAAACGTTTATTCTTCAAAGTTTATTTTTAGGAGTTTATTTCGACAGCGTGGATTTTATCCTGATTTATGTCGAAGAGTTAGTTTTGAAAGTTTGATCTTTAAGAGATTTATTTTTGAACGTTTTCTTTTTACATGATTTATTTCGGCGTCATCGCCCATCAACAGCGACCTACGATTTCAAAGGAACTGTGTCGGTATTTGCCTCAGTCGTTTCTTGCAAAGCAGCACCACAAAGGTCGGTCACACACAGATGCTGACAGATGTACGCTTTGGAACGCAGTGTGAACCTCACTTCTTTTTCCAGAGGGGATTTTCTAAATTTAGAAATCACTTCGCACTGATCCAATAATGCCACAGAGCTAAATATTTTTGCATGATCATCCGTTATAACTGGAATGCTTCCTTCCATAGCCTTTAACGTTATCACGCTGAGAGTGTTATATGAGCAAAAGTGGTCGACGCGTTGCTCAAAGAGTACGAGAGCATTAAAGGCATATGGAGGGGAAACAGACCAGTAGTGTCGAATGATAACGTAAAATGTTTTGGGGGCTCTGTGGTCTTGTTGGATCAATGAGATATGATGTATAAATCAAAAACTTCCCTCAGCAGGAGGAGTGGAAGCGACACACATTCGACAGACAGGAAATATTTCCTAGAACGAAGACATGTCCTTGAATGTGAGGGGCATGGTGAGAAACAAGGCAACGACAGAACAACAACTAGCGTGGCTTCCATATCTCTTAACGATAGGGTGTATTTTTTATATTGACTCACGCGGGAAGATAAGCGTTTGTTCAGTGTAAACAATATTCTCATATTCTCAAGTAAGGGGAGAGGGTAGCATTTGAAGTTGTATTTAAAGCCCCAGGACAGATTTCGTCTTCCCAAGGTACCGAAAATTTGGTTGGCTGAAGAGTGGGAAAGGAGGATTTGTGACGAATCCAAAATGAAAAAAATAAATAAAAAATAGCTATCTGGACCAGCCCGCTTTGTGAGGCACTCTCCATTCGCTATCACTATCTCTGCATGACACAGCAGAGCCTGTCGCCTGCGAAGAAAAAAATTCCGCGACCAGATCGAGGGGTTAAAAATTTATACGAAGGCGATATTCGTCCCTTACAACTATGGCTACAGCGTGCACCGGTTGTCTCGTGCGATGCGAACTCCACAAGCCAACTCGGCAGCTCCTATTGAGTTCGTGTAAACGCGGCTGATGTGTTGAAGAGATGAGTGCGAACCTCCCTTCGTGCCGTACATTCCCCGCTAGTGGGTGCAGTGAAGTCGCATCGGTAACAGACCGTCTAGGCCAGGGTACTCTGAGAACCTACGTGTGTCGTCTTCTGTGCCCGTGTCTCTCGGTCTTCTTCATGGATCTATACCAGCTAGCCTGCACCCTTTCCCTTGTTTCTTCAGGGTACTCAAGCTGAAATCGAGTCGCGGACAGCATTGACGCTTGGATGACATCATGGCGGACCGGACAGAAAAGAAGTGACCGAAATTATCGCAAAATATCCCAGCATAAAAAATGTGCGCAATAAACAGGAGCTGTATATTGGACATGCGGTGTATGTACAATTAATCACTAAAAACTTCACTTAACACACGATCCACCTCAACCCGGGCCGCCACGTCAACACAGAGGCTTAGCCACACCTTTTACCCTGCCCGCAGGCTTCTTTTATGCAAAACGTACGAGACAAATCGTGTAACAACGCAAGTGAATGGCAAATAGAAACAGCCCCCCCCCCCCCCCCCGTCTCAGTCGCCACGATTCCGGAGCTAGCAGACGATTCTGGCGGGGAGCGAACGCTTCCGGCAGCCAATGAAGTGGCCGGCCACTGACGTCACCACATGCCAGACTCGGCTTGGGGGAGACTGTTGCCGCGGAACGCATTCTTGCAAACTAATTTTCTCAAGAAATTCGCGCTTTTCGAAGGAAATATTTTTGCGTGACAGTTTATGAAGGTAGTATGTTCATATTAAGCGGCGAAAAAATATATATTCCAAATAATTTCCACGCTGCTTTAAACGAAACGTTTAATAAGTTGTGTGAAGAAAAACGGCTGACAGACTCATCGCAAACTTCATTCTTTCGTGTGTCACCATTGTCCAAGTATGCTCAAAACCTGAATCTGTCTTCCAGGACTCTTCACCAGCCAAGTGCCTCACCTTTGTAGACCAAATCTGGTATCGACGTATCGTACTACTTTCCTTATTGAATACAACAACAAAATATTGCTTCATAGCGTCCTTTGTGCACTGGGGTATACTGGACCCCAGTTTACGTGTCGAATTTCCCCTACCATAATTACCATTTTGTTTGTTGTTGTTACTGTACCGTTTGCCAGCGATATTTTCAATGCGCAAAAGCATGTGCAGATTCTTTGCGTGACCACATATTTAGCCTGAGTTTCGCGCAGGGAGCAAGCACCTCACCGTCTTTGCCGTAGCCTGCTTTTCCTTGTTGCTGAAATTCCAGCGTGAATCTTAACTGCCCCTTAGTTGCAGTGTCCTTCATAAGTGTTGCTCCATTAGCTCACGGATGAAAAAGAAAGAGTGGAGGTTACTTTGGGAACTCCGGGATGTGCGCACATAGAACATGGTTTGCACATAACAGCAGAAGGTGGAAAGAATTGTGGTATTTTGGGCTCCTCGGTTAAAGCTAACCGTTATTCTAATGTTGGCTCAGCCGTTTTGCAAACCTATAGCCTGATCTTCAGGACATAGGTACACGTATAGCGAGAATTGGCTTCAGGCAGGGGTCGTGCCTTTCCAGTTTGTACTTTCCACATTCATTTCATAATAATTTGCAGACTTATGCACTGGAAAATAAAATAAATAAAGGACCCTCGGAAGAGAGGAAACGCGCTCAGTCAACTGTGAGTGAATGTAAAGAAAACAAAGTAGATGTTCACCAGGTGAAGCAGTGAGTGGGTTTGGCGGTAGACGATACCAAAATTGAACGCGCGTACGCTTTTCGTCGACTCTTATTGTTCTTCCTCTTAGTTTGTTCGCATCGATGATGACACGAGGACAGGGCCGATATACGTCAAAAAAGTACTTCAGTGATTATTATATTGTGCCTCCTGAAAAGTTAAGTCGGTAATTTTAGTTATTTTTGATCATGGGAGTCAGTGCCATTTGATTCATAAAACTTTACGGCTTTACGGCTTTCTTAATGTTTAATGAATTACATGCATATACATGATGCGCACTACCAAAAATATAACGCTTACAACAACTTGAGCGTGAGGGTTGTAGGGGCGTAGTGAACGACACGGAGAGAGACGCGATGCATGATCACTTGTCTGTGTGTATAGTTCCCAGAGCAAAATGGATAGACACAGACTTGTTAAAACAAATCGGACGATGAAATATAAAGTATCAATTCATCATAGCTTTTCTAGTCTTTGTCGTAGTTCTCCGAGAAATAGTCTCAAATTTACTATGTAATTCAGTTACAAATACGAGTACCTCCAAAAATGCTTCTAATATTTCACTAAACGGAGAAACAGTATCTAAATACAAATAGTTATTCAGTTACTTTTACCTGGTTTCTTAACAACCCTGCATGGCGAGCTTTTTGTGTTGAGCTCAGGAGACCACATCCCTTCAAATAGCTCCATGAAAATCATGCAGCTGGAGGCGATAGAGGTTATCTCTGGCGAAGGATCAAAAATACTTCTGTCAGACGAGCTTTATCAGACCATAATACCGGAAAGGATGTGTATGACGACCTGAATGAATTTGTGCAGGGATGAGAGGGACGTGGGGAGAGTTCATCTTCGATACGCACGTGGTGGCTTCCGGCTCAACTAATCAGATTTGTCTCTGAATCTTGCTCGTGGTAAATTAGGAAACCTTAACCAGAGTTTGAGGCTTCATGAATAGGAATGCACTACTGGATTTGCCTTTTGCAATGATCTATCCCAGGTCGTCAGGAGCTACACCAAAATTCAAGAACCTTCTGCTTCAATACTTATCTTAGGACCACGCTCAGAGGTTACTGTGGAGGATACGCCAAATTTGGCAATCCACACTTGATCTATTCCTGGCGTGTAACACCTTTGACTGAAAATGGGACTGCCAAGTACTTGATGAACTTTCGCTTAATTATCGCTTAACGCTCTTTAACGCTTAACTATCCCACGCAACCAGCAGTCGCCCGTGGACAGCCGACAAGGGTGCGGGCATCGGAAGCCTAGTCTGAAATTCCATCGAACGACTACGGGACGCGTTAATTGGGATGCTCCAATGGGCTGCGTCGTAGTTACACCTTGTTCTACGCACCGGCATTTTGTCAGCACAAAACATTGTCAAACAAAGTCTGCAAACCCCACCCAGGCAGCACAAACCCTCGGGAAAAGAATGGGAACGCAATGGGAGCTCCGGCTCCTGAACGGGCGATAGTGCCCGACTGGTTCCCAGCGGTGTGGGAACTGAGGAGGTAGAACATAAGAGAAGATAAGGTAGTCCCCCGACCGTGCCCTGATCATTTCCCGCTCTGGTCTCATTTTTGGTCATGTAAACAATAATATAGGATCGCTCCCCGATGCTGCTCTGATCATTTCCCGGTCTGGACTGACCTTGGTCATGTGACCAAAATATAGGATCGCTCCCCGATGCTGATCTGATCACTTCACGATAATCAGTCACATGACCGGGGTGCAGCAACGGATTTCTCTTCCCAGACAGTCAGGCGCCGAGTGATGCAATCGCGTAACCGACAGTTTCGAATCTGGCCAATGATGTTCGTCGACCATCCAGCCGTGTTTGCACTGTCGGAGTCCCCGTCGCTCTCGCTGCGAGAAACGAATGTATCCGGCCGTGCTCCCGAAACGTTTGAGGAATTCCAACATTTTTAAGCGATTCATCGAGTGGTAAGTGCTATATCTTTTTGTGGTATTCCTCGCATTGATAAATGTTACTCATAGATGCTTTTCAACATGAGTGACACCTTTCTAGAAGGCTTCTCTCGTAACTTAGCATCGCATAGTTTCGATTTCAGTGATCCATTGTGGTTTATGCGTTGCTTTTAGGATAATGGACTCCGTTTTGGTGAAAATATGGTTCAGTAAAGTGTGGAATCGTATGTATTGTGTATTTGACATCAAACGAAATGTACCCATTTCTCAGGATGACTGCGTGCTGCAGCTGTGCTTTTCATCTCCTGCGTGCGTACAAAACTGGAATGCTGGAGGACTTCAGCTCAAGGTTGGTTTTTGGAGTCAGTCTAAATAAAAAGAAAAGAAAAAAAGGAACCTCCGAAGCGAATAAATTATTCCGCTTTAATCCGTTTGCGCAATGTGATCGACGCATGATATGTCAATTTCTTTGAAACTGTGAGTGGATGAAAGCTATCCTGATCTTTCATTCAGAATGTCATGCTGTACCACTACCAGAGCGTGCTTAAAGGTCAGATATGCCGATTTTGAAGTGCCGCAGAACTGAGCGATACTCGCGCTGTGTGTTCATTACCTAACACTGAATATGTGTGCGAAATATCTTGCTCCAACTGTTCGTAGTTTTTTAGAAAACAGTTTTTTTAGATCCCACGCCCGGCCGTCAGACCGTCGGCAAACCCTGCGCACGGGGGCACCGACGTCACTGCTCTCGGTTTATCTGTCTTTGGCTTGGCATGGACTCTTGGCTTGGCCGCTTGGCTTCTATCGTTTCGTCCTCTGTGCATCGTACATAAGCGAACAGCTGTTATGTTATTGCTAAGCCGGAAACAAAGCATGTGAATATATTTTTTTGGCACGGCGTCGTTTGGAAAGTGTACTTCCTTGTTCTGACCTTGCCTTTTATGGGCTGGAGCGATATGCCACGGCGAAGTTGTCGAAGATGCGACGGTGCTACGTGCTACGCTGTTAGAACAATTCATCGGAGCATTCAAGTGTTACCTTTTATAAGCTGCCAAAAGACCAAGCAGTGCGAAGCTCTTGGCTGACAGTGGTGCCTGCTAATTTACACTGGAAGGACTTCGTCAACGAATGTTATCATAGGTTACGCGCGACTCCAGAGGCAATTTGGAATATCGGCACGAAATCGTCGGATGAAAATCTGAGGTGCCCGACGCACAACATTTTGAACGTGCCACGGAGGATCAAGGCAAAAAACGAGAGCAAAAAAGGTAAGTCGAGGTTCAGATACAAAAAATAGCAAGCCTAATGGATCGATTGTGCAGCTGTCATACTGCGCTTACTCTGATATAACCACGATTAACAACACAATAGTATTGATAATCTTCTGAATTGTCACAGGTGCACGCTGAAGGCGGAAATGAAGCATGATCTGGCTTGCATCTGGTGCATGAAAAATTGCTGGCACGTTAGTTGCAGTCTACCTCCACCAACAGGTACGACAATGTGATGTTATAATTTGAGTATTCACCTATGTTCAACTTTTCATGTGCACTCGCATGCAGACATCTTGACACCACTTTTAAATCTGCCCTCAAAGTTACAATCTCTGCTTTCAGGGTGGAAAACAAAGGTTGCCATTCCGATTAGCTGCTATCTCCCAGTTCAAGCACTTTTGCTGTCTGGACACTGGTTCCTGTGGATGGGCTGTTACAAGCTTCACTGTCTGATATAGAAAGTACGTTACATTAGTTCAGTTAATTTGTCTTTTGCACATTTTTGTTACTGTAAGCTGGATTACTGTTGGACATACAATCCTTTGACACACAGAAGCTTATGTCGCCTCTGATAACGTTTTAGAATTTTCAGTGTCATCAACGTCCATTGAGGAAGGTGCCTTTACTATCTGTGAACCTTTAACTGAAGAATAGCCCAGAATTCATGTTAACATTGTCTACTCTTATTAATTCACTGTCTGTGTTCTGAGAGCTTAGAAAAATCGAAACTATTTATTTGTCACAACTTCACACTGGATGTCGTACTGGCTTGACATGTAAGCTAAAATACCTGGATTCTACAATAATTGTGTTGAATTTGGTGCAATACTGTGGGCAATGCCACATTCACTACATTTTTAGTGGGTCTGGCGCACAAATACTGTGTGCATACTGCATACGTACATACTGTTTGATAGGCAAAAATACCTGAGCAGTGCTGTGTGGTCTCTTTACATAAAGTCCATACTCTTACTGCAAAGTCACAGTACGTAGAACAGCAATGTGCAGGTATGCTGCGATAGAGATTCACAACAGAAAGAAGACTGTTGACAGCATCTAAATTTTAATGGGACGAGACTTTCGTGCACAAGGCTGACCTTGTTAATGTCTTACATGAAGTTACAAAATCCCAGACTATATAAAACATCTTGTAATGTAGAGAGCGAGGGTTGGTACAGACATAAAAATAATTACACAATCATATATAATAAAATAAAAAGGGGTTACAACTCCCCCCTCAACTCAACTCGACAACTCAATAACTCTACTTATTCTCTACCTTACAACATGTCATATATTCTGGAATTTTTTAACTTGATGTTAGACCTCAAGAAGTACAGCCTTCTGTGTGAAAGTCTTCTTTCTGTTGTGCACAATCATTATACAGTAAATACGACTATCCATTTCTTGTCATTAAATGCTTTTTCTTTCTTTTTTTCTGCAGTGATGAGCATCCATAAGGACACATGGCAGAAAGGGAGTCTCTTTGAGATGATAAACCCTCATCACCTCATGAGGATACAATGGTTGATGAATGGTTCTCAAGTACATCGAAACTTCAAAAAATAATTCATGAAAAAGCCAGTCAGTGCTAGCACCAGGAATTGAACGTGGACCGTCCTGCTACCAGTCAGAGATGTTACATTTCAAGCGCTCATTGACTTTTGGTGAATTACTTGTTGACTTTGTCCTAAGGTGGAGCTCGCCACAGCTCATTTGTCTATCTTTTAATGTTGTGGCGTGTGTTGCGTTTTTCTCTTTGTGCGTTCCAGACTCAGAACGGTTAATTTGGATCAGGTCAGGTACGTTTCATTTAGACATGGCAAACATAAAGTGGTGTTTCTCAACACAACTTAGCAGTGGCCTTCATGCATTACTGCCACGGCCATTAAGCGTGAATGGAAGGCTCACATTATGCATGATGTAAAACCCCAAGACTAGGGAACACGAAGGGACAAACACAAACACGTCCCTTTGTGTTCCCTAGTCTCGGGGTTTTACATATGCATCATCTTCACCAGCTCACTTGCTTCCTAGCCATTTTTTCTGCACATTATGTTCACTCTACTTCTATCGTGTGCTATGTAATCTTGTTCAAATTCTGTCAAATGACGTGTAATGCTATAAAAAAATTCAGTACACTGTTTATGTGGGTTGAATGGTAGCGCATGAATGCAGAAAGGGAACTGTCATGTTATGGAAAGTGTTTACGTATTGTACATTTAACTACTAATTTAATTGGTTAGCTTTCGGCGGCGTATGATGTCAAGCCATGTTGTACTAATTTGGAACATGTTCTTCTTAGTAGCCAGAGCAGCTGGTACACAGTGAGAACATAGCCCGTGTGTGTTTGTCTTTTCCACCGCAGCCCTTGGGTTTCCTCCCTGATGGCTACACATGTCAGGGGTAGGTTTCAGAACCGGTAGTTCCCGCCAAGTGTGAATTACTTTTCAGGGGATCATCACGCTGGCAGATGAAACATATCGTTTAAATTATTTGCAGGACAGGATTTGCGTAGCTTCACACAAATACTACTACTACGACGTAAGAGTGGTTTGAAATCTAGCTAAATTCCATCACTCCCAATTATTATATTTTAACGCGTAAGAACTGGAGCTGCAGGCGCCCTTACGGCAGCCACCTAGCTCCAATACACCACAATCCAGTTAAACTTATCTTATCTAGCTTTTTTGTGTTCCTGACGTTATCGTACGAGATGTAGTATCCACTATGATCCTTTATATGAGGGGTATGTACAGTGCAATCAACAGATGCTATTTACAAATCTGTGTTTTCTACTGTGTTGAAATGGGGTAGTTTGTATCTGAGAGATATAGTGAAACACAGGCAGCCAAGGACAGACTTTTGATTCCCTCGAGAAACATGGCAACACATTGCAGGGATTCTGGATGCTGCATAAATTTCCAGAACACACAGCTCAAGGCAGCGGTTAAATAACAAGTGGTTAGAGAAATCCATGACAGTTGCACGTGTAAGCAGTCCGCTGTTGGATTTGCTTCTGTCTGAGATACGTTATCTCAAAGGGAACGCACGGACACACTCCGAATGATACTAGGGCTGCCTGTGAAATAGAATGAGGAGAGGGGAAGATATATAACCCTTTTTTCTTGTCTGTTATTCTATTGGTTAACTTGTCATTTGCTTAGCAGCATATATGTGTATATTCCAGAGTCTGCTAATAAATATATCAGTTGAGAGCTAGCAGTCGCATTGCAGATGTCTCACCCTGTCCTTGGCTGCTTGTGTTTCACTATGGCCATGCTTGTTATTGCAAAAACAGAAAACGAAAAGACAATAGAAAAACACGAAAAGAGCGACCTAAAAAGCTGCCTGTGCTAGTGCTCACATGGAGGGAATGCAATGAGGTAACATGTTCCATTCATGAACTGTGCATAGTGGTACATATCACAACGACAACCGATTATTCAGATTTTTTTTAAGTACTTTGTTTTTTTTAGCTTTGTTCGCACAGTCTATTATTGGAGCTTTATGTGACTCCCCTCTTGAGATACTTTAAGATTGCTGATGCTGTGCAGTTTGTTAATTTTGAAACTGTACTGTGCTGAGGTACAAAAACAGAATTGTCATATCTGCATTTGAGCACATAGGAATAATTTGTAAGTACTTTCCTTGTTGACATTAATATTTGCACCAGGTCACAACATTGTTGATTGATGGAAAATGTAAATAAATATATTTATTTGCTTGCCAAACAATGCACAAATGTCTTCTTTTCTAGTGAGATATTCCCTGTTGACCAGAAATAAATGTGGAAAAGTTAAAGGGGCACAATGATGGTAGAGTCTAGCATTGCTTTTTGCCACTTCACATATATTCACTGTTGTTCGTGTGCACATGTAGGAATAGGAAGGTAGAGTATGCGCATAAAAAAATTCGTATGCAGCCACACATATGGTTCAGAAGATTAATTAGATGATGTCCAAGGATATATAATTGTGCTTCATGTGCAATGGGTATGCTAATGGATTGCTTCCATGAAGCCTTTTCATTTATTTTTTATATATTCTTTTTATAAATGTTATTTTTATTTTATATAAATTTCATATTACATATTGTATACTTATATTTTTATAAATTAAAAACTCAAATTACAAGGCCCCTGTAAGTGTGCCCTTTTTAAATGGTTTGGTAACGTGTCTCAAACTGTAAAGGTAAGAGGCCATCGAGAATGCTGCAGACAAGGTTGCAACTTACATATTGCTTATCATGTCCTACATACAAAGTGATTTGTACAATAATTCCTGAGCACGGAATTAATTCCGAGGATGGCCAGTGATGTCACCCGGGACGACAAGTCACATAATTGACTCTAACACTTTTACACCCCATGGGCTGAGTTGTGAATTGAAAGAGCACTCTACAGAAGGATAAGGTGCACCTGATTTCTAGTATATATGCTATGCTCTAACTCTTCAGACACCACATTTCTAGAAACACCATTTCTAAGTGGCAATATGTGCTCTGGTACTTCTTTTGCGTCTGCGTAGTGTGCAACCACATGGCTACTGGAGCTTTCGTGTGCATGTTTTTGTGCGACGGTGTTCATTACAAACAATATCCAGATGTTAGACATAAAATGCAGTAGTTTGTAGCGTGCCACACAACGCAGCGTGGGGGTGTGATTCAAAGATAGCTTCTGGAAAATGCACAGAATCCCACTAAAAGTTTAAAATGTGATTTGTATTTCGTTTTACGTCTCTCGTCGTTACGTACCATCGTCGACGCTGTTGCACATTGATAAATCGTACGTAAAACTTGTCCCATAGTAGTATGCGGTTTCTCAAATACATAGCACAATTTTTTCCTGCAGGAATAAAACGCTGTCGGCATTTTCTTGCTAACACGGCTGTCGAAACGTCAGTCTCTACAATGGGCAAGTGCTGTAAAGGGGCTAACGCAGACGAGACTTGATACAAATTGTACATGCTCACAAAACACAAAGGACGAATTCCAGTCACAACATCGCACAGAGGTTGGTTCGCGAATGAGTTCGCAGCTGCTGCACTGTTTACTTATCGCGGAACGGTGGAACCCGGCTGTCTGCCATCTTCAAGGGGAGGAAGAAGGGGAGTTGGTGATAGTTCATGTCGCTTCAATGCAGCACTGAGACGGGACGAAGGGCGGTTAAAACAGGGAGACAAACGTATCTGCTATTTTCCTTCTTGATTGTTTAAATTTGTCTGCGCAAATAAATTCCTGTCAGTTGAGAGTTTGCAGATACGTTTGTCTCCCTGTTTTAACCGCCCTTCGTCCCGTCTCAGTGCTGCATTGAAGCGACACGCCATCTTCAAGCACAGATACGTGAAGCCGCGAGAAGCCGTAGCTGAAATCCACTGTCAAGTACGAAGGCGCGTACACGTCACAATGCCCGTTCGGGTGCATCTACGTCATAAAAATGGCTGCGCCCATGTGTGTTTCGGAATGAATTATCTATTTTTTTTTACATGGTACTGTACCGAACTGAGAGAATGAAGGTGCATTTTGGGGAGAGCTGGATGTGGGCTTTCAGAATATCACAACCGTTTCGACTATTTGGGATATCGGCATAGCTGACCTTTAAAGGAATCAATGCCTAGCTTGATGAAGGTCTCACCGAAGTGCCCACCACCAGCTCTCTGCCTCAGAGCCAGTGATGATGGTCAAGATTTTTCTAGCGGATCTTGTCATGTCATGCTGAAAACTGTAAGTTTGGCTATTTGGTCTGTATTCAATGACGTGTGCATCATGTGGTGTGGTGTACTTTTCTCAGTGTAACCCTGACCTCGAGCTATCTTCCACTTTCAGAATCCACCCCGCACTTCGGTTACAACACTATGACCTATCGCGCTGTGATGATTGCTTGAAAGGAATACAGTCTGGTATGCTGTGTTGTTTTTCTTTTAAAAGCACTTCAGGTATCCATAATAAGAGGCCTTCCTAGCAAGAAAGCCATAAGAAAAGGCATCTTCTTGATACATTAATATTTCTCCTAAAGACAAGGGTAGGAGTCACACTACATGTGCCATACTCCACTCTCAGAAAAAAGGGTGGACCTTTTAGGAGGTAATAGCTGTCGCATATGTTGTGCCTAAAAGGTTGCAAAGTTCTACCTGCTACCTCACTCTCTGCCACGAATAATAGGGTTATCGCTTCTGATTCGGTGAGAGAGGGGGGCGTACACCTTTTTGTTGTAATTTGGATGGATGATAATTGTTTTTACCAGCTTTTTACACCCCTTATCATGTTGGCTTAGGAGGTAACTAAGGAAGTTACCACCTTCTCACGCCTTTTTCATTAGATTGTGATTCCCAAATTGTCTGTATGTTGTCCTCGTATTAGCAAAGGTGCGCGAATATTTCTTCTATTTTCTTAAAAGAAGGTATAGAATGATCATGCCACATGTAGTACGGATTCTCAAGTTGTTCACGTGTTCCATGTTGTTGGGCGTAACTCGTTACCAGTAACTGGATACCGTAACTAGGCTACTCTGCTTAGCTATTATCAGTAACTTTTTGCATAGCTCTTTGCTTTTGGGCTCCAGTAACTTCTTGAAGAGCTCGTTCCTTTCCCTTTTTCTTTTGTTTCGGGGGGTGGGGGGGTTAAGTTCGTCAAAGTAACTTGAAGAATGTTCAAAGTTCCTTTTGTTCAATCCTGGTCTACAAACATCGCAGGCTGAGTCCTCCCCCATGACTTGAGATGAAAGATGGCACGTGCATGGCGCGACTAACTCCGGTTACACGGTGAATGTTACAAATTATGTTTTAGCCGAGCATTAGGAAGCTCAGGTATCGCGCATCTTAACGATTAGAAGTGTATTGATAATGATAGAGGGCATTGAGTAGCAGGATTAAAACTTTGCACAGTTCTACGGTATGTATATTGGGGACAACTCGTAGAGCATAAACTTGCTTTGTGCTCCTTTTTCATGTGACTTATTACGAGATTAAAATCATATCAATCATATCCCTTCCTAAAGAGGCCCGTAAATGTAGGCTTCTTTTGTCGTAGCAGATATTGATATCATTTTTGTATATCAAGACTATTTTGAAACGTCTTGAATCGCCCATTGTGACAGCAAGGTCTGAATTAACCATATAGACAGGTCAAGAGCTGAAAAGTATATATATTGAGTAGCAAATAACTTGAAGGTAACCTGTTACATTTCTAAAGTAGCTTAACTTCACGTCAATTTGCATTACGTTTTATTACGTGTAACTGCGTTTGAAATTTAGTTACCGGACGGTTTCACGTCAGTTCAGGCAGGAAGGTCCCATCGACCTCCTGGGTCTTCAGTATTTTTGATATTTACAAGCTTATCGTATATTATGATCAACATTTTTGCCGAATAGCTTTCGTGCAAAAAAATTGAGAAAATCCGGCCCTGAATTCTGATGTTTCAGTTTTGCCGTGTTTGCACGCGTATACCTCCCGAGTGTTAAGAGATACTGTTGTGAAATTTTTTATCCTGTTTTATTATGCCTACAGGCCAGCTGTCAGAGAGCAAATTTTAGCGCGCAGGTGCAACGCTGTGTGCTATAAAAATGGCGAACATGCCCTCTCGCGCACTTTTGTCCTGATTTCAACGCCTGATATCTCTGGCTATAGATGTCCCTGATCGCAATACTTGGTATCAGCTCACTCATCTTTTAATGCTCTTTCATCTGATATATCTATCCTGCATATACTTCCTAGCGGCATGTGCTTAAATAGGCAAATGTTTAGGCATATTTCGAAATAAACGTGGATTTTGCGCGTGTATTTCTCAAAAAGGTCCCACTTAATTTCGTATATATTTTCCCAGGATATGGCCCGATGTTAGGCCTTTCACCTAACGCAAAAACTTCTTCTCCAAAGGCGTATACTACTGATTAGCGCGTTAAAACGCGGCCCCACTGCGTACGAACGTGTCGGAGATATCGACAGCCAGAGCAAGAAGCGTCGAAGTTTGAACAAAAGTGCGCGACAGAGCATGTTCGCCGCTTTTTATACGATACAGTGTTGCACCTGTGCGCCTAAATTTGCGCTCGGAGGGCTGGCAGGTAGGTATACTATAGCACAAAAAAATGCACTACGATATCTTGTAGGACTCAGGATGTATACACGTGCAAACACGGCAAAATTGCAACAATCGAATTCAGGGCTGGATTTCTCGATTTTTTGCACGGAAAGTATTCGAATGATTAATTCTACCAATGTTGATCATCATCTGCGATGAGCGTCTAAGTATATATGAAAACTCATGAAAATTCAGAAGGTCCATGGGACGTCCCTGTCTGAGCTAACGTGGAACCGGCCTACAATTATGTTCTGGCTAACCTTTTCAGTGGCTTCCATCTTTCAACAGTTATAACTTAACTGGTAACGAGTTCCAACTTCTATCTCTGTTCCATATACCCTGTGTTAAGTGAATATCTGTGAAGTATACATAAAGGGGACTGGTGGTTATATACTTTCAATGCAACTCTCTTTCTTTCATTGCTGGTGAAGTGATGCATTAAAGAACCCATGTATTTTGTGACTATGATGTAATAAAGAGTTTTCTACAATGACATATTTATTTTGTTTTTAAAAATCGCGCAAATTAACTCTTGTTTGGTGGGTAGGAGGTACCCGCAAGTGTGCATTGGCTGCACCTCGGGAAATCGTTGGGGTACGATACAGGCTGCCGATAACGGACCATTAACATCCCCATGTTGCAAACCGTATGCCGGACCATGGTCGGGTCGGTCGCCGCCGGCGCACCGACGTTGGGTCGTCGCGCTGTGCTGCCTGGGCACATATAGGCTGCTTGAAAGGCGTTCCCAGATGCTGTAATTGGGGAACCGAAAATGAAGATGCCGCAAGAGGGAAACCAACACATTGCAGAAATACAGACAAAACACGAAAACATTCCCTGTGTCAGAAGCGGATTAAAGGCTCAACGAGATCATACGTACGTAGCAGTTAGCCCTGATGGATTATTTACACATGACTGCCACGAAATCGGAGTGGACAAATCAAGTGTCTTTTTTTTATATACAAGACTAGTGTGATTCAGTGCTGTTTTCGTTCATATGAGTGTACATATGACATGTGCACGATGGATTGTATTCCAATGTTGCGTTTCAAGCTCGGCAAGGACGTAGCGACTTGGGGGCACGGTACTAGTTGCTTAGGCATGCAGTCTTCCGCGATGGAACTTAAATATGGTGTGCTGAGATTAAGACGTATACGTGAATCACCCGTCAGATGTAGAGCATAGCTTACGATGATAATTGTCCCGTGACGTAAAACAACGAATAATGGAATTATCAAATTGTATTGTATTCTCCGTACATATACTGTGGCTAGGAAACAAAGTCACCAATGCTTGCTCACGTAGCAGTGCTGCTCACAAAGGGTCAACATTATATGGGCCTTGTTTGTGCAGGGATATTGCTAGTTTGTGTTGTCCACTACAACGGGATGATCAGTGATTTCTCGCTTGGATTATGTGCTTCATTTGTTGCTTTGGGGGATTTGAATATGAAGTGACCCTCGGGCACCACGAGATGATATCGGATCTAATCGGCCATAGATCGCGTATCTAGCATGCTGTCCATGGCTGGACCACCTCAGAAAAATCCTGGATCCACCCCTAACTGTTCCTTTTACGAGGCTAAATAGCAGATCGCC
This sequence comes from Ornithodoros turicata, assembly GCF_037126465.1. Classification (NCBI taxonomy): domain Eukaryota; kingdom Metazoa; phylum Arthropoda; class Arachnida; order Ixodida; family Argasidae; genus Ornithodoros; species Ornithodoros turicata. The sequence goes on from NC_088207.1 coordinate 13,810,873, forward strand.
CCATGCATGTTGAAACGGACCACTGTTCATGGCCACCACAAAAGAAATGGAGGTGTACGTAGGTGCTTGTCCTGTTCAACACGTGCTCCAGCAGCACCTCTCAATTAAACAAGGACAATCGTTGTATATTTGCATGAAAGTGTCAAAAAGTATGCTTTGGTGGCATGCTCTCTGCGGAGTTTAAGAAATACGTGTTCTAGTTTATGTTTCGGGCATCATTTCTGCATGTTCCACATACATTCGTTGACTCACAGAATTTTAGGTTGTTTATCGCGCTAGACAGTGTAATCCCACCTAATGCGTCGTGCTCATTGTTGTGTTTTGTGTTTCAGAGGATGCCCGCCAACAAAGTGTCAAACAACTGCTCGGTGAATGTCCTGTTATGAATGAAGTTCTACTTCGAGTGGTGCCGGGTGACAAGTAACTAGCGGAGCGGGGGAGAGGGTTGTCAGACTCTCGAGCGCCACCAGATGATATCGGATGCTGCAAGGACTAGAGAAGGCACTGACTAGCTGCAGAGGAAGGCATCGTGACTATGTAGAACTAGCGGGACAGAACAAGAGTCCGTGCTGAGCGGCTGCCAGGAATCAACTGGGGCGCGCTCATTTATTCTTCGTCCTTCCTTTGCCACCAAGGGCGCTACAACTATACTCACAACACACACTATCCCAGTTACGTCGGATGCCTCTCACCACAGCACCTCTCAATTAAAGAAGGACAATCGTATATCTGCATGAAAGTGTAAAAAATGTATGCTTCGGTGGCATGCTGTCTGCAGAGTGTTACGAAATATGTGTTCTAGTTTATGTTACGGGCGTCATTTCTGCATGTTCCCCATACATTCGTTGACACACAGAATTCCAGGTTGTGTATCACCGCTAGACAATGTAATCCCATTAGTGCGTCGTGCTCATTGTTGTGTTTTGTGTTTCAGAGGATGCCCGCCAACAAAGTGTCAAACAACTGCTCGGTGAATGTCCTGTTACGAATGAAGTTCTACTTCGAGTTGCGAATACGCCCATCTTGACAAGCATGAGCGCAGCAGGCTTCATTTGTTGTCGTTTCTCATTATGCTCCGTATTGATTAATGGTGCATTCTTAAAAATGATATTCACCATATAGCACGCTCATAGCCATAGCGGTGAAGTTCATTTTTAAGAGTGTGTGCCTTCATAGTGCCGGGTATCTGGGTTGAATATCGTATCATGTCCGGGAGAAATCGGGAGGATGTCGGCTGCTATCTTCTCAGTGTTTATGTTCAAGGCATATGTGCTTGTTTGTTCCTTATTCGATCACCTAATGCTTTCATTTTCTTCTCCTTATGCACGGGTACTTGTACCATCGAATTTACGGATATATTCGTCCAAAGACTGCTAATGAACGTGTTGTACTTCATTGCATTTCATTTCATTTTGCATGTACTCACTGGACTTCTCAAGTTTTCGAGAATCCTGCGAATGACGGAACTACAATTCCAACTAGAAGAATCGAGTGGCTTTTTCCGCTGTATTTTATCCCTGACTGGAAACATGACTACCCCTATAATGCTATTCAGTGACTGTGATATCTTGATAGCATAGACATTTGAGTGGAATAATTACTGCTTTCAGCTGTCACATCTGCTCAGCAGAGGTCACATTTCACCTTTATGGAGTAACTTATTTTAGCTAAGTTTCTGCGTGTTTTTGCCTCCTCGTATAGTTTGTATACTCTGTGTCTGAACTCTAAGCAAGCAAATGATTGCAGAAGGTTAAAACGCTCGATTTTGTACGCTTAGGTTTCAGACGAATCATTAACAGTTCTGTTCTTAATTCCATCTTAAGCGATTCCTGTAAGTAGGCCATCAATTGCGGCTCAAAAAGAACTCAGAGTTAATCAAACGAATTAACGGGGATTTGGATTGATTGAAAAGATTTTATTGAAGGCACAAGAAAGCAACAAGTTTCTACAGCCAATGGGGATACACTGCTCGTTTATTCACTGTACATTATTTCTATATAATTTTGTACTTATAACCTTACTACTTAGCAATATAACTTTAGCACTTTAAGTTGCGGAATTCCACTGAAACCCCACACAAGCCTGCGCTCCTTTACCCCGTCTTTGTGTATTTTTCTGTGTATTTCTAGAAAGGTCTCACTGATGTGTCTAACGTGAACTGTATGTGACTGATCACATAGTAACGTGTAGTTACTTTGTAATTCTGGTCCAGGAACTGTGCAGCCAATATCAAGACGCAATGGGGTCTTCGAGTGTTCCGTCTGCCCTTATGCTTCGAGGTGGATGACCAACCTGCGTAAACATGAAATGACGCACACAGGAGCCAAGCCGTTTACATGTGACATCTGCAACAAAGGCTTTTCACAGAAGAGCACCTTAGTTAGGCACTTACGTCTTCACACTGGAGAGAAGCCTCACAAGTGTCAGCTCTGCTCAAGGTCGTTCACGCAAAAAGTGACAATGTTAAACCACATGAATACACACAGCAACATAAAAAAACATGCGTGCAGTATCTGTGACAAGGCATTCAAAGGCACGACGTCACTGTACCGGCACATGGCTGTTCACCGTGGAGACACTCGTTGTGTGATTTGTTCTCGCTCTTTCTCAAGCTATAATTATCTGGTGGAGCACATGATGCAACATACAGGCGAGCGTCCTTACAAGTGTGGCCTCCGTTCAACAGCTTTTTGTACGAAAGGCAGCTTTAGACGCCATCTCCACCGTTACGTGAATAATGCATCGTAATTCTTCTTCGGTAGCTCCATTTTCTTTGTACGATTGCGAGCTGCAATGCATGGTGTTACAATCTGTACGGCTTGTGTCGTTTTTTGTCATTGTCGTTTTCCTAATTAAAATTGAATGAAAGATTCCGGAGCACTTTCTCTCTTTTAACTTTCTCGTCGTACATTATCTGTCAGTTGCACAGCTTGACCTACAGCGAAGCTTTTGACTAAAGGTTCCATTAAGTTTGTTCACGATGGCTTCCGTTTCACATTATTACTGGCATCATTATGGGAAAATGGGAATTCTGTCCTCGAACGCTCTTGGGGGCGAAACCGGTGCCATAGTTTCAATAGAGAATGCTTTACTGACAGACAGCAAACAGAGAAAGAACGTGTGCTGCCACTACGCCTATTACTCCTGTGCGTGACGTTAGGTATCCTGCTGCTGTAAAACCCAGTGCATTCAACAATGTAGACTGGGACATTGAACCTTCCATGCAAACGTGCCTTAAGGCCACATGCCTTAGTTGGAGGGAAAGCCGACGTCTGTTAACTGCACTCTAAAGAAATACGTCCACTTTTCTTTCAGTGAGCACGTGCGGGAAGCTTGTTTTCTTTTTCTTGTTATTGCGTTCTTTTTGTTGTTGTTAACGTTTCGGCGGTGTGGCGGATAAGGCTGGCAGACAATTAACAACAGCAGCAAAATATGCGCCTCTTATCCGTCCTTTATCCGCAACCGGTCTTAGAGTGTACACTCTAAACCCGATGGTGGATAAATAAGCGCTATTGTTGGCAAATTTATAGCGCTTACTCTGAGGCCGGATATATCCGCCACAGGGGTTAACCGCCCCGGCTTCTATGCGCCTTCACGTTACACGCCGCGTGCTCTATGCGCCGCGGCTCCTATACGCCTCCACTGTTATGCGTTGCGCGTTTTATTCGCTTCAACCGGAATGCGCTACTTCAACTAGATATGCTATGTTTCCAATCACCACACTTCACACACCTGTGTGGAAAGCGAATTCAATCTTTATTGGCACACAACACACAAACATCATGTACAGCACCACTACTTCGGTATCTATCAGGCCTGCGGGTGTATTTCTGACAAGCCAGTTCTTAAGCTACTGGATTTCACAAAAAGAACTATGTTAGAGCAATGCGAGCGTGGCTGTTACAGGTGATCTTGTTGAAGACACGTGCAATGCAGAAGAACATTATTCTTTTTGTTTTATGCTTCAATCAAAATGCATTGCCCAGATGGCAAATTGGATACAACAGCAACAGAAATTAAGCTAAACAATTTCGTGCCTCAACATGCTGTTCCCTTCCTAATACAGTCGACCCCCGTTTATCCGGACGGTGCCGTTCCCGGCGAAATCGTCCGGATACCGGACCATCCGGATAAATGAAACGACCGAATAGAAACGTCCTACAGAGCAAGGTTTAATTAAAACACAGAAATCTTGACAATGACAGCCGTTACATAGTAGTGCAGGCACTCGATTCCTGCAATGTCGGAGCGTTGTTTCTCACTGGCGTCATCGGCACCGTCTTGCTGCACATCATCGGAGGCAACAGCAGCAATCACACCGTCATCAGTCATAGCTGCACACGCGTCATCATCCTTATCAACGTCAACGTAGTCAGAAACCGCAGCATCATCTACGGCAGTCGCAGTGAGCCTCTGCACCAGGGATCGCAGCTCAGCTAGGGGAATGTCTTCATCGGCCAACGGGCCGTAAGCAGCAGGCCCTCGGGTTGGAGTTCTCCCCTCTAGAACCGGACAGTTGCTCGAGATATTTCCAAATGACTCGGCTGGATTACAAGAATTTTCGACTTTCGTTCCCTGGAATTATTGTCCGAGTCCGGAAGCTGAAGTCCGGATAAACGAGAACAAAATACATGGAGGAAAATCCGTTCCCGTGCCTTTTGTCCGGATACCGCGGGATCCGGATAAATGAAGTCCGGATAAACGGGGGTCGACTGTAACTGGGTTGACCATTTGCCATGGGTGCTCCTCGGCCTACGCTCTTCGCTGAAACAGGATCTCAAATGTAGCTCGGCGGAGTTAGTCTTCGGCTCCCCTTTGCGCTTGCCTGGTGACTTCCTCGATTCCCGCCCGATGCCTCTCCTCAGCGGTGACGACTTCGCAAGCCGCCTCCGTCAGCATTTCCAGGCCGTCAAACCCGCCCTACCCCGTCAGCCTTCCCATAGGAAGATTTTCGCGCACCCGGATTTGGCCAATGCCTCTCACGCCTTCGTCCGGGTGGATCGTGCCAAGCCACCCCTGGCCCCTGCATATGCTGGCCCTTACAAGATACTGGCCCGCAGCGAAAAGACCGTAACAGTCGACCTTCATGGCCGCCGCGAAACCATCTCCCTCGACAGGGTCAAGCCCGCTCATATTGAGAAACTCGTCGCCCCTGTGCGTCTCCACGATCTTCCCTCCCCCCGTGGAGGTCCTCGACCGCGCCGCTCCTTCCCTCGGCCCAATGTTTCCTGGCATTCTCCCCTGGTTACCACCAGGGTCTCGGGGGGTAGGCCTGTAGTAGCACTAGTGCCATCGGATAATGGCAGCTCAGTTTGAACGTGAGCGTGCTGAGCGCGATTAAACCAGTTGTTCTCCACCAGTCACGGGGTATGGTTGTCAGTCCTTTCCTACGCCACAATCCCAAATGTGGTTGCTTGTTCAAGCTGTAAGTCTTTTTGCAGATTTGTAGGACGTAAGTTTGAAACATCAAACTTACTGAAGCATGTGTGCCATGGCCAGAAAGAGAGTATCAGGAAATACCTTACGCCGGAGAGAACATCAAACTGCTTCCCGGTGCAGCCAGTGACGAGATACTGAAACGCGTTGTGGACTTTGTAGCCGAAGATGCCAAACCTTTTAATGTGATCTCGGGCAGTGGATTTCTTACGTTAGCACAGCACCTAGTAGATGTGGAAGCCAAGTACGGCGCGGTGGATGTAAAACGAGAGCCTACATCGCACAACGGTTTCGTTCTACCAAAGAAGTCGCGGCTCAGGAGTGACTCTCATTGATGTCTAAGCTGCGTGAAATATTCAGCAGCACCGGTGGAACTGTCACCCTTGACATTTGGACCGATTACGTAAAAAAAAAAGAAAAAAAAAAGAAAAATGACGTACTTAGGTGTTACGGCGCATTTCACTTTTGAATGGGGCTTACGAAGTCGAGTTCTGTGCGTCGGGCCGTTCGAATTCGATGAGTATACGGCTGAGCACATTAAGAATTGTTTTCGTTAGTGGCCGAGGAGCAAATGTTATTGGCGCCCTCTGACAATACAGTCACTTACATTCTTTCGCCCATGTTCTCCACACGGTTGTAGAGACTGCACTGAAGCAGACCGCAGCTGAGACGTCTGACCTTATCGCTGTTATTCCCGCTTGTCGAGAGGTGACTATATACTTACTTCAAGCGGTCGGGACAGTGGCACCTTCTCCCGAAGTCTTTGAAGGCGGATGTCAGCACGAAGTGGAATAGCACGTTGGGTGTACTACAAACAATCGACTCCCAAAGAGATTCCATCGGTTCAGTTTTTCGTACTACAGGAAACAGACACTACATTGATGCTATTGAATTGAGAGTTCTCCGTGCAACTATAAGATTTTTGGAACCGTTCAAAGAAGCGTCAGATGCCATTGAGGGTTCGAGCTACCTAACTCTCTTCCTTGCTGTGCCTTGGTGCTATAAGATGAAGAACATCCTTGATAGCCCTCTCGGTGTTGAAACGAAATTTGAATCGGTTCCGAAGTCACATGCAAAATCCTGTCTGCTGTCCAAGTTCGAAATCATCTCGTGGCATATGATTGCGCTATTTCTTCACTCCAACTACAAATGAATTAAGATGCTCACTGTCCAGCAGAAGGCAGAAGCAATCGAAAAAGTTTGCGAGCTTGTTCCAGTGGCGTAGAACGCGGTGGCGATGACTGAGTTAGCAAAAGATAAAGATAACTGTAAGAATTCATGGATGACTCAAGTGACGAGGAGGCGAATTGTGAAGAGATATTGATAAAAGGAAAAATGGATGACTCGGTCTTACTGCAATGGTTGAAGCGGCCAAGCGAGAGTATCTTCTCGATCGCAGGCCACTTCCACCAGGGGAGGAGGACATATCTAAAGTCAGACAAAGTAGATGACGTACTGTTTCTCAGCAGTCTGTATGCAAAAAAAAGGGAAATAAAAGTATATCATTCGATGTAGTATCCTTCTAGTGTACGTTTCTTTCCACCGAAGACAGACGGCCAGATCCGCTGCACTACGGTGCATGGCCTCAAAGTCGAATTGTTGCAGTTCACATCCCCACCTCGCTATCCTGCCTTTGGGTTCTGATAACCTCAGTAGGTAGGACAGAGCTTGGGTGTCGGTAAACAACTTGAATCTTCTTCCTTCGAGGTATGTTCGGAAGTATCTAACTGCCAACAGTACAGCGAGGGCTTCTTTCTCGGGGGTCGTATAGTTTACTTCCCTGTCTGAGAAGATATGGGAATGGTATCCGATGACCCCAAAGTTTTGTCCTTTAGGTCTGTCCTTGTGCCGCTGATATCACTCCCGTCCCATAGTGAAAGGCGTCGGTCTTCAATTCGAACTCTAAAGAGAAGTCAGGTATCGTGAGCACTGGATCCGACGAAATGCGACGAATCAACTCTTGATACGCCTGTTCAGTCTCTTCTGTCCACACGAATTGTACCTCTTTACGCGTTAACTCCGTAAAGGAGTTGGTTATGGCTGCATATCCCGCGATGAAAGCCCGGAAGTGCCCTGCGAGCCCCAGGAACACTCGCAAGGAATGGACATAATGTGGTCTCTCAAGATTCGATATGCGAGCCACCGATTCCTGCTTTGTCGTCTTGGTAGATCCGTCGATGACGCGTCCGAGGAAAACTACGCGGTCGCGGAAGAACACGCTCTTTTTAAGTAATCAAAATAAATTCATTCAATTAAAATTCACTAATTCGTACGGCACTCAGTGCTTCGAGGACCTTTGCGAGGTGCCTTTGATGCTCTTCCTGTGATTTTAAATAGATTATAATGTCGTCGGTACAAACAGCGGAAAACTCTTTACACGGCCTGAGTATGGTGACCATGACCTTTTGGAACCAGGCGCCTGAGTTCTTTCAGCCAAATGGTAGTCTGTTGTACTTGTAAAGGTCAAACGGCGTGACAAAAGCTGTGTACTTCTTATATTCTTTTAGTGGTATCTGCCAGTACCCCTTTTGGAGGTCCATGCATAAGAAGATACTGCAGCCGCCAGTTTCAAAGATGATGTCGTCTATATTTGGCATAGGGTAGGGAAATAAATCCATTTGTTGATTGACCAGTCTATAATCTGTGCACAACCTATATGTGCCGTCCGCCTTTGGCGCAATGGTAATATGTGAGGCGAACGTTGACGTGGATGGCCTTATAATGTCCGCGTCAAGCATGGATTGTAACTCCTTTTGAAGCCATGCCTTCTGATCTCTCGATAGCGGGTAGGGCTTGCGTCGGACAATAGTGGTCTCTCGTAAGTCGAAGGGTACTGCAAATCCCGTGATAGGTGGAGGGTAGGCGCCGACGCACTGCAGTTCTGGGTATAGGGACGCAACCTCATCGGCGCACTTGGATTCTCTCAAAGCCTGATGTGTTATTTTGGTGCACCGGTTGTCCGTGTTAACGAAAACTTTGTCGTCCCAATAGAGATCTAAGCGCATGGCTCTCATATGAGGCAGAGAGAGGAGAAAATCATAGTCAACGCCATCGATCACAAGTACTTCGGCTTCGATGACTTGTCCTTGATATTCTACTATAGTCTTGGCCCATTGGGAAAGTATCCTCCTAGAACCGTCATACCCTTGCACCTGCATGGGACGACCCTGGTAGGTGGAGCGCTCCTGGATTAGCTTCCTGTTGAGGATGCTAATACTGGCACCCGTGTCCACCAGCGCTTTCGTCGGTCTGCCATTGAAGAGGACAGTAACAAACAGCAGACTCTGGTTGATCAAGTACGCAGTCTCATTTTGTCTTCCGGGCGAGACTGTAAGCCCGCATTTATTAGTTTTCTCGAGCGTCCTCAGGTGAGTCTTGGAAGGCTTCTGGCGGGCCCACTTCGTTCACGAAGTTCGCGGAGGGGTTCCGTTGCAACGTACTGCGGGATCCTGGGTCCCTAGTCGCAGACGGCTGCGGATGAAAACCTCGTTGGAAGCTAGGGCGGCTTTGGCACCCTCTGTACACAGAGTTCCTGGATGCAGGACAGCAGTTCCATCGCTGTAGTGGGTGCTCGTGATTGGAATTGCTTGTGTAAGTCCCGGGGGAGTCCATGTAAGATGAGTGGGACGATTGAGCTCTCTGGTAGGTTGCTATCTGCCACCTGGAGCAACTTGCGCTTTTCATAGAAGTATTCGACGGGACTTCCTGACCGGTATTTGTAGAAAATTGCCTGGTCCCATCTCTGGACCGGATTTTCCCAAAATGCAGTTAAAAAGCTGAGCTTCCACTGCTCCCATGTCTCTTCGGTTTCCTTGAGTATCTTGAGCTCGAACCAGCTTTTCGCCATCTTGGTCAGGAATGGTCGAAGGTTCGTGATTTTATCGTCGTCGGTTGTCCAATTATTTTTGCCGCAGGCGTATTCATAGAAGTCCATCCACGCCTGGGGACTTGCTGAGTGGCCGTGAAATTGGTCGGGCTGCACCAACTCTAACCTGGGCCGCGGCGTGAAGATTGTGGCAGCCACACAACGGAGTAGCTCCAACTGCTGCGATGATTGTTCCTGCTGTAGTGTCAGCATACGCAACAGTATGTCGTTAGTCGTCACCGCCGAGGACGACGTTTGAGGTGACTGTCGCATCACGTGCAGCACCTTGGACTGAAACTTGCACATCTTTACATTGATCTTGACAGTTCCTTTGCTCAGAATTTCCTCCTTGTCCTTCTTACTCTTGGAGGTCACGTACTGAATTGTCTCTGCTGTGCTCACGGCAGCTGGTAACGTCACTGGCTCATCATCAAGCTGGCAACGGTCCAATATAAATCCTCCTTAAGACGGCTTTACAAAGAATTCTATCCACATCCTGTCGGCTGTGCCAAAATGTAGTGTTCTTCTTCTTCTTCTTCAGCCACAAAGGAAATGTCCCTCAGCCACACAGAGCGATTGGCCAGGAGTATGAGAGGGGAGTATAGTTTCTGGGGGACGGGCGGGTGTTGTAGAGACGGGAACGGTGGTGGGGGTTAGGTGGTCAGGCTACTCAGGCCGGGCGACTCAAAAGCGGCCGCAGGTAGCTAAGAAGGCAGCGACGCTGGACGCCACTTCGGGGATCCATTTCTCCGTGTGTGAGGCTCCGAAGGAGAGTAAGGACGATAAGGAGACAGGGATGCCTTGTCTGGCAAAGGGCAGGGTGAAATGGTTGCGGCGGGGCCTGTCGTACAGGCGACAGTGCAGCAGCAGATGCTCAGTGGTCTCGTCCTGCCCGCAGTGAGGGCACGCTGGCGATGGATGGGTACCCGCGCGGTGAAGGTAAATGTTTAGAGGCAAGGCGTGGCATCGAAGGTGCGTCAGCAGGACTTCAACACGGCGCGAAGGGCAGCGATCAGTCTGCCACGCGAAGGAAAGGTGATCGTAACGGGGGTCAGGCAAGCGGCGCCCAGACAGCTCCAGCAGCCTCCTATATCTGGCCCGAGTTACTGCGGGCAATGGAGGTAACAGGTCGATGAATGGCCCAGCGAGGGTTGCCTTGGCCAGGTTATCAGCCAACTCGTTGATAGAGAGGCCACGATGTCCTGGACGATATAACTTGGAGTAAGGGACAGGAAGGCGTTCCAGGAATCGGCAGAGGGGTCCGACAGAGCTGCGATGACAGACAGAGAGTCTGACAGGAGCAGAACCTTGCAGAATTGAGGAGGGACCATGCGGAGAGCCAGTATCATGACGAGGAGCTCGCTCTCAAATACTGGAGTGAAGTCCGGGAGGCGAATCAGGAAGTGCGCATCCAGATGCGGGAAGACAATTCCAGCACCCGCCAGCCCGGTGGACACGGAAGCATCTGTGGCAACAACCAGGTGGGAGTGCAACCGGCTCACGTGGTCTGTGAGGAGGGCCTCGAGCCTGGCCGGAGGAGCTAGGACACGTCCAGGGAGGAAAGCTTCGGCGATCAGCAGAGACAGGTCCCTCAGCGGGCGGGTGGGTGGGGCCAGATCAGACAACGATATCTTCAGGAGTGCCAAAAGGGAGTCGACGCATACAAGTTGGGGGGTGTTGGACCTGCGCCACCGCCGAGAGACCCACCGAGTCAAGTTCCTGAGGGACTCATTGTGTCTGAACGCCAGTGGGCTCTGGCAGAGGGAAAGGAAGCAGTTCACTGACAGCAGGCGAGACCAGGTCTTGAGGGGAGGGATACGAGCTTCGGCATAAAGCGCCTGGTTGGCTGCATACTTAGGGAGACCCAAGCATAGGCGCAAGGCTTTCCTCTCGATAACGTTGTCCATGACCAGACCCCTCGAAGGAATTTTCTTAACGATGACCACCTTGGCCACCTTCCAGTCCTCTGGGAGCCGTGTTCTTTTTCTTCGTCCAAGGAGATGATGGCCGTGTTCCTATAGTGTTCCTGAAAGAACCCTTCTTCTTCTATATCTCGTCCTCCTCTTCCTCCTCTAACCTGTCCCGTTCTGACCAGCGCACACCACAGGAAGTAAAATATTTTGAGCTACGAGAGTTCTAGTATTGGAAGCCCAAATACGGTGGCTGCTTCGTGTAAAGCATCACCTCAGAGAACTGGAACAGAATGACATGAGCACTTAATCCTCGAAACTCTTAGAGTTCTGGCTTACACAAGAGTTTCAACACTTGCTCATCCGTCACTGTGAGGCGGCTGTCTACAAATTTTCTCAATGCATACAGCTGCGACCGTAAACGAGGTTGATCCTCAATTTGTTCTGTTGTTTTTCGAATGCATTAGTGGCATTTTTTGTCAGTTTATGGCTGAAGGCCACATAGTCTCAGAAGAAAGTAATCTGGTTGAATTTTAGAACTCTGTGAACCTTTGTCGCTCGTAGTCCCATTGCATGTACAATTCTAAATTGCGATAGTGAAGGAAGTACTTCTCTTTGTTGAATAGTGTTAGCGCTAGCTCTGGCTCAGTAGCTTTTTACGAGAGGTAAACGTTTCCATCAAGTCTTTCTGATAGTCTGACAATAGGTCGTAGGGAATGAACATATGTTCTCCGGTGCAATTGGAAGATCCCTGTCTCAATCGAATGCATTAGTGACATTTTTTGTCAGTTTATGGTTGAAGGCCACATAGTCTCAGAAGAAAGTAATCTGGTTGAATTTTAGAACTCTGTGAACCTTTGTCGCTCGTAGTCCCATTGCATGTACAATTCTAAATTGCGATAGTGAAGGAAGTACTTCTCTTTGTTGAATAGTGTTAGCGCTAGCTCTGGCTCAGTAGCTTTTTACGAGAGGTAAACGTTTCCATCAAGTCTTTCTGATAGTCTGACAATAGGTCGTAGGGAATGAACATATGTTCTCCGGTGCAATTGGAAGATCCCTGTCTCAATCGAATGCATTAGTGACATTTTTTGTCAGTTTATGGTTGAAGGCCACATAGTCTCAGAAGAAAGTAATCTGGTTGAATTTTAGAACTCTGTGAACCTTTGTCGCTCGTAGTCCCATTGCATGTACAATTCTAAATTGCGATAGTGAAGGAAGTACTTCTCTTTGTTGAATAGTGTTAGCGCTAGCTCTGGCTCAGTAGCTTTTTACGAGAGGTAAACGTTTCCATCAAGTCTTTCTGATAGTCTGACAATAGGTCGTAGGGAATGAACATGTTGCCTGGTGCAATTGGAAGATCCCTGTCTCGATCGAATGCATTAGTGGCATTTTTTCGCAGTTTATGTTTGAAGTCCACATAGTCTCAGAAGAAAGTAATCTGGTTGAATGTTAGAACTCTGTGAACCTTTGTCGCTCGTAGTCCCAGTGCATGTACAATTGCAAATTGCGATAGTGAAGGAAGTACATCTCTTTGTTGAATAGTGTTAGCACTAGCTCTGGCTCAGTAGCTTTTTACGAGAGGTAAACGTTTCCATCAAGTCTTTCTGATAGTCTGACAATAGGTCGTAGGGAATGAACATGTTGCCTGGTGCAATTGGAAGATCCCTGTCTCGATCGAATGCATTAGTGGCATTTTTTCGCAGTTTATGTTTGAAGTCCACATAGTCTCAGAAGAAAGTAATCTGGTTGAATGTTAGAACTCTGTGAACCTTTGTCGCTCGTAGTCCCAGTGCATGTACAATTCTAAATTGCGATAGTGAAGGAAGTACTTCTCTTTGTTGAATAGTGTTAGCGCTAGCTCTGGCTCAGTAGCTTTTTACGAGAGGTAAACGTTTCCATCAAGTCTTTCTGATAGTCTGACAATAGGTCGTAGGGAATGAACATGTTGCCTGGTGCAATTGGAAGATCCCTGTCTCAATCGAATGCATTAGTGACATTTTTTGTCAGTTTATGGTTGAAGGCCACATAGTCTCAGAAGAAAGTAATCTGGTTGAATTTTAGAACTCTGTGAACCTTTGTCGCTCGTAGTCCCATTGCATGTACAATTCTAAATTGCGATAGTGAAGGAAGTACTTCTCTTTGTTGAATAGTGTTAGCGCTAGCTCTGGCTCAGTAGCTTTTTACGAGAGGTAAACGTTTCCATCAAGTCTTTCTGATAGTCTGACAATAGGTCGTAGGGAATGAACATATGTTCTCCGGTGCAATTGGAAGATCCCTGTCTCAATCGAATGCATTAGTGACATTTTTTGTCAGTTTATGGTTGAAGGCCACATAGTCTCAGAAGAAAGTAATCTGGTTGAATTTTAGAACTCTGTGAACCTTTGTCGCTCGTAGTCCCATTGCATGTACAATTCTAAATTGCGATAGTGAAGGAAGTACTTCTCTTTGTTGAATAGTGTTAGCGCTAGCTCTGGCTCAGTAGCTTTTTACGAGAGGTAAACGTTTCCATCAAGTCTTTCTGATAGTCTGACAATAGGTCGTAGGGAATGAACATATGTTCTCCGGTGCAATTGGAAGATCCCTGTCTCAATCGAATGCATTAGTGACATTTTTTGTCAGTTTATGGTTGAAGGCCACATAGTCTCAGAAGAAAGTAATCTGGTTGAATTTTAGAACTCTGTGAACCTTTGTCGCTCGTAGTCCCATTGCATGTACAATTCTAAATTGCGATAGTGAAGGAAGTACTTCTCTTTGTTGAATAGTGTTAGCGCTAGCTCTGGCTCAGTAGCTTTTTACGAGAGGTAAACGTTTCCATCAAGTCTTTCTGATAGTCTGACAATAGGTCGTAGGGAATGAACATATGTTCTCCGGTGCAATTGGAAGATCCCTGTCTCAATCGAATGCATTAGTGACATTTTTTGTCAGTTTATGGTTGAAGGCCACATAGTCTCAGAAGAAAGTAATCTGGTTGAATTTTAGAACTCTGTGAACCTTTGTCGCTCGTAGTCCCATTGCATGTACAATTCTAAATTGCGATAGTGAAGGAAGTACTTCTCTTTGTTGAATAGTGTTAGCGCTAGCTCTGGCTCAGTAGCTTTTTACGAGAGGTAAACGTTTCCATCAAGTCTTTCTGATAGTCTGACAATAGGTCGTAGGGAATGAACATATGTTCTCCGGTGCAATTGGAAGATCCCTGTCTCAATCGAATGCATTAGTGACATTTTTTGTCAGTTTATGGCTGAAGGCCACATAGTCTCAGAAGAAAGTAATCTGGTTGAATTTTAGAACTCTGTGAACCTTTGTCGCTCGTAGTCCCATTGCATGTACAATTCTAAATTGCGATAGTGAAGGAAGTACTTCTCTTTGTTGAATAGTGTTAGCGCTAGCTCTGGCTCAGTAGCTTTTTACGAGAGGTAAACGTTTCCATCAAGTCTTTCTGATAGTCTGACAATAGGTCGTAGGGAATGAACATATGTTCTCCGGTGCAATTGGAAGATCCCTGTCTCAATCGAATGCATTAGTGACATTTTTTGTCAGTTTATGGTTGAAGGCCACATAGTCTCAGAAGAAAGTAATCTGGTTGAATTTTAGAACTCTGTGAACCTTTGTCGCTCGTAGTCCCATTGCATGTACAATTCTAAATTGCGATAGTGAAGGAAGTACTTCTCTTTGTTGAATAGTGTTAGCGCTAGCTCTGGCTCAGTAGCTTTTTACGAGAGGTAAACGTTTCCATCAAGTCTTTCTGATAGTCTGACAATAGGTCGTAGGGAATGAACATGTTGCCTGGTGCAATTGGAAGATCCCTGTCTCGATCGAATGCATTAGTGGCATTTTTTCGCAGTTTATGTTTGAAGTCCACATAGTCTCAGAAGAAAGTAATCTGGTTGAATGTTAGAACTCTGTGAACCTTTGTCGCTCGTAGTCCCAGTGCATGTACAATTGCAAATTGCGATAGTGAAGGAAGTACATCTCTTTGTTGAATAGTGTTAGCACTAGCTCTGGCTCAGTAGCTTTTTACGAGAGGTAAACGTTTCCATCAAGTCTTTCTGATAGTCTGACAATAGGTCGTAGGGAATGAACATGTTGCCTGGTGCAATTGGAAGATCCCTGTCTCGATCGAATGCATTAGTGGCATTTTTTCGCAGTTTATGTTTGAAGTCCACATAGTCTCAGAAGAAAGTAATCTGGTTGAATGTTAGAACTCTGTGAACCTTTGTCGCTCGTAGTCCCAGTGCATGTACAATTCTAAATTGCGATAGTGAAGGAAGTACTTCTCTTTGTTGAATAGTGTTAGCGCTAGCTCTGGCTCAGTAGCTTTTTACGAGAGGTAAACGTTTCCATCAAGTCTTTCTGATAGTCTGACAATAGGTCGTAGGGAATGAACATGTTGCCTGGTGCAATTGGAAGATCCCTGTCTCAATCGAATGCATTAGTGACATTTTTTGTCAGTTTATGGTTGAAGGCCACATAGTCTCAGAAGAAAGTAATCTGGTTGAATTTTAGAACTCTGTGAACCTTTGTCGCTCGTAGTCCCATTGCATGTACAATTCTAAATTGCGATAGTGAAGGAAGTACTTCTCTTTGTTGAATAGTGTTAGCGCTAGCTCTGGCTCAGTAGCTTTTTACGAGAGGTAAACGTTTCCATCAAGTCTTTCTGATAGTCTGACAATAGGTCGTAGGGAATGAACATATGTTCTCCGGTGCAATTGGAAGATCCCTGTCTCAATCGAATGCATTAGTGACATTTTTTGTCAGTTTATGGTTGAAGGCCACATAGTCTCAGAAGAAAGTAATCTGGTTGAATTTTAGAACTCTGTGAACCTTTGTCGCTCGTAGTCCCATTGCATGTACAATTCTAAATTGCGATAGTGAAGGAAGTACTTCTCTTTGTTGAATAGTGTTAGCGCTAGCTCTGGCTCAGTAGCTTTTTACGAGAGGTAAACGTTTCCATCAAGTCTTTCTGATAGTCTGACAATAGGTCGTAGGGAATGAACATATGTTCTCCGGTGCAATTGGAAGATCCCTGTCTCAATCGAATGCATTAGTGACATTTTTTGTCAGTTTATGGTTGAAGGCCACATAGTCTCAGAAGAAAGTAATCTGGTTGAATTTTAGAACTCTGTGAACCTTTGTCGCTCGTAGTCCCATTGCATGTACAATTCTAAATTGCGATAGTGAAGGAAGTACTTCTCTTTGTTGAATAGTGTTAGCGCTAGCTCTGGCTCAGTAGCTTTTTACGAGAGGTAAACGTTTCCATCAAGTCTTTCTGATAGTCTGACAATAGGTCGTAGGGAATGAACATATGTTCTCCGGTGCAATTGGAAGATCCCTGTCTCAATCGAATGCATTAGTGACATTTTTTGTCAGTTTATGGTTGAAGGCCACATAGTCTCAGAAGAAAGTAATCTGGTTGAATTTTAGAACTCTGTGAACCTTTGTCGCTCGTAGTCCCATTGCATGTACAATTCTAAATTGCGATAGTGAAGGAAGTACTTCTCTTTGTTGAATAGTGTTAGCGCTAGCTCTGGCTCAGTAGCTTTTTACGAGAGGTAAACGTTTCCATCAAGTCTTTCTGATAGTCTGACAATAGGTCGTAGGGAATGAACATATGTTCTCCGGTGCAATTGGAAGATCCCTGTCTCAATCGAATGCATTAGTGACATTTTTTGTCAGTTTATGGCTGAAGGCCACATAGTCTCAGAAGAAAGTAATCTGGTTGAATTTTAGAACTCTGTGAACCTTTGTCGCTCGTAGTCCCATTGCATGTACAATTCTAAATTGCGATAGTGAAGGAAGTACTTCTCTTTGTTGAATAGTGTTAGCGCTAGCTCTGGCTCAGTAGCTTTTTACGAGAGGTAAACGTTTCCATCAAGTCTTTCTGATAGTCTGACAATAGGTCGTAGGGAATGAACATATGTTCTCCGGTGCAATTGGAAGATCCCTGTCTCAATCGAATGCATTAGTGACATTTTTTGTCAGTTTATGGCTGAAGGCCACATAGTCTCAGAAGAAAGTAATCTGGTTGAATTTTAGAACTCTGTGAACCTTTGTCGCTCGTAGTCCCATTGCATGTACAATTCTAAATTGCGATAGTGAAGGAAGTACTTCTCTTTGTTGAATAGTGTTAGCGCTAGCTCTGGCTCAGTAGCTTTTTACGAGAGGTAAACGTTTCCATCAAGTCTTTCTGATAGTCTGACAATAGGTCGTAGGGAATGAACATATGTTCTCCGGTGCAATTGGAAGATCCCTGTCTCAATCGAATGCATTAGTGACATTTTTTGTCAGTTTATGGTTGAAGGCCACATAGTCTCAGAAGAAAGTAATCTGGTTGAATTTTAGAACTCTGTGAACCTTTGTCGCTCGTAGTCCCATTGCATGTACAATTCTAAATTGCGATAGTGAAGGAAGTACTTCTCTTTGTTGAATAGTGTTAGCGCTAGCTCTGGCTCAGTAGCTTTTTACGAGAGGTAAACGTTTCCATCAAGTCTTTCTGATAGTCTGACAATAGGTCGTAGGGAATGAACATATGTTCTCCGGTGCAATTGGAAGATCCCTGTCTCAATCGAATGCATTAGTGACATTTTTTGTCAGTTTATGGCTGAAGGCCACATAGTCTCAGAAGAAAGTAATCTGGTTGAATTTTAGAACTCTGTGAACCTTTGTCGCTCGTAGTCCCATTGCATGTACAATTCTAAATTGCGATAGTGAAGGAAGTACTTCTCTTTGTTGAATAGTGTTAGCGCTAGCTCTGGCTCAGTAGCTTTTTAC
Source organism: Ornithodoros turicata (assembly GCF_037126465.1). Classification (NCBI taxonomy): domain Eukaryota; kingdom Metazoa; phylum Arthropoda; class Arachnida; order Ixodida; family Argasidae; genus Ornithodoros; species Ornithodoros turicata. Next base: position 13,828,852 of record NC_088207.1, read on the forward strand.
GAGAGGTAAACGTTTCCATCAAGTCTTTCTGATAGTCTGACAATAGGTCGTAGGGAATGAACATATGTTCTCCGGTGCAATTGGAAGATCCCTGTCTCAATCGAATGCATTAGTGACATTTTTTGTCAGTTTATGGTTGAAGGCCACATAGTCTCAGAAGAAAGTAATCTGGTTGAATTTTAGAACTCTGTGAACCTTTGTCGCTCGTAGTCCCATTGCATGTACAATTCTAAATTGCGATAGTGAAGGAAGTACTTCTCTTTGTTGAATAGTGTTAGCGCTAGCTCTGGCTCAGTAGCTTTTTACGAGAGGTAAACGTTTCCATCAAGTCTTTCTGATAGTCTGACAATAGGTCGTAGGGAATGAACATATGTTCTCCGGTGCAATTGGAAGATCCCTGTCTCAATCGAATGCATTAGTGACATTTTTTGTCAGTTTATGGTTGAAGGCCACATAGTCTCAGAAGAAAGTAATCTGGTTGAATTTTAGAACTCTGTGAACCTTTGTCGCTCGTAGTCCCATTGCATGTACAATTCTAAATTGCGATAGTGAAGGAAGTACTTCTCTTTGTTGAATAGTGTTAGCGCTAGCTCTGGCTCAGTAGCTTTTTACGAGAGGTAAACGTTTCCATCAAGTCTTTCTGATAGTCTGACAATAGGTCGTAGGGAATGAACATATGTTCTCCGGTGCAATTGGAAGATCCCTGTCTCAATCGAATGCATTAGTGACATTTTTTGTCAGTTTATGGTTGAAGGCCACATAGTCTCAGAAGAAAGTAATCTGGTTGAATTTTAGAACTCTGTGAACCTTTGTCGCTCGTAGTCCCATTGCATGTACAATTCTAAATTGCGATAGTGAAGGAAGTACTTCTCTTTGTTGAATAGTGTTAGCGCTAGCTCTGGCTCAGTAGCTTTTTACGAGAGGTAAACGTTTCCATCAAGTCTTTCTGATAGTCTGACAATAGGTCGTAGGGAATGAACATATGTTCTCCGGTGCAATTGGAAGATCCCTGTCTCAATCGAATGCATTAGTGACATTTTTTGTCAGTTTATGGTTGAAGGCCACATAGTCTCAGAAGAAAGTAATCTGGTTGAATTTTAGAACTCTGTGAACCTTTGTCGCTCGTAGTCCCAGTGCATGTACAATTGCAAATTGCGATAGTGAAGGAAGTACATCTCTTTGTTGAATAGTGTTAGCACTAGCTCTGGCTCAGTAGCTTTTTACGAGAGGTAAACGTTTCCATCAAGTCTTTCTGATAGTCTGACAATAGGTCGTAGGGAATGAACATGTTGCCTGGTGCAATTGGAAGATCCCTGTCTCGATCGAATGCATTAGTGGCATTTTTTCGCAGTTTATGTTTGAAGTCCACATAGTCTCAGAAGAAAGTAATCTGGTTGAATTTTAGAACTCTGTGAACCTTTGTCGCTCGTAGTCCCAGTGCATGTACAATTGCAAATTGCGATAGTGAAGGAAGTACATCTCTTTGTTGAATAGTGTTAGCACTAGCTCTGGCTCAGTAGCTTTTTACGAGAGGTAAACGTTTCCATCAAGTCTTTCTGATAGTCTGACAATAGGTCGTAGGGAATGAACATGTTGCCTGGTGCAATTGGAAGATCCCTGTCTCGATCGAATGCATTAGTGGCATTTTTTCGCAGTTTATGTTTGAAGTCCACATAGTCTCAGAAGAAAGTAATCTGGTTGAATGTTAGAACTCTGTGAACCTTTGTCGCTCGTAGTCCCAGTGCATGTACAATTGCAAATTGCGATAGTGAAGGAAGTACATCTCTTTGTTGAATAGTGTTAGCACTAGCTCTGGCTCAGTAGCTTTTTACGAGAGGTAAACGTTTCCATCAAGTCTTTCTGATAGTCTGACAATAGGTCGTAGGGAATGAACATGTTGCCTGGTGCAATTGGAAGATCCCTGTCTCGATCGAATGCATTAGTGGCATTTTTTCGCAGTTTATGTTTGAAGTCCACATAGTCTCAGAAGAAAGTAATCTGGTTGAATGTTAGAACTCTGTGAACCTTTGTCGCTCGTAGTCCCAGTGCATGTACAATTGCAAATTGCGATAGTGAAGGAAGTACATCTCTTTGTTGAATAGTGTTAGCACTAGCTCTGGCTCAGTAGCTTTTTACGAGAGGTAAACGTTTCCATCAAGTCTTTCTGATAGTCTGACAATAGGTCGTAGGGAATGAACATGTTGCCTGGTGCAATTGGAAGATCCCTGTCTCGATCGAATGCATTAGTGGCATTTTTTCGCAGTTTATGTTTGAAGTCCACATAGTCTCAGAAGAAAGTAATCTGGTTGAATGTTAGAACTCTGTGAACCTTTGTCGCTCGTAGTCCCAGTGCATGTACAATTGCAAATTGCGATAGTGAAGGAAGTACATCTCTTTGTTGAATAGTGTTAGCACTAGCTCTGGCTCAGTAGCTTTTTACGAGAGGTAAACGTTTCCATCAAGTCTTTCTGATAGTCTGACAATAGGTCGTAGGGAATGAACATGTTGCCTGGTGCAATTGGAAGATCCCTGTCTCGATCGAATGCATTAGTGGCATTTTTTCGCAGTTTATGTTTGAAGTCCACATAGTCTCAGAAGAAAGTAATCTGGTTGAATGTTAGAACTCTGTGAACCTTTGTCGCTCGTAGTCCCAGTGCATGTACAATTGCAAATTGCGATAGTGAAGGAAGTACATCTCTTTGTTGAATAGTGTTAGCACTAGCTCTGGCTCAGTAGCTTTTTACGAGAGGTAAACGTTTCCATCAAGTCTTTCTGATAGTCTGACAATAGGTCGTAGGGAATGAACATGTTGCCTGGTGCAATTGGAAGATCCCTGTCTCGATCGAATGCATTAGTGGCATTTTTTCGCAGTTTATGTTTGAAGTCCACATAGTCTCAGAAGAAAGTAATCTGGTTGAATGTTAGAACTCTGTGAACCTTTGTCGCTCGTAGTCCCAGTGCATGTACAATTGCAAATTGCGATAGTGAAGGAAGTACATCTCTTTGTTGAATAGTGTTAGCACTAGCTCTGGCTCAGTAGCTTTTTACGAGAGGTAAACGTTTCCATCAAGTCTTTCTGATAGTCTGACAATAGGTCGTAGGGAATGAACATGTTGCCTGGTGCAATTGGAAGATCCCTGTCTCGATCGAATGCATTAGTGGCATTTTTTCGCAGTTTATGTTTGAAGTCCACATAGTCTCAGAAGAAAGTAATCTGGTTGAATGTTAGAACTCTGTGAACCTTTGTCGCTCGTAGTCCCAGTGCATGTACAATTGCAAATTGCGATAGTGAAGGAAGTACATCTCTTTGTTGAATAGTGTTAGCACTAGCTCTGGCTCAGTAGCTTTTTACGAGAGGTAAACGTTTCCATCAAGTCTTTCTGATAGTCTGACAATAGGTCGTAGGGAATGAACATGTTGCCTGGTGCAATTGGAAGATCCCTGTCTCGATCGAATGCATTAGTGGCATTTTTTCGCAGTTTATGTTTGAAGTCCACATAGTCTCAGAAGAAAGTAATCTGGTTGAATGTTAGAACTCTGTGAACCTTTGTCGCTCGTAGTCCCAGTGCATGTACAATTGCAAATTGCGATAGTGAAGGAAGTACTTCTCTTTGTTGAATAGTGTTAGCACTAGCTCTGGCTCAGTAGCTTTTTACGAGAGGTAAACGTTTCCATCAAGTCTTTCTGATAGTCTGACAATAGGTCGTAGGGAATGAACATGTTGCCTGGTGCAATTGGAAGATCCCTGTCTCGATCGAATGCATTAGTGGCATTTTTTCGCAGTTTATGTTTGAAGTCCACATAGTCTCAGAAGAAAGTAATCTGGTTGAATGTTAGAACTCTGTGAACCTTTGTCGCTCGTAGTCCCAGTGCATGTACAATTGCAAATTGCGATAGTGAAGGAAGTACTTCTCTTTGTTGAATAGTGTTAGCACTAGCTCTGGCTCAGTAGCTTTTTACGAGAGGTAAACGTTTCCATCAAGTCTTTCTGATAGTCTGACAATAGGTCGTAGGGAATGAACATGTTGCCTGGTGCAATTGGAAGATCCCTGTCTCGATCGAATGCATTAGTGGCATTTTTTCGCAGTTTATGTTTGAAGTCCACATAGTCTCAGAAGAAAGTAATCTGGTTGAATGTTAGAACTCTGTGAACCTTTGTCGCTCGTAGTCCCAGTGCATGTACAATTGCAAATTGCGATAGTGAAGGAAGTACTTCTCTTTGTTGAATAGTGTTAGCACTAGCTCTGGCTCAGTAGCTTTTTACGAGAGGTAAACGTTTCCATCAAGTCTTTCTGATAGTCTGACAATAGGTCGTAGGGAATGAACATGTTGCCTGGTGCAATTGGAAGATCCCTGTCTCGATCGAATGCATTAGTGGCATTTTTTCGCAGTTTATGTTTGAAGTCCACATAGTCTCAGAAGAAAGTAATCTGGTTGAATGTTAGAACTCTGTGAACCTTTGTCGCTCGTAGTCCCAGTGCATGTACAATTGCAAATTGCGATAGTGAAGGAAGTACTTCTCTTTGTTGAATAGTGTTAGCACTAGCTCTGGCTCAGTAGCTTTTTACGAGAGGTAAACGTTTCCATCAAGTCTTTCTGATAGTCTGACAATAGGTCGTAGGGAATGAACATGTTGCCTGGTGCAATTGGAAGATCCCTGTCTCGATCGAATGCATTAGTGGCATTTTTTCGCAGTTTATGTTTGAAGTCCACATAGTCTCAGAAGAAAGTAATCTGGTTGAATGTTAGAACTCTGTGAACCTTTGTCGCTCGTAGTCCCAGTGCATGTACAATTGCAAATTGCGATAGTGAAGGAAGTACTTCTCTTTGTTGAATAGTGTTAGCACTAGCTCTGGCTCAGTAGCTTTTTACGAGAGGTAAACGTTTCCATCAAGTCTTTCTGATAGTCTGACAATAGGTCGTAGGGAATGAACATGTTGCCTGGTGCAATTGGAAGATCCCTGTCTCGATCGAATGCATTAGTGGCATTTTTTCGCAGTTTATGTTTGAAGTCCACATAGTCTCAGAAGAAAGTAATCTGGTTGAATGTTAGAACTCTGTGAACCTTTGTCGCTCGTAGTCCCAGTGCATGTACAATTGCAAATTGCGATAGTGAAGGAAGTACTTCTCTTTGTTGAATAGTGTTAGCACTAGCTCTGGCTCAGTAGCTTTTTACGAGAGGTAAACGTTTCCATCAAGTCTTTCTGATAGTCTGACAATAGGTCGTAGGGAATGAACATGTTGCCTGGTGCAATTGGAAGATCCCTGTCTCGATCGAATGCATTAGTGGCATTTTTTCGCAGTTTATGTTTGAAGTCCACATAGTCTCGGAAGAAAGTAATCTGGTTGAGTTTTAGAACTCTGTGAACCTTTGTCACTTGTAGTTGCATTGCATGTAAAATCGCAAATTGCGATAGTGAAGAATGTACTTCTCTTTGTTGAATAGTGTTAGCAGTAGCTTTGGCTCAGTAGCTTTTGGTGGGAGGTCAAACTTTTTCATAAAATCTTTGTGATAGTCTGACAATAGCTCGTATAGAATGAACATGTTCTCCGGTGCAGTTGGAAGATCCCTGTCTCGATCGTGAACTTCTTGATCATACGACAGATCCACTTTCAGAAAGGATGCATCGTGGGGATGCGATCTACATCTAGGTTTTCTTCCTCTATCGGGGGAGGGGTGTGTCGACGTAGCTTGCTGTTGTTGGCCGCACACGAGTGGGCATCGTCACGACTACAGCCAAAAACCAAAAAGAAAGACAAGAGACTTGATGAGTTCAAAGTGAGGCAGAAGCAGGATGAATGATACTGATGGGACGGAGGTGCACTGTGGACCAGAGGTGCTCTAGAGTGGTCTTTCCGCGAGGCCCGTTTCTTGAAGAAAACGCACGAGGTTGCGAATTTTTGTAATTCGTTTTTTTTAATTCTTCCTCTGTCAACCACTGAAAATCTCCATATGGCAACGGCTCACGCATTAGTGATTCATACAGACCGTTAACGTCAATGTGGTTAATTATTCTTGTCGGTTGTGCTGGATCACACTGCTCCATTCGCGGTATGTTTGTGGTCGCATTTCAGAGTGAACATTGTGTTACACCACCTCGCAGATCGTTCTCAATTCTCAACCTCTCTCATCGGGGTCATGAAGGAGCTCTAGTTTTATCTCGTTCATTTTTAGAACGCAGGACATGCTTAACCCTGAGAGAGACACAAAATGAAGGAGCTCAATTTTGTGCACATCGAGTCTCCATTGGCGGAAGTTTTGAACCACATCCACTAGGAGCAGCGTGTCGGTGATCAGGTACAGATCCAAATATTCACCTAGACTTGTCATTTGGATTTCTTCCAAGAAGTTCTGCGTGTGGCAGTAGTCCTCTTCGCTTACTTCCACTTTATTGAGTGTTTTGAAGAATTTCTCTGGGGGTAGCAGACAAGGCTCATCATAAACATCGAAGTCTGTGATATGAGTGTCGCAAAAAGACCCCTTTGCGAACGACTAGCCTAAAGCGTTCTTGGTTTGAGAAAAACTGACGCACACAACGAAAGTTTTCCTCTCCCTTGTTGCACAAAATTTTCACCAACATTTCTAGACTTGCATTTAGAAAACTCATGCTGTCCAGAACTCCAAAATAATCAGCGTCATAGGTTTGAATTTTAACAGCTGCTGGCAATCACTTTTATGTCCGATGTTTTAAGCAAATGCATGCGAGACACAAGAAAACTCATATTGTAGTTAGCCATTGTGGGGAATGATTGGAATCTTCTAAGGTGTTCCGAATTTGACGTCTGAACGACTAACACAAGGATTGTCGAAATGTTCCACTCACATGGTCATGGTTACACACTTTGTTTCTTTGCAAACAACTTGTTGCAAAAGTTGCAGTGGGTGGCGGCGTGCTGGCGCTCGTTCGCTTCGCTCATTTCCACAGGTGCAATCTGTCGTATCCACTCCAAATTTCGTCCTGCAATCTGTGCAGTAGATCCGTGAACGCAGCAACACAATTTGGTCCGTGAAAAAGATGCTTTTGGTGAACATTTGAAACTGACGCTCGTATAACTAAGAGGCAGAAGGAAGATGGCATATGATCTTCATATACGTTTCCTTCATCAAGACCTGGTGACAGAACACTCTCAAAGCCACACACACAGTAGAAAGGTACTTCAGTCAATAGATGTTCACAAGCAAGTGCTGACACGTCTCCTTTCTTTGGGTAAACTGGCTTGCCAGCTTTTTGATGTTTGCACATGTTAAATGATTACTCCAGGACAGCTTCTGTAGTGAAACCTATGGTACATCGCTTGCAATGGAAAAGTCCACGTTGTTGAAACAAACCGTTGAAATTTGTGATGACCACAAAATAAGAATATTCATGAGTAGGTCAACATGTTTTTTGCACTCCTCGTTAAAAACTTTTATAGGATAAGCGAATTTACCTGGTCCATGTCTAGTTTAGGGGTGCTGCTCGATTTGAAACTTGAAATCCACATACCTAGATGAAATTATGCAAGGTGCATCGTAATCCATAATTAATAGGTGGCGGGCGGCTCCACAAATTCATCACGAGATCAGTTTCCCCCAGAAAGTTTCGGCAGCGGCGACCATGTCATCTCCATGCGCCCATTGTTCACCAATGATGGCCTACGCACACCTCACACTCTTCCCGGCGTGCTTTTCGCCTGTGTGTTGCAAAGACGCACAGCAGCTCCGCTAGCGGACGACAGCCGGTCGCCTCCTCACACAACTGTTGCGCGCCAAAATTAGCACTGTCTGCTACCAGCACAGTCTCGACCGACTGCGGGGGATTGGGCTACCGCCCACCCCGAACCCACCCCGCGTGGAACATGTAAACCCAAACTGGCCTAACCCCACTACACTTCGCGTAGTAACAGTTGCCCAACCTAAAAACCGGGCTCAACGGCTGACGCATAGGAGTACCCCAAATGATGCCCGTTGAAATCTATCCTTGTGCATTCTCGGCAGCGGGCGAGAGGGAACAAGCGAAAAGCATGCCGGGAAGGTGCGAGGTGTGGGCATAGGCTATCATAGCTAAACAATGGGCGCATGGAGATGACATGGTAGCCGCTGCCGAAACTTTCCGTAGGAAACTGATCTCAGGAGGAATTTGTGGAACCGACCGCCGCTTATTTATGATGGATTACGATGCTCCTTGCATAATTCCATCCAAGTATGTAGATTTTAAGCTTCAAATCGAGTGGCGCTGCTAAACTAGACAGGATCGAGGCTTTATATCATGACTGGCAGAAAAGATGGGACGAAGAGACAAAGAACAAGCTGCACTGCGTCAAACCAACCTTGTCATGGACTAATATTCCTAGTACCATGGACCGTAGAAAGCAAGTAACATATAGTAGATTATGCATTGGGCACACACGGTTCACCCACTCTCACTTACTGGGAGAGGAAGACCCACCATGCTGCAATTTCTGTGAAACACCCCTGACTGTTCTTCACGTTTTACTGACATGCCCTGCATACCATGCACTCTGGCTTAAACACTTTAAGATGAGGTACGACTTGGGTAGCCCTCTCGATATGTCCCTCGTGGTTGGTGAAGAAGCATTCCTACCTGTTGAAAATATATTTGGTTGTCTCCGAGGTACAAAACTTCTCTACACTGTTTAACTCTGAGCTGACACGATTTGAGGTCGTAGGAACGGGCCGGTAGGCCCTCGCTCAGGCGCACCCCGAAGTCCCTCGGACAGAGGAGGATTGGTGACCCCCTCGCCGGAGGTGTTCCCAGAATCCCTCTTTGGGTAGAGGACCCGGTGATCTCCTCGACAGGTGTACTTCTGAAGTTTCACAATTTGCAACAAAAGAATATTTGGTGACTCCCTCGCCTGGAGGTAGCCAAAGTTCCGCACCTCAGTAAAAGTAACATACTTTGCCTATGGCAAGATAACCACTGACAACGGCTCGAAAATTGACCGTACGTTGCTGATTGCATAACATTACCTGAGGTGGATACACACCCAGTGATACAACGTTATGGGCAACGAATCAAACCAGCTAGCCTTCAACAAACCAATATAATTAGTATGTCGCAGCATGATCTTTGCTGCGAGCATATCTTCGCGCAACAATATTGCAAATCAAAACCAAACTCAAACCGCGGAACGCTGTTGCAACTTGCAATCGGGTGACATCAGTGGCGATGGCGGTTTCGAGGAGAGGCGAGGCATTGAGTTTCACCTCCTATGTGCTTGAAGCACATGGAACCTGGAATGCGATACGGGCAGGTTCAGTAGCTGCTTTGCATTGCTCCATACAACCGAAGAAACGTTGGAATCGTCCGAATGCTACGAAGACATGGATTGGATTAGGTTGCCTTCCTTTTCCTGTTTAGTGTTCCTCATGTGATACCCCGAGTGGACCCTGTCTAACCCACTCTGACTTTCGAAGTAGTTCCAGTTTAACCCACGACCTACTAGATTATAACGACCATGTCGTAGGCACCCCTTCCCAGCGCCGCATTTTTGGAAGCTAGCTGTGGTGCTTCTCATCGTCCCAGTTATTGCTTCGTCTACTTCTACAATGCTTTGTACTTCAGCTTACCTTGGTATTTCTGTACAAGCGGTAGACGTTCCACAGATGTTTCATTCTGAGGTTGATTATCATCATCATTCTACGCGTTTTCGTAGGAGCTATCGCTGTCGTCTGCTACGGTAGTCGTACATACGCTCCTGCACGTTCAGAATTCAAATTTCTATCATCCAATCGTGGCGTGCCGATGAGTAGCGCCCTTAGCGGATCGTGCGGACGGGCTCCTCATAGGGGTTGCTGATTATGACATGGTCGTTATAATCTAGTAGGTCGTGGTTTAACCCACCGTGACCATGCAAGTGACTGAAAACAGAAGAGCATCTATGTGCTCCACACGAACCCAGAAACCCCGCCACTTTGCGCGTCGGAATAGAAAGAAGCGCTCGTTGCTGGCTGCCACGGCCGTGACAACGCGCTCCCCATACGTTGGTTGCGTTAAGTAAGAGCCCCGGAGCACGAGTTCAGAGTTTCAGACTCCACTCTCTGAACGCGACACAAGCACCACTCGCGCAGCCGGGAGGGCGAGACTCTGAGCCACTCCCTGCGCACCCGTTTTGAAATGGGGGCTTTGAAGCAGACGACAAGCGCCCGGGTCGGCTTGAGATTTTGCGTGCCGTACTTCCTGCTGAGCGCCGGCAGGACGACCTTGGCTCGGAAGAAAAATACGGACTTTATACGTTTGCCAATGCTCCGATTTTAGTAAAGGGTAATATTTTTATAACTGTTAGCATATGTTTGTGTATTAGTGGACAGCTTCCACACGGATATCGGCGGTTATTTGCGGGAAATGAGGTGCATTAATGCAGACACCTTCACGCCATACAGCAGCCACAGTAAACAACCCCTATGACATCTGTTACAAATCCCCATCTTTTTCCCATTTCATTTGCTGTTACAAGGAGAAGATCTCGCAATCGTAATCGTCTCTTCCAACGTTACTATAGGTTCAAACTAAGCCAATGTGTCCTCCGTCTGTGCACTGCACGAGCAGACAACAGCCAGGAAGCGGCATGAGGAAGCGAGCAGTGGAACGCTCAGAAGTTACTTGTCGCTGTTTAGTTTCCGATCCGGGTGTTTCGTACTCTCGATTTGAGTGCGCCAAAGGATGGACGCCTACTTAATGAAACCATTGAATAGGCCGGTAAACATACCAGTCTTTCTAACTTACCATACATGCAGGGACCCTACGCCGAAGTTCCATGTAGCGTCATCTCAGTAGATGACCGTTAGGGCCGGGTCCCATACCTTTATGGGAGCAGCAGCAGCAAAGCAGCAGCGGTGCAGCAGCAGCAACACCGCAACATGGCAGCAGAGCAGTTTTCTGTTGCCGCGGCTCTGCTGCTAGTGGCGCCCCATAGCTTCGTTTTGAATTAGCGGCTGTAGTGGCGTAGGAGGTCCAAAACGTGTTGGAAACTACGGCATTGTTTACGTTTCAAACATTCCGAAGGCGTACGCAGCAGCTAAGCCTTTTAGTACGCGCACGTAGTAATGCTATTCTAGGTGAAAAGGCCTAAGTGTGTGAGATGTAAGTATGGATGTGTAGCTCACAAGTGGACTATGAAATGATTGTAATGGAGCCTCATATTACGTGGTCGATTCTTCGTTGATATGTAGGAAGTATCGTGATATTGAACGTAGGTTCGTCCTTTCGCACTGCTGTGCAGAACAACCTCTGCTGCCGTTGTACGGAGACTCTTCTGCTGCATTTTGTCGTATAGATATCTCCTGGTTACTAGTATTCGATATATTGATTTATTGTGGCTATCAAATGCGTTGTCGCTCATGATCTCAGTTGTCTCGCGACGTAAAATCCCTAATTACTAAATGTGTATGTTGGTGTTAGTGAAATAAAGCTGTCTAATGAAAACAAAGGCCTCTTCTGTAGTCATCACCAGTTTCTGCCTGTTTTCACAAGGTAGCGAGTTCATTGGCAATCTCTACCGAACCTTTTTGTAGCCTGAACATTGTCTATCGCTATTGAACCCTTTTCAAGGGTCAATGTCATTTATAACAACCTAGCTCGCAAGTCGTCGATCCCCACAGGAAATGTGGTTGGTGTGGTTTTCACGCAGGATCGACGTGGAAGTAATGTACCTGTACGTTATCAGGCCACTGGCTATACAGTACTTACCAGGAAACAAGCAATCACTCTGGAACAACATATGTTTCATGCTTCACGTGCGTTTTGTCGAACACTTTATTAGCTGCAGATAGTAAAATAAATGAACTGAATTAGGTCCTGAAAGCGCACTTCATGCGGTACCGATGGCTGAACACTCACTCCAAACCACTGGTAATCACAAGCGTGTTAAGTTCTTCAGGAACAAATCACAAAACAACCAGACACAAACCTTCAGCCGTCACCGCCCTCGTAACCCTAAACACCGTCGAATGAAAACAACACCAACGGACCTCCTCATTGGCTTGCGAGACCGGCTGCTCAGGCTGCACAGCAACAAAAAATTCGGATAAGAGAGCAGCAGGGAATTTCTGCAGCTCGACAGCGCTGCTGCTCTCACCAAGTGCTATGGGACCGCCCGTGTCCCTCTGCTGCTGCTGCTGCTGCTCAAATCCGGGCTATGGTATACCCCGCCTTTACATTTCGCAGAGGGACGTAAACCTCCCCCATTAACCTGTTAAGGAACCTGTGTCGAGGATGTTAGCGCGAGGAACTCCTGAGGATGAGGAGGATGTCCTTCCTGGGACGAGGAGGGAACCAGAATGATCACGGGAAGGATATCTCAGGTTGTTCCCCCTTGTGCAGATTTCTGTGGCATGCAGACAGATGGCACCACCGCGAACAGCCGAAATCCCAGCAGGTCAGCATCGGCTAACCAGTGCTCACAAAAATCCGTGTAGCAACTCTACGCTTTGACAATAATAACAAAATATGTTTTGTTAATATAGAGTAATGAATCAGGACAATGTCTGTTCATGCATGGGCTTGACTAATAATAAAATCTGTCTGAGCGACAGCTCGCTCAGGATCGTCGAATTACATATCAATCACTTTGACTGTGCTCCTCATAAAACTCGTAGTGTGTGCATGAGTACATAATGAAGTACCGCTATCCATAGTTACTCCTACCCCTGGTGGTTAACAAAAATTGACATTAATAAAATATTTTCATTTGTACAACTGAATGAAGTCTGTTCACTTGGGCCACTGTGAAATTGGTAAGGAGTGAGAATATTGTTTAATATTGAAATGCACCGTCTTGCTCGTTTCTCTTCAGGTATGAACGTTTTCCAGGTGGGCTTTCGTCCTTGACCTGATTGGTACTACAAGTGGCACTACTCCCAGTACCAGAGCCATGGCGAGGCGAGCTTGTGCCCAGGGCAGGGTAACGTGAAGCACCACCCCCTCTCACTGCCGTCAGACGTTTTATAAACAAGGGAAAGAAAACGCATCTTTGCACTGCCGAGATCGTAAATCAGAATTCTCTTCATTCCCTCTTTATGCTGTCTAACCAACCTGCCAGGGTCTGCCCTTAGGCGCCCTCTCTGGCGGGGGCGCCCGGGGCGGAAGCCCCTCTCGCAGCCCCGTCGCTACTGCTTTGCCCAGTACTACTGGCTATAATAAAAGTTTACCCTTGTACCTTTTGTGGACGCCTTTGCTTCGCATGCCTTTGGGGTTGATTAATTCATACTTTAGTAAAAAGTATATAGTCGCAATTGCAAAATGTGACGACTCGCAACATGCTCAGCGGGTGCGCGCGCCGTTATCCAGAGGAGGAATAATCTACAAGGTGTTTGCTCTAACGTGTTCAGAAATTTTATTTAAAGCAAACGATAAAAGAGAAACGAGCGCTAGTTTTCAGCTGTTTGACTAAGAAACAGGTGCTACTCGTGAAGCAGTACCCGTTTATTACTCAAGTAGCAAAAAAGTCCCACTTGCTTTTCTTTTATCGCTCGCTTTAAATATAATTTCTGGACACGTTAGAGCAAACATCCTGTATATCGCATGCGGGGGATTTAAGTGGCGCAGCTGGCCGTTGCTATAGGGGGGAACTAACTGGGGCCCGGTCTCCTGCGCTCAGCCGTTGTACTACTGACTGAGTCTGGGAGGTGGAATATGGGTATGTTGCCGGCAAGATGGGATTGCTCTTCCGACTTGCGAGGAAGTAGGTCGAAGTAACTGAGGAAGTCATCGTCCTGAATAGCGTAGGACATGCCGGCGAAGGTAAACTCCAGCGGACTGTCTGGCGGCGAAGGCTCAGATGCAGAACGCTGCCCACTACGTAGCGGTTTTTGAATTATTGACCGAAGCTACACCTGGGTCTGCTATGGCATTGCTCGGTGGTTGTTTGTATAAAGATGCGGACATCTGCTCCACTGTCATCGAGGAAATGGCACCAGGATATGTGATCTGTGATATGCAAGAGCCGGTTCTTATTGTCCTCAGCCGTTCCAGCAGTGGTTGAGTGCGGCGTTTCCCTCTCCACGAACAGGATGGTTAGCAGTTCCGGGTTGATTCCACGAAGTCTTGATGGGAAAACAGTGATTTCTGTCCGTAGGAGGTGATGTGTGGGATTTGTGGAGGCCTGACGTAGAAGTGCGTGCAGGCAAGCGATTTTGCTGCTGTTGTGGGCCTATAGATGTCACGTTCTGGCCGAAGGTCGGTAAGGCAGGTAGCTCTAGTCACAGAGGACGCCATGACGAAACTGAGAAGCGCACGCAAATATCCCAGTAAACGACAAATGGCTCAGGGATGTCCATGGAATTGGAAAATGAATATTTAGATATACCTGGGACTTCCTCATGGAAGCCTAGGGACGACCATAGGGCGTCCGGAAGACTTAGCTTTTACCCCAAAACGGATGTCCCAAGAATATCCACGAAACGTTAATCGTAAGATTTGGGACATAGATGGGACGTTGATGAACCATGCAGATTTTTCTTTCAAACTGAATATTTTCTACGTGAATAAAAAGCACGACTAAGCCTGAAACATGTTTATAGGTTTCACTGCGCTACCCAGTGGGATGACATACCATTCACCACCATTCGCCATACCATTCATGCTTTTGTCACTCTATCCCAGTAAACCACGAATATCATGGAAACGTCCAAAATGTGTCGCAGACGTCCAAGCCGTCGACACATCCTATGTACGTCCCATGGATGTTCGTGATGTGATCCAAACTATGTCGCAGATGTCACAACTGTAGCTATGTTCCATGGGCGTTGAATGGACGTCCAGTCTGTCTCCTCAAAATATTGTAGTTGTTGGGGATATCCCATTCTCTATATCCTCTGTATGTCCCAAAGAGGTCCCTGGGTACATCGAGATTTGGATATTCTGAGGTGATAGCATCACAAATAAAAATTATGTGCTAAACAGGGGCTGAATGACGTGAAAGAACTGATGTTCTGAGGCTGGAACAACATAGAAGGGACAAATACATACAAAGCCTCAATTTGCCTAAGAAATTAACGATGAAAGATGAAATTCACTGAAAGGGTTAGGCAGCTGTAGGACTCGGACCCACATCTTCTGGATTGTCGGTCCAGGGCTCTACCAATTGAGCTAAGCTAACACGCCTTCTCAGTGACTTCCAGGGTGCGTCATCTGAAGGGACAAACCAGCCACTCTCTCTCACTCATCCTCTTTTCACTCTTACATTTTTGCACACTCATACACGCATTCATACGACGGGATCGACGCAGGCGGCAACTGATGAACATGAAAGAACTGATGTTCTGAGGTTGGAACAACATAGGAGGGACAAATACATACAGGGCCTCAATTTGCCTAAGAAATTAACGATGAAAGATGAAAGTCACTGAATAGGTTAGCCAGCTGTAGGACTCGAACCCACATCTTCTGGATGGCCGGCAATCTGTGTTACATTGAGCGTTATTGCGAAAGAGGCAGAGATACGGAATTCTGTGGCACTCTCTAATTTGACCTTCGATGAACCTACTGTGTCTGAGACTACGAGCAACAAGAAACACGGGCGTTACCTTGTTGCAGAGTTAATACACCACGCAACTCCTCACTTGACTGTTGTTTTTGTGCATAATCGAATTATACTTAGACAGCTCACCCTCCGTTTTGTTTCGGAGGCGAGCAGCACCCTCAAATTCACGGAAGTTCGCGCGACAGTATATATGGACTCAATATATAGTATATGTTTTCTCTTGGAAAGGGAATGCTAGCACCTTTGGAAGCTTTTTGGACTGACAGGTTTTCCATTTCTCTGTTTGCTTTATTTAAACCGCCGCGCTCTGCGTCCATTATGGGAGATACCATAAACGGGCACAGAGGGGAAACAGGGAACAAAATAGATATGTGGTGGCCACTCTCTATACACCCCCCCCCCCGTCACAACTCTCGCAAAATGTTTCAAAATATTGCTAGCTTTGAAGATGATAAAAGCAACTTCGTGCTCCCATAAGCATCCCTCGATCTCCAAGCTCTCGACATCCCACGGACGTCTACTATACGTTTGTGGGATGTTAGTGGAATGTGCAACAGGGGAAGATTTTTTTGTCCCCTGGACGTACAGGTAATGTCTAAGGGATAGTGGCATGCTCCCTGGGACGTTCAAACCTCCGAGTCAGAATATCACATGGATGTTCAAGGGACGTCTCTGGTTTACTGAGTACAATATGGCTACACCTTGTTGCAGTGGAATATTCACCACCGTAGAGCAACACCCTGTGACCAGCCAGCGCAAGTGCCGAACCCCACCCGCCTCACTTGGACCACTTGGGTAAACCCACAGTAACCTCTATTTGCGAGTTGGATGGAACATATACTGAAATACAACTTGTTGCACACTCGTTGGTTAAGGGTAGTGTTGCGTAAAACATTTGTAACGGTGACGATGATGCGTCTTCGCAATTGATGTGTATCTCAAAGTATCTCAAAACAATAACATTCCTGACATCCCTTCCTTCGGGTACTTTGTCTCTATAATGTCCAACAAACCCCTACTGGATCTCCCGTGGATATCCCTTGGATATCCAGGCTGCAATGGGATACTCAAACATCCAGAGCGCTATATCCCACCGACATAGCAGGGTCATCTGATCTTTACTGCATGGACTAAGCCCATAAAAATGCTCAAATCGGATGGCAAGGCATTAATGCGGAGGTTATGAGGTTAAGAACCATCGGCAGACTGCTTCGGGTAGGATTGATCAGTTGTGGGACCTATCAGTTGTTTGTTGTTATCCTATCAGTATCCTATCACCCTGACCTATCAGTGTTGCTATCAGTACCCACAAAATTTTTGTGGGCTTCAGTCCATAGCATTGTTCGACGCCAGCCGTATTAGTCTATATTACATATTTGTCAAATCGCAAAAATTTCTGGAAACACGAAATAAAGACAATCTCAATGCAAATCTGTGAATCAGTAATGACAATCTCAGTGCCAGTATAAGATTTTATTTACACACATGATTCAGCTGTGATTGTTGCGGGTGTTGTTGTAGCTGTTCTTGTTGTTGCCGCTGCTTCTTCAAATGCTTTGCTCGACAAGCACTTCCCATTAAGGCATTTGCCTCGCCTCAAACGTTTGGTCTGTGAAGATGGAAAGACGTATTAATGGAAGTAGGAAGCCTTCAAATATGTGTGTCATAAATGCGGGATAACGCGGGTTATCAGGATAGCTTTCAACGAGGATTGTCTCTCATTCTGCCCTCTCGCTTTTGCCCGAAAGCCCCTAATTCATTCATGAATTTTTGTTAATTTGTCATCCATAGTACACTCTCTTTAAAAAAAAGCGTCTATGCTGCTCTTATAGCTTTTATATAAAAATCTGAGGAGGATAAAAAAAACACCCTGTATGTACACTCCAGGCCTGTTCTCACACAAAACGATTTGCTACACAGCGCTATAAAACAGCGCTGTGTCTTCCTCCTCTCAGAGCAGCAAGCCGCCATAAAACAGCGCTTGTGGAAGTAGAGCCCCCGTCAAGCTTTCAAGCACTACTTTCAGCGTTAAGTCTGCGTTAACCAATCGGGAGCTTCTTTTAGTGGTGACGTCGCGGAAGTGGCTTTATTTTTCTTGCAGCCACTCGAAGCGGCAAAGCGGAAAGGCGGCGCGACAACGACGTGAAAATGGCCACGAGTTTCTCTGGCAACGCATGACAATCACAGCATCAAAAGTGTCATCCGCAATGCTGCTGGGGATACCTGACGCGTATACAGCAAACAGTGAAGGTAGTACCGGTGCATCACGTCGCAACGCGATTTCCCGTGACCCGACCAGGCGATACGTGCTCGGTTGTATGTGAGAAAGGAAAACAGAAAAACAGCGGAAGGTTTCGAGCGCTGCTTTTTAGCGCTATATGTGGGAACCGGTGTTGGGAATTTGAAATCCCGGATTTTCTTTAAACCCAGATTTAAATCCACAACAGAGACTGGTAGGTTTGACTTTCGGATTGAATCACGGTTTTTCTCAAAGATTTGGATTTGTATTCGGATTTACATTGTTTGCTACGAAATTCAGCCTATACAGGGTGTCCCAGAAAACGTGTCATTGAATTATAATAAAAAAACTACTCAACCTAGAATCATGCGGTCAACAACATTTGCTCTTATTAGGTTTTTCCCACCTCCTAATGTGAATGTCATGTACTCCAAGTTTAATTATGTAAATATTTGCGAACTGAACTCGGAAATTTGCCAAGTAAAGGTCACTTTTTTACCCCACCAATATGAAGAGCGTGCCGAATTCACTCAAATTCATGATAATTCACAATGACATTCACGAGCTATCCCATCGGAAAAAATAGCCGAATATCATGCTTTTCGGAGCATCGGACCATAGCGCGCGATGACTTTTTGAGCGCAATCGCTCTCCGTCCGACGAAAGGAGGTTCCGAAGCCAGCCCACAGAGTGATAGTAGAAAAAGTAACAGTCCCTGAAATTGGGAGAGGGAAAGCACTACCACAGCGAAAGTCGGACGTGATAAGCCGTGCATGATTTATCTCTTTCTGCGATGTCGGGGAGGGCTGGGTTTCCAACCTCCTTTCGTCGGACTGACAAAGATTGCGCTGAAAAATTCATCGTGCGCTATTCTGTGCGACCTCCGTAGAGCATGATGTTCGGCTATTTTTTCCGATGGGATAGCTCCTGAATATCCCTGTCAATTATCATTAATTTGACTGAATTAGACACGCTCTTCACATTGGTGGGGTAAGAAAGTGACCTTTACTAGGCAAATTTCCGACTTAAGCTCGCAAAAATTTACATAATTACGCTTACGTTATACGACATTCACATGAGGAGGTGGCAAAAACCCAGAAAGAACAAATGCCATTGACCGCATGACTCTAGGTGGTGTAGTTTTTTTATTATAATTCAATGACACGTTTTCTGGGACACCCTGTATGTATGAGCAATGCGCATGCTAGGGTGACCGTGGCCGCTTGCTCCGGCTCTGTCTACCTCTGCTATACTTTGTAATTTAATGCTGGCAGTAAGTCCAATGCACTTGAGTACAAGGCAAATAAGCCACTGTGGAAACCTTGGCGACACTTCATAGAATAAAAGGTTGTTCTTCGGTGGCACTATACCCGAACACTGCACTGTTACGAAAGTTTCTTCTAGTTGGCGGACAACAGAGCGGCAGCTGCTTCCGTGGCGGCTGTGTCTAGCTCACGACCGTCTCTATAATACATTAACTCTATAGATACACTCTTAAAAATGAACTTCACCACATAGCACGCTCCTCGCCAACCATCATCCCGAATGACAACGTTCTCGTCCCTGACTTGTTGAGAAGAGGAGGCGTACTCCCTTTTTGTGACACCTATGCTGTTCATTGATTGTCACACAAAAAAAACGTACGCCCCCCGTTTTCAACAAATCGGGGCAGATAACGATATCACACGAGATGATGGTAGGCTAGGAGCTCGTTCAATTTTAAGAGTGTACATTAGCTCTATGCATTAGCTCTATACATGCACAGAGAACCTGCGACAATACACAAACATGCACGCAGGAAGAATTAAATAATTCTTACAGTCTTGGGAATTTCTGTGGGGATTGGTAAGGGGACCTTTTCGTTGGAGAGGTTCGCAAGGTATTTTGGAGTAGGATATAGTTTGGTGACTTGTAATTTAATTACGTTACCTTCATTAAATTGGCAACGTGAATTAAGCCTACACCAAACCGTAACGCCAAAACGTGAAACTTCATAAGTGTCATCCACGTAAACCATCAGGAAGGCATAAAGTCAATTATATTCGGTTATAAATTAAAGCTCTGCTAGCACAAAGCGCCCACAACTTGGACACCAATAGGAACGTTACACAAAAATCACAATGAAAGAATTGCTAAAAAGCAAGCGAGTTGGAGATTATAATTCATATTACTAAAACCCGAGGCTAAGGAACTACGAAAACAGCCGGACACTGTCCGCGTGCGTCTGTTTTAGTAGCTCCCTAGTCTCGGGGGTTTTAGTAATATGCAAACTGAAATCACATTACTCGTGTGAAAAATACAATACAGATTTTTGCATGACCAGTCATCTGAAAACACAATAAGCGCAATATAGAGTGAACGGTAGATTCACACGTGAATTTCTAGGCTAGAATGAATAGATAAATCTGCAAGCGGAAGTTGTTACGATACATGAAAGAACTGATGTTCTGAGGCTGGATCCCGTCGTATGAATGTGTGTGTGAGTGAGCGAAAATGTAAGAGTGAAAGGAGGATGAATGAGAGAGATAGTGGCTGGTTTGTCCCTTCAGATGACGCTCCCTGGAAGTCGCTGAGAAGGCGTGTTAGCTTAGCTCAATTGGTAGAGCCCTGGACCGGCAATCCAGAAGATGTGGGTTCGAGTCCCGCACTCTTAAAAATGAAATTCACCGCATAGGACGCTCCTAGCCAACCATCATTGCGAATGATATTGTTATCTGCCCTGATTGGTTGAAAACGGGAGGCGTACGCCTTTTCTGTGACAATTATGAACAGCATAAGTGTCGCAAAAAAAGGCGTACGCCTCCCGTTTTCAACAAATCAAGGCAGATAACTATATCATTCGAGATTATGGTTGGCTAGGAGCGTGCTATGCGGTGAAGTTCCTTTTTAAGAGTGTACAACTGCACTCTTAAAAATGAACTTCACCACATAGCACGGTCCTAGCCAACCATCAACCCGAATGACAACGTTCTCGCCCTAGGTTTGTTGAAAACGTGAGGTGGAGCCTATTTTGTGCTCATTATGCACGGCACAGAATAGGCTCCGCCTCCTGTTTTCAACAAATTAAGGGCGAGAACGTTGTCATTCGGGATGATGGTTGGCTAGGAGAGTGCTATGCGGTGAAGTTCATTTTTAAGAGTGTGGCTAACCTTTTCAGTGACTTTCATCTTTCATTGTTACGATACTTTCTGCTCCTACACTGTTAAAACAGAACTTCACCACATAGCACGCTCCTGACCAACCATCATACCGAATGATTTCATTCTGTGTCATGATTTGTTCAAAACAGGGGGGAGGCGCCTATCTGGGACAAGATAATCTGTCCCAGATAGGCGCCTCCTCTCATTTTCAGCAAATCAATGTACAGAATGATATCATTCGGAATGACGGTTGGCAAGGAGCGTGCTATGCGGTGAAGTTCTGTTTTAACAGTGTAGGAGCTTGAAACAGGTTGGCGTACGCCACAATGAAATGTTGTGCAAAGAATCTACAACAGACGGAATATTTAATTTCGTTTGGTTTTGAAAAAAAAAAGGAAAGAAAACAAGAACACGGGGAATACGCGTCGGTGTTGTTGTTACAGCTCCACTCTTTGGCTTCGTTCCCGCCACGCATCCCTATTTCTCCCTCTTTTTTGTTTGGGGGCCGTACACTAAGTTCCCGCTTTTGTAGCGCGGTTCTCGGAATCGCCTCCCTCTGCTTAGTGCAGTTACGCACCAGCTTCCATGGCATACGTGTGTATTTGCTTCGTCCTGTGTGCCGCTTCTTCATGATGACGTGTGTATACATAAGTTTCTTGATGGTATTCGAATTGTTGCTTCTGTGGACGACGTGAGGAATTTTTCTAAAGACAATGATCGCACAGATTTTCAATCCGAACACGGAATATCCAGTGCACGCTATTTTCCGGAAGGAGGGCGAGAAAACCCGTGGAAGCTTCTTTCTGGAAGGTACGTGAAGGAAATTTTCTTGTATGTAGTTTCTGCTGTATGTGTGTGCGCGCGTGTGTGTCTTGTTTCAAAGCCAAAATTATGCTTGAATATCTTGTGAATGGAAAGTGACACTTTAGGAAGTTGATGTAACTTTGAATTTCTAGTATTTGTGATACCGTATTTTCAGATTCCCTACGATGCGTTTCAGATCGATTGCATGCCGCGTGATAGGCACTGAGGATATCGCTAAGGCCTGCAGCAAACGAAAGCGGATAGCAAAATCAGCGGAACAAACGGAATCAAGCGGAACAAAACCATCAAGGCGTGAGCCGCAACCGCAACAAACGCAGGATAATGTGAGTGTTTACATATATTGAGCGGTGTATTATCGGCACCAAATTTCTGTCCTTCTGTTGCTTTCCATTCGACAACGTGCCTGAGGGTGCTGCTCACCAGACTGTTCATCCCTGTGGTTTGACAAGCATTTATCGTTAGTTTTGCTTGTTGAAAACGTATACGCATATTCTTGGTATGCAGAGCTACTAACCTTATTTGGAGACTCTTGATATGCCTGTGGTCACAACCGTCTACGTTTTGAGTATGCAATTTACCGTAATGAACTTTTATGGTTTTGTCACTGCGTGGAGCAAACTACTTTTGTAGATCCAGATATGCTCACTCAATTTGGTAATTACTATTCGGTATTTCGTGTATTATTTTGTATTACCTCTTTGGTTATCGTACCTGAACTGAATTTTATTTCTAGGTGCATACCTCCAGTGCTTCAAGCTAGAGCAGAGCAGAGGAAGGCGAAGAAATCAGAAAGAAAATGGAGAGTCGCGACACTGAACGACAAATTAAAGTGTCTGAAAAATATTTAGAACCTGATGAGCTCCAATACCAATAAAAAGTCTTTGAACACGAAGTCGTGCTACGGGCGCTCTGTGTTGCCCATGCCTTCAGGTCCAATCTGTGGAAACCTCAGGCCCTGAAGTAACCGTGGGTCCTCAAACTCTGAGGTAACCCCAGGACCTCATGCTCTGAGGTACCCTCAGAACCCCGAGCTCTGAGGTAACCCCAGGACCTCAAGCTCTGAGGCAACCTCAAGACCTCAGATGTCCCATAATGCCTCAAGACCTCAGACCCTGAGGTAACCTCAGGAATTATTTTCAATAGGGTAGGTGGAACCATCAGGATGTGCGGGTTTAGGTGTAGACCAGAGTCCAAATTATCGTTCGAGGATCTGGTATGAGTCTCGTGCGATGAGGCATCGAACACTATCCTTATCTTGATTGTTACACGATCCTCCCTTATCACTGGGTGGTACTACTCCGTAAGTAGTGTTTGCATGTGAAGTAAATTATGTGTCTCCGAAAGTTTTTTCGATTCACTCTTCCTGGACACATGGATGTATAGGTGATGACTCATTGTCTTATTCGGCAATCGATTCAACAAGCAGTGACGTCATTCCCGCACGAAATTGCCGGTGACCTATTTAATTGATCCCTTCTGATTCAGTTCTCCCATTTTCCACCGCTGAGGTGTTGCACCTCCGCACGCATGCGCGGTATCGAGGAAGCAGACGATAACTATACCGTATTTTCACGCGTATTAGCCGCAACGCAGGACTCGTTTTTAGATACATTTTGAAACTGTTTTTGCAGATAAGCCGCACTCGCAGATAAGCCTCCGCCGGAGTCCATGTACTCATGCGAAAGGCTTGGATTCCCGCATACCGAGCAGTCCGCAGTCTACAGGTTTTCCCGTCCATTTTAGTCCAAGCAGGGATCGGACCCGGTATTTTTTTCGGTCCGGTTCGGGTTCGGGTTCAGGCATATTGGTTCGGTTCGGGTTTAGCTCCGCTGAACCGAAATTATCAGCTTGAACGGGTTCAGGTATATCGGTTCGGTTCGGGTTCGGCTCAGGGAGAACCCCCCCACCCCCGCACATACACAGACAAAAAAAATCCGTCAGCGGTCGGGGTATTTACAGGGATTGGAACAGTTACTTTTTTCGGCTCCGGTTTATCCGGTCCACGGGCAGTAATTTTGCTACATGCAAGCAAGCTTACGCTCACCGTACACGGTTGTAAGAGAAAGGTGTGAGATAACCGTTTCAGGGGAACAAAAAAAGGTCTGTCAGTAGTAAAATTAATTCACCTCTGAACCGATTCCCGAAGCGGTAACCGTATGAATTTTTTTTTGGTTCAGTTCTGGTTCAGCTCAGGACAAGCAAAAAAATTGTTCGGGTTCGGTTCGGTTCGGGTTCGTCAGAAAATAACGGTTTTTTCCGGTTTTCAGTTCGGGTTCAGTTCCGGTTCCGATCCCTGAGTCCAAGTGCCACCTGAATTAGTCCAAGTGTCACACGAAATAATACGAGCGCCATTCAATTTAATCCGGGCGCCATCTGAAAAAATTGAGATGCTATTTAATTTAATCCGGGTGTCATCTGAATTAATCCATGGTGTTTTTAAGCTCTATAACCGTGTACTCACACGAGGGACATCTCCCCGCAGAATATTCTACAGACATGTAGTGGAAGGAAAAGTAAAAAGCTGCTCATGGGACTTCTGTTGCGTCTTATGTTGAGCATTCGCACGGCGCTGAGATAATCGAGAGTTAAAGAGACTATCGCATCCGGGAACGTATGTATGATACCGATACGGTAATGTTCCTCACCGCTTCAGAGTCAACTTTGCCAAATTTCTCTTCCGAAAACAGCTTACATATTAAGTAAACGAGCTTTAAAGGTCCGCATTCCATCTGCAGCCAACAGGATGATGACGTAAGCCAGGCGCACGAATGGGAGCGCAGCGCTGGCGATTGTCTCCAAGATCGTCTGCTTGGCGTTCGCATCGCACTATACTAAGTGAAAAGTCCTCGGTAAATACGGGGGCTGACTTTCGCTTACCACTGTGAGTACAGACGTAACCATGTTACGTGAAACACGGCGTTACACTCCTGGCTGTACGAACACGTTCAACGTTAACCAGAAACAACATTCCGCGAGCCGGTAACAGAGAAGACGCCGTCCCCATTCCGCCTCGCCCGCCCGCCTGTCGGTCGGTTGCCAAGGCTACCAAGGTCTCTCCGGCCGTTCCGTGATTGGTATTCTCCATGTCAAAGGGCGCGCAGTGATTGGCCTCGTCCGTGTGACGTTTCCAGAGAGGGAATCCAGGAATGCGTCGTCTGCTCTTGCAAAGTTTTATATCAAACTACACAGGAACGACGCTGCCAATTCGCGTCGGGTTTTCGGCGTTATTATCAGTGATGAACGCGGAGTAAAAACGCAGTACAGTTTCGGAATCGACCGGGACGGATGCGATAGTCCCTTTAAAGCGGAAGCACAGCAGACGACACCATTGGTCATGTCGTCTGCTACAGAATATCTTCTGACTGAGCTGCAGGATATCCCACACGGTTAGAAGAGCACGAAAAAGCATGACCCTCATAGCAGACGACACCACTGGTGCTGTCGTCCGCCACTGACAGTCTTCCCAGCACTGAGCTGCAGGATATTCCACGTGGTTAGCAGAGCACGAAATGCATGACCCACGTAGCAGACACCATTGGTCCTGTCGTCTGCTATATAATATATAACGTAATATAATAGTATATAATGTAATATCTTGTGACTAAGATGCGGGATGTCTTTCCGTGCTCTTCAAGCCGCAGAGAATATCCTGCGGCAGAGTCACAAGATATTCCCCTCGCAGACGACAGGAACACTGGTGTCGTCTGCTATGAGCATCATATCTTTTTGCGTTCTGCTAACCACGCGGAATATCCTGCAGTTCAGTCAGAAGATATTCTGTAGCAGGCGACAGCACCAGTGGTGTCGTGTGCTATGTGAGTGGTGGTTTTCGTGTTCTTCTAACCGTGTGGAATATCCTGCAGTTCAGAAAGAAGATATTCTGTAGAAGACGACAGCACCAGTTGTGTCGTCTGCTATGTGAGTCATGCATTTTCGCGCTCGTCTAACTGCGCGGAATATCCAACAGTTCAGTCTGAAAATATTCTGTAGCAGACTACAGCACAGTAGTAAGTACTGGACTCTCATAGTGCACAACGCTCAACTGTCCTGAACAGGATTTAATTAGCAATTAGAGCTAATTGGGACCCCCCACATTAATCAGCACCCTCCAGGGAGCCACCACACTAATTGGGGAACGTCTAACTCGTGTCCAGACCAGCTGAGCGTTGTGCACTATGAGAGTCCATAAAAAAGAAAAAATAGATAGAGATAGAGTGGAGAGAAGGAGTTTAGTTGAAGATCAAAGACGCCATCTTGAAGAAAGCGGTCCGGAACGGCCGCTGACCGTCGCTGGGCGACGGAGCACAGAGGCAGGTTGCAAATTATCGCAGCTATGACCACCAGTTCCGGACAATCTGTGACGTCAGCTGTGACGTCATCATGGCATGTCTGGGCAAGTTAGGACAGCTCTGGACATGCCAGGAGAAAAACACTCGTAATACAGAGGCTGGGAAAGCAAGAGTAAATATGCGAACCATCAATAGCTAACAAGATAATAGAACTAGTTACACAATAAATGATCCCACCACAACAGGAGCGCAGAACGATGCGACTGCTCTATCCGACAGCCAGGCAGAGAACTGACTCGTAATGTTTTTTTTCTTCTGTATAAAGCTCCACAGCTGCACCCCTAGCAGTTACTTTCTCAACTAATCTCACAACAAAATTATTAAGAATCACGCCAGCGCTACTCCCGTTCCCAAGGCAGAAGAAGATAGAAAATGGTGGGGATGCCCGGACAACAGCAACCAGCACCCGACGTGCACTGGCACAAAAATCGCAAACAAAGTGGGAACAAAGTTGGCGAAAGCATTAGTTACACAACAAATAAGCTCACCACAGCAGCAGCGCAGACCGATGCGACTGCTCTCCGCGACAGCCAGCGAGAAACCGACTGGGACGCCGCTCCGCGGCCGCTAAGCATGCGCGCTCCTAGCGCCCTCTGGGGCGACCACCTCCGAGAGGCTAAGAGAGAAGCGCTCCTGCGCCCCCTGCTGGCCGTTCTCATTTGTCGTGACGTCATCCTATTGTCTCAGTGCTACCCTGTTTTTTTCACTAATGCTCCTCTAGACAAGGTCAATCTGCAATGAAGCCACGGTATGACGTCATCATGCATCTGCGTGGCTCAAGGACGCGTGTGCTCTAGACAGGGGACCTATTATTTATTGATTGAATCACTATCCCAAGATTATTTCCTTTATTCTTCTATAACGATTGAATAGGAAACTATTGCAGAAGAGCACCATGCATGAAAGCTGATCGTAGGAATTCCAAACTCTTACTAAATGAGACTTGCAAAAGAACAAAATATCCTAACACGTAACTCCATCAACGGCAAATAAGAGGACTAGGCACTCAACAAATCAACACAGAGTATGGGTAACCAGGAGCGCAGAACTCAGGGCAGCACTATCGTCAAGACAACAATCTTCCTTGTCAAAAGAGAAAAAATACAAAGCGTCAACAAAGGAAAGCATGCATATCGGGGCATGTCAGGACACGTCAGGATAAATCGTACGACTGCTGGGCAACACAGGAAAACAAACAAACACTCGAACAGAGTGAAAAAGACACTCACCATCATTTTTCCCGTTCACAGCATTCCCTCATTGTAAATCCGCTCGTCACAAAATCCACCTGCATCGTCGAACACCATTCATCAGTGACGAACCACACATCCGCACCCCATCAGAGGCAGATAGAACCCCACCGAAGCTACGCTCTTCCACTGACGGCCAACGCAATTACCAGGACCATAATTTGCGTGTCCAGACCCGTCAGTGTCCAAGAAAGAAGTGAATCCTTGCGCCCCCTGCAGGCCGTTCTCATTGGTCGTGACGTCATCCTATTATTTCAGGGCTACACTGTTTTTTTCCACTAATGCTCCTCTAGACAAGGTCAACCTGAAACAATAGTCTCGCGGTATGACGTCATCATGCAGGTGCGTGGCTCAAGGACGCGTACGCTCTAGACAGGGGACCTCTTATTTATTGAATCACTATCCCTAGATTATTTCCTTTATTCTACTATAATGATTGCATAGGGAACTATTGCAGAAAAACACCATAGACAAGAGGAGATTGTAGCATTTCATACCCAAAGTCTTACTGTACAGGGAAGAAAAAAATGGTTCAGCAAGACATGTCCATCCCAGCCAAGAGCCATGCACCTAACTGAATAATGACGCTTTGTTCCTCCTGAATAAAGTCACACACCTGTTCCCCTCGCGGTTACTCTCTGAACTAAATGAATCGCAAAATTATTAAGAATAGCTCTACTCCCATTCAAGGCAGCACTATCGTCATCGTCAAGAATATTCCTTGTACAAAAAGAAAAAAACTACATGTAGAAGGAAAGCATGTCAGAACAGGCCCAGGCATGTCAGAGCATGTTTGTCATGTCAGACGCATTGCCCTTGTGCAAATAAAGCACAGGACAGGGATACACAAATTTCCTTAGGTGAGCAGGGAAAAGGCTTAAGACCTCAGGTCACCACACATCGCCACGCGGCTAGCACAACATGACACCAACAAGATACTAGCAGCGGGAAGAACTGCAACACTGCTAAACAAGACCAGACATGCCATGATGACGTCACAAATCAGGAAAAAAGCACACGCACGCACGCACAGAGGACAACGCATTAAACACACGGAGCGCTCAGGAATAATCGTAGCGTTACCGCACATCGCTACGAAGCTCAACGTCTAACACAAGACGACAGCAACAAGATATTAGCAAAGGGTAAAAATTGCAACACTACCGAACAAGTCCAGTCATGCGACATTGCATACAAAACACTGCTCATCGGGGAAAAGGCCTAAGCCTGCGGCGGATCATCATAGAGCATACACAACTTCATTTTTTCTATTTTGCGTAAACTAAACGCGGTCTGCTTGGAAAACGACGTACAAATTTTCTTAGGGAGCAGAGAAATATAGAAATTTCTACTCCGTGCTCAGATACCAGCATTTCTGCTCAAAAACCTGCAAAATTAAGCACTGCTTACTTCGTCAAGATATCGAACACCCAACAAAATCAAACAAACAACCCCACTTCCACCGAGAGAACACTATTCAGCTTTTACGCAGGAGGCTTTCTTCTACATAAAAGTAGAGAAAATAAGAAAAGAGCAGCGAAAAATTATACGCACTTTTGGTCGCATAGCTATAAGAGAGAAAAATAAAATAAAATATCGACGCACACGCTAATAACCTGTGACAAAGACACCCATTTCTGCTATCAGATAATTATTGCATAATGCTAAATACTCATTTGCATTGTCCCTGCCGAGAAGAAAGCACAGGACAGGGATACACAACTTATCTTAAGCGAGCAGGGAAAGTCACTTCTACTCGAACAGCTTAATACCATAAAGTCTGAATTTTTGCGAAGAAAATAAAGCTTGAACAGCGCTACGAAGGTGACAGACACATACTAACAAACAAACACTTCTATTCATTTCTATTGATAAAGGTGTAAACCACACTACAAGAACAAAGCACACTGCTTCAGGAAAGCGTATCAAATGCATCGCAACAGGATCGGCTCTCATAAAATAGCCTGCCCAAAACGAAGACTTCACCAGGTTCGCGAGGCAATTCCATTAAAAACGCTCTCGGTCTATCCTATAGATAGCAATGCAAGCGCTGCTACCATTATTTTTTAAACCACTATTCTACGCAATAGTACATAAATGTATCACTCGTGTCACATGAAAAGGCACACACAAAGAACTTACTTGACAAGTGGGATCCCTGGTTCAGAAAAGCCCGCGCGCACACACAGACACGCACTTACATTTTCACACTCACGAACACGAAGTCTATTCTCACAGCCACATAAATCCATATTATTTCTCAGGTCAATAATTATCCTACCATCGTCAAAAGATGGCTCATTCTTGTATGCGATCGCAAAGCGATAGGTCCTCGTTCCGGATGTAATAGGATATCGCCACTCGACCGACGCGAACCAAAAAAGATAGAAAGGAATGCACGTTCGCTATACCTCCACGAAGAAAACGGTGCCGTGCTTCTACGCAGCGATCATCATACAGGAGTGAATTGTCTTCTTCGTTTTCCTTGGCGCTGGAATAAAAAGATTTATCGCCAGGGTACAACAATGTCAGTTCTGCTTCCGTTTAAGTGATAAAACAGTGCGCCTGCTCGGGGAAACAGATCGCGCGCGTCCAAACCGCGAGGCCCGCGTTGCGCTCGCACGGGGAATCGAGCGCGTCGCGTCGAGAGAACGGGCCCGCGTGCGGCTCGCGTGGGGCGCGGTTCGGGCGCACTGTTTTATCACTTAAACGGAAGCAGAGCTGACATTGTTGTACCCTGGCGATAAATCTTTTTATTCCAGCGCCAGCAGAATGTATTCAGAAAAGCCTTCGGGTGTGTAAGGTCAGCCCAAGGTGTGTTGATGGGTGCGCACTGCTCTGTTTGGTCTCTATAGTATTCTTGCAAAATATATGGGTGCAAGAAAATAAAAGGAAAACGAAGAAGACAATTCACTCCTGTATGATGATCGCTGCGTAGAAACACGGCACCGTTTTCTTCGTGGAGGTATAGCGAACGTGCATTCCTTTCTTTCTATTTTGGTTCGCGTCGGTCGAGTGGCGATATCCTATTACATCCGGAACGAGGACCTATCGCTTTGCGATCGCATACAAGAGTGAGCCATCTTTTGACGATGGTAGGATAATTATTGACCTGAGGAATAATATGGATTTATGTGGTTGTGAGAATAGACTTCGTGTTCGTGAGTGTGAAAATGTTAGTGCGTGTCTGTGTGTGCACGCGGGCTTTTCTGAACCAGGGATCCCACTTGACAAGTAAGTTCTTTGTGTGTGCCTTTTCATGTGACACGAGTGATACATTTATGTACTATTGCGTGGAATAGTGGTTTAAAAAATAAGGGTAGCAGCGCTTGCATTGCTATCTGTAGGATAGACCGAGAGCGTTTTTAATGGAATTGCCTCGCGAACCTGGTGAAGTCTTCGTTTTGGGCAGGCTATTCTATGAGAGCCGATCCTGTTGCGATGCATTTGATACGCTTTCCTGAAGCAGTCTGCTTTGTTCTTGTAGTGCGGTTTTCACCTTTATCAACCGAAATGAATAGAAGCGTTTGTTCGTTAGTATGTGTCTGTCACCTTCGTAGCGCTGTTCAAGCTTTATTTTCTTTGCAAAAATTCAGACTTTATGGTATTAAGCTGTTCGAGTAGAAGTGACTTTCCCTGCTCGCTTAAGATAAGTTGTGTATCCCTGCCCTGTGCTTTCTTCTCGGCAGGGACAATGCAAATGAGTATTTAGCATTATGCAATAATTATCTGATAGCAGAAATAGGTGTCTTTGTCACAGGTTATTAGCGTGTGCGTCGATATTTTATTTTATTTTTCTCTCTTATAGGTATGCGACCAAAAGTGCGTATAATTTTTCGCTGCTCTTTTCTTATTTTCTCTACTTTTATGTAGAAGAAAGCCTCCTGCGTAAAAGCTGAATAGTGTTCTCTCGGTGGAAGTGGGGTTGTTTGTTTGATTTTGTTGGGTGTTCGATATCTTGACGAAGTAAGCAGTGCTTAATTTTGCAGGTTTTTGAGCAGAAATGCTGGTATCTGAGCACGGAGTAGAAATTTCTATATTTCTCTGCTCCCTAAGAAAATTTGTACGTCGTTTTCCAAGCAGACCGCGTTTAGTTTACGCAAAATAGAAAAAATGAAGTTGTGTATGCTCTATGATGATCCGCCGCAGGCTTAGGCCTTTTCCCCGATGAGCAGTGTTTTGTATGCAATGTCGCATGACTGGACTTGTTCGGTAGTGTTGCAATTTTTACCCTTTGTTAATATCTTGTTGCTGTCGTCTTGTGTTAGACGTTGAGCTTCGTAGCGATGTGCGGTAACGCTACGATTATTCCTGAGCGCTCCGTGTGTTTAGTGCGTTGTCCTCTGTGCGTGCGTGCGTGTGCTTTTTTCCTGATTTGTGACGTCATCATGGCATGTCTGGTCTTGTTTAGCAGTGTTGCAGTTCTTCCCGCTGCTAGTATCTTGTTGCTGTCATGTTGTGCTAGCCGCGTGGCGATGTGTGGTGACCTGAGGTCTTAAGCCTTTTCCCTGCTCACCTAAGGAAATTTGTGTATCCCTGTCCTGTGCTTTCTTTACACAAGGGCAATGCGTCTGTGTATGTGGCACTATCAGATACCAGACATGAGTGTCTTTCTCTTAGTTTATTAGCATATGCTTCAGGTTTTTTAAGTCAAGCACAAGTGCGTGCAATTTTTCGCTGCTCTCTTCCTCAAATCACCGATTTTACGCAGAAGAAAGTCGCATGGTGCAGCTGAGAAGAGGGTTTCTCTGATTGTTTGTTAGATGTTGTTAGGAGCTCGGTATGTTGAGGAAGTCAGCTGTTAAAGCTATCCGTGAAGAAATGCTTGCATCTGAGCGCAGGATAGGAATTCCTGAAGCACGACACCCTCAGTGCAAATTAATTATTTTGGATGTGAGTCTGCTTCACTGCATGACAAGGCTGAAATGGGAAGAGAGAAAAAAATTGGAGCGCTTCATTAATAGCGATCCAAGTAATAGGGCAATTATAGTTTCCATAGAAAGTAGAATTTTAATGGGCTCCTAAAATTATAGTTTTGTAGTAGTTTTTCTAAACTACAATGCAAGGTAGAAAATCATTAATATGGTGGGAATGCCATCATGTTCCCGTAAAGGCGTTCTGTGTCTTGTGCTTTGGCGTGCGCGAATGGAACTTTGCTCCTGGCTTTCACGCCTTTTTGCACGCAATGCGCGAATGGAACTTTGCCCACCCGGCTTTCGCGCCTTTTTGCTCGCAGGTGTAGCCTCAGACAACGAATGTATGAGCATAGAAAGGGTCATGTATTACATAAGCCTGGAGGTGATGTGGAGTGGTCTCGCTTATTATTTTAAAAGAGCAGTGGTAGTTTACTGTAATTCTAATGACCATGATGAGCCTTTGGGGTGAAAATCGTTAATATGCAGGGTGCTTTTTTGTTGAATTTTAATGAGAGAATGAATGTCATTAAGAGTAGGACAAAGGAAATAATGTTGCGATTCAATAAATAATATGAGTCTTTGCCGCTGTCTTCTTCTTCAGACAGGATGTGATGACGTCACGCAGTCTGTAGCAATGCATTGACCGTTTCTGGAAAAAAGTGTAGCAATAGAAAAATGGTGTGTATTGCCCTGGACGGATTTATGATGAGCACTGTTTTTGAATAAGAGGAGTGCGTGTGCTTAGAAATAGTTTGATACTGGTTTTCTTCTTCTCAAACATGCGCTGACATGTCTGGGCCTGTTCTGACATGCTTTTCTTCTATATGTAGTTTTTTTCTTTTTGTACAAGGAATATTCTTGACGATGACGATAGTGCTGCCTTGAATGGGAGTAGAGCTATTCTTAATAATTTTGCGATTCATTCAGTTCAGAGAGTAACCGCGAGGGGGACAGGTGTGTGACTTTATTCAGGAGGTTACAAAGCGTCATTATTCAGTTAGGTGCATGGCTCTTGGCTGGGATGGACATGTCTTGCTGAACCATTTTTTTTCTTCCCTGTACAGTAAGACTTTGGGAATGAAATGCTACAATCTCCTCTTGTCTATGGTGTTTTTCTGCAATAGTTCCCTATGCAATCATTATAGTAGAATAAAGGAAATAATCTAGGGATAGTGATTCAATAAATAACAGGTCTCTTGTCTAGAGCGTACGCGTCCTTGAGCCACGCACCTGCATGATGACATCATACCGCGAGACTATTGTTTCAGGTTGACCTTGTCTAGAGGAGCATTAGTGGAAAAAAACAGTGTAGCCCTGAGACAATAGGATGACATCACGACCAATGAGAACGGCCTGCAGGGGGCACAAGGATTCACTTCTCTCTTGGACACTGACGGGTCTGGACACGCAAATTCTGCTCCTGGTAATTGCGTTGGCCGCCATGTGGAAGAGCGTAGCTTCGGTGGGGTTCTGTCTGCCTCTGATGGGGTGCGGATGTGTGGTTCGTCACTGGTGAATGGTGTTCAACGATGCAGGTGGATTTTGTGACGAGCAGATTTACAATGAGGGAATGCTGTGAACGGGAAAAATGATGGTGAGTGTCGTTTTCACTCTGTTCAAGTGTTTGTTTGTTTTCCTTTGTTGCCCAGCAGTCGTACTTTTTGTCCTGACATGTCCTGACAGGCCCCGATATCCATGCTTTCCTTTGTTGACGCTTTGTATTTTTTCTCTTTTGACAAGGAAGATTGTTGTCTTGACGATAGTGCTGCCCTGAGTTCTGCGCTCCTGGTTACCCGTACTCTGTGTTGATTTGTTGAGTGCCTAGTCCTCTTATTTGCTGTCGATGGAGTTACGTGTTAGGATATTTTGTTCTTTTGCAAGTCTCATTTAGTAAGACTTTGGAATTCCTACAATCAGCTTTCATGCATGGTGCTCTTCTGCAATAGTTTCCTATTCAATCGTTATAGAAGAATAAAGGAAATAACCTTGGGATAGTGATTCAATAAATAATAGGTCCCCTGTCTAGACCACACACGTCCTTGAGCCACGCAGGTGCATGATGACGTCATACCGTGGCTTCATTGCAGATTGACCTTGTCTAGAGGAGCATTAGTGGAAAAAAACAGGGTAGCCCTGAGACAATAGGATGATGTCACGACCAATGAGAACGTCCAGCAGGGGGCGCAGGAATGCTCTTCTCTCTTAGCCTCTCGGAGGTGGTCGCCCCAGAGGGCGCTAGGAGCGCGCATGCGTAGCAGCAGCGGAGCGGCGTCCCAGTCAGTTTCTCGCTGGCTGTCGCAGAGAGCAGTCGCATCGGTCTGCGCTCCTGCTGTGGTGAGCTGATTTGTTGTGTAACTGATGCTTTCGCCAACTTTGTTCCCGCTTTGTTTGCGATTTTCATGCCAGTGCACATCGGGTGCTGGTTGCTGTTGTCCGAGCATCCCCGCCATTTTCTATCTTCTTCTGCCTTGGGAACGGGAGTAGCGCTGGCGTGATTCTTAATAATTTTGTTGTGAGATTAGTTGAGAAAGTAACCGCTAGGGGGTGCACCTGTGGGGCTTTATACAGGAGAAAAATACCATTACGAGTCAGTTCTCTGCCTGGCTGTCGGATAGAGCAGTCGCATCGTTCTGCGCTCCTGTTGTGGTGGGATCATTTGTTGTGTAACTAGTTCTATTTCCTTGTTAGCTATTGATGGTTTGCATATTTACTCTTGCTTTCCCAGCGTCTGTATTACGAGTGTTTTTGTCCTTGCATGTCCAGAGCTGTCCTAACTTGCCCAGACATGCCATGATGACGTCACAGCTGATGTCACAGGATGTCCGGAACTGGTGGTCATAGCTGCGATGATTTGCAACCTGCCTCTGCGCTCCGTCGCCCAGCGACGGTCAGCGGCCGTTCCGGACCGCTTTCTTCAAGATGGCGGCGTTGATCTTCAACTAAACGCCTTGTCTCCACTCTATTTCTATCTATTTTTCTTTTTTATGGACTCTCATAGTGCACAACGCTCAGCTGGTCTGGACACGAGTTAGACGTTCCCCAATTAGTGTGGTGGCTCCCTGGAGGGTGCTGATTAATGTGGGGGGTCCCAATTAGCTCTAATTGCTAATTAAATCCTGTTCAGGACAGTTGAGCGTTGTGCGCTATGAGAGTCCAGTACTTACTACTCAGCACTAGTGCCGTCGTTTGATATACTTCCGCTCCAACTCCCAATATCTCAGCGTCATGCGAATGTTCCACATAAGACACGGCACAACTTCAGCTATATCAGCAGTTCTTTTAAACTTTTTCTTCCACTAAAATATCCTACAAAGATGTCCCTCGTGTGAACACACGGTTATAGTGCTTAAAAACACCATGGATTAATTCAGATGGCACGCGGATTAAATTGAATAGCATATGAATTAATTCAGATGGCACCCGGATTAAATTCAATGGCACTTGGATTATTTCAGATGGCACCTGGACTAATTCAGATGGCACTTGGACTAAAATGGATGGGAAAACCTGTAGTATGATGAGCTAGCTCACCATAGTCTATAGGTAGTCATGGGCGTACCGCGAGGGAGCAAGTGGACGGTGGGGGAAGGAGAGCCCCACCCTCTGGAGCCTCAAGGTCACTTGTCAAAATTATACACACTTTGTTCGTAGGATGTCCTGGTTTTTCTCCTATGTCGCAAGTAATATGAACCTCGAACACCAGCACAATCCGCAACGTCCGACTCAAGGGAAAGAGGTGAAGGGGTTGCACGCTTTGCCCCCCCCCTGGAAAAAAATCTCGGGAACACCTATGTAGGTAGACAAGACGTGCGTGGTAACAAAAGGCAAACACGTCACTAGCCGTTTCACCTATAAGTAAAGCAAAAAAAAAGATGTTTTTCGGCGCAATATTTCAAACGGAATATTTGCTACTATTCGCGTATGAAGCGAACCGTGCAGTGGTTTTTAGCAATACTACAGTAATACTCCGGTAAAACGTGTCGCTTACCAGGCACGGGTATCCGTCGTCTTCCTTTTCTCTATAAGTAATGGGGGTCCTGCATCGGTATGTGCATCGTGTCTGTTGGGATATTACGAATCAACTTAGACGAGTAAAGATATATAATAACGGGTACTTTCACATGCAGTCCTTATGGGAAGTGTCTGATGCCGGTCAACGAGCACAACACACTTTGTCTGAGCGGGTTGTTTTCAGTTAACCTATACCACATGCGCTTCCGTAGAGGACAAGCTAGACTCATACTTGCTCACACCCTCTGAGTCGGAAGTTCGTAACAAAAATACCCCAATTACGTACTGGCGAGATGCATATCAAAATACATATACGTTGAAGAAATACAAATAAGAATTGGTGTCACCTCTCTGATAACATCTTAAAGTGCACTGTTAAAACAGGTGGTGGTGGTGGCGTAAACCGGCTTGCCGTTGTTGGCCTCGCTGTTAAAACAGAACTTCACCAATAGTACGCTCCTAGCCAACTATCATACCGAATGATATCATTCTCATGATTTCTTCACAACAGAGAGGAGGCGCCTATCTGGGACAAGATAATATGTCCCAGTTAAACGCCTCCTCCCATTTTCAACAAATCAATGCACAGAATGATATCATTCGGAATGATGGTTGGCTAGGAGCGTGCTGTGTGGTGAAGTTCTGTTTTAACAGTGTGTTGTCAGACCGATTCTCAAAGAGGGCGTGTTTTCCCAATCTGCAGAACCCCAACGCGCCAAATGTATTGAAGGCGGGGAGACAGACTTAATCCATTGACCTCTGAACGTGTTGTACCAAACGATATTTTTTTAAACTCTGAATAATCAGATTGCAAAACAACACACATAGTGTTAATGCAAGAACGGTAAGAAAACATGCGAGCAAGGATAAAATATGAAAAACCCTCAGACCAGGAAACGTAAAAATATCACACAGAAACAAGAGACACCGCTGAGAAGTTTGATACGGAGACGCCCCGCTTTGCTACTCTTGCTGTAGATACACTTGTCGTCCCTGAGATCACGTTTTGCGCGTGCTCTCGCTAGGGTTCCTAGTCGAATTTCATAGCCAGCTATTGTAGCGTGCCATGCGCGTGTGTCATCTTTCATCATCATTTATAGTTCGCCGGCTATATTTCACCGAGTGATGATTCACAACTAACCATTGGACATTCCCTCATCTTGCAAGATGTCTCCTCTCGTCCCTTTCCTATTCAGGTAATTTTCCGGCACACGCAACTCGCCGAAAAGCTCTATCGTTTCCCAGCTTGCCGAAAGGGGTTGACCCTCATCCTCACATATATTCTGTTTAACTGCATTCCGCGAACTGGGATTCGGCAGATTCAGATGTAACTCATAAAGGGATCCCTATTTCAAGGGTCTCTCTTTATCGCTTCCATTGACCTGGACGCTGTATCGCTTCTCGCTTGTCGTGCCCCTCAGTACCGACACGTAATCGCCATTTGCCATGTGCATGTATAGGTATACAGTCTTACAGTTGTACGTACATGTATATATAATCTTCCGTCAACCCCGTGTGTCAACCAGGCGGATGAACACGAAATTGACAGCCGGATAGCTGATCTAAAGAGCGCATTGATGCAGAAATATGTAAACCGAAACCGACTAATTACTCGAAAAAAATCACTAAGTGTCGATGCGGTTTTTTGCTTGCAATATCTTTCGCTGAAGGTCCCAATGCGTAAAACAGAGGTTCCGTAAGCGTGCGAAGTAAAATGTTGAAGTGAAAGTTGTTGAAGTTGAAATGAAGTAAGATGTTTATCTAATTAGTGAGCATATGCAAATGAGCCGCTCATTACTCAATTCATGGTCGATGTCCCAAGGATCTTTACCAAAAAGAAATTTCTTCGATAGCGTCACCTGTTCACGAATTATTCAGCCGCGGGATTTTCTCCGGACACCCTGTAGAAGGAAGGGCTAATCTCTCTGCTTGATCTTTGAGGATAGGAAGCATGGGATAGGAAGCAAGTCATTTAGGAACTAGCTTTTCTTCAGTCTTACACCCCTCCCTCGTAGATGAATATAAGGCAGCGTTTCTTCAATAAACAGTGTTGGAAGTAGCGCGTGTGTTCGTCTATTTTGTCTGTCTCTGCCTTCCTGTTGTGCTTTAACTCTCAGTATAGAATGAACGTATAAATAGCGGGGTATAATGAATAAATTAATGGGAAGGAAAAGCCGTACCTGAGTCGATGGCCACAGCCGTGGACACTTCATCGTGGACCGTGCTTCAGCTGTAATATATTTCCCGCTAATCACAGAATGTTGTTAAGCTTACTTCTTCTGGTTCACCCATTCAGAAGAAGTATGCACTTACTCTGATATGCAATCAGCAGAGCGACACACAGTAGAATAGCAGCCCTCATCTCACACCAATTCCAGGAGAACTATACTGTTCATTAGTGCGACCCTCACGGCCTGGTTATATCGTTTTTGTTCGTTTTTGATAGTTTATGTTAACCTAGAGAATTCATTGTATTCGATATTTCACGAGAAAATCTGAAAGACCTGGAAACGAGTTGCTAAATGCGCCGTGAAAACACCAATCAATTTAAAACTTGGTAAAGAATCAAAACAACTGCACTTGTCAATGATAAGGTGTTTCATTTGGACTTTGATTGACCAGGGTTTCAATTGTGAAATACGAAATGTTTCCGTCAAATATATTGCACGTGGCGTTAACAGGCGTTCTGATTGCAAGAAATCGACATCGATCTTGTTGTGCACCTGCGAAACCTGGCATGAGATGTAGTTCTTAATTGTGGTTTCCGGATAAGAGTATTTCGTCGCTATGGGCATGTCGAAATCATAATGACGACCTCCAGGCTGCCGAGTTCTTTTTATTTTACGACGGCGATTGATACGGTTCATAAAAATGTCACACGAGTGACGTCACAAAGCTTAGCGAGCCTCGTTTTAGAGGCTGCTTCTTATACACTAGTCAGACGGCAGACTTAAGCCCGTTAGCGGAACGGCGGTTACTTCACCTGGAGTCCAACCATCAGTTCGAACGACATCGTTCTCTGCCCTGATTTGTTGAAAACAGGAGGTGTACGCTTTTTTTGCGGCACTTATGAACGGCACAATTGTCGCAAAAAAGGTATACGCCTCCCATTTTCAACAAATCAGGGCAGATAACGATATCATTCGAGATGATGGTTGGCTTGGAGCGTGCTATGCGGTGAAGTTCATTTCTAAGAGTGTAGGGTACCCTAGTCAGACAGCAAACCTAAGCCCGTTAGCGGAACGGCCGTTACTTCACCTGGAGTCCAACCATCAGTTCGAACGACATCGTTCTCTGCCCTGATTTGTTGAAAACAGGAGGTGTACGCTTTTTTTGCGGCACTTATGAACGGCACAATTGTCGCAAAAAAGGTATACGCCTCCCATTTTCAACAAATCAGGGCAGAGAACGATGTCATTCGAAATTATGGTTGGACTCCAGGTGAAGTAACGGCCGTTCCGCTAACGGGCTTAGGTTTGCTGTCTGACTAGGGTACCCTACACTCTTAGAAATGAACTTCACCGCATAGCACGCTCCAAGCCAACCATCATCTCGAATGATATCGTTATCTGCCCTGATTTGTTGAAAACGGGAGGCGTACGCCTTTTTTTGTGACAATTATGAACAGCATAAGTGTCAGCAAAGCTGATTGTCGGAAAAGAGAATCTCCCGAACTCCGAAATCGTCGATCAGAGGAGAAAGCAGCTGTCCAGACGCTCGAATCGCCGTGGCATCGCTATACATGACATTCTCGTGTAAACATAAACAAGGCCGCATCACAACTTTCGGCGCCAAGAAGACTTCCGGTCCTTCCGCGACTACGGGCTCTCGGAACCAGCCACCACGCAGAATGATAGCTTTCACTTTCCTGATTTGTTGAAAATGGGACGCGCACGCCTCTTTGTGGCAATTTGAATTGCCATAAAAAGGCATATACGGTCCTCTCTGTCCTCAAATCAGAAGCGATAACAGTATCAGTCGCCGTAGCGGTTGGCGCTGACCGTGTTTGCTGCGGAACCGGATGTCGTTTTGGCGACAAACCGGAAACGGTGCATTCTCAAGGCCGTGCTCTGATTGGTCGTGCAGCGAATGTCGTGTTCACCCTTTTCCAGAGAAGAATCCGGCATACTCTCCTCAAGATCTGGCTCTGATCTTGTCACGTATTCCATCGAATGGAACTGATCCCCCATTTCACGTGGGATTTTGTGGGTTGTGGGGGGATCAAGTGGGTTGCTGTGGAATTCTGACGCCGAATCGAGTTTCCTCAAGATCAAGGCCGGTCTCGCCGCTTGCTCTCTGCTTTGCCATCCCCGGCACGGCGCGCCGACTACACTCATGGTTGACGCCTCTGGTATAGCCGTCGGCGCGGTGCTGCAGCAGCGGATTGGCACAGCACGGCGCCCCATTAGCCTTCTTCTCCAAAGCCCTCAAACCAACCGAGCAGCGCTACAGCACTTTTGGCCGAGAGTTGCTGGCCGCATTCCTCGCGGTCAGGCATTTCCGTTTTTTCCTCGAAGGTCGCTATTTCTCCATCCTAACCGACCACAAGCCCTTGACCTACGCTTTCTACTCTGCCAGCAGCCGGTATTCCCCAAGGGAGATTCGACAGCTCGCCTATCTTGCTGAAATGTGCACAGAGAGCAGGCACGTACCGGGGGAAGGAAACGCTCCACCCGACGCCGTAAGTTGCTGCCCTTTCCACCACCACGCAGCGCTTTTCGCACAAAGCCCTCGCTTCTGCCCAACTCCACGATGAAGAGCTGAAGCGCTTGCGCACAGCTAACACCACTTCCCTCAAGCTGCAAGACCTCCCCATTCCCGGCACCTCCGTTGCCATCTGTTGCGCCACGTCGACTCCCCAACCTAGGCCTTTTGTCCCTGTCACGTGTCGCCCGGCCGTCTTCTGTTCTCTCCACGACTTGGCGCACCCTGGCATCCGTGCAACTCAGAAGCTTGTTGCGGACCGCTTCGCGAGGCCTTGGATCAACCGAGACGTCCGCGCGTCGGGAATCTTCCTTTGCATCTTTGTGTAGCTTGCGAGGTACGTATACTTTTGTTAGCGCACGAAGTTTTCGCCGAACACATGTGTGATATCGGGAACTTCGACGTCCATCACGGCGGAGTCACGTGGAAGAATGAGCCGAACTCCCTTCAGTGCCGACTCCAGTTGCCCTCGGTCCTTCGCGGGGATCATTTCCGAGGTTATCGCCATATTGATCGCGCTCTCATCGGCTTGCTCGTATAATTCTCGGAAATGATCGTCCACGGCCTCGTTGGTCAGGCTCTCCGCGTACAACACTTCCCATATGACTCTCGCACTCACGGTGACTCCCCAGCACTGCGGGACACTTTGGACAGGGTCACTGAACATGTGGGTTAGAACGCTTGATGCGAAGTGAACAGTGACAAGCAGCATGTAGGCGACGCTAGCGGGCTGGTTGTGTGGATCAGCCAGGAGGCGGAGTAAGTTGGAAATGTCTTCGAGGGGCAGTGGGATATTCATCGGTGTGGGATTTCCGTACAGGTTCATAACACCGATTCGTTCGATAAATTCCCGCCAAGCTCCATCTGACGCTTCGGAAAATACTTGGCGGACAGTATTGATATCAACAGTAACGACGGACTTGCGCATATTGGCGAACCAGTGGTCTTGAAAGTGTCTCAGCTGGGAAACCATAAGAGAAAGTATTGAATTTCCTCTTGAAAAGGTTCAAGAATGTAGTGACGCACTCCTCGCATGTCCACATCGATTTGAGGTCCTTCTCACTGCTCATCGGAATCCCATACTCGTAGTGCATCACAAACAGGAATCTCGCAATCTCTCCGCCACTCATTAGCCGCTGTACATTGACATCCTCTATGATAGCGTCAGAAAACCACTATCCCGTCACCACTATCCCGTCAATCCACGAAAAACACGCAACAAGGGCACAATCTTAGTAGAACACTAGAACTGACCTTCTTTGTTATACATCATTACGACACCGGAATGTGGACAGGGTTAATGGCCTTCCCTACGGTCTCC
The DNA here is from genome assembly GCF_037126465.1 of Ornithodoros turicata. Classification (NCBI taxonomy): domain Eukaryota; kingdom Metazoa; phylum Arthropoda; class Arachnida; order Ixodida; family Argasidae; genus Ornithodoros; species Ornithodoros turicata. The sequence goes on from NC_088207.1 coordinate 13,871,090, forward strand.
TCTGTCGGCAGACCCACAGGAAGGGTTCAATACACCTGACATCGGGATAAAGCGTGGTCAGCTAAGCGTCAGTTCTCATTTGACCAGAGCAGCAGCATTCGTGGACACGGGCACGGCAGTTAGAGGTGAGGCATGGCTCCAACGCGAAGGCACAGCTACGACAGCGGCTTCAAACCAAAAGTCGTCGACTTCGCGGACCAGTACGGGAACAGGGCAGCTGGCATGGAGTACGGCGTCGACGAGCGTTGAGCGTCTCTATTGATTTTGTATGTGCATCACTGGTTTAGCGCACAAAGAAGTCGGGTCGTATTACCCGCGGCTTATCTGCGAGTGCGGCTTGTGTGCAAAAACATTTTCAAAATGTATCTAAAAACGAGTCCTGCGGCTTATCTGCGGTGCGGCTAATACGCGTGAAAATACGGTACTCGGCAGATTTCCGAGTTCACTTCGCAAAAATTTACATAATAAAACTTCTGTTACATGACATGCACATCAGGAGGCGGGAAAAACCTAGTAAGAACAAGTGCCGTTGACCGCATGATTCTAGGTGGCGTAGTTTTTTTGTGTGTTTTAATTAGAATTCAATGGCACGTTTTCTGGGACACCCTGCATGTTGAGGAGTAGTAGGGGTCACGGAAGGCCGTAGTGGAGGTGGAGGAGGTAGAGGAATGGTATACTCTAAGAAAAAAGGGTAGAATTTCCCACCCACAGTCGCAGCAGGACGGTACTTCTACCGTTTCATGCCAATCCACACGCGGCTTTTCTCCCGTGGGTATAAGCGGCGGCGTCCCTTTCCCTTGCTCCTCTCTCTCACGTTCATAAGCGTCGAAAACGGGGGGGCAGTGGGGCTCGTGCCCCCCCCCCCCGGGCTGTGAGTTCAAGAAGCCTCCACCTTTCCTTCGCCAGCGGCGTGAGCTTAACCTAAACGCTTCTGAGGTTCCAGAGCCGGGAGCCCCCCGCCGTTGCCATGCAAGCAACCAGTGAAGGCAAGCGCCGCGTCTGCTAGTGACCTTGCATGCTCGCCCCGGCTGCACGGCAGACGCGACGACCATTTCTGTTCGACACGTTGTTCTAGGAGAAGGGTCCGTCAACACGACATGCAGAATGGACAAGTATGTCATCAAAAAGCCTAGATTGTCTACTGATGCTCCCGAAAGCGCCAGCTCGCAAGATCCACACACCGTCAGTGTTTCACCACTCGATAGTGACGTTAACACCCAGTTTGCTGCTGGTAAGTCCACTGGTGCCAGTTCAGCAGATGTTGCAGGAGACGGGCCATCCCCGCCATCTGGAAAACTTACCATTGGAGGAAGTCATGAGAAGAACGAGCCATCATCCAGCAAAGGCAGCGGCGGGCGGGGCTACCTTAAGAGTTGGGAATCCACCTACGGATGGCTTTCCTACAACGCTGAAATTGGTAAGGTGTACTGTGCCATTTGCGTCACTGCCAGGGACAAAAAAATCCCGCTTCCATGCACATCGCGAGACAAAGACTCATACGTTGCATTCGTTGAACGAGGTTTCGAGAATTGGAAGAAAGCTCTTCAACGATTCCGGAGTCATGAGAAGTCAGAGCTTCATCGTGAAGCTTCCACGGCGCTGAGAACTGCAAGCACAGGAGCTAACGTAGCGACTGCGCTCTCTGAATCGAAGCTCAGCCAAATGAAGCAAAGTCGTCAAGCTCTGTTGGCAGCTCTGCCGTCTGTTTGCTTTCTGGCATGTCAAGGGCTCTCACTTCGCGGTCACGATGAGGACGAAGGTAACTTGAGGCAGCTTCTTATGTTGCGGGAAGCGGATGTGCCAGGTCTCGGTCCATGGCTCAACAAAAGTAGGTGTAAGTGGATTTCGCCGGACTTGCAAAATGAGATGCTTGAACTCATTACCCACAGCATGCTCCGTTCCCTAATCAGAGAAGTGCAGGACGCGTTGTTTTACGCGGTGATGGCTGACGAGACCTCTGATATTAGCACGCAGGAGCAGATATCCTTTTGCTTCAGGTACGTCAAAGAGGGTCTTGAAGTGGAAGATGTCTTTATTGGATTTTACGTGACGACCGATACGAGAGCAAGCACCCTCTTCTCAATTCTGAAAGACGTGTTGTGCCGACTGAATCTTCAAATTGAGAACTGCCGCGGACAATGCTACGACGGGGCTGCAAATGTGTCCGGCAAAAGCGGTGGACTTCAAGCCCTAGTTCAGGATATTGAACCAAGAGCGATGTATGTACACTGCCTTGCGCACACTCTCAACCTAGTCTTGCAAGACTTGTGTAAGCAAATTGATGTGCGTCGAGACTTTGTCAGCTTGTTCGCCGGCTTGGTAAATTTTGTGAAAACATCTCCAAAGCGCCTCAGCTGGTTCGAACAGTTCCAGAAGGAGGGGACACCGGCCCTCAAACAATTCTGTAAAACCCGGTGGACGCTAAAGGCATCCTCACTGCGGTCAGTGTCAAGTAACTACTCTGAGTTGGTGCAGTTCCTTTTCGCTCTGTCATCGGATGAAAAGAATGACACAGGAGCAAAAGCCAGTGGCTATGCAAAAGCGCTCGGAAAAATTGATTCATGTTTCATGCTCAGGCTGATGATCCTGGTGTTTGAGAGATTGGAGAGCGCAAATTCTGCTCTGCAGAAGAAGAGCTTGCAGTTTGGGCATGCAGAGCAAATAGTGAAGGCCGTTAAAGAATGTGTTGCTGAACTCCGCGACAAATTCCCTGGCTTTGGGAGCACGGTGAAAGCCACGGCTGAGGAGCTCAAAACTGGGAGCCCCAGCCTTCCGATAAGGCAGCGACAAGCACCACGTCGTTACGACAAATGATCTCAAGCACACGAGTTTAGATCCTCGGAAGCCTATTATCGACAGAGGTTCTACATGGTAATTGACACGGTTCATGCGTCTCTGTGCACTCGGTTTCCTGCCGGAATGTGGGCCCACGTGACGAAAGTCGAAAAGTTCTTGATGGGAGAAACTGACAGCGCTTATCTGTGCGAATTCTATAAAGGAGATCTTGATGCAGGTCGCCTTCAGCTTCATCGAGATATGCTGTTGGACATTGCAAAGCAGCGTTCCGTAAGCCTTACTTCGTTTCAGGACGTAAAAGAGCTGCTCTCAGGAAAGGAAGGTGAACCACTGAGGACGATACTTCCAGAAGTTGTTCAACTTCTTCGAATTGTATTGACCATACCTGTGACGTCTTGCACATCAGAAAGGTCCTTCTCGTGCCTACGGCGGCTCAAAACTTACTTGCGTTAAACAATGGGACAAGCCCGGTTAAATCATATTGCCTTGCTTCATTGCCACAAAGAGCTAGCTCGTGATGTCGACTTGAACGCTGTAGCAAACGAGTTTATCAAACGAACAGCTCCTAGGGAAAACACGTTTCAAATTGTTGGCTAGAAGAATGCTATTGTTTCGTGGCTTCCAAAGACATGTCGTCGTTCGCTCATACTCGTGTCTGCTTCCTACTATCTAATGTGCCGGTACGCACCTGCCATCATGTACCAGCCGAGAATTTGGCAACCACATAAATTACACGTTGCACACTGTCGTCACTTCGTTTCCGGCTCGGGCACCGCTGGACTCCTCCCGTCCCCGCCCGAGTGCCAGGCTCGCCTGCCCCGGGAAAATTGGCGTGCGACGCCTATGCTCACGTTTGCTCTAAGAGAAAAGGGCAGAATTTCCTACCCAAGCAGGTAGAACGACAGATTCTACTCTGTAGTTTGTTTCTACTCTGCTGTTATACCCAAAAGGTAAAACTGGTTGGAGTAGAAGTGTGGTTGCAATGCAGCTCTACCGAAATGGGCAGAAAATCATACCTTTTTTCCTTAGAGTGCAGAGCTCGTGCTTTGTCGATTAGTGCTTTCGTTAAATGAGCATGGAAAGGGTATTTCAGCTGCATAAAAACCGCACGTACTTCGTGAAATGGTCTATGAAAAGCATACACGAAAAATATTTCGGCACAAAGGGTCCCGGTACAACGCAATTTGTGTAGTCAGCTCCTCGGCTGTAGGAGACAGTGTCAATGTTTTCGTACACCTAACAAGGCCTAACCTAAGTCTCTTTCACTGAAGGTTTGAACGAGTCCTATGTTTCGTAATTGATAAAAAAGTTAACCTATTCCCATATACTCTGAGTGCACCTCGACGGAGATTTCAAGGAAAATGCACACTTTACGTCACGTGTACGTTACAAACATCCTTTACGTCAAACGTGACAATATTAAGTTTATGCAGTTCATCAAGCCAAAGCACGGCAATATGCCAACGAATGAGGTTCAGCAAGAAGAAGAGGGTAGTAGTATAGAGGCGGTGAGATTCACAGATCATGAGATTCAGAACCCTGGACCCTTGGACCCTGCCTCGGGTCCCACCAGCTCCGGTGGCGCAGCGGTAACGCGTGCGCTTGGAGACTGGGAGGTCCGCGGTTCGAATCCGCGGGCCGGCTGTGCCGTCTGGGTTTTTTCCTGGGTTTCCCTCAGATATGTAATAGGCGTATGCCGGCACAGTTCCCCTGAAGTCGGCCCATGGACGCAGCTATCCTCACCCCGAGCGGATTCCGCTCGGTCTTCCACTTCACCCTTTCCTCTCCTCCTCTCCACCACCTTTCCCTTCCCGAGAAACATGCCGCCTAATCAGGCAGGCAGACCTCTCGGGTTCCTCCCAACGACACTCCTCCTCCTCCTCCTCGCCTTGGGTCCTTCGCGTATTTTTTCGTGCGCGCGGCGTGTGCGGAGGGTTGTCCGCGAGGTTAAAACATGCATAGACATGCAAAGAGGAGTCATACACAAAAAGTACAAGTTGAAATATATTTATCAAAGCCAATAGTGCTGGGAATTGTGCCAATTGTAATGCCAATTGTGATGTCAATCAGGTGAAGGAGAAAAAACAAGCCAAAACACCTGAAGCAGAAGAAACAGAATACAATACATGTAACAAAGAATATACTTATTACAGGTACGATACAATAGCATGGAATAGGTATAACATATCAAACACAATATTTTTTATGAACTGTAATCATACACACAAGTTTTCAATGAATCAGAATTAAAATGCAGTAGCATATTTAATCAAAGAAGATATAATCAAGAAGATTACAATCAAAATTACAAGTTTTATTAGAAAAAGTCTGAGACGTGAGAACCTGATAGATGTAAGTAATTTCGAGCACAATATGGAAGCTAAGTTTAATATTCCAATATGACACAAATTTAATTAATCACTTTCTTATGCAGTGAATAGCGCAGACATAAGGAAATAATTCGAATAAACACGATCAACACATAGCGTTAATATAGAACCTAACCGACATATCCTTCAACATGTAGGGAAACAATAGCTACACAATACCATATCAAAACGAGAAACGGTCACCACATTTAATCAAAGAAGATATTCTTAATCAATATGATTACAAACAAAATTACAAGTCGTATTATAAAATGTCTAATATTCCTATACGTGAGAACCATCATTGCAATGGCGGGAAGTTCTGATAATTGTATGTAATTAACTGTGAACAGCAGAGACCATGGGACACGAACGACACGAACGCAAGAGAAAATAAAATCTATACCACTACAAAGAAGTTATTCTTAATCAAAACAACAGAGGAGAATAATCTATCATTTTAACAATCATAAAATCATCCTCCTGACATAATCTAATCGAACACTATACAATTTTCATTCTAAGAGACACTACAAACCTTACTTTGTTTTATGAATCCAACACAGAAAATAGATATGTTAAAAATGAACTTCACCACATAGCACGCTCCTGGCCAACAACCAGATCTGATGATATCTGCCCTGATTTGTTGAAGACGGGTGCCGATAGATGTATGTAATTAATTGTGAACAGCAGAGACCCTGGAAGACCACGGAACACAAACGACAAGAACGACACGAACGCAAGAGAAAATAAAATCTATACCACTACAAAGTTATTCTTAATCAAAACAACAGAGGAGAATAATATATCATTTTAACTATCATAAAATCGTCCTCGTGACATAATCTAATCGAACACTATACAATTTTCATTCTAAGAGACACTACAAACATTACTTTGTTTTATGAATCCAACACAGAAAATAGATATGTTAAAAATGAACTTCACCACATAGCACGCTCCTAGCCACAATACCATATAACCAATACCAATAATACAATATAATACCAATAACCATTACAATATAACAATACCAATAACATATATAGTTGGCTCCTAGCCAACAACCAGATCTGATGATATCTGCCCTGATTTGTTGAAGACGGGTGCCGATAGATGTATGGAAGACCACGGAAGACGAACGACAAGAACGACACGGACACAAGAGGAAATAAAATCTATACCACTACAAAGAAGATATTCTTAATCAATATGATTACAATCAAATTACAAGTTGTATTATAAAAAGTAATAGTCCTATACGTGAGAACCATCATTGCAATAGCGTGAATATCTGTCATAACATTTCGAGCGCAATAGGGAATCTAAGTTTCATATTCCAACATTACACAACTTTTAATTTATCAATTTCTTATTAAGTGAACAGCATAGACGTAAGGAAATAACGAGAAACAACACAATCAACAGCTACAATTAATAGAGAGCCAAACCTGCGCTTCATCCAACACATAGAGAAATAATAGCTAATCAATCTATCAAAAGGAGAAATATTACAAATTTAACACTATAGCACAGACTTCACGCTGAAGAACAGAGGAACACTCTAAGCGGCGACACGTAAACAACAACAGAGGAAAATAATCTATCGTTGAACCATCATAAAATCGAACAATATACAATTTCATTCTAACAAACACTACGAACCTTGATGGAGGTATCCAAGACATAGAAAATATGCACTGTTTTCATCTCGGTTTTCACTGTTTTCCTCAAAGCCGGAAGACTTTATGTCTCTATGTATATGACCAAAACGAAGCAACTTCCATGCTTTATCACTCAAAAGGTTCGGGGCTATATTCCTTCGTCCAGCAAACAGGGCACTCCAGAGGTCAGATAAGATAGTTCAAAGACGATATATTTTATTGTGAAGCGCAAATAGATGCCGATATTATTCGCGGGGATCACTATCTTTTCGTATCCTTTCCTTGAAACGGAAATCTTTCATCAAAGTGGTTGACAAGTCGACTAAGTTTGTACAGATGCGATATTGTTATTGAACATGTAGAGAAAGTCCAAATTATTAAATGGTAGCAACAATACTCAATCAAAAACGAGAAACAAATTTAATTACATCAATTTGTGTAATATCTTGCAACACAAAAGTTCTATATAGAAGAACCACACAGAAATATCAAATGTGAAATGCAACTCAGAGGTATGAGGCATTCCCATCTTAGAGATTATTTTTACTTATGTCAATCGAGTGAACAATTGAAACAAATACAACACAATAATTATTTCAGGCAGTAACATCACAACTCATAGAATATCAGTGGAGTAAATACTTGAAACAAAGTCAAAACAATAATTCTCACGACAGGTGAATATTAGAGCATTCTAAACCAGATAATAAAATTTTAATCAATAAAATGAGCATAGATATAATTTGAATTAAGTGTAGACGTGCACATGAAAAGAGACAATTGCTCTACATTGAAAAGATGGACAGATTTTGTACTCGCTACCATAAGTCATGGGAAGATGTGATAAAAAACTGCTTCGAAAAGGAAGAGCCGCGAAACGATTCCATTAGCGCTGCATTTCAATACGTCCTAGACATGGTCGTATTCGGAGATATGGTACAAACTACAGAACTGAAGGTGCAAGAATTTATATGCCGAATCTACAATACTTATAAAAATTTCTCCACATCAACGTCGGAAGGGCCACTGGGATTGATGGCGGAGTTTTTGAGGTTTGCTAATGAAGAATTGAAATACACTAGACCAGATGTAATTGTACTCATTGCAATAGGCATTGCGTTCATCAAGAAAGCACTCAGATGAAATTATCATATACAAGCGGTCTATATCGCACGATTCATTACGGATTTGTTGAAATTACACATATCTGAGATGGAAAGTACATAAAATCTTATCACATGATATGTTCCATTTCCACGGCAAGGCAATTATTTTCTTCTACCAGTCCCTACAACGATGTCGAATGAGCAGAAGTTCAATATTGTTGTACAAGGTCTGATGTATCATCACTTATTGGAACTCAACGAACATATCAACTGCGGTGGACCACCGGAAGATTTTCATCTAATACTGTCTTGTATGCCGTTCAAGAACATTCATACAAAGAAAGGAAACATCAATAAGAGCTTGTGCAAGTTACTGAAGCGATACAAATGCAGCGACAACGTATCGATTGCATTAATCAACGCTGGATTCAAGCGACCATTAATAAGACATCATTATGCAATACATTCCGAATTCATCAATCAAGACAACAAACGAAAACTTCAAAGATTGGAATAGGACAATTGTAATTTATCGGAATATACAAGCATGTAACTGAAACAACAAATGTAATCTTTGTCATCATTATAATGAATTTACGCATCACAATGAAAAACACGTTGCATTTAGCATGGCTAGACTAAGAACAGTGATCGCTAAGGAAACGAATATTCCACACTGTGTCTAAGAATTCTCATATGGAATCAGAGCTGACCATCAAATAGGTTTTACCCGACTACACTCTGTACAAGTTCAATATCCCAAGGTTAGAATTGCCGGAGAAGGAGCGGTCATTGAAATTTAGAGGTATGATACATCAGTCTATGATTACAAAAAAGGATCACTAATCTTTTGTGAAAACTTATCATATTTCATGAATGAAATTCCACAGTGCATGCGAATCTATTGTCAAAGGCCGCGATGCAAATGGATGATTTTACAAGCATGATGTGCAGGCGAAGTCTACATTTCTAATCACGTAATATTTCGTATAACACGGCACACAAACGTATATGAAATAATTTCCAAGTGGCAATCAGATTTTGGGAGAAGCGGATCACACAACCGCCATCAGAAATGCTTAACCAATATACAATGAAGATGAGAGTTATACATAAACAAAATGGAAGATATGTTATATTAATTATAATAAGCAGATCAGCGCAGGTCACACATAAACGTAGATCCAATTCACAAAATATACTCGAGATTTCCCGTAGCCATACAGAAAAACCATCGCATTATTTTAGTGTCATAGCATCCGGGCACTTCAAATGGAAAGGCCATACTTTAATTTTATAAGTTTTTAGCTCATAACGTTGTAAAACGCAAACTCCGCACTAAAGATCACTTTCTTCTATAAATTTTCAAAGTCAAAACTGCACGCTATTTCTGAGTTCAATTTTTTTGAATTTGAATGCAATTTGAGTTCAATTAAGCTAATTCGACTAATTAATGAGGTACACTGATGGAAACCACCTGTGGACACCCTTTGAGCCGGACCCTGTTCATCCTCTGCGTGCCGCCACTTTGGCTAGGATGAGACAGTCGAACACTTCCGACTGCACTCTAGCCTTTACGCTTGCCTTCCCCAAGCCTACATAAGTCTCCCAATTCGGCTACTGGGAATCCTCATTTCGTAGCTCTGGCCAATCTCTGGTTAATGGTGGTTCCATACGGGAGAAGAAGAAGAAGAAGAAGATTCCTTCGACGAGCCATGTTCCTGCTTCTGCTTATTCGTCTTCCAAAATGTCATCTCTACACGACGACAAGCTCAGCCTGAGAGGACAGACAACAACAACAAGAAGATCAACAACGGGACAGCCTGATGGTACCGAGACTACAGCCACATCCAAACGTCTTCTCCCGGTACTGTTACTCGTTCTTCTCGGACTCATAATAGGCGTGGGCGTTTGGTACTGGACTCGAACATCATTGAGAGTCGTGAGTCGGTCCAACAATACCTTCTGCTGCCCCGACGTGGCGGAACAACTCTCGCGGACCGTCAACCGATCACTGAATCCGTGCCGAAGCTTTCACGATTACGTCTGCAGCAGAGTGGTTGGTTCCACCGATCCCAAATATAGCCGCAGAATATACATGCACTTCGCTCCTAAAGTTCAACAGGGGATGGCAAGCGTTTATTCACTACCTGCTGGTGAGGCCCTAGTTCGTTTCTACAGGTCTTGCTTGACACTTAAATCAAGAGCTGAACTTACAGCCCAGTTTGCTGACGCTATCGTAGAGGATGTCAATGTACAGCGGCTAATGAGTGGCGGAGAGATTGCGAGATTCCTGTTTCTGATGCACTACAAGTACGGGATTTCATCCCTCATCCGTTTTGAATTCGATAAAGAGAGGATCTTGATGAGCAGTGAGGGGGACCTCAAATCATTATGGGAATGTGAGGAGTGCGTCACTACGTATTTGATCCTTTTCAACAACAAGTTCAAGACCAACCTGACCGTCTCCCAGCTGAGACACTTTCAAGACCACTGGTTCGCCAATATGCGCAAGTCCGTCGTAACTGTTGACATCAATATCGTCCGCCAAGTATTTTCCGAAGCGTCAGATGGAGCTTGGCGGGAATTTATCGAAGGAATCGGTGTTATGGACCTGTACGGAAATCCCACACCGGTGAATATCACATTGCCTCTCGAAGACATTTCCAACCTACTCCGCCTCCTGGCTGATCCACACAACCAGCCCGCCAGCGTCGCCTACATGCTGCTTGTCACTGTTCACTTCGCATCAAGCGTTCTAACCCACATGTTCAGTGACCCTGTCCAAAGTGTCCCGCAGTGCTGGGAAGTCACCGTGAGGGCGAGAGTCATGTGGGAAGTGTTGTACGCGGAGAGCCTGACCAACGAGACCGTGGACGATCATTTCCGAGAATTATACGAGCAAGCCATTGAGAGCGCGATCCATATGGCGATAACCTCGGAAATGATCCCCGCGAAGGACCGAGGGCAACTGGAGTCGGCGCTGAAGGGAGTTCGGCTCATTCTTCCACGTGACTCTGCCATGATGGACGTCCAAGTTCCCAATATGACACATCTGTTCGGCGAAAACTACGTGCGCTACCGAAAGTACACGTACCTCGTGAGCTACACAAAGATGCAAAGGAAGATTCCCGAGGTCACGACGACACTCTCGTTAACTCCACACGTGGGGTTGGACTTCATTGTAGTTCCCACCGGCTATTATAGAAGCAGTTTGTTCGGCCACTCGCGCAGCTTCTTTCTCGATATGGCCGTCTTTGGTCTTCGCGTCATGACGGTGCTCTGGGCCAACATGTTCAATTTCGACAAACTCTACTTCAGCTCCGAGAGTGCAGCAAGTGTACGCCGTTTCGAGCACTGTATCGAACAAAAGTATCAGGGGGAGACCGCTACTATTCAGGGTGCCGTGCTGGCTTTCCGGTCGGTACTCCGTCTAGTGAAGAACAAGAAGTGGAACGTCGACGTGCTCGCGTGGGGCCTTTGGAGGTTGTCGGAGGGAGAGTTGTTTTATATTCGCTACGGAGATTCATATTGCACAGTACGTTACGCAGCACACATTTCAGTTCTTTTAAATGCAGTTTTGAGAGAGACCCGGGACTTCGCTTCAACCTTCTACTGTCCTTCAGGGACGCCAATGTTTTCAAACGAAACATGTTTAAAATGATCGGAAGAAATTGGGGATGCAGTCTGCACGACCTTTACATGTTCTTCCGCTGGACTTCCGTCGAGAGATTCCATTGTGCTGAACATGTTTCGTACATATATATATATATATAAATAAAAAAATTGGTAAGATGTACATTACTACCTTTAAAGCGACGGTCGCATCTGTTCCATTCCATTTCGACACTACACTCTTAAAAGTAAACTTCACCACATAGCACGCTGAATGCAAACCATTGTACGCTCTAAAAACATAACTTCGCCGCAGAGCACGCTGTACGCCAACACTCTTAAAAATGAACTTCACCGCATAGCACGCTCCTAGCCAACCATTATCTCGAATGATATCGTTATCTGCCCTGATTTGTTGAAAACACGGGGCGTACGCCTTTTCTGTGACAATTATGAACAGCATAAGTGTCACAGAAATGGCGTACGCCCCCCGTTTTCAACAAATCAGGGCAGATAACGATATCATTCGAGATAATGGTTGGCTAGGAGCGTGCTATGAGGTGAAGTTCATTTTTAAGAGTGAACCATTGCCACGAATGATAGGGTTATCGCTTCTGATTTGAAGACAGATGGGGGCGTACGCCTTTTTGTGGTACTTCGGGTATACGAAAATTGCCACAAAAAGGCGTACGCCCCCTCTGTCTTTCAATCACCAGCGATAACACAATCATTCGTGGCAATGGTTGGCGCGTAGCGTGCTACGCGGTGAAGCTCTGTTTTTAGAGTGTACAGAGTGATGCCTCTATCTCTCTTGATTTGTGGAAAGCTCGGTGCGTACGCCTTTTTGTGACAATTAACATTTCTGCATAAGTGTCACAAAAAGGCGTACTCCTCCCGTTTCAGTAAATGACGGGGGAGAGCGATGTCATTCGGGATGATAGTTGGCTAGAAGCCAGCTATGCGGTAAAGTTCATTTTTAAGAGTGTATGGTGTCACTTTATTCCTCGTTGACCACTCACTGCGGCACTGGAAATCCCACGTGAAATAGGGGGTCATAATGCATGACAAGAGCAGATGCCACACTCTTAAAAATGAACTTCACCGCATAGCACGCTCTTAGCCAACCATTATCTTGAATGATATCGTTATCTGCTCTGATTTGTTGAAAACGGGAGGCGTACGCCTTTTTTGTGACAATTATGAACAGCATAAGTGTCACAAAAAAGGCGTACGCCCCGTTTTCAACAAATCAGGCCAGATAACGATACCATTCGAGATGATGGTTGGCTAGGAGCTTGCTATGCGGTGAATTTCATTTTTAAGAGTGCAGATCTTGAGAGTATGCCGGAATTTCTTCTCTGGAAAAGGGTGAAAACGACATTCGCTGCACGACCAATCAGAGCACGGCCTTGAGAATACATGCCCTTCTGCGCCGTTTCCGGTTTGTTGCCAAAACGACATGCGGGTCCGCAGCAAACACGGTGTGCGCCAACCGCTACGGCGACTGATACTGTTATCGCTTCTGATTTGAGGACGGAGAGGACCGTATACGCCTTTTTATGGCAATTCAAATTTCCACAAAGAGGCGTACGCGTCCCATTTTCAACGAATCAGGCAAGTGAAAGTTATCATTCTGCATGATGGCTGGTTCCAAGAGTCCTTATGGTCGCGGAACACTTCTCTCTTCGTCTTCGTGGCACCGAAAGCTGGAGGTGATGCGGCCTTGTTTATGTTTACACGAGAATATCATGTATAGCGATGCCACGGCGATTCGAGAGTCTGGACAGCTGCTTTCTCCTCTAAGCGACGACTTCGGAGCTCAAGAGATTCTCTTTTCCGACAATCAGCTTACCACACGTGACTATTTCAGCGCCATCTCTCGCTTCTCCGCTCTGTCGGCGGGTCTGCCCTTCCTTCCACGAGGATTTGATGCAGCAGAGATTAGAGTAGCATTTTTATCTCCGGGGCATGTTGGAATTTCGTAGGGCGATGTGACACCCGTTTATGCATCAAGAAATGCAGAACGTTATACTGCTGTGTCATTCTGTTCTTTCTGCAGAACATAGTGGAGACCCTAACGACTCGAGATCTTTGAGTATCAGGACCCTTATGGCGAATTCGGGTGGTCATTTCGTAGCAACTTTTTTTGCCAGATCTCGAGCAGTCATGTTCACTTGGTCAAAATGAAGCAATCTCGCATGTTCGCGTGGCTCTTTCCGAGCGCTCGAAATTTGCCAGCTAGCACTTTTTTTTTGCCCGGTCTCAAAACGATCGAGCAGTAGATTGTTCAACTGTATCCAGTGTCGTCACATCCGCACTGTAACGGTGGCGAGTGCCCTCATTGGCCCGCATGTTGAAATCACGTGGTTTAGCAGGCGACAGAACTCGAGGACGGACGACCGCGACGCCCCTAGCGTGATCCAAGTACCTAAAACCGCTAGATTCCTAGCAATCATGTTCGGTTGGCAACGGTCACGTGATCCAGCTCGGTCGCCGACCTAGCAATTTCAGAGCGCTCGGCCGTGTTGCTACGAAAGGACCACCCGAATTCGCCAATATTATGAACAACCCGTACAACGTCTCAAAAGATAACTATCCAACAACGGGAATGTCCGACAGGCACCCAGCGGTCTCGCTCCCCTAAACGTCATCTTCCTCGTCTCTACGACAACCAACCTACATCTTCCTTTCTTACTTAGAAACAAAATTCGGATCCGTTGGTAATGGAGAGGTTTCTTTTTTGGACGTTCACCCCTGCGATGTGCGATGCTGTTCCTTGTGTAGTGTGTTCCCTCGTCATCCCCAGCGGTGTATCTCGAAACCCTGACCGATGCGGGTCCGCGGCGGCTACAGAAAGTCTGGTGCTGTACGGACGCAAAGTCGCAAACGTCATAGCATCGCATCGGTGACAGGAAGAGTCGCGCAGGGAGTTCTTAAATTATTTGCTATGCCTTTGGATTACAAGCAACGGTGGATCAAGTTTGTCTGTTGTGATCTAGTAGATGCGATTGAACATTACGAAATCAGCGTAACCCAGGTGGGCATTATCTCGAGCATATGCAGCCAAGAAATAATGAAGGTGGCGAACACGTATAGCAACTAACGATGAAAGATGAAAGTCACTGTAAAGGTTAGCCAACTGTAGGACTTGAACCCACACCTTCTGGATTACCGGCCCAAGGCTCTACCAATTGAGCTAAGCTAACAGACCTCCCCAGCGACTTCCAAGGGTGCGTCATCTGAAGGGACAATCCAGCCTCTATCTCTCACTCATCCCCCTTTCACTCTTACATTTTTCTCACTCATACACACAATCATACGTCGGGATCGACGCAAGCGGCAACTGTTGAACATCATCTTTTATCGTTAATTTCTTAGGCAAATTGAGGCTTTGAATGTGTTTGTCCTTTCTACGTTGTTCCAGCCTCAGAACATCAGTTTTCTCGTGCACGTATAGCAACGACTGTTCATTAAAGCGTACGTTTGGAAATCGCCGTATAAGCAACAATATTCCTAATCGCACTATTCATAATGTCGTTGCCGCTAATTGCATTGCAATAGACGGTGATGTGTATCGAATAAGCAGGCCGCTCATCTTGGTCACGCGGCTGTCATTGAAGATTCATTCTGTATTTCGTACGCGTCCTGTAAGCAGAATGAGCAGAATAGACTCGTGGTAACGTGCACAACGCGTGTATTGATGTCTCAGTACAGTATAGTAAGGGTTCTTAGTTTTCGGGTTAAACCCAATTTTTTGGACGACATTTGCACTCCGGAGCAATTTTGCGAACAAAGTTGCAGTCGAGCCTATCAATGCAGCCTGGACAATATAGTAGTGGATGAAAACTACGTTGCGCGCATCCTATGCATGTGGCAATAACCCCCCCCCCCCCCCCCAAAGGATCGGTAGAGAAGTACGAAAGGAGTTGCATCAGGACAGGAGCCGCCGATATTTCGACCACAGACTGTTCTTGTTTTGGGCACCGTCCTCATCATTGGCATGGTATTTAAAGGGTTAAGTGTGACGTGTTAAAGATTCATGCAAATTGTGGGTCAACAGCCCGGATCGTCCTGTACGGACGCTTTCTTCCCTACGGGCTGTTGACTTTTACAAGTCACACCTAACGCTTTAAATACTATGCCGATGATGAGGACGGTGCCCAAAAGAAGAACAGTCTCTCCTCGAAATATCGGCGGCTCTTCTCCTGATGCAACTCTCTTCGTACTATGCATGTGAAAAGCTGCCACATTTCGTGGAAGATCTTGCGAGAGACGTGTACGGTTACTTTCAGTCTACACTCTTAGAAATGAACTTCCCCGCATAGCACGCTCCTAGCCAACCATCATTTGTAATGATATCGTTATCTGCCCCGATTTGTTGAAAACGGGAGGCGTACGCCTTTTTTGTGACAATTATGAACAGCATAAGTGTCACAAAAAAGGCGTACGCCTCCAGTTTTCAACAAATCAGGGCAGAGAACGATATCAATCGAGATGATGGTTGGCTAGGAGCGTGTTATGCGGTGAAGTTCATTTTTAAGAGTGTAGGCCCAAGAGACGGCCTTCTTGGCCCCGTACAGCGAGTTAGTCTAGTCAGTGGAGCGTCACAAAAGCGGTGCTCCTCCGCTTTCTGTTTGATACGGGCCTCTTGGGCTCCCTGTGAGCCGAATTTCGTCTTTTATTTCTTTTTATTTATTTATTTGTCTTTTTGTTATTCCTTTTTTCTCCCTTATTTATGTTTTTTTTGTTTGTCTAGGGAATAGCAAGCCGGTTTGCTGCATGGCTGACCTATCCCTCTTTTTTTTCCTTTTCCTTTTTTCTGCCAATAAATCCCTCCCCCCCCCCCCCAAAGAGACGGGGCTTACTGAAGGTACACTTTAAAAACAGAACTTTACCGCATAGCACGCTGCATGGTTGCACTCCAGGTGAAGTAACTGCCGTTCCGCTGACGGGCTTAGGTCTGTCGTCTGACTAAGGTATAAGAAGCAGTCTAAAACGAGGTTCACGCTCAAACGAGGCTCGCTAAGCTGTGTGACGTCACTCGTATGACATTTTTATGAACCTAATCAATCGTCGTCGTGAAATAAAAAGCACCCTGTAGCCTGGAAGTCGTCATTATGCTTTCGCCATGCCCTTAGAGACGAAATACTGTTACCCGGAAACCACAATTACATCTCATGTCAGTTTCTCATGTGCACAACAAGATCGATGTCGATTTCTGGCAATTAGAATGCTCGTTAGGGTCACGTGCATTGATTTCAGATGTGGCACACAACCTTTCTTCCTTGCTTATTTTTGCAATATGCAAGAGCCACCCTCATATCCCAGGCATCCCAAATTGCTGCGGAAACGAGATTGGTCAACAGAACCTAGAGATAAGATTTATTACAGCGAAGTAACAGCTGGTGTTTAAAGTTTTCATCCGCTAGCTTTGAACGCTTCAGCGACAGCACATCCTTGGCCAAGCTGAACACTCGTTCAGCTGAAGCGGATGACGGGTATCCCATATTATATTGCAGAAACATCGTCTTGATCGTACGGAACTGGTCTAGCGAATCTAAGCTGCGATCCTCTTCTAGCCTCCACCGCTCCAGCTTATCAGCGGGACTCACACGTCTTCTCTTCACTTTAAAAAAAGCATCACCAGAAGAGGCCACGTCGCACTCTAGAGTGTGATCCAGCTCTTATGAGTGAGTGAGTGAGTGCGAAGAGGAAGTGGCACGTAGCCCAAAGGCGATTGGCCACGGGCCATTGTGGGACGAATCAGATGGGGAAGTCCAGGCGACTAGAAGCGATATGTGGCCGAGATGAACGAAGTCACAGCGTGAAGAATGGCAGGGGGCGCAGTGTTGACGGAACAGCGGCCAAACGAAAGGATGTCGGGATGTGAGGGAGCGATAGAGTAAGCGCGAAAAACAGCAAGAAGAAATTGCTGGCGAATCGAGGCATAGCGCGGACACCAGAGGAAAAAGTGCTCGGCAGTGTCGTCATACAAGCAGTTGACGCAGGATGGACTTGGCGCCAGGCAGGCGCGGTGGAGCTCTGATGATGGCGGTGCAAGCCTCTCGTACTCATGCAATGGCTAGCCCGCCATACTCATGCCGCACGCGCTGCCGTCCAGCCATTTCTTCGTTCTCGTCCTCAATCCAGGACAACCGGAACCACGGGGGGTGGGGGGGGGGGATATGTTTAAGAATAACAAAGAACCACGGGTGGGTACACTCTTAGAAATGGATCTTCTATCGTGTCTTCTACAGACACCCGAAAAACGGCAATTTTGGGGTTTCTACGTAGAGACCACGCGAAAGCGCGGGGAATGACGTCGCATCACGTGGTTCCCCTCGTAGAAGCCACAAAAGTGGCGTCTGTTTTATGCTTCACAGTTTCCTCGTTTCCCGGTCGTTCCCCCTCCCCGCGTGCTACTGCTTCCCCTCTCCCCCGGCGCAGGCTTGGCAGGCAAGCTTGCAGTCAACAGAATTTGTTTCAAAGGGGATTGAAGACTTTATTTCGGCAAAGTTGTGAAATTGTGGCAGTTATACAGTGAATATTGAATAGACTTGCAAACTATGCAAAATACCCTGTTCACAGAGAAATGACCCAGAGAAAATAAAAATGAATAAGAACCACACATAGTCAAAATATCACAGATTGCACAAAACGGCGCGGCTCGACGCCGCTGCTGCGAAACTATTTCCAAGCTTGAAACTCGCTACGAAACAAGTTTCGCTGGGATGCAGACCTGTTTGTTGCTCAGGGCATATGATCACCATATTTCAGCGACTCTACATCTCTTTGTGGGGGCTGTTGATATGGCAGTTGTCACCCGTTGTGCAGCGTTTCCTCCATGCTTGCCATCCTGGCTTCGAATCGGAATTCTGCTTCAAGGCGTAACTGTGACAAAGTAAACGACAACAAAGACGCATTACAAAGTGGATAGGAACAACGTCAAGTGTAATAAAAGTTACTATCGACAGTGAAAGGGTACGAACTATAGCTTATACTAAAACGATGATAGGTGAGGCAGCGAGGAGAGAAAAATGGTACATTGGTACCACAGCAGTACCAAGCATGTAGGAGGAGAGATCAAAGAGATATCTTACTGAATGCGGTCATGGTCGACAGGTGAGTGTTAGCATTGGACGCATGTTCCGGGTAACACTTGTGCCGTGTACCGGCTAATATCTGTCAGTCTTCGGTATGAATCGCACGCACATTTCCTCCAGGCGGCACGTTGAACACTAGTGAAGTCTTCGTTGGTGACGTCCATACCCACTGCGGCCAGCTGAGACATAGAATGGTTACTCAAACCTCGGTTGAAACGAGCCCCCGAAAGACAAAAACATCCTGTGCCATACACAAACGTTAGCGCTCGTGAAGTCTACGCTTAGAGGCAATTCTAACAGAGCTACAAACCGGATACAGCTGATAACACATTAACATCGCTCGAATACCTTCACTACTCAACTTCTCACGCATGACCACATAACTATCGTTGGCGTTCTGTCACGACCGCCATGACACTTCCATTCGCACTTGCACCTTCCAAATTCTCGTTAGAAGCGTGAGGAAGTAACAGGCAGCCACTACAATAGTAGTGCTGCTAGCATAGTTATCGCAATAAATTTATTAAACGGAAGTGTCTTACCTGTAAAAGAATCCCAGAATCAGCAAAGCGAGGAAACGCTGGCGGCAAGGCTTCGAACAAGAGGTGTGAGCAGTGCCGCGCCACCAGCATGTCTGGCCCCGTCGCATAGTTCACGTGACTCCGGTCCTCGACGCCGGTCAGGTGATCACTCCGAGCGCATAGAAACCACGGCAAAAATTTAGACAACACGAAAGAGACTTCACGACGTACGATTCCTGGTCACGTGATAAACGTGTCTTCTACACGGCGTACGCGTCAAAAAAAGCAAGACAATTTTTTAATTGTATTTTCTTTTCTCCCGGATCACGTGGGCATCTGTCGTCTAAAACTTCGGCCTTGAGCGCGAATCTAGAAGACACGGTAGCTCTTGACGGCACGATAGAAGACCTATTTCTAAGAGTGTAGCCGTGGCGATCACGTACTCAGGCTCTACGAATTGCTTTGCGAACCTACAAAATTAAACGGGTTGTATTAATACGGTATATATGAGATTGGAAAACTTAGGTGAGTAATCATTATATATACCTTCTGGCGAAGGCGCTCTTAACCACATCTGCTAAAGTAGTACAGAACCTCATGCGCGGCAATTCGTGCAACGCACGGCGTAGACACCACAGCGTGGGGAGGAGCACCCCAATGTACATGTAATGCTCCCCTTGCACAATACCCAACGCCTTAGCTAGTGGCTGCATCACCTGGTTTAAAAAATCTGTCATTAACTTGGCACGCAGAAACAACTGCCGCATGTGAATCATGCCTGCGCAACCACACTGTGTCAGTAAAAATAAGGGAACAAAGGAATAAGGGAAGCGATTGCAAAACAATACTTACAGTTGTGTACTCGAGAATGAATGTGATGTCTTCTTCCTGAAACCTCTGCACGTTTAGCGCGTCGCACATACTGTCTAGGCTTCCGCGGGGTGCCTCCCGTAGCTGATCCAGAGCATTGTAAAATGAATTCCACCCTGTCAAGCAGGGTTGAACCAACTGACGCCCCATGTGCCGACCTATCACTTCGGATGCTACTGTGGAGTATTGCTGCTTACTCCAAATGATCTTGCTTTTCGCTACAGCACTCTGTGATGCCCGTCTGTACATGGGATCACTGAGCGCTGCATACGGGTCAATACGTCAATAGCGGGTACGAGGTTTAAGGTGTGCGCAGTGCACCGCATCATGCTTCGTAAGGAATGGCACCATGTAGGCGTATTCTTCCGAAGGGCAAGGCTTGCGGCTAAGGACGCTGTGCATGCCTTCACCGACTACATCGTCGTCGTCACCTCCAATCCCTTCATCATGTCCGCCGAATACCCTATACGAAACCAAGGGTCTTAGACAAACGATCTTACACAGAAGTCTTAGCAGCCTCAAGTCAAGATCACATGTAGTAATATAATCTACAACGTACCTGAAGGCCTTTGCAAAGTACATTGTCGGGGACGGTTCTTCTTACTTTGTTGAGTATTTGGTAGTCTGCGAATATATCATGCAACGCGGTGGCTAGGACGCTGAAAGTGTGGTGTCCTGTTATCCGCCTGCACTGCACTTTCTCTCTCTTGTTTCGCGTCCAGCCAGTGCATCGTCACAGCTAAGAAGCTCCTACAGCGAAAATAACAGTTAATTGGTATAGCTGTAGCGTCCTCTTTACAACATAAGCACGACCCGCTCTACGAAGTCCGTGACGGAACAATCTACTTGCGAAACAATGTCCAACAATCGGCGGTGCTGCAAACTACACCCACTTGCTGCAATTCGTCCCGTAAATTCTGCTGCATGCTGAGGAATGCTGCACAAATACGCTCGGCAGGAGTATTCCTGGGCATTACAGAGCACCAGTTTGCAAGGTCTTGATGCGCCGGATAAACTCTTCGTTCTCGACGAGGGAAAAGGGCTGGAAAGTTCCAATCACGAAGGCTGTAAATGCGGACTACACACGAGCCCTGGAAGGTTGCCGTGCGACCGGGACCTGCAAGCTCTCAGCTATAGTCGCCTGCTTCGCTAAATTCCATTGGCCCTGCGCTTTATTCGCTGTGTACTGCTTTATCGCTGTTGGGTGAACTGCCTACACACCAAAGGCAAATAAGGGTTTTTACAATGCGATATAAATTCTCTCTTGCAACCAAGTTTAATTGCAAAATGAATGCTGTCACGACAAACGGGTTGCAGAACAGAGGCACATAATGAACTTCAAATACACCCTTACCTGAAGATGCTTTTTCAGGTTGGAAGATGCTCTGACACTAGTCGAATATGTCTTCTTTGACGGGCACATAATTTGCACCGAACTGTAAAGTTTTTGCTATTGCAACTCATTGGGTCGAAATATGCACCCAGTTCTGGCCACGGAAGAGCTAATTCTCCTTTCGCCGGCTCCATGACGTCCTTTCGCTACAACCAGCTCCGCACTTATGACGTCAAATCCAGTATCAAATCAGTATATGACGAAAACATCCAATAACTAGTGGACTTGTCACATGTTATACGCATAGAGGCTATGTTTCTGTTCGCTTCATTCTGCTTTGACCCAAAACCATGCAGAAGAAAGAATGTGATATCACCATGTAGACACTGATGGCGCACCACTGACTCTTGACCTGGAAAATTCCAGAGGCTTGACCCTTCTCCGTCTTTGTTGCCTCTTGCTTATTGTTGAAGGCGGTCTGGAAAAACCTGATCCCGGCTTTCACGCAGCAGTGAACATTCAACGAAAGTAATGAGTAATGCCACCCTACATTACTCGGTCAAAATGTAATGCATTACTCATTACTCGTTGATAAAATGTAATTCATTACCATTGCACATTACTTAAAACTAATGCATTACAAAGGAATGCATCACTCCCCACCCACACGCTATCAGACTCCTCCGAAGATGAGGCTGCCATGGTACGCTTGCGAAGCTGGTTGACGTGCACCCGTTGGAACTGGCCATCGCAGCGTTTCGTCTCGTAGATGCAGTTTTCCTGAAGCACCGTAACTGTCGCTGTGATCCATTTCTCAGGGCCTCGGTAGTACCGTACGAAGACCGTGTCTCCCACTACGAATGCTTTTCTCCGTCGTTCGTCGCCTGTTCCAGGTTCGTGCTTCCTGCCGATTGGCTGCGTCTGGTCAAGGACTGTCTTAAGTCTCCGGTTTAAAAGCATCTCAGCTGGTGATTTGCCGGTCGTGGAATTCGGAGTTGTGCGAAGCGCAAACAACATCCGTGCCAGCCGACACTTCCAGTCGCCGCTGCCTAGCTGGCGTAGCTTGTATTTTACGGTTTGTACCATGCGCTCAGCAAGGCCATTAGACGACGGGTTGTAGTGGCGAAAATATCTGCCGACTGCCATTGCGCTTGAAAAACTCGGCTGTTACAGACGACGTGAATGCCGTTCCGTTGTCCGAGACTGCGACGTCTGGTAGGCCGTGCGTAGCAAACATATGCATCGCAGGTGAATACCGAGCTCTCACGCTGATAATGTAGAAACCGGCACCACTTCTGGCCATCAGGAAAATGCGTCAACGACCACGAGGAAGCAGTGTTCCTGGAAAGGACCGGCGTAAGGGCCGGGTTCCATAGCCTTATGCGAGCAAGAGCAGCAAAGCAGCAGCGGTGCGGCAGCAGCCACATGGCAACACGGCCACATGGCAGCAGAGCAGCTTTCTGCTGCCGCGGCTGTGTTGCTAGAGTCGCCCCGTAGCTTCGTGATGAATTAGCAGCAGCAGCGGTGTAGGAGGTCCAAAACGTGTTGGCAACTACGGCATTGTTTACGTTTCGAACATTCCGGAGGCGTACGTAGTAGCTAAGCCTTTTAGTGCACACACGTAGGAATGCAATCCAAGGTGAAACGCTGAAGTGTGTGAGATATATTATGGATCTGTAGACCACAAGTGAACTGTGAAATGATTGTGGTGGTGGTCTGAGCCTCATATTACCTGATTCGTTGATGTGTAGGAGGTTTCGTGACACTGAACGTAGGTTCCTCCTTTCGCACTGCTGTGCAGAACAGCCCTTGCTGCGGTTGTGTGAAGACTCTTCTACCGGATTTTGTCGTATAAATATCGCCTCGTTACTAGCACTCAATATTTTGATTTATTGTGACTGTCAAATGCGTGCGTTGCTGTTAGTGACATAAAGCTGTTTAACGAAAACAAAGGCCCCTTCTGCTGGTCATCACTACTTTCTGCCTGTTTTCATAAGGTAACGATCGAGTTCATTGTCTCTCTCTACGGAACCTATTTTGTAGCCTGAACATTGTCTATCTCTATCGAACCCTTTTCAAGGTCAGTTTCATTTACAACAACCTAGCTCGCAAGTCGTCGAGCCCCACAGGAAATGTGTTTGTATGTTTTTCACGCAGGATGGGCGTGGAAGTACCTTGCTTGTATACGTTATCAGATCACGGGTTGTACTTACCAGAAAACAAGCGAACGTGGTATCTGTAACTCTGGTACAACACATGTTTTGCGCATGTTTTTTCGAACACTTTATTAGCTGCAGATAGCAAAATAAATGAACTGAATTATGTCATGAAAGCGCACTTCATGCAGCAGCGATTATTGAACACTCACTCCAAACCACAGGGAGTCACAAGCGTGTTATGTTCCTCAGGAACAAATCACAGAACAACCAGACACAAACCTTCACCCGTCCAACACTAAACACCGTCGAATGAAAACAACACCAACGAACCTCCTGGTTGGCTTGCGAGACCGGCTGCCCAGGCTGCAGAGCAACAGGGCAGCACAGGAACCAAAATTTCGGGTACGGGAGCAGCAGGGAATTTTTGCTGCTCTCGCCCAGTGCTATGGGACCGCTCGTGTCGCTGCAGCTCTGCTGCTCAGCTGCTGTTCCTCTGCTGCTGCTGCTCAAATCGAGGCTATGGGATCCCGCCTTAATCCATGTCGATTCTCGACCACGGCTTCTGAGAAGGAAGCCACGGGTGACAAGTCCTTGCAGGCAGGTCGCATGTCACCTGGCGAGCTCTGGAGTTCCCTACCATGGTCTCAACATTCGTGTCGAGCTTAGGCCACTAGACGTAGCTCCTGGCAAGTGATTTCGTGGCCACTACGCCTGCGTGTCCTGCGTGCTGAGTCTGGAGTATGGCGGAACGGAAAGTTTTTGGTATGATGACGCGGCTGCCCCACAACACTGATACTCCGACGACACCCATTGTTCCAATCTTGAAGCGAGACGGAAGCGTTCGAATTTGGGGAGACTACCGGTGCACGGTCAACAGTCAACACCGCTAGCCTGCCGGATAAGTATCCACTTCCGACAACCACTGAGATGTTTGCGACCCTGGCAAACGGTACAGTTTTCACGAAGTTGGACCTGTCGCAAGTCTATCTACAGCTACCGGTGGACGATAAGTCTGCTGAAGTTCTTACACTAAACACGCCTCAAGGGCTCTTCAAGGTAAAGCGACTTCCTTTCCATCTTGAAAACGCAATAGGCTCAAGGACACCTTCGGACACCATCTTCTCAATAGCAGCCGCAACCCTGTCACGAACGGCAAACGGAATAGCCCGACTCTTCTTGAAGATAGGTGTAGCATTGTCGTCGATGGTTATCGAGACTGGTGGTCCCGTGAACCGGCCAAGACCCTCTTGGAAAGCCTGACTTCGCAACCACTTTGACGGTTTGAAACTCACAGTGTGAACTCCGTGAATCCCTATTCCCAGCTCTTCGAACCACGATCGTCCAAGTAGGCAAGGACCATCACCATGGTGATGGCTACCGATCCTTGTTGCACCTGCAGGTGCAACAAGGATCGGTACAACTGGAGCGAGCTGCACAACTGGAGCGAGCTGCAGAGGGAGTGGATATGGCCACAACCGCCGGTAAGCTGGCTCTCTCAAAATTGACAGTGCTGCGCCGAAGTTTGTCTCCATGTCCACAGACTTTCCGTCCAGTTCCACCCGAGCAATAACATGCGCCGTCCTAGTGACCCTTGAAGATCCGTTGCAGTGGTACAGGCTTGTGTCCACACAGGAGTCTTCAGGTTGCACGCTGTTGATATCATTGACAAGCCGACGGTTGCCGTTTTTCTGTTGCTGCTTTAAGCAGCCTCTCTCCAGGTTCCCTTTCTTCTTGCAGAAATGGCAGCTCGCCTCACGGAAACGACAGGTCTCGCGTGCATGTAGATCTCCATAACTGGCACAGGGCTTTGTAGGTATTGTACTCGGTTTAGCAGCAAGCCTACGATGAGACGACTTTCGTTGACCCTGAGCAGCTGTGTAGAGAACGTTGGTTGAGGCTCCCTTAATCTCGCTGATCTTACGGGACGCCGCCTCAGCAACCAGAACTGCTCCAGAACCGCAACCAGAACTGCAATCAGAACTATCTCGAGGGCGGACTTCAATGTCAGCTTCGGATCCACAAAAAGCCTCTTCTGTGTAGCCTGGTCCCGTATACCGCCAGTCTGTCCCGCAGCATATCGTCCGAGTCTGAAAAATTGCAGAACTCGCTGAGTTTTCTGATCTCCGCCATGTACGTCGTCACAGACTCGCCATCCAACTGACCCCTTTTATGGAAGTGGTACCGTTCGGAAGGCTGTGGCGTTAAGTGACGGGTCAGAGCTGCTTCAATCTCTTGGCAGGAGCAGTCCGTTAATTTCTTGGGTAAGAGGAGGGATCGGGCCAAGCCATAGTGTCCGGTCCACAAACGGTGAGGAAAATTGACCGCCGACGTCTAGCATCCGTAATGCGATTTGCGTCCAGGCAGATGCCGACGCCTTCGATGTAGCAGTTCCATGAGTCAGGCCTACTGCTATCGACTTCCAAATGCCCAAGCATGGCTATGGCTGACGCTCATGGCATTCCTTGAGAAACCGGGCCGTCTCCGGCTGCAGTAGTCATCGCCAAGTTGAAGGTAAATCCCTACGCTCGTCGCCAGTTGAACCAAGAGTCGCTAGAGGTAGCTGAAGAACTCAACCTTTAGTCAATAGTCCAGAAGTACAACTGTGACAGATGACCAACGTGGTCGAACAGTAGATCAAAAACCACGACAAACAACAGCTCGCTGCGCGTGCATCTCTTCTTTGCTCAAGTCGCACTAGGGTTTGTTACCTATAAATACGTCTTCACACGAGAGGGGTGAGATGCCACGACTGGCAGCAAGCAGGTTGTATTATGAGGAAACCAAGGCTGGAGTCACGCTCGAGATCGTAGAGAAAAACCAATTATTATTTGTTACTCGAGACAGAGACAAGAAAGGGATACACGAGTCAAGATAGTTTATCAGAAAACCTGTTTTGCAAGAGACTTCTTAAACAAAGTTGTTTCCAGCGACCACAATGTGGTATGCTTCTCTTCGACACTGTTGCCAAAGCGCTTTCCTCAATACCGTTGCCAAAGTGGTGCGTCCCGTCGCTGTCTTCACATCTTGTTACAGTATGGGTCCTTTAATGTGATGCGATGTGGATTGTTCAACACATCATATTCAGAGGACTGCATGGATGCATGAGGCCCAGCACCTCAGAGGACTACATGGATGCATGAAGTACAGCACTTCAGAGCTCCTCACCACAAGGTCTGTTCATTATTACTGTATATACTGTGGTCGTGTTTTCTTAAGAATGTTTGTGTGACGATGCGCACATTGTGTATCCTCACGTAACAGCTTTAACAAAGTTTGCGTGACTTATTCATATACGTGTTTTTGTTCTTACGCATATCCTTACGTGGCAGTTTGTGTGGCGCATCCTTACGTATGTGGGAGACTGTAGTAATTACAATATCTTGCGTGTTACATGTGACACAGAATCAAATAATGGCGCGAATAAAAATAAAAATACGTGACGTTTGTTTGGTTATCAGTCATTTGCATGAGCCAGGGCGGGGTCGGCGCGAGATTGGTCAGGGCCAGCGCCGTTCTGCTAGCTGCGCATTGCTAGGAGTGTATTGCTAGCTACGCATTGCTTGCAGCGTCTAGCTAGTTGCCTCATTGCAAGCGGCACCTTATCAAACGCCGCAACGAAATAAAAAGCACTCAGTAGCCTGGAAGTCGTTATTATGCTTTCGACATGCTCTTAAAGACGAATCTTACGCGGAATGCCCAATTAAGAACTACATTTCATCTCAGTTTCGCAGGTGCACAACAAGATCGATGTCGATCACTGGCAACCAGAACGTCCGTTAACGTCACGTGCATTGCATTCGACGGAAACATTTGATAGTTCATAATTGAAACACTGGTCAATCAAAACCCCCAAAAACACGCCGTAGCACAGGGAAGTGCAGCTGTTTCGATTCATTGCCAAGTTTTTGATCGATCGATGTTTGAATGGCGCATTATCAACTCGTTACGAGGTGTTTCAAGTGTTTTCTTGTGAAATCTTGAACATATTGAATTCTCAAAGTTAACATCGAACTATCAAAAACGAACAAACAAGAACAAAATATCTAGGCCATGAAGGTCGCGCTAATGAAAAGTATAGTTCTCCTGGAATCGGTGTGAGATGAGAGCTGCTATTCTACTGTGTGTCGCTTTGCTGACTGCATATCAGAGTAAGTGCATAATATTCTTCTGAATGGGTGATTCAGAAGAAGTAAGCTTAGCAACATTGTGTGATTAACATTAGCGGGAAATATTTTACAGCTGAAGCACGGTCCACGATGAAGTGTCCACGGCTGTTCTTCTCAACTTACGTATGGCTTTTCCTTTCCATTAATTTATCGTTATACCCCGCTATTTATACATTCATTCTATACTGGGAGTTAAAACACAACAGGAAGGCAGGGACAGACAAGACAAACGAACACACGCGCTACTTCTAAACACCGTTTATTCAAGAAACGCTGCATTATATTCATCCGCGAGGGAAGGGCGGAGGACCGAAGAAAAGCTAGTTCGTAAATGACTTGGTTACTATCCCATGCTTCCTATCCTCAACCAACAAGCAGAAAGATTAGCTCTTCCTTCTACAGGGTGATTCACGAACCATGTCATTTGGGGTTCATGAGAAAACGGTAGAACGGAAAAATACGCGGTCAACGGCTCCGGTGCGGCAATTAAGTTTGCCATCTTCAAAAAATACTTTTGTCGAATTTCAATTGCAATAAATTGAAATTTCTAAATTGAACTCTGAAATTTGCCTAGTCAACATAACGTTTTTTTTTTACAAAATCAGGAAGCCCGTGGCGAACTTAGTCGAATACACCGGAAGCCGAAATCTCTAATGCTACAGCGAGTGCAAAAACATTCTGAAAATCGGCTTTTTCTGACGCGCGTATTTCAACGGCGCACGAAATCGGCCGCAAAGATGCGATGAGAGAAAGACATGCCCCTGCCATGTACCAATGGGAATCCATGTTGCCTCAGATTATTATCGCGATGTCTTTTCCTTTCCCTTTCCTCTTGTTTTTTGCAGTGTTCTGTCTATCATCTGGGCAGGGGCATGTCCGCCTCTCATAGCATGTTTGCGGCCGATTTCGTGCGCCGTTGAAATACGCGCGTCAGAAAAAGCCGATTTTCAGAATTTTTTTGCACTCGCTGTAGCATAGAGATTTCGGCTTCCGGTGTATTCGACTAAGTTCGCCACGGGCTTCCTGATTCCGTAAAAAAAAACGTTATGTTGACTAGGTAAATTTCAGAGTGTAATTCAGAAATTTCAATTATTTCCAATTGAAATTCGACAAAATTATTTTTTGAAGATGGTAAACTTAATTGCCGCACGGGAGCCGTTGACCGCATATTTTTCCGTTCTACCGTTTGCTTATAAACCCCAAATGACATGGTTCGTGACAGACCTGTAAAGTAATTAATTACAAGTAATTGAAGCACTGTAATTATTTACTTATTTAGTAATTAAATACTCCCGGAATTACATTATGTTTTATGTAATTGTAACATGTTAATTACTTTTACAAGTAACGCATTTTGAATTACTTTCGGAATTCCTTTGAACGCTATCTGGGAAGGCGTCCTGGGTCGACTTCTAAGGGAGCTGTGCGCGGTGGTGGTGGTGGTGGTGATGGCGAGGGAACTGTGCGCATGGTGGTAGTGGTGATGGTGGTGAACTGTGCCCAGTATCACGCAGCACACCGCGAGCGACAATGAATATCCGGCGCTACAGTTCCGGAATCTCAGGTGAGGTGAGGTTCGTCATCTTCGAATGGTTCCCACGACTGGGCTACGGTACTTTGGTTTGAGCTCAGTGGTTAGCGTGCTGGCCATGTCACGTCGTGACTGGGAGGTACCCGGGTTCGAATCGCGTCATATGATAGCAGCCCAACTGTTGACGTTCGCGTCAGCATTATAGGCGCTCAGTGTTGCTTAGTCCCGCCGGAGATGTCATGACGGTGAATTTCGGAACCACGGTGCGCAAAATGTAGTTCCACACAAACAAACGGAGCACTCCGTCTCACAGCTGGTAACGTCACGTCCCTCCTGGGCGTGGAGCTCGGTCCCCGATTCGACGGCGAAACGCTGCGCAGGCATGTGACGTAAACGTGGTGGGGAGAGGCGCGCGGGTTACGCATCTTTGAAAGCATTTATATGGGTCACTTAGCTGGCACGAGCCGAACGAAATGTATATTTGGGTATTATGACCTGGGTTCTTTCATGGGGTACCGTTTTTTATTAAATCTTTGGCAGCATGTTTACGGCCTGTTTAATGTCCACCGCATAGCACGCTCCTAGCCAACCATCATCTCGAATGATATCGTTATCTGCCCTGATTCGTTGAAAACGGGGGGCGTACGCCTTTTTTGTGACACTTATGCTGTTCATAATTGTCACAAAAAAGGCGTCCGCCCCCCGTTTTCAACAAATCAGGGCAGATAACGACATCATCCGCGATGTTGGTTGGCTATGAGCGTGCTATGCGGCGAAGTTCATTTTTAAGAGTGTAGGTGAAACGGTTAGTGACGTGTTCGCCTTTGGTACAACCCAAGCAGCACAATGTACTGAAAGTCGAGTGCAATAGGTGTGGACGGGGAGGTGGAAGACTTTGAACAGACTCGTGAAGCTAAAGAACATTCAGTACAGTGTACTGCTTGGGCACGGACGTTTAGACTACCTACATGAGTGTTCCCGTGAATTTTTCCAAGGGAGGGGCAACGCGTGCAACCCCTTCACCTCTTTTCCTTGAGACGGACGCTGCGGGTTGTGCTAGTGGTAGAGGTGCATGTTACGTAAGACACCAGAGAAAAAGCAGGACGTCCTCTGAGCAAAGAATGCATAACTTTCACGAGCGACCGTGAAGTTCCAGAGAGCTCGCCCCCCAACCCCTCCTTCCCCCACTTCCTCCCTCTCGATACGCCCATGGCTACCTGCACTATGATAGTAGACTGCGGATTGCTCGGTATACGCGGTAATCCAACCCTTACGCAAGAGTACATGGACTTCCGGTGGAGTAGTTACCGTCTGCTCCCTCGATACCGCGCATGCGTGCGGAGACGCAACACCTCAGCGGCGGGAAGTGGGAGAAGTGAAACGGGATGAACTAGAAGGGATAAATGAAATAGGTCTCCCGCAATTTCGTGCAGAAACTGACGCCAGTGCCTGTTGAATCGACCGCTCAATAAAACAATGAGTTATCACCTGCCCCCGGGTGTCCAGGAAGACTGAGTAAGAAGTACTTCACCGACATGCAAACACTACTTACGGAGGTCGAGGCAGTGATCAACTCCAGACTTCTAATCCTTGTATATTGAATAGAAAAGAAGTCGACCAAGAGGCTCTTGAGTTCTCCGACAGTTGATGCATAATTATAACACTGCCATTCGTGTGTGGCAGCAAAGGTCACGGAGCTCATGGACACAGTTGAAAGCCTAAGACACTTGAAGAGACTCGAACCCATGCCTTCTGGGTTACCGAACCAGGGCTCTTACCAATTCAGCCAACACGCCTCCCCAGCGACTCCCCAGGGTTCGAGTCCTACAGCTGGCTAACCCCCCCCCCCCCACCCACCCAGTGACTTCCTTCTTTCATCGTTAATTTCTTAGGCACTTAAGGCTCTGTATGTATGTGTCCTTTCTATGTGTTCCAGCCTCAGGACCTCAATTGCCATCAATGATAATGTGTTTGTTGCTCAAATGTCGCCACGCAATCGCTGGGCAGCTGTTTCGGCCTTCTTGGCCCTGAGCAGTGCGCAAGCAGGCAACGTTTGAGCGGGTGGTGTCAGACGGTCACTTAGCACGCGCTATCATCCCGTCAGGGTGAAAGACTCACCACTGAAAGCCCAGCGCAAAGCCAGTGATATCTGTATACATAGAAAAAAAAAGAAGCCAGAGCTCTTTTACTGCACGTAGTGTAGTGTTTGTTGCTCAAACGTCGCACGCAGGCACTGCAAGGTATGTCTGAACTGGTAGCGAAAACAAACAAGAATACCAAATCAGACCCATCGGCAAGGCTATCATCATGAGGCGCGGACGATGCTGGGTGTCGGTAGTACAGGTACGATCGTAAACAAAAAACCTTTACAACATCGGCATGGCGTGTGGGTGTACTAATAGGTTATTCATAATTACAATGTAGAAAAAACTATCTGTTGCCTCATTCCTGCACATATACGAAGTTTATAGAGGTGTGCGCCGTGAGCATTTCTTTCCGGCGGCGGCGTAGAGCACGTTGAAGGACCGGTGGCGGCGGCGTCAGCGGCGACACGCCGATACTGTCTTATCGGCGTGGGCCCCGTGGGCTGTCAATATGTGTTCTCTTCTCGGACGGGGACGCACGGACACCTCAGGGCGGGGGCATTTTCTCCATCATAGACACCTAGACGATAACAGTATTTATTGCACCTTGCGCCAAACCAGTATATCAGCACTGTATAAGCGCGTATTATGAAAGAAAACCAGAACACGCAAAGGAATATTAGGAGAACGCACTTCAGGAAGGTATCACCCAAGAACTTCGACAGGGCCCGTTAAGGGCCGGTTTCGCTGGAGAAAACAACATAACTAGACAGTCAGGACGATTAGCCATCCCTTAAATGGTAGCCACAGGTAACAGTTATAGCGAGCGCCAAACGTTCACAGGACCACGACCTACTTAATAAGAGAGCGACCAGGTCACTTTCCCAAATCCCTATGGAGCGGCTGTCCGCGGAACCTCCTCGCAATTTCCTCCTCTCACAGGTGAAACGCCCGCTTGGCGCGCAGCCCACATTCCCTAAAACAGGGGGACTCCGCATTGGGACATGTGACGAGATGGTGTTCGTATTGACTCGTGTACATCTTTTCGACGTCCATATTGATTTGTAGTGTACAACATCGACTCCTGTGCTCGTTTTGTCGGGGTATACTTTACATGGACGCCGTTTATTTTGTTTTCTCGTGCGATGGCATATTGGTACACAGTACAAGGTACTTCATTTGATACCACGCCGTCCTTGAAAAGCAAGTTCCCCCATACCTGGGAGAACTTGGGAGGTACCCGGGTTCGAGTCCCGGAGCTGTATGTGCAGTGTGGATTTTTTCGTGGGTTTTCATCAGACACTTTTAGACATATCTCCGCACAATTCCCTTGAAGTTGCCCCAGGACGCGTTTTCCTCCAGTGCTTTAGTCGTGACGTTGCCCACATCTGTGAGGCAGATGACAGTGAGCCCTTTCACCACCCCCACCCCCATATCGCTGTAAAAAACCAATCAACTCATTGGCGATCCAGCAGTGGAGACAATCATGCTCTGGCACGTGGAAGTGCGCGCAGGGACTGAAACCGGGGCGAAACCGAAGACGACTTGGAACCCAAATTTCTTCCATATCCACATCTGCAATCCACCATTCGCAACTAACCAAAGCCGCAACCTGAACCGAATTATGTGATTTCGGTTACCGGTTCATAAGAATATGCTCACGCGTGAACGCGATCAGCTTGGGATGCGATATATATTTCTTTACAACTCTGATTAGTGGCGTTGAACGTGCTTCTGCGACATCCACGCAGCCAGCAGATACATCCTACAGAAAACCGAAAAAGTACCGGTTCAACTGCTTGGTTACCGGTAACCACAAGCATTAAAACGGCGAGCCTCCTACCTGTAACCGCTTTCAGAGTTCTGACACTGAACCGTAACCAAACCGATATCCGTTTCGGTTCCAGTCCTTCAGTGATAGACTAAGTCCCGGTTTCACCATCACCAATTAGCATTTGAACCGAGAACAACGGTGTCTTAGCTTGAATTTAACGCTTAACTATGCTACACTAAAGGAAGTTACTGTCACTGGAATATTCATCAGATCACGCAACGCTGGATCTTAGTCCAAAGTTAACCACTGTTGGTAAAAAAGGGCCATAGGTTAAGAGCAGTTCCTGCTGCTCTTCCTGTGGCGATACGCTCCTGTATGCCGTTATTTATATTTAAGATTAATTTAAAGTTGGTGCCATCACGCACTGAACAAGTGCGTCTGTATGTACACACTCGGTATCTCCAAAGTGAATTGTTGTAGGAAATCTCTTCTACATGCTCAAAAAGAAAAGGAAGAAATGTTAGTAATATGTTAAGGGGCAAAGTAAAAGTGACCGCAGCTGAATTGCAAGGTTTTGGAGAAATATCTCAGATGGATGACAACACACTTTTTCGCTTTTCACGCAAGGAAGCATCTTGCCTTGCAAAAAGGCACAACGGAATAAACCATGCTCATGAGAACTGAGGTCTTCGTGGCGGTTTGGTGCGTAAAGATTACGATATGTTTGGCAAAAAAAAAGAAGGAACAAATATCTGACGCGGATGCGAAGAAGTCCGTAGAAAGCTACCGCATAAGCACTACAACCCCCATTGAAGTAGGGAATGTCGGCAGCGCCACCAATGCTCCTGCGGCAAACATGTGAAACAAAAAAGCCGGCGCTGGAAGGGGGGTCAAGTGAACTGGTCGTTCTCTTATTAAGTAGGTCGTGCACAGGACGACCAGCGCGTAAAAGCTTGTTCCACTGATCCAGTGGCTCTTTTTGCGAAATTATAGTAGATATATATACATATGCAAACGTAAGAAAACGATATGACATAAGGCGCACTGATAACGTAATTGAATTGTTTCTTTTCATTTTTCTTTTTTTCGCGGAGGTTGTAGTTATCACGAATAATTACTGTAAAACCCTTTAATTTCGCAGCCCTAAATGTTCGCGAATCAACAGGGATATATTCGCAACCACTAAATTTCGCGCGCTCCTCGAGTTCCTCCTTCTCTGTTTTGAAATTTTTGGAGTGCCCTTAAAGTTCGCGAATTTTCCCGACTCGCGAAATTCGCGAAAATTAAGGGCTCGCGAAATAAAAGGGTTTTACAGTATAAGCTTGTCCAGAGCGAGTGGGTTGAGGCGGGCACGCTTCGCGCGCATTATAAGCTCCGCGATCTCGCGATTCGAAACACCATCTGACGGGGTGCTTGTCGCCGGAACACACAAAACGCACTATTTGCTACGCACTTTTCGAGCGCAGAAAGATCGACAAGCAATCCACGTGAGAGGATCACGTGCTTTGGAGCGATCGAGCTGATTGGTGTAGGCGCTAATCTTTTGGGCAGATAGATCGCTTTCCAACCCACATAAGGCGAACGTCTCGTCATTTCTGCGCTCGGAAATTGCGTACTTCTTGTTTCGGCGCATTTGCATAGCGACATTCAGCGTCGGAAACAACAACAACAACTTTATTTTCGACCATTTCGACCATTTCTTAAACACGGAATTGCTTTCAACGAGGAATATCTTCCGTCCTGCCATCTCGCTTTTGCGCGAAATCCCCTAATTAAAGAATTAATGAATTTTAGGTAATTGATGATCTTGTAGTTACATACTTTCTTCGAGATAATCTTCGCCTGACCAACTCAAAAATCCGTTTGTGTTCCGCTAGTTTTCTTTTGTTTTCTTTTTTTAATAAAAATTCTGTAACGAATAAAAAAAAACACCCTGTATATATGGATAATGACTAGTGCCATGGTGTTGGTGGATGACCGGCAAACAACCTGTAGGAATTGAATGACAACTTACCCTGGAGTTGTGCCTCCAGGGTGGACTGTGAAACGAAACTGTGAAGCATAAACAGCATATCAGTGATGAAATTCTTACTGCTAAAAACACAAAGAGTGATACTAAACGGTAGGAGCAACTTGTTTATTTACACATGGTAACAAGACTTTCGTGCACGAGACTGCACTTCTTCAAATATATGAACATGGTACAGGAACCTGTACCGGAACCAACGTGCATCAATAAACGTGCAACGTACATCAATAAGATCTGCAGAAATGAAAAAGCAAAAAAAAAAAAAAAAAAGAGAGAGAGAAGTAGTATCAGTTGCGGATATTCTATCGGATAATACTTTATTATTGAACGGATTCCCCGTTGACATTATCACGAAATATTGGCCCAACGTGGGCAAAATGGGTTTGCCAATATGAGCCCACTATGTATTTCGAATTGATTTGTGTCTTTAAATCTGATTCGATTTATTTTTCTCTGCTTTTACGTCTGGTATTGTTGCCCTGGGTGATTAGTATGGTCAAGAAAAGGGAATACAACGCGAACAAAGTGCGCAAATGTAAACGTGCAATGGCTAATTATGCGCTGCTTATAATTCATACTGCTGGCGTCGTCTCTGACGTCATTTATTTACAATCGTAGTAGTCCGCGCAACGGATGGTCTCTATCATGGCGTCATTCTGAAGACGCAGGGGCCTATGAGAGTTACGCTGCCTGCTTTGATATACCTTGGGCAACGTTTGAGCGGGTGGATTCAGAGGGTCACTTAGCATGTGATATCCTCCCGTCAGGGTGAGAGACTCACCACTGAGAGTGAGTGCAAAGCCAGTGATATATGTATATTCCGAAAAAAAGAAGCCAGAGCTCTTTGGATGCACGCAGTGTATGTATCTGTTGCTGAAACGTCACCATGCCAGCACTGGACAGCTTTTTCGGCCTTCTTAAGACTCTTCAGCGGTGCGCAGGCAGGCAACGTTTGAGCGGGTGGCGTCAGAGGTTCACGTAGCACGTGATATCCTCACATCAGGGTGAGAGACTCACCCCTGAAAGCCGAGTGCAAGCCAGTGATATAGATATATATACAGAAAAAAAGAGAAGCCAGAGCTCTTTCGCTGCACGTAATGTATGTGTTTGTTGATCGCATTCGCGGCGATAACCACATCGTCAACCTGCCTCGCTGTCTTGTCTTTCAGAGTGCTCATGTGACTCATCACTTCCGTGTCGAGCGTCTCACACACCGATCACCTATTAGGAAGTACTGACCCATTCGTAATCAAAAGTGTCAGTGACGGAAATTGCATTGTCAATGACACGTCCTAGCTAGACACAGTCGCCACGAAAGCAGCCAGAGAATTAGCAAACGATATCACGCTCTCTTGTCCACCAACTGGATGAGCCTTCCGTAACTAGAACGCTGTATGCGCTGTTCACGTAATATGGAACAGCAGCAACGCTTTCGACGAAGAATGGGGATGGATTTCTGAGTCTGGTGTTCGCGTCTAGTCACCTGCGTTGAGCAGCATTGCGGATTTCAAATCACGAATTTGATTTTAATCCACATGAAACCCGTGTGGATTTAATTTGAATTTGATTTACGGCAAATGATTGGGTGGAATTTGAATCGGCATTGAATTACGTTTCTCCAGAGGAAATCGGATACAGATTGAATCAATTTTGTAAAGAAGGACCTGGACTCACTCAGTCGTATTTTGCACTGGTATTTGACTTCGGATCAATTTTTTTTATAAAGAGGTATTTAGATTCAGATTGAATCCATCTTCAATAGACGGACGTGGATTTGAGTTGAATCACTCGTTATTGATGGGCTTCAATTGTAAGCTCTCTATTCATGTTGAAAAGCACGTCGTACACTCTTAAAAATGAACTTCACCGCATAGCACTCTCCTAGCCAACCACAATCTCGAATG
The DNA here is from genome assembly GCF_037126465.1 of Ornithodoros turicata. NCBI lineage: Eukaryota > Metazoa > Arthropoda > Arachnida > Ixodida > Argasidae > Ornithodoros > Ornithodoros turicata. The sequence continues at coordinate 13,908,117 of NC_088207.1, forward strand.
ATATCGTTATCTGCCCGGATTTGTTGAAAACGGGACGCGTACGCCTTTTTTGTGACAAGAACAGCATAAGTGTCACAAAAAAGGCGTACGCCTCCCGTTTTCAACAGACCAAGGCAGATAACGATATCATTCGAGATTATGGTTGGCTAGGAGCGTGCTATGCGATGAAGTTCATTTTTAAGAGTGTCCACTGTTAAAACAGAACTTCACCACATAGCACGCTCATAGCCAACCATCATTCCGAATGATATCATTCTGTGCATCGATTTGTTGAAAATGGGAGGAGGCGCCTATCTGGGACAGATTATCTTATCCCAGATAGGCGCCTCCACCCTGTTTTGAACAAATCATGACACAGAATGATATCATTCGGAATGATGGTTGGCTAGGAGCGTGCTTTGTGGTGAAGTTCTGTTTTAACAGTGTACGTTCTATTGAAAGTCCAAGGGACGCCCAAAATTTCCTCAACAAAAATAAGCTAAATAATATATGAAAGTAGGTCAGCCTTTCGCTCATCTTTCCCTTTCCCATCGTTCACGTAGAACGGTCTGATTGGATTGCTCTCAAGTAGAGTACCACAACAACTGCACGTGAAGACTATACGTTGCTTCATCTTTTTCACCATAGGGTTGTGGCGCGTCTGCGGATATCCCATTATTGTTGCTTTCTGAGTGGACAGACGCTTTGTCAGGTGCTTTCTCAGACATATCGCGGCACAATTCCCTTCCCGGCCCAGGACGCACATTCCCCAGGGCGTCAGTCGTGACGTTGCCCACCTCTGTGAGGCCGACAACGGCGAGCCCTACACTCTTAAAAATGAACTTCACCGCATAGCACGCTCCTAGCCAACCATGATCTCGAATGATATCGTTATCTGCCCTGATTTGTTGAAAACGGGAGGCGTACGCCATTTCTGTGACACTTATGCTGTTCATAATTGTCACAAAAAGGCGTACGCCTCCCGTTTTCAACAAATCAGGGCAGATAACGATATCATTCGAGATCATGGTTGGCTAGGAGCGTGCTGTGCGGTGAAGTTCATTTTTAAGAGTGCTGCAGCATTGCGGGTGACACTTTTGATGCTGAGATTGTCATCACAGGGGTGGCATCCAATGTATTGCTCCGTAGACGGATGCGTGCTGGGCGAATGCAATGCATCCTGGACAGGTCCTGGTCGCACGTCACAGCAAACGTAAAGGCACACGTGACATTAAAGATGGCGGCGCCCGTGATTGGCGGCCATACCGTTTGTAAACAATGCGGTTGTTGTTTCTACGCGACGTTTTGGATGTCTTTCCATAACGGTAATTATTTTTATCCGACAATATCGAAGTGAAACGCGCAGATTTGCACATAAGGGCTCGTACTGTTGACGAGTTCCAAAGATGTGAGGACGACCGCGCGTTAAGACCCACTGAGCCGATGCGGTGTACTTAAACTATACTCTTAAAAATGAACTTCACCGCATAGCACGCTCCTAGCCAACCATCATCTCAAATGATATCGTTATCTGCCCTGATTTTATGGAAACGGGAGGCGACACTTATGCTGACACTTATGCTGTTCACAATTGTCACAGAAAAGGCGTACGCCTCCCGTTTTCAACAAATCAGGGCAGATAACGATATCATTTGAGATGATGGTTGGCTTGGAGAGTGCTATGCGGTGAAGTTCATTTTTAAGAGTGTAGGAAAAAATGGGCTACCATGTTGCGGAAGAAGCACCGCATAGTTTACGCTGGCAAAATACGTTAATCTCTTTGCTTTATGGCACACGGAAATATGTCGGTAAGCGGCAAAACGACAGGTAAACAAAGTCACATGACGTCAAAATGACGTTTTCTATGACGTGCGACCAGGACAAGGTGGCAGTTTTGCCTACAGCACCCGCCTGAGGGTAGTTACAACAACGGCGGGTTTGTGTCACCCCTGTGAGTGTCATGCATTGGCAGTGAAACTCGTGGCCATTTTCACGTCGTCGTCGTCGTCGTCGCCGCCTTTCCACTTTGCTGCTTCGAATGACCGGAAGCAAAATAAAGCCGAGCTTCCGCGACGTCACCACTGAAAGAAGGTCCCGATTGGTTAACGCAGACTTAGCGCTCAAAATAGGGCTGGAAAGCTTGACGGGGGCTCTACTTCCACAAGCGCTGTTTTATAGCGGCTCGCAGCACAAGAAGGAGGAAACCACAGCGCTGCTTTATAGCGCTCCTGTAGCAAATCGTTCCGTGTGGGAACAGGCTTGAAGTGTGCATACAGGGTATTTTTATACATGCTATTTTATGAAAAAGCTGCGAGAGCCACATAGATGCCGTTTCTTTCTTTCTTTTTTTTTCTAAGAGAACGTACTATGGATGACAAATTAACAGAAATTCATGAATGTATTAGGGGATTTCGGGCAAAAGCGAGATAGCAGAATGAGAGACAATCCTCGTTGAAAGCCATCCTGATAACCCGCAGTATCATCCTCCATTTATTACACACATTTTTGAAGGTTTCCTATACTTGCATCAATACGTGTTGTCATCTTCGCAGAAAGGTTTGGGAAGAGGCAAATGCTATTAGGGGAGGTGCTTGTCGAGGGCAGCATTTGAGAAACAACAACAGCTGGAGCAACGGCAGCAACGACGACAACCACTGCGGCTATAACAACAGCTGGATCATGTGTGTGAATAAAATCTAATAGTGGCATTGAGATTGTTATCCATTACTTTATTTTGTGTTTCCGGAAATTTTTGCAACTTGACTAGCATGTAATATAGAACTAATATGGCTGATGTCGAGCGATGCTGTAGACACTGAAGCCCACGAATATTCTGTGGGTATACTGATAGCATTCCGTCCTAGCTACAACCTCATGCCCAAAGTATAGTCTGCCAATGGTTCTTAACCTCATAACCTCCGCCTTACGGCGTAGTTCTAAACTTGCGAATCTTTATGATTGAACACGGCACACTCGCTGTATGAGGAATATTGTTACACAGCCTCTTGGAAGAGGACGAGGGGGGTGGGGGCGGTCATCTTGGCTAGATTTTCGGCGGGCCAACACCATGCCCGTGTACTTTCTAGTACCTTAAAGGGTCTCTGACCAGAATCTGGTAAATGTTTTTGTTTGTAAGGATAACGAACCTACATGGTGCCTCCAAGTTACAATCGAAACGTTTCGTCTCTACGGAGCCGCGAACTATTCTAAACAGGGAGCCGAAAAGCGGTTTCGCTTTCAACCCTCAACTCGTCCGATCAGCGCAGGAGTGTTGCTACTATGCGTCGGTTTTCCCTAGTGTATGTCGTAAGACGTCCGCGACGACGTTTATTGAAGGAAAGTCCACACCGGAAGTTCGGGTGGTTCCCGCAATTTCCGTATTACTGGATGCTTTTTTCAACATGGACGTCGGAGGAGAAAGCACAGCGGAGTCAACAAGGCAGCTTTTTCAGATACCTTTTAACAACTGAGAGGGAAGTGCTGCTACGTGATACTGAGTTCTGGAGCCTTGCTCTTGAAATGTTGAGCCGCGAATCGACTTCAGCATGAAGAGGAAGTTCCATACGCATCGGGCACGCAAGAAGTAGACAACGTAAACAACAGACTGCTAGATGAGCTTTCAGCATTCATCATGATGAAGCACATGAACAGTTTGTGTAAATTTTGTGCTTGACGGCGCCGTCTTTTTAAGGTGCCGGTGTGTTTCATGTATAATAATGTCGAAAGACGTCGAGTGCTTATGCCGCAAGAAGCTGTCCTCAAAGTAGCATATTTAGAACGTCGAGGGCAGCACGAACCTACACTGTTAGAAATATTTATACATTTTAGGGCATAAACGGTTTGTCCCAGGGCGCATACCTTTTGAGGTATAAACACTATACCTCCTTCGAGGTATAGTGACTTTATACCTTCCCGAAGGTATATTATTTGCACCTCATTGTATAAACATATATCCCCTTGAAGGTATATTTTCAAACCCGGGGTGTAATCTTCGAAAAGTGGAATATTCGATTTATTTCAGCATTATATAAGAGTGGCATTTTCCTGATCTAGCTCGTAAAAAAATTAGAACAAAATAATATTCAGCGACAAGTGCTTTAATAATAACAACTACCGCAAGAAGGAAAGAGAGAAAGAAAATACCTGGACAACACGCACGCAGAAAAACGTACCCACAAATTCAGGTATATTCACAAAGTGCAGGTGTAAAATGTAGAGAAGAGCTCATGCAGGTTACTCGCCACGCAAGATGCAACGTGGGAGGATTTGGTGGAGAACAGATACTGGTATAATACATCGTGGCTTCGCAAAATGTGGGGCGCCTTCACCCGGCGAGCAACTGTATGAGTGAGGACGCGTAGATTTGGTCATTTCAGGAACAAATAGCACGCTGCTATAAACCATTCCCCCTATTAATTACGATGCAACTGTATTACTGACTGTGTTTCCTAATTAAATTACTGCTTAGCTGAGATGGTACGGTTTCCACCACAAATCAATGTGGTTACCACAGGTTCATATCTAAAGGTATACAAAATACCGAAGGTATAAACGCAAGAGCGAAGTACCTTATTATACCCTCAACCCGCGTGGGAGGTATAGCCTCGGCGATTTATACCTCCCAGATGGTTTAAACGGGGTATAGACGTTGGTGATGAGGTATAAATATGGTAGTTTAGTCCTGGTTTATACCTTCGTTATACCTCTTCTATACCTTTTCTTCTAACAGTGTATGAGCGCTCATATTCACAAGTAAGAAGCGAGTCTCATGCACACTTATACTGGTGGGTTTCAATACAAAATACAAAATAATTATTCTGAACTTTTCGTCATTGTTCGTCACTTATTCAGAAAGAGTGCAGCTGAAATAATACTCGCCGTCCTGCTAGCGTTAGCTTTGTTCAAAGCTTGCGTTGTCTCATACAGCTAGGAAATACAGATATACTGCATACTGACAGTTCGTGAGATGGGTGTTGCACAAAAAAAAACAAGAAAAAGAAAACAAGAGAATGGTTATACCAGCCTGTGCGGTGAATAGGATACACCAAGCCTTTCCCACATAAACTACTACAGGCTTTAAATACCAAAGATACTAGGTGGAGATACGTCTTACCATAATTTCCCTCATTTCGTTCATATTTACGAAAAAGTGGACTTAGTATATGGACAGCTTGTGTTTATAATTAACTTAGTCCAGTACAGTTCATGTTCATTCATAGCCATATATACGAATATTCAGACTATAACAGCATTTGAAAAATCTTTCAGACACTTTATTACCCAGATTTAAATGGTATACCCTGCCATGTACAATTTCATAAAGCTGGTGGTATTAAACATACTTGTAACTTGAGTTGTCCAGTATGTAATGATAAAAGTGGATTGCCACATTAGCAGTAGTCATATCTGTAATTCATGTTCTAATATGACAAAAAAAAGCATGAGCACATTTTTTAAAACTTTTGTGAGCCACTTTATCAATATCCCTTTTGCATGCGTTTGCATTGTAAGAGATGGGGCTCTTGAATGTGAATGCAGAGAGAAATCGTGGTGTATACCTTCACAGGAGCAACACATTGCAGGGAACAGGGACAGATACACTTGCAGACAGACGACTGTGCACAGACGCGGATCCAGGATTTTTCTGAGTGGGTGTCCTGCCTTGGACAGCATGCTATTACACCACCAAAGTCAATTGAAACTCTATGAAACAATTGAAATTGAGGAGGGCTCAGAACGTCTTGACCCCCCTTCCTTAAATCCACCCCTGACTGTGTATTCTGTGCACCTCACATTAAGTGTACTCACTCCTGTTCAGTGCTGCATAAGGTGCTGCTTTGGTGTTCTGCGAGCTTTTGTCTGGACATGTGCATATATTGGTCAAACATGCATTACTGACATTGTCCCACAGCTCACGTGTAGTTCACAGACAAAGAAGGGGACCTTAGTACTTAGAACTAGAAGTAATTAATTTTTTCTCTTTTTTCACAAATGGTATCCGTTTGTAGAACTGTTTCTGTGCATGGCCTCCGTCGAGAGGCAATGGGCGAACAGGAGCGCAGCTGTAACCACAGAATGTTGTCAGTGGTGTGCACATTAACTCGCTTTAGAGATGCTCCCTTTCTTAGTAAGAAGCCTGTATTGTTTATGACAATGTTTCTGAGAATTGTAAAGTGTAGGAAAGTGGAAATTGCAGAGACCAGGGGGAGTTGGAAACAAGTAGAGCAAGCGAACGGATGTGTGTTAAGATCAGGTCAACAGAGTGTGAAACTGTCACATGGTCAACAATCGCATTGGGCACTCAATTCCACCGCCGACACAGCTATGATATTCAAATCCAATCCTGTTCTGATGCGTCCTTTTGTCCGCCCATTCCGTCAGCATGTCGTAAGTGTTGTTCAAACTCTGTCTGATAGCACCCAAATAGTATTGTTTAAGCACCGCAAGTATTTTAATGATCGTTATGTGCAAGTAAATCAGACTGTTATGCAGGTTACCCTGTGTGTGACCTCAGGTTCATTCCGCTCTCAGTCCTCCAGAAGTGCTCACTACACAAGTTGACTATCCAAAACCTCAATCTTCCTTGTGTGCGCAAAGTGTGGGCCCAGTAGGAGTGGGATGTAGACCTTGAGGAACCAAGCTTTGTGTCTTGGGCTGCTCATATACTCAAATATGCATGTTGTAATCAAAGATGATGCAAGATGAAATGTGGTTCATATAGTTTATTGTGGCACTCAGATAATACCTTCGTAATATGTTTGCAGAGATTGTTCCAAAATAGCATATGTGATGCAGTGTCATACATTATTGGGCTTCTGGGAAAAGTCATGTTTCACCTGAAACAGAAGGCAGCTTTGGTAACTGTGTCTGACACGTTTTTAGCAGTCATTGTTTTAAAATAATGTGCATAAAAAATGCTCCAAATGTGAAAGCATGACGACGTTCTTTTATTGGGGTTCGAAATTTACTTGAGCTCTCTTCAGCAACCCCCTGTATGCTGCCCTCTGCTTGCTCAGTGACAGTCACGTTTTATGGGCAGGATAATATTAGTCACTGTTATTATATAGTCATAACTCTCTGTCCAGCCTGATCACCGAGGAGTACATTTGCAGGAACTCACAGGTACAAAGCCTGCATAATAAATATGTAATAACCTCATATAGCTATTATATATAATAACTAGGACATGGAACTCAAATAGCAGATGGTTAGGCGGTATGACACCGGTAATCTTGCCATCACCATGTATTTGCCAAAATGCTGAAAATAAATAATATAATTACTGAAATGAACTGCTCAATTTTTCACCTTAGATACATTTTTAGCACTCTGTCTTTCATGTTTCAGCATATACATGCATCAAACCTGCAGAAGTTTGTGTGTAAAAAAGCGTCACACACCTCATGTGCAACTGGCAGGTCTAAGTTGTATTGAGATATGTCAAGTCCGTACGCTTGCTCACCACCTACGGATTCTTTAAAAGGGCACAATTATTTGTTTTTTTTAGTAACAACCTCGCGCTATATACACCACATTTATAAAAGAAATTGGTCCCGTACCTGACAGTCAACTGTCATGACCATTGCAGATGTCTTCCTCTCCTGTTCCTTCCACATCCATGAAGTCATCACCCTAACAATGTTTTAAAAAAGCCATACAAATTAATGAGGATCTCTATTTTCAATTCAGTTCAGTTCATTTCTATTTTTCATTTCATAAAAAAATGAAATGAGGCGACCAGGTACAAAAGGCATCAGCCTGATGAGGTGCATGGCACCAATACAGTCTGCGATAACTGAGATATTGCCACTACGAGCATACACCAAATCACAATCACATAAATGAAATACACAATTGCACCAAGCTGTCCACATATTCACACACACACACACACACACACACACAAAGAAAAGAAACATAACAGAGTGGCCTGTCTCTAATAAGACTTCAACAAGTTTGTGTAACTCTGTTTTGAAACAGGACACAGGAAGGCAATTTCCAATCAGCTCACCAAATTTGTTCGGAAAAGTCGGAATGAGACAGGGTGTCTCCTAACTTCCGTAGTTGATCCGTGGCAGTGGTACTTTGTAAGGGGGCACATTGATGGATTTCATACCGTAATGGCAAATGTTTGGGATGGCGCTAAAAGATCCTGAATTTGCAAGGCGATTTTGTGTAAATGTCTAATTTCCAAGTGAAGACTTTGTCTACTGTAAGTACTTGCATATCTTGAAGGAGCTGAGGGGCATGTGCACCTGTAGACATGCTTGTCGTACACCAGGCCATCTCTTTTTGGTGCGCTGCAATTTTATCATAGTTGCCCTCTGTGGGTGTTTCACCAGATTAGACAACAATATACCAAATCTCGAAATAGGAGGAAAGCTGCGACTGAACTTCTGACCTGTGTATATACCAGCAACAATTACAGCATGACAACCGGGATTTGCGACGCTGTGTAGAGCACGGTTTCCTCTATACGCAAAAGGAAACCGAACACTTCATCTAGGTGTTTTCTATGACTGTTGATAGTTGGGGTAGTTGGTAACGTGACATTGTAGATATTATGCAGCAAATGTAGCATTCCTCTCTGTGTGCCTGTCTTTTTGCTGTAGAATATCTACAAAGTTTTCTACGAGCTGCGAGCTTTGCTCGTGTCTAGCTGTGATGGTTGTGGGCACACCTGAGAAAAGGAAGAAGCTCGGGGGAAAACGTAGAAGGTGTGACGTAACGGGCACGGACAGAGGTGCACGGGCGATTGGGTTCTGGAAGCGAAGCATTCCTGGCTGACGGTCGGCATCGTCTTGGGGGTCCTACCGCCTGGCTCTGGGTTTGAACGTCCACCTGGTCCTGGGTTCCTGGTTCTGGCTGCGGGTCTGCTCTACCAGGTTCTGGCTGCTGGTGTGCTCCCCCGGGTTCTTGCATCTGGCTCTGGGTTGCGTGGTTGCTGGCGTTGCGATGTCCGCCCCCGAGGGTTACCCATGCTCACAGTAAAGTTTCTGATTACAACCTTGTATGACTCTGTCTCATGCTGGCTTCTATCCGAACTACCCTGAGGGCTCTGGCGGCTACGTCCAGTGTAGGCACTGTGAATTGACCAGGTGTCACGTAGGTTGACTCACAGTCTGCCGCATCACAATTTTTGGCGTCCGCGACAGGACTTACGCTGACAGAGTTCTCAGGGCTCGGTGCTAGCATGAGCGGAGAGTTGGAAAAGTGGATAGCGCTTGGGAGATCACTAGGAGTGCGCGACGACGAGCTGAGGGAATGGGTCGAGGAGCAGAGAGCAATGGAGAGACAGACGAGGGCAGAGGAGCGGGCTGCGCGAGCAGCAGAGAGGCAGTTGGACGAACGAGTACTGCTAGCTGAGGAGCGTGTACTCGCGTTGCGTGTCCAGGCCGCGAATCAGGCCACGGCAGCCGTTGGCCCTGACTCGAGCAGCACAGCTAGTGAGAGGTTTCGACCGGGTTCGCACAAAGTGATGCCTGTCTTTGATGAAAAGAGGGATGACTTAGACGCATATTTACATAGGTTTGAGATAGTGGCAGAAGGACTGCGTTGGCCCAAGGAGCAGTGGGCAACAGCCTTAAGTTTATCTCTGGCAGGAGAAGCGCTGGCGGTGTTTGGACGGCTGTCGCCGCAAGAGTCTAACGATTACGAGAAGGTTCGAGATGCCCTGTTAGAGACATTTCGATATACCGCAGAAGGGTTTCGGGAAAAGTTCAGGTCATCGACGCCCGATAAGAAAGAGACAGCCAAGCAGTTTGGGGCACGCCTCACGCACTTCTTCGATAAGTGGGTGGAGACATCTGAAACGCCTAAGGAGTTCACGTCGCTGCGTGATTTAATGTTACGGGAGCAGTTTCTTTTGAAATGTCCTCCGGCGTTGGCCGTATTTTTGAAAGAGGGTGAATGTGAGACCCTTGATGAAACTTGTAAACGGGCTGATAAATATTTGGAAGCCCAGGGCTTGAGGACGTTGGGAAAGGCTGAGGAGGAGCCGGTAGCACCTAAGAGTGTCGCGAGAAAGCCTACAGGTTGTATGTTGTGTGGCGAGATGGGGCACAGAGCCTCGGATTGTAGGACAGCCTTCACTAGGCAAAGGCAAGGGGCCTGTTGGTCATGTGGAGAGACAGGACATAGGTCAGTGAATTGTCCGAAGAGAGGACTGGAAAGCGGCGCTAAGAACGCTTGTGTTATGGGTGTTGGTTCAGGTCTTGTGAACGATGGTAGCGTTAGTTATCGTGAGCAGCCGCTCGAGGGTCGGTACACAGGATGCACCACGGTACCCAAAGAGTATGTAGTAAATGCTGTGCATTCCAGAAATGGTGACCGGCGTTTATCGCTACGGTGGGGTAAAGGTAGAGTCAATGGGCAGTCTGTCGAGGTACTCCGGGATACCGGTTCAAACATGGTCATAGTGAGGAGAGGTCTGGTAAAAGACAGCCAGCTGACTGGTCGTTATGAGGTGGCACGTTTGGCGGACGGGACGCCGCGCTGGCTACCAGAGGCAGTCATAAGTATTGCGACGCCGTATTTGTCGGGGAATGTGGTGGCGTACTGCATGAATGCGCCGATATGTGACTTACTGGTGGGCAATGTGACGGACACGAGGAGAACGGAGCGGAAGTCTCCGGAGCCTGCAAAATACTCAAGAAGTGGGGCCCATGCAGTCGTAGGTGCTGTTCCACACAGATCGAGCGAGTTCGATTATGGTAAACGGTCAAAGGCAACTCAGATTTGCCCCTGGTTACACAACTCCGGTGCGAAAGCACAGTTGAGGAGTCAACAATGTATAGACAAAGGTGACTGCAGGGGTTTTGGTTCCAACAGCAGGCAGTGTACCCCAGGCAATGAGGGTAGATCACGGTGTATTTGGGCTGGCCAGCAGGACGGCGTCAGGCGTTGCTATAGAGAACGTTGTACTAGCGGTACCATGACGGGGAGAGCATGGTACAGAAGTGAAAAGGGCAATACATAAGTGGTGTACAAACTGTTTAGACAGTATAGTAAGTCTCTGGTTTCGTTGTGACCAGCATTCTTGTGGAGGGGCTTGGTTACAAGTATGTGGTGTGTCTTTGTATTTTGAAGAATTTCAAATATGTATCTATACAGCTTGAGAGGAAACGACAGTAGTGCGCGCTCTTGAAAGTGGGTCGCATGCAGGCTTCGAAAGTTGTTCGTCAGAAGGGAGTGTGAGAGTTGTTGAACTGACATTTTCTTGCAATGTATATGTCGTTTCGCAAATCATTCATTCAAATCGCTCCATTTTCATCGGGTTCATGTAGTGTGCTACACCCCGGCAGTCGGATTTAAAGTACAGGTTGTGAGCGGCTGGACCAGAGTGTGTGTATTGACGTTGATGTTTCGCACTATAGCTAAAGTGACGTAACGCTTTGTGTTTCTTTGAATCTATATATTTGGTTGACAGTTGGCAGTCAGAGGTGGCTAGGAATGGTCATCGATATGTTTACGTCTACTTTAACGGGCATGATATTGAGACATTGGTATCGTATCAGTACATTGAGATTTAGAAGAATGGACATGAAGGACATTTCGGTTTTCTATTTGGTGGCAGCAAAGTGCAAAGTGTCTGGATTAATGTTTTGTGACGTGGAATTGTGATTTTCTGGAGACATTGAACAATTTGTGCTTGTGCAATGTCTTGCGACGTGGGGGGTTATTGTGATGGTTGTGGGCACACCTGAGAAAAGGAAGAAGCTCGGGGGAAAACGTAGAAGGTGTGACGTAACGGGCACGGACAGAGGTGCACGGGCGATTGGGTTCTGGAAGCGAAGCATTCCTGGCTGACGGTCGGCATCGTCTTGGGGGTCCTACCGCCTGGCTCTGGGTTTGAACGTCCACCTGGTCCTGGGTTCCTGGTTCTGGCTGCGGGTCTGCTCTACCAGGTTCTGGCTGCTGGTGTGCTCCCCCGGGTTCTTGCATCTGGCTCTGGGTTGCGTGGTTGCTGGCGTTGCGATGTCCGCCCCCGAGGGTTACCCATGCTCACAGTAAAGTTTCTTATTACAACCTTGTATGACTCTGTCTCATGCTGGCTTCTATCCGAACTACCCTGAGGGCTCTGGCGGCTACGTCCAGTGTAGGCACTGTGAATTGACCAGGTGTCACGTAGGTTGACTCACAGTCTGCCGCATCACACTAGCATCCGCCACATTGAGATCTGGGAAGAAACGTTTCGCGATATGTCGTTTTGCACTATTAGGGACCGCTAAAGAAATTTTCGTAAAAATTCGCGATAGTTTTGTGAGGGCCGAGCAGGTCCCTGGATCATTTCGCGTGGAATCGCGCCGGAGTAAGCCCATAAAAATGAGCAAACTGTATGGCAAGACATTAAGGGGTCTCTGACCAGTACCTGGAGGGACTTATCCGCAGTGGCTACCGATAGAATACACGAAAGAAACTTCACATACGAAAATGCATGTCTCAACACCTCGTAGTTTTCGTAAACTCGAATTTTAAACATCGCGGTTCACTCCGACGCTGGCACACCTAGCGTCAAACCAAGAAAACGTAGGCATATATAGAAAACTCATCTGGTCATCCCATTAAGATGACGTCAAACGCCCATGCAATCAACGCGCAGAATGCCGTCACGTGATCAAACACTACAACAACAACAACAACAACTTCTGCAAGAACCAACCTTTCTACGCCAATACACTGTTGTCACAATGTCTGAAAATAAAAAGTATGTACATACTTCGCCGTCTGTGTCCTGTTTTATTACTGCAATAATCCAATGAGCGACTTCTGTGAAAGCGGAACTAGCTACGACGACTTTCGGGATCCAGCGCGCTGTTTTACGGAGTTAGTGTATAGTGTGTGTATTTCCAAGTTTTCTTTTTTTTGGAACAACCGACCAATTTATCGACTTACACTGTTGGACTTCATTTGAAATGCCTCTCGGTTGTGTCGTCAAAGCGAGATTTCTCGACGGGCATTCAGTTCCATACGATACTGTGCGTTCAACCGCAGCGGCAGCTATGGCTTGACGTATTAGAGGGTGTCCTGACAGCGACGTAGAGAAGTGCAGATTTTTCCAATCGCATTTGAAGAATGCAGACTATGAGAGGGAACCGTCAGTTGAGCAACAATTGGGTTTGAGTACAAAGAACCACCGCCTATACAGCAGCCCGCAGTGCCTTCCTTGAAGTTGAATCTGCCTTCCAAGACTGTTGCATCTGGACGTGACGAGGTTAGTGTCTTCTGAATAATTTATACAGTGATTACTCTGCTTGTGAGAATTACGTTGTGGCATTCAGATGTTAGGAGGTCATTTACGCAACAAAGAAAAATAAGGATGGAAGCCATTTGAAGTTTACGCACTAAATCATAAGATATACTGTACAATTCCATGTGTTTATGTTACTCACCTTTCGGAGCCCCATGGTGCACGAAGCCGCGCTGCCATTTTCGTTCGTTCTGACACTCCGGCCATTCAGCGCGACGTGCAGGCGCAAGGTTTCGGCGAGTACGTCTGCTGCTCAGTCCGCCTGGGCTCCCTGGATGTCACATTAATATCTCTATACCTCCCGCCGGCAGTCAACTACAATGTCGATGATCTGGCTGCGCTCCTCGCCAGCCTTCCCCCGCCTTACGTGCTATGCGGCGATTTCAACGCTCATAATGCCATCTGGGGTAGTACCCACACCGATGCAAGAGAAGAGGGGCTCGCAAGCTTCTTTGCAGACCACAGTCTCTGTGTCCTCAACGACGGCTCACCCACGTTTCTCTACAATGCGTTCCTCTCATCGTGCCTGGACCTCACTGTCACCTCTGGTGCGTGGATGCTGACACACTCGGTAGCGACCATCTCCCCGTTTTGATCGGCGTCAGGGGCATTCGCCAACTCGCCATGACCCATCCTGTCAGGCGAACGGACTGACAGAAGTACAAGGCGGCCATCGACTCGGTCCCTCTGAGCGGCACGCTGGAAGACGAGCGCATTTTCCGGGACACCGTGACCAACGCTGTACAGGCGGCTACGACGGCTTTCCGTATACCTGCGCAGTTCTCTGCGGTGGACAGCGAATACGCTAGACTCCGTGCCCTACGTCGCCGTGCTGAGAGACGAGCCCGTCGCACCCAACTCCCTGCACACCAGCAAGACGCGCGTCCAATCCAGAAGGCCGTCCAGCGCCATTTACGCAAGCTTGCGCGGTACCGCTGGCGAAGTTTTGCGTCCTCTCTCTCCCCCCGCACCCTCATGACCCGGATCTGGAACGTAATGAAGGGACTCTTCTTCTCCTGTCATGCTTCGGCACCCATTCCGTGCCCTGTCCCTAGCCACCGCACGCACGGAGTTGGATATTGCTACGGAATATTGCGCTCGCATCGCAGCCGATCCCTCAGCCGACCAACTATCGGCCCGCGGCATTCCAGTTGCTTTGGCGTCGTCCGCGGAGCCGGCTTTGGATCTTCCATTCTCGTTTCTGGAGATGGACTCTGCGCTGCGGGACTCCCCTCAGCACACATCCCCCGGGCCGGACCAAGTCACCTATAAAGCACTTCGGAACCTTCCGGATTCAGGTAGTGCTTGCCTCCTGCGGATGCTCAACGCCAGCTGGCAAAGGGGCCACGTCCCTCAAGTCTGGAAGACCGCTATGGTGGTTCCCCTTCTCAAGCTTGGCCAATCACCCCGCAGCATTGACTCCTTCCGTCCGATTGCCCTTACTAGCTGCGTGGACAAGACGTTGGAACGCATGGTGTTCCGCCGCCTGAGTTGGTACCTCGAGACCGTGCGATTCTTCCCCGAAGGAATGCAATGCTTTCGGCGGGGTCGGTCGGCAATAGATAATGTTATCGACCTAGTGACTGAGACGCAGCAGGCAAGACCTGAAGATCGCATGACTGGTGCCGTCTTCCTGGACGTAAAGAAAGCGTACGATAGCGTTTTTGATAGTGCCATCATCGCGACACTGCAAGAAAATGGTATCGGAGGCGCTCCCCTTCTTTGGATCTAGGACTTCCTGAGCGACCGCTTTTTGTTTGTTCGGACCACTGAGCTAGGGGACACTGACCCCCACCCTGTTGGCCGAGGCGTTCCTCAAGGAAGTGTGCTCAGCCCCCTGCTCTTCAATGTCATCATGGCCTCTCTTCCTGCTCTGCTGCCCCACCACACGCGCCTCACGCTATATGCCGACGACATCTGCTTATGGACATCTGCCGGTCGCCGCGACACCATTCAGCATCGACTGCAGGGAGGCTTAGATATTATCGTCGCGTTTCTCGCCGACCGCGGTCTCTCCGTTTCACCCAGCAAGACTGTGGCCATGGTGTTCGCTCGTCGATCATTCACGAGGTTCCCGCTCGTCATTGAAGGTTTACCACTGCCATTTGTCCCGTACTGCAAGTACCTGGGCGTGGTACTCGACCGTGACCTTTCCTGGTCTCGCCACATTAAAGCTCTCACAACCAAAATCAACAGCTACGTGGCGGTTCTTCGTTGCCTCGCTGGTTTGCGATGGGGCCCATCCTTCTCTGACCTCCGCCGTGTCCACCAATCCCTCGTACTGGGTTCTCTCCGGTATAGCCTTCCCATCCTGCATGGTATCAGCCGAAGAAGAAATCGAGATCTCCTCTTTAGCCAAGCCAGGAGCCTCCGCGTCTGCTTGGAAGTCCCTTCGACCACCGAGACATACTCTGTCCTAGCCGAGGCACGTGAACCGTCGATCGATGTCCTGCGGGACGGGACAACCCTCAGTGTTCTCGCACGGTACCTTACTCGGCACCCTCTCCACTACCTTCGCCACGTCGACGAAGACTGCCCAGCCTCTGACTTCGGTCGTGCTCTCGGTCGCCTCAAAGGGTCCGTCCCTGCACAGTTCTCTCTGCCCTCGCACGCCCCTGCGATGTGGACGCTTGCAAGACCCGAGACCTGTGCCACTATTCCCGGCCTCCAGCGGAAGAACGATGTGCCTGTGACAGTAGCCCGCCAGCTCACGCCCGAGCATCTCAATTCGGCCTATCCCCTGAGCCGCGCCATCTATACTGATGGATCGGTAGCGAATGAGTCATCTGCAGCAGCCTACTACGTCTCGCAGGAAAACCGTGACCTCGCCCTCCGACTTCCCTACACAGTGTCCGCCACAGATGCGGAGCTGCTCGGACTGCTGGCCGCTCCGCAGTATATCGCTGAATCTGTGCCTGATGCGTGGGTCGTCCTCACAAACAGCAAGGCGTCTTTGGCGCTCCTGTCCACATACCACCCGAGTGTCGTGAGCGATCTGCGCACCATGGTACTTCAGGAGTACGCCCAACTCTCCTCGGTCGTCCACCGTATCTGCCTTCAGTGGGTACCCGGGCATACAGGGCTACACGGAAACACATGTGCTGACGCGGCTGCAAGAGGCGCCGCGCTTGATGCGGCCACGCCGGTGCCCCTACTACCGCTCCCGGTGTATGCGTGTCGCCTGCTTATACGGCGTCTCTGCGGCGACGGCACCCGCCAGTTTCTTGTAGACGCTATCCGACCGCGTTCCTGCAGTTCATCGACCCCTCAATGGAGTTTGTCATCGGCTGCCGCTGTACCCGCGAGGAGCACACGCTTCTACATCGTCTCCGGCTGAACGTTGCCCTCACCCGTTCACTCCTGTTCAAAATGGGCCGCGTCCCATCTCTCACTTGCCCCTGCTGCGCCGTAGAAGACGATATCTCTCATCAGCCCCTCCACTGTCAGCGTCACCACCATCATCGGGCCGTGCTCTGGCAACATCTCTCAGAGCTTGGGTGCACGGACGGACGGACAGACGTTTCTCTCGCAACACTCCTTGGCCCTGTGCAGCGAGCTAACCCGTGGAGAGTCACAAAAGCAGTGCTCCGCTTTCTGCGTAACCCAGGTCTCCTGGGCTCCCTGTGAGCCCTGTGTTTCTCTCTCGGCCCAGTGGGCTGTCACCACAGCACTCCTCCTTCGAACCTTGTCAACGCCTTGTGATTGTGTGACTGTGTGCGTGACTTTTCAGTTTTCGTTTTGTGTTCTTCCTTTCCTTCCCTTATCTCCTTTGTTCTTAACTCTCTTTTTTTCTTTTCCTTTTCTTTTCTTCTTTTTCTTTCTTCTTTTCCTCTTCTTTTCATTTCTTCTTCTCCTTTCCTTTTTCTTTCTTTTCTTCTTTTTCTATTCTTCCTTTCTTCTTCTTTTCTTCCCTTTTCTTTTCTTATTTTTCTTTTCTTCCCCTTTTCTCCTTCTCTCTTCCCCTTTTCTTTTCTTATTTTTCTTTTCGTCCCCTTTTCTTTCCTTCCCCTTCCCCTTCTTTTGCCTTTTTTGTTTGGAATAGCAAGCCGAACTTCGTCTGGCTGACCTTTCCTTTCTTTTTCTTAATAAACATATCCCCCCCTTCATGTGTTTTTCAGAATGCAGCAATGCCAATGCACAAAGCAACACCCACAGCACGTAAAATGAAGCTGTGTATTCCGCATCTAGGTGTAACATTTTAATTGTCCCAGCAATGTGCACCAATGTAGTTTATGACTTCTTCGGACAAGATGTGGAACCAAATGTTGGAAATACAAGGCAGGGATCAGGTACAAGTTTTATTGTTACATTATTGCGTACATTGTTGCAATGTGTACATTGTTTTCCTTGAAATATGCAGCACACTGCACATAGTAAGGGAGGGTTCCGGATTCTAAATCAACCCAGTTGATATCCTTAGTTTACCTCAAGCTGTACTATTGAAAAGACCCCTCAGGTCTAATGTGTTATGGGACTGAGAGGTCCTCACTCCTCTCAGCCTGAGAGGGCCTCTCAGGCTGGTGGACCTCTCAGGCTGAGAGGACCTCTCAGATTGACAGGACCTCTCAAAAGCTAATGCCCAGATTTGAGATTGGAACATCAATGTTCAGTTTCGCCGTCCACGCTGCACGTGTCGTCGGAGCGATACAATCATACAGTGCTGTGATACACCAGAGATAGATACAGACAAGTACATGTCACAAAACTCCACATATATTGAGTTCCTTCGGTTGTACAGATACACTCAAGGCATGCACACTGCAATCAGATTATGTAACAGTTATTTCAAATGTCTTGCAGAATTGTGAATATCTAATATTTGTTGAAGGATCGCTCGCAAGAAACTACACGAAACGGTAAATAGCAGCAACACAAACTAGATTTAGCACTTAGCATTTAGCACTCCCCACCACACCATCAGTGCTTTCAAATGCCCCGCCAATGTGGACTCTTCGCAGGCCTCCTGTATGTGACCACATTCCTGGTCTTCTGAAGAAAAACCCTGTACCTCCCGTTGTTGCTCACCAACTTACACTGAAGCACCTTAACTCAGCGTACTCTCAACGACTCCCTGTGTACACTGATGGATCAATGTCTCAAGGCGGATCAACTGCAGCCTTTTATATCCCACATGAAAACCTTGAAGTGGCGCACAAGCTCCCCTACGAAACGTCATCTACCGAGTGCCAGCTCTTCGCCATACTGACCGCGTTGAACCACATAGCGGGATCAGCGCCTGGCGCTTGGGTTGTGTTCACGGACAGTAAGGTGGCGCCAGAAGTTCTAGCAAATTATTGTTCCAGAACAATCGGCGGCCTAGACACCATGATAGTCGCAATATACAACCGACTTCTATCCTTGGGTCATAGCCTGTGTTTCCAATGGGTACCCAGTCACACCGGCCTGCACAGAAACACCCGCGCAGACGCCTTAGCACGCCGGCCCACATGGGGACGGCACCTCCAATAACTGTTTCCTACCACTTTCAGCCTCATCGTGTCGATTACAGACACAGCGACTCCGTCATAACGGCACTCGGCAGTTTCAAGAGGACACTGTCCGACTGAACGACCATCTCCGGTCTATCGACCCGTCGATGGATTTCCTTGCCACACACCACTGCTCGCGTCAGGAACCGTCCATTCTACACCGACTACGACTTAATGCCGCCAGGACACCTCTACTTCTCTGTAAAATGGGTCTTCTCCAGTCGCCCAAATGTCCCACTTGCGCTGTTGAAGCTGATATTCCACACCTTCTCCTCGACTGTCACAGATTCGACACCCCTCGAGCCACGCCCAGACGACGCCTACTCGAGCTGCGGTGCACGGACTTCTGGCCACTCTGCTCGGCCCAGTACGACATCACACACAGCGGTCTGGGACCAAAGCAGTTCTGACTTTCTTGAGCGATTCCGGTCTTATGAACAGCCTGTGAACTCCAGTCGTGCGGTCTCATTCTTCAGTGCCCCACTCTCACCCTCCACGCATTAACCTCATGCTTTCCTTTTAAAGTCATCTTCTGTGATCCATCTGATCATTCTTTCACCGTTTGTTAGTTCTTTTTTTGTCATCTTTGTCTTTAATCTACCTCATCCTTCTTTCATTCTTTGTTAGTTATCCTTTATTCCCTAATTCATTTTCTTTTCTTTTTATTTATTTCTTATTTTTTAATTTTTTATTTTTTTATTTCTTATTCCTTCTTATTTATTTATTTATTTCCTTAATTCTTTTCTTTTCTGTTTATTTATTTCTTATTTCTTTCTTTCCGGAATAGCAAGCCGACGTCCCGTTTGGCTGACATTCCCCCGTTTTTTGTTTTGTTTTTTTCCTTTTCGTCTAATAAATATATCCCCCCTTCCTCTACAACATATTAAAAAATCTCGAGGGTGTTTTTTCGTATGCAATATTTTTTTTTTTTTTGTCCGGTCCGCAGGTCACAACAAGCGTCCATATTTCATCCGAACCCGCAAGTTTCTTGGGGATATCCGCGGGAACACGGTTACATACGCGGATGCTGCAGGGCTTTAGCTGTGAGCCTCACTGGAACCTTGGACAGCATGGACGAAGAACCACCACGAGATTCCGTCGCTTCCAGTAGTTCTGCCATGTCCTATCGATACCAGCTAGGCTGTGAGGCTAGCCCTATGTGCAACGAGTGTGGCGTACTTGCCAACGTTGAGCACATACTCCTCCGCTGCCGGACCTATGTCAACGAGAGGCGTACACTGCAGTCACAGCTTGCCACCCTTGGCTGCCGCCCCTTCAACTTGTCGACCATCCTCGGCCCTTGGGACACCGCGGCCGACTCCAGGGCGGCCTTACGTCACGTGGTTGACTTCTTTGAGGCGACAGGCCTAAAGGACTCGTTATGACCCCAGCAGCGCCCTCGGACATTCGCACCATCACGATCACGTCCAGCATCGTCATCGCCACTTCGATCATTCCCGTCATCTCTCATCGTCATCACTCATTATTGTCACCACTCATATTAGACCCTAGCTATGGGGTAGCGTTCCACTCCTAGAGTGGAAAACCTCCCCACTTCATCTCACAATGTATATGTTGTTGTTGTTGCCATGTAAATGACGTTTTTGTATGTTCGTCTTTTTCTATAGCGTTATAATTTGTTAGACTTTTCGTGGTTAATATTTTTCGCTGAATTGTTCAGCATTTAAATGTGACAGTTCAATGGAACTTTGATCAGCTGAACATCGTATTTACGCGCTCAATATTCATGCTGGTGAATTGTAACCCCACAGCGCTCAACTGGAGCCATGCTCCTTTGGTCCTGATGGTTGTCATATTGAAAACCAACAGGAAACAATCAGAAATACAGAGAATTAAAACAAACAAATATAGCACACCATCGGATACATGCAACGTGGGGCAGTGTGGCCGTAATACCCTCTACTACAAAAAAAAAAAAAAAATATTTTCTCTTGTATACGAAAAAACACCCTCGAGATTTTTTAATATGTTGTAGAGGAAGGCTCGTTCAATAAAACTGCGTCAGTTTCAGGCGTCTCTTCCGCCCTCTTCATTGCGTGTTTTACGCCCGATTGTAGCGAATTTGGGAAAAATCGTATACTTCCCCTATTTTTCCAGGAATGACTACGAAAGTTACGTGTCTTGCGATTACTCTTGTTGAAGTATTCCACGAGACCTTGGAAGGATAAATATTCATTAAAATTTAATTGTCTGATTTTCCACACAAAAAAAATCGCGAAACAGGAGGAAAGTTGCTAAACTTCCGACCTGTGTATACCAGCACCGATTACATCTTGACAGCCGGGATTTGCGACGCTATGTAGAGCATGATTTCCTCTATACGTAAAAGGAAACCGCACACTTCGAGGTGTATTCTGTGAGCCGCAGCTGCCGTTCACACCAGGTACGATTTTCGCCAGCGCCGCGAGCTTTGCTCGTGCCTATAGCATCCGCCACACTGAGATCTGGGAAGAAACGTTTCGTGGTATATCGTTTTGCACTATTACGAACTGCTAAAAAAATTCGTAAAAATCCGCGATAGTTTTGTGAGAGCCGGATCATTTCCGGCTTCCGGAATCCGCCGGATCATTTCACGTGGAATCGCCCTCCAGTAAAGAACAGACGCCACTGGTATGTCGGTGGGATATAGCGCTCTGGATGTTTGAATATCCCATAGGAAGCAACCTGAAGATTGCAGGGATATCCAGGGGAGATCCAAGAGTGATTTGTTGGAAATTATAGAGACCAATTACCTGAATTAAAAACACGGTAGTTGATAGGAAGGGATGTCAGGAATGTTGCTGTGTATACTTTGAGTCGATTCAGGTACACATCAATTCCGAAGACGCATCCTCGTCACCGTTGCAAATGTTTTTACACTGCACTATCCTTAACGAACGTGTGTGTAACAACAACAACTTTATTTCAGGATGATGGGCGGGGAGTTTCATTCAGGGGGGCGATACTCTACCCCATTGCTGGAGCTGAAGCGGGGAATGAAGGAATGGGTCCCGTTACAATGAGGATCGAAGTCCTGTGGCGTCCAAAAAGGCGAAGAGAGCCTTGAGGACAGAGCATTGGTGAGCTGGATGCGGCCAGGGGCCAAGCAATTTTGTGAGGGAGAGGGGACGGGAGTCTAGCTCGTTTAGGGAGGCGGAGAGTACGGAGCGGGAAGGGTGGTAGTGTGGGCAATAGAGAAGAATGTGCTCGAGATCTTCAACAGCACCGCAGTGACTGCAGTGGGGAGAGCTAACTTGTCTCAAGCGGTAGCGCCACTGTGCTGTGAAGGCCACGTCAAGGCGCATTCGATGAACTAATGCGGTGTGTTGACGAGAGATATGTGCTGGCATGCGGAAAGCGAGCGCTGGGTCAACTCTGCTCAGCATGGCGGGGTGTAGTATGTCGGCGGTCCGTTGGCAGGTAGCCAGAGGAGTCACAAGGCTTCGAAGTATTGGACCGCCGATCGCCTCTCAGCAGTGTAATACGCGCCCGTGTCCGAGACGAGAGAGCTGCTTCGGCGGCGCTGTCATGCTATAGCAGGCTCTGCCACAGCAAAGCTGGACAAAGCCGTTTTCGCTCGAAATCCCAACATTCCTTTGTGTGAATAAACATATACCTCCCCCCAACATTAGAGCCAAATATGAATTAGATGTGACCAGCCATATGTGTTAGCCATCGTTATGACGTTCCAGTTGACAGACGTTTTTGTAGGGATTGTAGAATAAAAGGCGAGCGTCTTGAGGCAGCTGTAACCGTGTCCGATATGCGTGATTTATTGCAACGACGAGATCCTGTCCTGAGGCATAAGAGCCTTCTGGAATTTCACATTTTTTGTACGTGACTGACAACCAATTAAGGTGATTTTCTCTTTTGTGTCCACTTCCGGGCGACCGATAATCTTCTGAGTAAAGTCAAGCATAGCTGTCAGCGTTGGACTTAATTGCAATACGGCATTGAATGGAAGTTGTATTTCATTGTGACCGGTACCGCGTATCTTTCGCGCACCTGCGCCCTTTAATGCTTTGTGAGCAGCTGTTTCATGGGCGGGAGAAGGTTCTCTCCTGCTTGAGACTTGATCTTCTCCATTGTGAATGCAGCGCCGAACATACTTGTCTCCATTATCTCATTAACACCATCTCTGAAGTTCTTCAAAAGGAATATTTACCTGTCTCAGGGCAACTTTCCACCTGCCATCTAGACTTAACGGATGAGCGAGCTTAATGCGGAACTTGCTAATCGTGTTATTGGGAAATTCATTAGTAGAGCTATTCGATAGCAGATTTACATAAAACTGGCTCGCCATTTTCTTTCGCCATAAGTATAGGTGTGCGCGGACAGCTTTCGCGGTATCCGCATCCGCACTCGCGCGCTTTCTGGGTTTATCCGCGCAAATGAAGGTCATGTCTTCAGTGGAAAGAAACGTACGCTAGAAGGATACTACATGGAAGGATGTACTTTTCTTTCTTTTTTGCATACAAACTGCTGAGAAACAGTACGCCATCTACTTTGTCTGACATTAGATATGTCCTCCTCCCGTGGTGGACGTGGCCTACGATCGAAAAGACACTCGCTTGGCCGCTTCAACCACTGCAGTAAGACCGAGTCATCCATTTTTCTTTTTATCTATATCTCTTCACAATTCTCCTCCTCGTCGCTTGAGTCATCCATGAATTTTGACAGTTGGCCCTCATATCTTGATCTCTTCCTAACTTGGGGGTCGTCACTGCGTTCTACGCCACTGGAACAAGCCCCGTCTCCCCCAAGCGCTTCTGAGAGCTCGCAAACTTTTCCGATTGCTTCTGCCTTCTCCTGGACAGTGAGCATCTTCATTCCTTTGTAATTGGGGCGAAGAAATAGCGCAATCATATGCCAAGCGGTGATTTCAAACTTGAACAGCAGACAAGCTTTTGGATGTGCCTTCAGAGCCGATTCCCATTTCGTTTCAAGACTTATAGAGCTATCAAGGACGTTCTTCATCTTGAAGTGCAAAGGCACAGCAATGAAGAGAGTTGGGTAGCTCGCTTGTTTGAACGGTTTCAAAAATCTTATCGTTGCACGGAGAACTATGCGGTCAATAGCATCAATGTAGTGGCTGCTTCTGGTAGTCAGCAAAACTGAATCGATGGGATCTCATTGTTTGTAGCATACGCAACTTGCTATTCCACCTGATGCTGACGTCACCCTTCAAAAACTTCGGGAGGAGGTACCGCTGTTCCGACCGCTTAAAGTAAGTAGTCATCTCTCGACAAGCGGGAATAACAGCGCTAACGTCAGACATCTCAGCTGCGGTCTGCTTCAGTGCAGTCTCTCAAACCGCGTGGAGAGCATGGACGAAGCAATGCAAGTGATCGTATTGTCCATGGTGTCGGAGCGAATCGAAAACCTGAACCGAAAACCGAAAAAAACCGCTATTTTGGTGCGAACCGGAACGGACTCGAAACCGTATACGTTTTTTTTTTTTTGCTCAGGAGGGAAACCGAAACATTAATTTAACGGTTTTCGATCCAAGAAAAAAATTCGCCGGTTGGACTACGAGTAGGCGAATGAAACTGTCGTCGTGTGTTCTGAAGTCATGTCATGGATACTTTACGAGGGTTACGGTTGCGGTGCAATGTATGTCGGTATACTATGACCCTTAGGCTCCCTTTGTGACGTTTTATCGTTCGCGCACAATGACTTAGATGTACATGTGACCGGTTGTTACTCTCTACCAATGTGACATAGTGTTCGTTTTAATTTCATCTGCCCAAACTCTTCTCAACTAAACAGCGACCTAAGGAGGCTGCGAAGCGGCTTCTCTATCGGTAATATCGCGCAACGTGTCCCTTGTTTGAGAGCAGCGAAGTTGAATACATTTACGTATATGCGCGGCAAGCGCGTGCGAAGTGGCGCCTCGTTTGTGGACAGACCACGAACAAAAGAAAACGGAACCGTCGAGCGCGTTTGTGACTCTGAGTGAAGGTGTTCCTCGATTTGCGTCGTACTCGTGCGGTAGTGCTTGCTGGCGAAGAAGCAGCAACAGGCATTCGGATGTGACGCGATCGCACCAATCCAGGAAGAAAGTACTTTACGTATGACATCACAACAAACAAGTCCGTCTATATCAAGCGCTTCAAGAAAGGAGAAATACTATTTGAAGACTGTCACCTACATGAACCAGGAGCTACCGATTTCGCAGCTATTAATATTAAATACCATGTATGCGGAATAAACGGGTTTACATTTTGCAACATTGGTTTTTTTTTTTCTGGGAATGAATATGCCCACCAGAAGCAGAACCGGTTAAAACCGGTATGAACCGTGAGAGAACAGAGAGGTGCTAGATCCCACGACTGGTTGCAAGCAGGTTGTATTATGGGGAAACCAAGGCTGGAGTCACTCTCGTGATCGTAGAGAAAACCCAATTATTATTTGTTACTCAAGACAAATACAAGAAAGGAATACACGCGAGTCAAGATAATTCATCCGAAAACCTGTTTTGCGAGAGACTACTTAAAGAAAGTTATTTCCAGCGATTACAATGGGGTATGTTTCTCCTCAATACTGTTGTCCAAGTGGCGCGTCCCATCGCTGTCTTCACATCTTATTACAGTCTGTGTCCGTTTCAGTGATGTCACGTGATTTGTTCAACACATGAAATTCAGAGGACTGCATGGAGGCATGGGGCACAGCACCGTGAAGGACTACATAGATACATGAAGCACAGCTGTTTAGAGGACTACATGGATGCATAAAGCACAACAGTTCGGAGCTCCTCACCACAAGGTTTTGGTCATTATTATTCTATAGTATAGTGTGATCGTGTGTTCATAACAAATTGTGTGTGTCACGATGCGCACATTTTGTGTCCTCACGTAACAGTTTTGTGTGACGTATTCTTATACGTCTTTTTGTTCTTACAGCTATCCTTACGTGACAGTTTGTGTGACGCACCCTTTCGTATGTGACATCGTGTAGCAATTGCAATATTTTGTGTATTACTGGTGACACAGAATCAAATAATGGCGCAAATAAAAATAGAAACTACGTGACATTTGTTTGGTTATCAATCATTTGCATGAGCCGGGGCGGGGCGTGCGCGAGGTTGGTCTGGGCCAGCGGCGTTCTGCTAGCTGTGCATTGCTAGCAGCGTCTAACTGGTTGCGTCATAGCTAGAAATAAAAAGCACTCAGTAGCCCGGAAGTCATCATTATATACTTTCGACATGCTCTTAAAGACGAAATACTCTTATGTACGCGAAACGAACAATTAAGGACTACATTTAATCTCAGTTTCGCATGTGCACAACAAGATCGATGTCGGTTACTGGCAATCAGAACTTCCGTTAACGTCACATCCATTGCATTCGACGGAAACATTTGGAAGTTCACAATTGAACCGCTGGTCAATCAAAACCTAAATGAAACACTGCAGCACAGACAAGTGCAGTTGTTTGGATTCATTCATCAAAAACGAACAAACAAAAACAATATAAAAAGGCCGTGAGGATCGCGCTAATGAAGAGTGCAGTTCTCGTGATATCGGGGTGAGATGAGGGCTGCTATTCTACTGTGTGTCGCTCTGCTGACTACATATCAGAGTAAGTGCACAATTCTTCTGAATGGGTCAATCAGAAGAAGTAAGCTTAACAACATTGTGTGATTAACATTAGTGGGAAATATTTTACAGCTGAAGCAGAGACCACGACGAAGTGTCCACGGAAGTGGCCATCGATGCAGGTACGGCTTTTCCTTTCCATCAATTTATTCATTATACCTCGCTATTTATACATTCGTGCTATATTGATAGCTAAAGTGTAAAAGGCAGGCGGGGACAGATAAGACAGACGAACACACGCGCTACTTCCTAAACCGTTTATTCACGAAACGCTGCCTTATATTCATCTACGAGGGAGGGCCGTAGGACCGAAGAAAAGCTAGTGCCTAAATGACTTCGTTGCTATCCCATACTTCCTATGCTCAACCAACAAGCAGAGAGATTAGCTCTTCCTTCTATATACATGCACATGGCAAATGGCGATTACGTGTTCGAACTGAGGGGCACGACAAGCGAGAAGTGATAGAGTGTCCAGGTCAACAGAGGCGATATTGAGAGCCCGTTTTAATGGGGATAATCTATGAGTCACATCCCAATCTGTCCATTCTCACTTCGCCGAATGCAGTTAAGCAGAATATTCTGCGAGGAAGGAGTTCAACCCCTTTCGGCAAGCTGGGAAAGGATAGAGCTTTTCGGCGAGTTGCGTATGGCGGAAAACGACCGGAATAGGAAAGGGGCGAGAGCAGAATCTTGCAAGATGATGGAATGTCCAATAGTTCCTGGTGTATCAGCACTCAATGAACTATAGCCGGCGACCTGTAAATAGTGATGAAAGATGACACGTGCACGTGGCACGTTGCAATAGCTGGCTATGAAATTAGACTAGGAAACGTAGCGAGAGCACGCACAAATGCCTTCGTATCAAACTTCTCAGCTGTGTCTCTTGTTTCTGCATGATATTTTTACGTTTCCTGGTCTTAGGGTTTTTAATATTCCTTCCTTGCTCGCATGTTCTGATCTTGCATTAGCACTATGTGTGCTGGTTTGCAACTTGATTATTCGGAGTAAGAAAAAAATATTGTTCAGTGTCCATTTTATTCCGAGATACTTTAAGTGTTCTTTTTAACCACATATTTTATTACGGCTCCTATTGGTATATGCACTTAGAACCCGTAAGCTCTGCTTCAATATGTGTAGGGATTTCCTTCCCTCGTCGTCCTTTCATGTGAACCTTTTTGGAATGGGGTAGGGTCCTGCACTCAACGCAGGGAAACATCCCACATCATCATCATCATTCATTCATCTATGTTGTTGTTGTTGTGTGCAACCGTCTAGCTATGCTAGGCTAGCTATGAGGATGATTTCAAGGCGTCTATAATCGCTTATGAACCAATTAGAGCAAAAGCGTATTTCTGCTTATCAATAGGGACTTGAGGACTACATTAAAACACAGATCACCTCTCAGTCTCGGCGTGAAATTCCATCAGCGTAGGAAGAACATAACCACCCACGAACGATCGAATAGACGAATTGCTTGGTTGGTGGCGCCCTGCCTGCCGGTGCTGCGGGAGGCACGTTGCCCAGGGAGGACCGTGCGTCCTGGACCGACTTCGTAGGGAACCTGACCGGCAATGGAAGCTGAAGAGGATTTATGAAAAAAAAGGCAGCCGGGTTGCCCTCAGTTTCGACGTGGAAGGCAATGACCTTAGCCACTAAGTCACGATAGCAAGGTAAATCGGCGAGTTGGGAATGGCTTACCAATTACGATCAAGGGTTCCACGTGTGATTTTATTTCACTTGCGGAAATTGGCTAGATGAATGTGAGTCTTATTCTATTCGAAATCTAAACTGTTACAACCTCAAACTGGAGAAGAAACGCGTTCAATTTAGAAATCACACACGCACTACGTTTTCCGCGCAGTAGCGCGTAGCACACCGCGAGCGCCTATGAATATCCAGCGCTACAGTTCCGGAATCCAATGGGTCATTGGGCGCGTTAGGTTCGTGCTCCGGGAACGTTCCCTCTTTCAGGGGATCACTTAACACCTCCAAAGTGACTTCCGGTGCACGTTCCCGGGTGCACCCTGCGCACCCCTTCTTCGGAGCCGGAGAACGCTGGGGAATAGCGGGACCAGTTCCGGAGCGTGACGCATGTTCCGGTGTACTACCTTTCGAAATGGCGCAACCGTTGCAACACATTGCAACCGTCCATGCTTTTTGTGTTTCCGGAATCATCGGATGTCGGCGATAAATACTAATAATATTCCAGAGGACTGGTATGGTTTACTGCTATGTTTACTTAAAAGCAGACGACAGAAGAAAGCTCCATAGGTGGCGCGCGTTCAGCGGCTCTAGCGCTCGGCTTCCGGATAGCCTCAAAAACACCATTAAGTTAAGACACCAAGGGTACGTTCCCCTAAGATCCCGGGATATGGCGCTCGGGAGCCTGCCTAACGCGCCCATTTTCGTCATCTTCGAATGGTCCCCACGACTGGGCTGTCGTACTTTGGTTTGAGCCAAGCGCTCGAGCATCGCTGCATCAGATCGCGTGTCTCAGTGGTTAGCGTGCTGGCCATGTCACGTCGTGACTGGGACTTACCCAGGACGCACATTCCCCCAGGGCGTCAGTCGTGACGTTGCCCACATACGTCAGGCCGACAACGGCAAGCCCCACCATCACCACCACCACCACCCGAGTTCGAATCACGTCATATGATATAGCAATCCAATTGTTGACGTTCGCGTCAGAACTAGGCGCTCAATATTGCTTAGTCCAACCGGAGATGTTGGAGATGTCACGTCGCTGAATTTCGGAACCACGGAGCGCAAAATGTAGTCCCGCACAAACAAACGGAGCACGCCGCCTCGCGGCTGATAATGAAGCCTGTTTATTGGCTGGAAAATTTGAAACGTCACGTCCTTCCAGAGAGTGGAGCTCGGCCACTCGGTCCCTGATTGAACGGCAAACGGCTACGTAGCCATGTGACGTGTGCGTGGTGGAGAGGGGCACGCGGGTTACTCATCTTCAAAGCACTTATATGGGTTACTGGGCTGGCACGGGCCGAACGAAATGTCTGTTTGATTACTATGACCTCCGTCCTTTCATGGGGTATCGCTATTTATGAAATGTTTACGGCCCCTTTAATATCCCAATAGATATTTTGCACATACCAATGCCTCACGCCAGTGGGTGACAAAGAAAAGGAAGACGACGGATACTCATGCTGGGTAAGAGACACGTCTGATCAAAGCACTGCCCGGTTCGCTTGATATGCGAATGGTAGCAAATATTCCGTTTGAAATAATGAGCTGAAGAGCTGCTTCTTTGCATCCGGTATACGTGAAACGGTTAGTGATGTGTTCGCCCTTTAATACCACCCAAGCAGCACAATGTACTGAAAGTAATGTGCAATAGGTGTGGACGGGTAGGTGGAAGACCTTGAACAGACTCCTGAAGCTAAAGAACATTGATAAGACACATACCGTCCAACCCATTCAGTACATTGTGCTGCTTGGGCACGGACGCCTAGACTACCTACTTGGGCGTTCCTGGGAGTTTTTCCGAGCGGGCAAAGCGTGCAACCCCTCCACCTCTTTTCCTTGAGGCGGACGCTCCGGATTGTGCTAGTGGTAGAGCCAGTGGCGTCACTAGGGGGGGTACGGGGGGATGCGGTCCGCACCGGGTGAAGCGACGGAAGGGGTGGGGCCCCGAACAAATACTGCCGCTTCCTCCCGTTCTCTGTGACACGATGACGCAAAAAACAAGATGAGGAGCCTTCTACGAGGCACATTATGTTTTTTTTTTTTCTGAGTGTGGTGTAATATGTTTATTTATCGTGAATCGCCTGGTACGGAAAGGAATCCGTTAATGGGGCATGAGGTGTTGGGGGTGCACTCTTAAAAATGAACTTCACCGCATAGCACGCTCCTAGCCAACCATAACCCCGAATGATATCGTTATCTGCCCTGATTTGTTGAAAACGGGAGGCGTACGCCTTTTTTGTGACAATTATGAACAGCATAAGTGTCACAAAAAAGGCGTACGCCTCCCGTTTTCATCAAATCAGGGCAGATAACGATATCATTCGAGGTTATGGTTGGCTAGGAGCGTGCTATGCGGTGAAGTTCATTTTTAAGAGTGTGGGGGGTGACGTAAAGAGCCCTGCACCGGGTGATGCGTACCCCAGCGACGCCACTGTGTAGAGCTAGACACCAGAGAAAAGGTAGGACGTCCTCTGAACAAAGAAACTTTCTGAAAAAAGAACTTTCACAAGTGACCGTGAAGTTCCAGGGAGCTCCCCCCACCTACTCACTTGCTCCCTCTCGGTACGCCCATGACTACCTAGACTATGGTGCGCTAGCTCACCATACTAGACTGCGGATTAGAGTCCTGCACGGGCCGACTTTCCTGGGCTCGACCCGGCCCAGGCGCATCGAAAAATGGCCCGGCCCGACCTTCATATTTTTATGCGGCCCGGCCCGGACCGGCCCGGTGACCGAGTGAGTAGAGCCCGGTCCTGCCCGACGTCTAAGCAAATAGAGCCCGGCCCGGTGACTCTGCGAGTAGATCCCGGCCTAGTATTTCAAGCCGTGACGTACGCGTTTCTGGCGCTTATCAAACAAATTTATAAGTAAATTTATAAGGAGAGAAGACAAGGCCACAAACATACAAGTGATAGCGGTTTAACATCGTAACAGCACGCGACTAAATTAAATCCAGAACGCACGTGGTCATGGACGTTATCGTTACACTGTCAAGTTCTTGCGGAGGCAGTCGATGCTGTCGACAAACTCTTCTCTCAATCCCTACCCTCCTCACCAAGCTTTGCCAACGTGATTGTGAAATACGTGAGGAGTGAGGAGCAATGTAAAGTGGCTTTGATAATGTTCTAGAGGGTCGAATCATATAATGTCCTTTGCTTGTCTTTGCAAAATACGCGCAGGAATGACGCAAACGCGTGATGATATGAACGCAACGCAACGTTTGAGCGCGTGCCGTCAGAGGATGCGGCAGCACGTGATATCCTCCCGTCAGGGTGAGAGACCCTGAGAGACTGGAAGCCCAGTGCAAAGCCAGTGATATATGTATATAGACCGGTTGCTCTGGGCCAGGTAGCGCGAGTGAGCAGCAATGTCAGCGCCCCAAATTATGCAACATTTCCTAGTTTAGCAGACGACGCGGCACTTTCAAATACACGGTCTCGAGTTGTTCGCACTTTTCAAGAAGCACCGCTTTTTCTGTGGATTTCCTACAGGTTTTGTAGCTATCCTTGGCACTATACCGTTTGAAACACCATGCAAAACCCGCTGATGAAACTACCCACTGTTGGGATCCGTGGCCGTTTGGGCCCAAAATGGCGCTGTACAAACTTCGCTGCAACAGCCCTATACAGAAAAAAAAAAGAGAAGCCAGAGGTCTTTCGCTGCACGTAATGTATGTGTTTGTTGCTCGCATTCGCGGCAATAACCACATCGTCAACATGCCTCCCTGTCTCGTGTTTCAGAGTGCTCATGTGACTCATCGCTTCCGTGTCGAGCGCCTCACATACCGATCACCTATTAGAAAGTGCTGTCCCATTCATAATCAAAAGTGCCAGTGGCAGAAATTGCGTTGTCAATGACACGTCCTACACTGTTAAAACAGAACTTCACCACATAGCACGCTCCTAGCCAACCATCATTCCGAATGATATCATTCTGTGCATTGATTTGTTGAAAATGAGAGGAGGCGCCTATCTGGGACAGATTATCTTGTCCCAGATAGGCGCCTCACCCCTGTTTTGAACAAATCATGACACAGATTGGTATCATTCGGTATGATGGTTGGTAAGGAGCGTGCTATGTGGTGAAGTTCTGTTTTAACAGTGTACACTCTTAGAAATGAACTTCACGGCATAGCACGCTCCTAGCCAACCATCATCCCCAATGACAACGTTCTCGACTCTGATTTGTTGAAAACGGGAGGCGGAGCCTATTCTGTGCCGTGCATAATGGCACAAAATAGACTCTAGCAAGCACTCTAGCACAAATAGACTCGCATAGCAAGCTCCTAGCCAACCATCATCTTGAATGATATCGTTATCTGCCCCGATTTGTTGAAAACGGAAGGCGTACGCCTTTTCTGTGACAATTATGAACCGCATAAGTGTCACAGAAAAGGCGTACGCCTCCCGTTTTCAACAAATCTAGGGCGAGAACGTTGTCATCCGGGACGATGGTTGGCTAGAAGCGTGCTATGTGGTGAAGTTCATTTTTAAGAGTGTAGTTAGACACAGTCACCACGAAAGCAGCGAGAGTATTAGCAAACGATATCACGCTCTCTTGTCAACCAAGTGGAAGAACTTTCTGTGACTAGAACGCTGTATGCGCAGTCCATGTAATATGAAACAGCAACACGCTATCGAAGAAGAATGGGGATGGATTTCTGAGTCTGGTGTTCGTTTCTATTCACCTGCGTTGAGCAGCATTGCGGATTTCAAATCACGAATTTGATTTCAATCCACATGAAACCCGTGTGGATTTGATATGAATTTGATTGGCGCAAATTATTGGATGGAATTTGAATCTGTAATGAATTACGTTTTTGCAGGGGAAATCGGATACAGCTTGAATCCATTTTGTAAAGAAGGACTTGGACTTACTCAATCGTATTTTGCACTCGTATTTGACTTCGGATCAATTTTTTATAAAGAGGTATTTAGATTCAGATTGAATCCACCTTCAATAGAGGGACGTGGATTTGAGTTGAATCACTCGTTATTGATGGGCTTAAAAATTGTAAGCTCTTTATTCATGTTGAAAAGCACGTCGTACGTTTTATTGGAAGTTCAAGGGACGCCCATAGTTTCCTCAACACAAATAAGCTAAATAAGCATTGAAAGTTGTTCAGCCTTTCGCGCCTCCCCTCAGTTTTTCCCCTTTCCCATCGTTCACTCAGAACTCTCATTGGATCGCTCTCAAATAAGGTACCACAACAACTGCACGTGAGGTCCACGTTGCTTCAACTTTTTCACCATAGGGTTGTGGCGCGTCTGCGGATATCCCCTTATTCCTGCTTTCTGTTACGCTTTGTTACATGCTTTCTCCCACCTCTGTGAGGCTGACAACGGCGAGTCCTGCCACCGGCACCACCACCACCTCCACCACCACCACCTCCACCAACCTTCTGTTTCCCTCATGCGTCACCTTTCCGCTTTGCTGTTTCGAGTGATCGGAAGAAAAATAAACCCAAGCTTCCGCGACGTCACTACTGAAAGAAGCCCTCAATTGGTTAACGCAGACTTAGCGCTCAAACTAGAGATGGAAAGGTTGACGAGAGTAGTATAGATTCGAGCCCCACAACAACCACTTTTTTCTAATCCAGTTGTAGGAATTTATAACCCACCAGCCATTTCTAATCCAGGTCAAGCCAGGTCTAATCCAGGCGCGACCCCTTCATGCTGATCCATCTAATTCCTATGTCATTGGCTGCCATTCATTGCCGCATTTGCTCACTCGCTCATAAACACCAAAATTATCTATTCTATTCAATTCTAAGTCACTTCATAGGCTTCCAAATTGCTCTTTTTCCTAATCCAGTTCTAGGAATTTCTAATCCACCACCCAATTCACATCTAGGTCAAGCCACTTCTAAGTCCTCTGGTTGGTTGGTCACAGCTCCATTCCTTCACGCTGATTGACCGATCCCTTCATGGTGATCCATCTAATTTCTATGTGATCGGCTACCATTCAT
The DNA here is from genome assembly GCF_037126465.1 of Ornithodoros turicata. Lineage (NCBI taxonomy): Eukaryota > Metazoa > Arthropoda > Arachnida > Ixodida > Argasidae > Ornithodoros > Ornithodoros turicata. The sequence goes on from NC_088207.1 coordinate 13,942,102, forward strand.
TGCCACAACATCTGCTCACTCGCTCGTAGACACCAAAATGATCTATTCTATTCAGTTCTAAGTCATAGGCTTCCAAATCGCTCACCTGTCCATAGGTCCGGGGGTGGTCACTTCCATTCATTTCTAAAACCTAGTGATTGGCTAGTGACCTATTGGCTGCCTCTCATACATGCTCGATAGACTCATTTGTCATTTCCACTCTCTAGTTACTCGGTCACACGCTTTCAACTGCACATTGCTTAATAATTTCAACCGCAACATAGACAGCCGCTCGTGGGTTCCATTCATTTCTCGGCCAGCTCACAAGCCCCCCCCCCCCCAAATTGCATATTGGCTTGGGACGCTTTCTAGTTAAGCCAGGACAACGCTTCGGAACAGTAAGGACATAGAAAAACACGGGAAATAGTTTTCAACATTTATTAGACACATCATGGCATTCTCAGAGAGATTGTAGTTCTCTCTGGGGCACTTCCTGCACACTGGACATTTCCGCCCTGCATCCATGGCGTTTTTCACATAAGTACCGTGTGGATCACCCAAGCGTTCGTCCTTCTCCATCCACGGCTCAGTCCCAGACCGCACGCGAGAACAGCATGTCACGGAAGTATCAGTTCTCTTCCTGCACATCTTCTGGAGCGAAAAAAGAACATTATGAGCTTCACTATTTACATCATCCATTTAAACTTACCATATTCACAGCTTCCATAAGGGTAGGATTCGATGTCATTGCAGAGGTATCTCTTGTCGCCGTATGCCATCAGACTTCTTTTGACGTTTCTGATGGTGTACATGCACTGTTTCTTTCCAACGATTGATACTTGTTCGTTCGATACGCTCGTGTGATTGAACAAGGTATTGTAGTATGTCTCATGGAGGAGGTGCTTGCGTACAATATTCTTTTTGACCCCTTTAGCTCTTGCAATTTGCTTTCCTCCAGCTAATTTGATGGAATACATTTTAGCTTTCAAGCATATTACTTCTTCGATAGGTACTCTACCAGTTTCGCTTTTGAAAGCCCCAAGTCTCCCGTGATTCTTTTCACTGTACAGTGGATGATCCCGGTCGAAGGAAGACAAATCTAAGTGGTCGTCGGCGATCGCTCGTACCTGATCTCCGTAGTCCTTGCAGAATAGGCCGAGTATGAGAGAATCCGTGTCAAAGTAACAGGCAAACACTGGACAAGTGAGCTTACTCAGCAAGGTTTCGTAGTAGAATGAGTACATGGTTAATTTACTCAGTTCCAAAATCGTAAACCCAATCTGGAGCGGGAAATCGCATCGCACTTTTCTTTTGCGCATTTCGTACATGACACAATCCGGGGACAAAATTTCCATCCTCACGCATTCATTCCGCCCGACTCCCGAGGCGACTCGCCGTCTCCTCATCGAAGGCTACTCGAATGTCCCGCATGTTAAATTTATTTAAAAGCATTCTTCCGAATACCGCATTATTTGAGAGTTTATAGAAATTTTTTTCGAACGTCGTGCTCGAGGCAACGCGTCTGGCAACATTGTCCTCGATGTAGGGACGCAGGAATGGTGCCTGGCAAAATTTTAGAATTCTGTGAATTTTCGTCACTCTCATACCCAATCTACAGTAGAGTGCGAGCAGCGCATAATGAACGACGTACTCGACCTTGTCCTTGCACGTGAGCAGCAGCTTTTTGCTGTTAGCTGGCTGATACATTAATTCTTCGAGAAGCCCTCGCTGGAATGGCGAGAGCCAATCCTTCGGGACGACCATCTTCTCAGGAGCCAGGGGAAAGTACCGTGTCAGTGCGTGGATAGATTTTGGATACTCCAAGTCACATACATACACGTAGCCAACGTCTGAATCAGTGGGGTGACGCATAAAATCCACGGAGCTAAAATCCTCGACCCATTCGAAATCACCAACTGGGAGGTGCTTTATCATACTGAATCCGTAAAGATTGTTGCAATCTATGTATGATATGTACACCTCCTCTTTATCGGGATCATAGCCACTACACAGAGGGTTATTGGCACGTAAATGACGCCTGCTCGCCTGACAGAGCCCACCTCTAACGCCTGATTCGATGGTTCTGTACATGTCCTCGTCGATGATTAACTCCAATTTTGCCTGCGTGTAATTTAGAGCGCATTGGCACGAATAGGATGCTAGAGAAACACAATGAAGCAATTCCAATCCACGTGCGCTGTAGCACAGACGTCGGAAGTGCTGTATCACGTCAGCATGTAATAGGGCATCCGTTTTCAGGTACAATGCATTATAATCCCGTAAACTCGAGCACCCAAAATGTTCAAATACATGAAGAGCGTACTGGTAGTCTTCATCACTTATATCTTCCCCGGTTAGATCGTTTCGAAAGGCGGATTTTTCTGGCAAGGTCAATTCATCGTACACTGCGAAAGAACTAATATAGCTGTACGGGAATACACCTTTACGAAGCAAAATTTCGTAGTCATCTCCAAATGCCTGCTTAAGGCATTGGAACGCCTCTGCGCCCCCCCATGCATTTGACAGTTTCCACAAGCTCCCCCAGCGACGAATTCAGGTACTGCATGGTATCTCTGAAGAGGAAGGTGCCAATTTCGAACGAACGAATTTTTTCCATGGTGCTGGCTACAATGAAGGGAGGTCGCTTTCCCCCGAGAATGTGAAATTCACGCAGCAGCCCGGCCAAATCGTAGGACAAATTGTGTACCATGATCGGCAATTTTTTCCTCGTCGTGCACGCGACGTTACAGGGGTTACACAATGTCGCGATATAATTTGTCTCGCCCGCACTACAATGCTTCAAATGATCATGATGCCGGACACGGGGTAGATCTTCGGTAAACTCCTGTTTACAGTACGCACAGTGGGTAGCAGCTCTGTGCTCAGCGCATTGCTCATCATTCAGCACCATTGCGGCGGAGCAAGCGTTCAGGGCGATCATCTCATCTCGCATTTCCATGAGCGACGTCACACACTGCTTTGCCGCATCTTCCCCATGGTGCGTCCTGATGCGCGACGCCCTTGAGTCGTGGGTACGCACGAGCACGGCACAAAAGCTAGAGGTGATGTGACGCTGCATGCCATCACTACTGGGCGCAAGTACGCTCTCCGTGTCCAGCGCGACAACGTAGTTGTACTGTTGCATGTACTGTATTTTAGTAAATTCTACAAAGTTTTCTCCGGGTTCACAAAATTCTAATAGGATTTCGTTCACGTCCGCGCAAAGGCGTCGATGTTTCGCCATGCTCTTTTCCTCATTAAAAGAGCGAGTGCAACGTTCGCATACGAAACGCGTGTTCTTTCTCGTCAACAAAAGCTCGAGGGACTTGATTCCAAAAAAATGCTCATCAACCTCCAATACGTGAATTTTCTTTTCGCTTTCCAGTTTTGGGGGTCGCGACACGTGCACTCCCTGATCGACGTACGCGTACACGTACACAGATATCCTATTTTTCTCTTCGAACTCGTCCAGATCAGCGAATGAAACAGGGAAGTGACTAGGCCACCAGTACTCTGTTGGATAATTTTCATATTTTTTCCATCGGTTCCTTTCCTTTGGGTGCAAGAGGGCGAGCGTATTGTATTTAAAGCACTCGCCCTCCTTACGCTCTGGTAAAGGGACATTTGTTAGGACATTCCTACGACTAGCCAAATTAGTGGGAAGTACCCCATTGCACCCGAATTTTTTAGTTTTCACAGAGGAAATACACATTTGAGCTTTTTGGACGTCAGTGGATACAAACCCACTACCCTCGCGCTGGTAATTTTCAATGCGCCCGGTGGACTCCTGAATCACATCCATCAAAGTATCTGCGATAGCTCCGTCGCTGTGGACTTCGCGAGCAAGCGCCATGAAATGAGCTATGTGTGCGGTTACATCCCCTCGATTTTCTTTCATCATTAGAACGTCAGAACATATGCAAAACCTAAAGGGTATCCTTTGCGCTCGTAAAATAGCAATTATATTGTGGAGGTGGTTCATTAAATATTGTCGCAAGTCCTCTACTCCCTGATCGTGAACAGATGCCAATAGCACAAACGCTTTGACGATACCTCGAAATGCGCTATCAGTTTGAAAGAAAGGCAGGAAGGAAATGTCCACATAGGGATGTGATCGCTCGACGTGAGCATGCAATGTGGCAGGTGAAATGTCTGGAGAAGATGGTGAATTCTCTTTTAATGACTCATCATCCCCGATATCATGAGGATCAAAAAAGCAGAACATGCATCTAGGCACTGAAAAAAAGAAGAAACACTAAGAAATCGTGCACCACAGAGCGTGGATGAAAAATACTTACTTTTGAAGCGAGCTCCGCACACTCCCGAAGCGATGCGAAGACTGCTGCCTCTTTACACATCCTCCCCACTTATATAGCGGCGACATCGCTTCATGCCCCAACATGCACGGGTGCGAGGAGTCGTCTTAGCCTAAAAATAACTTGCTCTGCATGTTCAAGGTCGCAGCTTGCCCTTGGCTTCACGTTATGCTCCGTCCGCCTACACCATTGCCGCACCTGAGCGCAAGGTTCGCTCTCATCACATGTCATTCCGATATGCAAGTTAATTTCATGATCAGGCACACAACCATCCCATTTTGGCTGTGGAATTTCAATAATATTACTTAAAAGAAACAAATTGCAGTGAAATGCTGATTCATCTCAGACAGGAATTTCTACCCTCAGTGTTAAACCCTCAGATACCAGCATTTCTGCTCAAATAGCAAAATAGCTATGACTTCAAAAATTAAACACATGCTAAACAAACTACCATCAACTGCTATCAGATAATTATTGCATAATGCTAAATACTCATTTGCATTGTCCCTGTGTGAAGAAAGCACAGGACAAGGGTACACAAATTCACTTAAGCGATGAGGGAAAAGGCTTAAGACCTCAGGAATAAGCGCAGAGTCACCACACAACGCTACGCGGCTAGCACGAGATAACAACAAGATACTAGCGGCGGGGAAAATCGTAACACTGCTAAACAAGCCCCAACATGCCATGATGACGTCACAAACCAGGAAAAAAAGCACACGCGCGCGCGCACACACAGCAGCTCAGGAATGCACAAGGAGAGGTGCTTTATTGGAATTTCTACTCCTGGCTCAGACACCAACATTTCTGCTCAAATACCCATAACTGCAAGATTAAGCACTGCTTACTTCATCGAGCACCCAACAAAATCTAACAAACAAAAAACAAACAAACCCACTTTCCGTTATAGAACACTATTCAGCTTTACCAAGTGATTTTCTTCTGCTTTAGCAGTGAAAGAAGAAAAGAGCCATGAAAAATTACACGTACTTTTGCTTGAATAGCTATAAGAGATAAAAAAAACAAAAACAAAAACGAAGCACATGCTGTGACAAAGGCACCCATTTCTCCTATCACATAATTATTGCATAATGCTACATACACAGTCGCGTTGTCCCTGTGTAAAGAAAGCACAGGACAAGGGTACACAAATCGAATTGGGAAAATCACTTCTACTCGCGCAGCATAATACGATATACGCTGATTTTTTTTTTTACGGGCGAAAATTGCAATAAGAAGCCACTGCTATACAAGTGCAACAACCCTTATTTTTAAACCAACAATTCATGCAATACCACATAAATTTATCACTCGAGTCACACGAAAAGGCATACACAATGTACTTACTGGTTAAGTGGGGTCACAGTTGCACACACACACACACACAACACAGACACAACGAGCGACAATGAAAAATAAGAAATTACACGCACTTCTGCTCGAATAGCAAAGTGTCAAGCATGACAAAACACATTTTCTACCACCAGAAAATTATTAAACAGAATAATACAATATTCGCAAAAATTAAGCTTGTGTGGCAAACACACAACCTGAGGAACACACCCATTCACATCTGCTTTCTGAATATGTTATACAGGCGTGAGCGATTCGATAAGAATATAAGGCACGCTGCTTGGAGAAAGCATTTATCATGTGCAGCGCGGTCTACTCTATTGAAAATGCGATAAACCTTATTTTAAAAAAAATATCACAGTCGGCATAATATACGGCAATATCGGCAATATCACTGAAGTCAAACACATTGAACTTACTTGTCAAGTGGGGTCCCAGCTGCACAAACGCGCACGCACACTCACACATTTTTAGTGCCTCACAACGAGCAAAAACCCGAGGTCTATTCACAGCCACATAAATTCATATTATTCCTCACGTCAATAATTATCCAGCCATCGTCAAAACGGGGAACACGCATATGCCAATGCGAAACAATAGGCCTTCGCGCCGGATGTAATACGATATCGCCAGTCGACCGTCCCAAAGCAAAAAAGAAACACTGCATCTCAGGAATGCATGTTGCTTATACATCCAAGAACAGCGTGCAGCAATTATAACAAAGAATGAGATTCATTTCTTTGTACTTTTGTTTGCTTGCATATAAATATTTCACAAGAAATATTACAGAGTGTAAAAGGAGAACAGCATTCGCTACACCCTGTAGCTCTTATCATTGTTAAACAAACCTGTTTTCATAACCACACTACCATTCACTAAAAAGGGGAGTCACTAATGATTCAAATAAGATAAAATATCATTCCATCATCATTGATTGCAACCTTCACGCAAGAATAAGCAACTGCTGCGCGTCGTATTTTTCTTATAAGAAAAAAATCTCGCCGTGTTAAACACCAACAGCAACTTTGTATTTATTTTTGTCGTTTCCAGCAGCTCAATACATTGTGCGAGTCATCAAAAATTAAAAATTTCTGATCTGCTGCTGTTAAAGTTATAAAACAGTGAAACGTGAACGGGCCGGGATGCGGCTCACGTGGGGGGCACACTGTTTTATCACTTTAACAGCAGCAGATCAGAAATTTTAAATTTTTGATGACTCGCACAATGTATTGAGCTGCTGGAAACGACAAAAATAAATACAAAGTTGCTGTTGGTGTTTAACACGGCGAGATTTTTTTCTTATAAGAAAAATACGACGCACAGCAGTTGCTTATTCTTGCGTGAAGGTTGCAATCAATGATGATGGAATGATATTTTATCTTATTTGAATCATTAGTGACTCCCCTATTTAGTGAATGGTAATGTGGTTATGAAAACAGGTTTGTTTAAAAATGATAAGAGCTACAGGGTGTAGCGAATGCTGTTCTCCTTTTACACTCTGTAATATTTCTTGTGAAATATTTATATGCAAGCAAACAAAAGTACAAAGAAATGAATCTCATTCTTTGTTATAATTGCTGCACGCTGTTCTTGGATGTATAGGCAACATGCATTCCTGAGATGCAGTGTTTCTTTTTTGCTTTGGGACGGTCGACTGGCGATATCGTATTACATCCGGCGCGAAGACCTATTGTTTCCCATTGGCATATGCGTCTTCCCCGTTTTGACGATGGCTGGATAATTATTGACGTGAGGAATAATATGAATTTATGTGGCTGTGAATAGACCTCGGGTTTTTGCTCGGTGTGAGGCACTAAAAATGTGTGAGTGTGCGTGCGCGTGTGTGCAGCTGGGACCCCACTTGACAAGTAAGTTCAATGTGTTTGACTTCAGTGATATTGCCGATATTGACGTATATTATGCCGACTGTGATATTTTTTTTTTGAAAAATAAGGTTTATCGCATTTTCAATAGAGTAGACCGCACTGCACATGATAAATGCTTTCTCCAAACAGCGTGCTTTATATTCTTATTGAATCGCTCACGCCTGTATAACAAATTCAGAAAGCAGATGTGAATGGGTGTGTTCCTCAGGTTGTGTGGTTGCCACCCAAGCTTAATTTTTGCGAATATTGTATTATTCTGTTTAATAATTTTTCTGGTGTTAGAATATGTGTTTTGTCATGCTTGACACTTTGCTATTCGAGCAGAAGTGCGTGTAATTTCTTATTTTTCATTGTCGCTCGTTGTGTCTGTGTTGTGTGTGTGTGTGTGTGCGACTGTGACCCCACTTAACCAGTAAGTACATTGTGTATGCCTTTTCGTGTGACTCGAGTGATAAATTTATGTGGTATTGCATGAAATGTTGGTTTAAAAATAAGGGTTGTTGCACTTGTATAGCAGTGGCTTCTTATTGCAATTTTCGCCCGTAAAAAAAAAAAACAGCGTATATCGTATTATGCTGCGCGAGTAGAAGTGATTTTCCCAATTCGATTTGTGTACCCTTGTCCTGTGCTTTCTTTACACAGGGACAACGCGACTGTGTATGTAGCATTATGCAATAATTATCTGATAGGAGAAATGGGTGCCTTTGTCACAGCATGTGCTTCGTTTTTGTTTTTGTTTTTTTATCTCTTATAGCTATTCAAGCAAAAGTACGTGTAATTTTTCATGGCTCTTTTCTTCTTTCACTGCTAAAGCAGAAGAAAATCACTTGGTAAAGCTGAATAGTGTTCTATTACGGAAAGTGGGTTTGTTTGTTTTTTGTTTGTTAGATTTTGTTGGGTGCTCGATGAAGTAAGCAGTGCTTAATCTTGCAGTTATGGGTATTTGAGCAGAAATGTTGGTGTCTGAGCCAGGAGTAGAAATTCCAATAAAGCACCTCTCCTTGTGCATTCCTGAGCTGCTGTGTGTGCGCGCGCGCGTGTGCTTTTTTTCCTGGTTTGTGACGTCATCATGGCATGTTGGGGCTTGTTTAGCAGTGTTACGATTTTCCCCGCCGCTAGTATCTTGTTGTTATCTCGTGCTAGCCGCGTAGCGTTGTGTGGTGACTCTGCGCTTATTCCTGAGGTCTTAAGCCTTTTCCCTCATCGCTTAAGTGAATTTGTGTACCCTTGTCCTGTGCTTTCTTCACACAGGGACAATGCAAATGAGTATTTAGCATTATGCAATAATTATCTGATAGCAGTTGATGGTAGTTTGTTTAGCATGTGTTTAATTTTTGAAGTCATAGCTATTTTGCTATTTGAGCAGAAATGCTGGTATCTGAGGGTTTAACACTGAGGGTAGAAATTCCTGTCTGAGATGAATCAGCATTTCACTGCAATTTGTTTCTTTTAAGTAATATTATTGAAATTCCACAGCCAAAATGGGATGGTTGTGTGCCTGATCATGAAATTCCAACAGAGTACTGGTGGCCTAATCACTTCCCTGTTTCATTCGCTGATCTGGACGAGTTCGAAGAGAAAAATAGGATATCTGTGTACGTGTACGCGTACGTCGATCAGGGAGTGCACGTGTTACGACCCCCAAAACTGGAAAGCGAAAAGAAAATTCACTTATTGGAGGTTGATGAGCATTTTTTCGGAATTAAGTCCCTCGAGCGTTTGTTGACGAGAAAGAACACGCGTTTCGTATGCGAACGTTGCACTCGCTCTTTTAATGAGGAAAAGAGCATGGCGAAACATCGACGCCTTTGCGCGGACGTGAACGAAATCCTATTAGAATTTTGTGAACCCGGAGAAAACTTTGTAGAATTTACTAAAATACAGTACATGCAACAGTACAACTACGTTGTCGCGCTGGACACGGAGAGCGTACTTGCGCCCAGTAGTGATGGCATGCAGCGTCACATCACCTCTAGCTTTTGTGCCGTGCTCGTGCGTACCCACGACTCAAGGGCGTCGCGCATCAGGACGCACCATGGGGAAGATGCGGCAAAGCAGTGTGTGACGTCGCTCATGGAAATGCGAGATGAGATGATCGCCCTGAACGCTTGCTCCGCCGCAATGGTGCTGAATGATGAGCAATGCGCTGAGCACAGAGCTGCTACCCACTGTGCGTACTGTAAACAGGAGTTTACCGAAGATCTACCCCGTGTCCGGCATCATGATCATTCGAAGCATTGTAGTGCGGGCGAGACAAATTATATCGCGACATTGTGTAACCCCTGTAACGTCGCGTGCACGACGAGGGAAAAATTGCCGATCATGGTACACAATTTGTCCTACGATTTGGCCGGGCTGCTGCGTGAATTTCACATTCTCGGGTGGAAGCGACCTCCCTTCATTGCAGCCAGCTCCATGGAAAAAATTCGTTCGTTTGAAATTGGCACCTTCCTCTTCAGAGATACCATGCAGTACCTGAATTCGTCGCTGGGGGAGCTTGTGGAAACTGTCAAATGCATGGGGGGCGCAGAGGCGTTCCAATGCCTTAAGGAGGCATTTGGAGATGACTACGAAATTTTGCTTCGTAAAGGTGTATTCCCGTACAGCTATGTTAGTTCTTTCGCAGTGTACGATGAATTGACCTTGCCAGAAAAATCCGCCTTTCGAAACGATCTAACCGGGGAAGACATAAGTGACGAAGACTACCAGTACGCTCTTCATGTATTTGAACATTTTGGGTGCTCGAGTTTACGGGATTATAATGCATTGTACCTGAAAACGAATGCCCTATTGCATGCTGACGTGATGCAGCACTTCCGACGTCTGTGCTACAGCGCACGTGGATTGGAATTGCTTCATTGTGTTTCTCTAGCATCCTATTCGTGGCAATGCGCTCTACATTACACGCAGGCAAAATTGGAGTTAATCATCGACGAGGACATGTACAGAACCATCGAATCGGGCGTTAGAGGTGGGCTCTGTCAGGCGAGCAGGCGTCATTTACGTGCCAATAACCCTCTGTGTAGTGGCTATGATCCCGATAAAGAGGAGGTGTACATATCATACATAGATTGCAACAATCTTTACGGATTCAGTATGATAAAGCACCTCCCAGTTGGTGATTTCGAATGGGTCGAGGATTTTAGCTCCGTGGATTTTATGCGTCACCCCACTGATTCAGACGTTGGCTACGTATGTATGTGACTTGGAGTATCCAAAATCTATCCACGCACTGACACGGTACTTTCCCCTGGCTCCTGAGAAGATGGTCGTCCCGAAGGATTGGCTCTCGCCATTCCAGCGAGGGCTTCTCGAAGAATTAATGTATCAGCCAGCTAACAGCAAAAAGCTGCTGCTCACGTGCAAGGACAAGGTCGAGTACGTCGTTCATTATGCGCTGCTCGCACTCTACTGTAGATTGGGTATGAGAGTGACAAAAATTCACAGAATTCTAAAATTTTGCCAGGCACCATTCCTGCGTCCCTACATCGAGGACAATGTTGCCAGACGCGTTGCCTCGAGCACGACGTTCGAAAAAAATTTCTATAAACTCCCAAATAATGCGGTATTCGGAAGAACGCTTTTAAATAAATTTAACATGTGGGACATTCGAGTAGCCTTCGATGAGGAGACGGCAAGTGGCCTCGGGAGTCGGGCGGAATGAATGCGTGAGGATGGAAATTTTGTCCCCGGATTGTGTCATGTACGAAATGCGCAAAAGAAAAGTGCGATGCGATTTCCCGCTCCAGATTGGGTTTACGATTTTGGAACTGAGTAAATTAACCATGTACTCATTCTACTACGAAACCTTGCTGAGTAAGCTCACTTGTCCAGTGTTTGCCTGTTACTTTGACATGGATTCTCTGATACTCGGCCTATTCTGCAAGGACTACGGAGATCAGTTACGAGCGATCGCCGACGACCACTTAGATTTGTCTTCCTTCGACCGCGATCATCCACTGTACAGTGAAAAGAATCACGGGAGACTTGGGGCTTTCAAAAGCGAAACTGGTAGTGTACCTATCGAAGAAGTAATATGCTTGAAAGCTAAAATGTATTCCATCAAATTAGCTGGAGGAAAGCAAATTGCAAGAGCTAAAGGGGTCAAAAAGAATATTGTACGCAAGCACCTCCTCCATGAGACATACTACAATACCTTGTTCAATCACACGAGCATATCGAACGAACAAGTATCAATTGTTGGAAAGAAACAGTGCATGTACACCATCAGAAACGTCAAAAGAAGTCTGATGGCATACGGCGACAAGAGATACCTCTGCAATGACATCGAATCCTACCCTTATGGAAGCTGTGAATATGGTAAGTTTAAATGGATGATGTAAATAGTGAAGCTCATAATGTTCTTTTTTCGCTCCAGAAGATGTGCAGGAAGAGAACTGACACTTCCGTGACATGCTGTTCTCGCGTGCGGTCTGGGACTGAGCCGTGGATGGAGAAGGACAAATGCTTGGGTGATCCACACGGTACTTATGTGAAAAACGCCATGGATGCGGGGCGGAAATGTCCAGTGTGCAGGAAGTGCCCCAGAGAGAACTACAATCTCTCTGAGAATGCCATGATGTGTCTAATAAATGTTGAAAACTATTTCCCGTGTTTTTCTATGTCCTTACTGTTCCGAAGCGTTGTCCTGGCTTAACTAGAAAGCGTCCCAAGCCAATATGCAATTTGGGGGGGGGGCTTGTGAGCTGGCCCAGAAATGAATGCAATTGACCCACGAGCGGCTGTCTATGTTGCGGTTGAAATTATTAAGCAATGTGCAGTTGAAAGCGTGTGACCGAGTAACTAGAGAGTGGAAATGACAAATGAGTCTATCGAGCATGTATGAGAGGCAGCCAATAGGTCAATCACTAGCCAATCACTAGGTTTTAGAAATGAATGGAAGTGACCACCCCCGGACCTATGGACAGGTGAGCGATTTGGAAGCCTATGACTTAGAATTGAATAGAATAGATCATTTTGGTGTCTACGAGCGAGTGAGCAAATGCGGCAATGAAGGGCAGCCAATGACATAGGAATTAGATGGATCACCATGAAGGGGTCGAGCCTGGATTAGACCTGGCTTGACCTGGATTAGAAATGGCTGGTGGATTAGAAATTCCTACAACTGGATTAGAAAAAAGTGGTTGTTGTGGGGCTCGAATCTATACTACTGACGAGGCTCTACTTCCACAAGCGCTGTATTATTGCAGCTCGCAGCACTGAGAGCAGGAAACCATAGTGCTGTTTTTGTTATAGTGCTGTGTCTAAAATCGTTCTGTGTGGGAACAGGCCTGAAGTGTACATACAGGGTAGTTTTATACATGGTATTTTAAGAATGAGCTACGAATGCCACATAGATGCCGCTTTCTTTTCTTTTTTTTTCTAAGAGAGCGTATCATGGATGACAAATTAACAGAAATTCATGAATGTATTAGAGGATTTCGGGCAAAAGCGAGATAGCAGTATGAGAGACAATCTTCGTTCAAAGCCATCCTGATAACCAGCATTATCCCGCATTTCTGGCACACATTTTTTAGGTCTCCTACTGGCATTAATACGTCTTGTCATCTCCGCAGACCGGTTGGAGAAGAGGCAAATGTTATAAGGGGAGGTGCTTGTCGTGGAAAGCATTTGAGTACCAACAACACCCGGATCAATGGCAGCCACGACGACAACTACTGCAGCTATAACGACAGTTGGATCATGCGTGTCAATAAAATCTAATAGTGGCATTGAGATTGTCATCCTACGTCTCTATTTTGTGTTTCCAGAAATTTTTGCAACTTGACTAGCATGTAATATAGACTAATATGGCTGATGTCGAGCGATGCTGTAGACACTGAAGCCCACAAATATTATGTGGGTACTGAGAGCATTCCGCCCTACAACTGGTTACTCATGCCCGAAGTAGGCTGCCGATGGTTCTTAACCTCATAACCTCTGCCTTACGACGTAGTTCTAAACTTGCGAAGCATTCATGAGGAGAATTCAGGGACATTCCCTCTGAACGCTGGCTTCCCTTTTTTCAGAAATGCCTTTTAAGATAAGCAATGCCACGGCCCAGGCAGCACAATGTACTGAAAGTCGAGTGCAATAGGGGTGTACGATATGTGTCTTATCAATGTTCTTTAGCTTCACGAGTGCGTTCAAGGCCTTCCACCTACCCGTCCACCCCTATTGCACTCGACTTTCAGTACATTGTGCTGCCTGGGGGGTCACAACAGCTGAAAGGAGGAACCGTAGACGGAGGCCGCGTAAAACGACTTATCGTTGTTTCGCTATCCTTCTGCCAGCACGGTTATCAGTTTATCATTTCTTGTTTCCCTGATTTTTTTTTTTTACCAGACGCCTCCTAAACAAGCTGAAGAAGTAATCCGCTTCCGTTGTACGGCCATTTGAAAGCTCGCGCCGTTTTCAGGCTAGTACGCCGGGAGTACAGCTTAGAAAAAAAAAACTTCTGAAGCGCTGCGAATTTTGTATTCTCAGCCTCCCCTGCTGCTTAGGGGAGCAGGTGTTGGGCAAAATCCTGGTGGTTGTTGTGGGATATCAGGTGGTCGTGCAACCTTGAGGACGCTTACCAAATAATGCGACCTTTCTAATACGTGACTACAATTCTGCTATCCTCGTGCTTCCGAAAATCCACCAAACAGAAAGAGCTAATTTTGGAAATATTCACCTGACACACGTGTACTGTAGGCCATGGAATTTGCACCACGCTACGTTCGTGTGTACACGAAAACAGAATGAGTATGCCACTCATAACTACGGAATCCAAAGTGTGCGATATTCGATATCCCATTTTATCCACGTTTTTCGTTCCTCTCGGAAATTGTCCATAAAGTGTATTGTCCATAATAACGAATTGTCCTACACTTAACTATATTTATTACGAGCAAAAAAAAACACAGTAATCAGTGCTTGCTTGTGCGCATACCTCGTGGAGCTCAAAGTCGACAGCATTCCAGCACTTCTTATTGCTTGAGATCCGTTCCCGTTATATTTGAAAACTGGAGCGCCGTTTGGAGACCTGCTCGAGCCATGGCCGCTGTGACAACTGGATTTGCGCTGGCTGAATCGTCAGTGGAAATGTCCGAACAGTCTGACAGCTCCACGCCATTCGGAAATGTTCTCACGGTAAATCGCAGATCCACAGTTTGGGGCTCGTTGTCCTCAGCACACTGGACATAGCGCCACACAAGCGCTGCTCTGCAATGGGCCTTAGTAGCTCGAATGATTCCTGCGTCTAGAGGTTCAGTCTTGACTGCCATGTTCGGCGGAGTGTAGAACAGTTTGGCATTGGAAAAATTGTGGCACCCTGGAAAGATGCCACAACAACCTGCAGAAGTAGTGACAAAAGAAAGAACAAATTTGGAACAAAGGACTCGTCATCAGATTCTTCTAGAGGTTGTCGTCCTGAGAACATGTCCATAATAATGAGGCAAAAATGCATAGGGAAGTGGTACTAATTTGTGCTGTCCATTGTCCGAAAAGCGGGGTTCCATATTACCGAGACACAAATACATGGCAAAAGTTTCGTTCCGGGGAAAAACTGTCCATAATTTGCGTCGTCCATATTAACAGGGGTCATAATAACATACACGACTGGTACATGGATATGTAACGTCCTTGCGCTGTCGGGTCTACAGGGTGTCCCGCCTAACGTGTCGCGAAATTATATTTGAAGAGGGCGATCAAACGAAAGCGATCGCTACTTTTCTGCCACTTGAGTTAGAAACACGTGCTACGTCAAAAGTAGCACCTGTTTCTAACTCAAGCAGGTGCAAACTTGTATTGTTTTTCTTTTATTACTCTAATTAAATATAATTTCGTGACACGTTAGGCGGGACACCCTGTATGTAGATGTGCTATGTATATTGCATGTACTTCCATTTAGACACTGTATTATGTCTTGGTAATGTAGCTCTTTTCAATATAACTTTTTATGCATGAAGGTTTTGGAAAATGACGTGTTCCTTCCATCGTTATGTAATGCGCACGTCGGATGTTTAACGTAATACAGTGCATTGTTAAGTGTAATAAACTCATCTTCTAGGAGTACACGACAAACGTACGAACAGCGTCCGCTGCACTGAATAGATCATAGTCGGACCCGCCGAAAAGCACGAGGAAGGAAAACAATCTTGTGGATCTGTCCTTGAGGTCGATGCTCCGCCGCAGGCTTCATTCGTCGTGCATCGCTCCATTTCACATTCTTAACTGGCAAAATATATCCCCCCCCGCTCGAAAATATAAATAAATAAAAGAAGAGAAACCACTTGCTTGACGCCCTTATCAATCGTTCTTATCATTGCTAATTAACACTCTACCACTGTTCTTAGCTGCCTTCAACCAAGCTGAGTGAGCGTTTCTGTACCAATTGACAGAAACAATTATCACCTGCACTATCCTTTCGTGGCAAAAGATATTGATAGAGCTGCCAGGTGTGATAGCGACACGTCTTGTTCCTAAGCAGCACAATGTACTGAAAGTCGAGTGCAATAGGGGTGGACGACCGTGTGTCTTATCAATGTTCTTTAGTTTCACGAATTTGTTCAAGGCCTTACACCTACCCGCCCGCCCCTATGGCTTTCAGTACATTGTGCTGCTTGGGTTCTTGCTTCCCACAGAACACGAATAGCCCCGTCTTAGATCGCAATGGTCTTTTCCTTGTCATTTTGTTGAAATCGTGTTGGAATCGTGGGACACATGGTACATTTGAACTGAAATGGTGTGATTTAAGCTTCGGTTTTAGGCTTACTTTGCCCTCTGATCTGGCGGGCACACGGCGTATCTGTCACAAAGACACGCAGCATGGATATAGCAAAGAAACGGATGACAAAGTGCTAAGCAAAAAAATGCAAATGACCATCCCTGGGGTAGCTCCTCTGCAACAGGAAGACTTCGCCTTTGCTTCCATGTTTCACGAGCACATTTTTTTTCTTATTATTATGTGTGAATCATCCAGGCAACGTCTGCCAGCTACTATGTACCAGTGGCTATCCACAGGTCAGTGAAGACAGATATAGGCCTGTGGCTGAAAGAGCGGGTGACGAATGTAACTAGAGCAATAGCATGGGAGTAGAAGAATCCTTAACGAGGTTCACATTCAAGGTAAACTATGGCAACATGAGGTATTAATTTTCATAGATCACTTGCTTTGACTTAATTTCGGGAGACATCACTATTCCGAAACTGCTTCCGCGACAGCGAGGGAGGAGGGTGGGAGGGATAACAATAACGAGGAACTAGCTCCTATATTTAAGCCGGTTGTGGGTATAAACGTGCAGATCAGCACACTGCCAACTCAAAGACTCAAACAGCAGTTGCTGCAACGCATCCGCGATATCGATATGCGATTTTGAAGTTTCAATCAGCGAACAGTTAGAATGGTTCCACGACGCTCAGCGTGTGCTAATAACAACGTACTCATATTAGTTCCATGCATCTACGCAATGGTATCTCTACAGCGCTAGTCTTCAAGTCCCGATCCCCGTACGCGCGAATTTTAGCACAAATGAAAATAAAAAAAGCGCAAACAGGAACCGGTGCGAAATGCATAAAATACTTAGCAAGGAGGAAATAGAAGTAGTACTTAACGACTGGACACAGACTGCCGCCAACTCACAACTTGGTCTAAACACGATTTAATTAGCAATTAGAGCTAATTGGGACCCCCCACATTAACGAGCACCCTCCAGGGTGTCACCACACTAAGTGGGGAACATCTAACTCGTGTCCAGACCAAGCTGTGAGTTGGCGGAAACCTGTGTCCATAAAAAAGAAAAAAAGAAGACAAATAGATAGAAATAGAGTGGAGAGAAACAATTTATTCGAATTTATTATACTACTGCACTTTACTGCACTACACTACTGCAACTTATTAGCGCCCGCCATGTTGGTAGTTGGCGACGGGCAGTTGCAGAGATCGATGACAGGTGGCCACTTAGTTGCAAGGCATCACACCAGATGGTGCCACCATCATAGCTCTATGTGAAAAAGACAGACAGACAGAGAACAACAGGATACTAGCGTCAGGTAAAACTGGCAACACTGCTAAACAAGTCTAGGCATGCGAGAGAAAAGGTCTAACCGCTACTGCTAAACAGCACGGAGAAAACAGTACACATCGGCGAAAAGGCTTAGGGGGCGATCGGTTAGCCCTAACGACAGCATCACAACACTATGCAGCTAACACAAGGCGGGAACCACTGCGCACACATCGCTAAACATGCGTCAACACGAACAAAAGGCTTGCTCACTGCTAAACAAGCCTAAACATGCGCGTACGGCAAACATGCGAGAAAAGGCTTAACACGAGCATGGTCAAACAACACGCAAACATCGGCAAATCACTCGTTGGTCACCGCTAAACATGTGCATACGGGGCATGGCAAACATGCGAGAAAAGGAGCGCGGTAAAACAACATGCAAACATCGGCAAATCACTCACCTTTTCCCCCGCGGCGACAGTGCGACTGCTCCATCCAAGAGCCAGGCAGAAACTGAGAGGGCACGGAGACTGCGGAGCGACCTCTCCGCGACAGCCAGCGAGAAAGTCACCGGGGTGCCGTGCCGCGTCAGCTACCGATGCACGCGTTCTTAGCGCCCTCTGCACCGTCCGTCCACCCGACCACGGGTGGTTTTGGTTTCACTCTCTGCTCCTTCAACTGCGCGTGCGCTCTCCTAGCGGTAACGGGTGGCTTCTTCGTTTCAGTTTCGCTCTCGTTTCTTTGCACGCGTTAATCTGCATAAAGGCAGCGCGCACTGCGCTCACGTCATCACTCTGATCGATACGTGAAAAACGCCATGTGTGGTTTATCCTCCTGCATTTCCCGTCGTCGCCAGGAAAAGACAAAAAACGAAGAACTTTGCGAATTTATTCGCGGCATAGTGGAGGAAGCCTTTCAAGTCCACCGCCTGGAATGGTTACAAACACGTCAAGAAATGTGTCAGGACGCTCGACCGCATCTTAGCGGTGGACAGACTGACAAAAAATAAGTCCAACTTTAGCCTGGATAATCTGTATTGGGAACGCAGTCCCGATGTAGAGGATGACCGACGTGCAAATAAAAGTGATGCATTTCTCTTCGAATCTCACTTTCTTCGTGCAACGTGTACGCACGCAACATGTCACCCCCCGAACCTTTTCGTTTCCGTCATCCTTTTCGCTGTATCTTAAGCGGGCCCCTCCATGTGCGGCAAATCTACTTTCGTTCCGAACGTGCTGAGGAACCTGAACGACGTGGTGGACAAGCCTCCATCACAAATATTCTACGTGCAGAAATATGCTTCGCCGAGCATGCAGGACGAGTTTGGGGACTCGTAAAATTTACCAACGAGCTACCACGAAAGTGGGAACGTCGCGCGCTACGCTCATCGTCGTCGACGATCACATGACCAACGCCGGTTCTTTTAAGGAGGTGACCGATCTTTTCATTTGGGGTTCTCACCCCGCCCACGCGTCGATCTTACCCGTTCAAAACATCTTTTTCAACAGTAGCCATTTTAGAACTATATCTTACAACGCTAGTTACGTCGTCCTGTGACGCACCGTGCACAGTGTGCACCAGATGGAACATTCCTGGCAACAGCTATTTGGCAGAAAAAGATTGGAGTATT
Organism: Ornithodoros turicata; assembly: GCF_037126465.1. Lineage (NCBI taxonomy): Eukaryota > Metazoa > Arthropoda > Arachnida > Ixodida > Argasidae > Ornithodoros > Ornithodoros turicata. Next base: position 13,961,255 of record NC_088207.1, read on the forward strand.
TTCTGGACGCATATAAACAAGCGATGTCGTCGCCCCACGCTTATTTACTCGTGGATCTTCACAACTATACGCACGAGGATCACAGGTTGCGTAGATTGGAGTATTTTCTGGACGCATATAAACAAGCGATGTCGTCGCCCCACGCTTATTTACTCGTGGATCTTCACAACTATATGCACGAGGATCACAGGTTGCGTAGGAACATCTTTCTGGGAGAACGTCAATATATCTACGCCCCGAAATGAACCTCCGCCCTCACCTCACTTTACTCAAAGTACTCTCCATTCTACCCCCTCTGTGCCGTCGCGACGTCTTGAGACGTTCTTCTTCGTCCGACATGAAACATCTCTCCGAAATTTGCCTCAATGTATTGAACGGAAAGGTAGCTCTAGCTCAAGACACGTTTGCGCATTCGAAGAAGCACAAACGCTTCTTACGTCGGCTCGCCTACAAAAGGATTCACAAGAATCCGCAGCGTTTGAAGCGCTATCTGTCTCAGCAGTGAGGACAGTGCGTTCTTTCATCGGTGGTTCCTCTCCTACTTTCCGCCGTGTTGAACCTCTCCGCCAATGGCCAAGGAAAATTGAAGTGACCGGCTCCTCCATCGGGAACATTCTTTCCTCGAAGGAGAGTGACGACGTCAATGTGAAACTGATACTGCAAGCACTGTATCGCATACTCAAGCAGTACGGATTGGACCCCTACGACAATAAAAACGAGGCGTCTGATGCAACAAATGACTTTGACAATTCGCTCCTCTCTCCAGAGGTGGACGAAGAGGAAGCAGAAAGGGTTGTCTCGGAATTAAAGAAGGTTGTTTCCTGGGATCGCGAGGGTTGTGTCTCTCTGTCGGGCAAGCCCATCAAGCACTCCTCCGTTTACGAACTCGCCAATTATTTGTTGCAACGTAAGACGGGAAAGAAACCTTCCTGGTTCCGAAAAGCCTCGAAACTATTATACCTGATTTCTCTGCCCAAATCTCGCGAGCCTCAACAGCAGCAGCAACAAGCCTCCATTGCGTGGACGACTTATGGAGGGATATCAGAAGCCAGAGGGTGGTTTGGGGGAGTGGACCGCTATAGAAAAGCGCGTCACATGCGGAAAAACAAGGCTCTCGCCATTCTCAGAAAGCTGGACGCCTACACACTACACCATCCAGTGAGAAGAAAGTTTAATAGGAGATGCATCATCGCGCTCAAGATCAGCGACGTGTGGCAAATGGATCTCGCCAACTTTTCACAATACAAGAGATTCAACGGCGGCTACCGCTACGTTCTCGTGGCGATCGATTCCCTCTCCCGCTTTCTGCGCACCCTCCCGCTAAAGACGAAGCGCCCTGCCGAAATGAAAAGGCCATGATAAGACTTTTTCGGGGAGGTAACGCACCGACACACATCTTTTGCGAGAAAGGAGGAGAATTCTACAACAAGATCGTCAAGCATTACCTGTCACGAAAGAAGGTCTACATGTATTCCACCTTCTCTCCCGTAATCAAGGCATCGCAGGCGGAACGGGAGATACGCACTTTACACGACAGAATATTTCGCTATTTTAGAGTAAGCGGAAAATACCACTTCGTTTCCGTGCTTCCTAAGATCGTGCGCGACTACAACAACACCAAACACAGGACGTTGGGCATCAGCCCGTCCGAAGTCACACCCGAAAACGAATTGGAGCTGTTCAATAAGATAAATGGGAAGCCCGTCATACCCTCCGTGAGAAAGAAGCTCAAAGTGGGGGATAAAGTGAGGGTCCTACTACACAGAAAAGTTTTTCATAAGAGCCCGGAAGGGAGTTGGTCACCCCAGGTTTTCACCGTCTCCCGCCTGAGAGACACCTCCCCTCCCGTCGTGCACCTGGAAGATTATTGGGGTAAGGAAGTGGACGGATCTTTCTACCCCAAGGAGGTACTCGTCGTAACCCGAGACGCCAATCAGCCTTGGCCAGTAACTAAAGTGCTGAGAAAGTAAAAATTGAATGGCCAGAGCTCCTCCTTGGTTCACTGGTTCGGTTACGACAACGAATACGACAGTAGGGTTCCGAGCAGTGACGTGGTCAAGATTGGGAAAACACGTCAGACATCTACGTCCACCTGCTCTCGAACGCCAGCATGAATAAGTTTCCCTAGAAATAAACTCAACGCCTTCACGGTAGTCCGCTTTCGATAGTCCGCTTCAGCTCTCTAATCACTATAAAGTCGGCCTGATGGATCTCAGCATAAGCGATTTTTTAAATATCGGGTACGAAAGGCAAGATGCGACAATCGAGGTTTCTTCCGAGGACACGGTCTAAGCCGGGAAAACCTTTCGTGTCACCTCGGATCTCAAGAGGGATTTGGGAAAAGCCCTTTTGGAATTTAACGTTTCTTTCGCGTACAATAAATGGCGATACGACTTCGTCTTACCTGTAGACGTGAAGGCCGCAATTGGACCCTCGGCTCGCACAGGCGCTCGACGCCTCGCTAGCATCCCGCGAAACAGGTTGTGCGGTGAAGCCTCCCAAATTGAGCGAACGCGAAGCCACCTTCATCTTACTGGAGGGCGCAGCACCCGTCGCTTTCGGCGACGTCACTTGGAATTCGGAAACCACATCCCTACGTAACACACTCAACAAATATTTCCAGACGTACAAGCTGGACGCCTCGCTAGAATTCGCGGATAACGTCTACTCTCTGAAAACGCCGAAAGGGTTGCACATACCGGAACCCCTTGTCAAGCTGCTACAGCTCACACCCGTCGAGGGACAAGAAGAAATGCTACGCGTCTCTCTTCCCATAGCATGTCAATTTTCTTTCACGATCAACACGAAAATTCCACGATCTCTGCAAAGTACATCTGCCTCCCAGCTATTATGCAATGCCGCAAGCACTTCTGGATGCGATTAACCAGCGCGTAGGCGAACGCGCGCGCTTCAGCTTCGACAAAACCGAACAGAAATGTAAAAATCGGCTTTCTGAGGGCACCACGTTAAGACTTTACGAGTACCTGGCCGTGGTTTTTGGCTTCGAATCGCGTACCGTGTTCACGGGGGAGGAAGAGAATGTCACGAGCTCCGTCGAGGTACTCCTGGAACCCCAATTTCACAACATAATCGTCTGCACGGATATCGTGGAACCCACGTACGTGGGGAGCGGGAAAAAACCGATAGTAAAAATACTACCCTTTTATTACGAGAAAGACAAGCACGTCGTCACCTACACGTTAGATAACATCCAGTACTTTAACCTGTCCCAATTCGAAATTCCCTCAGTGACGATCGTTCTCGCGGACGAAACGGGAAGACGTTTGCCGTTGTGGTTCAAAGGCAGAACCAATTTAACGTTGCATTTCAAATATGTACCGTAATTCCCCAAAATAATTCCCGTGTACACGGGACCCGTTTTCCAACGAGGGGGTGGTGTGTTGAGCAACATATCCAAGTTTATCATTCCCATCTGGCATCAAATAAAACCGATCGCTAAGAGAACGTTGAAGCGCTTGGCGCGGAATTTGGCCGACGGCGAAGGAATATCGCGCGCAGTAAAAAAGACTGCCATAGCAACGGGGAGAGATGTGCTGGATTCCATGGAGGGCTCTGGAAACAACAATGGGACAAAACGCCGCAAAAGACAACAAAAGGCGCCGACGCACGACGCACCTGCAGATATCTTTGGTACGCCGTGAAGGTCACACATCCCCTGCGCGCTCCGTCATGACCTCAACGAAAGACAAAAAACAGTCACCGCTCTGTCTAACGAGTGATGTGATGATATTAGAACCCCCTTCTGTTCAATACGGAGTGGAAGATACTTCGTACCAACTTTGTTATCCGGTCAACGGAGTAAATAATTCCTTGATCGAATTTTCTATTCAAAATTTGCAAAGGGCCCACTTGGATCTCTACGGCAGTTTCGTGTCTTTGACCGCGCGCATTGTTCGTGACGACGGGGGAGAAATGGACGAGAAAGATGTCGTTTTCCCAATAAACCACCTGTTGAGTGGCATGTTTAAGACGGTCACCGTTTATGCGAACAACAAGCTCGTCAGTTCCAACGAGTTCTACGCCTACAGGAGTATTTTGGACGTCGTGCTTCATTCCACGCCCCTGGCTCAAGGAACCGTGCACGCGTCTCGACTCTATGTCGAGGACAACGAACATTTAAAGAACGATTACGACGTCTGGTCTCCCGGTCCGAAACAACGTTACGAAGCGACGAAGGGTGGAAAACACTTTAACCTGGTCGGACAGATCAATACCGACCTGTTTCAACAGCCTCCCCTTCTGGTACCTGCCGTCGAAATTCGAGTCGTTTTCCTGTTAAACAACGACGAATTTAAACTCATATCGGTCACCAACGACAAGAAAATGTACAATTACTAGGTGGACATTAAAGAAATGACATTACACTTGAAAAAGGTGACGCTGGCACCTTCCCTGTTTTTGGAATACGAGCGGCGGCTTCAGACCACGTCCGCCATCTACGTCTTATGCAGATTGGAAACCAAGGTGCGGAGCTTGAGTGCCGGGAGCTTGGACGCTCACTTTGAAAACGTTTACCCCGAAAGGGTGCTTCCAAATTATGCGTCCCCTGCTGGCCACGTCCGACTTTCTCGGTGACATCCAATCGAACCCCTACAAATTCCGCCATTACGACCTGTCTCATTCAATGCTCTCCGTGGACGGGCAGCACGTGCTAGCCGAGTACGACTTTAAGAGCGATCTCGTCAAAATTTCCTACTTGAACTTCTTGCAAGAACTGGGTGAAAAACATTTCAAGTACAGCTACGAGCGATTGAAGATGAACGGGTTCCTTCTCTACTTCAACTTGGACGTGGACAAGTGTTCTTCTCCTTCGCATTTGAACGAGTGCAAAAAGGAAACGTTCACCTGCAATTACGCTTCGCTACAGCCCTTCCACACGCGGTCACCGTCCTCTTGATTTCCGAGTGTCCCAAGCTCATGTGCGTCGACAAGGACCGTATTGTCACCTTCCCATAGAAAAGATGTCAAAAGCGAAATCTTAGAACTCGTGTCCCTCAACCCCCTCGCTTCCTCCATGCTGAGAGGCATTTGCGCTTCGGATGAAGCCTACGTCTTACGCGGCGGTAAAGCGCGGCCAGCACTGGGTGCTCTACCTGAAAAACTACGACGGGTTTACCATGTTTTTCGACAGTTACGGACTTCCCACCATCGAAGCAAACCTTCGAAGGACTTTACCTGCAGTGGACGAGTATAACGACCAGTGTATTCAATCGTCTTTTTCGCCTTACTGCGGTCTTTTTTGTATTTACGTAGCCACGCGCATGTCGAAACGCTACAGCTTGAAAAATTGTGTATCCATGTTTTCCAACCTCGAAGAGAATGACGAAACAATAAAATGTCTCCTCGTGAGCGAACTCATTTCATAAAAATAGTCTTTTTTTTTCACGACATACACAAATCGCTTGCGAGACGATCTTTCAACGTGCTGACCCGACGCTCGTCGCCGGCCACTGTGACGTCGAGGGATGTGTGGAGAAGCCAGTAGCGACGGACGATAGGTCGGTTGAAACCCGCGTTGATGAGAAACGGGTCGACTGTCTCTCCTCGTCTATACTTTTCCAACAGCTCGAGCTTGTAATCTACGAAACACTTCATTTTCTTTGCAATCTTCCCACTGACGGTGAACAGACGTAAGGGTATCGTCTTGAGAATTGAGCGAAAGCCTCCCTCGCAGCTATCGCCATGAATATAATCGCGTAATTGCGGCAAGGCCCGATACATTCGCGTTTGCACAAAAGTTGTAAACCGCTGCTCGGGCGTCATGACTGAGACGGAATGAGAGTACATACACAACCTTTTTTATTTATCGTGAGAGGTTATACATCAATCAGGCTCCAACTTTGGTTTCGTAGCCGGAAAGACAGCCCAAATACGTACGAAGGCTCGAGTCTAACCAATGGCTGGTTCTCGACCAGAGTCCACCGCAAAGACAGGTGGTCAGTTGATCACCGATCCGCAAAAAGAAGGTCTTCGGAGGAGGCTTGAAGGTTAGGACCAGGGGTAGATCTCCCGTCAGTAGCCATTCGTAATCTGCACGACAGGAGCGTGAGAAACACGTGTTTTTTATCTTAAACACATGTACAATCTTCTTCAGTCACAGAGTGACACTGATGGTCCATTTTCTCCATCTTCCTTCAATAGTCGAAGTCCTTCGCAACGTACGTTGAACGGTACCGTCCGACAGCGAAGACTCTCTGCCTTGTTTCTGGCTCTGTTTCTGCCTAGCTGATGAGCAGTCGCAGGGGAAAAAGGTGAGTGATTTACTGATGTTTGTGCGTTGTTTTACCGTGCTCGTGTTAAGCCTTTTCTCGCTGTACGCGCATGTTTAGACTTGTTTAGCGGTGTCCCGTACCAAGCCTGTTGACGCACGTTTACCGTCATGGGGCTAGTGGTTCCCGCCTTGTGTTAGCCGCGTAGTGTTGAGACGCTGTGGTTAGGCCTTTTCTCTCGCATGTCTAGACTTGTTGAGCAGTGTTGCCATTTTTACGTGCCGCTAATACTTTGTTGTTCTCTGTCTTTCTCGCATAGAGCTACGATGCTGGCGCCATCTGGTGTGATGCCTTGGAACTAGGTGGCCACCTGCCTCTGCAACCGTCGTGCCCCCAGTTGCACGCACCGGCGTGATTTCACCAAGATGGCGTCGTTGATTTTCAAATAAATTGTTTTCCACTCTCTGCTTCCTTTCTATCTAATTTTTTTTCTACAACCCGAGTTCTACATAGAAAATCCACGGCAAGTATTTCACTGAGTTATATTTTGCCCAATTTAAAAAGTTTAAATTTTTTAAATTTATATTTTTAAAGTAATTTTAATATAATTTAAAGTAAAAAGTGCAATACTTGCCGTGGATTTTCTGTGTAAAACTTGGGTTGAATGATTACTACTAGCGCTGACGTCCGACATATCAGCTGTGGTCTGCTTCAGTGCAGTCAATACAACCGTGTGGAGAGCATGGGCGAAGGAATGCCAGTGATCGTATTGTCTCAGGGTGGCCACTAACGAAAAGAATTCAGCCGTATTCTTATCGAATTCGAACGGCGCGACGCGCAGAGTTCGACTCGTAAGCCCCACTCAAAAGTCAAGTGCACTGTAACACTTAAGTACGCCTTTTTTTTCTCTCTCTCTCTCTTTTCTTTCTTTTTTCTTTTTTGAAGTCATCGGTCCAAATGTCAAGGGTGACAGTTCCACCGCTGCTGCTGAATATTTCACGCAGCTCAGACTTAGATGAGAGTCGCTCCTGGAAATACCCGTGCTGACGCTGCTGCAAGGCGCGCGCATAGCTGTGACAGCCCCATCGCAAACCTACCGCTCACGGCGCCAGCTTGCCTCCTTCAAATCCGTCGACGGTCTGCCTCTGAAACCCGCCACTTCGTTGCAGACGCTATTCGATGCAACACCTTTCTTGGAGCCATCGACCCCGCGATGCAGCTTTACCCCACCCAGCACCTTACCAGGGCCGAGGAAACCCTCGTTCATCGCATCCGCCTTAACGTCACCTACACTCCGTCACTCCTGCACAAGATGGGCAGACGCGGCATCGCAAACTGCGATGACTACGGTGCCATCGCTGACGTAGCCCACCTCCTGCTAACGTGCCCGAAGTTCTCGGCGCCCCGTGCTGCCCTCGCCCGACGCCTCCAAGACTTGGGCCACCACCCCCTCTCGCTCGTTACACTCCTCGGGCCTGTCCCGCACCCTGGGCAACGGGATGTTACCAAGGCACTCTTCAAATACCTCAAGGCCACCGAAATTATGACCACCCTCTGAAGCACAGGCGGCAAGACCCACCGCCCGCAACACATCGTTGCCATCGAGGCTTCTCCCGCACTTTTTTTTAAAGGAGTAGCAAGCCGGCACTTGCCTGGCTGACATCTCCTTTTGTGTGAATAAACATATACCCCCCCAAAAAAAATTTCTTCGATAGAACGAAACCGTTGTGCGATGTGTGCTCGCTTGTTTTACATCCACCGCGCCGCGCTTGGCTCCCACATTTCCTAGGTACTGTGCTAACGTAAGAAATCCACTTCTCGAGATCACATTAAAAGGTTTGACATCTTCGGCTTCAAAGCGCACAACGCGTTTCAGTATCTCGTCACTGACTGCACCAGGAAGCGCGTTTAATGTTCTTTCCGGCTTAAGGTATTTCCTGGTACCCTCTTTCTGGCCACGGCACACATGCTTCAGTAAGGTCGATGTTTCAACCTTACGTCCCACAAATCTGCGAAAAGACTTACAGCTTGAACAAGCAACCACATTTGGGATCCTCGTCCCATTCTCGTCGGCGACATGGCAAAACAGTTTCCACAGGGGTGATTTGAGGTCAGTTTCCGATACAAGTGTGTAGGTTCCACGTTGAAGCTCAGCTTCGATGTCTTCCAGTGCAGTTTTCTGCGACATGACGTTGGTGGAGCCTGCTGTCATCCGTTGTAAACAATCTGAAACTATCAGGGAGGCTCCTTTACATCACTGGGAGATGCGGAAACGGCTCCACCTAAGTGTACACAGATATCCGCATCATCCACACTGCTAACGTGGTTCTGTCCGCGTCTATCCGCGCAAGTTTATGTCCCCTAAGTTTTTATCCGCAGAACGAGGTTTGGGGCTCGCTCGAGATATTGCTGTGTGATCGTTGAAAAGAAAGTACATATTCACACGAGAGGTGCTAGATCCCACGACTGGTTGCAAGCAGGCTGTATTATGGGGAAACCAAGGCTGGAGTCACCGTCGAGATCGTAGAGAAAACCCAATTATTATTTGTTACTCAAGACAAAGACAAGAAAGGGATACACGATTCAAGATACTTGAACCGAAAACCTGTTTTGCGAGAGACTACTTAAAGAAGGTTGTTTCCAGCGATCACAATGTGGTATGTTTCTCCTCGACACTGTTGCCAAAGCGCTCTCCTCAATACACTGTTGCCAAAGTGGTGCGTCCCATCGCTGTCTTCACATCTTGTTACAGTCTGTGTCCTTTTCAGTGATGTCACGTGATTTGTTCAACACATCAAATTCATAGGACTGCATGGAGGCATGGGGCACAGCACCTCACAGGACTACATGGGTGCATGAAGCACAACAGTTCAGAGCTCCTCACCGCAAGGTCTGTTCATTATTACTCTACATACTGTGATCGTGTGTTCATAACAAAGTTTATGTCACGATGCGCACATTGTGTGTCCTCACGTAACAGTTTTAACAAAGTTTGTGTGACATATTCTTATACGTCTTTTTGTTCTTATCCTTACGTGATATCCTTACCTGACAGCTTGTGTGACGCATCCTTAGGGACATTGTGTACTAATTGCAATATCTTGTGAGTTACGGGTGACACAGATTCAAATAATGGCGGAAATAAAACTAGAAAAACGTGACATTTGTTTGGTTATCATGCATTTGCATGAGCTGTGGCGGGGCGTGCGCGAGATTGGTCTGGGCCAGCGGCGTTCTGCTAGCTATGCATTACTAGGATTGTATTGCTAGCTGTGCATTGCTACCAGCGGCTAGCAGGTTGCGTCATAGCTAGCAGCACCTTAACACCTTATCAAACGCCGCAAAGAAATAAAAAGCACTCAGTAGCCTGGAAGTCGTCATTATACTTTCGATGTGCTCTAGACGAAATACTCCTACGCGAAACGCACAATTAAGGTCTACATTTCATCTCAGTTTCGCAGATGCACAACAAGATCGATGTCGGTTACTGGAAATCAGAACTTCCGTTAACGTCGCGTACATTGCATTCGACGGAAACATTTGGCAGTTCACAATTGGAACGCTGGTCAATGAAAACCCAAACGAAACGCCGTAGCACAGATAAGTGCAGCTGTTTTGATTCATTGCCAAGGTTTTGATTGATTGGTGTTTTAATGGCGTATTAGCAACTCGTTACGAGGTGTTTCAAGTGTTTTCTCGTGAAATCTTGAACACGTTGGATTCTCAAAGTTAACAACGAACTATCAAAAACAAACAAACAAAAACAATATAACCAGGCCGTGAGGGTATAGCGCTAATGAAGAGTATAGTTCTCCTGGGATCGGTGTGAGATGAGGGCTGCTATTCTGCTGTGTGTAGCTTTGCTGATTGCATATCAGAGTAAGTGCATAATTCTTCTGAATGGGTAAATCAGCAGAAGTAAGCTTAGCAACATTGTGTGATCAACATTAGTGGGAAATATTTTACAGCTGAACCAGTGTCCACGAAGAAGTGTCCACGGCTGCTCTTCTCAACTTATGTATGCCTTTTCCTTTCCATTAATTTATCGTTATACCCCGCTATTTATACATTCATTCTATACTGAGAGTTAAAGCGCAACAGGAAGACAGGGACAGACAAGACAGGCGAACACACGCGCTACTTCCAACGCCGTTTATTCAAGAAACGCTGCGTTATATTCATCTACGAGGGAAGGGCGGAGGACCGAAGAAAAGCTAGCTCCTAAATGTCTTGCTTCCTATCCCATGCTTCCTATGCTAACCAACAAGCAGAAAGATTAATTCTTCCTTATATACAGGGTGTCCCAGCTAAATGCGAACATACTTTTTAAAAATATATCGCTTTCACCGATATGAAATCAATTGCAATATAGCATATGCTGAAGGGCACTCCTTAGCCGGCGTTCACACGGGGCAACTTTTTCCAGCAGCTCGAACCGACGTCTTATGAGCAACCCAGAGCAACCTCAAGACTTTCGCCTCTCCGTGTTCACACGCAGCAACTCGATAGCTCCGCCCACCGGCAACCAGATTTTGCCGAGAGAACATCATCCGCAAAAAAATGAATACTTTTGTGAAACTCTGATATTGTTTAGTTTGAAAACATATTCCCAAGCAGTGCTTATACAGCCTCTCAATAAATACAATTATTTAAAGGGCAGTATGCGTAGTATGGGATGAACGAAAGCATACCACATCGCCATCAGCATGATCAGACCTCCAGTTTTGGCGCTTTCGTCTGCTAACTGCGTGTCGATTCTCGCTCTCCGTTCTCATTCTTCAACCAGTTTCCCTGAAATTTTTGCATGTCTTATATTGTATCATATTTCCTATTTAGTTTGTTATTTTTGTAATACGTCTGCATAATCGTTAACTGACTGTTTTTGAGCGTAGTTTATTTTGTTCAGTGTATATACCGCGTTTCCTTTGTTCAGTGAACATATAGTGTTTTGTTTCGTTTGGGATTGAGGAGCTATGAACCCCTCGTCGCGAAAGCGCAAAGCTGCTGCTCTGGTTGTCGCACTGCTACCTGAGCTTTTGGGTGAAGGCAGTGAAAGGTCGCCAAAAAGGAAGAGACTGTGGGTGAAGGCGATATCGAAGGCCCATTCACAAGTTGGCGCGCAAAACAGCCTACTTCCTGTCCTTCGGCTGAGCGACGACGACTTCAGGGGCTACTTGCGGATCAGCTCCACTGATTTTGAAGAGCTTATCTCCGGCATCCGTGAGGCTGTGGAGTGTGAGGACATTTTGATGTGACCAGCTTTAACGGTAGAGGAGCAGCTGACCATCACGCTCCGTTTCTTAGCCACAGGTAATCAGTGTTTATGGATGATTGCCTTAATTTGTTCCGTTTCTGACGTATTCCCGTGTTAACAGGAGAGTCGTCCCACTCTCTTCACTATCAGTACTGCGTTGGTACCAGTACAATCCACAACAAAGTGAAGAAAGTCTGTGGAGCATTGTGCGACTACCTGATTCCCCGGTGAGTTAGGGCATTGTACTGAACTAGAGGATGGATTTCAGTATTTAGTAAGTTCAGTGTGATAAATGTAAAATGTTATTCCCAGGTACATGAGGCTGCCGGTGCTGCCAGTGCTCAGTGGGAAGAGGTTGCCGACAAGGTTTTTGCCCGCTGGCACTTCCCCCATTGCCTCGGTGCTCTATACGGCAAGCATGTCAGAACTCGGTGTCCTCCAAAGGCTGGCTCTTCGTTCTTTAATTATAAGGCTCACCACAGTATTGTGCTGATGGCACTTATGCAGATAAGAAGGTATAGTACAAATAATCCTAAAAGAAGCAAGCAGCATTATGTTTTCTTCAATTACAGGCCATCGTCGTGGATGCCGGAGTGATTGGGAGGTGCAACGACTCCATCACCTTTCGTGCAACGGAGTTGTTCCGGAAGCTTGACAGCGGAGACTGCAATATCCCTCAGCCTGTCCCACTTCCTGGTAATTGTTCTCCCTCAACGGGCCCATTCAAAATATCACCCAAAAATGAAATGCTTAGTAGATATTATTTGATATACAGGCCAGACAGTGTCAACAGGGTTTGCTGTCATCGCAGATGCTGCATTTCCCGTGAAGAAGTACTTGCTGAGGCCTTATGCTCAGAAAGATCTGCAGCACAAGGCAAACCGCGTTTACAACTACAGGTTAGTCCTGCATGAGTCATGCCTAGTTGAGGCATGGACAAACTCTAAGAGGGCATGGCATTTTTCAGCCAAGGAATTAGATGAGAGGTGTACTACTTTGGGTGTTTTGAAAGGTAATTTTGTACCTTACATTCTGAAACAACAGATAAATTAATGATGATGAATTGGGAAATTACAAGATTAATTGGAACGAATAAGAAGTGCATAAACATCACGTGCAGAACAACACCTTTTTCTCAGGCATTCGCGAACCCGGCATGTGGTTGAAGCGTTCTTCGGCATAATGAGCTCGCGGTTCCGTGTCCTGCTGACGGAGATCAATGGCTTGCCTGAAAACGTGACACGGATTGTCCTTGCATGTTGTGCTCTACACAAGTTCGTAAGCCACAAGGGAAACCAGGAGCCCACGTCGCAAGCAACAGGAGGACTCGAGGACCTCGAGGGGTATGGTGCCAGGTCATCAGATGAGGCTCGAACGACGAGGGCCCTCTTCAGGGAATACTTTGTGAGCGAGCGTGGTGCCCTGTCCTGGCAGGACAAATACCTAGATGCACGCTAACCGTGAGGTTTACTTTTTTACTTGCCCTTGTGTAATTTGCACCATTGTCCGGTTGTCTGACGCAAGCCTGTTGAATATCATGCCTTTGAAAGGTTGCTCAAGAGCGGTGTAATATGGGAACATCTAGTCCCTTACAGTACCACCACTGCTCTGTCCCGGGCCACACACACACCCAGCAGTTCTTCTGAATGACCTGGCGCAATGCCTCATCATTCTTGCCCTTCCTGGACATTCCATCATCACCAATCAGGACTCGTGTACACCGTCTCCTTTGGACCCTGTGTATTGGGTAGTTCAACATGGCCTTAAAGAGTACCCTTAGAAGATTATCCTCCAAAATGTGTTGGAACTGTGTCAATGGCAAGAGTGGTTCTGCATGGGGAGCAACTTTATGTGTACTATATTCTACCTCACATTTTCATCTTGTTTAAATGTGTATGCAGCCACATGTATACACCATTGCCACTACCATTTAGCAAACACAACTTTAGCAAACATTTGTTTATTTGTGACTAGAGAAAGTGATTGCACAAAAGGGGTAAACTGTGGTGTTCATTTCACGCCTTGTCAACTTGAGTGAAACCTTGTTTTGGCCTGCAAGCGAACAAAAATAAAATGCTGTGTGCAGGCACCTATAGTAGGAACTAAAAACTGTTCACTGCAAATTTTTCTATTTGCAGTTTTCTGTTTTTTATTCTTGGGTGAGGCTCAAAGTGTTACAAATTCTGTACACAAGTGTTGTGATGCTAACCCAGGAAGCAGCATTTCTTTTTTCTTTTTGTTGCAACGATTGGGTAACATCGTCCAAATGAAAAGTCAATAAGTTGCAATTATTTTCTGACCCAAACAACAGCCATATGTGTGAACACTTCTCCATGCAGAGAAAGCCATGCTTAGAGAGTGCACCCTAGGAATACGCACCTTGAGATTGACACATTGTGTTTTGCTTGAAGTATGAGCTCTAGTATTTGTATCTTTAGAACGTCTTTTCGTAAGGGATCCAAGGTGCGGAGCGGAGCTCTGACGCAACCTGCATGCCGAAGTAGTAGTCATCGTCCCGAATATCATCGGGCTCGTTCAACACAGATATAGCTTTGTTGAGCATTTCTTGCGGTGTGGGAGCTGTCTGTTTTTTTTTTTTTTTTTTATCCTGCACTAGAGCTCGGCAGCTTTTTCTTTTTTGGAGGTGGTGCCACTGGCTCAGGATCTGGCTGCATTAGTACACACTGTAAGCTATTTGGTTGCTTGCTTGCTTCTCTAAAATAATGTGCTGTATGACAATTTACCTCATCTAATAGAATTTCACTTATACACTCACTTGTGTCATGGCTCGGAGAAACAGCCTCAGTGCACGACGCCTGACATGGGTTTTCTTCAGGGGGCTCGCACATTGCCTCAGCGTCGGCATCCTCTGTCGGGGTCCCACTGAGGCCAGTGATGTCCAGAGATGAAACTCCCTTGCTTGGTTTGTAGCAACCAGGTAAGAACAACATCTCACTGTAAAGGTCCCATTTTGGGACATAGACCTCATTTGTCCCAGATCCTGATTTTCTTTAATTAGCTTTTGCGTGCTCCTTGAGGAAATATGTCCTCAGGTTCTTGAACTTTTCGAGTGCAGCCTTGGCTATAATGAAATATGGCATGCACAATGTACTGTGTTCATCTTTCTCAATGTTAATGGAAGTAGTAGGGGTGCGTGTTGTTAAGTGGTTGTTGTGCTATGTCAACAAATGAATAAATGACATATTACTACAGCAACGTGTTCATTTTCATAAGGTTAGTAATGGATCCACTAAACATTCATATCCAGTGCTTCAAAAAAGGGGATTGCTCGCAACGTACATTTTTTCCTACGGAAGTTTAGTAAGAATGAACGAGGACAGTGAGAAGCTAGAGAACTACAGCAGCATGCATGGGACGCTTTGTTATGCGTCCACGTACCATCGCAGCCCAATTCCTTTGCAATTTCTCCTAGCTGCCGTTGCCGCAACGTGCGGTTTTTGTACTGCATATTATTCAGATCGTACAGGTTCTCCCGCTCACTGAAGAACCTGACGAGAGCTATCAGATGCTCAGGCGTCCACTCGAAGTTCGAGGCCCGCAGATGAACCCTGTCAATTCGTAAAATAGTCACGAATTTTACGCAAAACATACCATATCTGCTGCAAACGCCGATGCAAGACAGTGGTTCTGGTTTCGACGGCTAGGAAACGTTAAGCGTTCCGGAGAAGGAGGAGCCAAAAGCCGCGGAAAATTTGAAATGTGACGCCAGAAGTCACGTACCCCTGCTCGTCTTAGGATTGGCTGGTGCACGAGCAACTTCAGAATCTTCTTGGAGGTTTTCGGTCGGCGAGCGTTTCGCAGCAACTCGAGTTGCTCGAGGTTGCCGGCTAACAGCAACTCCAAAGTTGCTCATAGATGCTGGAAAAAGTTGTCCCGTGTGAACGCTGCCTTAGGAGGGTATTAGCATACTCCTAAGGCAATGTCTTCATTAACTTTTTAATTATAGAAGCCACGAAGTTGTCCCCATGACAACATCTGGTCCCTTAGGTCACCTGATACCGGAGCCGTTTTCAGAACAAAAATCGGTTCGATACATCGTCCGCAAAAAATTCGTGAAAGAACACCACTTTTTTTTCTTTATTTTGTTGATTGCGCATCTTCAGAGACGCGTCTTTCCTTCACCCCAATGTGAGAGGGTGAAGGAGCACAGTACCTCCTCGTGCGTCGAAGGTGAGCTTTAACTTGCTGAAACAAAACAAAAACAAATGTATCGGGTGACTCTATGGGCACTGCCCGTATCTTGGGTTGCATTTTCTGTTTTCTTTTAATTTTTTTCGAGGACGCAAGAGGCGATAGTGTGCTCTTTCACCCTCTGTCTGAAATGTCTGTTTCATTACTATGACCTCCGCCGTCCTTTCATGGGGTATCGCTATTTATGAAATGTTTGGCGGCCTGTTTACGGCCCCTTTAATATCCCAATAGATAACGTGCACATACCAATGCCTCACGCCAGTGGGTTACACACAATGGGAAGACGACGGATACTATTGCCTGGTAAGAGACATATCTTATCAAAGCACTGCCCCGTTCGCTTGATATGGGAATGGTAGCAAATATTCCGTTTGAAATAATGAGCTGAAGAGCTGCTTTTTTGCGTCCGGTATACGTGAAACGGTTAGTGACGTGTTCGCCTTTTGATACCACCCAAGCAGTACAATGTACTGAAAGTCGTGTGCAATAGGTGTGGACGGGTAGGTGGAAGACCTTGAACAGACTCCTGAAGCTAAAGAACATTGATAAGACACATACCGTCCAACCCATTCAGTACATTGTGCTGTTTGGGCACGGACGCCTAGACTACCTACTTGGGCGTTCCCGGGAGTTTTTTCGAACGAGCAAAGCGTGCAACCCCTCCACCTCTTTTCCTTGAGGCGGACGCTGCGGATTGTGCTAGTCGTAGAGCCAGTGGCGTCACTAGGGGGGGGTGCGGGGTGATGCGGTCCGCATACGGTGAAGCGACGGAAGGGGTGGCGCCCCGAACAAATACTGCCGCTTCCTCCCGTTCTCTGTGGCACGATGACGCCAAAAAACAACATGAAGAGCCTTCTACGAGGCACATTATGTTTTTTTTTCTGAATGTGGTGTAATGTTTATTTATAGTAAATCGCCTGGTACCGAAAGGAATCCGTTAATGGGACATGAGGTGTTGGGGGGGGGGTGACGTAAAGAGCCCTGAACCGGGCGACTAAATTAAATCCAGAACGCACGCGGTCATGGACGTTATCGTTACACTGTCAAGTTCTTGCGGAGGTAGAGGATGCTGTCGACAAACTCCTTCTCTCAGTCCCAACCCTCCTCACCAAGCTTTGCCAACGTGGTTGTGAAATACGTGAGGAGTGAGGAGCAATGTAAAGTGCTCCTTTAAAAAGCTTTGATAATGTTCTAGAGGGTCGAATCATATAATGTCCTTTGCTTGTCTTTCCAAAATATGCGCAGGAATGACGCAAACGCGTGATGATATGAACGCAACCCAACGTTTGAGCGCGTGCCGTCAGAGGATCCGGCAGCACGTGATATCCTCCCGTCAGGGTGAGAGACCCTGAGAGACTGGAAGCCCAGTGCAAAGCCAGTGATATATGTATTAGAGCCCTGCACGGGCCGACTTTTCCGGGCCCGACCCGGCCCGGTCGCATTGCAAAAATGGCCCGGCCCGACCGGGGCCCAGACATTCATATTTTTATGCGGCCCGGCCCGGCACGGTGACCGAGTGACTAGAGCCCGGCCCGGCCCGGTGACCCGGCAAGTAGATCCCGGCCTAGTATTTCCAGCCGCGACGTACGCGTTTCTGCCGATTATCAAACAAATTTAGAAGTAAATTTATAAGGAGAGAAGACAAACATACAAGTGATGGCGCTTTAACACCGTCACCGCACGAGACCAAATTAAATCCAGAACGCACGCGGGCATGGGCGATATTGTTACACTGTCAAGATTTTGCGGAGGTAGAGCATGCTGTCGACAAACTGCTTCTCCCAGTCCCTACCCCTCTCACCAAGCTTTGCCAAAGCGATTGTGAAATATGTGAGGAGTGAAGAGCACTGTAAAGTGGCTTGGAGAATGTTCTACAGGGTCGAATCATATGCATAATGCAGTATCCTTTGCTTGTCTTTGCGAAATATGCATAGGAATGACGCAAGCGCATGATGATATGAACTAGTGCATCTCCATTGTGTGGAATTAGCTGCGTGGCTCGGCCGGGCCTGACTCTCGGGAACATCTTTGTCGGCCTGGGCCCGGTCAGGCCCGCGGTTGTGGCGTATTTTAACGGCCCGGCCCGGCCCGCGGTGATGGCGTATTTTGTCGGCCCGGGCGCGGCCCGGCCCGCAGCACGCAGCCAATAACAAGCCTGGCCAGGGCCCGTGCAGTGCTCTAATATGTATATAGACCGGTTGCTCTGGGCCAGGTGGCTCGAGTGAGCAGCAACGTCAGCGCCCCAAATAATGCAACACTCCCTAGTTTAGCAGACGACGCGGCACTTTCAAATACACGGTCTCGAGTTGTTCGCACTTTTCAAGAAGCACCGCTTTTCCAGTGGATTTCCTACAGGTTTTGTAGCTATCCTTGGCGCTATACCGTTTGAAACACCATGCAAAACCCGCTGATGAAACTACCTACTGTTGGGATCCGTGGCCGATTGGGCCCAAAATGGCGCTGTGCAAACTTCGCTGCAACAGCCGTATACAGAAAAAAAGAGAAGCCAGAGGTCTTTCGCTGCAGGTAATGTATGTGTTTGTTGCTCGCATTCGCGGCAATAACCACATCGTCAACCTGCCTCCCTGTCTCGTCTTTCAGAGTGCTCTTGTGACTCATCCCTTCTGTGTCGAGCGCCTCACATACCGATCACCTATTAGAAAGTGCTGTCCCATTCATAATCAAAAGTGCCAGTGGCAGAAATTGCGCTGTCAATGACACGTCCTAGTTAGACAGAGCCACCACGAAAGCAGCGAGAGTATTAGCAAACGATATCACGCTGTCTTGTCAACCAACTGGAGGAACTTTCCGTGACTAGAACGCTGTATGCGCTGTTCATGTAATATGGAACAGCAACACGCTATCGAAGAAGAATGGGGATGCATTTCTGAGTCTGGTGTTCGCCTCTATTCACCTGCGTTGAGCAGCATTACGGATTTCAAATCACGAATTTGATTTCAATCCACATGAAACCCGTTTGGATTTGATTTGAATTTGATTGGCGCAATTTTTGGATGGAATTTGGATCTGTAATGAATTACGTTTTTGCAGGGGAAATCGGATACAGATTTAATCCATTTTGTAAAGAAGGACTTGGACTTACTCAATCGTATTTTGCACTCGTATTTGACTTCGGATCAATTTTTTATAAAGAGGTATTTAGATTCAGACTGAATCCACCTTCAATAGACGGACGTGGATTTGAGTTGAATCACTCGTTATTGATGGGCTTCAATTGTAAGCTCTCTATTCATGTTGAAAAGCACGTCGTACGTTTTATTGGAACATGAAGGGACGCCCACAGTTTCCTCAACACAAATAAGCTAAATAAGCCTTGAAAGTAGTTCAGCCTTTCGTGCCTCCCCTCAGTTTTTCCCCTTTCCCATCGTTCACTAAGAACTGTCTCATTGGATCGCTCTCAAATAAGGTACCACAATAACTGCACGTGAGGTCCACGTTGCTTCACATACGTGAGGCCGACAACGGCAAGCCCTTTCACCATCACCACCACCACCACGTTGCTTCAACTTTTTCACCATACGGTTGTGGCGCGTCTGCGTATATCCCCTTATTGCTGCTTTCTGTTACGCTTTGTTACATGCTTTCTCCCACCTCTGTGAGGCTGACAACGGCAAGCACATTCCACCGTCACCACCACCACCTCCACCAACCTTCTGTTTCCCTCATGCGTCACCTTTCCGCTTTGCTGTTTCGGTGATCGGAAGAAAAATAAACCCAAGCTTCCGCGACGCCACTACGGAAAGAAGCTCTCAATTGGTTAACGCAGACTTAGCGCTCAAAATGGAGATGGAAAGGTTGACGTGGCTCTACCTCCACAAGCGGTGTGTTATTGCGGCTCGCAGCACTGAGAGCAGGAAACCATAGCGCTGTTTTTGTTTTAGTGCTGCGTCTTAAATCGTTCTGTGTGGGAACAGGCCTGAAGTGTACATACAGGGTATTTTTATACATGGTATTTTAAGAATGAGCTACGAATGCCACATAGATGCCGCTTTCTTTTTTTTTTCTTTCTTTTTCCTAAAGAGCGTACCATGGATGACAAATTAATAGAAATTCATGAATGTATTAGAGGATTTCGGGCAAAAGCGAGATAGCAGAATGAGAGACAATCTTCGTTCAAAGCCATCCTGATAACCAGCATTATTCCGCATTTCATGCGCATATTTTTAGGTCTCCTACTGGCATTAATACGTCTTGTCATCTTCGCAGACCGGAAGTTTGAGAACAGGCAGATGTTATAAGGGGTGGTGCTTGTCGTGGGAAGCATTTGAGTACCAACAACAGCTGAAGCAACAGCAGCAACAACAACAACAACTCCTGCTATAACAACAGCTGGACCGTGTGTGTGAATAAAATCTAATAGTGGCATTGAGATTGCCATCCTACGTCTCTATTTTGTGTTACCGGAAATTTTTGCAACTTGACTAGCATGTAATATAGACTAATATGGTTGATGTCGAGCGATGCTGTAGACACTGAAGCCCACAAATATTATGTGGATACTGAGAGCATTCCGTCCTACAACTGCTTACTCATGCCCGAAGTAGTCTGCCGATGGTTCTTAACCTCATAACCTCTGCCTTACGACGTAGTTCTAAACTTGCGAAGCATTCATGAGGAGGATTCAGGGAAATTCCCTCTGAACGCTGGCTTCACCTCTCTTCAGAGATGCCTTGTAAGATAAGCAATGCCACGGGTCACAACAGATGAAAGGAGGAACCGTTGGATAGGGCGGGAGAGTAAGACGGAGGCCGCAGAAAACGACTTACCGTTGTTTCGCTATCCTTCTGCCAGCATGGTTATCAGTTTATCATTTCTCGTTTCCCTGATTTTTTTTTACCAGACGCCTCCTAAACAAGCTGAAGAAGTAATCCGCTTCCGTTGTACGGCCATTTGAAAGCTCGCCGTTTTCAGGCTACGGGAGTACAGCTTAGAAAAAAAAGCTTCTGAAACGCTGCGATTTTGTATTGACCTTCTCTCAGCCTCCCCTGCTGCTTAGGGGAGCAGGTGTTGAGCAAAATCCTGGTGGTTGTTGTGGAATATCAGGTGGTCGTGCAACCTTCAGGACGCTTACCGAATAATGCGACCTTTCTAATACGTGACTACAATTCTGCTATCCTCGTGCTTCCGAAAATCCACCAAACAGAAAGAGCTAATTTTGGAAATATTCATCTGACACACGTGTACTGTAGGCCATGGAATTTGCACCACGCTACGTTCGTGTGTATACGAAAACAGAATGCGTATGCCACTCATAATTACGGAATCCAAAGTGTGCGATATTCAATATCCCATTTCACCCACGTTTTTCGTTCCTCTCGGAAATTGTCCATAAAGTGTATAACCATAACGTAACCGTATAAACGTCCATAATAACGAATCGTCCTACACTTAACTACATTTATTACGAGCAAAAGAAAAAACACAGTAACCACTGCTTGCTTGTGCGCATACCTCGTGGAGCTCAAAGTCGACAGCATTCCAGCAATTTTCATTGCTTCAGATCCGTCCCCGTTATATTTGAAAACTGGAGCGCCGTTTGGAGACCTGCTCGAGCCATGGCCGCTGTGACAACTGGATTTGCGCTGGCTGAATCGTCAGTGGAAATGTCCGAACAGTCTGACAGCTCCACGCCATTCGGAAATGTTCTCACGGTAAATCGCAGATCCACAGTTTGGGGCTCGTTGTCCTCAGCACACTGGATATAGCGCCACACAAGCGCTGCTCTGCAATGGGCCTTAGTAGCTCGAATGATTCCTGCGTCTAGAGGTTGAATCTTGACTGCCATGTTCGGCGGAGTGTAGAACAGTTTGGCATTGGAAAAATTGTGGCACCCTGGAAAGGTGCCACAATAACCTGCAGAAGTAGTGACAAAAGAAAGAACAAATCTGGAATAAAGGACTCGTCATCCGATTCTTCTAGAGGTTGTCGTCCTGAGAACATGTTCATAATAATGAGGCAAAAATGCATAGGGTTCTATGGAATTAATTGGTATTAATTTGTGCTGTCCATTGTCGGAAAAGCGGGGTTCCATATTACCGAGACACCAATACATGGCAAAAGTTTCGTTCCGGGGAAAAACTGTCCATAATTCGCGTCGTCCATAATAACGGGGGTCATATTAACATATTAACGAGGCACGACTGGTACATGGATATGTAACGTCCCTGCGCTGTCGGGTCTACAGGGTGTCCCGCCTAACGTGTCACGAAATTGTATTTGAAGAGGGCGATCAAACGAAAGCGATCGCTACTTTTCTGCCACTTGAGCTAGAAACACGTGCTACGTCAAAAGTAGCACCTGTTTCTAACTCAAGCAGGTGCAAACTTGTATTGTTTTTCTTTTATTACTCAAATTAAATATAATTTCGTGACACGTTAGGCGGCACACCCTGTATGTAGATGTACTATGTATATTGCATGTACTTCCATTTAGACACTGTATTATGTCTTGGTAATGTAGCTCTTTTCAATATAACTTTTTATGCATGAAGGTTTTGGAAAATGACGTGTTCCTTCCATCGTTATGTAATGCGCACGCCGGATGTTTAACGTAATACAGCGCATTGTTAAGTGTAATAAACTCATCTTCTGAGGGTACACGACAAACGTACGAACAGCGTCCGCTGCACTGAATAGATCATAGTCGGACCCGCCGAAAAGCACGAGGAAGGAAAGCAATCTTGTGGATCTGTCCTTGAGGTCGATGCTCCGCCGCAGGCTTCATTCGTCGTACATCGCTCCATTTCACCATTCTTAACTGCCAAAATATATCCCCCTCCCCGCTCGAAAATATAAATAAATAAAAGAAGAGAAACCACTTGCTTGACGCCCTTATCAATCGTTCTTATCATTGCTAATTAACACTCTACCACTGTTCTTAGCTGCCTTCAACCAAGCTGAGTGAGCGTTTCTGTACCAATTGACAGAAACAATTATCACCTGCACTGTCCTTTCGTGGCAAAAGATATTGATAGAGCTGCCAGGTGTGATAGCGACAAGTCTTGTTCCCAAGCAGCACAATGTACTGAAAGTCGAGTGCAATAGGGGTGGACGACCGTGTGTCTTATCAATGTTCTTTAGTTTCACGAATCTGTTCAAGGCCTTCACCTACCCGCCCGCCCCAATGGCTTCCAGTACATTGTGCTGCTTGGGTTCTTGCTCCGCACAGAACACGAATAGCCCCGTCTTAGATCGCAATGGTCTTTTCCTTGTCATTTTGTTGAAATCGTGTTGGAATCGTGGGACACATGGTACATTTGAACTGAAATGGTGTGATGTAAGCTTCGGTTTTAGGCTTACTTTGCCCTCTGATCTGGCGGGCACACGGCGTATCTGTCACAAAGACACGCAGCATGGATATAGCAAAGAAATGGATGACAAAGTGCTAAGCAAAAAAAATGCAAATGACCATCCCTGGGGTAGCTCCTCTGCAACAGGAAGACTTCGCCCTTGCTTCCATGTTTCGCGAGCACATTTTTTTTCTTATTATTATGTGTGAATCATCCAGGCAACGTCTGCCAGCTACTATGTACCAGTGGCTATCCACAGGTCAGTGAAGACAGATATAGGCCTGTGGTTGAAAGAGCGGGTGACGAATGTAACTAAAGCAATAGCATGGGATTAGAAGAATCCTTAACGAGGTTCACATTTAAGGATAAACTGTGACAACACGAGCTATTCCCTTTTTCATAGATCACTTGCTTTGACTTAATTTCGGGAGACATCACTATTCCGAAACTGCTTCCGCGACAGCGAGGGAGGAGGGTGGGAGGGATAACAATAAAGAGGAACTCCTATATTTAAGCCGGTTGTGGGTATAAACGTGCAGATCAGCACACTGCCAACTCAGACTCAAACAGCAGTTGCTGCAACGCATCCGCGATATCGATATGCGATTTTGAAGTTTCAATCAACGAACTGTTGGAATGGTTCCACGACGCTCACCGTGTGCTAATAACAACGTACTCATATTAGTTCCATGCATCTACGCAATGGTATCTCTACAGCGCTAGTCTTCAAGTCCCGATCCCCGTACGCGCGGATTTTAGCACAAAGAAAAATAAAAGAAGCGCAAACAGCAATCGGTGCGAAATGCATAAAATACTTACCAAGGTGGAAATAGAAGTAGTAATGACTGGACCAGACTGCCGCCATCTCACAACTTGGTCTAACCACGATTTAATTAGCAATTAGAGCTAATTGGGACCCCCCACATTAATGAGCACCCTCCAGGGTGTCACCACATTAAGTGGGGAACATCTAACTCGTGTCCAGACCAAGCTGTGAGTTGGTGGAAACCTGTGTCCATAAAAAAGAAAAAAAAAGAAGAAAAATAGATAGAAATAGAGTGGAGAGAAACAATTTATTCGAGTTTATTATACTACTGCACTTTACTGCACTACACTACTGCAACTTATTAGCGCCCGCCATGTTGGTAGTTGGCGATGGGCAGTTGCAGAGATCGATGACAGGTGGCCACTTAGTTGCAAGGCATCACACCAGATGGTGCCACCATCATAGCTCTATGTGAAAAAGACAGAGAACAACAAGATACTAGCGTCAGGTAAAACTGGCAACACTGCTAAACAAGTCTAGGCATGCGAGAGGAAAGGTCTAACCGCTACTGCTAAACAGCACGGAGAAAACACTACACATCGGCGAAAAGGCTCAGGGGGCGATCGGTTAGGCCTAACGACAGCATCACAACACTATGCAGCTAACACAATGCGGGAACCACTGGGCACACATCGCTAAACATGCGTCAACACGAACAAAAGGCTTGCTCACTGCTAAACAAGTCTAAACATGCGCGTACGGCAAACATGCGAGAAAAGGCTTAACACGAGCGCGGTCAAACAACACGCAAACATCGGCAAATCACTCGTTGGTCACCGCTAAACATGCGCGTACGGGGCATGGCAAACATGCGAGAAAAGGAACGCGGTAAAACAACATGCAAACATCGGCAAATTACTCACCTTTTCCCCCGCGGCGACATTGCGACTGCTCCATCCAAGAGCCAGGCAGAAACTGAGCGGGCACGGAGACTGCGGAGCGACCGAGCGTGCGTCTGCTCTCCGCGACAGCCAGCGAGCAAGTCACCAGGGTGCCGTGCTGCGCGCCCTCTGCACCGTCCGTTCACCTGACCGCGGGTGGTTTTGGTTTCACTCTCTGCTCCTTCCACTGCGCGTGCGCTCTCCTAGCGGTAACGGGTGGCTTCTTCGTTTCAGTTTCGCTCTCGTTTCTTTGCGCGCGTTAATCTGCATAAAGGCACGTCATCACTCTGATCGATACGTGAAAAACGCCATGTGTGGTTTATTCTCCTGCGTTTCTCGTCGTCGCCAGGAAAAGACAAAAAACAACGAACTTCGCGAATTTATTCGCGGCGTAGTGGAGGAAGCCTTTCAAGTCCACCACCTGGAATGGTTGCAAGCACTTCAAGAAATGTGTCTGGACGCTCGACCGCATCTTAGCGGTGGACAGACTGACAAAAAATAAGTTCAACTTTAGCCTGGATAATCTGTATTGGGAACGCAGTCCCGATGTAGAGGATGACGACGTGCAAATAAAAGTGATGCATTTATCTTCGAATCTCAGTTTCTTCGTGCAACGTGTACGCACGCAACATGTCACCCCCCGAACCTTTTCGTTTCCGTCGTCCTTTTCGCTGTATCTTAAGTGGCCCCTCCATGTGCGGCAAATCTACTTTCGTTGCGAACGTGCTGAGGGACCTGAACGACGTGTTGGACAAGCCTCCATCACAAATATTCTACGTGCAGAAATATGCTTCGCCGAGCATGCAGGACGAGTTTGGGGACTCTGTAAAATTTACCAAGGAGCTACCGCGAAAGTGGGAACGTCGCGCGCTACGCTCATCGTCGTCGACGATCACATGACCGACGCCGGTTCTTTGAAGGAGGTGACCGATCTTTTCATTTGGGGTTCTCACCACGCCCACGCGTCGATCTTCTTACTCGTTCAAAACATCTTTTTCGACAGTCCTGTGATGCACCGTGGACAGCGTGCACCAGATGGAACATTTCTGGCAACAGCTATTTGGCAGAAAAAGATTGGAGTATTTTCTGGACGCATATAAACAAGCGATGTCGTCGCCCCACGCTTATTTACTCGTGGATCTTCACAACTATACGCACGAGGATCACAGGTTGCGTAGGAACATCTTTCTGGGAGAACGTCAATATATCTACGCCCCGAAATGAACCTCCGCCCTCACCTCACTTTACTCAAAGTACTCTCCACTCTACCCCCTCTGTGCCGTCGCGACGTCTTGAGACGTTCTTCTTCGTCCGACATAAAACATCACTCCGAAATTTGCCTCAATGTATTGAACGGAAACGTAGCTCTAGTTCAAGACACGTTTGCGCATTCGAAGAAGCACAAACGCTTCTTACGTCGGCTCGCCTACAAAAAGATTCACAAGAATCCGCAGCGTTTGAAGTGCTATCTGTCTCAGCAGTAAGGACAGTGCGTTCTTTCATCGGTGGTTCCTCTCCTACTTTCCGCCGTGTTGAACCTCTTCGCCAATGGCCAAGGAAAATTGAAGTGACCGGCTCCTCCATCGGGAACATTCTTTCCTCGAAGGAGAGTGACGACGTCAAAGTGAAACTGATACTGCAAGCACTGTATCGCATACTCAAGCAGTACAGATTTGACCCCTACGACAATAAAAATGAGGCGTCTGATGCTACAAATGACTTTGACTCTTCGCTCCTCTCTCCAGAGGTGGACGAAGAGGAAGCGGAAAGGGTTGTCTCAGAATTAAAGAAGGTTGTTTCCTGGGATTGCGAGGGTTGTGTCTCTGTGTCGGGCAAGCCCATCAGGCACTCCTCCGTTTACGAACTCGCCAATTATTTGTTGCAACGTAAGACAGGAAAGAAACCCTCCTGGTTCCCCAAAGTCTCGAAACTATTATGCCTGATTTCTCTGCCCAAATCTCGCGAGCCTCAACAGCAGCAACAACAAGCCTCCATTGCGTGGACGACTTATCGAGGGATATGAGAAGCCAGAGGGTGGTTTGGGGGAGTGGACCGCTATAGAAAAGCGCGTCACATGGGGAAAAACAAGGCTCTCGCCATTCCCAGAAAGCTGGACGCCTACACACTACACCATCCGGTGAGAAGAAAGTTTAATAGGAGACGCATCATCGCGCTCAAGATCAGCGACGTGTGGCAAATGGATCTCGCCAACTTTTCACAATACAAGAGATTCAACGGCGGCTACCGCTACGTTCTCGTGGCGATCGATTCCCTCTCCCGCTTTCTGCGCACCCTCCCGCTAAAGACGAAGCGCCCTGCCGAAATGAAAAGGCCATGATAAGACTTTTTCGGGGAGGTAACGCACCGACACACATATTTTGCGAGAAAGGAGGGGAATTCTACAACAAGATCGTCAAGGATTACCTGTCATGAAAGAAGGTCTACATGTATTCCACCTTCTCTCCCGTAATCAAGGCATCGCAGGCGGAACGGGAGATACGCACTTTACACGACAGAATATTTCGCTATTTTAGAGTAAGCGGAAAATACCACTTCGTTTCCGTGCTTCCTAAGATCGTGCGCGACTACAACAACACCAAACACAGGACGTTGGGCATCAGCCCGTCCGAAGTCACACCCGAAAACGAATTGGAGCTGTTCAATAAGATAAATGGGAAGCCCGTCATACCCTCTGTGAAAAAGAAGCTCAAAGTGGGGGATAAAGTGAGGGTCCTACTACACAGAAAAGGTTTTCATAAGAGCCCGGAACGGAGTTGGTCACCTCAGATTTTCACCGTCTCCCGCCTGAGAGACACCTCCCCTCCCGTCGTGCACCTGGAAGATTATTGGGGTAAGGAAGTGGACGGATCTTTCTACCCCAAGGAGGTACTCGTCGTAACCCGAGACGCCAATCAGCCTTGGCCAGTAACTAAAGTGCTGAGAAAGTAAAAAGTGAACGGCCAGAGCTCCTCCTTGGTTCACTGGTTCGGTTACGACAATGAACACGACACTAGGGTTCCGAGCAGTGACGTGGTCAAGATTGGGAAAGCACGTCAGACATCTACGTCCACCTGCTCTCGAACGACAGCATGAATAAGTTTCCCTCGAATAAACTCAACGCCTTCACGGTAGTCCGCTTTCGATAGTCCGCTTCGGCTCTCGAATCACTATAATGTCGGCCTGATGGATCTCAGCATAAGCGATTTTTTAATTATCGGGTACGAAAGGCAAGATGCGAAAATCGAGGTTTCTTCCGAGGACACGGTCTAAGCCCGTAGAACCTTTTGTGTCACCTCGGATCTCAAGAGGGACTTGGGAAAAGCCCTTTTGAAATTTAACGTTTCTTTCGCGTACAATAAATCGCGATACGACTTCGTCTTACCCGTAGACGTGAAGGTCGTGGGATTGGACCCTCGGCTCACACAGGCGCTCGACGCCTCGCTAGCATCCCGAGAAACAGGTTGTGCGGTGAAGCCTCCCAAATTGAGCGAACGCGAAGCCACCTTCATCTTACTGGAGCACGCAGCACCCGTTGCTTTCGGCGACGTCACTTGGAATTCGGAAACCACGTCCCTACGTAACACACTCAACAAGTATTTCCAGACGTACAAGCTGGATGCCTCGCTAGAATTCGTGGATAACGTCTACTCTCTGAAAACGCCGAAAGGGTTGCACATACCGGAACCCCTTGTCAAGCTGCTACAGCTCACACCCGTCGAGGGACAAGAGGAAATGCTACGCGTCTCTCTTCCCATAGCACGTAAATTTTCTTTCACGATCAAGACGAAAATTCCACGATCTCTGCAACGTACATCTGCCTCCCAGCTATTATGCAATGCCGCAAGCACTTCTGGATGCGATTAACCAGCGCGTAGGCGAACGCGCGCGCTTCAGCTTCGACAAAACCGAACAGAAATGTAAAATTCGGCTTTCTGAGGGCACCACCACCTTAAGACTTTACGAGTACCTGGCCGTGCTTTTGGGCTTCGAATCGCGTACCATGTTCACGGGGGAGGAAGAGAATGTCACGAGCTCCGACGAGGTACTCCTGGAATCCCCATTTCACAACATAATCGCCTGCACGGATATCGTGGAACCCACGTACGTAGGGAGCGGGAAAAAACCGATAGTAAAGATACTACCCTTTTATTACGAGAAAGACAAGCACGTCGTCACCTACACGTTAGACAACATCCAGTACTTTAACCTGTCTAAATTCGAAATTCCCTCAGTGACGATCGTTCTCGCGGACGAAACGGGAAGACGTTTGCCGTTCCGGTTCAAAGGCAGAACCAATTTAACGTTGCATTTCAAATATGTACCGTAATTCCCCACAATAATTCCCGTGTACACGGGACCCGTTTTCCAACGAGGGGGTGGTGTGTTGAGCAACATATCCAAGTTTATCGTTCCCATCTGGCATCAAATAAAACCGATCGCTACGAGAACGTTGAAGCGCTTGGCGCGGAATTTGGCCGACGGCGAAGGAATATCGCGCGCAGTAAAAAAGACTGCCATAGCAACGGGGAGAGACGTGCTGGATTCCATGGAGGGCTCTGGAAACAACAATGGGACAAAACGCCGCAAAAGACAACAAAAGGCGCCGACGCACGACACACCTGTAGATACCTTTGGTACGCCGTGAAGGTCACACATCCCCTGCGCGCTCCGTCATGACCTCAACGAAACACAAAAAACAGTCACCGCTCTGTCTAACGAGTGATGTGATGATATTAGAACCCCCTTCTGTTCAATACGGAGTGGAGGATACTTCATACCAACTTTTTATCCGGTCAACCGAGTAAATAATTCCTTGATCGAATTTTCTATTCAAAATTTGCAAAGGGCACACTTGGATCTCTACGGCAGTTTCGTGTCTTTCACCGCGCGCATTGTTCGCGACGACGGGAGAGAAATGTACGAGAAAGATGTCGTTTTCCCAATAAACCACCTGTTGAGCGGCATGTTTAAGACGGTCACCGTTTCTGCGAACAACAAGCTCGTCAGTTCCAACGAGTTGTATGCCTACAGGAGTATTTTGGACGTCGTGCTTCATTCCACGTCCCTGGCTCAAGAAACCGTGCACGCGACTGGACTCTTTGTCGAGGGCGACGAACATTTAAAGAACAATTACGACGTCTCGTCTCGCGGTCCGAAACAACGTTACGAAGCGCCGAAGGGTGGAAAATACTTTAACCTGGTCGGACAGATCAATACCGACCTGTTTCAACAGCCGCCCCTTCTGGTACCTGCCGTCGAAATTCGAGTCGTTTTCCTGTTAAACAACGACGAATTTAAACTCATATCGGTCACCAACGACAAGAAAACGTACAATCACTAGGTGGACATTAAAGAAATGACGTCACACATACAGGTGACGCTGGCACCTTCCCTGTTTTTGGAATACGAGCGGCGGCTTCAGACCACGCCCGCCATCTACGTCTTATGCGGATTGGAAACCAAGGTGCGGAGCTTGAGTGCCGGGAGCTTGGACGCTCACTTTGAAAACGTTTACCCCGAAAGGGTGCCTTCCAAATTATGCGTCCCCTGCTGGCCACGTCCGACTTTCTCGGCGACATCCAATCGAACCCCTACAAATTCCGCCATTACAACTTGTCTCATTCGATGCTCTCCGTGGACGGGCAGCAAGTGCGAGCCGAGTACGACTTTAAGAACGATCTCGTCAAAATTTCCTACTTTATCTTCTTGTAAGAACTGCGTGAAAAACATTTCAAGTACAGCTACGAGCTGTACTTGAAATGTTTCCTGTTTAAAACGAACGGGTTCCTTCTCTACTTCAACTTGGACGTGGACAAGTGTTCTTCTCCTTCGCATTTGAACGAGTGGCAAAAAGGAAACGTTCACCCTCAATTACGCTTCGCTAAAGCCCTTCCACACGCGGTCACCGTCCTCTTGATTTCCGAGTGTCCCAAGCTCACGTGCGTCGACAAGGACCGTATTGTCACCTTCCCATAGAAAAGATGTCAAGAGCGAAATCTTGGAACTCGTGTCCCCCAACCCCCTCGCTTCCTCCATGCTGAGAGGCATTTGCGCTTCGGATGAAGCCTACGTCTTACGCGGCGGTAAAGCGCGGCCAGCACTGGGTGCTCTACCTGAAAAACTACGACGGGTCTACCGTGTTTTTCGACAGTTACGGACTTCCCACCATCGAAGCAAACCTTCGAAGGACTTTACCTGCAGTGGACGAGTATAACGACCAGTGTATTCAATCACCTTTTTCGCCTTACTGCGGTCTTTTTTGTATTTACGTAGCCACGTGCATGTCGAAACGCTACAGCTTGAAAAATTGTGTATCCATGTTTTCCTTAGAGGAAGGAAACTAAGGAGATGCCCTCAGCGCCTCTCCCAATGCAAGCGGCCGTGCTGACCCGGCACAAGGCATTGTGGTTAGTTGCCCACACACCTGACCCATAAACGTCACTGCAAAACGTCATTAAACATGGCGTCCTCCATGCCCGTGGCGTATCGACACCTGAATACGGAGACGAGCAGCGGCCCAATAACTACCTTTCGCTTTCAAAACATCTTTGGAGATAGAAGTTATCATACCCGTCGAAACACAAAATAGAACATCTCACCGTGGAGGCAATGGATCACCAAACTGCTAGAAGAAGTACTACGTACGTCATCGTGGCTTCTCTTCTGTTCTGGAGAACTTTCGCTGTGATTTAT
Organism: Ornithodoros turicata; assembly: GCF_037126465.1. Lineage (NCBI taxonomy): Eukaryota > Metazoa > Arthropoda > Arachnida > Ixodida > Argasidae > Ornithodoros > Ornithodoros turicata. The sequence goes on from NC_088207.1 coordinate 13,992,660, forward strand.
TACGTGGGAAATGTCTAAATACCCCATACCCTTCAAAATGTTGTGAAAATGGACTCCTTGAAGGCCAGTGGTGTGCTGAAGATGGATTGTAATATATATATTGTATCGGCGAGTAGCCGTCAACGTTCATAGGTATGCAAAATGTCGCGGTAAATACTCAAATTAGGTGACATAACGTTATAACGTTGTTAACAAACAATACATCTCTAAGATATTACAAAAAAGACATTCTTACCCGCTCATATGGGGCAGTAGCATTGATTATATGTAAAATGAATGAGTATAATGGGGCTGCAGAATAGATGATGATTAGAGAGAAACAAGAGCATTTTGCAGGATGATACCTTCTCCCCTTCTGAGAGGGAACAGACAACACACTAAATATAGATTAATATGTGTAGTGTGCCTACAACCCTTGCAAAGCAACTGTATCGCATCCTACAAAAACACACTCTCACTGTCCTTTGAATAATGTCAGCTTAGTGTACATCTGACGACACCTCTGTGTATGACGGTCAGCTGTTAAAGTTTTTGCAGCATGATGGAGACGTACATCTAGATATTTGTGTGCAATACCCTTGATCAGATGAAAAAAATGGTTCTCTAAGGGACCTTCTTCAAGCATGTGGGATCCTCGAAGTGTTGAAAATATGTTAGTGGAAACAGTAACATCGAGCACATCCACTATCATCTTCTGCATTAGTGCTTCAGTTGACAGTCTGGATGCTAGCATAGTTGATCTATATACTTTTTCAGTCTTTTTGCATACTTGGATGACATCCTCCGATGGATACACAAGCCACCCCAGACTTTTTAGACGGATCAGTGAATGCTGAGGAAGGCAGGATGCTGGGGTAGATAGTGCACTTACACACACTTCACACTTCAAGCGGTTTCGCAAATAACGCACCACAAATCCTGCGATGTACGCCACGACTGTGTCGGCATACGGTGACAAGTCTGTGGGGTCCGGTATGTAGTCGTGGTCTAAATTGGGTTCAACTTCCAGATCTTCCTCACCTAGAGTTAGCTGCCGCCGGTCTGCAGACCAGTTGATGATGTCCTCAGATCGCGGCGATGCTGCACTGTACACAGTAAGTATGCTGATACGTTCCAGCGGTAGGCAGTTACCTGTGGTCGTATCACCGACTTCATTGTGAACTATCAGTGCCTTAAATGCCGATGCTAACTGTCTGGCTGTTGGGTTGTTGTTACATGATCCATGGGCACGGATTGCTCCGAAGAATAATTCTAAGTGATCCTGACTTACTTTGTAACAGGGTAGATATTGCAGCTTCGATGTCCTTTCAATGAGATTTTCATACAGTTGTAGTGCACTTTGGTGACAAATGAGGAAGCCAATAAATCCTGTTCTTCGGTTGCTATCTACGAGCAGTTGCCCATTCTTGGTGAGTCGCAGTGCCGCCAGATAGGATGATGCATCAGTAAGGAATGACCGGACTTGTATAATGTTTTCTGAACACAGTGGCTTTTTCTATGAGTACTGCCTGATATTTCTGGAGTTTAAAATGTCAAAACAGTTATTCACAACACGAATGAAGTTTTCTGTTGGCTCCGTATCGTTGAAGCCTGGAATATCAAGTTCGCGGCAATGCTGTAGTGCATCTGCAACTGATGAGCTGAGCAGTTGGGCTGCAAGTTTGACTTTCATTGGCTGTTTCTGCCAGTGGAGATGTGCGGTACGTAACCTGTTGCCGGCATGAATTCCTTCTTTCTGCTGGAGAAGGTGCAGCTTGTCAATGTGGTCCCAGCATATCCTACCGCCGTTCTCATCCACAAAACTTTGTTTGTGACAAAGGGCATTCCGGACAAGTTTTAACATGTGGCACGGATCGAGAAAGACTGCAACTGGGTTCATGGTCACTGGATGTGGAAATGTAGTCTTGAGCCCAGCATCGACATCCAGACAGCACCCAAGGATTCGTAGCATTGCTACGTTTGAAGATGCTCCGTCACATGTGAGCGACACAACCTCTGCCCCAGCCTCGTGGGCAACTGAAAGCCCCTCTTTTACCAAATTTGCCTTCTGTTCTCCAGACAGTCCACCAACGAGAAAATAACCCAAGGGAAGCTTCCACCTGCCATTTACAGAGACGACCATCAGAACCAAAGCCTCTTTAGCTATTGTGCCATCACTGCTGGAACCCATTCCAATGTCTACATAACCATGTGATTTTTTCCCATCCCATTCAACATGTTGCCGAATTTCCATCTCATCGGTCATTGCACTGCAGAGAGTTGGAATCTCCTTCATTTGATTCTCTGCTACCTTCATTTTAAGTGCATTCAGGGCTTCTTTGGAAAATCCTGGTTGACCATCAATTGACTGATATCATTTTTTGAGTGTACGAGGATGGGGCAGACAAGTGTCAAAGGTCCTTCTCACATATCTGTACGCCCTTGCAGAATAAAAGTAAAGTGTAAGTGCAAAAGCACGGAGCTCTGGACTGTACTTTCTAGGGAGTGGTCGCCTTGTCTTTTTAGCTGTCTGTCTTAGCAGTAGATCTTTGTTAGCTCCTGCTATATTTGATAACACATCCGCATTCTCTTGCAACAGAATATTTTTAGCCGTCAAGTCCTGGATGACATTTTCTAGATTTCCCATTCTCCGCTTCACACGTCGCTGTTTTTCTTGTAGGGCCTTGATTCTTTTTTTGCTCGCAGTATGAAGATTTCCAATCCGTCTCACTTCTTGCTTCAAAAAAACTTTAACTGGTGTGTCTTTCATTGGGGACGTTTCCTAGTGCAGTAGACAGTTCTGTATGAGCATGACTGATAGGTAGGCAGATTGCTAGTAAATATGAGGCTCCTAGTAACAGTACTGCAGCTCTAACAATTAAAACATATTAGTCAGTCCATTTTACGTGGACCTTACTAACACTCAAATGTGTATTTTCAGATATGCTTTGAGCTGTTCTTATATGAAAGAAGTTATGCCCACTTGTTTTAAATGTTGAACTTGCAAACAACATTGATCCTCAACAAATAAATCAACTATGCCAATTGCCGCTCGTGGAGCAACATTGAAGGCAAGACTATGCCACTTTTTTATCACCCAGTGAGCCTCTTCATGCGTACATTTAGGTCGGACGTTAACAGCCTCTGCTTTCGAACTGAGTCACTTACCCACCAGTAGGATACATGGGCAGGGAGATATCAACACACATGCTGATTGTCAAAATTTTATTTCTATTCACCTGCAGAAATTCATTGAATTGTCAATGTGACATAAGGTTATGCAGAGTAATCACATCGAAACATGCCAGAAATGAACACATGCAACTCATGAACGGCATCATATAAAACTTTATTTCCACATAATTGCAGGAATTCATCAAACTCTCAGTGCCATGCGGGGTTAGTTGAAATAATCATACTGCTCCAGTTGAACATACACAAATCACAGCATGCAAATCATGATTCACGTCATATAAAAATTTATTTTCATACCACTGCAGAAATTCATCAAATTTTCAGCAAGACACATGGTTAGTCATAGTGGAGTGATGACACTGCCCCTGTCTATATAGAAAATCACAGCATGCAAGTCATTACTTACATCATGTATCACATGCTTGCACCACCCCTGCTTTTATTCACCAGTAAGTGTTGGGACTCAGGTTATTTGTATTTACAAAAAGTCACGGATAAATATATGACCGTCAAATATTTAGGTGGTTGTTATCACATGTTTGATGGTAATTACCCGCACTGTTGAAATTTCAAATATGTCACCTCACTGATTATCTTCTTACTCGTTACCATAACTGTGTGATAATGAACTATTAGTGCAGCAACAGTGTTAGTAACTACATGTGTTACGCTAAGTAATGATGTCAAGGCACGAGTGAATGTAACGGGGAAGCAAGTTGGCACCAATGAAGAAACAAGGAACCCAGTGAGAAGTTATTTAAAAAAAGGAGAGTGGTAGCTATTTTACAAAGATGGTCTACATATTGCCATGATGAAAACATGTCTACATAAGGACAGTATAATGCTGAGGTCAATGTGAGGGAGCCTCATCCCCACCCTGTAGAACAAACTAAGTACATCCAGATTGAGAACCCCTGCTGTATACTGTATGCAACTATGTCTATTGCATCTGATAATGTGCCTGTATCTGGGTTATATCTTACCACTGCCACGTCCATACTTGTGCTTGGTGTGGAGAGCCTTGTATCCTGAATGTAAAGATTATAGTTTTTATGTGATGATTCATTTGAGCAACTGGGTCATGAACTGCTACGAAATTTGAATTATTCCTGACTGGCAATTACAAATGTGTCACACTTCAACACATGTACAGAAAAAGAAAATATCAATTTAGATTATATAATGCTTCTGTTATATTACTTCACATGATCATATATTACAGTGACAAGAAAAAAATATATTATTGTTTCTACATAATGTATTTCTAAACTATAATCCCACTGCACTGTTGTGACCAATGAAATTATTATAGATTAATGTAATCATGCACACCATCCTTGAGAGACAAATGTATACACACCACTTCTGTTCCAACAGTCGATGAAGGAAACAGATGCTCAGGTTCGCATGGGGTACACTGTATTCATGCATAAATAAACAAGCCATTTTGGTTACCACTGTCTTGCAATTTCAAGAAGCCATCACATCAGGTATCTACTTACATACTCCTCAAACGGATTCTGCAGAATGTTGTTTGTGTCAAATCCTGCACTACCCTACGTAGGTAAGAAATAAGGAAGATACTTCGTTACTGGTGTTTTCTATAGAGGAAAGAGTTGTAGAATTTATTTCAAATATTGCTGCGGAGTGCCTACGCAAATGAGCATGACACTCACATTGGAGTCTTCTTCATGTGCCAGATAGGAAGTGCTCACATTTTCTGTGCACAAGCTGAACTGGTCCACTGAGCCTAGACTTTCCTGCCATGTTGTGATGAAAGTACAAGTAGATTAAGTACTTTCAAGTGCACCACGTCAAATATCTTCCACAATACAACTAGTCTAACAGTTCACCAGAAAGAACGGAGCGACTGATGTGTGTAATGCAAATACAAAAAACCATAATGTAGCAAAAGGTATGGGAAAGGACAACTCACATCAACTTCCATTGCATATGTGGCTGGGACCTGAGCAGCTGTGCATTCCACACTTGGGCCTGGGTGGCTTGTCCCATGTATCGTCTCCTGAGTGGTCAAGAAACTTCACATAATGCATGTATTACTTGATGTTTCTTGTTCTGCTGCTCGATTAATGTTAGTAGCGCATGTCACATGATACTTTTCAATAAGCGAGTTAATTCTTCTTCTTTTATTTATTTATTGTTTTCAGAAACACAACAGGCAGATTTAAAGAAGAGGGTGTCATATTCCTGCTGCGGCAACGAGTCACAAAAATTCAGATTGTATAGTGAACAAATGCGAAAGCGCCATATAGTTTACTTCCGCAGGTTGGAATGGTTAAAAGATTTTCAGATGATGACCACGTCTGAACAACGTGACGTCGTACGTTTGCTCTTAATTTATACGCCGGCACAATTATATATGCATTTAACAAAGCACCGCACAAAATTGTTACCGACTTACCTGAGAAGACCAAGGGAATATTTGGGGAACAGCACCCGCTCGGAGACGCACACGGTTCAACGATCTGTCGAAATCCTGTGCACGAAAGTGCTTCGAACACAGCTTGCTCGTTCTCGGCTTTGGTGCCCAGCCAGTCCTTCGAATTGCGCAGACCCACGCATCTCGTTGGGTGTTATCTGACGGAATGCTGCGTGGAATAAATGGACAACACGGTGCTCAGCTACGTTTCTAGATGCGACGACAACGCAGACGAATACACGCACTCCCGAAATTCAGCAGTCTTTGCAAAAAAACTTACTCATGAAATGTGATTCCGGCCTCTGCACTGCTCCTCGATGAACGGGTGTGGCAGCCTGGACAAGAACAGGTCACCATAATCGAAATCCGAAAGTCTAATGCTTCATGCAGCTGCGAACTTCCTGAACTTCCAAGCCTCCGCGCAGACCGCCATAAAACGGAACAGGTTGGGATCACGTGACCGGGCAACTAGATGGGCGTGGCATTGCCAAGAGCGACCGCTAGAGGGGTCCCACGGCCCTCCGTGCATATAGCCCTCTCCTTAGTTTCCTACCTCCATGATGTTTTCTCACCTCGAAGAGAATGACGAAACAATAAAACGTCTCCTCGTGAGCGAACTCATTTCATAAAAATAGCCTTTTTTTTTCACGACATACACAAATCGCTTGCGAGACGATCTTTCAACGTGCTGACCCGACGCTCGTCGCCGGCCACCGTGACGTCGAGGGATGTGTGGAGAAGCCAGTAGCGACGGACGATAGGTCGGTTGAAACCCGCGTTGATGAGAAACGGGTCGACTGTCTCTCCTCATCTATACTTTTCCAACAGCTCGAGCTTGTAATCTACGAAACACTTCATTTTCTTTGCAATCTTCCCACTGACGGTGAACAGACGTAAGGGTATCGTCTTGAGAATCGAGCGAAAGTCTTCCTCGCAGCTATCGCCATGAATATAATCGCGTAATTGCGGCAAGGCCCGATACATTCGCGTTTGCACAAAAGTTGTAAACCGCTGCTCGGGCGTCATGACTGAGACGGAATGAGAGTACATACACAACCTTTTTTATTTATCATGAGAGGTTATACATCAATCAGGCTCCAGCTTTGGTTTCGTAGCCGGGAAGACAACCCAAATACGTTCAAAGGATCGAGCCTAACCAATGGCTTGGGTTTCCCGACCAGAGTCCACCGCAAAGACAGGTGGTCAGTTGATCGCCAATCCGCAAAAAGAAGGTCTTCGGAGAAGGCTTGGAGGTTAGGACCAGAGGTAGATCTCCCGTTAGTAGCCATTCGTAATCTGCACGAAAGGTGTGTGAGAAACACGTGTTTTTTATCTTAAACACATGTACAATCTTCTTCAGTCACAGAGTGACACTGATGGTCCATTTTCACCATCTTCCTTCAATAGTCGAAGTCCTTCGCAACGTACGTCGAACGGTACCGTCCGACAGCCAAGACAGTTTCTGCCTAGCTGATGAGCAATCGCAGGGGAAAAAGGTGAGTGATTTACTGATGTTTGCACGTTGTTTTACCGTGCTCATGTTAAGCCTTTTCTCGCTGTACGCGCATGTTTAGACTTGTTTAGCGGTGTCCCATACCAAGCCTGTTGACGCAAGTTTACCGTCGTGGGGCTAGTGGGTCCCGCCTTGTGTTAGCCGCGTAGTGTTGAGACGCTGTGGTTAGGCCTTTTCTCTCGCATGTCTAGACTTGTTGAGCAGTGTTGCCATTTTTACGTGCCGCTAATACTTTGTTGTTCTCTGTCTTTCTCGCATAGAGCTACGGTGCTGGCGCCACCTGGTGTGATGCCTTGGAACTAGGTGGCCACCTACCTCTGCAACCGTCGTGCCCCAGTCGCACGCACCGGCGTGATTTCACCAAGATGGCGTCGTTGATTTTCAAATAAATTGTTTCCCACTCTCTGCTTCCTTTCTATCTAGCTTTTTTTTCTACAACCCGAGTTCTACATAGAAAATCCACGGCAAGTATTTCACTGAGTTATATTTTGCCCAATTTAAAAAGTTTAAAAATATAAATTTAAAGAATTTAATGTAATTTTAAAATAATTTAAAGTAAAAAGTGCAATACTTGCCGTGGATTTTCTGTGTAAAACTTGGGTTGAATGATTACTACTAGCGCTGACGTCCGACATATCAGCTGCGGTCTGCTTCAGTGCAGTCAATACAACCGTGTGGAGAGCATGGGCGAAGCAATGAAGTGATCGTAGTGTCTCCGGGTGGCCACTAATGAAAATAATTCAGCCGTATTCTTATGGAATTCGAACGGCGCGACGCGCAGAGTTCGACTCGTAAGCCCCACTCAAAAGTCAAGTGCACTAGCCGCGTTTACATGAATACGACACAAGCGTATCGTATCCAGTTGTCGAATCGAATCCACCCATGTAAACGGGTCATTTCGCTAGGAGAGCGTATCGAATTCAATTCGCTAAACGAGGTGGATCGATACGGTGGATGTGCATTCAGATTGTGCATGTAAACAGACGATGCGCATCGAGAGAGAAAAAAAGAGGATTATGGGAGGGCTCCCGCCGCGGGACAGTTGGGTCGTCTGCTACTGGTAATAGCAGACGACGACGAGATGGCGACAGCAGGACGTTCCCGCTCAGTCTTCGCGCGCGACGAAACACAAGCATTCCTCGCAATAATTAGCGAGCTAAACATTAGTGAGGTCCTCGACTCTACGCGTCAGAAGAATCAAGTACATTTCCAAAAGGTTCAAAAAGAAATGGAGGTTCTCGGGTACAAATGGACATGGCAACAGTTGCGTACCCACTGGAAAAACTTAAAGTCTAGGTACAACAAGGTAGGTGACGTGTTTTTCTATTATTTGTCAAAGCAGTAGTACCTTCTACTGGTAGAAGGTACTACTGCTTTTGTCTACTGGTGGTAGTCGTTTCACTTTTGTGCGTAACAACTAGTATTATGCTCGCCAGGAACGAGCCGCGCAAGAAAAGAGCGGGGCAGCTCCGTCCACATGGACTTGGTTCAGCGAGATGAACGCACTCCTGGCCCACCGCCCGATGGTCGAAGCGAGGGATAACGGGATCGACAGCAACGCCGAATACCCCGACGATAGCCAAGGAGGTTAGATTCCTTCCTGTATTATATGAGTCCTTTCACACGCCCGTAATTGATCCGTATTTTGGATAGGTTGCATCGCATGCACGTTTAGAGATATAGAACTACGAAAACATTGCAGCACTACTTTATTTCACTTTCAGGTAGGAGTGAGCCCGAGGATGAGAGTAACCAGGAGAATCAAGGATTTTCCAGTTGTAAGTCATTAACAGCTTCCCGAACTCTTCTACCCCGCAACCCATCAAATTTATGAAAATTCGCGCTCCCCACAGCTTTTCGTGCTTTACCAAGGTTTTCTATTTCGCTGCAGGATCAGTGAAGCACGAAATTTGTTGGAATTTATTTTAGTATATGGTCAGAATGGTTCAGCTGGGCTACAAACTATTGCATAGAACAACCATTCACCATTATGCTTTTGCAATACAGGATACTGCACTGACATGGACACCTGTCATTTTTTGCTCTTTTGTGTACAACCCAATAAAGATGACGTCAGACATGTAGCATATCCATTCGGATATTGTGCTTTCCTTCTTTCAATGGCCACATCTTCGTATTTGCAGCAACTGAAGCTAAGTATAAACAGACAGTGTGTATGTCAGCGGTTGGTAGAAGTCTTGGTTTGTCAGTTACTGTTGTGTTTCGTGCTGTATCTGTGTTTCCTGGTTCTGAGATTTTGTCGATTTTACTACAGCAATTGAAAGCAGCTCCTTGTCCTCCGCGCAACCAAGAAGCAGGTCAAGACGCAGCAGGAATGTGGAACTAGGAGAACTGCTGGCTGAGCAACACAGACGAAATATGCAGAGCAGCTGCAGCAGCATGCAGATAGAATGTTTCAGCAGCAAAAAGAACTCCTAGAGGAAGAAAGACAACACATGGAGAGAGTTGTGTCTGGCAAAAGCACGTCATATCTCCAAGGCATGCAACTGGTGTTAAACCAAATGAACATGCAATCTCGCTCGTTTGCTTTCCAGCCTCCTCAGTCCTTCACACCACCGGCGACTCAGGCTGCACCTGGACAAGGCATCTTCTTTCAATGCCCCAATGTTGCTGCACAGTATCCTCGAAGCGTTACTGAACAGCAGCAAGAAAATCATAATGAAAGTATGCTTATAATGGGCAGAAGTGCTAAAAGGACCATCACAGAACATACAGGAACTGAGAGGACAGAGCACTCGCTTCCAACGAAGTTTAATCCAACATGGCCATGACCACTATGTTCTGTTACAGTCATCCTTTTAGCACTTTTACCCCACTATGAATCTCTACCAACAAGCCCAAAGACAAATGTTAGTAAACTATATTTAATCAACTAATAAACTTCTTAACTTCCAACACCAATGTCGCCAACATAACTAGGGACAAACAAAAGGGATACCAGATGTATTTAGATAGTTTCAAAGCAAAACATGTATTGAGAAGAATAAATCACATTTAAAGGGGAGGATATATAAGAAGAGATGCACATATACAAATGGAAGACAGAAAAAAGAAGTAATATATTTAGAGAAATCAAGAAACTAGTGCTAAAATAGTGTCCATCTGCAACTAGGCACTTAAATGTGACCTTTGCAATTTCTGAAGTACGAGCAGCAGATCTTTTTACATAGTTCACCTCAACCACACTCATAGCATGTTTTTACAGCATGTGTTTTGCAGCACAGCGAGCTTTAGTACATCGGAAGGTGTTCATGATAACTGTTCAGAAAATATAAGTCAATCCCCGTTTCTTTAAAATGGGCGACATCCAGGGCCAGTGAGAGGGTGGGGCAGCCAGGGCTAGAGAGTGGGGCCCAAAACCTGTCGCAATCATTATAATGAAGGAACACTTGGGCTTTGTTATCGAAACATGAGGAGGGGCCTCGCGATGACCCCTCACTGAGGTCCGTAATTCAACCTCTGTATGCAATAAGGGGATAAGTCGAAAAATCCCAAACCGAGAAAAGGGGCCTGATTTGATTGTTCGTCCCATTGACACACATTCATTTCCCATTTTTTACCCTCCTGTAGCGTGCCAATAAATTGCAATACGGATCTAAATTTTCTTTGGCAGGCACATACTGGTATGCAGATGTCATTGCAGCCAAAAATAGTAAAAACGGGATAAGTCGACTTATCCCCTTATTGCGTACACAGGTTCAATTTCTCTCGCTGGCCCTGGTGACATCACATTGGTAAACGTGAATTTGGTAACTTCCTTTATCATATTGTTTTTGCAGTTCTTGCGATGTACTGAAATGCGTTAATATCCAGTTTTCGTAAATCAGAGACGATAATCCAATCACCCTGCTTCTTCGGAGCACGAGACATCACATCTATGATTTGGTTTGATATTTTTCTTTATCGCATCATTTTCGTATGGAGTCCTTCCGATGTACCAAAACTTGCTAATATTGAGGTGTGTATCAGGAACTGTTCACCACGAGGAAGTGCGCAGAGGAAATTCGTCAGCCAGGTAGTCCTTCAAAAAGTCCCGCACTGCGCAAACAAGGTTTGCATCTCGAGGGCTACTTGATGGCTGCTGATACAAGTTCTGCTCACTCCTGATATCTGATAGCCATGTGTCCCGAATACCTTCACATCTCTTGTCACAAAAATTGTGAAGAATGCAAGCAGCTGCTACTACTGTAGGCATAAATTTGTAATGCATGTCAGCCCGCTTTAAAGTTATGCGCCAACGCGCCTTGAGCCTGCCAAAAGCGTGTTCAACAACATTCCGCCCAGCGCTGTGATACACGTTGAACGACTCTTGCTCTCTAGATAGTCGATTCGATGACACTGTATAGCCTTTCAAGATCCATGGAAGACGAGGATACGCAGGGTCACCCAGCAACATAAACCTGATTGGATGTCCACGAAATATTCTTTCTTCCTTTGGTAGGAGCTCCTCACTTCTCTGATACACAGATGATAGGCGAAGGACAGTTGCATCATGCGCACTTCCCGGTGCGTTGCATGTGATGCTGCGGAACTTGAAAATTTAAAAGTCATGACTGGAGTATGTAATAAGTTGTAGCATTACCTTATCACAGCTAAACTGAAATGACTCCACTGGCTGAACAGAAAGAAGGCTTGTTAATTGGCACAGTTCAATGTTACAAGCACTATAACTGCAGTGCTAATACCCTTTTTTATTAGTTTGACTGCAAAACCACACGCCCATCACAATACTAAGGAAACAGTATGCATAAAGTGTAAGGTTTGATATACATAAATGATACTTACTGGCCTTTATCATCGACTATTGCTTGCATATTATATGATGTCCACATTTTCCGGTTTACAAAGTCTATGTATCCTTTCTTTGGTGGGAGAATGGGTATGTGTGTTCCATCAATGGCTCCAAAAATCTGAGGTATGTGGCATCTGGCTTCGAAATTCCGGGATATGTCGATGGCTTCTTCTGTAGAGGGCAATCTGATGTACTCCTTGAGGTAATACTTCACAAGTGTCTCGCAAAACATGTATACACATTTCTTGACAGTAGACTTGTGTACTCCGAATTGGTTTGCGACTACTCTGTACGCTGAGCAACTCGCCATTTTGTAGAGAGCAATGCCCACTCTCTTCTCGAGAGGTACTGGTTGCCTCACATAGACAGGCTCTGGAGACATATATGGTGCCACAAGTGCAACCAGTCCGTTAAATGAGGACCGGCTCATCCTGAAATTGTCCTTCCAGTCATCATCTGTAAACTTAGTGAGAACTATGCGTGTCCACCAGTCATCAGACCGTGTTTTCATCCAGACTGTTTTCTTGTTGCGTTGACCTGCTGATGTACCTGCAATATATATACATATCACATGTGATATCAAGCAATGCTGGCTCAGTTATACCGTATACTAACAAGCACAGACAAAACGATGCACTGCATAAAGGTAAGTGCACCACAGGACGGTGTTGAAACAGCAGGAAAACGTACCCCCTTCATTCATTTACGATGGCCAATTCAGTGACACATACAAAATCACATATTTTCAAAAAAGTGCAAGGCCATCATTATGACAGCTCGCATAATTGTGTATTATTTAATACATCATTATTAGTGATAGAAGCATATTTATTTATTATTTATTTATTTATATATAAGGCTAGACACCTTTTGGCAACCAAATCAAGTGGGGTAAAAGGCTGTATAAATGGCAGGAAGGTATGCAACATAAGCTACGCAAATAATAACATTGCAAAAGAGCAACTCTACATGGCACTGTACCGTACTGCAGTTGACAACTGATATTGATCGTAGAAATTGTAGTCGTAAAATTTGAAGTTGTAACCCAGGTTTCTTCACAGCGAGTGCACGGGAGATACAGGCAGGGGGTATCATATAACCAGTGGAGTGGAGTAGCCACGGTGGGGCTCAATACACCTACCTGCCTTTCGTCGTTGCCTTTTGAGGTGAGAGTTACTTGCAGTACAGTTCGTGAACGTCTATTTTTGCGACAGACTACGAAAAACTATGACAGCTATTGCTGTTTCCTTACCTTGCATGACTGCCCATGCGCTGAAGTCAGATTCAGAAAGTACGCGTGTTGCATCCAGCACCATTTCGTTGCAAAGAAACCGTATCTGCCGGCAACGCTGTTGATACCGCGCCCATTCAAATGCGCAGAGAAGGATGTGAAGGTGGGTCCACACGAACATGAGCAGCAGAACCTGCAGCTGTAGTGAAGGGTCCATTTTGAACTTCTGAAGTACGCGTGAGAACGCAACACGCTTCCTACATTTCCATGCTCGGCTCGAAGGAGGCGGCACACCGGAAACTGCGCTTTTTGCGGAAGTGCGCAGTGCACCTCTAACTTTTGGATACGACACGGCGTGGCGCAATCTTCGCCCTGTACTCGATGCGCATTCATGTAAACGGTGGCGTATCGTCCCTCTCCGGTTTCGACTCGATTCGATACGCTTGTGTCGTATTCATGTAAACGCGGCTACTGTAACACTTAAGTACGCCTTTTTTTCTCTCTCTCTCTCTTTTCTTTCCTTTTTTCTTTTTTGAAGTCATCGGTCCAAATGCCAAGGGTGACAGTTCCACCGCTGCTGCTGAATATTTCACGCAGCTCAGAGCTCAGACTTAGAGGAGAGTCGCTCCTGGGAATACCCGTGCTGACGCTGCTGCGAGGCGCGCGCATAGCTGTGACAGCCCCATCGCAAACCTACCGCTCACGGCACCAGCTTGCCTCCTTCAAATCCGTCGACGGTTTGCCTCTGAAACCCGCCACTTCGTTGCAGACGCTATTCGATGCAACACCCTTTCTCGGAGCCATCGACCCCGCGATGCAGCTTTACCCCACCCAGCACCTTACCAGGGCCGAGGAAACCCTCGTTCATCGCCTCCACCTTAACGTCACCTACACTCCATCACTCCTGCACAAGATGGGCAGACGCGGCATCGCAAACTGCGATGCCTACGGTGCCATCGCTGACGTAGCCCACCTCCTGCTAACGTGCCCCAAGTTCTCGGCGCCCCGTGCTGCCCTCGCCCGACGCCTCCAAGACTTGGGACACCACCCCTTCTCGCTCGCTACACTCCTCGGGCCTGTCCCGCACCCTGGGCAACGGGATGTTACCAAGGCACTCTTCGAATACCTCAAGGCCACCGAAATGATGTCCACCCTCTGAAGCACAGGCGGCAAGACCCACCGCCCGCAGCACATCGTTGCCATCGCGGCTTCTCCCACACCGGTTTTTTTAATGGAGTAGCAAGCCGGCACTTGCCTGGCTGACATCTCCTTTTGTGTGAATAAACATATACTCCCCCCTCGCGATTTCTTTGATAGAACGAATCCGTTGTGCGATGTGGGCTCGCTTGTTTTACCCACTAAGCTCCCACATGCTCCCACATCTACTAGGTATTGTGCTAACGTAAGAAATCCACTGCACGAGATCACATTAAAAGACTTGACATCTTCGGCTACAAAGCGCACAACGCGTTTTAGTTTCTCATCACTGGCTCCACCAGGAAGCGCGTTTAATGTTCTTTCCGGCTTAGGGTATTTCCTGATACCCTCTTTCTGGCCACGGCACACATGCTTCAGTAAGTTCGATGTTTCAACCTTACGTCCCACAAACCTGCGAAACGACTTACAGCTTGAACAAGCAACCACATTTGGGATCCCATTCTCGTCGGCGACACGGCAAAACAGTTTTCACAGGGGTGATTTGAGGTCAGTTTCCGGTACAAGTGTGTAGGTTCTACGTTGAAGCTCAGCTTCGATGTCTTCCAGGGCAGTTTTCTGCGACATGACGTTGATGGAACCTGCTGTCATCCGTTTTAAAAATCTGAAACTATCAGGAAGGCTCCTTTACATCACTGGGAGATGCGGAAACGGCTCCACCTAAGTGTACACAGATATCCGCACCATCCGCACTGCTAGCGCGGTTCTGTCCGCGTTTTATACGCGCAAGTTTATGTCCCCTAAGTTTTTTTACGCAGAACGAGGTTTGGGGCTCGCTCGAGATATTGCTGTGTGATCGTTGAAAAGAAAGTACATCTTCACACGAGAGGTGCTAGATCCCACGACTGGTTAGAAGCAGGTTGTATTATTGGGAGACCAAGGGTGGAGTCACTCTCGAGATCGTAGAGAAAACCCAATTATTATTTGTTACTCAAGTCAAAGATAAGAAAGGGATACACGAGTCAAGGTAATTGAACCGAAAACCTGTTTTGCGAGAGACTATACTTAATGAAAGTTGTTTCCAGCGATCACAATGTGGTACGCAGTAAACCGCAAACGTCTATTAGACATACCAGAAAGATCCAAACATCTAAGACATTTCGGATGTCTAGTAGACATTCGAATATGTCCAGCTAACGTCGAATGGATGTACTATGGATCGTCGGAAACTCATCCATAACTGTATAAATGGATATCCTCTAGATGTAACAGCTGGACATTTGTCACATCCGCTGGACGTGCCTGTGAAACATTACGACGTCTAACATACGTCCAATCGATGTTCCTACCGGATTAACATACGATAATATAGACGTATATGTTTACGAAACGTTGTTTCGACTATCAATTCAGTAGTAATTTTTACTTATAGCGCTAGAAGAAAGCGAATCTATCTTGCGAGAACGTGAGAAATTCGAGAACGAGTAAACGCAAGTTTTTCCATTTGTTCGCGTCCTGCTCTCTGCAAAGCATCTACGTAGCACTCTTCCACCAACACAGGAAACCTGTCAGTTTGACAGCTCCACTCAGTAGGTAACCTCATCATAGACAATAGCCTGAATTCCAAACACAATATTTGTTAGCAAGGAATATCAGAAATGTTAGCGGGCAGCTTCACTCATTGCAGACGTGCGAATTAATTGCAGAAACACATCCTCGTCACCGTTACAAACGTTTTCGGCCCCACTACACTTAACAAACATCCCGCAACTATTGGTATTTTAGTATATGTTCCATCCAGCACGCCAATAGAGGCTACTGAGAAATGCCCAAGCCGTGTTAGGGAAGGGGGTACGGCCACGGCTACGGCATTTGCGCTGTCCATGCAAACAAAATAGTTTTCGTATCGAGCCCCCCCCTACCTTGGAGGTCTGGCCATCCGCCGGAAGCTCCCGTTTACTCAATGGTCCAGGGAAAATGGCGGCCGCTTAAACCACGTGATCTCCAGGAGCCACTCACAGCGTCCCCGAGCGGGAAAAAAGCTGGGGCCCAGTGCGCATGCGCAGACCGACCTCCTTTCTCAACCTCCTCCCTCTTCTCTCGTCCGGTTTTTCGTCTCTCCTCTCGTCCCCCCTACCCCCCAGCCTCGTCCGTTTGTCTTCGGCGATTGCTGTACAGCAACGATCATGCTGTCCCAAAGCAGACAATCAAAAAGCGATGGTGTCTGACAAATCAAGTTTATTTGTCCTCGGGAACTGCCTCGAAAAAGCTACAGTACATATCTTTTTTTGTCTTGTAACAGGCTTCACTGGAGCTTTAGGTGCTTCGACATCGAAGGGCAGTTCAGAAGCCAATGCTGAGCTATGTGCGTCGTCGTTGCCGATGGCTGCGGGAGAACTAAAACAAAAAAAAATCTATTGATGATCCGTAACTCTGCACGAAAATCACTGCTATGATAGGCAATCGATCTTGATTTCGTATTTGAACACCAAAGCGCATTTGTCACGAATGTTCGTAGATCACAGTGAATGAACGGCTGCGACGTGCATGAGGAGCAACTAGCATAACCACACATAATTTGATTAGCGGCATATCACAAACGTACAAGTTACGGCAATGCACTGCACAATGAAACGCCGCTAACGTACCGAGTGACTCGTAAATGTTGTACGTAATACACTTAACGTGATAAACCTGCATTACTTCCTTTGGTCACAAAAAAGTAATCAAACTTGTCATACCGTTCACCTGCAGTACGTCGGAAAGAGTGCAGACTTCCTCTCTGACGATTTCTGCGTCCTTTGGAGGTGCAGGGATTCCATGTCATGTTCGTCTTCCCGCTGTTGTGATGATCAGGTGGATGTGCCATTCCGTTCTCACATTAGCAGTTCGCCACAATCTAAATCTAAAGCATTCAAAACCCTCAAACTACCCCTAGCGTCTGCGTGCACAACGGTTGCAGTCCGAAGTCCGAGAGAACACGCGTGGCCGGACAGACGCGATGTCTCCTCCGTCGTTTTTCTTTCTCCTCCGTTCGACCGATCGTTTGGATACGCGCGCCTCAATCAAATGACTCGCCCAATCAGCGCGAAGGAAACTGACGCCAGTTCTTGGAGACCAATGAGCATCCAAATATTTATACATATAATGCTCAGCCAATCAGAGATCTTCCGAGCTGGATCGCCGGTGGCGACAATATTTTCGAGGCGGTGCGTTTCGCTTTAGAGCCGGCGGCTGGTCTGGCTACGCCACTGGTCACGATCCGCACATTGTGTGTCCTCACGTAACAGTTTTAACAAAGTTTGTGTGACATATTCTTATACGTCTTTTTGTTCTTATCCTTACGTGATATCCTTACCTGACAGTTTGTGTGACGCATCCTTATGGACGTTGTGTAGTAATTGCAATATCTTGTGTGTTACCGGTGACACAGAATCAAATAATGGCGCAAATAAAACTAGAAAAACGTGACATTTGTTTGGTTATCAATCATTTGCATGCGCCGGGGCGGGGCGTGCGCAAGATTGTTCTGGGCCAGCGGCGTTCTGCTAGCTATGCATTACTAGGATTGTATTGCTAGCTGTGCATTGCTACCAGCGTCTAGCAGGTTGCGTCATAGCTAGCAGCCCCTTAACACCTTATCAAACGCCGCAATAAAATAAAAAGCACTCAGTAACCTGGCCTGGAAGTCGTCATTATGCTTTCGACATGCTCTTAAAGACGAAATACTCCTACGCGAAACGCACAATTAAGGACTACATTTCATCTCAGTTTCGCAGGTGCACAACAAGATCGATGTCGGTTACTGGCAATCAGAACTTCCGTTAACGCCACGTATATCGCATTCGACGGAAACATTTGGCAGTTCACAATTGAAACGCTGGTCAATCAAAACCCAAACGAAACGCCGTAGCACAGATAAGTGCAGCTGTTTTGATTCATTGCCAAGGTTTTGATTGATTGAATGGCATATTAGCCACACGTTACGAGGTGTTTCAAGTGTTTTCTCGTGAAATCTTGAACACGTTGGATTCTCAAAGTTAACAACGAACTATCAAAAACAAACAAACAAAAACAATATAACCAGGCCGTGAGGGTATAGCGCTAATGGAGAGTATAGTTCTTCTGGGATCGGTGTGAGATGAGGGCTGCTATTCTGCTGTTTGTCGCTTTGCTGATTGCATATCAGGGTAAGTGCATAATTCTTCTGAATGGGTAAATCAGCAGAAGTAAGCTTAGCAACATTGTGTGATTAACATTAGCGGGAAATATTTTACAGCTGAAGCACAGTCCACGAAATGTCAACGGAAGTGGCTATCAACTTACGTATGGCTTTTCCTTTCCATTAATTTATCGTTATACCCCGCTATTTTTACATTCATTCTATACTGTGAGTTAAAGCGCAACAGGAAGACAGAGACAGATAAGTCAGACGAACACACGCGCTACTTCCAACGCTGTTTATTCAAGAAACGCTGCGTTATATTCATCTATGAGGGAAGGGCGCAGGACCGAAGAAATGCTAGTTCCTAAATGTTTTGCTTCCTATCCCATGCTCAACAAACAAGCAGAAAGATTAACTCTTCCTTATATGCAGGGTGTCCCAGCTAAATGCGAACATATTTTTTAATAATATATATCGCTTTTACCGAGATGAAATCAATTGCAATATAGCATATGCTGAAGGGCACTCCTTAGGAGGGCATTAGCAAACTCTTAAGGCAATGTCTTAGTTAACTTTTTAATTATAGAAGCCACGAAGTTGCCCCATGAGAACATCTGGTCCCTTCGGTCACCTGATACCGGAGCCGTTTTCAGAACAAAAATCGGTTCGATACATCGTCCGCAAAAAATTCGTGAAGGAACACCATTTTTTTCTTTATTAATGTTGATTGCGCATCTTCAGAGACGCGTCTTTCCTTCACCCCAATGTGAGAGGGTGAAGGAGCACAGTGCCGCCTCATGTGTCGAAGGTGAGCTTTAACTTGCCGAAACAAAACAAAAACAAATGTATTGGGTGACTTTATGCGAACTGCCCTTATCTTGGGTTGCATTTTATGTTTTCTTTTAATTTTTTTCCAGGACGCAAGAGGCGATAGTGTGCTCTTTCACCCTCTCACATTGTGGGTGAAGGAAAGACGCGTTTCCGAAGATGCGCAATCAACAAAATAAAGAAAAGATTGTGTTCCTTCACTAATTTCGAGCTATCGAACGGATTTTTGTTACAACTCCGGTATCAGAGACCAGATGTTCTCATTGAGACAACTTCGTAGCTTTTATTATAATTAAAAAGTTAATTATTGAAAGTTAATTGAGACATTGCATTAGGAGTTTGCTAAAGTCCTCCTAAGGAGTGCCCTTCAGCATATGGTATATTGCAATTGATTTCATCTCGGAAAAAGTGATATATATATTTCTAAAAGATATGTTCGCACTTAGCTGGGACACCCTGTATATATGTACTGTATGGGACAATGCTGTCGAAAGTCAGCACTCCATGGTCTGTGGTTGGAAAATTTAATACGGCGTGGAATGGTCAGTACATGGTCAGCGCCTCGAGAACAATATTTACAATCTATGAGCTATGAGCTATGAGGCTATGGGGCTATGAGGTGAGTGGGGGGAGTTGGGTATGAACAATTGACACTCGATGGAGCATGAGGCGAGTGATGGAAAATGAAAGAGAGGTACTGTTCATGGAGGGACACCTTTGACAGATACAGAGTCCCCTTGCACCAAAAGCGAAGGGTGGAACCGCCACCGCTGTAGAAAATCCGTCGCCGCCGAGTGCAAAGAGCTCTTGTTGTAAGTTATTAGCCACAAGAATGCGCAGTTGTCGAACCAGCAGGAAAATGGGGGTGTTCCGCCGCCGTTGAGCGACAGCCTCACAACGGGCCTTCCACAACACTGCAGCGCCACACGCGGTGACTAGCACACTCAGCTTGTTAGGGTGTTTGTTTCACGTCATTTCAGGCAAGGAGGTCCCATCGACCTCTTGGATTTTAATTATTTTTTTATATTTAGAAGCTCATGGTACATGATGATCAAAAACGGCAAAATGAATTATTTCTACCGAATAGTTTTTGTGCAAAAAAATCGAGAAAATGTGGGCCTGGATTCGAGTATTTCGCTTTTGTCGTTTTTGCACGCGTATATCGCCTGAGTTTTAAAAGCTATTGTTCTGCAGTTTTTTTACGCTTTAGCATGCCTACTGACCAACAGGCCGAGTACAAATTTTGGAGCGCAGGTGCAACGCCCTGTGATATAAAAAATCCTGAACATGCTCTAGAGCGCAGCTTTGTTCCAACTTCGACACGTGATTTCTCTGGCTGTAGATGTCTCTCATTACCGTATTTGGTATCAGTTTACTCAGCTTTTAATGTTCTTTCATTTGATATATCTCTCGCACGTGTACCTTCTATAGGTATCTAGTGAGATCGACAAACGTTTAAGCATATTTCGAAAAAACAAGGATTTTGCGTGTCAGTTTCTCAAAAAGGCCCCTTTTCATTTCATTAATTTTTTGCCAGGATATGGCCCGATGTTACATCTTTCAGCTTATATAAAAAATTCTGCTTCAAAAGGTGTGCACTGGCGATTAGCGCGTTAAAGCGCGGCCCTACTCTGCGCGCGTAGGTGTAGGAGTGGGGCTGGCGGTACCGCGGGGTGTCGGCGCTCTGTCGATGTCGTACAAGAAAATGAACAACTTTGTGTAATCAAAAGTGGTAATTTATATAGACGTATTTACAAGACTGCAAAATCAGAAGCAGCATTTCACAATAGCAGTGACAGAGGAAATGATTTCACTGAGTTTCTATGAAAATGTCACTTTTCTGCATTCACTGTCCGCGGTACGAGCTATGAATGTTTCTCGGCTTCAAGTTTCCGATGTCTTGCTTTGCCACACATGCGAACCTTGTATGCCAGGTTGATGCGGTACATTTACCCCTTCCCTTTTCTTTTCCATTCGAAAAGGAATGAGGAACTTCGAATGAGGTCACTCAGCGCTAGATGCATAGCGCTCAGATGCATGCACTCAGCGCTAGATAGCTCCTCAGCGCGTAGATGCAGCAACTGGATGCGCTTTAGGTATTTTGGCAAGCATGTTATCATATCTTGTGATCCGAGAATGGCGTCTTGCTCACGTGAACGCAGGTTATGTGTCGTGGCATGGTGCTTGATTATTCCACCGATCCCGTCGCACGCACTTTTGCCGTGGCCTGTTCCTGTGAACAGCCATGTCGCACTCGCAAAAGTAGACTTGGAGAGCCCATAAAGCCTATACCGATTTTTTAAAATGGCTTGCCGCTCAATCTGACACATAAATCATATTAGCTGCAAGAGGAACATTCTCGTCAAGCCACTCTTCAATAGCGATGGAAGCCAACAGCGAGTGTGCTGAATCGTGACACAGGTCTTCGCTCACCACACCAAAACTGTAAGTTTCCGTGCCAGCTGTAACCACACATGTGAATATGGAAATCTGTTTTTTTTTTTTTTTTTTTCAGTGGCATGCTTGTATTTCACTAGGCGGAGCTACTGACCAGTTTTCAGCAAAGTCAAAGTGCATTATGTCCGTCTTGGTAGGTGGATTAGTCTTTTTCTCCCGTATAGCTTTGCTCTGAACGTTTCTGACGTAATTATGACAAATGTGGGAACCCGCCCACTTCCTTAGCTCTGAGAGGAAATGTACAGCCGGGACTTCTTTTTTGACTAGAGTTCTGGATTCCCACAAGGCAACTGTCACATCATCGTCCATGTCAATGCCGACTTTGTCAAGAGATAAACCCTCTTCTCCTGGGCAACACTGACAAAGTCTAAGAAAACAAGGTGCAGTATTCACTTCGCACATCATATATGACTTGATTTCCTCGGCTGTTATTGCAGAACGACCACTATTTTGTACGGTACACACACATAACTGGAAGTTTGCGCAGTAAATGCAAGAACAAACGTCCTGCCGAGTATCTATTTTCACCCACTTTGGACATAGGCTGTAAAATTTCGTGAGGCCTAGACTTGTACCTGGGTTTTCATCTTTGCAAAGTTGGTACGCTTCACTCACTGTTCGCGTCATGTAGCGCCTGACAACTTGGACCTTTTCGTCGTTGATCACCACCGTGAGCACGTCTTTCATGTTGGGGCTTTGCACAGAGCATCTATAGTCGTCGTCTGTGTAATATTTCAAGGCAACGTCCACATCTTCCTTTCTAGCCTTTTTTCCCTCGTAGATGTCCGGAACAGCCCAGACTCCTGCCTTATCCTTCAGCTTGCGCGCTTTTTCAATCATATGCTTCGTGGATTCTGGGACCAAGCGCTGAATATCTTTCTTGCTGAGGGAACTAGGAAGAAGCGTGTACAGTCGGCACCGATCTTGGTACGAAGTGCATTTCTGAAGGGCTTTACGGAAGCCCTCCACCCACTGGGAGCAGACGTTGCACTCGTCCTGCTCAGATGTCTCAACGTCATAGGCTGCTTTAACTTTCTGTGACATCTCCCGTTGGGTCTTCCTCTTCTTTCTTCTGACGTACGATTTTCGTAGTCGTTGCTTCACTGCACCAAGGGTCTTCAAAGGTGTAACATCAATATTTGCGGCAACAAGACTACGGTTTACGTCATCAGTTGCATCAAGCTGGATTAGACGCGGTTGATCAACGGATGTCGCTTGACTCGCACACGACGAAGAGGAAGATTGTTGAGATAGAGCTTGAACGATGGAAGCATCATACAACTTGAAACAGTGATGACAGAGATAGCCGTGTTCACACACCAGCGATGCTTCGTTGACAGACAAACAGAACCCTTTAAGAGCCCCGATATTCAGGTCGCTCACCTTTCTCCATTGTCGCTGGTTCAGAAAAATCTTCTTTTTATGCCTCCTCTTGTAGTCAGCACAGAACACGCGTTTTGAGCTCAAAGCCCTTGGCATAACTTAAAAATATTGTAAAGTGAAGTAAAGAAAGCCTCGTAGGAACTTGTGGGAGCTCCCTGAAAAAGCAGCTTCTAACTCGAACTTTATTTGTACAGTATGCACGTCACCGTGTATGCAGCTTGCGAGAGAGAAGTTTTACATTCGCTGACCATTTAGTCGTTAGAATGCAGCTGTCATGTACTTTTCGTTGGAGACTTAATCCTCTTGAAGTTGAAGGACACCTACACAGCAACGTACTCCCAGGGGTGGATTCTTTGTTTAGCAGGAAGTCAAAAGCTTGCCGACGAATAGCTAAAGTAAGGAGAAAGCCAGACAGCCTTGCCCAAACGAAGGGCGCATCGACAAGAGGTCTCCATCGCACGGTGCGGTCAGCCCCACTCCGACAACTACGAGCGCAGAGTAGGGCCGCGCTTTAACGCGCTAATCGCCAGTGCACACCTTTTGAAGCAAATTTTTTTTATATCAACTGAAAGATCTCACATCGGGCCATGTCCTGACAAAAAATCAATTAAATCAAAAGGGGCCTTTTTGAGAAACAGACGCGCAAAATCCTTGTTTTTTCGAAATATGCTTAAACGTTTGTCGATCTCACTAGATACCTGTAGAAGGTACACGTGCGAGAGATATTTCAAATGAAAGAACATTAAAAGCTGAGTAAACTGATACCAAATACGGTAATGAGAGACATCTACAGCCAGAGAAATCACGCGTCGAAGTTGGAACAAAACTGCGCTCTAGAGCATGTTCAGGATTTTTTATATCACAGAGCGTTGCACCTGCGCTCCAAAATTTGTGCTCGGCCTGTTGGTCAGTAGGCATGCTAAAGCGTAAAAAAACTGCAGAACAATAGCTTTTAAAACTCAGGCGATATACGCGTGCAAAAACGACAAAAGCGAAATACTCGAATTCAGGCCCACATTTTCTCGATTTTTTTTGCACAAAAACTATTCGGTAGAAATAATTCATTTTGCCGTTTTTGATCATCATGTACGATGAGCTTCTAAATATAAAAAAAATAATGAAAATCCAAGAGGTCGATGGGACCTCCCTGCCTGAATTGACGTGAAACAAACACCCTAACAAGCTGAGTGTGCTAGTCACCGCGTGTGGCGCTGCAGTGTTGTGGAATGCAGTGTTGTGGAATTGACGTGAAACCGGCCAGGGCGCCTTTGATCACACCGCACGGGACAGAGCACATTCGTGCAACGCCTAACCAAGGTCCAGAAGATGCGGGAAATGCGGCACTCAAATAACACATGGTAGTTCCTTTCTGCTCGGCGGGCTGTGCGTTTCTGCCCCGTAGTACGGGCAGGCCAAATGTCCAGGTGTTTTAAGAGTATTTCTTTCAGGGTAATAAACACGTGCAGCGCATCGCCCACCTTCAAATACAATATTGGCACAACACTTTCACGCGCAAGTGATATCAGTGATATAAGTGATCAATATGAACTTGAGGACCACATTCAAACACGAATCACGTCTCAGTCTCGGCGTGAAATTCCATCATCGTAGGAAGAACATAACCACCCACGAACGATCGAATAGACGAATTCCTTGGTTGGTGGCGCCCTGCCTGCCGGTGCTGCGGGAGGCACGTTGCCCCGGAAGGACCGTGCGTCCTGGACCGACTTCGTAGGGAACCTGACCGGCAATAGAAGCTGAAGAGAATTCATGAAAAAAAAGGCAGCCGGATTGCCCTCAGTTTCGATGTGGAAGGCAATGACCTTAGCCACTAAGCCACGGTAGCAAGGTAAATCGGCGAGTTGGGAATGGCTTACCAATTACGATCAAGGGTGTGATTTTATTTCACTTGCGGAAATTGGATAGATGAATGTGAGTCTTATTCTATTCGAAATCTAAACTGTTACAACCCCAAACTGGAAAAGAAACGCGTTCAATTTAGAAATCACACACGCACTACGTTTTCCGCGCAGTAGCACGTAGCACACCGCGAGCGCCTATGAATATCTGGCGCTACAGTTCCGGAATCTCAGGTGCGCGATGGGTCATTGGGCGCGTTAGGTTCGTTCTCCGGGAACGTTCCCTCTTTCAGGGGATCACTTAACACCTCCAAAGTGACTTCCGGTGCACATTCCCGGGTGCACCCTGCGCACCCCTTCTTCGGAGCCGGTGTACTCCCTATCAAAAAAAATTAGGTATGTGATCCAAAAGGATCACCTCACATGTGATTATGACAGTGGGTCTCATTCAGACATGCCTTATTAGATCATATTGAGGTCTTATTGGACCTTTTGAGGTTCCTATTCATTGAGGTCACATTAGATGTTGCTTAGCACTTATGTGGTCTACTTTATGTGACTTAATGTGGTCCACTATGTGGCTTAATGTGGTCCACTCTATGTGGCTTAATGTGGTCTCGCCTGGACAGCTATTCCAGATATCGTGACCCCAGGATGTACAGAAGAGAGAAGTAATGAGTTTTTATTAACCTTTATTGGTTTTCAAAGATGACTAGATATCATATCACAGTTTATATGCAAAACTCATCCGCTAGCATTGGGACGAGAAAACAAAAAACGCCCCATTGAAAGGACAAACGAGGATGTAAACCGTACACTGCAAAAACTACAGTGTAATATCAAAACAGGTTCCTTCTTTGTTGTATCAAATATGCACAGTAGAGGTAGTAGTTCGTGCCTTTAGAGACAGCTTAAAAACAAGCTTTTGTCTTTAAAACGGTACACAATAAAGGAACATCTCAATAATTCAGCACTTAATTAATGTTAATCTGGTAAATACAATTAAAACTGTGGTTCGCACTCACTGTTATAAAGAGTATGTGCAGATGACCAATTATCTGCCTGTGGATAGCTCACAAAAGCTATCAATGACATTTAAATAAATGAATGAATAACATGCCCAAAGTGATGATGTAGATAAACGGACGCTCTGGCACAACACACACGAGTTCACTGGCGTCAAGGTGCCAAGACAACTTTCCTCCTTCGCCCTCTTTCTTTTATTCACTCCAAGGCACGTGCACCAACGTCAACATCGCCGTTGTTGTGTGGGGAAGACATCCTTTTTAACTGTGCCATTTGAAGAAAAGAAAGAGGATGAAGGAGAAATGTGTCTTTGTACCTAGACACCAACCAAGTCCTGTGTGTACTGTGCCTCAAAATTCTGCTGATTAACATCGAGCAGCATTACAACTACAAAATACATGCTCTAATCATCCAGCGCTTAGTAGACATCAGAGAATCCCAGAGCGCACTCCATCGTGTTGAAATTATGGGAAAAGAGTCATCAGAAAAGATGGGCAGCTAGGCTATGTGAAGGTAGACGGGTAGAAGTCCAGCGAACTAGTAGGGAAGTACGAAGGCAGTTGCCTCATGACGAGAACTGCCGATATTTCGAACAGAGAGTGTTCTTCTGGGCACAGTCCGCATCATTGGTATGTATTTAAAGGGTTAGGTATGACGGGTTAAAGGTTTATGCGAATTGTGGGTCAACAGCCCGAAAGGAAGAAAGGGTCCGTACAGACTTTTATGGCTGGAGTGAATGGCCGCTTTGTTAGAATGTGGAGGGGATTCTGTGAATGAAGTGATCTAGACCGGTTACAGAAGTGGGAGGTTCACGAACAAGGGGACGAAACGGGACGACAGGCAGGAATTGGCGAGCATTCCAAAAGATAAGCAAGTTAGTGGTTTCGGAATGCTCGTCAATTCCTGCCTGTTGTCCCGTTTCGTCCCCTTGTTCGTGAACCTCCCACTTCTGTAACCGGTCTGGAGCAAAGATCACTTCATTCACAGAATCCCCTCCACATTCTAACAAAGCAGCCGTTCACTCCGGCCATAAAAGTCTGTACGGACCCTTTCTTCCTTTCGGGCTGTTGACCCACAATTCGCATAAACCTGTAACCCGTCATACCTAACCCTTTAAATACCATGGCAATGATGAGGACGGTGCCCAGAAGAACACTCTCTGTTTGAAATATCAGCGGCTCCCGTCGTGAGGCAACTCCCTTTGTAAGCTATGTGAAGGTTCGTCACAAAGTTGACGGGGTTCTTCCCTGTTGGCTCCTTTTAGATCGACATTGTGCTGTATGCGAAAGAAAGGGGAAACCAAAATGTCAGACCCCCAACTTTCTTCGGATAAGCCTTCTCCCATAATTCCAAAGCAGTGCAAGGGGCTCTAGGATTTTCCAAAGTTGTCTATTCTCAGCTGCAGGATAAAATTAAATCAGGTTTGTTGTTCATATATTAAAGAGTATCACAAACAAAGAAGGTGGAAGAGGACAGACGGGACAGATAGTTGGCCATCTCTACGGAATGATCACAAAGTAGCCTTGAATGTTTCTGTGAGGACGAGAGAAAAAAAAAGATACAAAAAGAAAGGTATACAATGATAATCTTCAATCCAAACCTGTAGGCACCACAAAAACTGAAGTGGTTCTTAACATAAAAAACGGGGGAGAGCACATCCTGGTGATATAGTTGTCTGTGCTTTTGGACTGTTCACGAAAGCTCTGTTCTTCTGATCACGGTGACCTCTGTAAAATACAAAAATAATACGACATTTGCATGTAAAGTCATTTTTTTATTCTGTGCAAGCACTGCAAAGCAGCTGTGGCTACGAGCAACCTACAGATGCGGACAGAGGGAGAAAGGACAGTAGGAAGGAGTGTGTGTGGGGGGGAGGAGGGGGGGGGTTAGTATGTGTCCACGGACGACTTCAGGGGGAACTGTGGCGTCATTCGCATGAAAAGTCTTCGGAGAACCCAGGGAAAACTTTAGGCAGCACAGCCTGTCGTGGAACCGGAACCCACCTCCTCCCATTATTCAGCATAACCTTGGCTACCACCAATTAGTGGGGTACCTTAATCCGATCAGTCATGCTGCTGGTAAAAGTCAAATTGCGGCTCCTGGTTCATGCCTCAATAAATACAAGAGAGAAGACTATGCATGCTACTGATGTACTTACCAGGGCTTCTCTCATCTTTTGTATCTTGCGAGTTTTTGTCAGGTCTCTTATTTTGGCACGCAGTACGTTCCTTACAAACAGCTGCTGCTCATTCTTAGACTTTTGGATCGTGTGCGTACTGCAGTACTTAGCGAAAAAATCTGAAGTGAAGAAATATTGCAGTGGGCACTGGCGATCCTTACAATAAAGATAAACAGAAGAACATACTGTACAAGGCAACGAGTTTTCTTCCATCAACGCACTCCTTGCCAACGGCCCCACTTTGAACAAATCTGTTGGACGGGAGGCCAGTGATGCTTTTGTCCAGTAGCCCAGCAGTAGAGAAAATAGAGACGGCAGCGTCCCTAACCGCCTTCTTTTCATCACCGATTGCCAGTAGGTGTTCATACTTTTCGCATGGCAGCCATACTTCATTCCCTAGATGAATCTGAGAAGAAACGACAGGACTTATAACACTGCGGCTAACACTATGGGTAGAAAGCCATTACTATACAAGCTGCATTGCAACAATGTGCAGTTATAGTCTTCCCACACCACAACTGAAGCAAATGAAAGGAGAAGGGTGATTGCGTGCCAAACGTTCCAGGCATTGCACTGGACCATCATCTTTTTTTTTTTTTTTTTCAAATAAGTTGTGGTTGACTGTTCTCACGCAGGCAATGCTCTCCTGGCTTACTTGTTACATAAAAGGTTTTTCGCTGCATGACAAAAAAAAAAAAAAAGATGGCTTCCTAAGATTGTGATGGGAGATGTGACCGACCTGGTGAAAAAACATTCCAATAAAATAGCCTTTTCGCAAATTCCTATCAAATCTCTTCTGAGTAAAGGCAAAGCATAACACTTTGATGCCCAGACCCATTTAAGGTTGATCTACACTGTATCGAAAACTAAAAAATCGAGAAGCTTTTGAATGTTACAATGAACTCTGCAATTTTTCAGACCCATTTAAACTGTTCAGAGCTGTTGTCTAGGAGGCGTAGAATGCGTTAGAAGTACTTTGAGGCACCCAGACCTGAAAGGGTGCTTAGCAAAAAAACAGGAAATAATGCTTTTTACTGCGCTTTGAGCCGTCATTTGCACACTGAGGAGGTCCTGGTGAAATTTGAGACTCGTTGCATTTAATTTGATTGCATTTGCCCTTGAACATTTTCTACAAAGTTTCAACAAAACACTGCTCTGTCTTGGCAGCGAAAAAAATTGCACTTCATCACCCTCGCAAATATCTAGTGTTGCACCAGAAGGCAGGTTTACCCCCAAGATGCATCACTGCTGCCGCTGACAAACAAATATGGGAGTGAAGCAGCATGATTTGCATCCTCGAGAGAAAAAAAAAAGAAATGCCCCAGAGTATGCACACTATATGGTGTTACCGTGAAAACCACAATTTACAATTATCATCAGGTCATTAATGCGACTTCTTTTTAACAATTGGCTTTGCAAATAATTCCCCTGAGTATCGAAACTGAGACGTTTTCGCAATGTTCCCTTGAGATTGAAAACGAAACTTTACGCTCTCACTGCCACATAAGACAGTGACGGTGCCTAATGATCACTAGTGTCAAATGAAAAAGCTAAGTAAAGAAATAGTGAGCAGAGCATGTTGGTTGAATGTTGCACATTCAAGTATGCATGTTGAACAGAACCCCCGCATGGTGTTTTCTAATGCTCCACTGTTGAACATGATGCTGTTTCACACATTCGATCCTGTGAGGTGCCCGTATCGCAGCACCGCCCCACGACACTAAAAGATGTGCATAGTTGAGAACGCTACACTTAGAAAAAAACAAACAGGACACATGCAAACAAAGTGTTTGTGCTGTGTTTGTGCAGTGCTTGTGCTGTCCAGTATGTTTTTTCCCCTCTGAGGTTCTTAACTATGCACAGCTTTTAGTGCCTTTTGACGGTGCAGGTGAACGAAGCACATCACACGGTTGAATGCATGAGACCTCATAATATTCAACAGTGCAGCATCAGAACACACCAGGGATCCTGCTGTGGAACATCAGAGAACAGACACTAGGAACACCACATTATCCCACAGTGAAGAAACACCAGAAATGTCCCAAATCACAGCTACTAAGATCATCTGAAAGCTTCAGGTTCCAACGAGAACGGCCTAGTCAGGCGACACAGTTCAGTAGGAGCACTGGGACTACTCTATGAATAAAAAGTGTCGATCAGCCTTCAACGGGTCTTTGCTCGAAAGTGTTGTGCTTTGCCTTCGTTCAGAAGAGATTTGGTTGGAATTTGCACAAAAAAAAAAGAAAAAACGATTCTGACCGGCAATCCAGAAGATATGGGTTCGAGTCCTACAGCTGGCTAACCTTTCAGTGACTTTCATCTTTCATCGCTATTTTGTTAGGTTGTCTTTTTCACCTGGTATGTCACATGTCCCATTCCAAATCTTGGAGAGGCAACCATGGCACAAAAAAAAAAAAACATAAAAAATGCTGGGAGACCACTAGCTGTATGGGAGCAATCAACCCCAATATATTTGAAAGAAATCAATAGATGGTCGAGCACAATGCCTGTCACGTTTAGCATAGAATGACCCAGGAGAAAATGCAAAATTGAGAACAATAAACATCACTTTGCCAGTTATTTCTACTGTACCCCACTTATCTCTATGTTTTTTCCCTCCTGAATAAGAAACCTTCAAAAAAGTTATCGCTTGAATACAGGGGAGTCAAATGGAACACCCAGTCAAGTTTTCTAGAGTGTTACTGCGCAATAAACAAGGTTGAATTTGCCCATACCTGCCCATTGTCAACAACAAAAGCCTCCTTTGATGGCTCACTGCTTTGACTGTGGTCCACCATTAATGGTCCCTCCTTCAATGTGTCAGGTGTCTCCAATTGTGTCACGGATTCCGTTTCGTTCCATTTCTCAGATAAGGAAAAATCTTCCTCCTCGGCGCTTTGACTGACATACTGCAATGATTACACTTACATACTTTGTTTATGCGTGAAACACAGGGTTACATACCTGGCGAAAGGAAGTATTTAAATTAGTAACCTTGTGGAATGGCTCAAGGTTCTGGGCAGCACGGGACTGATGGCCAGATGGCTTCTCTGGAAAAAACAAAGAACAGCTGCAGGCATGACGTTTACAGCATATGACCGACAATTATGGCAGGATAGTTTACCCAAATTGAGCACCCCAGATACAAGGGCAGCTTGTAGCTTATCATTTTGTTCCTGAAGCTTCTTTACACGTTGCTCAAGTGTTTTCACCTCTTGTCTCGCCTCTTTCAATTCGCTCTCAGCCACCACGCCCTCATCGTCCTCTGATGTTGATGCATACCGCTTCCTACTCTCTGCCACTAGGTCCCTCTCAAGTTTCTTTTTCACCTCGTCTGTCCTTTTCTTCAAGATTGCACGTTGCTGCAAATTATGAAAAGTTCTGCATACGGCATATACTGAAATCCTCTTGACTGAATCCATAAATTCAAGTGATCACAGAATGGGATGTGTGCCACCCACTATACACCATGTCACCAATCTGTCAAAAACTTAAAATCATGCTCCAGTATGGCTGTATACACATACACGTATCCTGTTACACCAACAAATTAAAACACAGTTACATTCCCCCAAAACGAGATAGAAGCAACGTCAAGAAATCTCGCAGCACATTGAGCTGCACACTAAACTACATTAAAGGGACGGTCTCGTACCTCATGGTTATTACATGACCGAATTGAGTTGATAAAGATTTTAGAGCATGCCGCGATCTGTGTTGTTAACAATAATCCCACTTGTATCCGAACTGTTAACAATAAGAACGGCTACGTCAACCTGCAGGGAAGTCCGTGATTGGATGCGGAAATCGTCTGCTCTTGTGCCCAGTAGACTTCCTGCAGACCGATGTCATGTGTGACATTGCATAAAAGTGAAGCGCACGTTTAGTCGTCTGCGATTAAGCTATGTTTTGGCAAATTCCCCGAAGATGACTTCATTGGTCTGAATGAAACTGACGGTCGTATGTGTACAGTACTGATGATAGTTTGGGCTTTGTTTTGGAATCGCCCCGGCTGTACGCGACCGTCCCTTTAAAGAGGAAAACGAATGCCTCCAAACTTATTTCTGATTCTCATTTCCTACTGTTCCATACTGTGAAGTTGCCAACCGGACTTGCATGAACTGATTACCTATTGTTTTCCCTTTCTTACCATTGCATGTTAAGCACGCAAAACAGCATTTATTATGGCACATAGACATTGTCCAAGCAGCGTAACAGCCCATTTTTGTTGCAACTCTTGAATACAAGAGCATAAAACTAGAAAACCCGAAACCACAAACCCGAAATACCAAGATATCCCATGCTGGAAATCTCAGTTAGGTGTTCCAATCAAATTCAGTATAAGCATTCAAAATTTTGAAGCGCCGTCAGATGCCACTCTGCATTACGTGGCTTTTTGTATATGATTTTAATTTTTCCGAACTCCAAATTAGGCACTGTAATTGATTCTCCAGTCCATATACTTTCAAAATATATAAGGTACGTGACGCGCATAGTTTCGGAATGTTCCCGCCATTTCTCTATATGTGTGCAGGGCGCCAACGACACTAGATTACCATTCCTTTCGTTTAGCCAACCCCAAGCTACATGCCAACCTGCCTGGCGGACCTACACAAAAAAATCCATATCACACTTGACACTCACAATACTAATATTGGTGCAGATACACATCAAACGCAAAGAGAGTAACTTACGAGCTTCGCCGTTTCAGCGGGTTCATCGTTTGATGAGGATTCCTCGCTCACATCGAGTTCGCTTCCCATTCGAGGCGGCGGTACAGCTATTCTTTTCTTCTGCAGCGCCTCTGCCTGCTTTTCCGTTTCTGTTACATACGAGGCAAGATCCAAAGTTTGAACATCGACGGTTGCTACTATTACTCTATACACAAAATGGCTTACCTGCCAAACCCAGTATTTGAGCCTGGTAGTGACTATTTTCCATAGGGTTTTTCTCGGACATCCATTTTACGGCGTATGGTCGCGTTTTGCTGAAGTCACTGAGGTGTTCGGGATAAAAGTTCTTTATGTCTCGGACGCGAACAACGTGACGCTTCATATCACACATGAAACGAACGTACGCGTACCATGAGGGAGCCGAGCAGGAAGACGCTGTGGACATTACTTCGTGACTACGCTACAAATGTCAACTAAAGGACACAAAACGCACAAAAGAGTACTTATAGCTCCCCGAAGAACTCGCTCACGAACTCACGAATCGCAACTCGCAACCGCCAAAAGTGCCAAAAGTACCCACATGCCGCTCTGGCTGGCGTTGGATTTGCCCGGATCATGGATTTTGGCTTAGCGATTGGATACAGAAGAGAGAATATCGAGAATATCAAGTAGTAGGATGGACACGAATTAATTAAGAATATTCAAAGCCAGGCTTTGTGATCTCAACAATATTTTTTTTTCAAATACTTTTGATTTTCTAGTCATGTACGTATCATTCGTTCTTACCGTATAGAATCTGACCATTTCCGTTTCCGGTTCATCATTCTGCGTCTAGATTATTCCCGCGTCTTTTGGTTGCTCTATTCACAACAAAATGAATGAATTCAACACACGAAAGAGGTATCTAGAACCCGATCGGCCTTTTGAAGTTCCGTACGAAACAAAACGAAGAAAGCAGCGTGAAAGCCAAGGGCGTTCCTCCGTCACTGATGTGCCACACAGTGAGACTTGCGAACTGGACGAAGGCAGTGCTCAATCAGAAGGTAAAAGGGGTCCTGCGTGCGACCGGAATCCCGACGTGGAACCCACTCAACCCAGTGATCTTCTAGATATCACAGACTGGACAGGCACGGAAGCGCAAGAACACGACGGTGCTCCTGAAACCTCACACGATAACAGTTTCTCGCAACGTTCCCACGGAGATGAAAATGCCGTCCAGCGAGATAATGAAGGGCCGGAGGGTGGAGACACACTTCCGGAATCTGATCCGTGTTTCGAACTACTGGACGACCTTTCACGCCAGCAATTTCAAGCGAACCCTAATCTTACGAAGGCAGAAGTAATGGTGCTTATAATGGCGTATGTGTCTGCTTTCAACATCACCTGGCAACAACTAGAGGGCCTTGTGCAGCTTTTGGACACATTACTGGGCGTCCGATGGGGTCTACCGAAGTCGGCATACCACTTCCGGAAGCTGTGGATGTCACCTCGTCACACCTACCATTTTTATTGCCAGTATTGCTACGCTTACCTCGAAGAACGAATTTCTCGGCCAAAGGGACAGGAGAAAAAGAGGTGCCCTGAGTGCTGCAACAGTAATGACATGGGCTCGCTTGTCAATGGATTCTTCACTATTATGGACATAAGTTCGCAACTCAGATCCGTTGTGCAGAATTTTTCTCGTGCAGTAGGACACGTTATAGACCGGCGCTTGTCCTCCAAACTTTCAATGGAAGACATTGGGGATGGCCGCATTTTCCAGTCTCTAACCAGGAAATGCAGAGTTGGAATACACGACCTCACCCTCCTGATAAACACTGACGGAAGTCCAACCTTCAAATCCTCAAAATTCTCAGTTTGGCCGATTCTTGCAGTTGTAAATGAGCTCCCAGCAAAACTGAGGAGACAGAACGTGATAATGTGTGGCCTATGGTTTGGGAAAACTCATCCGAGGATGCAACTGTTTCTCAAGAAGTTCATCGACGTTGTGAAAAGTGTCCCAGACATCACATGGGAATGGGCCGGCCGTCAGGTGACCTCAGGCGTACACGTCCTTTACGGATGCTTTGACTCTCCAGCAAGAGCTGCCGTTACAAATTGTAAGCAGTACAACGGCCGATTTGGATGCACCTGGTGCCTGCATGAAGGAGTCACCATAGAAGGTAAAATGTTTGTATGACTGCATATACGATCACATTAGTGTGTGCCATACATCTAAATATAGTGTTGCACTAGAGAGTGTTCTGCTAATATCACTTAAAGGATAGAAAATGGTGGGCGGCTCCTTTCTGCTTCTGAGATATGCACCCATAAAAACTGAACAAATGTTGCCAAAAATTCCAGAAATTATCAAGTGAAGGGGGTGTTTAGTAAAAAATTGCATAACACGTACTGCCTCATGCAAAGCTGTGTATACTTTTGCTCACATTTCTTTCCTATGGCCATGAAATTTCACTGAAAGCTGATGTGCTTTTTATGAAGAGCCAAGCAGGACACTCATAAGACGAAGTATTGGCATAAGAAAGTGCTCCCAGATGCCCCCACAAGAGAAATCAGTGAAGCCTATTCCATCAAATATAGCCTAATCATTATCGTTGTGGTTTCTTTTCCTCACCAATGACAGTTTAAAAATACATAATCTTGGAAAGTTTCAACATGGTTTCTGATTAGGAAAACAACGGTGGATGTTTTCTTTCTATTGTCAGATTCGGAGGTACTTAGGTATGAAACAAGGAATCGAGTTTCATATGCATTTCTGTTGCAAGTATGCTCTAGTGAAATGCTAGAATTATCATCATTGTTACGACAGCAGGAGAGCCTTAAAATACTTTCTGCCATCTTTTTTATGCAGGTACAATGAAGTATCCTGTGGATGCAGTTTTAACTGAGGAACGAACTTCTGCAGGGACATCAGAAGACGGGATATTAGCACTGCAGAGTGGAAGCGATTCCCGTGGTGTAAAAGGACCGACGGCCTTAGCATGTGTGCCCAACTTCGACATTGTTTGGGGGATATCAGTGGACTATATGCACGCTGTGCTGTTAGGTGTGACTAGGCAGCTTACTGAACGCTGGCTCCAGTTCACGTCAGGAGACTGCTATATTGGGGGCCCATCAAAAATGTGTGCCATAGAGAACGTACTGTTAAAGTTAAGGCCACCAATTTCATTTACCCGTCTACCTCGATCTCTAAGGGAATATAAAGACTGGAAGGCAAATGAATGGAAAAACTGGTCGTTGTTTTATGGTCCACTTGCGCTAAAAGGCTCTCTTCCTGCAAGATATCTCCGGCATTTTGAACTTTTGTCTCAAGCAATATTTACCTTGCTGAAAGAAACCGTCTCACAGGAGGACATAGATTGTGCTAATGAGCTTCTAGTACGATTTGTGTTCAATGCTCAAGAGCTATACGGCAAAGGATTTATGACATATAACATGCACCAGTTACTGCATCTGCCAAAATGTGTTTCGAAGATGGGTCCACTTTGGGCACATTCTTGCTTCCCTTTCGAGAGTATGAACGGCAGGCTCGTGAGACTGATAAGCGCAGCTAAAGGTGTCCCTCTGCAAATTGTGGAGCGTTACTACCTTCAACAGAAAGTGCGGTATCTACACTACACAAGTCTAATGTCTGATGCTGCAAAGGCTGCTTGCGTGAAAATCACGAAAAGAACTGATCCTACCCTGTGTTCAAGTGACTGCATCAGGAAGATATCTTTCCGTAGCCCATCTGTGTTGACACTCACACCACAAGAGACTGCCCTCATAAACGAAAAATTTGCAACTCAACGGTGGACATGCAATGTGTTTGAGAGAGCCACGGCAAATGGGACAACGTTTCATGCAAAGTCCTACACTCGACCAAAAAAAACCTGCACTTCTTATGTCATTATCACTACGCAAAAGAGGTACGGCAGGATCGCAAAGGTATTGGAAGTTCTGTGTGAAGGAGAAAGAAGCTGCTGGCTTATCGTTGACTTAATAACAGTATCAAGCACCTCACTTTCCCATATACATGTTGTTCGTGACTGTAGTGCCGGACTGTGTTTGTGCAAGCCATGTGACGCCAATGTGTGCCTTTTCATGGAGGTTCACGGGATGTATTACATCTCCACCATTCCAAATCAATTGGAAAGTGACTGAGGTACCGTAATTTCACGCATATTAGCCGCGGCTTATGTGCGATTTTTTTTCCTCAGGGGCGCTCTGTGGCTTATCCAGCTGTGCGGGTTATCTGATGACTATTTTTTCCTGGTATTTTCCCCATACCCCATTTTTAACGAAAGGGCCAACAGTGTCTCTGGAACAGCACTGCCCTGCCGATGGACGAACAGTGCGTAACAGGGATGGGTCCACATTCGAGTAGATTGATCTTCCTGGTGCATTCCCATTTTCTGGAAGACCACTGACCCATCAATCCATGAAAAACGCCCAACAAGGGCACAATCCGATCTTGGTAGAACTCTAGAGCTGACCTCCTTTGTTGTACGCTATGGACCACAGGGGTTATGGCCTTCTCTATGGTCTCCTTTGTCACACAAATCAGTAGTCTCGTATTGCCCACAGCTAATCTAACAGAGAATTTTCAAAACGTTCCTAAAAGGGCGCCCTGCGGCTTATCTGCGGTGCGGCTAATATGCGTGAAATTACGGTACATCATGGTACATCAAAAGTACAGCATGTACACGTCTCAAGGTCTTGTGTTGCAGAGGCTGCATGTAAGAACAAGCGATTGAACCGCGTTTTGAAGAAGCTACATTTGCATGGCCAACAACATGACCACAAGAAACACAGTCATAGAGCAGAAATTTGGAGCTCAACAGTTGAACACTCCACTGTGTCAGTGTTCGGTAATCAACCTGCTATGTAGCGCCATAGGCTCGTACGTATCATAAGTTGTACGGCGCTTGTATTGTACAAAACAGTGTATGATGAAATTGAAACATAAATAAGAATACTCGTACATTGACCTGTATGTAGTGACCTTTTATTGCCAGTAGGCATGTCAATGCACACTGAATTTTAATGTAAAAAGCAGTCGATCAGGTTCACATGTTTGTCGGAGCTGGAAGGTGCACCACATTCTCAGAGATCCTACGAGCTTACATACACTGGTCGGGGGGGACCACCACCCTACCAAGACGAGTTGAAATCAGGTGTAGGGCGAGCCCTGTAGGTTGTACTTTTCCCCTTTGAAGACCCCCCCACATCCCCCCCCCCCCGAACTGACCTCTAAATCCTCCCATGACTTTGGTATGTACATGATCACATAAACCCCCGTTTGTGATCTTTCGACCTCGTACAGGTCCCCAGTGAGGGTCCAATGTGCATACCTTTGTGACCCATTTGACCTACTTGAGACCTCACACAAACTCATTCCTGTCTTCGCTGGTATCACATACAACATCATTCACCATATGTGGGACCCAATCCGACCATATTCAACCTCATATCTGAAGCATATTGGATTCTATGCTTTTTTTTGATAGGGCAGCTGCCTTTCGAAATGACGCAGCCGTTACAACACGTTGCAACCGTCCATGCTTTTTGTGTTTCCGGAATCATCGGATGTCGGCGGTAAATACTGATAATATTCCAGAGGACTGTTATGGTTTACTGCTATGTTTACTTAAAAGCAGACGACAGAAGAAAGCTCCATAGGTGGCGCGCGCTCAGCGGCTCTGGCGCTCGGCTTCCGGATTGCCTCACAAACACCATTAAGTGGAGACACCAAGGGTACGTTCCCCTAAGAACCCGGGATATGGCGCTCGGGAGCCTGCCTAACGCGCCCATTTTCGTCATCTTCGAATGGTCCCCACGACTGGGCTGTCGTACTTTGGTTTGAGCCAAGCGCTCGAGCATCGCTGCATCAGATCGCGTGTCTCAGTGGTTAGCGTGCTGGCCATGTCACGTCGTGACTGGGACGTACCCGAGTTCGAACCCGAGCTTTCAGACATATGTCGGCACAGTTCCCTTAGAAGTCGGCCCAGGACGCACATTCCCCCATGGCGTGAGTAGTGACGTTGCCCACATACGTGAGGCCGACAACGGCAAGCCCTATCACCACCACCACCACCACCCGAGTTCGAATCGCGTCATATGATATAGCAGCCCAATTGTTGACGTTCGCGTCAGAACTAGGCGCTCAATATTGTTTAGTCCAACCGGAGATGTTGGAGATGTCACGACGCTGAATTTCAGAACCACGGAGCGCAAAATGTAGTCCCACACAAACACACGGAGCACGCCGTCTCGCGGCTGATAATGAAGCCTGTTTATTGGCTGGAAATTTGAAAGGTCACGTCCCCCCAGAGCGTGGAGCTCGGCCATTCGGTCCCTGATTGAACGGCAAACGGCTACGTAGCCATGTGACGTGTGCGTGGCGGGTTACTTATCTTTCAAAGCATTTATATGGGTTACTGGGCTGGCACGAGCCGAACGAAATGTCTGTTTGATTACTATGACCTCCGTCCTTTCATGGGGTATCGCTATTTATGAAATGTTTGGCGGCCTGTTTACAGTCCCTTTAATATCCCAATAGATATATTGCACATACCAATGCAGCACGCCAGTGGGTCGCAGAGAAAACGAAGACGACGGATACTATTGCGTGGTAAGAGACACATGTTATCAAAGCACTGCCCAGTTCGCTTGATACTCGAATGGCAGCAAATATTCCGTTTGAAATAATGAGCTGAAGAGCTGCTTTTTTGCGTCCGGTATACGTGAAACGGTTAGTGATGTGTTCGCCTTTTGATACCACCCAAGCAGCACAACGTACTGAAAGTCGTGTGCAATAGGTGTGGACGGGTAGGTGGAAGACCTTGAACAGACTCCTGAAGCTAAAGAACATTGATAAGACACATACCGTCCAACCCCTTCAGTACATTGTGCTGCTTGGGCACGGACGCCTAGACTACCTCTTTTCCTTGAGGCGGACGCTCCGGATTGTGGTAGTGGTAGAGCCAGTGGCGTCACTAGGGGGGTGCAGGGGGATGCGGTCCGCACAGAGTGAAGGGGGTGAAGCGACGGAAGGGGTGGCGCCCCGAACAAATACTGCCGCTTCCTCCCGTTCTCTGTGGCACGATGACGCCAAAAAACAACATGAGGAGCCTTCTACGAGGCACATTATGTTTTTTTTTTCTTTCTGAGTGTGGTGTAATATGTTTATTTATCGTGAATCGCCTGGTACGGAAAGGAATTCGTTAATGGGGCATGAGGTGTTGGGGGGGGGGGGGTGACGTAAAGGGCCCTGCACCGGGTGATGCGTACCCCAGCGACGCCACTGGGTAGAGCTAGACACCGGAGAAAAGGTAGGACGTCCTCTGAACAAAGAAACTTTCTGAAAAAAGAACTTTCACAAGTGACCGTGAAGTTCCAGGAAGCTCCCCCCCCCCTACTCACTTGCTCCCTCTCGATACGGCCATGGCCACCTAGACTATGGTGCGCTAGCTCACCATACTAGACTGCGGATTAGAGTCCTGCACGGGCCGACTTTTCCGGGCTCGACCCGGCCCAGGCGCATCGAAAAATGGCCCGTCCCGTCGTCTAAGCAAATAGAGCCCGGCCCGGTGACTCTGCGAGTAGATCCCGGCCTAGTATTTCCAGCCGTGACGTACGCGTTTCTGGCGCTTATCAAACAAATTTATAAGTAAATTTATAAGGAGAGAAGACAAGG
The DNA here is from genome assembly GCF_037126465.1 of Ornithodoros turicata. Taxonomy (NCBI): domain Eukaryota; kingdom Metazoa; phylum Arthropoda; class Arachnida; order Ixodida; family Argasidae; genus Ornithodoros; species Ornithodoros turicata. The sequence continues at coordinate 14,033,234 of NC_088207.1, forward strand.
CCACAAACATACAAGTGATGGCGGTTTAACATCGTAACAGCACGCGACTAAATTAAATCCAGAACGCACGCGGTCATGGACGTTATCGTTACACTGTCAAGTTCTTGCGGAGGTAGAGGATGCTGTCGACAAACTCCTTCTCTCAGTCCCTACCCTCCTCACCAAGCTTTGCCAACGTGGTTGTGAAATACGTGAGGAGTGAGGAGCAATGTAAAGTGGCTTTGATAATGTTCTAGAGGGAAGAATCATATAATGTCCTTTGCTTGTCTTTGCAAAATATGCGCAGGAATGACGCAAACGCGTGATGATATGAACGCAACGCAACGTTGGAGCGCGTGCAGTCAGAGGATCCGGCAGCACGTGATATCCTCCCGTCAGGCTGAGAGACACTGAGAGACTGGAAGCCCAGTGCAAAGCCAGTGATATATGTATATAGACCGGTTGCTCTGGGCCAGGTGGCCCAGAGCAACCATATCACGCTGATCCGATCGCCAATCAGCAACCGATATCACGCTGTCTTGTCAACCAACTGGAGGAACTTTCCGTGACTAGAACGCTGTATGCGCAGTTCATGTAATATGGAAGAGCAACACGCTATCGAAGAAGAATGGGGATGCATTTCCGAGTCTGGTGTTTGCCTCTATTCACCTGCGTTGAGCAGCATTACGGATTTCAAATCACGAATTTGATTTCAATCCACATGAAACCCGTGTGGACTTGATTTGAATCTGATTGGCGCAAATTATTGGATAGAATTTGAATCTGTAATCAATTCCGTTTTTGCAGGGGAAATCGGATACAGATTGAATCCATTTTGTAAAGAAGGACTTGGACTTACTCAATCGTACTTTGCACTGGTATTTCACTTCGGATCAATTTTTTATAAAGAGGTATTTAGATTCAGATTGAATCCACCTTCAATAGACGGACGTGGATTTGAGTTGAACCACTCGTTATTGATGGGCTTCAATTGTAAGCTCTCTATTCATGTTGAAAAGCACGTCGTACGTTTTATTGGAAGTTGAAGGGACGCCCACAGTTTCCTCAACACAAATAAGCTAAATAAGCCTTGAAAGTAGTTCAGCCTTTCGCGTCTCCCCTCAGTTTTTCCCCTTTCCCATCGTTCACTAAGAACTGTCTCATTGGATCGCTCTCAAATAAGGTACCACAACAATGCACGTGAGGTCCACGCTGCTTCAACTTTTTCACCAAAGGGTTGTGGCGCGTCTGCTGATATCCCCTTATTCCTGCTTTCTGTTACGCTTTATTACATGCTTTTTCCCACCTCTGTGAGGCTGACAACGCCGAGCCCTTCCACCGGCACCACCACCACCTCCACCAACCTTCTGTTTTCCTCATGCGTCACCTTTCCGCTTTACTGTTTCGAGTGATCGGAAGAAAAATAAACCCAAGCTTCCGCGACGTCACTACTGAAAGAAGCTCTCAATTGGTTAACGCAGACTTAGCGCTCAAAACAGAGATGGAAAGGTTGACGTGGCTCTACCTCCACAAGCGCTGTATTATTGCGGCTCGCAGCACTGAGAGCAGGAAACCATAGCGTTGTTTTTGTTATAGTGCTGTGTCTCAAATCGTTCTGTGTGGGAACAGGCCTGAAGTGTACATTCAGGGTATTTTTATACATGGTATTTTAAGAATGAGCTACGAATGCCACATAGATGCCGCTTTCTTTTCTTCTTTTTTTTTCTAAGAGAGCGTATCATGGATGACAAATTAACAGAAATTCATGAATGTATTAGAGGATTTCGGGCAAAAGCGAGATAGAAGAATGAGAGACAATCTTCATCCAAAGCCATCCTGATAACCAGCATTATCCCGCATTTCTGGCACACATCTTTTAGGTCTCCTACTGGCATTAATACGTGTTGTCATGTCCGCAGACCGGAAGTTGGAGAAGAGGCAGATGCTATGACGGGAGGTGCTTGTCGTGGACAGCATTTGAGTACCAACAACAGCTGGATCCACGGCGGCCACGACGACAACTACAGCGGCTATAACGACAGTTGGATCATGCGTGTGAATAAAATCTAATAGTGGCATTGAGATTGTCATCCTACATCTCTATTTTGTGTTTCCGTAATTTTTTGCAACTTGACTAGCATGTAATATAGACTAATATGGCTGATGTCGAGCGATGCTGTAGACCCTGAAGCCCACAAATATTACGTGGGCACTGAGAGCATTCCGTCCTACAACTGGTTGCTCATGCCCGAAGTAGGCTGCCGATGGTTCTTAACCTCATAACCTCTGCCTTACGACGTAGTTCTAAACTTGTGAAGCATTCATGAGGAGAATTTAGGGACATTCCCTCTGAACGCTGGCTTCACCTTTCTTCAGGAGTGCCTTGTAAGATAAGCAATGCCACGGGTCACAACAGCTGAAAGGAGGAACCGTTGGATAGGGCGGGAGAGTAAGACGGAGGCCGCGGAAAACGACTTACCGTTGTTTCGCTATCCTTCTGCCAGCACGGTTATCAGTTTATCATTTTTTGTTTCCCTGATTTTTTTTTTATCAGACGCCTCCTAAACAAGCTGAAGAAGTAACCCTCTTCCGTTGTACGGCCATTTAAAAGCTCGCCGTTTTCAGGCTGCGGGAGTACAGCTTAGAAGAAAAAAAACTTCTGAAACGTTGCGAATTTTCTATTGACCTTCTTTCAGCCTCCCCTGCTACTTAGGGGAGCAGGTGTTGAGCAAAATCCTGGTGGTTGTTGTGGAATATCAGGTGGTCGTGCAACCTTCAGGACGCTTACCAAATAATGCGACCTTTCTAATACGTGACTACAATTCTGCTATCCTCGTGCTTCCGAAAATCCACCAAACAGAAAGAGCTAATTTTGGAAATATTCATCTGACACACGTGTACTGTAGGCTATGGAATTTGCACCACGCTACGTTCGTGTGTACACGAAAACAGAATGAGTATGCCACTCATAACTACGGAATCCAAAGTGTGCGATATTCGATATCCCATTTTATCCACGTTTTTCGTTCCTCTCGGAAATTGTCCATAAAGTGTATCGTCCATAATAACGAATTGTCCTACACTTAACTATATTTATTAGGAGCAAAAAAAAAAAAAAACACAGTAATCAGTGCTTGCTTGTGCGCATACCTCGTGGAGCTCAAAGTCGACAGCATTCCAGCAATTTTCATTGCCTGAGATCCGTCCTCGTTATATTTGAAAACTGGAGCGCCGTTTGGAGACCTGCTCGAGCCATGGCCGCTGTGACAACTGGATTTGGGCTGGCTGAATCGTCAGTGGAAATGTCCGAACAGTCCGACAGCTCCACGCCATTCTCGCGGTAAATCGCAGATCCCCAGTTTGGGGCTCGTTGTCCTCAGCACGCTGGATATACCGCCACACAAGCGCTGCTCTGCAATGGGCCTTAGTAGCTCGAATGATTCCTGCGTCTAGAGGTCGAATCTTGACTGCCATGTTCGGCGGAGTGTAGAACAGTTTGGCATTGGAAAAATTGTGGCACCCTGGAAAGGTGCCACAATAACCTGCAGAAGTAGGGACAAAAGAAAGAACAAATTTGGAACAAAGGACTCGTCATCCGATTCTTCTAGAGGTTGTCGTCCTGAGAACAAGTCCATAATAATGAGGCAAAAATGCGTAGGGTTCTATGGAATTAATTGGTACTAATTTGTGCTGTCCATTGTCCGAAAAGCGGGGTTCCATATTACCGAGACACAAATACATGGCAAAAGTTTCGTTCCGGGGAAAAACTGTCCATAATTCGCGTCGTCCATATTAACGGGGGTCATATTAACATATTAACGAGGCACGACTGGTACATGGATATGTAACGTCCTTGCGCTGTCGGGTCTCCAGGGTGTCCCGCCTAACGTGTCACGAAATTACATTTGAAGAGGGCGATCAAACGAAAGCGATCGCTACTCTTCTGCCACTTCAGTTAGAAACACGTGCTACGTCAAAAGTAGCACCTGTTTCTAACTCAAGGAGGTGCAAACTTGTATTGTTTTTCTTTTATTACTCTAATTAAATATAATTTCGTGACACGTTAGGCGGGGCATCCTGTATGTAGATGTACTATGTACTTCCATTTAGACACTGTATTATGTCTTGGTAATGTAGCTCTTCTCAATATAACTTTTTATGCATGAAGGTTTTGGAAAATGACGTGTTCCTTCCATCGTTATGTAATGCGCACGCCGGATGTTTAACGTAATACAGTGCATTGTTAAGTGTAATAAACTCATCTTCTAGGAGTACATGACAAACGTACGAACAGCGTCCGCTGCACTGAATAGATCATAGTCGGACCCGCCGAAAAGCACGAGGAAGGAAAGCAATCTTGTGGATCTGTCCTTGAGGTCGATGCTCCGCCGCAGGCTTCATTCGTCGTACATCGCTCCATTTCACATTCTTAACTGCCAAAATATATCCCCCTCCCCGCTCGAAAAGATAACCGTTCTTATCATTGCTAATTAACACTCTACCACTGTTCTTAGCCGCCTTCAACCAAGCTGAGTGAGCGTTTCTGTACCAATTGACAGAAACAATTATCACCTGCACGGTCCTTTCGTGGCAAAAGATATTGATAGAGCTGCCAGGTGTGATAGCGACAAGTCTTGTTCCCAAGCAGCACAATGTACAGAAAGTCGAGTGCAATAGGGGTGGACGACCGTGTGTCTTATCAATGTTCTTTAGTTTCACGAATCTGTTCAAGGCCTTCCACCTACCCGCCCGCCCCTATATGGCACTCGACTTTCAGTACATTGTGCTGCTTGGGTTCTTCTTCCTACAGAACACGAATAGCCCCGTCTTAGATCGCAATGGTCTTTTCCTTGTCATTTTGTTGAAATCGTGGGACACATGGTACATGTGAACTGAAATGGTGTGATGTAAGCTTCGGTTTTAGGCTTACTTTGCCCTCTGATCTGACGTGCACACGGCGTATCTGTCACAAAGACACGCAGCATGGATATAGCAAAAAAACGGATGACAAAGTGCTAAGCAAAAAAAAAATGCAAATGACCAACTCTGGGGTAGCTCCTCCGCAAAAGGAATACTTCGCCCTTGCTTCCATGTTTCGCGAGCACATTTTTTTATTTCTTATTATTACGTGTGAATCATCCAGGCAACGTCTGCCAGCTACTATGTACCAATGGCTATCCACAGGTCAGTGAAGACAGATATAGGCCTGTGGCTGAAAGAGCGGGTGACGAATGTAACTAGAGCAATAGCATGGGACTAGAAGAATCCTTAACGAGGTTCACATTTAAGGATGAACTGTGATAACCAGGGTGTCGAACCGAAACGTTTTTTGTTCCGGTTTTCGTTCCGGTTACATCATAAACGATCCGGTACCGGTTCTGCTCCGGAGCAAAACAATAACGCTTCATACCGGTTTTTAACCGGTTCCGCTTCTGCTGGGAATATTCATCCCCACAATGTTACAAAATGTAATCCCGTTTATTCCGCATACATGGTATTTAATATTAATAGACAGCTGTGAAATTGGTAGCTCCTGGTTCCTGTAGGTTACTGTCTGTCCAAATGGGCTTTCTCCTTTCATGAAGCGCATGCTACAAACGGACTTGTTTGTCGTGATGTCATACGTAAAGTACTTACTTGCTGGATTGGAGCGATCGCGTCCCATCCGAATGTCTGTTGCTACTGTCTAGCCAGCAAGCACCACCGCACGAGTAGGACGCAAATCGGGGAACACCTTCACTCACGAACGCGCTCGACCGCTCAGTTTTATTTTCTTCGTGTCCTGTCCACAAAAGAGTTGCCACTTCGCACGGGCTTGCCCTCGCGTATACGTAAATGTATTCAACCTAGCTGCTCTCAAACAAGGGATGCGTTGCGCGACATTACCGATAAAGAAGCCATTATGCAGCCCCCTTGGGTCGCCGTTTAGTTGACGAGAGTTTGGGGGGATCAAATTAAAACGAACACTACGGCACATTCCTAGAGAGTCACATGTACCTCTAAGTCTGCGTGCGTGCGCGAACGATAAACCATTACAAAGGGAGCCTAAGGGTCATAGTATACCGACATACATTCTACCGTAACTGTAACCCTCGTATAGTATCCATGACATGACTTCAGAGCACACAACGTCTGTTTCATTCGCCTATCCGTAGTCCAAACCGGCGAAGTTTTTTCTTGAACCGAAAACCGTTAAATATATTTTTCGGTTTCCCTCCTGAGCGAGAAAAACGGATACGGTTTCGATTCCGTTCCGGTTCGCACCAAAATAGCGTTTCTTTTTCAGTTTTCGGTTCCGGTTTTTGGTTCGCTCCGACACCCTGGTGGTAACACAAGGTATTTCCTTTTTCATAGATCACTTGCTTTGACTTAATTTCGGAAGACATCACTATTCTGAAACTGCTTCCGCGATAGCGAGGGAGGAGGGTGGGAGGGATAACAATATGGAGGAAATAGCTCCTATATTTAAGCCGGTTGTGGGTATAAAAGTGCAGATCAGCAACCTGCCAACTCAAAGACTCAAACAGCAGTTGCCGCAACGCATCCGCGATATCGATATGCGATTTTGAAGTTTCAATCAGCGAACTGTTAGAATGGTTCCACGACGCTCACCATGTGCAATAACAACGTACTCATATTAGTTCCATGCATCTACGCAACGGTATCTCTACAGCGCTAGTCTTCAAGTCCCGATCCCCGTACGCGCGGATTTTAGCACAAAGAAAAATAAAAAAGCGCAAACAGCAACCGGTGCGAAATGCATAAAATACTTAGCAAGGAGGAAATACAAGTAGTAATGACTGGACACAGACTGCCACCAAGTCACAACTTGGTCTAAACACGATTTAATTAGCAATTAGAGCTAATTGGGACCCCCCACATTAATGAGCACCTTCCAATGTGTCACCACACTAAGTGGGGAATATTTAACTCGTGTCCAGACCAAGCTGTGAGTTGGCGGCAACCTGTGTCCATAAAAAAGAAAAAGAAAGAAAAATAGATAGAAATAGAGTGGAGAGAAACAATTTATTCGAATTTATTATACTATTGCACTTTACTGCACTACACTACTGCAATTTATTAGCGCCCGCCATGTTGGTAATTGGCGACGGGCAATTGCAGAGATCGATGACAGGTGGCCACTTAGTTGCAAGGCATCACACCAGATGGCACCACCATCATAGCTCTATGTGAAAAAGACAGAGAACAACAAGGTGCTAGAGGCAGGTAAAAGTGGCAACACTGCTAAACAAGTCTAGGCATGCGAGAGAAAAGGTCTAACCGCTACTGCTAAACAGCACGGGGAAAACAGTACACATCGGCGAAAAGGCTTAGGGGGGGTGATCGCTTAGGCCTAACCACAGCATCACAACACTATGCAGCTAACACAAGGCGGGAACCACTGGGCACACATCGCTAAACATGCGTCAACACGAACAAAGGGCTTTCTCACTACTAAACAAGTCTAAACATGCGCGTACGGTAAACATGCGAGAAAAGGCTTAACACGGGCGCAGTCAAACAACGCGCAAACATCGGCAGATCACTCGTTGGTCACCCGTAAACATGCGCGTACGGGGCATGGCAAACATGCGAGAAAAGGAGCGCGGTTAAACAACATGCAAACATCGGCAAATCACTCACCTTTTCCCCCGCGGCGACAGTGCGACTGCTCCATCCAAGAGCCAGGCAGAAACTGAGCGGGCACGGGGACTGCGGAGCAACCGAGCACACGCCTGCTCTCCGTGACAGCCAGCGAGCAAGCGACTGGGGCGCCTAGCCGCATCAGCTACGCACGCGCGCACGCCCTCTGCACCGTCCGTGCACCCGACCGCGGGTGGTTTCGGTTTCACTCTCTGCTCCTTCCACTGCGCGTGCGCGCTCCTAGCGGTAACGGGTGGCTTCTTTGTTTCACTTTCGCTCTCGTTTCTTTGCAAGCGTTTATCTGTATAAAGGCAGCACGCACTGCGCTCACGTCATCATTCTGATCGATACGTGAAAAACGCCATGTGTGGTTTATTCTCCTGCGTTTCTCGTCGTCGCACGAAAAGACAAAAAACGAAGAACTTCGCGAATTTATTCGCGGCATAGTGGAGGAAGCCTTTCAAGTCCACCGCCTGGAATGGTTGCAAGCAAGTCAAGAAATGTGTCAGGACAGGATGAAGACGCTCGACCGCATCTTAGCGGTGGACAGACTCACAAAAAATAAGTCCAACTTTAGCCTGTATAATCTGTATTGAGAACGCAGTCCCGATGTAGAGGACGACGATGTGTAAATAAAAGGGATACATTTCTCTTCGTGCAACGTGTACGCACGCAACATGTCTCCCCCGAACCTTCTCGTTTCCGTCATCCCTTTCGCTGTATCTTAAGCGGCCCCTCCGTGTGCGGCAAATCTACTTTCGTTGCGAACGTGCTGTGGGACCTGAACGATGTGGTGGACAAGCCTCCATCACAAATATTCTACGTGCAGAAATATGCTTCGCCGAGTATGCAGGACGACTTTGGGGACTCTGTAAAATTTACCAAGGAGCTACCGCAAGAGTGGGAACGTCGCGCGCTACGCTCATCGTCGTCGACCATCACATGACCGACGCCGGTTCTTAGAAAGAGGTGACCGATCTTTTCATTCGGGGTTCTCACCACGTGTCGATCTTCTTACTCGTTCAAAACATCTTTTTCGACAGTAGCCATTGTAGAACCATATCGTACAACGCTAATTACGTCGTCCTGTGACGCACCGTGCACAGTGTGCACCAGATGGAACATTTCTGGCAACAGCTATTTGGCAGAAAAAGATTAGAGTATTTTCTGGACGCATATAAACAAGCTATGTCGTCGCCCCACGCTTATTTACTCGTGGATCTTCACAACTATACGCACGAGGGTCACAGGTTGTGTAGCAACATCTTTCTGGGAGAACGTCAATATACCTATGCCCCGAAATGAACCTCCGCCCTCACCTCACTTTACTCAAAGTACTATTCACTCTACCGCCTCCGTACCGTCGCGACGTCTTAAGACGTTCTTCTTCGTCCGACATGAAACACCTCTCCAAAATTTGCCTCAATGTATTGAATGGAAAGATCGCTCTAGCTCCAGACATGTTCGCACATTTGAAGAAGCACAAACGCTTCTTACGTCGGCTCGCCTACAAAAAGATTCACAAGAATCCGCAGTGTTTGAAGCGCTATCTGTCTCAGCAGCGAGAACAGTGCGTTCTTTCGTCGGTGCTTCCTCTCCTACTCTCCGCCGTGTTGAACCTCTTCGCCAATGGCCAAGGCAATTGAAGTGACCGGCTCCTCCATCGGGAACATTCTTTCCTCGAAGGAGAGTGACGACGTCAAAGTGAAACTCATACTGCAAGCACTGTATTGCATACTTAAGCAGTACGGATTTGACCCCTACGACAATCAAAACGAGGCGTCCGATGCTACAAATGACTTTGACTATTCGCTCCTCTCTCCAGAGGTGGACGAAGAGGAAGCGGAAAGGGTCGTCTCGGAATTAAAGAAGGTTGTTTCTTGGGATCGCGAGGGTTGTGGCTCTGTGTCGGGCAAGCCTATCAGGCACTCCTCCGTTTACGAACTCGTCAATTATTTGTTGCAACGTAAGACGGGAAAGAAACCTTCCTGGTTCCCCAAAGTCTCGAAACTATTATGCCTGATTTCTCTGCCCAAATCTCGCGAGCCTCAACAGCAGCAGCAGCAAGCCTCCATTGCGTGGACGACTTATGGAGGGATATGAGAAGCCAGAGGGTGGTTTGGTGGGAGTGGACCGCTATAGAAAAGCGCGTCACATGAGGAAAAACAAGGCTTTCGCCATTCTCAGAAAGCTGGACGCCTACACACTACACCTGCCGGTGAGAAGAAAGTTTAATAGGAGATGCATCATCACGCTCAAGATCAACGACGTGTGGCAAATGGATCTCGCCGACTTTTCACAATACAAGAGATTCAACGGCGGCTACCGCTACGTTCTCGTGGCGATTGATTCCCTCTCCCGCTTTCTGCGCACCCTCCCGCTAAAGACGAAGCGCCCTGTCGAAATGAAAAGGCCATGATAAGACTTTTTCGGGGAGGTAACGCACCAGCATACATCTTTTGCGAAAAGGAGGGGAATTCTACAACAAGATCGTCAAGGATTACGAAAGAAGGTCCACATGTATTCCACCTTCTCTCCCGTAATCAAGGCATCGCAGGCGGAACGGCAGATATGCACTTTACACGACAGAATATTTCGCTATTTTAGAGTAAGTGGAAAATACCGCTTCGTTTCCGTGCTTCCTAAGATCGTGCGCGACCACAACAACACCAAATACAGGACGTTGGGCATCAGCCCGTCCGAAGTCACACCCGAAAACGAATTGGAGCTGTTCAATAAGATAAATGGGAAGCCCATCGTACCCTCCATGAAAAAGAAGCTCAAAGTGGGGGATAAAGTGAGGGTTCTACTACACTGAAAAGGTTTTCATAAGAGCCCGGAAGGGAGTTGGTCACCTCAGATTTTCACCGTCTCCCGCCTGAGAGACACCCCCTCCCGTCGTGCACCTGGAAGATTATTGGGGTAAGGAAGTGGACGGATCTTTCTACCCCAAGGAGGTACTCGTCGTAACCCGAGACGCCAATCAGCCTTGGCCAGTAAGGAAAGTGCTGAGAAAGAAGAAAATGAACGGCCAGAGCTCCTTCTTGGTTCGCTGGTTCGGTTACGACAACGAACACGACAGTAGGGTTCCGAGCAGCAAAGTGGTGAAGAATGGCAAATGACGTCAGACATCTACGTCCACCTGCTCTCGAACGCCAGCATGGATAAGTTTCCCTCGAATAAACTCAACGCCTTCACGGTAGTCCGCTTTCGATAGTCCGCTTCAGCTCTCGAATCACTATAAAGTCGGCCTGATGAGTCTCAGCATAAGCAATGATTTTTTAAATATCAGGTACGAAAGGCAAGATGCGAAAATCGAGGTTTCTTTCGAGGACACAGTCGAAGCCGGGAAAACCTTTCGTGTCACCTCGGACCTCAAGAGGGATTTGGGAAAAGCCCTTTCGGAATTTAACGTTTCTTTCGCGTACAATAAATCGCGATACGACTTCGTCTTACCCGTAGACGTGAAGGCCGTGGAATTGGACCCTCGGCTCGCACAGGCGCTCGACGCCTCGCTAGCATCCCACGAAGCAGGTCGTGCGGTGAAGCCTCCCAAATTGAGCGAACGCGAAGCCACATCCATCTTATTGGAGCGCGCACCCGTCACTTTCGGCGACGTCACTTGGAATTCGGAAACCACGTCCCTACGTAGCACACTCAACAAGTATTTCCAGACGCACAAGCTGGACGCCTCACTAGAATTCGCGGATAACGTCTGCTCTCTGAAAACGCCGAAAGGGTTGCACTTGTCAAGCTGCTACAGCTCACACCCGTCGAGGGACACGAAGAAACGCTACGCGTTCCTCTTCCCATAGCATGTCAATTTTCTTTCACGATCAAGACGAAAATCTCTCGATCTCTGCAGAGTACATCTGCCGCCCAGTGCTGCAATTATGCAATGCCGCAAGCACTTCTGGATGCGATTAACCAGAGCAGAGGCGAACGCGCGCGCTTCAGCTTCCACGGAACCGAACAGAAATGTAAAATTCGGCTTTCCGAGGGCACCACCACCTTAAGACTTTCCGAGTACCTGGCCGTGCTTTTGGGCTTCGAATCGCGTACCGTGTTCACGGGGGAGGAGGAGATTGTCACGAGCTCCGTCGAAGTACTCCTGGTACCCCCGTTTCACAACATAATCGTCTACACGGATATTGTGGAACCCACGTACGTGGAGAGCGGGAAAAAAACGATATTCAAAATACTACCGTTTTATTACGAGAAAGACAAGCACGTCGTCACCTACACGTTAGATAACATCCAGTATTTTAACCTGTCTCAATTCAAAATTCCCTCAGTGACGATCGTTCTCGCGGACGAAACGGGAAGACTCTTGCCGTTGCGATCCAAAGGCAGAACCAATTTAACGTTACATTTCAAATATGTGCCGTAATTCCCCCAAAATAATTCCCGTGTACTCGGGACCCCTTTTCCAACGAGGGGGTGGTGTGTTGAGCAACATATCCAAGTTTATCGTTCCCATCTGGCATCAAATAAAACCGATCGCCGAGAGAACGTTGAAGCGCTTGACGCGGAATTTGGCCGACGGCGAAGGAATATCGCGCAGTAAAAAAGACTGCCATAACAACGGGGAGAGACGTGTTGGATTCCATGGAGGGCTCTGGAAACAACAATGGGACGAAACACCGCAAACGACAACAAAAGGCGCCGACGCACGACGCAGCTGCAGATATCTTTGGTACGCCGTGAAGGTCACACATCCCCTGCGCGCTCTGTCATGACCTCAACGAAAGACAAAAAACAGTCGCAGCTCTGTCTAACGAGTGATGTGATGATATTAGAACCCCCTTCTGTTCAATACGGAGTGGAAGATACTTCGTACCAACTTTTTTATCCGGTCAACGGAGTAAATAATACCTTGATCGAATTTGCTATTCAAAATTTGCAAAGGGCACACTTGGATCTCTACGGCAGTTTCATGTCTTTGACCGCGCGCATTGTTCGCGACGACGGGGAAGAAATGGACGCGAAAGATGTCGTTTTCCCAATAAACCACCTGTTGAGCGGCATGTTTAAGACGGTCACCGTTTATGCGAACAACAAGCTCCTCAGTTCCAACGAGTTGTATGCCTACAGGAATATTTTGGACGTCGTGCTTCATTCCACGCCCCTGGCTCAAGAAACCGTGCACGCGTCGGACTCTATGTCGAGGACGACGAACATTTAAAGAATGATTACGACGTCTCGTCTCGCAGTCCGAAACAACGTTACGAAGTGACGAAGGGTGGAAAATATTTTAACGGACAGATCAATACCCACCTGTTTGAACAGCCGCGCCTTATGGCGTCAAAATTCGCGTCGTTTTCCTGTTAAATAACGACGAATTTAAACTCATATCGGTCCCCAATGACACGAAAACGTACAATTACTAGGTGGACATTAAAGGGACTGTCGCATCCAGAACCGTGGTTACGAATCCAATACCAATGTGTTCGGTACACAACCACGAGCTATTTGCCAAATTTTCTCCTTCAAAAACGGACCGGGTGATGAGGAATCGAATTTAAAAGATCCGGTTTCGTTTTGACCTCGAAAGCGCCAGCGCCAACAACATCGCGTGACGCAAGGTGGAATCTGGCCAATCTGGCTAATCCGCTGTGAAGGACGCTGTCGTCTGCAGCCAAGTTTGGGGCTGCTTTGTTTTTTTCCGGCACGTCTCCCGTATTCACATGTGACACTTTCCAGTGATGCGGATACTATCTCTACGCTTGCATCCTTCGCGTGAGATGTCGTTTGGAAACTGACGCACCGTTCCCGACTCCAGGAAGACTTCCTTCGAAAACCTCGATGTTTGATTTCGCATGCCAAGGATACAGCTACAGCCAGACCCCAGACGAAGCGAAAGTTGGAAGCAGCTACATCACTAGCGGGTATCCAGATGAAGCAAGGAGTGTTCATGCTGTCCGCGTATGCTCCTCGCATTTCACCGATAATGTGTACCTGGGTGAGAACATCATGCAAGTGCAACTTGCATTGGCACAAAAAAGGAACGATTTGAAACTTGACGCCGTTCCGACAGTGTTCCACGAACAAAGCGAGCCAGCAACTTCGACAGTAAGTCACAATGTCTAAGAGCTACGATGCTGGCGCCATCTGGTGTGATGCCTTGGAACTAGGTGGCCACCTGCAACCGGCGTGCCCGCACCGGCGTGATTTCACCAAGATGGCGTCGTTGATTTTCAAATAAATTGTTTCCCACTCTCTGCTTCCTTTCTATCTAGTTTTTTTTTCTACAACCCGAGTTTTACATAGAAAATCCACGACAAGTATTTCACTGAGTTAGATTTTGCCGAATTTAAAAAAATTTTAAATGTAAATTTAAAAAAATTTAAAGTAAAAAGTGCAATACTTGCCATAGATTTTCTCTGTAAAACTTGGGTTGAATGATTACTACTAGCGCTGACGTCAGACATATCAGCTATGGTCTGCTTCAGAGCAGTCAATACAACCGTGTGGAGAGCATGGGCGAAGCAATGCAAGTGATCGTATTGTCTCAGGGTGGCCACTAACGAAAAGAATTCAGCCGTGTTCTTATCGAATTCGAACGGCGCGACGCGCAGAGTTCGACTTGTAAGCCCCACTCAAAAGTCAAGTGCACTGTAACACCAAAGTACGCCTTTTTTTTCTCTCTCTCTCTCTCTCTTGTTTCTTTTTTCTTTTTTGAAGTCATCGGTACAAATGTCAAGGGTGACAGTTCCACCACTGCTGCTGAATATTTCACGCAGCTCAGACTTAGAGGAGAGTCGCTCCTGGGAATACCCGGCGCCGACACTGCTGCAAGGCGCGCGCATAGCTGTGACAGCCCCATCGCAAACCTACCGCTCACGGCACCAGCTTGCCTCCTTCAAATCCGTCGACGGTCTGCCTCTGAAACCCGCCACTTCGTTGCAGACGCTATTCGATGCAACACTCTTTCTTGGAGCCATCGATCCCGCGATGCAACTTCACCTCACCCAGCACCTTACCAGGGCCGAGGCAACCCTCGCCTATACTCCGTCACTCCTGCACAAGATGGGCAGACACGGCAACGCAAACTGCGATACCTACGGCGCCATCGCTGACGTAGCCCACCTCCTGCTAACGCGCCCAACGTTCTCGGCGCCCCGTGCCGCCCTCGCCCGACGCCTCCAAGCCTTGGGCCACCACCCCCTCTCGCTCGCTACACTCCTCGGGCCTGTCCCGCACCCTGGGCAACGGGATATTACCAAGGCACTCTTCGAGTACCTCAAGACCACCGAAACGATGACCACCCTCTGAAGCACAGGCGGCAAGCCTCACCGCCCGCAGCACATCGTTGCCATCGAGGCTTCTCCCACACCTTTTTTTAAAGGAGTAGCAAGCCGGCACTTGCCTGGCTGACATCTCCTTTTGTGTGAATAAACATATACCCCCCCCGCAATTTCTTCGATAGAACGAAACCGTTGTGCGATGTGTGCTCGCTTGTTTTACATCCACCGCGCCGCGCTTGGCTCCCACATCTACTAGGTACTGTGCTGACGTAAGAAATCCACTTCTGGAGATCACATTAAAAGGTTTGACATCTTCGGCTTCAAAGCGCACAACGCGTTTCAGTATCTCGTCAGTGACTGCACCAGGAAGCGCGTTTAATGTTCTTTCCGGCTTAAGGTATTTCCTGGTACCCTCTTTCTGGCCACGCCACACATGCATCAGTAAGTTCGATGTTTCAACCTTACGTCCCACAAATCTGCGAAAAGACTTACAGCTTGAAGAAGCAACCACATTTGGGATCCTCGTCCCATTCTCGTCGGCGACATGGCAAAACAGTTTCCACAGGGGTGATTTGAGGTCAGTTTCCGATACAAGCGTGTAGGTTCCACGTTGAAGCTCAGCTTCGATGTCTTCCAGTGCAGTTTTCTGCGACATGACGTTGATGGAACCTTCTGTCATCCGTTGTAAACAATCTGAAACTATCAGGAAGGCTCCTTTATATCACTGGGAGATGCGGAAACGGCTCCACCTAGGTGTACACAAATATCCGCATCATCCACACTACTACCGCGGTTCTGTCCGCGTTTTATCCGCGCAAGTTTATGTCCCCTAAGTTTTTATCCGCAGAACGAGGTTTCGGGCTCGCTCGAGATATTGCTGTGTGATCGTTGAAAAGAAAGTACATATTCACACGAGAGGTGCTAGATCCCACGACTGGTTGCAAGCAGGCTGTATTATGGGGAAAACAAGGCTGGAGTCACCCTCGAGATCGTAGAGAAAACCCAATTATTTGTTACTCAAGACAAAGACAAGAAAGGGATACACGATTCAAGATACTTGAACCGAAAACCTGTTTTGCGAGAGACTACCGTATTTTCACGCGTATTAGCCGCAGGACTCGATTTTAGATACATTTTGAAAATGTTTTTGCAGATAAGCCGCATTCGCAGATAAGCCGCGGGTAATACGACGCGACTGCCCAAGCAGACAGTGGCCAATGGCCAATCATTGGCGATTGATTGGCAGGTCTTTGGCCACCGGGCTCATTGGCCAACGGTGCTAAATTTGGGATCGGCCAAAGTGTGGCTTAGCAAAGTTTGTAACATGCTTGGACGACATATCTGGTACAAGCATTCTGGCCAAACCTATACCAGACACCTATTTTAGCACCATGAGGTTTTGAAGGTGATGGCAAGCTGGAGAATTATGCGTTATAGCAAAGCGTATGAGATGCTGTTGCAGTGCTGCTCGATTTTTTCATTGATAAATTATACACCTTTGCAGCGATATGTCTTCTTTAGCGCTGCGTATTTGTGAAAACGAGATATGAAACACCAACAAATTTGAAATTCATACGCGGCATCGTCGCAAGGCCGCTTTCAGGTAGTGTGTTGCTCCCGCAAACGAAGCCGGTCTCAGCGATATCGCGGCCACGCGTCCCCTGGCTATTATTGGCTCTGTTGGCTGATATCCGTATCCATATCCAGCAATTCAAGAAAAAGCGGTGCAAATGGTGAGGTACAGACGCGAGGTACAAACAAGGCTTCCGTCCTTGTACATCGGAGTTATTGACAACAAAGTTGACGACTATTCCACACTGTGTTTCAGGTAAGCATCACTAGTTTGTTACCCGGCCAAGTTGGTTCCGATTTTTTCAAAGTTGCAACAACACGGCAGGGGTTTGCCCCCATGGCGTCATGCTCCCGCAAATTTCGAATACTTCCAAAGTTGTCTTGTTGGTGCACGTATTTCAACATTCTTGTCCGGAGCTTTTCGTTGTGGATCTTGAAATGCATTTTGTCATCCCACAGTAGTTCGTGAGTAACCGTGGAAGCCGCGTCAGTAAGAAACCATGAAACACACTCTCAGTTTATATATCGGCATTGAAAATTAGAAATCGCAGTGAAGTCTGTCTGTTTTGGATTGTTGTGCTATGGCTTACACAGTCATATTGCGTAATAATGCGAGAACAAGTGTCAGACTTTCGAAACTTAGAAGGATGGACTATTTACTGGTGCGAGGTTTCAAATTTCTAGGTGCTTCCGTGGCCGCGTTTGTGGTGTCTTCACGTTCTGCTCCAGTTCTCGAAAAGGACACACAAGTCTTTGGTGGCCAAAGGAAGTTTGCCTTCCTTCAGAGATATGATCAATGTTATTACTTGCAGTACACAACACTGTAAGCGCGCTATTTACTATTTATGGAACACAAAGAAATTTAAGTTAAATATATTGAAGCTTTTCGTAAATTATTGTCTAAGTAAAGCGTATTTATGTGTACCAAATAAGCACAAGGCATGCGTGATAGTCTGTGAAAAGCCAGATACTACGATAGTTTCTTTCCTCTGTGTGTTTGTGTACCTCGTTGAAATTTGTTTATAAGCGTAGGGTTAAGTACAGTGCACCACTTTTCAGTATCAAACTTGGTGTGTCCATTCACAGTAGGCGACATCTTCCTGGCACGGGGGACACATCTGCTCATGGTTAAACCCTAGTTTCAGCTAGATGTACTTTTAATACATGCTTCTGCTGTACACGCTCTACTACATATTTCTAGTATAATGCGTTCCTCATTTGGTGTTCCTAAAAACTTCCCATCTGCAATGCTCGCATCTTCCACTTGGACTACATCCCATTTGGACATAGCGAAAAACAGAGAACCAAATACGTTGAAAGTATGGTGTGATTCTTGTGTGCTGTCTTATGGTGCTTCCTTTACAGGTTGTGTACGCATCAACTTTGAGGGCATGACGGATGCTGCGGTTAAGACGACGGTGAAGAAATTGCTCTATTTTGCTGCAGACAGAAACGGTGGACGGTCACGACGGCGAACCCGAAAGGAGACTGCGGAATAGAATTCTATTTCTTAGAACCTACTCCTATTTGTTCTTACTTCTATTCGTACAATACTTCCTATATTCTTTGAAACTGTACGTTTGGAATGCGTTTTTTTTAACTGCACGAGAAGTACGCAATAAATATGATGATCGTTCCATACTTCACAGTGTTTTCTATTGCATACACATACACACACAGGCACTATGTATAATATATAATTACATAGATATATAATAGATATATAGATTAATATCCACATTTGGGCAAAAGTTGGCCAGCCAAATGAAATCCAATGTTTGGCCATTTTGGCCAAAGGAACCAACGCCAAACCGGAAATGTGCTGTACAGCCAAACTTGTTTCATGTTTGGCCACTTTGGCTGGCCAAGTTTGGGCCAACATTGGGCTACATTTGGCATCTCGCTTGGGTGCTTTGTGCGCTAAACCAGTGATGCACATACAAAATCAACAGAGACGCTCAACGCTCGTCAGCGCTGTACTCCCTGCAGGCTGCCCTGTTCCCGTACTTGTCCGCGAAGTCGACGACTTTTAGTTTGAAGCCGCTGTCGTGGCTGTGCCTCAGCGTTTGAGCCATGCTAGAGTCACTAAATAGCTTCGCTATTTAGCGACTCTAAGCCATGCCTCACCTCTAACTGCCGTGCCCGTGTCCACGAATGCTGCTGCTCTCGTCAAATGAGAACTGACGCTTAGCTGACCACGTTTTATCCCGATGACAGATGTATTGAACCCTTCCTGTGGGTCTGCCGGCAAAGGAGACCGTGGGGAAGGCCCTAAACCCTGTCCACATTCCGGTGTCGGCATGATGTATAACAAAGGAGGTCAGTTCTAGTGTTCTACTAAGATCGGATTGTGCCCATGTTGCGTGTTTTCGAGGATTGGCGGGTTAGTCCACTCGAATGTGGAGTGGACCCGCCCCTGTTCGGTATTGTTCGTGCACTGGCAGGGCGGTCCTGTTCCGAAAAACATGAGGCACTGTCAGCCCTTTCGTTTAACCCGGGGTATGGGGAAAGTACCAGGGAAAAATAGTCACCAGATAAGCCGCACCCACGGATAAGCCGCAGAGCGTCCGCGAAAAAAATAAATCGCGCATAAGCCGCGGCTAATACGCGTGAAAATACGGTACTTAAAGAAGGTTGTTTCCAGCGATCACAATGCGGTATGTTTCTCCTCGACACTGTTGCCAAAGCGCTCTCCTCAATACACTGTTGCCAAAGTGGTGCGTCCGATCGCTGTCTTCACATCTTGTTACAGTCTGTGTCCTTTTCAGTGATGTCACGTGATTTGTTCAACACATCAAATTCATAGGACTGCATGGAGGCATGGGGCCCAGCACCTCACAGGACTACATGGGTGCATGAAGCACCACAGTTCAGAGCTCCTCACCACAAGGTCTGTTCATTATTACTCTATATGCTGTGATCGTGTGTTCATAACAAAGTTTATGTCACGATCCGCACATTGTGTGTCCTCACGTAACAGTTTTAACAAAGTTTGTGTGACATATTCTTATACGTCTTTTTGTTCTTATCCTTACGTGATATCCTTACGTGACAGTTTGTGCGACGCATCCTTATGAACATTGTGTAGTAATTCAATATCTTGTGTGTTACCGGTGACACAGAATCAAATAACGGCGCAAATAAAACTAGAAAAACGTGACATTTGTTTGGTTATCAATCATTTGCATGAGCCGGGGCGGGGCGTGCGCGAGATTGGTCTGGGCCAGCGGCGTTCTGCTAGCTGTGCATTACTAGGATTGTATTGCTAGCTGTGCATTGCTACCAGCGTCTAGCAGGTTGCGTCATAGCTAGCAGCACCTTAACACCTTATCAAACGCCGCAAAGAAATAAAAAGCACTCAGTAGCCTGGAAGTCGTCATTATACTTTCGATGTGCTGTAGACGAAATACTCCTACGCGAAACGCACAATTAAGGTCTACATTTTATCTCAGTTTCGCAGATGCACAACAAGATCTATGTCGGTTACTGGCAATCAGAACTTCCGTTAACGTCACGTACATAGCATTCGACGGAAACATTTGGCAGTTCACAATTGAAACGCTGGTCAATGAAAACCCAAACGAAACGCCGTAGCACAGATAGGTGCAGCTGTTTTGATTCATTGCCAAGGCTTTGATTGATTGGTGTTTTAATGGCGTATTAGCAACTCGTTACGAGGTTTTCAAGTGTTTTCTCGTGAAATCTTGAACACGTTGGATTCTCAAAGTTAACAACGAACTATCAAAAACAAACAAACAAAAACAATATAACCAGGCCGTGAGGGTATAGCGCTAATGAAGAGTATAGTTCTCCTGGGATCGGTGTGAGATGAGGGCTGCTATTCTGCTGTGTGTAGCTTTGCTGATTGCATATCAGAGTAAGTGCATAATTCTTCTGAATGGGTAAATCAGCAGAAGTAAGCTTAGCAACATTGTGTGATTAACATTAGTGGGAAATATTTTACAGCTGAACCAGTGTCCACGGAGAAGTGTCCACGGCTGCTCTTCTCAACTCATGTATGGCTTTTCCTTTCCATTAATTTATCGTTATACCCCGCTATTTATACATTCATTCTATACTGAGAGTTAAAGCGCAACAGGAAGACAGGGACAGACAAGACAGGCGAACACACGCGCTACTTCCAACGCCGTTTATTCAAGAAACGCTGCGTTATAGTCATGTACGAGGGAAGGGCGGAGGACCGAAAAAAAGCTAGCTCCTAAATGTCTTGCTTCCTATCCCATGCTTCCTATGCTCAACCAACAAGCAGAAAGATTAACTCTTCCTTATATACAGGGTGTCCCAGCTAAATGCGAACATATTTTTTAAAAATATATCGCTTTCACCGATATGAAATCAATTGCAATATAGCATATGCTGAAGGGCACTCCTTAGCCGGCGTTCACACGGGGCAACTTTTTCCAGCAACTCGAACCGACGTCTTATGAGCAACCCAGAGCAACCTCAAGACTTTCGCCTCTCCGTGTTCACACGCAGCAACTCGATAGCTCCGCCCACCGGCAACCACATTTTGCCGAGAGAACATCATCCGCAAAAAAATGACTACTTTTGTGAAACTCTGATATTGTTTAGTTTAAAAACATATTCCCAAGCTGTGCTTATACAGCCTCTCAATAAATACAATTATTTAAAGGGCAGTATGCGTAGTATGGGATGAACGAAAGCATACCACATCGCCATCAGCGTGATCAGACCTCCAGTTTTGGCGCTTTCGTCTGCTAATGGCCAGTTCTCACTTGGCGACGCCCGACGCGGCGTCGTGAGCGCGCGACGGAAGTAGAGGCGCATTTCCGCCGCCCCGTCAGCGCGCACAATTTTCATGTTCCCACCACAGTGGCCTTCCGTCGTCCAAAGCAGACGAAAAATCAGGGGGCGTGACCTTTCTGTGTCACCTAATTGGTCGCCAGCTGTCGTTCTCGGCAGCTCTCGCCGACGTCGTGAAAGAAGTTCGGCATGGCAGTTTTTTTGACTCGACGTCTCTCCTCTCCCGACTCCGGAAATGCGCGTCTATTTCCGCCGCCCGCTCACGACGCCGCGTCGGGCGTCGCCAAGTGAGAACTGGCCGTAACTGCGTGTCGATTCTCGCTCTCCGTTCTCATTCTTCAACCAGTTTCCCTGAAATTTTTGCGTGTCTTATATTGTATCATATTTCCTATTTAGTTTGTTATGTTTGTAATATGTGTGCATAATCGTTAACTGACTGTTTTTGAGCGTAGTTTATTTTGTTCAGTGTATATACCGCGTTTCCTTTGTTCAGTGTACATATAGTGTTTTGTTTCGTTTGGGATTGAGGAGCTATGAACCCCTCGTCGCGAAAGCGCAAGTCCGGTATCAGGTGGCCGAACAGACCAGCTGTTCTCACTGGGACAACTTCATAGCTTTTATAATTAAAAAGTTAATTATTGAAAGTTAATTAAGACATTGCCTTTGGAGTTTGCTAATGTCCTCCTAAGGAGTGCCCTTCAGAATATGGTATATTGCAATGGATTTCACCGCGGAAAAAGTGATATATATATTTCTAAAAGATATGTTTGCACTTAGCTGGTACACCCTGTATACATGTACTGTATGGGACAATGTCGTCTTCAATCAGCACTCCGTGGTTTGTGGTTGGAATATTTAATACGTCCTGGAACGGACAGTATACATGGTCAGCGCCTCGAGAACAATATTTACAATCTATGAGCTATGAGGCTATGGGGCTATGAGGTGAGTGGGGGGAGATGGGATATGCACTATTTACACTCGATGGAGGATGAGACGAGTGATGGGAAATGAAAGAGAGGTACTGTTCATGGAGGGATACCTTGGGCAGATACGGAGTCCCCTTGCACCAAAAGCGAAGGGTGGAACCGCCACCACTGTAGAAATTCGTCGCCGTCGAGTGCAAAGAGCTCTCGTTGTAAGCTATTAGTCACGAGAATGCGCAGTTGTCGAACCAGCAGGGAAATGGGGGGGGTTCCGCCGCCGTTGAGCGACAGCCTTGCAACGGGCCTTCCACAACACTGCAGCTCCACACGCGGTGACTAGTACACTCAACCTGCTAGGGCGCCTTTGGTCACACCGCACGGGACAGAGCACATTCGTGCAACGCCTAACCAAGGTCCAGAAGATGCGGGAAATGCGGCACTCAAATAGCACATGGTAGTTCCTTTCTGCTCGGCCGGCCGTGCGTTTCTGCCCGGTAGTACGGGCAGGCCAAATGTCTAGGTGTTTCAAGAGTATTTCTTTCAGAGTAATAAACACGTGCAGCGCATCGTCCACCTTCAAATACAATATTGGCACAACACTTTCAAGCGCAAGTGAGGTAATATGTACCGCGGATGGAGCTACTGACTGGCAGTTTTAGCTAACCGTGTCCCTAACAGTACATGGCAAACGTCGGTTTACGTCTTCGAGCTGAGGAGCACGATATAGGCGAGAAGCGATACAGTGTCCAGGTCAATGGAAGTGATATTGTGAGCCTGTTGTAATAGGGATCCTCTATGGGTCACATCCCAATCTGCCCAATCTCACTTTACCGAATGCAGTTAAGCAGAATATCTGTAAGGAGGAACCTCAACCACCTTCGGCAAGCTCGAAAAGGATAGAGGTTTTCGGCGAGTTGCGTGTGGCGTAAAATGACATGAATAGGGAAGGGGTGAGAGGAGACATCTTGCAAGATGAGGGAATGTCCAATGGTTCCTGTTGAATCATCACTCAGTGAACTATAGCCGGCGAACTATAAATGGTGATGGATGATTACACACGCACATGGCACGCTGCAATAGCTGGCTATGAAATTAGACTAGGACACGTAGTGAGAGCACGCGCAAACGTAACCTGAAATACTGTTTAATAAAGGGACGACAAATGTATCTACAGCAAGAGTAACAAAGCGGGTCGTCTCCGTATCAAACTTCTCAGCTGTGTCTCTTGTTTCTGCGTGATATTTTTACGTTTCCTGGTCTCAGGTTTTTTCATATTGTATCCTCGCTCGCATGTTTTCTTGTCGATCTCGCATTAACACTATGTGTGCTGGTTTGCAATTTGATTATTTATAGTAAGAAAAAAACATCGTTCAGTGTCCATTTTATTGCGAGACACTTTAAGTGTTGTTTTTTTAAACCACATATTTTATGACGGCTCTTATTGGTCTATGCACTTAGAACCCGTAAGCTCTGCTTCATCATGTGCAACCGTCTAGCTATGCTAGGCTAGCTATGAGGATGATTTCAAGGCCTCTATACTCGCTTATGAACAAAGTACAGCAAAAGCGTATTACTGCTTATCATTAGGGACGTGACCCTATATATGCCCGATGCTTATCAATAGGGACTTGAGGAGAGGACACATTCAAACACGGATCATCTCTCAATCTCGGCGTGAAATTCCATCATCGTAGGAAGAACGTAACCACCCACGAACGATCGAATAGACGAATTGCTTGGTTGGTGGCGCCCTGCCTGCCGGAGCTGCGGGAGGCACGTTGCCCTGGGAGGACCGTGCGTCCTGGACCGACTTCGTAGGGAACCTGACCGGCAATGGAAGCTGAAGAGGATTCATGAAAAAAAAAAGGCAGCCGGGTTGCCCTCAGTTTCGATGTGGAAGGCAATGACCTTATCCACTAAGCCATGGTAGCAAGGTAAATCGGGAAATTGAGAATGGCTTACCAATTACGATCAAGGGTTCCGTGATTTGTGATTTTATTTCACTTGCGGAAATTGGAAAATGGCTAGATGAATGTGAGTCTTATTCTATTCGAAATCTAAACTGTTACAACCTCAAACTGGAAAAGAAACGCGTTCAATTTAGAAATCACACACGCACTACGTTTTCCGCGCAGTAGCACGTAGCACACCGCGAGCTCCTATGAATATCCGGCGCTACAGTTCCGGAATCTCAGGTGCGCGATGGGTCATTGGGCGCGTTAGATTCGTGCTCCGGGAACGTTCCCTCTTTCAGGGGATCACTTAACACCTCCAAAGTGACTTCCGGTGCACGTTCCCGGGTGCACCCTGCGCACCCCTTCTTCGGAGCCGGAGAACGCTGGGGAATAGCGGGACCAGTTCCGGAGCGTGACGCATGTTCCGGTGTACTGCCTTTCGAAATGGCGCAACCGTTGCAACACATTGCAACCGTCCATGCTTTTTGTGTTTCCGAAATCATCGGATGTCGGCGATAAATACTGATAATATTCCAGAGGACTGTTATGGTTTACTGCTATGTTTACTTAAAAGCAGACGACAGAAGAAAGCTCCATAGGTGGCGCGCGCTCAGCGGCTCTGGCGCTCGGCTTCCGGATAGCCTCACAAACACCATTAAGTGGAGACACCAAGGGTACGTTCCCCTAAGATCCCGGGATATGGCGCTCGGGAGCCTGCCTAACGCGCCCATTTTCGTCATATTCGAATGGTCCCCACGACTGGGCTGTCGTACTTTGGTTTGAGCCAAGCGCTCGAGCATCGCTGCATCAGATCGCGTGTCTCAGTGGTTAGCGTGCTGGCCATGTCACGTCGTGACTGGGACTTACCCAGGACGCACATTCCCCCAGGGCGTCAGTCGTGACGTTGCCGACATACGTGAGGCCGACAACGGCAAGCCCCACCACCACCACCACCCGAGTTCGAATCGCGCCATATGATATAGCAGCCCAATTGTTGACGTTCGCGTCAGAACTAGGCGCTGAATATTGCGTAGTCCAACCGGAGATGTTGGAGATGTCACGACGCTGAATTTCGGAACCACGGAGCACAAAATGTAGTCCCACACAAACAAACGGAGCACGCCGCCTCGCGGCTGATAATGAAGCCTGTTTATTGGCTGGAAATTTGAAACGTCAAGTCCCTCCAGAGCGTGGAGCTCGGCCATTCGGTCCCTGATTGAACTGCAAACGGCTACGTAGCCATGTGACGTGTGCGTGGTGGAGAGGGGCACGCGGGTTACTCATCTTTCAAAGCACTTATATGGGTTACTGGGCTGGCACGAGCCGAACGAAATGTCTGTTTCATTACTATGACCTCCGTCCTTTCATGGGGTATCGCTATTTATGAAATGTTTGGCGGCCTGTTTACGGCCCCTTTATTATCCCAATAGATAACTTGCACATACCAATGCTTCACGCCAGCGGGTTACAAACAAAATGAAGACGACGGATACTCATGCCTGGTAAGAGACACGTCTTATCAAAGCACTGCCCGGTTCGCTTGATATGGGAATGGTAGCAAATATTCCGTTTGAAATAATGAGCTGAAGAGCTGCTTTTTTGCGTCCGGTATACGTGAAACGGTTAGTGACGTGTTCGCCTTTTGATACCACCCAAGCAGCACAATGTACTGAAAGTCGTGTGCAATAGGTGTGGACGAGTAGGTGGAAGACCTTGAACAGACTCCTGAAGCTAAAGAACATTGATAAGACACATACCGTCCAACCCCTTCAGTACATTTTGCTGCTTTGGCACGGACGCCTAGACTACCTACTTGGGCGTTCCCGGGAGTTTTTCCGAACGGGCAAAGCATGCAACCCCTCCACCTCTTTTCCTTGAGGCGGACGCTGCGGATTGTGCTAGTGGTAGAGCCAGTGGCGTCATTAGGGGGGTGCGGGGTGATGCGGCCCGCACCGGGTGAAGCGACGGAAGGGGTGGCGCCCCGAACAAATACTGCCGCTTCCTCCCCTTCTCTGTGGCACGAAAAAACGTGTGACGCCAAAAAACAACATGAGGAGCCTTCTACGAGGCACATTATGTTTTTTTTCTGAATGTGGTGTAATATGTTTGTTTATAGTAAATCGCCTGGTACGGAAAGAAATATGTTAATGGGGCATGAGGTGTTGGGGGGGGGGGGAGACGTAAAGAGCCCTGCACCGGATGATGCGTACTCCAGCGACGCCACTGGGTAGAGCTAGACACCGGAGAAAAGGTAGGACGTCCTCTGAACAAAGAAACTTTCTGAAAAAAGAACTAGATTACCATACTAGACTGCGGATTAGAATCCTGCACTTTTCCGAGCTCGACCCGGCCCAGGCGCATCGAAAAATGGCCCGGCCCGACCTCCATATTTTTATGCGGCCCGGCCCGGCACGGCCCGGCCCGGTGACCTAGTGAGTAGAGCCCAGTCCTGCCCGACGTCTAAGCAAATACAGCCCGACCCGGTCACTGTGCGAGTAGATCCCGGCCTAGTATTTCCAGCCGTGACGTACGCGTTTCTGGCGCTTATGAAACCAATTTAGAAGTAAATTTATAAGGAGAGAAGACAAGGCCACAAACATACAAGTGATGGCGGTTTAACGCCGTAACAGCACGCGACTAAATTAAATCCAGAACGCACGCGGTCATGGACGTTATCGTTACACTGTCAAGTTCTTGCGGAGGTAGAGGATGCTGTCGACAAACTCCTTCTCTCAGTCCCTACCCTGCTCACCAAGCTTTGCCAACGTGGTTGTGAAATACGTGAAGAGTGAGGAGCAATGTAAAGTGCTCCTTTAAAAAGCTTTGATAATGTTCTAGAGGGTCGAATCATATAATGTCCTTTGCTTGTCTTTGCAAAATATGCGCAGGAATGACTCAAACTCGTGATGATATGAACGCAACGCAACGTTTGAGGGCGTGCCGTCAGAGGATCCGGCAGCACGTGATATCCTCCCGTCAGGGTGAGAGACCCTGAGAGACTGGAAGCCCAGTGCAAAGCTAGTGATATAAATATATAGACCGGTTGCTCTGGGCCAGGTGGCGCGAGTGATCAGCAACGTCAGCGCCCCAAATTATGCAACACTCCCTAGTTTAGCAGACGACGCGGCACTTTCAAATACACGGTCTCGAGTTGTTCGCACTTTTCAAGAAGCACCGCTTTTTCTGTGGATTTCCTACGTGTTTTGTACCTATCCTTGGCACCATACCGTTTGAAACACCATGCAAAACCCGCTGATGAAATTACCTACTGTTGGGATCCGTGGCCGTTTGGGCCCAAAATGGCGCTGTGCAAACTTCGCTGCAATAGCCCTATACAGAAAAAAAAAAGAGAAGCCAGAGCTCTTTCGCTGCTCGTAATGTATGTGTTTGTTGCTCGCATTCGCGGCAATAACCACATCGTCAACCTGCCTGCCTGTCTCGTGTTTCAGAGTGCTCATGTGACTCATCGCTTCCGTGTCGAGCGCCTCACATACCGATCACCTATTAGAAAGTGCTGTCCCATTCATAATCAAAAGTGCCAGTGGCAGAAATTGCGTTGTCAATGTCCTACATTTTTAAGAGTGTAGTTAGACACAGTCACCACGAAAGCAGCGAGAGTATTAGCAAACGATATCACGCTGTCTTGTCAACCAACTGGAAGAACTTTCCGTGACTAGAACGGCTGTATGCGCAGTCCATATAATATGGAACAGCAACATGCTATTGAAGAAGAATGGGGATGTATTTCTGAGTCTGGTGTTCGCCTCTATTCACCTGCGTTGAGCAGCATTACGGATTTCAAATCACGAATTTGATTTCAATCCACATGAAACCCGTGTGGATTTGATTTGAATTTGATTGGCGCAAATTATTGGGTGAAATTGGAATCGGTAATGAATTACATTTTTGCAGGGGAAATCGGATACACATTGAATCCATTTTGTAAAGAAGGACTTGGGCTTACTCAATCGTATTTTGCACTCGTATTTGACTTCGGATCAATTTTTTATAAAGAGGTATTTAGATTCAGATCGAATCCACCTTCAATAGACGGACGTGGATTTGAGTTGAATCACTCGTTATTGATGGGCTTAAAAATTGTAAGCTCTTTATTCATGTTGAAAAGCACGTCGTACGTTTTATTGGAAGTTCAAGGGACGCCCACAGTTTCCTCAACACAAATAAGCTACCGTATTTTCACGCGTATTAGCCGCACAGCAGATACGCCGCAGGACTCGTTTTTAGATACATTTTGAAAATGTTTTTGCAGATAAGCCGCACTCGCAGATAAGCCGCGGGTAATACGACGCGACTGCTTTGTGCGCTAAACCAGTAATGCACAAACAAAATCAATAGAGACTCTTATCGGTCGTCGACGCCGTACTCCCTGCTAGCTGCCCTGTTCCCGTACTGGTCCGCGACGTCAACGACTTTTAGTTTGAAGCCGCTGTCGTAGATGTGCCTCCGCGTTGGAGCCATGCCTTACCTCTAACTGCCGTTCCCGTGTCCACGAATGCTGCTGCTCAGGTCAAATGAGAACTGACGCTTAGCTGACCACGTTTTATCCCGATGTCAGGTGTATTGAACCCTTCGTGTGGGTCAGCCGATAAAGGAAACCGTAGGGAAGGTCATAAACCCTGTGGTCCACACTCCGGTGTCGGCATGATGTATAACAAAGGAGGTCAGTTCTAGTGTTCTACTAAGATCGGATTGTGCCCTTGTTGCGTGTTTTTTGTGGATTGACGAGTTAGTGGTGTTCTAGGAGACATTAATTACTGTCACCCCTTTTGTTAAAGCTGCGTGGGGGAATGTATTCGGAAGGTCGGTCCACTCGAATGTGGACCCTCCCATGTTCGGTATTGTTCGTGCACTGGCAAAGCGGTCCTGTTCCGCAAAACATGAGGCACTGTCGGCCCTTTCGTTTAATCCGGGGTATGGCGAAAATACCAGGGAAAAATAGCCATCAGATAAGCCGCACCCGTGGATAAGCCGCAGAGCGTCCGCGAAAAAAAAATCGCGCATAAGCCGGGGCTAATACGCGTGAAAATACGGTAAATAAGCCTTGAAAGTTGTTCAGCTTTTCGCGCCTCCCCTCAGTTTTTCCCCTTTCCCATCGTTCACTAAGAACTGTCTCATTGGATCGCTCTCAAATAAGGTACCACAACAACTGCACGTGAGGCCGACAACGGCAAGCCCTATCGCCATCACCACCACCACCACGTGAGGTCCACGTTGCTTCAACTTTTTCACCATAGGGTTGTGGCGCGCCTGCGGATATCCCCTTATTGCTGCTTTCTCTTACGCTTTGTTACATGCTTTCTCTCACCTCTGTGAGGCTGAAAACGGCAAGCCCTTCCACCGGCACCACCACCACCACCTCCACCAACCTTCTGTTTCCCTCATGCGTCACCTTTCCGCTTTGCTGTTTCGGGTGATCGGAAGAAAAATAAACCCAAGCTTCCGCGACGCCGCTACGGAAAGAAGCTCTCAATTGGTTAAAGGACAACGGAAACGAAATTTGTCAATTGCAAAAAGGGGACCGAACAAGGTGTAAATATTATGTAAAATTATGGTGCCACTAGTATTTTGCAAGTACGCTGTGCGGATGGCCATATTTCTGACGATTACGAGAGCGCTGGGCCGCCCACTCGACACGATCGCCCATGGAGCGCGCCAAGCATTGCGGGAAAATCTGAGGAGCGCGTGACGTCAAATATCTCTCGCGCTCCATGTGCGGCTGCACGGTACAAACACGGCGAATTCTGAATAACGCCTGAAGATGTTTGATTCGGAGATCTCGTGGAAGTCTGAAGACAATATATCCTATGAGAGATGGGTTCGTACATGCTTCTTCGTCTTCGTTCTTTCCCCGTAGCAGGAATTAGACGTACGGCGAAACACCAAATGAAATGAAGCGAAATGAAAGTCAGGAACTCCAACAGGAGAGCCAACGTGCGTCACTTCCGTGGTCTGCTACGGCGGCGCGGCGACGCTCACCAGGGGCTCAGAGTGCTCCACGGCCGAATTTTATATCGCGATTGTGGCGGCGTTTCAACTAATATACGCAAATCTAAGTCGAATTCCGGATTGTTTTGGTACACATCGCAATATGAGGCAAATAGGTGTGCAGCCTATTTTCGTTTCCGTCGTCCTTTAACGCAGACTTGGCGCTCAAAATAGAGATGGAAAGGTTGACGAGGCTCTACCTCCACAAGCGCTGTATTATTGCGGCTCGCAGCACTGAGAGCAGGAAACCATATAGCGCTGTTTTTGTTATATTGCTGTATCTCAAATCGTTCTGTGTGGGAACAGGCCTGAAGTGTACATACAGGGTATTTTTATACATGGTATTTTAAGAATGAGCTACGAATGCCACATAGATGCCGCATTCTTTTCTTTTTTTTTTCTTTTTTCTAAGAGAGCGTACCATGGATGACAAATTAACCGAAATTCATGAATGTATTAGAGGATTTCGGGCAAAGGCGATATAGCAGAATGAGAGACAATCTTCGTTCAAAGCCATCCTGATAACCAGCATTATCCCGTATTTCTGGCATACATTTTTTAGGTCTCCTACTGGCATTAATACGTCTTGTCATCTTCGCAGACCGGAAGTTTGAGAAGAGGCAAATGTTATAAGGGGAGCTGCTTGTCGATTGCAGCATTTGAGAAACAACAACAGCTGAAGCAACAGCAGCAAGAACAACAACAACACTCCGCTATAACAACAGCTGGACCATGTGTGTGAATAAAATCTAATAGTGGCATTGAGATTGTCATCCTACGTCTCTATTTTGTGTTTCCGGAAATTTTTGCAACTTGACTAGCATGTAATATAGACTAATATGGCTGATGTCGAGCGATACTGTAGACACTGAAGCCCACAAATATTATGTGGGTACTGAGAGCATTCCGTCCTACAACTGGTTACTCATGCCCGAAGTAGGTTGCCATGGTTCTTAAAGGGAGGATCCGCAATGGTTGTGCCCAAAATTAAGTGAAAGTTGATTTCAGCAGAGACCACCCCCCAGATGCTGACAACAGCCTCCGTTTCGTATAAACGTGCGCGTATAATTTATAAACAGCGAAAACGATAAAGCGAAACCGAAACTCTGAGAGCAGGCGGTGTCATCGGAATCGAGGAGCGCCACGCCGTGACATCAGTCGCGAGATTCGTCTGCCGTGATTCCCATGTGTTGTATTGCATTGAAGACGCAAGGAATCAAGTTACGGTCAACGTGCAATCATGGAAACCGACTCTGCATCAGAATAGAACTCCACGGGACTTCTATTCAGACGTCTCAGCCCGATTCAGACGTCTATTCTAATGAGGAGAATGACTTGACCGTCACCATAAACCACAAGGACTCGCCGTATTCGACGGACCTACCAGTGCGCGCGTCGCTTGAAACCGAGGCCTCGGACCCATACACTGAAGGCTGTCGAACTCGGAGTAACTAATGATGAGTTTCTGATAGGTTGTCACACATTCTTATACAGGGTGTCCCAGAAAACGTGTCATTGAATTATAGTAAAAAAAAACTACACTAACTAGAGTCATGCGGTCAATGGCATTTGTTCTTACTGGGTTTTTGCCACCTCCTCATGTGAATGTCGTGTAACGTAAGTTTAATTATGTAAATTTTTGCGAGCTTAAGTCGGAAATTTGCCTATTAAAGGTAACTTTATTACCCCACCAATGTGAAGAGCGTGTCTAATTTAGTCAAATTAATGATAATTGACAGGGATATTCAGGAGCTATCCCATCGGAGAAAATAGCCGAACATCATACTCTACGTAGGTCGCACAGAATAGCGCACGATGAATTTTTCAGCGCAATCTTTGTTAGTCCGACGAAAGGAGGTTGGAAACCCAGCCCTCCCCGACATCGCAGAAAGAGATAAAACGGGCACGGCTTATCATGTCCGACTTTCGCTGGGATTTTGCTTTCCCTCTCCCAATTTTAGGAACTGTTACTTTTTCTACTATCACTCTGTGGGCTGGCTTCGGAACCTCCTTTCGTCGAACTGAGAGCGATTGCGCTCAAAAAGTCATCGCGCGCTATTGTCCGGTGCTCCGAAAAGCATGATATTCGGCTATTTTTTCCGATGGAATAGCTCGTGAATATCACTGCGAATTATCATGAATTTGAGTGTATTCGGCACGCTCTTCATATTGGTGGGGTAAAAAAGTGACATTTACTTGGCAAATTTCCGAGCTCAGTTCGCAAATATTTACATAATTAAACTTGGAGTACATGACATTCACATTAGGAGGTGGCAAAAACTAATAAAAACAAATGGTGTTGACCGCATGATTCTAGGTGGCGTAGTTTTTTTTTATTATAATTCAATGACACGTTTTCTGGGACACCCTGTATATGTGCCACGGGTGCACGCGTAATATGAAACATGTTGCAGGTGCACGTGCGGTCGGTGCCTCCGGCAGGTGCCCGCAGGTGACGTTGTTTGGCCGTCGGAAACTGGAAATATGCTACGTCCCTTGTTGTATCCGACCTGTTGCCACAACTGATTATACAGCATGTCTTACCGGCCATCGTGGTGGGTGTAAGATCAGTGTGCGACGTAACGAACACAATTGCTACGGAAAATTTCCTTCGTCAAAACTGCCCAAACACACAGCAAAGCAAGGCGGACGGCGCGGGATATCTCGCGACTTACATCACGCTCGGTGTTGCTTGCAGAAAAGCGCTCGTGGCTCGCACTACCCTGTCACCGAGCGTCATAGAAGAAAATCATTTTTATCAAGTTTGACTCAGTTTTCGAAGGAGATATTTTACAGGCATGGTCGTTGATGGCTAAAGGTGACGAATATTCGAAAATCTCGGAAGGGACCTTATGCGGATTCTCCCTTTATAGGTCAGCTCCGGAGGAAACTCACTGCCACAGATTGCAACAAAAACTCGCAGGCACAAAGGTTGTTGCCTACTGAATGTACTTCCAAAATAGTTTGGGCGAATACCCTGTATTTACTGCGAAATCTGTTTTTTGGTTTGCCGTCCGATTGTCCGCTTGGACAGCTGAGGTCACGCACAGCTTTCGCTTTGGCTCCTCTTGGCGTGTTTGCTGGCTCGCAGTTTCGGAATCGCCAGCAATCACCACTCGTCACTCGTCAGGCTGAAAGCGAAATCGAGAGTCGTGTATGTACGGGCACCTTTCTCCGCACCTTAATTTGATCATCTTTTTACTCAGGCTAGTCAGTGCACACAACCTCATCTAAGTTGTCACTTTGTGAGAGATGCAGCGTGAGTGAACCTTCTCGCAGTACGAGCAGGTACGCTGCTAAGAAAGATGTTTCGTGCCAGGTTCCCAGTTGATATTGTGCGTGATTGAGTGGTACGAAACCAGTGGTTGAGTGCTCTGAACTTATCAAGGCAACTGCCGTGTGTGCTCGAAGCATTTTGCATCAGAATGTTACGAGGTCGTTCACCTGACGGCCGATTTGGACTGTAAAAGTCGCTGGGAAGGGATGCGGCACCTGCCTCGTTCGACGACAACAAAGAGGAGAGGATAGCACCAAAAGACCAAAGTTGCGGGTAAGTGTCCGCAGGAACTTCCACTATGGCTTGTACACAATGTAAACATGTGAACGACAAATATGGGACTGCTAAGCCCTATAACCCGCGGTTGTATGTAAAACTACGCAGTTTCTCAGAGAAGCTGGTTGAGAAATAACATGACTTTGGAGAAGTCTGAGCTTGGGCACAGGGAAGACAAAACAGTCACAGCAGCTGAAATCAGCAACAACTTAGGAGTTCCTGTACTGGACGTCTGTATGATTACACTCAGCCTTTCCCCAACCATGGAACTACCTCATATCCTGCTTACATGGTAGCATATTGTTGTTCCTCTTTAAAAGCCGGGCTGGTTCTGTGAGTGCTGTGTATTCAAGTTGTAATGTAAAGTTATTACGTGCCAAAAATTCCATTCTGTCCTTCTATACTAATGAAGTTGACTCCAGCAACTGAGTACCTTGACCAGCAAGGGATGACGGTCAGCATGCTCGTCACAGATTAGCA
Organism: Ornithodoros turicata; assembly: GCF_037126465.1. Classification (NCBI taxonomy): domain Eukaryota; kingdom Metazoa; phylum Arthropoda; class Arachnida; order Ixodida; family Argasidae; genus Ornithodoros; species Ornithodoros turicata. The sequence continues at coordinate 14,067,381 of NC_088207.1, forward strand.
GAAATAGGTGAACTCAGGAGAAAGACTCTTCTATCTGTGAATCATCGTTTTGACACATGGCACATTGCAAGAGGGCCACATTTGCTTTGTATCACACCGTCATAACACATATTTCCTATTAGCAGGGGTATAGCTGGGGGCAAGCTATGCTGTCAACATTGTTGATCACATTTTCTAGCTCTTAAATATGTAGATGCTTTTTTGCTTTTCCTAACAATATTGGCCTTAACAGGTATAATTATAATTTCTGCTTCTCCTTGCTCAGGCCACAGGAAACAGGTACATACAGCAGCACTGGTGAAGCAACGTATGGTGCTACAATAATGGTGCCACAGTATCGTGAACATGCACATGTGTGCGCACATGGACAAGCAATGATAATGGAAACCTGGTTCCGGTAAAATGGCTCAGGATACTCTGGCATGGCATGCATATTTGGATCATAACGTTGCTTCACATATTCATGAGCATCAAAGTCACCATGCAAGATGTGCACATCAAGACATTGGGAAGCTGCTTTGGCCCCACGAAGGTGATTTACAGTAGTTCAAGCTAGCAGCAATTACTAAGCAATTGTCCTGCATTCCTCACTTACAGGAACTGGAACATTCGAAGTGTTGTAGGGGATAGTGGGTGTACTTCCCATTCTGAAAGACATCCCGCCATTGTGTGCACTAAAAGTTGCCTCGTCTCAGTGCTGCTACTCGGTCATGTATCTAAGTATGTCATGGTAAGTAGGTCATGTATCACACCACCGCTTCCACCTTATCGGTGTGCCACATATTGTATCTACACATAAGGAATGTGTGTGAGAAAACTACTGAAACAGAGAATTGCATTGCTTCTTTACTGCACAAGCCAGTCCTGTCTGTTTTGGGAATTCTAATAATGCTAATTTTCATGTCAGGGTATGTCCAGGGGCTTTCTGGTGCTCTGCTCGATCTCTGTGGACGATGGCTGTTCATGAGCCCCCGAACAGAATGACGAGACTACACAAGGGGGGCTCATCGCAAGCATTACAGTGAATGAGTCAGTACAACGCTAACAGCTCTGCAAGGCATTAAATGCAAGTCGACAGCAGAAGGGCTTCAGTGAACGTGTACAAACAGTCTCGTACCTAGTCTCTAAGAACAGTCTCTGTTCGAAATATCGGCGGCTTCTGTTATGAGGCAACTCCCCTCAACTGCATCTGTATTCTGTCCATCTTGCAGTGTACTTGTTTACCTGTTGCGAGGGATTATGGGGGGAGTCAGATAGTTTTATAATCTCTATGTATTCAATAAAATTATGGTCTATTCAATGTTAGGTGTAAAATTGCAGTATCTGTGGAATGTGTGGAGATGTGCATTGATTCAAGAAGTAACTCGCCTCCTGAAACCAGCATGCAGATCCAGATGTAATGCTGGTGTAGATGACATGTGGAGGCAACTCATCTTCATTTCTTTTTTGTGTGGTTGATTAATGTGATGGCTCATGGCTGCACTGCACTAGTAGACCAGTCGAAATAAGGTGCAAGATATCCCTGATAATTACACTTGCACGGTTTCCTTGTACTGTGCAGTGTATTTTTGTTTTCGTTTATTTTTTCCTGTTTCTTTTTTTTCCTTTTTCTGTTCAGCTCTCATAAGCCACATATGCCCTCATGTAAGTATGTTGTTCTTGTATCTGGTGCTTGCTCTCTCGACAGCGTAAAATTTCGGCTAATACGTTCATCGCGAATTATACACTAAGGTTGTCATTCAAGCCCAGTTCTCACGTACGTACCTGCAGTGTGTATACGATAACATGGCGTTGCCAAACACAACTCGTTCATCCGGTATAATGCCAAGAAATGTGATTACTGCTCCTGTGACGTCAAAAGCCAGGTATTCGAGAGTGAGAAAGGTATGCGCAAGTGATGCAGCAGTGGTGAGCCGTAACTATAAGAGAGTGAAGTCTTCAATTAAGCAATGAATGAAAGACACTTTATCAAAGAACTTTATCAAAGACACCTACAATGCGAATAAAAATATCTTTTGTATTAGGCGTAGCACAGTTCCGTTGACGATATACATGACGTCCATTGCGTTCTTAGCCAGTTTGCCGCTGGCCGAAACGCGTCTGCATAATTGCACGAATTCTAACTGCACAAATGGTATCAACGGCGTGTTTTGGCATTGGCAGATCATCCCAAATATAAAAAATCGATGCGATCAAGAAGCCTACGTCGATCGAGCAGACGCTCCCTGCCACCATCGCTTGTTTACATTCCCGTATGCTCCGTAGAGAGGGAGGGAAGTCTTGAAGAACACTGATATCACTTACGTCGGCGATATAGACCGCGTGAACAGCTGCCGTCATAAAAATGGCGGCCCCCATGTCTGTCTCGAAATGGTTAATTTACGATTATTTAAAATATGGGGCTGTTTTGTGGAAACGAAGGGTGGTTTCAGATACAGTTCGATATGGGCTTCCAGAATATTGTTACAGTTTCAAGAAGTCAACGTATCTCCGGAGCTGACCTTTAACCTCATAACCTCTGCCTTACGACGTAGTTCTAAACTTGCGAAGCATTCATGAGGAGAATTCAGGGAAATTCCCTCTGAACGCTGGCTTCACCTTTCTTCAGAAATGCCTTGTAAGATAAGCAATGCCACGGGTCACAACAGCTGAAAGGAGGAACCGTTGGATAGGGCGGGAGAGTAAGACGGAGGCCGCGTAAAACGACTTATCGTTGTTTCGCTATCCTTCTGCCAGCACGGTTATCAGTTTATCATTTCTTGTTTCCCTGATTTTTTTTACCAGACGCCTCCTAAACCAGCTGAAAAAGTAATCCGCTTACGTTGCACGGCCATTTGAAAGCTCGCCGTTTTCAGGCTGCGGGAGTACAGCTGAGAAAAAAAAAAGCTTCTGAAACGCTGCGATTTTGTATTGACCTTCTCTCAGCCTCCCCTGCTGCTTAAGGGAGCAGGTGTTGAGCGAAATCCTGGTGGTTGTTGTGGACTATCAGGTGGTCGTGCAACCTTCAGGACGTTTACCAAATAATGCGACCTTTCTAATACGTGACTACAATTCTGCTATCCTCGTGCTTCCGAAAATCCACCAAACAGAAAGAGCTAATTTTGGAAATATTCATCTGACACACGTGTACTGTAGGCCATGGAATTTGCACCACGCTACGTTCGTGTGTATACGAAAACAGAATGAGTATGCCACTCATAATTACGGAATCCAAAGTGTGCGATATTCGATATCCCATTTTACCCACATTTTTCGTTTCTCTCGAAAATTGTCCATAAAGTGTATCGTCCATAATAACGAATCGTCCTACACTTAACTATATTTATTTCGAGCAAAAAAAAAGCAAAAAAACACACAGTAATCAGTGCTTGCTTGTGCGCATACCTCGTGGAGCTCAAAGTCGACAGCATTCCAGCAATTTTCATTGCTTGAGATCCGTCCTCGTTATATTTGAAAACTGGAGCGCCGTTTGGAGACCTGCTCGAGCCATGGCCGCTGTGACAACTGGATTTGGGCTGGCTGAATCGTCAGTGGAAATGTCCGAACAGTCTGACAGCTCCACGTAACATATTAACGAGGCACGACTGGTACATGGATATGTAACGTCCTTGCGCTGTCGGGTCTACAGGGTGTCCCGCGTAACGTATCACGAAATTATATTTGAAGAGGGCGATCAAACGAAAGCGATCGCTACTTTTCTGCCACTTGAGTTAGAAACACGTGCTACGTCAAAAGTAGCACCTGTTTCTAACTCAAGAGGTGCAAACTTGTATTGTTTTTCTTTTATTACTCTAATTAAATATAATTTCGTGACACGTTAGGCGGGACATCCTGTATGTAGATGTACTATGTACAGGGTGTCCCAGAAAACGTGTCATTGAATTATAATAAAAAACTACGCCACCTAGAGTCATGCGGTCAATGGCATTTGTTCTTACTGGGTTTTTGCCACCTCCTCGTGTGAATGTCGTGTAACGTAAGTTTAATTATGGAAATTTTTGCGAGCTTAAGTCGGAAATTTGCCTAGTAAATGTCACTTTTTTACCTCACCAATGTGAAGAGCGTGTCTAATTTAGTCAAATTAATAATAACCGAGAGGAATATTCAGGAGCTATCCCATCGGAAAAAATAGCCGAACATCATGCTCTACGGAGGTCGCACAGAATAGTGCACGATGAATTTTTCAGCGCAATCTTTGTCAGTCCGACGAAAGGAGGTTGGAAACCCAGCCCTCCCCGACATCCCAGAAAGAGATAAAACAGGAACGGCTTGTCACGTCCGACTTTCGCTGGAATAATGCTTTCCCTCTCCCAATTTTAGGAACTGTTACTTTTTCTACTATCACTCTGTGGGCTGGCTTCGGAACCTCCTTTCGTCGCACTGAGAGCGATTGCGCTCAAAAAGTCATCGCGCGCTATGGTCCGATGCTCCGAAAAGCATGATATTCGGCTATTTTTTCCGATGGGATAGCTCGGGAACATCACTGTGAATTATCATGAATTTGAGTGAATTCGGCACGCTCTTCATATTGGTGGAGTAAAAAAGTGACCTTTACTTGGTGAATTTCCGAGTTCAGTTCGCAAATATTTGCATAATTAAACTTGGAGTACATGACATTCACATTAGGAGGTGGCAAAAACCTAATAAGAACAAATGCTGTTGACCGCATGATTCTAGGTGGCGTAGTTTTTTTTATTATAATTCAATGACACGTTTTCTGTGACACCCTGTATATTGCATGTACGTATTTCCATTTAGACACTGTATTATGTCTTGGTAATGTAGCTCTTTTCAATATAACTTTTTATGCATGAAGGTTTTGGAAAATGACGTGTTCCTTCCATCGTTATGTAATGCGCACGCCGGATGTTTAACGTAATACAGTGCATTGTTAAGTGTAATAAACTCATCTTCTAGGAGTACACGACAAACGTACGAACACCGTCCGCTGAGTAGATCATAGTCGGACCCGCCGAAAAGCACAAGGAAGGAAAGCAATTTTGTGGATCTGTCCTTGAGGTAGATGTTCCGCCGCAGGCTTCATTCGTCGTACATCGCTCCATTTCACATTCTTAACTGCCAAAATATATCCCCCCCGCTCGAAAAGATAAATAAATAAAAGAAGAGAAACCACTTGCTTGACGCCCTTATCAATCGTTCTTATCATTGCTAATTAACACTCTACCACTGTTCTTAGCTGCCTTCAACCAAGCTGAGTGAGCGTTTCTGTACCAATTGACAGAAACAATTATCACCTGCACTGTCCGTTCGTGGCAAAAGATATTGATAGAGCTGCCAGGTGTGATAGCGACAAGTCTTGTTCCCAAGCAGCACAATGTACTGAAAGTCGAGTGCAATAGGGGTGGACGACCGTGTGTCTTATCAATGTTCTTTAGTTTCAGGAATCTGTTCAAGGCCTTCCACCTTCCCGCCCGCCCCTATATGGCACTCGACTTTCAGTACATTGTGCTGCTTGGGTTCTGCTTCCTACAGAACATGCATAGCCCCATCTTAGATCGCAATGGTCTTTTCCTTGTCATTTTGTTGAAATCGTGGGACACATGGTACACGTGAACTGAAATGGTGTGATGTAAGCTTCGGTTTTAGGCTTACTTTGCCCTCTGATCTGACGTGCACACGGAGTATCTGTCACAAAGACACGCAGCATGGATATAGCAAAGAAACGGATGACAAAGTGCTAAGCAAAAAAAAAATATGCAAATGACCATCTCTGGGGTAGCTCCTCTGCAACAGGAAGACTTCGCCCTTGCTTCCATGTTTCGCGAGCACATTTTTTTTCTTTCTTATTATTGTGTGTGAATCATCCAGGCAACGTCTACTACTATGTATAATGTATACGTCTGCCAGCTACTATGTACCAATGGCTATCCACAGGTCAGTGAAGACAGATATAGGCCTGTGGCTGAAAGAGCGGGTGACGAATTTAACTAGAGCAATAGCATGGGATTAAAAGAATCCTTAACGAGGTTCACATTTAAGGATAAACTGTGACAACACGAGGTATTCCCTTTTTCATAGATCACTTGCTTTGACTTAATTTCGGGGACATCACTATTCCGAAACTGCTTCCACGATAGCGAGGGAGGAGGATGGGAGGGATAACAATAAGGAGGAACTAGCTCCTATATTTAAGCCGGTTGTGGGTATAAACGTGCAGATCGGCAAACTGCCAACTCAAAGACTCAAACAGCAGTTGCTGCAACGCATCCGCGATATCGATATGCGATTTTGAAGTTTCAATCAGCGAACTGTTAGAATGGTTCCACGACGGTCACCATGTGCTACTAACAACGAACTCATATTAGTTCCATGCATCTACGCAATGGTACCTCTACAGCGCTAGTCTTCAAGTCCCGATCCCCGTACGCGCGGATTTTAGCACAAAGAAAAATAAAAAAGCGCAAACAGCAACCGGTGCGAAATGCATAAAATACTTAGCATGGAGGAAATAGAAGTAGTAATGACTGGACACAGACTGCCGCCAATTCACCACTGGGTCTAAGCACGATTTAATAAGCAATTAGAGCTAATTGGGACCCCCACATTAATGAGCACCCTCCAGGGTGTCACCACACTAAGTGGGGAACATCTAACTCGTGTCCAGACCAAGCTGTGAGTTGTGCGGCAACCTGTGTCCATAAAAAAGAAAAACATAAGAAAAATAGATAGAAATAGAGTGGAGAGAAACAATTTATTCGAATTTATTATACTACTGCACTTTACTGCACTACACTACTGCAATTTATTAGCGCCCGCCATGTTGGTAGTTGGCGATGGGGCAGCTGCAGAGATCGATGCAAGGCATCACACCAGATGGCGGCTCCATCATAGCTCTATGTGAAAATGCCATAGAACGACAAGATACTAGCGGCAATTAAAAACGGCAACACTGCTAAACAAGTTTAGGCATGCGAGAAAAAAGGTCTAACCGCTACTGCTAAACAGCACGGAGAAAACAGTGCACATCGGCGGAAAGGCTTAGGGGGGCGATCGGTTAGGCCTAACCACAGCGTCACAACACTATGCAGCTAACACAAGGCGGGAACCACTGGGCACACATCGCTAAACATGCGTCAACACGAACAAAAGGCTTGCTCACTGCTAAACAACTCTAAACATGCGCGTACAGCAAACATGCGAGAAAAGGCTTAACACGAGCGCGGTCAAACAACGCGCAAACATCGGCAAATCACTCGCTGGTCATCACTAAACATGCGTGTACGGGGTATGGCAAACATGCGAGAAAAAGAGCGCGGTAAAACAATGTGCAAACATCGGCAAATCACTCACCTTTTGCCCCGCGGCGACAGTGTGACTGCTCCATCCAAGAGCCAGGCACAAACTGAGCGGGCACGGGGACTGCGGAGCAACCGAGCGCACGCCTGCTCTCCGCGACAGCCAGCGAGCAAGTGACTGGGGCACCGTGCCGCGTCAGCTACGCATGCACGCGCGCGCTCTTAGCGCCCTCTGCACCGTCCGTCCACCCGACCGAGGGTGGTTTGGGTTTCACTCTCTGCTCCTTCCACTGTGCGGGCTTCTAGCGGTAACGGGTGGCTTCTTCGTTTCGGTTTCGCTCTCGTTTCTTTGCGCGCGTTTATCTGTATAAAGGCAGCGCGCACTGCGCTCACGTCATCATTGTGATTGATATGTGAAAAACGCCATGTGTGGTTTATTCTCCTGCGTTTCTCGTCGTCGCCAGGAAAAGACAAAATAACGAAGAACTTCGCGGATTTATTCGCGGCATCGTGGAGGAAGCCTTTCAAATCGACCACCTGGAATGGTTGCAAGCACGTCAAGAAATGTGTCAGGACAAGATGAAGACGCTCGACCGCATCTTAGCGGTGAACAGACTGACAAAAAAGGAGTCCAACTTTAGCCTGGATAATCTGTATTGGGAATGCAGTCCCAATGTAGAGGACGATGACGTGTAAATAAAAGCGATGCATTTCTCTTCGACTCTCAGTCTCTTCTTTTTCTTCGTGCGACGTGTACGCACGCAACATGTCTCACCCCGAACCTTTTCGTTTCCTCCTTTTCGCTGTATCTTAAGTGGCCCCTCCATGTGCGGCAATTCTACCTTCGTTGCGAACATGATGAGGGACCTGAACGACGTGGTGGACAAGCCTCCATCACAAATATTCTACGTGCAGAAATATGCTTCGCCGAGCATGCAGGACAAGTTTGGGGACACTGTAAAATTTACCAAGGAGCTACCGCGAGAGTGGGACATGTCGCGCGCTACGCTCATCGTCGTCGACGATCACATGATCGACGCCGGTTCTTTGAAGGAGGTGACCAATGTTTTCATTTGGGGTTCTCACCACGCCCACGCGTCCATCTTCTTACTCGTTCAAAACATCTTTTTCCGACAGTACCCAATAAACCATATACGTCCCAGTGACGTCTGCGAGATATCCCAATTTGGACATTAGGATATCCCAGGGAGCACCCTGCAGATCCCCAGGATATCCAGGGGAGATCCTGGAGACCAGGATTTCGGCACCTTTTGTAGATCCCAGGAACGTCCCGACGACGTCGCCATGAGACTTTTGAGCGAATATGGGATGTTACTTGCAATTGCTTTTCAAATGTAATAAATTTCATTCTAGTTTCCGTGCCACACTCAAGGAGTCAGTTACAAGGCATTTAGAACCAGGCATATAGTTTATTCTCTAAAATACAGTGTGATATGCACAGAAATGTCTCTGCGCTGAACATAACATATATAAATATTATAATGTAAACTGCACAATGTAAATCTGCAGCTGGGGCTTCCTGCAGTGAATACAAAGCATGTAGGAATACACGTTCTACCGCTTTAATAAATGTCTATATATATGTATATATATACAAGGTGCATCATTAAAACTGACCAGAATTTTTTAAAATATACAGATTAATTGTGCTCAGTTAGAATAAACGGTGGTGTAATGTATGGCGTGGGGGCCATCCTTGAAAGGTACCGGTGGCCAGTTAGGACGTTGTCTTAATTACTTTCAGTAATTAACTTTTTCATAAAACATCGAATTCGCTACAATGACAACACTGGGAGTGTTCCATGCAGTGATGACACTGCAGTTTTTTTTTTTTCAAAAGAAGAACCTGCCTAGGGGGAGTCAATTCAAAAAAGTATACCAAAGATACGTCTTTTCTTCATTATTTTGTTTATTCGACAACCTGTATAGTCCTTTTTGGCGCACGTCTTGCCCTCATCCTCGAATATGAGAGAAGGAAGGAAGCAAATGCCCCTGACGGCAAGGAGCTTAAGAGTTGTGACATACCCAGCAGCGGAAAGGTTACTTTTGAAATAAGCAAAGTATTGCAGTAAATAAGCAGTCGCGGGAAAACAGTCTATCTTCTACCCGGCGCACGCAGTTTCATCTGCTCTTCCTACTATCATATTCTCGTAGGATGAGAGCAAGACGTACGCCAGAGAGGATTACAGGTGCGCTAATCAACAAAATCAAGAAAAGACGCAAAAACATGCATCTTTGAGTTTTTTTTTTCAACGACTCCTCCTAGACGGATTACTTTTTCTGAAAACGACAATGGCATCAGGGCATGGAAAGTTACCAAGAATTCATTGAAGCGAAGTTCTATGTCTTATATAATTACAAAGTTAACTGGTACCTCCCAAAGATGGCCCCATTGTCTTACATTACATCACTGTTTATTCTAATTGAGAAAAATTAATGTTTCTAGTTTTAGCTCGACCTCGTGTTGTGTGCTTCGAGAAAGTTTCTTCTGGATGTGAACGGCGCCTTGAAAATGGACACAAAATGCACACATTGAGTTTGCGTCAACCGCACAGGCAAGCAAGCGGATTCCGAGAAAACAAGGTATAATGCATTGACATATGAAGATAGTAATACGCAACTGAACAACATCAACAGGCAGAAATCTATTCAAGACAAATCTGAGTATCAAACGAAATGGATTGCTTACGAAGGATTAATCCTGGCAGGCGGAGGTCCCTAAAAGGAAGCTTCCCCTTCTTTCCCTCCCAGCTGTACTGTCTCCCAAGTTCATCAGTAATCACGTAGGATAACATCCTCCGCACAGCAACCTTTGTATTGTGGCCGCCAAGCAGTGAAAGCTCTAGAACCTATGTAGTCGGAAATATGGGCGTACTAAGACTGATATATTGATTGTACTTGTACATGCAGCCGTCACTTACAAAGTGTTTCTCTTGTTGCTTTGTAAGCCCCTCTTCAAATTGTTGAAGTTGATCGGTAGATTCCAATGGGCCCTCAAGCAGCTTTACAGCTTCTGTTAACGAAGGCTGAGGAGGAATAAGGCTGGACAACAGCTCCCCTTGTTGCTGGAGAACGAGTCTTATTATATTCAAGTTCTTCAGCACTACGTGTTGAAAATCTGAAAAGAAAAACAGAAAAAAACTCATTTTTCTCATAGCGCAAAAATCAATGGAGTCAGGAAACACATATACATATTTTGTGACATTTTGTTTCAAAGGCGTGTGTATATATTGTACATACCATAGTCTGGCATCCCCTGACGTCTCTGGCCTCTTAGTTCTGAAAAAGATGTCTACACTAATCAGCATGTCTCTACTGATATTGCTCTAATGCATATACAGTGTGTCCCCGAAAACGTGTCATTGAATTGTAATAATAAAACTACGCCACCTAGAATCATGCGGTCCACGGCATTTGTTCTTATTAAGTTTTTGCCACCTCCTGATGTGAATGTCATGTATCGCAAGTTTAATTATGTAAATATTTGCGAACTGAACTCAAAAACCTGCAAAGTGAAGGTCACTTTTTTACCCCACCAATATGAAGAGCGTGCCGAATTCACTCAAATTCACTCAAATCAATTCAATTGACTGCGATATTCACGGGCTATGCCATCGGAAAAAATAGCCGAACATCATGCTCTTCAGAGCAACGAACCATAACGCACGATGACGTTTTTGAGAGCAATTGCACTGAGTCCGACAAAAGGAGGCTCCAAAGCTAGCCCACAGAGTGATAGTAGAAAAAGTAATAATTCCTAGAGTTGGGAGAGGGTAAGCATTATCCCAGCCAAAGTCGGACGCGATAAGCCATGCCTGTGTTATCTCTTTCTGCGATGCCGGGGTGAGCTGGGCTTCGAACCTCCTTTCGTGGGACAGACAAAGATAGCGCTGAAAAATTCATCGCGTGCTATCCTGTGGGAGGCCCGTAAAGCATGATGTTCGGCTATTTTTTCCGATGGGATAGCTCCTGAACATCCTTGTCAACTATCATTAATTTGAGTAAACTAGACACGCTCTTCACATTGGTGGAGTAGAAAAAGTGAGCTCTACTTGGCAAATTTCCGACTTAAGCTCGCAAAAATTTACATAATTACTTACGTTACACGACATTCACGTCAGGAGGTGGCAAAAACCTAGCAAGAACAACTGCCATTGACCACATTACTCTATGTGGTGTAGCTTTTTTATTATAATTCAATGACACGTTTTCTGGGACACCCTGTATGTACACGAATGCCGTGCGAATTATTGCAAAATTAAAGATTCGTATTACGTGCTCCGGCTGCCACTGACTCTTGGGAATGTACTAGCAGAGACATGTAAGCAACAGGCAATGTGAGAAACAAAATTTCGCTTTAATGAACATCGTTTTTAGTTCTTACCACTCTCGAAGTCTGTCGTGTCGTCAACAGCCTGAGAGAGCCCTCCTGTGAGGCAATACAGTAATATAAGTGAGAACATAATGCATACCAGGATGCTACAAAGGAAATCTCTTTTTCGGAACTATGCATAAAGTTGGTCATGTACCCTCAATGGAAAGGAAATCCAGCTGTGGATCATCTGCATGAAAAAAAAAAAAGATAAGAAAAAGTGAAAGGTGTCCGTGTAGAGGACCGGGCATGAAATTCACTTGTGACATATCATAGCTCCCGAGTCTCACACATCGAGGTACTAGATGACCATACCTATTGCTTGTTCAGTGACATTCGCAGTTTGCTGGCTTCCAGTGCGCTCACCAGTCTGACCTTTTTCAAGTATACCCAAATTAGCGTTACAGGTATATTATACCGAGCATGCCTACCTGAAAGCAATGGCGCAAGAGACTTTTGGTGGCATTGCGTGTGTCGTTCGTTCCTTGGAATACTTTGGACTGCAACACAAATATGCATACAAATTCAGTGTTCAGTGAGCGGCTCGTCATGTTATTACCTGATGATGATTCGGGTTTTTATGGCGCATGAGCAACTAAGGCTATAATGCGCCAATACTGTGATATATGATCTCTTTACCAGTTAAAAGATAACGATGAATTTAAAACTGATACAAAACATAAAAAAATATATGTGAATTCAGATATCTCTTAGGTATCCAGTGTCCCTAAAAAACTTGTAAACTCTGCTAAAACTTACAAGCGGCTCATCGCCCAGCAAAAGGGCTGGGTGAAGAGGAATTCTATACTGGTAGAACTCAGAAAAATGAATTTGGCGATGATGTTCCTGGAGAGGGCAGCTGATGAGAATGTGAAGAATAGACAACTGCTCAGCACAGTGCACACACTGAGGTGGGTCCGTCTGGAGAATTAAAAATCCATGTGTGAGAAATGTGTGGCCGATACGCAAACGAGACATGACTACTTCATAAAGCCTCTCTTTGAAAACTCCTGCAGGCTTACCTACATTGCACTTGATCAAATGTAATTTATTATTTGTCTGTGTGTCCCAGTCATGTTGCCATTTTAAGTTAATTGCTCTACGCAAGGCAGACCTCAGATCCTGAGCTGGTACGTCAAAGGGGGTTATGTCACCTGAGAGTGCGTTGGTAGCCGCTGTGTCCGCGAGCTCGTTACCGGGTATCCCGACGTGGCTGGGCACCCAGCAAAGTGTCAAGGAAAGACCTGTGTTAATTATGCGGCTAGACAGGTGTTTTGCTCGAAGAACGAGGAGGTTTTTTGGTGGTTGCAGGCTACATATAGCCTGCAGGCAACTAAGTGAATCAGTATACACAACTGATGACCTGATGGAAAGTCGTAGTATATGATTAAGTGCCAAGATTACGCCATAGACTTCTGCGGTGAAAATGGAAGTTGTGTTTGGCAATCGATGCGATCTACAAGATGTGTCTGTAACCATTGCACATGAGACACCGGTGTCCGTTCTGGAACCATCTGTGTAAAATGCGACATGGTCCCCAAAACCTTCTTTTATAGACAGAAACTCTTGCAGGAGTACGGCATGTGGGGGTTTCGTGTTTCTTGTACTGCAACAAAGATGTATTGTGTTCGGGCGGTGGTTGCCACGGAGCTATCCTCCCACTAGTTCCTACAGGCGTAGAATCGTACTCTGAAAAACCGTGTGTTTCAATTTCCTGCAGGATTCGCAAGCTGAAAGGGGGTGTACATGACGGTTTGTTAAGAAATAACTGTTTGCAGCGTGTCTGAGTAACACAAGAGATAGCTGGGTGCTGTGGATAACTTCGTACTTTTAGTGCATATGTGGAGGCAAGGTAAAATCTCCGCCTTTCTAATGACCACTCGTTGCACTCCACATAGAGACTCTCGACCGACGATGTGCGAAACGCTCCCAAGACCAGTCGCAGTCCCTGGTGGTGGACAGGGTCTAGAGCTCTCAAGACGGACTTTCGTGCAGAGCCGTACACGACAGATCCATAGTCAAGCTTGGAACGGATGCAAGATGTGTAGATGCGACGCAGAACCTCACGGTCTGCACCCCAGGATCTATGTGACAAGATTTTGAGAATGTTCAGCGATTTCCCACATTTACTTTTTAGGTTCCTTATGTGAGGGTTGAAAGTGAGCTTGCGGTCAAAAAGTATACCCAGGAATTTATGCTCAGATTTGACCGTAATATCTTGGCCATTCATTTTAAGTTCTGGCTCAGGAAACATACCCCTTACTCTTGAGAAGGGTACGCAAACCGTTTTCTCAGGTGAGAAATTAAATCCATTCTCAGATGACCATTTTGCTAATTTGTTCACACAGAGCTGAAGTTGTCTCTCACATCTTGAAATGCTTGTAGACGAACAAGATATCTGAACATCGTCAACGTATAGTGAGTACATGACGGATGGCGGAATAGCGTGCACAATAGAGTTCATTTTGACTATGAAGAGTGTGACACTCAGAACGGAACCCTGTGGGACACCGTTCTCTTGAATAAAAGAACGTGAGAGTGATGTGCCCAACTGGACTCTAAAAGTTCTGTCCTGTAGAAAATTTGCGATGCACCGGAGCATACGACCGCGTACACCGAAATTGTACAAGTCGCGAACGATACCATATCGCCATGCTGTATCGTACGCTTTTTGAATATCGAAAAATATGGAAATACAATGCTGTTTTCTGACAAACGCTTCCCTGATGACAGTTTCCAGCCGCAGCAGATGATCAGTGGTTGAGTGGGCGGCTCTAAATCCGCACTGATACCTGTCGAGACATCCATTTTCTTCGAGGAAGTACATCAGGCGGTAGTTAACCATGCGCTCGAACGTTTTGCCTAAACAACTTGTAAGGGCTATAGGCCTGTAGCTACATGCGTTGGAAGGATCCCTGGCTTCAAAAGTGGAATGACTGTCGCCACTTTCCAACGAGATGGAAGTTCACCCTGATTCTAAACTGAATTGAAAAAGTGCAGAAGACCTTCTAGTGATGTTTTTGATAAGTGCTGCAACATGCTGTACGTGATTCGATCTGGCCCTGGTGCTGTTTGTTTTGGGGACGACAGAGCACGCAGCAGCTCCATCAAACAAAATGATTTATTAAAAGCATGTCTGTCATTGGTGCCATATGTAATTTTGAATTTCTCAGCATCATCTTTGACTTTTAAGAAATCCCTGGTGTAGTGAGAGGAGGAAGAAACGCTCTGGAAGTGTTCTCCCAAGACATCTGCCTGTTCTTCTAAAGTTTGGCACACCGTACCATTCCTCTCCAAGAGAGGAATAGAGAAGCTTGTGTAACTGCCCATTATTTTCTTTAATCGATCCCACACAACCTTAGTTGGGGTATTGCTATTCAAGGAGGAGACAAAACCCTTCCACGATTCACTCTTTGCTTGTCGGCGTGTCCACCTAGCTTTTGCTCGAGCTCTCTTAAACGCCAGTAGATTTGCTGGGGTTGGATACCGCCGGAACTTACCCCAAGCACGGTTCTGCTCTTTTCGTGTATTTCCACAGTCCTCTGACCACCAAGGCTTGCAACGCCTGGGCAGTTGACCTGATGACTGTGGAATGGACTTGGTTGCTGCTTTTACAAGTGTGTCTGTTACATAGTTATTTGTGTCATTAATGTTCAGCCCAAGGAGGGACTCTACAGAAAGTGTGGCTTCTTGTTTAAAGAGGTTCCAGTCTGCTAACTGTATCTTCCAACGAGGTGGGCGGGTTCTAATAGCACCTGATGGTCGATTGATCTCTAAAACGACAGGGAAGTGATCGCTAACATAGGGGTTTTCGTCCACTGTCCATGAAATGTCCTGAAATACAGATGGACTGCACAGCGAAATATCTATGGCTGAAAAGGACTGCGAAGCAGCATTAACATGAGTAGCGTTTCCTGCATTGAGCAGGCAGATAGGTAAGGATGCTAATAATTTCTCAAACATTTTGCCTCGGGTGTCAACTTTGGAACAACCCCAGAGCAAATGATGCGCATTGAAATCTCCCAGTAGTAGAAAAGGCGATGGGAGCTGATTAATAAGATCCTCAAGCTGTCTCTGTTCGACCCTGACTGATGGCGGTAGGTATAAAGAGCATACCGTCACTACACGGTCAGTGCAGATCTGTACAGCAATGGCCTCAAGATTTGTGGAAAGTGGAACGTCTCTCGTGGGAAGTGTTCTGGCCGTGAGAATGGCCACACCTCCGGAAGCACGTGCCGTGTCTGTTCGGTCCTTACGATAAACGTTCCACCGTCGGAGGTGGAAAGGGGTATCTGGAATCAAATTTGTTTCTTGGAGACAGAAACAGACAGCATGATGTTTGTCTGCCAAATCATGGACGTCATCAAGATTCTTCAGCAAACCCCGGCAGTTCCACTGAATAATGCTCTGGGAACCCATAAGAAATGCACAGAAGAGGAAAAAGAATATAGACTGAACGACTACTCTAAGGTGTAAAGACCTTGTGGAACAACTGTCCATGAATGCGGATGGATTAAGGAGCTTGTACTCTCGGTGGAGGAACCCTTTGTTGTTGTACCTTGGCTTTTCCTCCTCGTCCTCGGCCAGCTTTTTTCCCTCTCTGTTCCTTGCCCATGGAAAGACTTGGTAGACTCGAAGACGACTTCTGAGAGCCGCAGTCGTCGTCGTCGAGATCCATGCCCTGACTCGTGTTTTGAGACAGGCCCATGGCAATCCCGTCCCAAACGGAAGGGGATGCAACAACCTCCTCCGAGGTTAACATTGCATCTCCCTGGCTGTTCGTCTGAGAGGCCACTGGAGGAGAGCCCTCAGTGTCCCTCTCTTTGTGTTGGGGAGTGTGGAGGGGAGCCCCAGAGGTCTGGGTCTCCACCGATACTCTGAGTGGTGCCACTCCCCTGCGCACCACATCAGAGAAGGTTCCTTTCTTCTGGAACACCAATTGTGCCTTTGCTGCACTGTATGTGATATTTTGTTCCGTTTTCAGCTTGAGGATCTGTTTCTCCTCCTTCCAACACGGACATGATCTGGAGTAAACAGGGTGGTTACCCTTGCAATTGGCACACTGAAAGTCATTGCTGCACGACTCTGACGAATGGTCTTTGCCTGAGCACTTAGCACAGACGGGCTGGGCTGCCCACGGCATACCTGAGAACCGTGGCCAAACCGCTGGCACTTGTAACAGCGACTCGGATTTGGGATGTAAGCCCTCACATTGCAACTGAGGTAACCGGCTTTGATTGTGTCTGGCAGCTTGTGGAGCTTGAAAGAAAGGATTATGTGCTTTGTTGGGATTTCTTTCCCATCCCTACGCATGACTATGCGCTTTACGGCTACCACACCGTGCTGTTGTAGGCCTTCTTGAAGTTCCGATTCCGAACAGTCAAGAAGGTCGCTCTCAGAAATGACTCCTTTAACAATGTTGAGACTCCGGTGTGAACTTACTGTGACAGATATCCCATTGATGCTTGTCAGTGAAAGAAGAGCACTGCTTTGCTCTCGCTTTTCAACATGGACCTGGATATCTCCAGAGCCCAGTTTCTTGGCATTGTATTCTTTACCTATCAGCTGTTCAAGTGCTTTCGCTATTACAAAAGGAGATACCTTTGACAGTGGTCTTGTGTCATCATTCGAGTGGACAACGAGAAACTTTGCAAACCATGGTTCGGGTGTTGAGGTATTTAAATCAATTTGCTGGTACTCGGTGCGGAACCGTTTCCGATTCCGATCTCGGGGTTTTAAAGAAGAGGAAGCCATAAAGGTGACAATACAATTCGATGCAAGGGTCCTGCCGCCCACCACGGAGCCCAACCAGGGGACCGCGTTTGACGCAGTAGCAGGTACGCCTACACTATACCCAAGTGCAGCTTCTGGAGAGTGAAAGACTGCCCAAGGTTGACCCTTGCCGCCAAAGAAGGTGAAAGGAGAAGGATTAGAAGGAAAGGATACAAAGGAGAAAGTAATGAGCGTGGGAGATGACGACTAAGCTGAATAGTCCTGACTGGGCCTTCCAGGACCACCCGTCTATGGGAAGCAGGGGCCAAAGCGGTGTGTTGCTTTCCCGGAGGGGCCCCGAAGGGTCCTAAACAACCTCCGGGTCCACTCAACCGCCAGGATCCCCCTTTCCCCAGACACGGGAAAGCCACGCACAGCGATACGTGGGGGTCTCCCTCCTGCGGCGACCCAACCGTGAGTGCAGGAGGGGGCTACTGCGGCTCCTGCCGGGCGATGGGGGCGCCAAGTTCCCGACGCCGGGCATGTTATTACCTGAACACGACTCTTGTGACAGAGAGTGGCATGGGTCAGCTGCTGAACGTCTTGCAGGGGGCTTCTCTGCAATAAGCATGCACTCAAAAACAGCAATTTCATGCAATTGCCTGACACATAACCACACACTTTGTCATCACATGCTGCATGTCGGCCAATCAAGTTACCAAATTACCTGCATTTTATACAGTCTTCTCAGATGGAAGCACTGGTGCCTGTGAAGGTGGCCGACTTTCTGAGCTTGCTGCAATATATTATTTCAAGGATCATGTGAACTTACGCAAATCTACAGCGCATGAGCGTCACACAAGTAAACATTATACGGGTGATCGAAATTAATCTTTCGGGATTAAAAAAAATAGGTATATAATTTTTTTCCCGAGACGAAACTGGTTGTAATATCGTATATATCAAAAGGCACCAGCAAAATTCTGCGAACAAAATAAATAAATGAAGAATATAAACAAATGGTTTTCCTTCCCAATTTTTTTGCGGATCAGCTACCGAACGTATTTTGTTCTGAAAATGGCAACGGTATCGGGGTACCCAAAGTATCAGATCTTCTCATTCGAACAACCTCGTAGCTTTTATAATTAAAAAGTTAATTATCGAAAGTTTTTAAGACGTTGCCTTAGGAGTTTGCTGGTGCCCTTGTAAGGGATGCCCTTTGTGATATACTATATCACAGTCAGTTTCACATCGGAAAGTCATATACCTATTTTTAGAAAGGCATGAAAGCTTACTTTTGATCACTTTGCATGTCAATTATAGCGAAAAAAATTATATCTCCAAGCATGAGTACCTCTTGCAAGAAAAGAGTGCGGGACAGCAGGGCAGTTGTCATCCTCATCGTCACTGAAGACCCTTGGACGCCTTATTCTTTTAGGGGGCAAGGCTGCTTCATTCAGGTCAGACTGGTATTCTGCGAGAGGAAGCATTTTTCTAGCTTCTGTCCAGCTCACTGAAAATGAAATAAGAGTGATAAGTTACACATTTTTGCGTGGGTTCAAGCTCAAGCTTACCGAATACTCCTTTAACTTGAACGTCCAGCAGTTCATAGTTTTCACCAGGAGAGAGAGCTTTTTTGACCATTTTGTCTACTGTGTGGGCAGGACGCCTGGGCCATTTGCACTGGTTGCCCTCTAGCCACGTGCATGGTACAACTCCAACTTCGTCTTTTAGAATAAAGTTGACAATGGCATATGGTGTCTAAAATACAGATTAGGTCCTTGTATATATGATCACGCTTCTCAATACACACATGTACTACTTTGTACACAAACACACACAAAAAAGTATTGCTTCACGGTGATGGTGCTATACATTAGTGCAAGTGGAGCATCGGGACTGCCACCATATCCCTTTTGTATGGTAATACAACGATCTTGGCTACGCCAGACAGGGGCCATATGTTGCAGTTAGTTGCTTTGGACACAATGTGAATTCCAACCAAGGACGATGGAAAGGGTTTGCAAAACAGGTCCAGTTTATGCACTAGCTCGCGCCCAATGATGCAAGGCTCCCCTGTACCATGCATTGTAGCAAAGTTCTGTATTTCAATGATATGTCCCTGCACTATGCAACAGTTGTCATGTGAGGTTGTTCTCAGAGTGAAAGAATTTCCTACAAAAACCTCATACTGTGGTGAGGTACAGGCGGGAAGAAGGGGGCCCCTGTTGTGTGGATTTTGTAGTCCCATTTTCTTTGGCACTAAAGAGGCGTTGATGCAAGCTAGCTGCTTCTCACGGAATCTATTGTACAATTGTGCAAGGGTGAACGCAGGCCTCTTCAGCACCCTTTATAGGGCCTGCATATTATTTTCAAAGTCGAACGCACTAAAGGAATCTAAGGGGCCATGATTCCTTGCATCCTCTGCCAGATGTAAGAGGCCGTGCACATTGTAGGAGACAAGGTGATGACCGTACAAGTCGGCAAACTTCTCTACAAAATGTGACATGAGTAGCCCAGCATAGTCATTTTCAGTAAGATACAGCTTGTGGTGTGAGAGGATGGTGCATGCACAGTGCAGAGTTAGAAAATGATGAAACAGTTGCTGAGGAAGTATTCCGTCGAGGACAACTGGGCCTGTGTAGAGGAGGAAGAGACGAAGTTCTGTGGCCTTCCATCTTTCTAACTCGTCGAGACCCCTTGGCTTCCTCGAAAACTCTCTAGGAATATGTCCCTTCAGAGCCAGGCTCTTTGCAGCAAAGGCGCTCCTCTCGGATGGACCCAGTCGCACAGAAAGTGGACCAGACGCCCAAAGCAGTAATAGCTTTCTGACCACACCGAGACATACAAGATGCATATAGCCTAACGGTGAGGTCTTCACAATGTCGATTGGCAGCTCGGTCAGTATGGAAAGGCCACGGTGGTGGTCAGAGTCTTCCTGATTACGAAAAGTTTCGTCTGTTCTTAATGTTGACACTTCTGTCGCGCAGTACACCCTATTGACATCATATTTTCCTTCATCTGTACATTTAACGCAGCCTGAAAAACCAGTGTGCCCCTTGGTGCAGTAAATATAGGCACGTGCTGGTGCATCACATATCATTTTGTCAAACACTATTACTTTTGCTGAACCATTAACTATGATTGGATCAGAGAGGAGGTCAACAAGCTCATCAACAAGCTTACGGAGGTAGTCGTTAGGCGACGAAGGCTTTGAAGCTCCAACATCGGCACCGACAACAAATGGTGGCACGTTAGAGAGTTCCTTGACTTTATACTGCACTGGCCACAGCTCCATTTTAGAGCTCTTCGATAGCGGGAGCCCGTCAATGTTAAAAATGAGGTGAATCTGTTCTGGAGTGTTGACAGCATTTTCAAGAATATACTGAACGCAATTTTTGAGTCCAAAGTGACAGTACTCCCCTGGGGGAAGAGTTGTTACGTATCTAGAGCTGAGTCGAGGTGTCTGCAGAAGTGTCCGACAGTCACTTGGAAGTTCACGCAAGGAATCATGCTGCCGAAGAATTTTTAGAAGCGACGATACTGCAGTTTGAGTGATGTTGTGACTGATCGCCCATGTTCTTAAATGAGCACATACTTCACTGCAGCTGAGGCCAGCACTGTCAGAACATTCAGTAATTGTGCCTGATGAACTGTCACCATTGTTCTCGGTAACTGTAGCCTCGAAAACTTCCGACGTGTTCTCTGCATCCAAGAGTCTCGTATTTACGCAGCGGACGTGCTCATTATTGGTCGTCGATGTCGACTGCTGAAAAAATGTTTGAGACGAGCTTTCTCCAGCCAACGGTCCAGGATCTATGCAAAGCATCTGTTCACTATGGCTCGTAGATGTCGATGGTTTACAACTTGTTACGGTTGTCCTAGACAAATGCTCCGTACTTATGTGGTCATCAGCGCTCTTAGAAGTCGACTGCTGACATGTTAAGGGGCATGAACTAGAGGATGAACCTTCTTGACTCCCTTTTTGAACTTCCTGGCACTTCGCGGAAAGCTATTATCTCACTACGAGCTTGTTCCGAAGCCTTGCTACGCAAGTACTTTAAGTTGTCACGTTGTTTCGGCATAACGAAAACGCGTCGCCGTGAACAGTTCACAAACGAGACAAATACAACAACTATTGAATTAGAAATCCCTATCGCCTGTAGAACACGAACAAAATTATATTTACGTTGCCTTTCGCTTGCTCCATCACACCGCAAATGACAATTAAGAACTCGACGCTCGGCCACGCAAAACAACCGACGCCACCACACCGCCAAAATGCCGCCAAGAAAATTTAACTGAACCAGTGGCTGTGCCTGACGGATGAAATAGGCGAAAGACAACATGCAATCACGAACTGTTAATTTAAGACCGTTTCAAAAAGCAATAAGGTCATATAAATTAAATAAATCGATCAGAAGGCATTTAACGTTGGTCTTATCTCTAAAACTATCGTATACATTTTTCGTGGCATTAGTCAGCCGAATTTTGTCAGTAGCAGCCGTATCACTAGTGTCATCACTATTTACATTCGGCCACCATCAACAAGATGCGTAACGCGAAGGGTTCGGTAGAAATAGACCACCGATGTGGTGGTTGTATGAATGTCTACAGACGTTATGTGGACAAATAAATGTTTTTAGTGACATGCGTAGCGAGAATGATTCGGTAGGGAGAGGCCACTGATGCGGTACGTGGTTGAATCAATGTCTACAAATCCATTAGGTGCGCAAATAAATGTTTTTATGCCTTCTGTATAGCTGCTCGATTGGTGCAATAGCTTGTTCGCGTCAGCAGATGCTAGGATGCTTCTGGAACAACATAAGACGACAAAAGGACAGTAAAAAACAAAGCGCATCTCAATGTCTCGTTCTCTACATCTATTTGATGTCCCTGTGATGTCCAAAATGCGACAAACTTTTTCGTCAATTTTTGGACATCTATGTGACGTCTGCCGGACGTCCAGACCTATGCGACATTTGCTACTTTATGGGGACATCCCTAGGAGATTTGTGGTTTACTGGGTAGCCATTTTAGAACTATATCGTACAACGCTAGTTACGTCGTCCTGTGACGCACCGTGCGCAGCGTGCGCCAGATGGAACATTTCTGGCAAAAACTATTTGGTAGAAAAAGATTGGAGTATTTTCTGGACACATATAAACAAGCGATGTTGTCTCCCCACGCTTATTTACTCGTGGATCTTCACAACTATACGCACGAGGATCACAGGTTGCGTAGCAACATCTTTCTGGGAGAACGTCAATATATCTACGCCCCGAAATGAACCTTCGCCCTCACCTCACTTTACTCAAAGTACTCTCCACTCTTCCCCCTCCGTGCCGTCACGACGTCTTGAGACGTTCTTCTTCGTCCGACATAAAACACCTTTCTGAAATTTGCCTCAATGTATTGAACGGAAAGGTGGCTCTAGCTCCAGACACGTTCGCGCATTTGAAGGAGCACAAACGCTTCTTACGTCGGCTCGCCTACCAAAAGATTCACAAGAATCCGCAGCGTTTGAAGCGCTATCTGTCTCAGCAGCGAGGACAGTGCATTCTTTCGTTGGTGGTTCCTCTCCTACTTTCCGCCGTGTTGAACCTCTTCACCAATGGCCAAGGGAATTGAAGTGACTGGCTCCTCCATCGGGAACATTCTTTCCTCGAAGGAGACTGACGACGTCAAAGTGAAACTCATACTGCAAGGACTGTATCGCATACTCAAGTAGTACGGATTTGACCCCTACGACAATAAAAACGAGGCGTCCGATGCTACAAATGACTTTGACTATTCACTCCTCTCTCCAGCGGTGGACGAAGAGGAAGCGGAAAGGGTCGTCTCGGAATTAAAGAAGGTTGTTTCCTGGGATCGCAAGGGTTGTGTCTCCGTGTCGGGCAAGGCCATCAGGCACTCCTGCGTTTACGAACTCGTCAATTATTTGTTGCAACGTAAGACAGGAAAGAAACCTTCCTAGTTCCCCAAAGTCTCGAAACTATTATGCCTGATTTCTCTGCCCAAATCTCGCGAGCCTCAACACCAGCAGCAGCAGCAAGCCTCCATTGCGTGGACGACTTATGGAGGGATATGAGAAGACAGAGGCTGGTTTGGGGGGAGTAGACTGCCATAGAAAAGCGCGTCACATGAGGAAAAACAAGGCTCTCGCCATTCTCAGAAAGCTGGATGCCTACAGACTACACCATCCGGTGAGAAGAAAGTTTAATAGGAGACGCATCATCGCGCTCAAGATCAACGACGTGTGGCAAATGGATCTCGCCGACTTTTCACAATACAAGAGATTCAACGGCGGCTACCGCTACGTTCTCGTGGCAATCGATTCCCTCTCCCGCTTTCTGCGCACCCTCCCGCTAAAGACGAAGCGCCCTGCCGAAATGAAAAGGCCATGATAAGACTTTTTCGGGGAGGTAACGCACCAACACACATCTTTTGCGAGAAAGGAGGGGAATTCTACAACAAGATCGTCAAGGATTACCTGTCACGAAAGAAGGTCCACATGTATTCCACCTTCTCTCCCGTAATCAAGGCATCGCAGGCGGAACAGGAGATACGCACTTTACACGACAGAACATTTCGCTATTTTACAGTAAGCGGAAAATACCACTTTGTTTCCATGCTTCCTAGGATCGTGCGTGACTACAACAACACCAAACACAGGACGTTGGGCATCAGCCCGTCCGAAGTCACACCCGAAAACGAATTGGAGCTGTTCAATAAGATAAATGGGAAGCCCGTCGTACCCTCCGTGAAAAAGAAGCTCAAAGTGGGGGATAAAGTGAGGGTCCTACTACACAGAAAACATTTTCATAAGAGCCCGGAAGGGAGTTGGTCACCTCAGGTTTTCACCGTCTCCCGCCTGAGAGACACCTCCCGTCCCGTGGTGCACCTGGAAGATTATTGGGGTAAGGAAGTGGATAGATCTTTCTACCCCAAGGAGGTACTCGTCGTAACCCGAGACGCCAATCAGCCTTGGCCAGTAACGAAAGTGCTGAGAAAGAAGAAAGTGAACGGCCAGAGCTGTTATGACAATGAACACGACAGGAGGGTTCCGAGCAGCGACATGGTCAAGATTTGGAAATTATGTCAGACATCTACGTCTACCTGCTCTCGAACGCTAGCATGGATAAGTTTCCCTCAAATAAACTCAACGCCTTCACGGTAGTCCGCTTTCGATAGTCCGCTTCAGCTCTTGAAGCAATATAAAGTCGGCCTGATGGATCTCAGCATAAGCAACGATTTTTTAAATATCAGGTACGAAAGGCAAGATGCGAAAATCTAGGTTTCTTTCGAGGACACGGTCGAAGCCGGGAGAACCTTTCGTGTCACCTCGGATCTCAAGAGGGATTTGAACGTTTCTTTCGTGTACAATAAATCGCGATACGACTTCGTCTTACCCGCAGACGTGAAGGCCGTGGAATTGGACCCTCGGCTCGCACAGGCGCTCGACGCCTCGCTAGCATCTCGCGAAGCAGGTCGTGCGGTGAAGCCTCCCAAATTGAGCGAATGCGAAGCCACCTCCATCTTATTGGAGCACGCAGCACCTGTCGCTTTTGGCGACGTCACTTGGAATTCGGAAACCACGTCCCTACGTAACACACTCAACAAGTATTTCCAGACGCACAAGCTGGACGCCTCGCTAGAATTCGCGGATAACGTCTACTCTTTGAAAACGCCGAAAGGGTTGCACGTACCGGAACCCCTTGTCAAGCTGCTACAGCTCACACCCGTCGAGGGACACGAAGAGATGCTACACGTCTCTCCTCCCATAGCACGTCAATTTTCTTTCACGATCAAGACGAAAATCCCACGATCTCTGCAAAGTACATCTGCCTCCCAGCTATTATGCAATGTCACAAGCACTTCTGGATGCGATTAACCAGCGCGTAGGCGAACGCGCGCGCTTCAGCTTCGACGGAACCGAACAGAAATGTAAAATTCGGCTTTCCGAGGGCACCACCACCTTAAGACTTTCCGAGTACCTGGCCGTGCTTTTGGGCTTCGAATCGCGTACCGTGTTCACGGGGGAGGAAGAGAATGTCACGAGCTCCGTCGAAGTACTCCTGGAACCCCCGTTTCACAACATAATCGTCTACACAGATATCGTGGAACCCACATACGTGGGGAGCGGGAAAAACCCGATATTAAAAATACTATCCTTTTATTACGAGAAAGACAAGCACGTCGTCACCTACAGGTTAGATAACATCCAGTATTTTAACCTGTCTCAATTCGAAATTCCCTCAGTGACGATCTTCTCGCGGACGAAACGGGAAGACGTTTGCCGTTGCGGTCCAAAGGCAGAACCAATTTAATGTTGCATTTCAAATAGGTACCGTAATTCCCCCAAAATAATTCCCGTGTACACGGGACCCCTTTTCCAATGAGGGGGTGGTGTGTTGAGCAACATATCCAAGTTTATCGTTCCCATTTGGCATCAAATAAAACAGATCACTAAGAGAATGTTGTAAAAAAGTAGTAAAAAAGACTGCCATAGCAACGGGGACAGACGTGCTGGATTCCATTGAGGGCTCTGGAAACAACAATGGGATGAAACGCCGCAAAAGACAACAAAAGGCGCTGACGCACGACGCACCTGCAGATATCTTTGGTACGCCGTGAAGGTCACACATCGCCAGCGCGCTCCGCCATGACCTCAACGAAGTCGCCGCTCTGTCTAACGAGTGATGTGATGATATTAGAACCCCCTTCTGTTCAATACGGGGTGGAAGATACTTCGTACCAACTTTTTTATCCGGTCAACGGAGTAAATAATTCCTTGATCGAATTTTCTATTCAAAATTTCCAAAGGGCACACTTGGATCTCTACGGCACTTTCGTGTCTTTGACCGCGCGCATTGTTCGCGACGACGGGGGAGAAATTGACGAGAAAGATGTCGTTTTCCCAATAAACCACCTGTTAAGCGGCATCTTTTAGACAGTCACCGTTTATGCGAACAACAAGCTCGTCAGTTCCAACAAGTTTTATGCCTACGGGAGTATTTTGGACGTCGTGTTTCATTCCGCGCCCCTGGCTCAAGAAACCGTGCACGCGTCTGGACAATGTGTCAAGAACAACGAACATTTAAAGAACCATTACGACGTCTCGTCTCGCGGTCCGAAACAACGTTACAAAGCGACGAAGGGTGGAAAATACTTTAACCTGGTCGGACAGATCAATACCGACCTGTTTCAACAGCCGCGCCTTATGGTCCCTGCCGTCGAAATTCGCGTCGTTTTCCTGTTAAACAACGACGAATTTAAACTTATATCGGTTCCCAACAACAAGAAAACGTACAATTACTAGGTGGACATTAAAGAAATGACGTTACACTTGAAAAAGGTGACACTGGCACCTTCCCTGTTTTTGGAATACGAGCGGCGGCTTCAGACCACGCCCGCCATCTACGTCTTATGCGGATTGGAAACCAAGGTGAGTGCCAGGAGCTTGGACGCTCACTTTGAAAACGATTACCCCGAAAGGGTGCCTTGCAAATTATACGTCGCCCTGCTGGCAACGTCCGACTTTCTCGGCGACATCCAATCGAACCCCTACAAATTCCGCCATTACGACCTGTCCCATTCAATGCTCTCCGTGGACGGGCAGCAAGTGCGAGCCGAGTACGACTTTAAGAACGATCTTGTCAAAATTCCCTACTTTAACTTCTTGCAAGAACTGGGTGAAAAACATTTCAAGTACAGCTACAAGCGATTTACAACGAACGGGTTCCTTCTCTACTTCAACTTGGACGTGGACAAGTGTTCTTCTCCTTCGCATTTGAACGAGTGGCGAAAAGGAAACGTTCGCCTGCAATTATGCTTCGCGAAAGCCCTTCCATACGCGGTCACCGTCCACTTAATTTCCGAGTGTCCCAAGCTCATGTGCGTCGACAAGGACAGTACTGTCACCTTCCCATACAAAAGATGTACGAGAGCGAAATCTTGGAACTCAGTCTTTTCTTTCATGACATACACAAGTCGCTTGCGAGACGATCTTCCAACGTGCTGACCCGACGCTCGTCGCCGGTCACCGTGACGTCGAGGGATGTGTGGAGAAGCCAGGAGCGACGGACGATAGGTCGGTTGAAACCCGCGTTGATGAGAAACGGGTCGACTGTCTCTCCTCGTCTATACTTTTCCAACAGCTCGAGCTTGTAATCTACGAAACGCTTCATTTTCTTTGCAATCTTCCCACTGAAGGTGAACAGACGTAAGGGTATCGTCTTGAGAATCGAGCCAAAGTCTCCCTCACAGCTATCGCCATGAATATAATCGCGTAATCGCAGCAAGTCCCAATACATTCGCGTTCGCACAAAGGTTGTAAACCGCTGCTCGGGCGTCATGACTGAGACGGAATGAGAGTACATACACAACCTTTTTTATTTATCGTGAGAGGTTATACATCAATCAGGCTCCAGCTTTGGTTTCGTAGCCGGGAAGCCAGCCCAAATACGGACGAAGGCCCGAGTCTAACCAATGGCTGGGGCTCCTCGACCAGAGTCCACCACAAAGACAGGTGGTTAGTTCATCGCCGATCCGCAAAAAGAAGGTCTTCGGAGGAGGCTTGAAGGTTAGGACCAGGGTTAGATCTCCCGTCAGTAGCCATTCGTAATCTGTACGAAAGGAGCGTGAGAAACACGTGTGTTTTTATCTTAAACACATGTACAATCTTCTTCAGTCACAGCGTGACACTGATGGTCCATCTTCTCCATCTTCCTTCAATAGTCGAAGTCCTTCGCAACGTACGTCGAACGCTACCGTCCGACAGCCGAGAAACGGGCGAATCAATCGGTCCGTCCAATGCTTTTGCTCTGAAAAAAAATGTGATCGATTATAGAACGAGGAAGCGTACCTTTGGACCACAATCCACCACAGTTGGTGCAGAAGAAGCGGGCGCTGCCAACCTCCCGAAATATGTGAGGCGGGAAAACACCGACTTTACGGGCAACAAAAGCGTTGTAAACTGGAAACGAAACTGTTCAAACATTTCGATGATGACGTCATGGGCATTACTTACGAGGATCTACCAAGCTGAGCATGATGGCACGAGAATGACGATCGAACCTTCGCTTCGATATTCATAGTAAAGCTTTTCCCCTCACTCTTTATGTCGTCATTAAACGTGTTTGGACTTGTTAAGACGTGTTTGAACATGTTTGGACGTGTCCAGGCACGGGCGGCGAACCGTCGAAGTCGTCCCTGGACACTAGTTCCTCTCTCTCCCTCTCTATGACGTCATTGAACGTGTTTGAACATGTTTGGACGTGTTCAGACACGGACGGCGAACCGTCGAAGTCGCCCCTGGTCACACTAGTTCCTCTCTCTCCCTCTCTATGACGTCATTGAACATGTTTGGACGTGTTTGAACATGTTGTGACGTGTGTAGACACGAACCCCGCAATACGAAAAATGTCACGCAATACGAATTAGACTAGTGGTTAGTGTATCGCGTCCAGTGAAGGACGTTCGAGTCCCACTCTGGGACGGTTACACAGGAAGTGACAGCGGTTCCTCTCTCTCTCTCTCTTTGTAGTCCTTGAACGTGTCTGGTCTCGAACACCCCTGTGTCTCCCCTCCTCCTCGCACGATATTGGAGGAACAAAAGGCGGTGTCTTGTCACAGAAGCAAAGTGACGGATTTACGTAATCGATGGATATGACGTAAATGGGATTAGTGCGAGCATGAGAACCCTGTACTATAAGATGGACATCCCCCTGTACCCCCTCGTCCACTATCCCCGAATCAAGAGCGCCGAGACAATGCTGCATACGTTCCGGACAATTTTGGACCTTCTGGTCCACATTCGCCCACCATTTGGTAAGTGTTTCTCTATCTCTTCTTGCTTAGAAATAGTTCCTTTCTAATACCTAACGTTCCTCTGTAGGTTTCACCATGACGCACATTGTACAGCTATTCTTCCAGGTGATCCCCGGTGCAGGGGGAGATGTGCCCTGCTTGGATATGGAGTCGTTTTTGCAAACGTTCGCCATCGTAGGCGAAGAGGACATAGAGACAGCTACCACAGAAGTGCTCATGGCGTGCTACACCACTGAGTGGCGAGAAATCGCTGTGCAGCGGGGACTAGAGGGAGAGCTCCTTTTCAGAGTGCCCCGAAGAGCTCTTTTTCAGAAGTGCCTAAAGGAGCAGACTTTACTGCTAGAAGGCACTGCCCCTTTAAGCTTCGGGGCAGCGGAGCACCTCCTCTACTCCCTGGTGCATCAGTGGAACAGAGCGAGTGCAGTGGGTTGGATAGAACTCGCTGAACACTGGATGGCTAGTCCAATACCGTGAGTGTTTTTCGATAGTGGTTTTTGTTCGTAGAATCTTTATTCTGGTACTTTATTACTAGACTGGATCCCTGGGTTCTTATGGAAGACCACGAACATCCCACGTAAACGCAACAGGAAATAAATGCGTATCGTCTTTCGCATCACGCGACTCTCTCCCTCTTTCTTTCTTTCTCTCTCTCTCTGCCCCAATGGAATAGAAGAATAGGAAACCACAGATCCTGCGTATAAAAGCGAGCGTGGGATAATCCGCAGTTAAAGATGCACGATGTCACATAATGTTGGGTCTGCTTGCGCAGGAGGTGAGTGCATTTGTGTGTTTAGATCGTTGTTTGAGTAATGCCTCTTTTTCTCTATTTGCTAGGTACACTCGGGAGAATTATTTCAAATTGAGAGGGAGGGACTTCATGCCTAACATGAGGTCCGATTAGGCTCCGTGAACTTCGAAATTTGGGGGAGCATCACCCACACTATTCAAAAATTGGAAAGGGATGCGAAGCTCATGGTGCATACGCATTCTGGTTAGATTTAATGGTATTGGGTGCATCCCCTGCACCAGTCAGAATTCTGATTAGGCATAATGGGGAAGATTTGGGGGAGAACATTTTAATCTGGCCTTATTTAAAATTGAACTCCTTCTTTCATTTTTCGTTAGATTATTCCAAAACGAGGGGGAGAATTCGTGCATAACACGGCTTTCATTCGAGTCCATGTTGATTATGCAAAATTAAGGAGTTCTTAAAGGGAGAAATATTACAAATTGGGGTTAAATTAAATCCTTCTTTCATTTTTCGTTTGATTGTCATCATCGACATCATATGTGATATCACAATGGCGTCGAGTAAGACATGGCGCAGGGTCCAAAGTACAGTCCTCGCCAGCGCAATGAGAGGGGGAGGAGACGCCCTGGTTCTACGCCGATTGATCCAAAGCCCATTCATCCACGACGCGAGGCGTTTCGTGGAGCAAAATGTAAGTAGCCCAGCTCTGCTCTGAGGGAGTGTATTCTATGTATGACATTATTTTTCAGGAAGCGGTAGCCGCTGTCGTTGCATATCATGCAGCACAGGAACAGCCGTCCAGCAATCTCCCCGATAGCCCAAACTACCTTCCTGTATAGCAGTACGTCCCCTCCTTGTACAGCATCGGGCAAGAAAGACCATGAGCGCCCTTGTGAATCAAGTGACCGTGGAACAAAGAGCAGGCATCTATCGACCAACTCTTTTGTATGTATTCAATAAACATGTTTCAGTGAAAGAAAACACACACTCTCGTCAAAGTTATTCGGACTGTTCAATGCGTTGCATGTCAATAACCAAGCGGTATTTCAATAAATCAATGACAAAGTTCACGATGTAGACTGCTTGCAAATGTCGCTGCTTCTACAGGGCGTGCTTAATATGAGCGGTGGCACGAGCGAGAAGGTCCACGATGTCAGCAGCGATGTAGTTGAATTCTGCATTGGCCAAGCTCACAAATTCGCTCATCAGTCCCAGGGGTCCGTCCGGAACCGTTATACAGACGTTCTTGTAACGGGCGTAGATCCGACGCACCATCTCCTGCAGCGGCCCCGGCGAGATCTCTCCGATATTGCCAAAGCCTACCATGTCTATCACGTAGCAAAAAGCAGTGATGACGAGCTCATTCCTTCTCCACTTCTTCCCAAGAAGCGTGGGTGCGGGAGCAATTTTGTAACAAGTGGTAGCTGAACATCTTCACGTATTGGTGACGCGAGCCCGGTGCACGCTGCCTTTATACAGATAAACGCGCGCAAAGAAACGAGAGCGAAAGCGAAACGAAGAAGCCACCCGTAACTGCTAGGAGCGCGCGCGCGCGCAGTAGGAGGAGCAGAGAGCCGAAACCACTCGCGTTTGGACGGGCGGGCGGAACAGAGGGCGCTAGGAGCGTATGCGTAGCTGCCGCGGCACGGCATCCCCAGCCCCCCACAGCTCTCGCAAGGTCTGTATCAAAATGCGTGTTACTGCGCACGAAGCAATCCGTGCCTCTCTATTGGTCGGACGTCACAAGCGTGTCCGGATTGGTTGACGGAATTTGAAAACGGCACTTCGCGCTTCCTCGCCTGCGTGCTGTGTACTCCCTCAGCGGTTTCATTTGAAATTTGAACGGTGGACGCCGGGTCGGCGGTGTCTTTCGTTGGGAAGCAAGTGCGTTCACCGTCTTATTCGTGTATTATGTGTCTTTGATCGTGTTGTACTACTTCTCGACACAAGCATCGGTCTACGACCAGCCAATCGGATTTTAAACAAAAGTGTTGTCGTGAATTCTGGCTCAATGAACATGTTCGAGCATGTCAGATCTGCGTAGCAGTGACAAGAAAAGAGGATTCATGAAGCGGCAGCATTTTATGTTTGACGTGTAGCAGGCAAGGACATGATGATCAAGAGATTGTGCGCAAGTATGTGACAGTTGTTCGTTGCTGGGAATACGCTGTGTCGATATGCGTGTTTTGCAACTTTGAACTTTGTTCCAGTCTGCTAGAAAGCGTTACGCAATGGACTCTGTACGCTCAGTGCATGTATATGCATCATCCTGCCCATTGTGTCAGTATAATGACACAAATAAATTTCTGTTCATTACGACACTTTTCACGGTTGTTTGGGAATCATGGAATAACTTTACAGCGTGCATAAAAGCTAGTAGACTTAGAGGTCGGGGGTAGCCGGTACAGGCCAGTATGGAGAGCAGAAGTCAACAACAGTCAGAACCGGTCGGGCTGCGAGCCGGACCGAAAGACTTCTGACTGGAGGTTTGAAGGATCAATCACTGCATTCTCGTTGGTCGAGTACCCAGTGTTGTGTGAATTTACCTATACTATGGGCTCTATGGGAGTTGGCATCCCAGTCAGTTGCTCGCTGGCTGTCACGGAGAGCAGACGTGCGCTCGGTTGCTCCGCAGTCCCCGTGCTCGCTCAGTTTCTGGCTGGTGGTTGCGGAGAGCAGAGTGCGCTCGGTTGCTCCGCAGTCCCCGCGTCCGCTCAGTTTCTGCCTAGCTGATGAGCAGTCGCAGCCACAAAAGGTGAGTGATTTACCGATGTTTGCGCGTTGTTTTACCGTGCTCGTGTTAAGCCTTTTCTCGCTATACATGCATGTTTAGACTTGTTTAGCGGTGTCCCATACCAAGCCTGTTGACGCACGTTTACCGTCGTGTGGCTAGTGGTTCCCGCCTTGTGTTAGCCGCGTAGTATTGAGACGCTGGTTAGGCCTTTTCTCTCCCTTGTCTAGACTTGTTGAGCAGTGTTGCCATTTTTACATGCCGCTAATACTTTGTTGTTCTCTGTCTTTCTCGCATAGAGCTACGATGCTGGCGCCATCTGGTGTGATGCCTTGGAACTAGGTGGCCACCTGCAACCGGCGTGCCCGCACCCGCGTGATTTCACCAAGATGGCGTCGTTGATTTTCAAATAAATTGTTTCCCACTCTCTGCTTCCTTTCTATCTAGTTTTTTTTCTACAACCCGAGTTTTACATAGAAAATCCACGACAAGTATTTCACTGAGTTAGATTTTGCCCAATTTAAAAAATTTTAAAATGTAAATTTTAAAAAATTGAAAGTAAAAAGTGCAATACTTGCCATGGATTTTCTGTGTAAAACTTGGGTTGAATGATTACTACTAGCGCTGACGTCAGACATATCAGCTGTGGTCTGCTTCAGAGCAGTTAATACAACCGTGTGGAGAGCATGGGCGAAGCAATGCAAGTGATCGTATTGTCTCAGGGTGGCCACTAACGAAAAGAATTCAGCCGTGTTCTTATCGAATTCGAACGGCGCGACGCGCAGAGTTCGACTCGTAAGCCCCACTCAAAAGTCAAGTGCACTGTAACACCAAAGTACGCCTTTTCTCTCTCTCTCTCTCTCTCTCTCTCTCTCTTTTGTTTCTTTTTTCTTTTTTGAAGTCATTGGTCCAAATGTCAAGGGTGACAGTTCCACCACTGCTGCTGAATATTTCACGCAGCTCAGACTTAGAGGAGAGTCGCTCCTGGGAATACCGGGTGCCGACACTGCTACAAGGCGCGCGCATAGCTTTGACAGCCCCATTGTAAACCTACCGCTCACGGCACCAGCTTGCCTCCTTCAAATCCATCAACGGTCTGCCTCTGAAACCCGCCACTTCGTTGCAGACGCTATTCGATGCAACACCCTTTCTTGGAGCCATCGATCCCGCGATGCAACTTTACCCCACCCAGCACCTTACCAGGGCCGAGGAAACCCTCGTTCATCGCCTCCGCCTTAACGTCGCCTATACTCTGTCACTCCTGCACAAGATGGGCAGACGCGGCAACGCAAACTGCGATGCCTACGGCGCCATCGCTGACGTAGCCCACCTCCTGCTAACGTGCCCAACGTTCTCGGCGCCCCGTGCCGCCCTCGCCCGACGCCTCCAAGCCTTGGGACACCACCCCCTCTCGCTCGCTACACTCCTCGGGCCTGTCCCGCACCCTGGGCAACGGGATATTACCAAGGCACTCTTCGAGTACCTCAAGGCCACCGAAATGATGACCACCCTCTGAAGCACAGGCGGCAAGCCTCACCGCCCGCAGCACATCATTGCCATCGAGGCTTCTCCCGCACCTTTTTTTAAAGGAGTAGCAAGCCGGCACTTGCCTGGCTGACATCTCCTTTTGTGTGAATAAACATATACCCCCCCCCCCCCCCGCAATTTCTTCGATAGAACGAAACCGTTGTGCGATGTGTGCTCACTTGTTTAACATCCACCGCGCCGCGCTTGGCTCCCACATCTACTAGGTACTGTGCTAACGTAAGAAATCCACTTCTCGAGATCATATTAAAAGGTTTGACATCTTCGGCTTCAAAGCGCACAACGCGTTTCAGTATCTCGTCACTGACTGCACCAGGAAGCGCGTTTAATGTTCTTTCCGGCTTAAGGTATTTCCTGGTACCCTCTTTCTGGCCACGCCACACATGCATCAGTAAGTTCGATGTTTCAACCTTACGTCCCACAAATCTGCGAAAAGACTTACAGCTTGAACAAGCAACCACATTTGGGATCCTCGTCCCATTCTCGTCGGCACATGGCAAAACAGTTTCCACAGGGGTGATTTGAGGTCAGTTTCCGATACAAGTGTGTAGGCTCCACGTTGAAGCTCAGCTTAGATGTCTTCCAGTGCAGTTTTCTGCGACTTGACGTTGATGGAATCTGCTGTCATCCGTTGTAAACAATCTGAAACTATCAGGAAGTGTCCTTTACATCACTGGGAGATGCGGAAACGGCTCCACCTAAGTGTACACAGATATGCGCATCATCCACACTGCTAACGCGGTTCTGTCCGCGTTTTATCCGCGCAAGTTTATGTCCCCTTTTATCCGCAGAACGAGGTTTGGGGCTCGCTCGAGATATTGCTGTGTGATCGTTGAAAAGAAAGTACATCTTCACACGAGAGGTGCTAGATCCCACGACTGGTTGCAAGCAGATTGTATTATGGGGAGACCAAGGCTGGAGTCACTCTCGAGATCGTAGAGAAAACCCAATTATTATTTGTTACTCAAGACAAAGACAAGAAAGGGATACACGAGTCAAGATAATTGAACCGAAAACCTGTTTTGCGAGAGACTACTTAAAGAAAGTTGTTTCCAGCGATCACAATGTGGTATGTTTCTCCTCGACACTGTTGCCAAAGTGGTGCGTCCCATCGCTGTCTTCACATCTTGTTACAGTCTGTGCCTTTTTCAGTGATGTCACGTGATTTGTTCAACACATCAAATTCAGAGGACTGCATGGAGGCATGGGGCACAGCACCTCAGAGGACTATATAGATGCATGAAGCACAGCTGTTCAGACAGAGGACTACATGGATGCATGAAGCACAACAGTTCGGAGCTCCTCACCACAAGTTTTGTTCATTATTGCTCTATATACTGTGATCGCGTGTTCATAACAAAGTTTGTGTCACGATGCGCACATTGTGTGTCCTCACGTAACAGTTTTAACAAAGTTTGTGTGACGTATTCCTATACATCTTTTTGTTCTTACAGCTATCCTTACGTGACAGTTTGTGTGACGCACCCTTTCGTATGTGACATTGTGTAGCAATTGCAATATTTTGTGTATTACTGGTGACAC
Organism: Ornithodoros turicata; assembly: GCF_037126465.1. Lineage (NCBI taxonomy): Eukaryota > Metazoa > Arthropoda > Arachnida > Ixodida > Argasidae > Ornithodoros > Ornithodoros turicata. Next base: position 14,103,143 of record NC_088207.1, read on the forward strand.
AGAATCAAATAATGGCGCAAATAAAAATAGAAACTACGTGACATTTGTTTGGTTATCAATCATTTGCATGAGCCGGGGCGTGCGCGAGATTGGCCTGGGCCAGCTGCGTTCTGCTAGCTGTGCATTGCTAGCAGCGTCTAACTGGTTGCGTCATAGCTAGAAATTAAAAGCACTCGGTAGCCTGGAAGTCATCATTATATACCTTCGACATGCTCTTAAAGACGAAATACTCTTACGTACGCGAAACGTACAATTAAGGACTACATTTCATCTCAGTTTCGCATGTGCACAACAAGATCGATGTCGATTACTGGCAATCAGAACTAACTTCCGTGAACGTGACGTCCATTGCATTCGACGGAAACATTTGGCAGTTCACAATTGAAACGCTGGTCAATCAAAACCTAAATTAAACGCCGTAGCACAGACAAGTGCAGATGCTTTGATTCATTGTTAAGTTTTTGATTGATCGGTGTTTTAATGGCGCATTAGCAACTCGTTACGAGGTGTTTCAAGCGCTTTCTCGTGAAATCTTGAACAGGTTGGATTAGCGAAGTTAACAACGAACCATCAAAAACAAACAAACAAAATTATATCACCAGGCCGTGAGGATCGCGCTAATGAAGAGTGTAGTTCTCCTGATATCGGGGTGAGATGTGGGCTGCTATTCTACTGTGTGTCGCTTTGCTGACTACATATCAGAGTAAGTGCACAATTCTTCTGAATGGGTCAATCAGAAGAAGTAAGCTTAACAAATTGTGTGATTAGCGGGGAAAATTTTACAGCTGAAGCACGGACCACGATGAAGTGTTCACGGCAGTGGCTATCGATGCAGGTACGGCTTTTCCTTTCCATCAATTTATTCATTACACCTCGCTATTTATACATTCATCCTATATAGATAGTTAAAGCGCAAACGGAAGGCGGGGACAGATAAGACAGACGAACACACGCGCTACTTCCAAAACCGTTTATTGAAGAGACGCTGCCTTATATTCATCTACGAGGGAGGGGCGTAGGACCGAAGAAAAGCTTGTTCCTAAATGACTTGGTTGCTATCCCATGCTTCCTATGCTCAACCAACAAGCAGAGAGATTAGCTCTTCCTTCTATATACATGCACATGGCAAATGGCGATTACGTGTCCGAACTGAGGGGCACGACAAGCGAGAAGTGATACAGTGTCCAGGTCAACAGAAGCAATATTAAGAGCCCGTTGTAATAGGGATCCTCTATGAGTCACATCCCAGTCTGTCCAATCTCACTTCGCCTGTAGTTAAGCAGAATATTCTGTGAGGAAGGAGTTCAACCCCTTTCGCCAAGCTGGGAAAGGATAGAGCTTTTCGGCGAGTTGCGTATGGCGGAAAACGACCGGAATGGGAATGCAAAATGATGGAATGTCCAATGGTTCCTGGTGTATCATCACTCAATGAACTATAACCGGCGAACTGTAAATAGTGATGTAAAATGACACATGCACGTGGCAATAGCTGGCTATGAAATTAAACTAGTCCTGGGCCGACTTCAGGGGGAACCGTACCGACATTCGTCTGAAAAGTCTTCGGAAAACCCAGGGAAAACCTCAGACAGCACAGCCGGCGGTAGGATTCGAACCCACCACCTCTCAGTCTTCAGCACGACCTTGGTTACCACCGACGAGCGGACGCCTTAGCCCACTCGACCATGCCGCTGGTTGTGTTCCGACCTTGCATTAACACTATGTGTGCTGGTTTACAATTTGATTATTCAGAGTAAGAAAAAAATATTGTTCAGTGTCCATTTTATTCCGAGATACTTTAAGTGTTTCTTTAACCACATATTTTATTACGGCTCCTATTGGTCTATGCACTTAGAACCCGTAAGCTCTGCTTCACTATGTGCAACCGTCTAGCTATGCTAGGCTAGCTGTGAGTATGATTTCAAGGCCTCTATAATCGCTTATGAACCAAATACAGCAGAAGCGTATTACTGCTTATCATTAGGGACGTGACCCTATATATGCCCTATGCTTATCAATAGGGACTTGAGGACCACATTCAAACACGGATCACCTCTCAGTCTCGGCGTGAAATGCCATCATCGTAGGAAGAACATAACCACCCACGAACGATCGAATAGACGAATTGCTTGGTTGGTGGCGCCCTGCATGCCGGTGCTGCGGGAGGCACGTTGCCCCGGGAGGACCGTGCGTCCTGGACCGACTTCGTAGGGAACCTGACCGGCAATGGAAGCTGAAGAGGATTCATGAAAAAAAAACAAGGCAGCCGGGTTGCCCTCAGTTTCGATGTGGAAGGCAATGACCTTAGCCACTAAGCCACGGTAGCAAGGTAAATCGGCGAGTTGGGAATGGCGTACCAAATACGATCAAGGGTTCCATGTGTGATTTTATTTCACTTGCGGAAATTGGCTAGATGAACGTGAGTCTTATTCTATTCGAAATCTAAACTGTTACAACCTCAAACTGAAAAAGAAATGCGTTCAATTTAGAAATCACACACGCACTACGTTTTCCGCGCAGTAGCACGTAGCACACCGCGAACGCCTACGAATATCCTGCGCTACAGTTCCGGAATCTCAGGTGCGCGATGGGTCATTGGGCGCGTTAGGTTCGTGCTCGGGTAACGTTCCCTCTTTCAGGGGATCACTTCAAAGTGACTTCCGGTGCACGTTCCCGGGTGCACCCTGCGCACCCCTTCTTCGGAGCCGGAGAACGCTGGGGAATAACGGGACCAGTTCCGGAGCGTAACGCATGTTCCGGTGTACTGCCTCTCGAAATGGCGCAACCGTTGCAACACGTTGCAACCGTCCATGCTTTTTGTGTTTCCGGAATCATCGGATGTCGGCGGTAAATACTGATAATATTCCAGAGGACTGTTATGGTTTACTGCTATGTTTACTTAAAAGCAGACGACAGAAGAAAGCTCGATAGGTGGCGCGCGCTCAGCGGCTCTGGCGCTCGGCCTCCGGATAGCCTCACAAACACCATTAAGTGGAGACACCAAGGGTAAGTTCCCCTAAGAACCAGGGATATGGCGCTCCGGAGCCAGCCTAACGTGCCCATTTTCGTCATCTGCGAATGGTCCCCACGACTGGGCTGTCGTACTTTGGTTTGAGCCAAGCGCTCGAGCATCGCTGCATCAGATCGCGTGTCTCAGTGGTTAGCATGCTGGCCATGTCACGTCGTGACTGGGACGTACCTGAGTTCGAATCACGTCACATGATATAGCAGCCCAATTGTTGACGTTCGCGTCAGAACTAGGCGCTGAATATTGCTTAGTCCAGCCGGAGATGTTGGAGATGTCACGACGCTGAATTTCGGCACCACGGAGCGCAAAATGTAGTCCCACACAAACAAACGGAGCACGCCGCCTCGCGGCTGATAATGACGCCTGTTTATTGGCTGGAAATTTGAAACGTCACGTCCCTCCAGAGCGTGGAGCTCGGCCACTCGGTCCCTGATTGAACGGCAAACGGCTACGTAGCCATGTGACGTGTTGTTGTTGTTGTTCCTCAAGCGGGATGGCGCTTATCCGCTAGGGAGATTGGCCAGGACTACTGAGGTGCGGTCAACAGGATGTTAAAAAAGAGTTAGAATCGGTTCGAGCTGGAGATGAATGACATGATACTATGGAGAACAGCGCGGTCCCTAACGCCATTATGGGAGGCTCCAAGGGATAGCAGAGATGTCAGGGAGAGCTGAGCACCGATGGAGAGAAGAGGGGGGACGAGAAGGCGACGACGAATGGTGAGGTAGGGGGGGGCAGTCGAGAAAGAAGTGATGGACAGTCTCGGCTTGTCCGCAGTGCGGGCACGCAGGTGCCGATTCGAGGCCAGCACGGTGAAGATAGAAGTTCAATGGGAGGGAGAGGCACCGAGTACGCGTTACAGAAGTTTCGAACTCACGGCAGCCACAATGCTCAGGATTCCAACGGAATAAGAGGTGTTCATAGCCAGGACTTGGAGGGCGACGCCGCGCGAGTGAAAGGAAGCGTCTGTAGCGCGCCCGGACGATGTCAGCTATTGGAGGAAGGACATCCAGGATTGGCCCAGAGAGTGCCATATTAGCCAGGGTGTCAGCGGCTTCGTTGAGCGGGAGACCGCGGTGACCAGGAATTCAGGTGACAAGGAGATGGGAGATGTGGCTAGGTGCAAAAGCAACTAAGGTGGCGAGCAAGGGGCTTGTAGGGCTCTCAAGGGAGGAAATCACAGAAAGAGAGTCAAAGAGAAGGAGCACCATTTTGAAAGCGATGGGAACCCTCATCAGCGCTAGGAGCAGGCCTAGAAACTCACTGTGAAAGACCGGTGTGTAGTCCGGGAGGCGGACGGGACTGTGCAAGTCGAGCTGCGGAATGACAATGCCAACTCCCGCCCGTTCCTCAGAGACAGATGCGTCCGTGACGATGACCAGGTGATTGGGAAACTGAGACATGTGCGTGTCAAGCTCTGCTTTCAAATAAGTGAGAGGGGCATGTTTGGCATCCGAATGAAAGATGCTGAGAACCTGGACAGAGGCTGGCGCGGGAGGCACAACCGGCTGGGGGACATGGGCAAGCGAAACGTTCAGGGGCGACAGGAGAGATTGGGCAAATAGCAACTGGGGAATATTGGATCTGCGCCACCGCCTGCTAGTCCAGGAACCCAAATCTCTGAACGATTCAATGTGGTGAGAAGCAAGAGGGCTCTGCGCCAGAGATAGTAAAGTGCTCGCTGTTAAAAGATGAAAGCGGGCTTTCAGTGGGAGCACACCCGCCTCAAGATACAGGGCGTCGTTAGCAGTATACCTGGGAAGGCCGAGACACATGCGGAGCGCTTTCCGCGTGTGCGTTGTGGAGAGGCGCGCGCGGGTTACTTATCTTTCAAAGCATTTATATGGGTCACTGGGCTGGCACGAGCCGAACGAAATGTCTCTTTGATTACTATGACCTCCGTCCTTTCATGGGGTATCGCTATTTATGAAATGTTTGGCGGCCTGTTTACGGGCCCTTTAATATCCCAACAGATATCTTGCACATACCAATGCAGCACGCCAGCGGGTTACAGAGAAAAGGAAGACGACGGATACTTATGCTGGGTAAGAGACACGTCTTATCAAAGCACTGCCCGGTTCGCTTGATATGCGAATGGTAGCAAATATTCCGTTTGAAATAATGAGCTGAAGAGCTGCTTTTTTGCGTCCGGGATACGTGAAACGGTTAGTGACGTGTTCGCCTTTTGATACTACCCAAGCAGCACATGTACTGGAAGTCGTGTGCAATAGGTGTGGACGGGTAGGTGGAAGACCTTGAACAGGCTCCTGAAGCTAAAGAACATTGATAAGACACATACCGTCCAACCCTTTCAGTACATTGTGCTGCTTGGGCACGGACGCCTAGACTACCTACTGGGGCGTTCCCGGGAGTTTTTCCGAACGTGCAAAGCGTGCAACCCCTCCACCTCTTTTCCTTGAGGAGGACGCTGCGGATTGTGCTAGTGGTAGAGCCAGTGGCGTCACTAGGGGGGTGCGGGGTGATGCGGTCCGCACCGGGTGAAGCGACGGAAGGGGTGGCGCCCCGAACAAATACTGCCGCTTCCTCCCGTTCTCTGTGGCACGATAACGCCAAAGAACAACACGAGGAGCCTTATACGAGGCACATTATGTTTTTTTTTTCTGAGTGTGGTGTAATATGTTTATTTATCGTGAATCGCCTGGTACGGAAAGGAATCCGTTAATGGGGCATGAGGTGTTGGGGGGGGGGTGACGTTAAGAGCCCGGCACCGGTTGATGCGTACCCCAGCGACGCCACTGGGTAGAGCTAGACACCGGAGAAAAGGTAGGACGTCCTCTGAACAAAGAAACTTTCTGAAAAAAGAACTTTCACAAGTGACCGTGAAGTTCCAGGGAGCTCCCCCCCCCCCCCACCTACTCACTTGCTCCCTCTCGATACGCCCATGACTACCTAGATTATGGTGCGCTAGCTCACCATACTAGACTGCGGATTAGAGTCCTGCACGGGCCTACTTTTCCGGGCTCGACCCGGCCCAGGCGCATCGAAAAATGGCCCGGCCCGACCTTCATATTTTTATGCGGCCCGGCACGGCCCGGTGACCAAGTGAGTAGAGCCCGGTCCTGCCCGACGTCTAAGCAAATAGAGCTCGGCCCGGTGACTCTGCGAGTAGATCCCGGCCTAGTATTTCCAACCGTGACGTACGCGTTTCTGGCGCTTATCAAACAAATTTAAGTAAATTTATAAGGAGAGAAGACAAGGCCACAAACATACAAGTGATGGCGGTTTAATATCGTAACAGCACGCGACTAAATTAAATCCAGAACGCACGCGGTCATGGACGTTATCGTTACACTGTCAATTTCTTGCGGAGGTAGAGGATGCTGTCCGACAAACTCCTTCTCTCAGTCCCTACCCTCCTCACCAAGCTTTGCCAACGTGATTGTGAAATACGTGAGGAGTGAGGAGCAATGTAAAGTGGCTTTGATAATGTGACTGGAAGACTGGAAGCCCAGTGCAAAGCCAGTGATATATGTATATAGACCGGTTGCTCTGGGCCAGGTGGCGCGAGTGAGCAGCAACGTCAGCGCCCCAAATTATGCAACACGCGGTAGTTTAGCAGACGACGCGGCACTTTCAAATACACGGTCTCGAGTTGTTCGCACTTTTCAAGAAGCACCGTTTTTTTCTGTGGATTTCCTACAGGTTTTGTAGCTTTCCTTGGCACCATACCGTTTGAAACACCATGCAAAACCCGCTGATGAAACTGCCTACTGTTGGGATCCGTGGCTGTTTGGGCCCAAAATGGCGCTGTGCAAACTTCGCTGCAACAGCCCTATACAGAAAAAAAAAGAGAACCCAGAGCTCTTTCGCTGCACGTAATGTATGTGTTTGTTGCTCGCATTCGCGGCAATAACCACATCGTCAACTTGCCTCCCTGTCTCGTCTTTCAGAGTGCTCATGTGACTCACCGCTTCCGTGTCAAGCGCCTCACATACCGATCACCTATTAGGAAGTGCTGTCCCATTCATAATCAAAAGTGCCAGTGGCAGAAATTGCATTGTCAATGACACGTCCTAGTTAGACACAGTCACCACGAAAGCAGCGAGAGTATTAGCAAACGATATCACGCTCTCTTGTCAACCAACTGGAAGAACTTTCCGTGACTAGAACGCTGTATGCGCAGTCCATGTAATACGGAACAGCAACACGCTATCGAAGAAGAATGGGGATGCATTTCTGAGTCTGGTGTTCGCTTCTATTCACCTGCGTTGAGCAGCATTGCGGATTTCAAATCACGAATTTGATTTCAATCCACATGAAACCCGTGTGGACTTGATTTGAATTTGATTGGCGCAAAGTATTGGGTGGAAATTGAATCTGTAATGAATTACGTTTTTGCAGAGGAAATCGGGTGCAGATTGAATCCATTTTGTAAAGAAGGACCTGGACTCAATCAATAGTATTTTGCACCGGTATTTGACTTCGGATCAATATTTTATAAAGAGGTATTTAGATTCAGATTGGATCCATCTTCAGTCGACGGACGTGGATTTGAGTTGAATCACTCGTTATTGATGGGCTTCAATTGTAAGCACTCTATTCATGTTGAAAATTTTATTTATTTATTTGGCTATGATATGCCACTTCTTTTTTATTTATCTGCATTTCGCTGTTGCGCGTGAAAAGGCCAGTCCCGCTACAGTTGAAGTATAACAGGAAATATTACTTTATAATTTCCTCAAACGGTGTAACATTCCACTTGAATGAAGAACAGGAACACACACAAAAAAGAAACCAATGGAAAGAAACGAAACCCTAAACGGTTTACAACACCGTTGCTGCGTGCGTATCACCTTGTACAATGATTAACACACGACCTGAGTAAGCACAGAGAGTCGAGGGTGGTGTCCCCCAGTTCGGAGCGAACTTTTGTGCAAATACTGGCTTCGGAACTGAATGTCCGTTCAGCTTCTACGCTAGAAGAAGCGACAGTGAGCAAATATCTGTACGCATGTGAAGGCAGCGGTTGTCTGCAACCTCTGGTCATAAAAAGTGCCATTTCCTCACGAAGAAGTGAGTCTGTGCCTGATGACCTACAGGTGTTTGATTTTCCTGTCATATTTGTTCTCACGAAATCTCGGGATTTTCCGGAAGAAATCCCGGGACTTCAGGACGTCAAATAATGGCCGGGATCCCGGGATTTCAAGATCCGGGATATTCCGATTGACAACCCTAGTCTCAAATCGTTCTGCGTGGTAACAGGCGTGAAGTGTACATACAGGGTATTTGTATACATGGTATTTTAAGAATAAGCTACGAGTGCCGCATAAATGCCGCTTTTTTTCCCTAAGAGAGCGTACTATGGATGACAAAGTAACAGAAATTCATCATTGTATTAGGGGATTTCGAGCAAAAGCGAGAGAGCAGAATGGGAGAACGTCCTCGTTGAAAGCCATCCTGATAACCCGCATTATCCCGCATTTATGGCACACATTTTTGAAGGCGTCCAACTGGCATTAATACGTGTTGTCATCTTCGCAGGTGGGTTTGACAAGAGGCCAATGTTTTGATGGGATCTGCTTGTCGTATGCAGAATATGAGAAAAAACAAAAGCTGAAGCAACAGCAGCAAGAACAAAAACAACTGCCGTTATAACAACAGCTGGATCATGTGTGTGAATAAAATCTTATACTGGCATTGAGATTGTCATCCTACGTCTTGATTTCGTGTTTCCAGAAATTTTTGCAACTTGACTCGTATGTAATAACTAATGTCGAGCGATGCTGTAGACACTGAAGCCCACAGATATTCTGTGGGTACTGAGAGCATTCCGTCCTACAACTGGTTACTCATGCCCGAAGTAGTCTGCCGATGGTTCTTAACCTCATAACCTCTGCCTTATGACGTAGTTCTAAACTTGCGAAGCTTTATGGTTTAACACGACACACTAGCTGCATGAGGAATATTGTTACACAGCGTCCTGGAAGAGGACGAGGGGGCTAGATTTTCGCCAGGCCAAAATCATGCCCGTGTACTTTGCAATGGCTTAATGTCTTGCCATTCGATCTACGCATTTTGATGGGCCTACTGCAGCGGCGATTCCACGCGAAATGATCCAGCGCACCTGCTCGGCCCTCACGAAACTATCGTGAATTTTTACGATTTTTTTAGCAGTCCTTCATAGTGCAAAACCACATACCACGCAACGTTTCTTCCTTGATCTCGGTGGTGGTGGTGATAGGGCTTGCCGTTGTCGGCCTCACGTATGTGGGCAACGTCACGACTGACGCCCTGGGGGAATGGGCGTCCTGGGCCGACTTCTAAGGGAACTGTGCCGACATATGTCTGAAAGCGTCTGAGGAAAACCCAGGAAAAACCCCAGACAGCACAGCCTGCACCGGGATTCGAACCCGGATACCTCCCAGTCTCGACGTGACATGGCCAGCACGCTAACCACTGAGCCACGGGATCTGGTTCCTTGATCTCAATGTGGCGGGTGCTAGGCACGAGCAGGTCCTCCGGATCATTTCGTGTGGAATCACCCTCCACTAAAGAACAGCTGTGTCACTGGTATGTCGGTGGGATATGGCGCTCTGGATTGAGTCTACCATAGGAAGCAGCCTGCAGATCGCAGGGATATCCAGGAGTGATATGTTGGAAATTATAGAGACCAATTACCTGAATTAAAAACACATTAGTTGATAGGAAGGGATGTCAGGAATGTTGCTGTGTATACTTTGAGTCGACGCAGGTACACAACAATTGCGAAGACGCATCCTCGTCACCGCTACAAATGTTTTACGCCACACTACCCTTAACGTACTTGTGTGCAACAATTTGTATTTCAGTGCATGTTCCATCAAACTAACAAATAAAGGTTACCGTGGGTTTCCCCAAGTGGCTCAAGTGAGGCGGGTGGGGCTTGGCACTTATGCTTGTTGGCCACACGGTGTTGCTCTACTGTGATGAATCTTCTACTGCCACAAAGTTTAGCCATAATGTAGAGTGACAAAAGCATCTTGATATCTCTCATCTGTATGTGTGACATCCCACTGGGTAGCGCAGTGCAACCTAAACATGTTTCAGGCTTAGTCCTTTTTATTCATTTCCTTTTTCCCTAGTGCCTTTTTATTCATGTAAAAACACTATTATCATATATGAAAATATAAAAATATCTTATAAATAAAAAATATTAATTTGAGAGGGGTCGAGGAAGAGGCATCTGAACTGAGAGCGCAAGAAACACGGCCGAAGAACGGACAAACAGACAGGACGGGACAGGACAGCGCCCGTCCTGTCTGTTTCTCCGTTCTTCGTCCGTGCTTGTTGCGCTCTCAGTTCAGAAAAATATTCAATTTGAAAAAAAAATCTGCATGGTTCAGCAATGTCCTGTGTATGTCCCAAAACATACCGCTGACGTTCCGTGGATGTTCTTGGGACATTCGTTTTCAATTAAAAGCATAGTCTCCCGGACGCCCCGTGGTAGTCCCTGCGCTCTACGAGGAAGTCCCGGGTATATCTAAATATCCATTTTCCACTATTCCACGGACATCCCTGGGACATCTATGGTTTATTGGAATTTTCATGCACCTCTCAGTTCCGTCATGACGTCCTCTGTGACTAGAGCTACCTGTCTTACCGACCTTCGCCCAGAATGTCACATCTATAGGCCCACAACAGCAGCAGGATCGCTCGCATGCATGCACCTCTATCTGTGGCCTCCACAAATACCGCGCATCATCTCCTGCGGACAGAAACTACTGTTTTCCATCAAGACTTCGTGGAATCCACCCGGAACTGCCAAACGTCATGTTCGTGGTGAGGGAAACACTGCACTCAAGTACGGCTGGAACGGCTGAGGACAAAAGCATCCGACTCTCCGCATCTATATACAAACAACCACCGAGAAATGCCATGTCAGTTGCTACATGTGTCGCTACGTGTGGGCAGCGTTCTGTCTCCTTGCATCTCAGCCTTCGCCGCCGGGTATTCCGCTGGAGTTTACCATCGCTGACTTGCCCAGACTCCAGTGAGTAGTACAAGGACTGGGCGTAGGAGACCGGGACCCAGTTAGTTCCATAGCAACGGCTCTTAGCAACGGCCAGCTCCAACATTTAAATCCCCCGCACGCGATATAGATCATCCCTACTGTGGATAACGGCGCGCGCACCTGCGCTTCCTAGCTGCGCCAGCCGCTGAGCCTGCCACGAGTCGTCACATTTCCCAATTGAGACGATATACTTTGTAATGTCCCTTTTCGAAGGAACCCAACACTCAACCCAAAACTGTCCAATCTTCGTTCTTGCTCGTAGCCCCGCCCTCTCGTCTTCCTCTTTGGCACCTTACATACTTTTTTATTAAAGAATGAATTAATCAACCCCAAATGCGTGTGAAGTGCAGACACATACAAAAAGAGAAAACGTTTATTAAAGCCAACAGAGCTGGGACTTGTGCCACTTGTAATACCAAATCAGGTGAAGGACAAAAACCCGTCTGAAAAACCTTCGTACCTGAAAAGAAATAAGACAGTAGATTTTAAATATTAAGCAAACTCCTTACTAATTTCACTGTATCCATATGGGTATAATTCAACACCACTAAAGGTAGGGGTCGCCTAGACAGACTTCATTCAGTTGCGTAAATGCAAATATCTTATGAATGTCAATCATTGGTAATCAACGCTGGTAGGTGTTAAGGATCAATAGCAGTGCTTCATTATGTACTCATATACACACTACAAGTATTATGCGGAGCACAGTCAAAGTGATTGATATCAAATTTGACGACCCTGAGCGCTCAGACAGATTTTATTATTATTCAATTCTATTCTATTCGGGTTTTTTTCGTTAATGGAGGGAGGAAGATCATTAGTCAATCACATGCATGGAAGCAGAGTTCGAGGTAACTCGTTACTGTAACTAAGGCACCGTGCTAACTTTCACAGGAACTCGTTCCTTTTTCAGGTAACTTTGCCAAAGTAACTTAAGCTAAATTCCAAGTTACTTGTAATTCGCTTTTTATTCACGTCGACATATTATTTCCTTGCTTTCTCTCCAGTTCTTTCACTGCATTTTATGCCATAAAACGTAACATTCAATCAACGCCAGTATTCTATTCAGGAAGTAAGAACCGCTGCCGTTGAAATGAAGCTGAACCATTGTGCGCCGACAGGGACTAAGATGCAAAGCGTTTGAATTGTTGGACATAAACGAAAACTATCTAAGCGTGTTGCACTCCTTCGCAGGCAACTCAAAGTCTAACTCAACTGCTCACGCGCGTTGCACCTGTGTACTGCTATCATGTGTCCGAAGTAACTCGGAAGTAACCCGTTCTTTAAGTAACTCCATAACAGCGAGTTACATTTCAGGCTCAAGAACTTCGTTATTAACTTAGTTACATTTTTCACACGGTAACAGAACTCGTAACGAGTTCTTTTTGACGTGTAACATGTCGATCTATGCATGCAAGAATAGACATTATCCTAATTCGCTATTCTATATAAAATTACTATGTTAACATCTGTAGAATAAAATCAAAACGAGCAATAATTCCATAATGTAAAAGCCTAAGTCTGGGCACACAGAGGGAAGACACGAACACATGTCGTTTGTGTTTGTGTTCGTGTCGTCCCTCTGTCTGCCCCAGACCTTGGCTTTCACACTATGGAGTTCATCCACCAGCTAGCCTGCATCTACGCCATTTTGTCAGGTAGCAATAATTACTCTGTATCAAGGGACGCATCTTTTATTAAAGAAGGTATTTTTAATCGATACGACATGACAATCAAAATTATAATTTTCATTATAACACGCCTGAGTTTCTGCATCTGACCACCATCACTGGAACAGAAATCACAGCGCTGACAATTTCTCAAATCCAACACAAGCAAACAATAGACATATCCTAGTGGGAACTTTTAATTAAAAGGGGTTTTATATTTAGTGACAATTAAATTCACTGCTGCTGATATCCGTAAGGAGTTAACCCTTCCATGTTCATATTATTCGAATTTAAAGCACAAGAGAGAAGCAATGTCAGACATATCTAGTCATAGCGTACCAAGTAGCCATCGGTATAAGGGTGATGAACCACCAATTATTATTTTTTATGCATATGTTATTCATATCCTTGGGGACACAACTTCTAATTTAAAAAGAGTGTCTTATTATAAGTGACAATGGAAATTACACCTCCGGGCTTCCTATGTGCCGTGACAGGAAGCACTTGAAGTACCAACTGCTCAAGTAGTACTTTTAAGTATATTTCTGCGTACGTGTACTTTACTTTGACTACATTTCAATGGGTGTACTTTGTACTGTACATAAAGCACATTTTCTCAGTACTTTATCATCTCTCTAGACAAGAAATCACAAAAAAATCGAAAACGCACCATACTAAAAGCGCTGAAATGACAAGAAGAAAACGAAAACACACAGGCCATCTGTGTTGAGTTTGAGTTTGATTGTATACAAAAAAAGGACGCTGTCTGTATGTTTCCGTCTCCCTGCCATCATTTTAGCACTTTAAGTAAGATCCAGTGCCAATAGTCTCAGACTGACATTTTACCAAAAGGGATTTTTGTGCTTTTAAAGAGCATAGTTGTTGAAGAAAATCCATTGTTGAGAGGTTTTAAATGTTCAAAAAGTATCAATGCTTCTATGTTTATGTTAAACGAATGGAATGCAAAGAGACGCACACACTGCAACTCACAAATAATGGTACCGTGATGTTACACGTAAGGTTTGCCTGCCCAGCTGCAACGGGCAACACGATGAGTAGGTCAACTGTCATTTCAGTCCTCCCAATGCATAGTTCCAGTGCTTTTTTTTATATTGAACACGATGCAAATTGATGTTCTGAGGCTGGAACACCAAAGAAAGGACGGGTGGTCCAGAAGATGTGGGTTCGAGTCCTGCAGCTAGCTAACCTTCTCAGTGATTTCCTGCTTTCTTCTTTTTTATATTGTTTCGTTCATTGACAATTAATAATCGTTCGACATATGTCACGCGCTGAGGATTACCGACCTATTTCTTCAACGACCGAACCCTAACTTCTTTTCTTTCCGACCTAACTTCAACGTGCTGTAAACTCTTCGAACATGTCCTTAGTAGTCCTATACCTGTGTTTTTAAGTGGCCATCATATAATCAGTGATTGACATTATGGATTCAGAAGGGGTCACTCTACTACTTATCAGTTGGTCTATCGCAATCCATTGACAGGTGGAAACAGGTCGATGTCGTTTTCTTGGATGTGGAAAAGGCGTTCGATAAAATATCACACACCAAGCTTTTGTACAAATTACGTTTCGTGTTCAAAAATGAGAACCTTATAAACCGTTGATCGTCATGCCTTAGTAGCCGCTTCCCATTTGTTGAAGTTAACAAGACACAATCCAGTACACTCAGAGGTTCCCCAGGGATCTGTTCTAGGGCCTCAGCGGGCCAACAGCGTGAGCGTTAACATTAAGCTTGATGCAGATGATTGTGTTTTATATATAGGGAAATAAGTTTGACAGTTGATCAAACCTGTTTACAGGATTCTCTAGATGCCATTGCAGGTTGGTGCAAAAAATGGCAGATGGTTGTCGATGAACGAAGGTGTGTTCAAATGATAATTACCAAGCGGAAAATCATGCTAGAACGTAATTACACAATTAATGGCATTGGGCTTGCAGAGGTCACTCGGTTAAAGTATTTAGTTTTATTACGCACTGATGACCTCAGTAGGAACAAGCATATGAACTACGTATTAAGTAAAGCAAAGAGCAGGTAAGTAAAGCAAGACATAGAGTTGATTGCATACAAGGCCCTCGTCCGCTCCCTTTTTGATTACGGTTCTGTGATTTGGTTTCCAACAGCTATCACAAAAATGGAGTTGGAGCGAATTCAAAGAAAGACAATTCGTTTTGTTTCTAATAAATTCGCTCGTCATCATTCAGCCACGCAGCTGCTCGAATCGGTAGAGGTTTCTATGTTAATCAATAGAGTAACAGTTCATCGTTTAAAGAAATTCTGGTTAATCATTAGCGGTGAGTCATGCATTGATCCATCATTATGCACTAGAATGACGAATAGAGGACGCTCTCTACACACATTAAATACATTGAGCCTTATGGTTTCCATGGTAATTGTTTAAAGAACTCGTTTTTTCCTCTTACGATCACCACCTGAAATTGTTTGCTACAGCAAGCAGTTCAATCTAACTCACAAGAATCATTTATTGACCTTGTTCAACGTGTTTTGTGTTGAATTTTGTTGGAAGTGCGCGAAATTTTATAACCGTACTAATCAAATTGCAACTACAAATAATTAGCCTCATTGTTTATTTGTTCAGTGTAATAATAATAATAATAATTTTTATTAGTGCCCAAGAACGGCCGCTAAGGCCATGGTGTTGGCGCACACAATACACATAACTTACAGTGGATACAATACAGACATAAACGCGCAAATAATTATGTACAGACATATATATAATACATATACAGTGGGATACTAGCAGAGGTACATTACAAACATAACAGGCATACGTACTTACATATTTACAGACAAGTATACCACGCAGTACATGCAATGAAATATCAGCAACAAAACTACAATACATAGATTACGCGCAGCACATAAGTAATAAGATGGAATGAGACGATATACTGTACAAAACAAAGGAAAGAATATCACGATTGAAAATTCACTGATGAAGGAAAGAAATAACGTCGCGTTTTTGGGATGAGCTTGAGGTGTGGAAAATATCACATGTGGGGGGAAGCGAGTTCAGAAGAATTTGGCATCGGGTAATTGGATCGCTGGGGCAGAAGCGTTTAACGTAGAAGACTGATGGATTACAAAAAGCCGCGCGAGGAATACAAAAGTTTAGGAGGCTCAGCAGGAGTGGCGAATCAAAACGGGCATAGACACATTTGTACAGAAATAGGGCGTCGGCGATAGAGCGACGTGTGGCCAGTGGGTGAAGGTGAAAATATTGCAATAGTGTGTCATAGTCATACAATAACTTTTTTCGTAAAAAGCCATTGTGTATGATATGCAGCGCTCGTTTTTGTACAGCCTCAAGACGCTTTGTATCAGTACCTGAAAGTGCGTTCCAAGCAACAGAGGCATATTGAAGGAAGAACATAGGCCTAGGAAGAACATAGGACTTGTAAAGTTTAACGAAGACAGCAGGAGTCTGAAACTCCTTGGATGTATATGACAGGAGGCCCAGCGTGCGAAGAGCGGAAGAACGGACCGCTGTGACATGTTCATGGAATAGCAGTTTGGCGCCAAAAATAACTCCTAAGTCTCGGATACTGTCAACACGACATATTTCAATGTCGGAGAAGTATCGAAACACTGAGGTATTTGTCTTGCGTGTGAACGAGACAACCTTCGTCTTTGCGCTGTTAATTTTGAGACCGTTGGCACTGCACCATGACAGTATATTGGATATATCTGCCTGTAGCTGTAAGCAGTCGGAAACCGAAGAGATCACTTTCATTAATTTGAATCCGCATACTGAAGTAGAGTAGAATGTTTGAGGCAGGATGACATGTCATTCACAAAAATATTAAAAAGCAGGGGACCGAGGTTGGATCCCTGAGGAACCCCAGATGTGGGGACATATGCATCTGAGTACGCGCCCGAGACAAAAACAGAACAGGAACGCTGACTTAGGTATGACTCGAAGAATGCAACAAGCGGGTCAGAAACACCGGATGTACGTAGCTCATCTAGTAGGACGCCGTGACTCATTAAATCGAAAGCTTTTGATACATCGAAGTAGACAACATCAATCTGACCGCGAGCACTGACGACAGGGGCAACGGAGGACATGAAGGATACCAAATTTGTTACCGTAGATCTGCCTGTCATGAAGCTATGTTGAGAGTCAACGAGCTTGCGTTTGAAAAACGATGACAAGTGCGTATATATGATGTGCTCAAACGCCTTAGAAGGCGCACATAGAATACTGATCGGTCTGTAGTTGGTCGCAATGTGCCGGTCTCCTGACTTGTGGACAGGAATCACAACGGATGACTTCCAGTGACTAGGGAAATTATTGCATCTCAGTGACAAGTTATAAATAAATGATAGTACAGGTGTAACAATATCAGAGTAAGCTTTCAGAAAAATAGCTGGAATTCCATCAGGGCCAGGTGTTGTTGTGGGTTTCAACCTGCGGATCGCGTCGCTTACATCACTCTCAGTGATAACAAATGTAGGCAAATCATCAGGGTACGGTGCGGTCTTGAAATCAGCGGAAGCAGTAGTGTTACTGGTACCGTCGTACACCGAACTAAACTGCGCAGCAAACATCTTTGCAACGGTTGGAGGGTCAGAATACAAGGCGTGACCGTCACTGAGAGAAGGCGACATGACCGGACCGCGTTTCTGAAGTTTGTGCCACTTCCAGAAGGTACGAGGATTATCATTTACATTCGCTTCGACGGTGCTCAAGTGCAACCTGCGGTCGTGCACAACGGCTTTTTTGAAACGTGCGCGAAAAATAACAAATTCTTCGTAGTCAGCCGCGTTCCCATATTTTTTATACCTCCTGTGAAAATACTTTTTCTTACTGAGATAGCGACGCGATCCAGGGGAAAACCAGTGTGGACACTTTGAACGACGAGGTGTATACTGCGGAACATACTTAGTAATGCTGTCAACAAAAATTTCGGTAAAGCAAGATACGGCGTCGTTGGGGTCAGAACAGCTAAGTACAGACAAGAAATCACACGAATCAAGATGATGATAGAGGCCGACATAGTCGCCTCTATTGAGAGCCAACCTCGAGGACTGGGGACGCGTGACATGGGCCCGTACGTGTGGGAGTACAATGGACAGAGGGGGGTGATAACCATCAATAGGAACGATAGGCGAGAGCGCGCGCTCGACAGAGGCACTGAAGTTTGAAAAACATAAGTCCAGCGTGTAACCGTCCTTGTTAGGGACATTATTCAGTTGCATGCATTCATATCTGCTACTTTGCATGTCACTCCTTATATGACATTTTTAATGTCAGAAGTATTCTAAAGAAATAAATAAATGTATATCGCAATGTGTGAATGACTTACGTGACGAAGTGAATAACAGTCTGAAAGACAAACCTGCTTTCGCATTTTATTTTTATATTTTACGTTTTTTTTTCTCTAATTTGTCACATGGATCACACTGCCGCAGATGACAGTCGCATAAAAGGTGGAGGTTTCCACTGTGTTTCATCCTTTATATAATTTTCGCATTCTCTTTTGAAACACGTTGTATTTGAGAGAGTACAAAGGAGTGCCCAGAAATGTGTAATCTCTTGGTGGCTCGGAATTCGGGTGGCTCGAATGATCATTTCGTCGAAACTTTTTTGCAGGATCCAGCCTCTGTTCTCGCCAGTTTTGCCAGGTCCCGCATGTTCGTGTGACACTTTCCGAGCACCAGAAATTGGGTAACTATAGCACTTTCTTCGCATGGCCTCGATGCAACTGCACTCTTAAAAGTGAACTTCACCACATGGCACGCTCCTAGCCAACCATCACCCCCAATGACAACGTTCTCGCCCTAGATTTGTTGAAAACGGGAGGGATATTTTGTTTTGGAATTTTTTCGCAGACGTCAGAAATTGCCCTTTGTCCTTCCTTCACTTTTGTTCCCCGGTCACAGCATAAATAGAACTGAGGTGCGAAGTCTAATCCTATTAAGCACTAAAAAAATATGCCTAAAATCGATATGAGTAGTATAGGGACTGTCGAGGCTACGGCCTGTCCAGTACACGATGCGTTTCTTGGCCCCTGGTCGACTTCGTTCGCGAAATTTTCGTGTGCGGTTGGTCGCGCGTGGACGGAGAGCGCCCGTGCGCTTACCGTCGCGCATTTTTAAGCCTCAGCCGACTTCTTTCGCGATTTTTTTCCGCGTGCGGTAAGTGGCGCTCGGGCGATGCACGCAGGTGACCCCGCCGAGCGGCGCCACCGGCGCATTTTTCTCTCTGGGCAGACTTCTTCGGCAGTTTTTCCGCCTGGTCAGACTTCGTTCGCAAATTTTTTCTCTGCGTGATGGGTAGCGCGTGGGCGGTTTGCATGCAAGTATAGACATGCGCGCTCCAACCTCATCAAGCTGTGCCACCATCGCACTTGGGCGTACTTCATTCGCGATTTTTGCCACCTGGGCCGACTTCAGTTGCGATTTTTGCCGCGCACGGTGGGTGGTGCGTGAGCGGTTTACATGCAAATACAGACGTGCAAAGGACGGTCATACACCAAAGTACAAACTGAAATATATTTATTCTATTGTCAATTCTTTATTAAAGCAAATAGTGCTGGGAATTGTGCCGATAGTGTTGCCTAGTAAAGGAGAAAAACTTTCACAATCTGAAAAAGAAGAAACACACAAGACAATACAATTCATAATAAACAACATACTCACTCCTTACCGCCATGATTCAATGGCGTTAAAGGGGTTCACACAGAAAGAAACAAGCCCAATGCATACAATATCTTATTATTGGTAATGATTGCATCTTACACATAAGTTTTCGATGAATCAGAATTATATGATGAATCAGAATAGCACATTTAGTTAAAGAAGATATTCTTAATCAATACGATTACAATCAACATTACAAGTTTTATTATAAAAAGTCTGAGATTGCTATACATAACCGCCATCATTGCAACACTACCAATTTCCCACAGCCAACATTATCATATAGTGCGATATTAATTTCAGTGAAATTACAGGTTCTAATAAATGTAAGTAATTCATCGAATTTCGAACACAATAGAGACCACGGAAGACCATGGGGACACTGAGAGACGACTTCTACCATCGCGCCTTGGCCGTCTTCATTCGTGAATTTTGTGCGTGGTGTTTGCGTGAATCTGTCTAACTTCGATGTGTCACTGTTAACTTTGTTGCCATTTTGTCTATCTGAATGTCTTTGTTTTTGATAACCTACTTAAACATGTATAACCTTTTGTGGTACACCCAGCAAGAAAACCCTAGTTATCGTTTTTGGGTGCGTGAACAAAAATAGTTATTAATATTATTGTTATCATCGTCATCTTTAATGTTATTATAAGTCGTGTGAGGCATGCACAGCCTTCTCGGTACGCGACTCCCAATCTTTGATCAATAGCTCCTCAATGAACGTTTCCTTAACCGGGTACCTCCCCAGACTCGTATGGTGCTCGCAGCCCTGCCCGGCTCTTTCAGAGAGGCCCTCGCTGATGCTGCAGATAAAATTACCGAGGTATCGCGAGCCACTATGGCTCATATTCCGACTACGACTTCCTCTCTGCCTCCTCCTGCGCCCATCCCTGTGGTGCCGGAAACTCCCCCCTCGGGAAAGGATTCTGTTACGCAGCTTCGCGAGGAAGTTCAAGAACTGTGTCACCTCATTGAAGAACGCCTCACATGCGGAGTTTCCCAAGATCCTCGCCCTCGCCCCCGTCTGCTCAGCGAACTTACCGCCCTCGATTTAGGAGCCCTCGCTGCTGCCGCTCGCTATCCCCTAACGCGAGGCGCCCATCCGACCTGCCCGCTGACTGCGTGTATTGCTGGTACAACTACAACTTCGGTGCCCACGCAAGTGCACTCCGCCGTGCCAGTGGCCGGGAAACGGCGCGGGGCGTCGTTAGCGGCGACAGGCGACAGCCCTAAGCCCTCACCCAGTCGCGTCTTCTACATGACCGACCGGAACTCAAAACTCAAGATGATTGTCGACACCGGAGCCGCGGTCAGCGTTCTTCCCGCAACAGCTGCCCAGCGTCATCAGAACCCCATCGGGTTCCTGACTGCGGTGAACTCTCTTACCATCGAGCTAAATCCATCGAACAAAAATCTCTTACCATCAAGCTTTGCCTCTGGCAGCAGTTCAAATGGCTCTTCACCATCGCCTCCGTCAGCCAGCCCATCCTCGGCGAGGGCTTTTTCGAGCACTTTTGCCTCTTAGTAGACCTCGCTCGGCGTAGTCTCATCGACTCGGCTACCTCCCTCGTGGTGCACGGGATTACTGCTCACTCGGTCCCCTTTTTTCAAATCAAGCCTCTCTCCGCACTCGAGTCTCCTTATGCCGACCTCCTGAAGGATTTCCCGTCCCTCACGCAGCCCACCGGCTGGTTCAAACTCGTAAAGCCTGATGTAGTCCGCCGCATCATCACCTCCAGCCAACCGGTTTCGTTTCCGCCATTTAGCTCCTGAGAAGCTAGTAATTGCCAAGGCAGAATTCCAGCACATGATCAACATCAGGGTTGTGAGACCATCCTCAAGCAACTGGTCATCACTACTGCATATGGTCCCCAAGAAGACCTGGGACTGGCGACCATGTGGTGACTATCGCGCGCTCAGCCTTTCCACGCTACCCGATCGATACCCTCTGCTAAACATTGAAGACTTCGCCGTAAATCTCCAACGTACTACCCTCTTCTCCAAAACAGATTCAACAAGGGCCTACTACCAAATTCCTATGACTCCCGAAGATGTCCACAAGACAGCTGTGCCAACCCCATTTGGGCTATTTGAGTTCGTTCGAACGCCCTTCGGACTCAAGAACGTAGCTCAAATATTTCAACGATTTATTGATTCTGTCTTCAGGCGGCTTTCGTTCGTGTTTGCGCATATGGGCGACATCCTGGTTGCCAGCACGAGCCCCGACCAACATTGCCCCCACCTACGCCAGTTGTTCGCTCGATTGAAAGAATACGGCATCATCATCAACATCCAAAAATGCTGCGAGACTTCCTGAGACCAACCATTCTTCGACAGGTCTACCGCTACCTCGGATTGCTAAACTTTTGGGGGCCCAGACGGCCCCAGACCAAATAGTCATGGACCGTGGGGCACAGTTTGAATCCTGTCTATTCCACGAGCTCTACTGTCTTCTTGGGTCCAGGCGCACTCGAACCACTACCCACACAACCAAGGCACATCCTGAGGATGTCAATATGACGTCACCAACTGGACAATCAAATGTCCGTAAGATATCCCGGATTGTCCGGATGACATCCTATTGGACATCATTCGTACTGCCATTGCAACAGCCGGGGACTTGATTTGGGCAATCCTGGTCGCTTCCTTTATGACATTTTCAGGATATTTTTCTAGGCATCTCAGGATGTTTTTCCGGACATTCCAGAACGTTACTGCAGTATGCCCCCTGCCCCCGTATGCTGTGTATACATCTTATAATACAAGCTGTTCCATCACATAAGCCTGTTCACTATGAGAAGACATTTTATTGAATATTTTGTACTCCCACTCAGAAGCGTACACGAAGAGGGGAGTACCTGAGGAAGCGTGGACCTCCACGCAAAAGCTTGTACAAATCAAATCTTCAGTGTCGGTTTCTGTATTTTGTTTATGTACTCCCACTCAAAAAACCTCATCTGTATATCACTTGGCAACGAGCTAGCTAACAATGTATCATGTTAACATCAGTTCTTGGAATGAGCAGCTAGATCTAGGAATTGGTGTTTCATCTAAGTGGGTGAGTATCCTGAGTAACGAAAGCGGTTAATTAAGTTATACCAGTACCGTAAAGGGTATATAGATGCGAGCTAGCCCAGGCACTTTGGTACACCAAAAAAGTGAAAATTGCTCCCATCCTAACATGAAGATATCACAGGGTAGAGCTGACATGTAGTATAGACAGTAACTGCCACCAAAGAATATTGGAGGCATAGCTTAAGTAGGCAATTGTACTGAAACAGATTTGCCACAGAAGTGTTTACACAGAACATAGCAATTTCATGCACTATTGCATCAGATAAACATGGCAAGATCACGTTGGTAATACTAGAGATTTTGAGAGCTTCGAGTGGAGCACGAGTACACATCATGAATGCAGTTCAGATAACTATAGATAAATATCTGGTCATTACTACACCTCCTGGTTCAGACTTGCGACTTGGAGGTCACCTGTCCTACACACGCCACTTCCCCTTTGTTGTAATAGAGCTTCTACAACGCTTCAGGAACAAAATGCATAAGGAAGCACATCACTACACAGATGAAAAGACATTCACATTTTTATACGGTCGAAAGAGTTGAAGGACAGGAGGAAACTCAATTCACCAAGCTGCGAAGACGCTAACACGCCAACAGACGTTTCCAAGTTGAAAACAGACTCCGAGTTGATGCTGCTTGGTCGCATGTTATGATGACAGCACTGCGGCTATAGTTAAGTTTCGGTTTCAAAGACCGGGAAGCTCACGTCTCGCAACATAACTAAAGCCAGGAACTATCGTATTGCACAACCAGTTTTTGCAATACACAGGTATTTGGAGTTGTGTGCACAACTTTGTAAACTTTGGGTATATGTTTATTTAATTTATTTATTCGTTTTACTATTTTATTTATTTATTTTTATGTTTGAGCATGAATTATTTGCACACGTTTGCGCACTTTTGACAATTTCCTAAATAGTGTGTTGAAGACACAGAAACCAAATAAAGGGCAATAACTGCAGTATTTGCTCTCCAGGTCTCCAAGGTCGAAAATAAAGTTGTTGTTGTTGTTGCAGTATTTGAATTCCCTCTAAGGTAGTGGAAAAGTGAAGTTACTTGATATTCGAGCTCTCTAACTGCGCTGAAGAGTCTTATGACATCTACTGTTTTGTCTCGCCATACACAATACGCCAAGAGTGAGTGACGGGCAATGCTTCAATCCCTGTGTAACTTCGACTTATCTGCTCAGACGTTTCTGCACAAATATTGCAGTGAAATTTGTCAAAGGACTGTGCAACCACAGTGGCGCTTGACATTATCCATTTTAATATGCTGTTGTACATATCCTTTTGTGCTCTGTGCTGTTTGGAACGACACGCAAAAAGTGTTAAATCATTCATTAGTGAGATCCGATTGAGGCAAGACTCCGTGCTTAACGCCAGTAAGAATGGATCATCCAAGAGATCTGCATGTATAACTACGCAAAAACATTAAATCAAGTAATCAGAAATAAAATGAGTCTTGGGCTAATTCTTAAAATATTTGTGTAGCATGTCAATAGAGCTTAGCTATTTTGCCTTGTTGCTATACAATATACGTACATTGTATTATTAAAGTGGCATGCAAGTCGGGAGAGAATTACACCCACTACATACTTTGGGAATTAAAACCAAATGATTTCAATCGCAACTTCTGATTTGACATGAGACATAAGCCACAGGATAACTGTAGGATATCTACAGGATGTACGCTTTTATTGTCGCAACGGACATCGCAAATAGACATCTAGAAGACCTCCTATTTACGTCACTTTCTGACAAAGATATTCCGACCATTTCAGGACGTCCTCTGGACATTGGTGGTTGTGTGGGTACATACCATCCTTGCGCTAACGGCCTTGTCGAGCGCTTTCACCAGCGTCTGAAGGGCAGTTTTTGCGCTCTTCACAGTCCTGACAAGTGGTTTCACGCCCTCACCCTCATCTTGCTCCTCTTACTGGTGTGTCTTAAGCCGGATCTAGGCTGCTCTCCTGCTGAACTCGTCTTTGGGACCCCGCTTCGCCTCCCAGCTCACCTCGTCACCTTTAGACACAAACCCAACAGACCGCTCTGACTATGTCTCTTTACTCCGAGACATTTTTAGGTCCATCAGGCCAAGTCCTCCACGATACCCTTAATCTCGCAGCTACTACGTCCCAGACACTTTGTCGACAGTATCTCATGTTTTCCTCCAGGTTCCTTCTTGTCGCAGGTGCCTGGACGCCCCGTACTCAAGACCCTATAGACCATATGCGGAATTCAGAGACATCTGTCGGGCGCCGCCGTCAACAGGAGGCCGTCCGCCATGTTCAAGGGTTCTTTGATGGCGCATTTGTAAGCGAGGACTATGCAGTCAGCGAATTTTGGCTATTTTGCTGGTTTGTGAATTTATTCAAGCTAATTTTGTTGATTTGCGTGGCGATGCCGTCATACTGTGTCGTTCCACGTTGCACTCAGAGTGGAAATATTGGAGAGGACGGAAGCAAGGTGAGCGAAATCTGTTTCGTACTCGAATGACTTAACATGCGTGAGAAATGTCAACAATTCCACATGGCTGGGAAGGGTTCATCGGGTGAGGAAAGTAAGGGTGAGGATACCGACACGAGAGTAAAGTAGCAACAGTACCCAAACTGACAAGCACTGCACAAGACAAATTGTCCGTTCGAGTGCCTTCCCGCCAGTGCGTAGGCTGGCTCCCCTTTCACTGTGCGTTCTCCAACTTTTATAAGCTTGCAACGGAAGCCAAGGTGTCCTGTAACTTAATCAGCCTTTTGCGGACGGTTTGTCCGAAACCAACGCGAATTTCCCCATTCATTATCATTAATTTATTTGTTGTTCCGAAACGTGGACTCCCTAGCCGTTGCGAATAAATTCGCTCTTTACGTTTCGGATTATACACAACGATGGCATTAAACACGTCTGGTACGTACATTAGGCGCGAATCTCGACAGAATAAATTACGCATACTATGCGTGCACAGTCGGTTTCTTTTTTGGTGCTCATTTATGGGTGCCTATATATAACACATACCTGCTAGTACATTGCTAATTGATCATCACACCGCAATGTTTCTGGTTTTTTGGTTACAGGTCTCTTTTCACTGTTTTCCAGCAGACAAAGAGCTCCGGAAAAAGTGGCTCGTTGCCATAAAGCGTGTTCCAGACTTCGACGTAGACACAGCTCGCATCTGTTCGAACCACTTCATTGCTGATGACTTCGTAAGGAATGTTGCCAGTGGGCGGAGGATACTACATGACGGAGTCATCCCTTCTGTGTTTTCATTTCGTGAGCTGCCAAAGAAGCGTAGAGCTCCACTGCAGAGAACCATACCGCCAAGGCCACAAAAAGCTAGAGCAAGACCGCTACGAGAGGTACAGCAGAACGAGGGCGCATTGTCACCCATAGAAAATGCTTCACTAGCCGCGGACACTGTGTTTGACACCATGAACAACGCACAGGGGGGGGCAAAGCGATCCAAGCCTAACCTACAACATGCAGCAACAGAATGAAAATGAAAACGTGCTGACAAAGGAAGAAAGGCAAATACAAGAGCTGCAGCGAGAATTGAAAGAAGCAAAATCAACAATAGCGAAACTGCAAAGGGAAAATGAGCTGCTCCAGGAAAGGTGTAGAAAGTATGAAGCTGTGCCCGCAGAATTTTCCGTTGAGAGATTTAAGGATGATGATGACAGCTTTCAATTTTACACTGGGCTGCCCAGCTATGGAGTCTTCAAAGCCGTTCTTGACTACCTTGGCCCAGCATCACAAGACGAGGGTATGCCATGTGACGACCAACCAACATTTTCCCGGCGGGGTCGAAAAACTGTTCTCAGCACAGAGGACCAGTTGTTCCTAGTGATGGTCAGACTAAAGCTTGGACTGTTCCAAAAAGACCTCGGGCATCGTTTTGGCATCCACCAGAGCACCGTGAGCAGACTCTGCACTGACTGGATAAACTTCTTGTACCTACGTCTGTGTGAGCTACCACTATGGGCCACCCGGGAAATTGTTGACAAGAACATGCCACCAGCCTTTGTGGATAAGTATCCAAGGACACGGGTCATCATTGACGCCACAGAAATAAGGTGTGAAGTCCCAAGTTCTTTTGTTCTACAGTCTGAGACATACTCAAACTATAAATCATGCAACACATTCAAAGGTCTGGTTGGAATATCACCAGATGGCCTTGTCACATTTGTGTCAGCTCTGGCTACAGGATCCATCTCGGATAGAGAACTTGTCAAGAAAAGTGGATTTCTTTCACTCCCGTTTACGGAGGGAGATGTCGTCATGGCAGACAAAGGCTTCACAATCGGTGACCTTCTGGAACCACTGAAAGTGGAGCTGAACATACCACCATTTCTGAGACAACAACAGTTTGCAGAAGAGGACGTGCTGGAAACTGAAGCAATAGCGTCACTCCGTATTCACGTTGAGCGCAGAATTCAAAGGATCAAAAACTTCCACATATTCGATCGTCGCATACCCATAACAATGGCTCCCCTGATCAATCAGCTGTGGACTGTGTGTGTTATACTGACTAACTTTCAATCATCTCTGATAAAAGATAGCTGAATTGCACAGTTGTAAAGGAATCATGACACGCAAGACCCTGTTTCACCAACGCCGATTAACACCTGAACAGGGATGAGCGATCCCTTAACAGTGTTTCACTAAAGGGAGTTATTGTCACTGAAACATTCATCGCGTCACCAACTGACGTTTGTAAAAAAAATTGAGCAGTAACTTCAAGTTTTAGCAACATTTGATCTCGGTTCAAAGTTAACCGGTGTTTGGTGAAATCGTGCCTGAGTGTTCTAAGTGAAGACTATTCAGATGAAACTGTTCCAACTTTATTCCAAGTAAGGCACACTGACTAGATTGCTTAGGAAATGCCGAGCATGTATAGTTAAGGAGTCACTCCCGATGTATAGTACGTCATGTAATCCCTGACCCTGCTTGAATATGTAACCTAAGAACTTTTAAAGGACATTTGTTCAAAAATAAATCTGTGTTCAATGTACAGTCGAAAAAATAATGGAAGAATAGTCGTGCACAGTTCACATGCAGTTTGCCTGCTCAACTTGAACAATAAATGGCAGAGCGTCATTAAAATAAAAGCTATCCAACTTTCTTTTCATTTCTGACCAGGCTGAATCTGAAAAATCCACACGTGTAATGATAATCCATCCTGAAGAATACACAACAAAGTGACTCCACCTCATGTTTGCACAATACATTTGCCCCATGACCTGGGGGTAGTACACACTGGTCTCCTTCAGTCTGGGTTTACCGTCCACAATTTCTATACAGAACTGGGAATCTTCGAGGGCATCCTCCAGAGTCGTGGATCTCTTCGTCCAGGGGCATTTCACCTCCAACAGTCCATATGAAGGCTGCTCATGATGGTCATAAATAACACGATCAGGTGTGGCTGCCAGCCAGGGACTGCCTGGCCTGACCATTAGTCCACAGTTCTGAACCATGACATTATGGCCAAGACGTTCCATCACTTCGGTGTACCTGGCAACTGCTTTCCCCTCGCTTGAAATTCCATACCTCACCGCTAATGACGTAAACGACTTAGGCCGAACAACATTTCGAAGTCCAACATTTGTCCACGGTTGCTTACGTCTCAGCACCATGTCGAATCTTGATGCTGTCAGCCTATTTAGCCGTGCTTTTTGCCATAGAGAGCTGCTGAACTGCTGCCTGGTGTCCCTTTCCATATCCCTTGCCTCTTCTTCTGACAAACATATGTTCTGAAAAACATGTTAATATTCAGCTGCACAAATATTGTCTACACATCACGTCACAACATTGAATGGTCCTCTGCAATAATGGTGCAACTGAAATTTTACACTTCATATGCAAAAGAAGAATCTGGAATGCCACCATGCAGATTATTACAAACAACATTCTGCAAGACATACCGGCCAATGTTGTTCTTTTTTTTTTTTGTTCGAAATTTTTCCAGATATTACAGTGTGAAAGCATCCTTTTAAAGGGCCGCTTAAGTCATTATAGCAGATAATTGCGAAAATTGTCCAAATGAGATGTTTTCAGGCAAGTTTAAGCTACACTGCATTTAAACCGTTGTAACATTGTAACATTACCTTCAGAGTCGAGACGTGAGCCACATCTTGAGGAGGCGTCCACTGTGGTTCATCCTTAAATAAGGTGAAGATTGGTATGGGACCAGATTGTACAGCATGAAGTCTCCCAAGGGAAACCAGTGCAGTATAATCTGGTGGGAGAGGGGACAACTGAACATCCATTGTAGAGCCACGGGGGGCTCGTCCAAAACTCGTGTCAACATACGAACAACTTGAGGCTGAACCGAGAACATCCACAAGACTAGTACTGCAACCTGCTTCTTGTAACCTGACTGCTAGTGTCTGTGAGGCCTCTCGCTTTTGGTCCTCCGTGCGCACACGCTTACGAGTGTCATAGAGCCTGCATGGCAAAGGGGCTTCTGAGCAACCTTCTGCAACTCTACGCCAGTTAACATTCATAACAATTTCGGGTGCCATTGATGTGCGTGGTCGCCTCCATTGTTGTGGCAGTTCCGTTGGTGCCAGTTCTTGCGGCGGTTCATTGTACCCGAGGCTTTTCAGCTTCGATAGGACCCGTAGTACCGCCAGAAGGTGGTGGCAGTACCCTCCGCTTCCTGCTGGACAGCTACACTGAGCGTACTGAACAGCTGGCCCTGCACATAGAGTTATGTTTACTGTGTATGGCGCCTGTGTTTTCTTTTTGCTCCTGTAGCATTTGCATTGCACGGCGTAACTTGGTTGGACAGCACTGTAAATAAAGGATTATATGTGTCAGCAATCCTGTGCACATAGGACAATTGTGAAATACGGTGAGCTAGATGAGCACACCATTCATGAGCGTGATTGACTTCACATGTGAGGCGATCAACAAGCATACAACCACTGTCATTATTTCGCGAGGTGCTGTAGGCGCGTGATGCACGCACCACAAGTGCAAAAGAAGTTCAAGATAAAATGCGCGTGCGATGTGACGTTCTGTAGGTGTGTGATGCACGCACCACAAGTGCAAAAGAAGTTGAAGATAAAATGTGCGTGCGATGTCTAACTAGATTATCACTTGCGCTGCGGCTTTCGTCGTGCAAGCTTGGGATACTTCGAGCGAAATCTCATGCAGTATGTGAGACCACCAAAAGACATTTTAGCGCGTGGAAACGACAAGTGTGAAAAGAACGTACCTTGGTAGTTTCTTCGTCCGTAGTGTTGACACAAGAACGTACGACTCGGTTACGAAATTATAACTCCGGTTCCTGTGCTTGTTGGACGAAGATTTGCTCGCACTGTACTGCTCTGTGAAATCTACAGGCAACACGGGAAGACCAGAAAGGTCCGAAGACCACTCTGTCATTTTGAAGTGGCAAAAGGCAGCTCTTATAGCGGATGTAAACGATGAGAAGCGTCCACGC
The DNA here is from genome assembly GCF_037126465.1 of Ornithodoros turicata. NCBI lineage: Eukaryota > Metazoa > Arthropoda > Arachnida > Ixodida > Argasidae > Ornithodoros > Ornithodoros turicata. Next base: position 14,133,051 of record NC_088207.1, read on the forward strand.
ACGACAGTCGGCTACGATCAGCTGTAGGACGCTACCCTTGAACATGGCGGCTGCGCTCCTTCCTCCCGATAGATGGCAGTCGTTTCGCATAAGGTCTATAGAGTCCTCTCTCGCACTAAGAAGATGCTGGTCCTTGATGTCGACGGCCACGCGGAAACAATTTCTGTCGATCGCGTCAAGCTCGCTTTCTCCGCCCCCGACAGCATCTCCTTCGTCAAGCCATTCGATACCTCGCTCCTGCCACCCGCCACGCCCCCAACAGCAGCCTTTCCCAGGCGCGTCTCCTGGACTCCATCTCTTGGGATGCGTCTACAACGCATCTGACGGCGGGGGGACCCCTGTAGCGGCATCGCTATCGCTCGCCTTCATCACCATCATCATCTACAGGCATCTTCTCTCACGCCATAATAAACCCTTCATTCCTTTACCGTCTTCACTGCTGCCCGGTCCTTCCTTACTTACCACTTCACACTCGACACTCGATGTCATTGTAGTCATCACAAAGGGCATTGCATTCAGCAAGAAAGCAGTAAGATCAAATTATCTTATACAACCGGTGTATATCGCACGATCCATTACGAATTTGTTTGTACATGTTCCACAGCGGCGGCTATGTAATTATTTTATTCTACGAGCTGTTGCAAGGATGTCGAATGAGCAGAACTTCGACATTGTTGTACAACATCTGATATACCGTCACTTATTGAAAATCAACGACCATATCAACTATAGTGCACCACCGAACGATTTCCATCTAATAGTCTCTTGTACGCATTCAAGAATCTTCATACAAAGAAAGCAAACAGTAATCAGAGATTGTGCAAGTTCGTGACAACTAAATGCGAGTTGCTGAAGCGATACAAATATGGCGACATCGTATCGATTGCATTAATGAATGCTGGATTCAAGCGACCCCTCATAACAAACTATTTTATGATGCATTCTCAATTTATCAATCAAAACAACAAATGAAAACTTCTGAGTTTGGAATAGGACAATTGTACTTTGTCAAAATAAACAAGTGCATAATTGAAATAATAATACATTTATTTTGTCATCATTGTAGCGAATTCTATGGATCGCAACAAAAACAGACCGATTTCGAACGTGTTTAGCACGGGTTTTCGTTGACTACCCCCACAAACTCTCTCTCCCTCTCTCTCCTGTCAACAACAGAACACAGAGAAGCACGATCTTTACAACTTTAACATTCGAAGGACAGAATTGACGCACAAGAAACGATACATTTATGTCATTGAAATTCAGAGGAATGATACATCAATCTTCGCTTACGAAAAAAGGAAAAAGGTCACTAGCCTTTTGTGAAAATTTCTCATATCTTGATAATTAAATTGCACGATGTGTATATTTCTCAACCTGCTGAACTAGCTCTCTTACTCTTGAGCAATGGGAACTGTATGATTGAAAGAATGTCTATAACATCTTTTTGCATTGCTTCTATGATGTTAGCATAATATTTCTCGCGTGCTTTGAAAATGATTGCCTGAATCAATTATTGGCTTGTCTTTGTGTCAGATGTTCACTTGATTGATAGTAATAAAAATGATTATCTTGAGTCGAATATTCTTTGTGTTGGGAAAGCCTCAACTATGCCTGGCTATTATGTATTTCTGAGTTCTGTCTGATTATCTCCTTTGTACAAAAAGTTTAGCACTAATTTTCATTTCAGATGAATGCTTATGTTTATTTGTGGCTGCTGCATGTAGAACTTCCTGTTACAAGGTTATCATAAAAAAATATATGTAATTAAATTTGTCTCTCACTTTTTTGATTGAGTATTGTTTCTATCATTGAATAATTTGGACTTTCTCTATATGTTCAATGTCACCTCTGTACAAACTTGGCTGAGTTGTCTCCGTTTTGAAGAAAGGAATGTCCCCACACACTGGAGGGACAAAGTATATGCGCTTTGGGTGTACAGAAAGAGAGAGAAAGACAGCATCCCCCAACCGTTTCGAGGAAAGAATGTGAAAGAGAGAGAGGGAGAGAGATTCCCGCCCGGCCTCCAGGAGAAAAGTGGGAGATAGCTTACCTTCGTTTGACATTCTATCATATCTATGTTCTATGTGTTAGTGTGGATACCTCCAATGAACCCATAAAACAAGTAAGGTTTGTAGTGTCTGTTAGAATGAAAATTGTATTTCATAGTGTTCGCCTAGCTTTGAAAATTTTAATTAGTATTATGTATCTATTGTTAACATGTTGGAGAAAGCACCGCTTGGAGAAACTGGTTCGCTCCAATATTGTTGACTGTCCTCTATTAGTGCTAGCTATTGATTGTTTTCCTCTGTTCTTATGAATTAAATTATTTTCTTACATTTGCGTTTGTCAGATTTATTAAATTAAATTTCTTTAATTGATTATTTGTTAATTTATGAAGTTTGTGATGTTTCTCGTTTTGATAGATTGACCCAGTATTGGTGCGCTATTACACATGTCCTACATGTAACTGTTGTTTGCATGTTGGAGGAGGCGGCGGCATGGAAATCGGTCTGCTCTGATATTGTCGAGGGGGGATATGTTTACAAAGAAAAAAAGAAAGTTATGGTCAGCCAGACGGAGGTCGGATTGCTTGATCTTGTTGACTGTTCTCTAATAGTGCTGGTTATTGATCGTGTTGTGTTGTTTCTGAATAAAATTATTTCCTTAAGTCTGCGCTGGTTATTTAATAAGAAACTAATTACTTAAAAGTTGTGTCATGTTGGAACAAAACATACGCAACTTCGATTCCCTGTTGTGCTCGAAATTCCTTACAGCACTTAATAAAAAAGTCCCTGCTAGATGATAATATTGGTTGGGGGAAGTTGTCAGTGTCGCAGTAATCGTGATCACGTATAAGAATCTCAAACTTTTTATAATAATACTTGTAATTTTGATTGTAATTGTATTCATTAAGAATATCCTCTTTAATTAAAGGTTGTGTCATTTGATGTAGAAAGATAATGTTTTAATTCCTCTTGTGTTCGTGCCATCCCTCTGCGTGCCCATGGTCTTTCAGAGTATCTGTTGTGCACAATTAATTCATTACATCTATCAGCATTTGTAATTTTAATTGAAATTAAACTCCCACTAATGTCAGTGTTGCAATGATGGTGGTCCCATATGGGAATCTCAGACTTGTTATAATAAAAGTTGTAATTCTGCTTGTTATCATAGTGATTAAGAATTAACTAAATGTCACGTCCCTTGATATAGATTTTAATTCCAATGAATTGAAAACGTGTGTATATCATATGGTGACTGCCAAAAATAAAATAGTGTATGCATTGGGTTTGATTCTATCTATATGATACCTCACCAACGCTGTTGCATCATACCAGTGATTCATTGTGCGCTACATTAACTGGTGATTTGGCCGTCCACCCGCCGTACACAGAAAAAGGTCGCGAACGAAGTCGGCCCAGGCGTGACGGTAACAGTCACCCCTCTGTGTGCCCTTGGTCCTCCAGGGTCTTTATTCTGTTTGAAATTCGATTAATTACTTACATCTATCAGAATCTGTAATTTAATTCAAATTCAAATCCAACTTCGACCATAAAAGCCTCAGCGGGCCCTTTCTTCCCCCCAGGCTGTTTACCAACAATTCGTATGCACCATTAACATCTCATACCTGACCCTTAAGCACCACGAGGACAGTGCAGAGAAGAAGAACAACCTCTGTTCGAAATATCGGCGGCTCTCGTCCTGAGGCACTTCCCTTCACCATGTGTGCGAAATTGGTAGTGTTGCAATGATGGTGGTCGCGTATAGCAATCTCAGACTTTTGTATAATAAAATGCGGTAAGCATCTTGTCTACTATATGAAATGTATTGTCTCGCGTGTTTCTTCCCTTGCAGATCGCGAAGGGTTTTCTGACGGGTTTTTCTCCTTCACTTGAATGGCAACATAACTGGCAGAATTCCCAGCACTATTGGCTTTAATAAACAGTTGGGTATATAACTGGCTTTAATAAATATATTTCAATTTGTACTTTTGCGTATGGCTGTCCTTTGTATGTATGTACGTGCACGTGAACTGGTCATGCACCACCCACCGCGAGCGGAAAAAGATTCGCGAGTGAAGTCGGCCCAGGCGGAAAAATTGTGAATGAAGTCGGCACAGGTGCGACGTGGCGCCGATTGAACGGGTTGCCAGCGCGCGTGTCTATACTTGGTTGTAAGCCGCCCACACAACAACCACAGCGCACGGGAAAAAAATGCGAACGAAATCAGCCCAGGCAGAAAAATTACCACAACAGTCTGCCCAGACAGAATAATGGGCGAGGTGGCACCGCTTGGCGGGGTTGCCGGTGTGCACCACTCACGCGCCAGCAACCGAGAAAAAAAACGCGAAAGAAGTCGGTCCCGGCTGAAAAATGCGCGACGGTAAGCGCACGCGCAGCCCTCCGACAACGCGTCATCCAAGGCAAGCGCTCGGGCAGCCCTCCGTCCATGCGCCAGTAGTAATTACTGGACACAGACTGCCGCCAATACACAACTTGGTCTAAACACGATTTAATTAGCAATAGACCTCTACCTGTTTGTAAACAAATGACGTCATAGTGTTCGACAGCGCCACGAATTTGGTAGAGATGAACTACGTTCAAAGCTAGCCGCGAACAAGGTCGCGCACAAAAGCCACGGTCTTGAGGGGATTACGATAATCTCTGAAAGGGACTCGACCTTCGGTACTACTTTTCTTTCAATAGGAGGCAGCGAACAATTGAAAATTCGTGGAACCCAGCTCTCCCCTTCCGATCTGCTTCGGTCTGTCTACCAACGTCACGATGACGTTTGTCGGGTAGAGGTTTGTTAGAGTTAACTGGGACACCCCACATTTATCAGCACCCTCCAGGGAGTCATTACACTAATGGGGAGCATCTAACTCGTGCCGAGACCAATCCGTGAGTTGGCGGCAACCTGTGTTCATAAAAAAGAAAAGAGTAGATAGAAATAAAGTGGAGAGAAACAATTTATTCGAAAATCAACGATGCCGTGACGAAAAACCGCTCCGGAACACCCAAGTGACCAGCGACCGCCATGTTGCCCTTTCACAGCCGGCAGTTGCAGAGATCGACGACAGGTAGCGACCAAGTTGCAAGGCATCACACCAGATGGCGTCACCATCATACCTCTATGCGAGAAAGATACAGAACAACACGACACTACCGGAAGGTAAAATTGCAACACTGATCAACAAGTCTAGGCATGTCAGAGCACGTGAAAAAGGTCTAAGCACTACTGCTAAACAGCACGGAGAAAACAGTACACATCGGGAAGAAGGCTTAGGGGCGACCAGTTAGGCCTAACCACAGCGTCACCGCACAACACTACGCAGCTAACACAAGATAACAATCACAAAACGCTAGGCTGACAACGCTAAACATGCGCGTACGGGGAATAAGGCCTATCCATTACGGCAATCATTTATGTTATTTATTTTTTATACATATAGCCTGAAGGCACAATGCAAGGTCAAAGTACTGTAACAATTGATATACATGCGGACGCAAAATAATGACAATAAACTAGCAGCTCCGCCAAGAACAAATTAGTGAGATAAACATGAAAATATACAATGACATTATATGTGAAAGAGGTCGCACAAGCTGTTTTTTAATTCTAAAATATTAGTAATCGAAGTGACAGAACCAGGTAAACTATGCCATTCTGATGAGGTGCGGGGAATGAATGAACCCTGGAATGATCTCGTTAAGCAACGCACTACACCTACTTTTTGACGATGATCAACACGAAGGGAAATGTACGATGGTGGTGTGAAAAAAGAAGATTTTAGAGTTACGTTAAAAATTTCATGGAACAGGCAAAGGTGGAGCATTTTTCGTCGTAAAGAGAGATCAATTAGTCGTATGTTAGTTTTCATAGCAGTGACGCTGGCAGTGCTATTGTAGTTGCCTAATATGAAATGGGCTGCTCTGTTCTACACAGACTCAATTAGTTTGATGCGATTATCTTGATCATGAGAGAAAGGTACTTAACACGAGCGCGGTAAAACAACGCGGAAACATCGGGCACGGCAAATCACTCACCTTTACTCCCGCGGCGACGGTGCGACCGATCCCGACGACAGCCAGGCACAAACTGACCCAAGGCACGAGAACGGCGCAGTGACCGAGCTCGTGTCTGCACTCCATGAGAGCCACCGCACAAGTAAGTGGGACGCCCCGCCGCGGCGGCTACACATGCGCGCACGCTCCTAGTGCCCTCTGTGCCGCCGGTATCCCGTGGCCATCTCCTCGTGGGTGCTCCCCATTTCGGTTTCGCTCTCTGCTCCTTCCACTGCGGGCGCACGCTCTTCTAGCGGCAGCGGGTGGCTTCTCCATTTCGGTTTCGCTCTCATTTCTTTGCGCATGTTTATTTGTATAAAGACAGCGCGCACTGCGCTCGCGTCATCAATACGTGAAAATGTTCAGTTACCACGCTTTACAAAATTGTCCCTATACCCACGCTTCTTGGGAAGAAATGCAGAATGAATGTTTCAACAAGGAGAGTCCATAAACAAAATACAGAAGCCGACACCGAAGATTTTTGTTGAAGTTTACTTTGTACAAGCTTTCGTGTGGAGGTCCACGCTTCCTCAGGTAGCACGTACCTGAGGAAGCGTGGACCTCCACGCGAAAGCTTGTACAAATTAAACTTCAACAAAAATCTTCAGTGTCAGCTTCTGTATTTTGTTTATGTGACCTGCAGGACTTGACTTTCCCTCTTCGTATACGCTTCAAGGAGAGTCCCCGCAATGAGCTCGTCAGCACTGCTTCTCGCTACTTGATAGACATGGTACGCTTTGGCAATATAGGAGAGATCTCTCCAGGGCCACTGCAGAAGATGGTACGTCGGATCTACGCCTGTTACAATAATGTCTGTATAACGGTGCCGGGTGAAACCCTGGGACTGATCAGCGAATTTGTGAATTCGACCAACGTCCCTGCAGACATCGTGGACCTTCTCACTCATGCCATTGCTTATATTAAGTACGCCCTGCGGAAGTAGGGACATTTGCAAGCAGTCTACATAGTGAACTTTGTCACTGATTTATTGAAATACCGTTTGGTTATCGAAATGCAATGTATTAAACAGCCCGAGTAACTTTGACGAGACTCTGTGTTTTTTCAAGGACGCATCTTTATTGACTACATACAAAGAGGTCTCTTGAGTTGGATAGATGCCTACACCCTCCCTGACTTGCCTGAACAGAAACGGTGTGGGGAATCTTCATCGCAGCGTCGTCATTGCACGGGTCATGGCACCAGCACGATGGCGGAATGGTCATTCTTTTCATACATCCATTCCGCTACCACACTGCCATGATGACCCTGCTTCTCCAGTCCGAGAGAGAGAGAGAGAAGCATATCTCCCCCCCAACTAGAACTTTCGTTCTCGATTATATGCGTGTGCAGAAAGATTTGCTCTTTGTTCCACGGTCACTCGATCCCTGACGACGACGACACCTCTCGGGCTCTCTTCCGGGTTTTCCAATGCTGCACAAAAGAGGGAGTACTATCGTAATGTGATACGTGTCAAAACACTAGCAAAGCTTACAGTATTAGCAGCTTTCATAAGGGAAGGAGTGTACGGCATCCACAAGATAGCGTTTGTCGTCGTAGGGGACCGAGCTCTTCTTGTGTCTCGAAGTGGTGTACATTGTTTGCTTTGTACTCTGGATGGTGCAGTCCTTCTGAAAGACTGTCTTTTCATTGAACAGAGAATCTCAGTACACTTCGTGCAATAAATGTTTCCTCACCACATCTTTCTTAACTCCTTTCGCTCTCGAGATCTGTTTTTGTGTCCCAGCCAAGAGAATGCTGTACATTTTGGCTTGGATGGCTACGACTTCCTTAACAACTCCGCCTACCGTCTCGTCTTTGAAGTACCCCATCTGATTCGCGTGCTCGTCGTTGAAAAGCAGGTGGTCCACTGGATAGGAGGACAGACCTAAGTCATCCTCAATTTTCATCAGCTGCTCTTCCAGGCTTTCACACGTGAGAGAAAAAATTATGCTGTCCGTGTCGCTATAGATCATTGCACTGGGAACATCAAGCGAGAAAATAGCGACTCGTAGATGAACCTGTACATTCGGACTTTGGATATCTCTAGAATGGCAAATCCCACGTAAAGGGGGTGCGTGCATTTGATGCGACGCTGTTTCATTTCGTACAAGGTACACTTGCTACTCAGAATGAGAAAATTCTGACTGTCGACGGAGCTAGCTTTTCGGAGCGCCCTTTCTTTGTCGTAGGATAGCATACCTTTTCATGCCTCTCACATTTTGTATTGACTTACCGAATGTACTGTTCGACATGGTTTTGTACAGAAGTTGCTCGAATTTCGTGGTCGCGGCATTTCCCAATGTGACATTTCTCTCCACGAAGGTTTGCAAAAAATTCTCTTGGTGGAACGAGAGGATGCTGTGAATACGTTTTATTTTCATCCCCAACCTCACGTACAGAGCAAGCAATGCATAATGAACGACGTGGCGTTCCTTGTCGCAGCATGTCAGCAAGAGTTTCTTTGTGGGAGGGGCGTTTAGCACCAACGCGTGTTTCGAGTGCTGCTGGTAGGGGGACAGTTTGTTCTCATCCACGCACCGGTGTTCGGGTGCTAGGAGAAAATCCCTGGTGAGCGCGTGCAGATCTTCGGGATATGACAAGTCTACCACGTAGACGTAACCCACTTCCGAATCGTGAGGAATGTTGAGAAAATCGATCTCGCTCCACCTCGAAGGATCAGTCCACTCAAAACCACCTGTCAGGAGATGAAAAGTCATCGCGTACGGGTACAAACTGTTCACGTAGAGGTACCGGATAAAAGTATTTTCTTGCTGGGGATCGTAATCGTCACCCCCCCCCCCCCCCCGTGATTAGCCCAACAGTATTTGTGGAAGCTGTTACAAATGCCTCCCCTGATTCCCTTCTCGATCGTTTCGTACATCTCACGATGCCTCATGAGCTCGAGTTTGACTTTGGTGAGCGTCAGAGCGCTGCCCCACGTCTAACTGGCGAGGGACATGGCACGTAGGATATCCATCCCATCTGTCTCCAGCGCAATCCTCCTGAAATACAGTACGACGTCGCAGAGCTGATAGGCGTCGAGCGTAACGTAAAGACGCGTGTAACCGCCGAGGTTCCTACATTAGAACAGTTCGAAAATCTCGAGGGCGTACTGATAGTCCTCGTCCGTGATCTCTTGGTCGTTCAGGTCACTTTTGAAAGCTTCCTTTGGCGGTAGTGCGGGCAAATTGTCCGCTTCAAAACTGTTGACGAAGGTGTATGGGTAAATGCCCTTCCTGAGGAGGCGCCGGAAACGGTCACCATACATTTGACGGGTACAATGAAACGCGCTCTCGCCGCCACTGGTGAGGAGGGTTTCCACCAGGTTCGACAAGGACAGTTTGAAAAACTGCGTGGTATCGCGGAAATGGAGATCGCCATTGTTGAACCCTCTTATCTTTTCTGAGCTCGAAGCTAAGATCCACGGTTCACCCAGATTTAGAACGTGCATGTGGCGGAGGAGGGAGCTCAAATCGTACTGCAGGTTGTGCACGCACACAACGAGTTCTTTGGTGTTCCGACACATAAGGGTACACGTATCACACAGCGTCGCGACAAAATTCGAAGAACCGGGCTCTACGAAGCGGGGGTCGTGATGCGACACCTTCCGCGTATGTCGGTTAAATTCAATACAACAAAATTCCCAGTGCGTTGCGCTCGCGTGTCGGAAGTCGTCTTCCGTACTCATGACCAACGGCGACGGACAGCGGTTCAACGTATCGATTTGATCACTAAATCGCTTGAGCGCGAGCAAGTATTTCTCTGACTCGTTGGGTCCCAAATAGCGATCTAGGCCTACTATGTTTCTGTCGCAACGTCTCACTACAACGATGCAGTACGAGCTCATCCTGTGCACACTCACGGCGTCCTTTCCAAAATGCTCTCCATGTCCAGCACCACAAAACAGGGTTAGGGATGCATGTACTGTATCTTATTCAAGAAGACGCTCTCCCCCGCTTTTGGCATTTCGAGAATCACTTCGTTTACGTCTCGACACAGACGTTCGTGCTGCTGCAATGCCTCTCTCGTCCCGTAACCGAACGTGCATTTCTCGCAATAAAAATAGTCTATGAATATAGTCATAATGAAAGTACTAAATTTTCTGATTCCATAGAAATGCTCCCTAACCTCGAGCAGATGAACTTTATCCTGATAGAGCATGCAGGGAACCCGTCCGGTAGATATCGAACTCGTCTGCTCATTGAACACGTAGATGTACACGGAGATTTTGTTTTTTCTCTCCCACAAGGTAATGTCTTCGTAAGTGACTGGGAAGCAGTGTGGCCAGTACGTTACGCGCGTCTCCAGATCCGAAGGATTCATGTATTTGCGGCATCCTGCATAATCGTTTCGTTTGTTCCTCAACGCATCCAGGGGCCCTATCCTCGTCAAAAGTAATCGACCTCGATTACTTTACGTCACAAGCTATAGGGCGGGGCTGCCACGGAATACTCCGCCCTTAAATCCCGCCCGTTTCAATTGAAATTTATACCTAGTTTTCCTTAGCAGCCTCTCGGCCGTGATCTCGGACCGTGACCCTACGTCATTTTGACGTAACAATGACGTAAAAGATTAGTTTCAAAGCTGAAAAGTAATCTAGCGAAAGAGGGTCGATTACTTTGAGCGGCGATGGGTTTCGTGATGGGTCCGCATGTGCATTTCCGTTTATTGTGTTGTATAAAGTCTGTATGTGCTCGTCACAACAAAAAATTCATGTCTTTCTTCGTATTAATGATGAGAAAAAAGCACCGCGTAACACCGTTTCTCTGCGCCGATCGCGGCATCGTATGCGTGAAAGCGGCGGGCTTTTCGAAGCGTCGTCCGAGCCGTACGTCGTACAATCAATGTTATTGCAACGTAGCGGTGTGCACACAAAAAACTCATCGATCAAAGTTCACTGTTTCTTGAGTAAAACTATCAATGCTCATTTGCGGTATCATTACCACCCCCACAGCTCACAAGCAAAAGAAGCATATTGCAATGCGAATTATCATTTCGCATATCGAGCACACGAACACACAGAAAAATATAAAGAAAAGCTCATAAATAAAGCTCAAGATTTAAAGCACGAACCGATTTCTCATAAACGCGTTTACGGCTCGCGCCACACTGTCCGTTCGACGCTTTGCAATGATCCTTCGCGCTTTTACCGTTTTGTCAGTTTTGTTGCCTGCCATCAGCGCCATCTCACGGGTACATACCGAATTATAAATGCCAAGTACAATCACGGTGTCACACAAAACATTGCCGTCTTGCACACCTGTACGTCAAGAAAAATGACAAACAGCAAAAAAGGAAATTACGAGCGTGCTTTTCCACGCATTTTCCACGAAATTCAGTTTTACGCTGGTAGAGTTTTCTGTTTCCGACACCTAAGAACCGAAGCAACAAGGCAGGGCAGGCAGATCACAGGTGTGGTCTTCGGATTCTCAGGAGGAAACACCGATAAGGCGGGTCGCTTTCCAAGATAACACGTGGGGCGATTGGTTGATAGAAGGTGTCAACCGCTTTTAATATTCACGCCTTTTTCGATTGTGCACCAATGACAGATGAAATTTCAAGTAATCGAGGTAGATTACTTTGACCAGGATAGGGCCCCAAGAGTGCCAGCACGCTATTATTTGAAACATTCGTTTTCATGATTCGGTGGGACTTTGACGTTTGTGAGAGTCTTTGTTTTTCTTTTCAAGATTTCGGGAAGCTCGATCGTGCGCCCAATCCGCTTCTGTTTTCAGCGCGTTAGTTTTCAGTCGACACATTGGACGTCGTTGGAGGTGAAAGCAGACCCTTCTCTCGTATAGTTTTCTATGCGTTGCCAGGATTCTGCGATGGCAGCATTTATCGCGCCTTCGATTTCTTGGTGGTTATGAACCACTCTCAAGTGCAAGTTCACGTGAAGGAGATGAGAAGTCAAACCGTCGGCTCCGTCCATAACCATAAACGCCTTCGAGCACAGACAAAATTTGAAAGGCATGGGATAAGCTTCCAGTACGCGCGTGATTACTGTGCGATAGCTAATGTAGATAGAGTCGAAAATTGTGGACGTTGTCGTCATACCGGGAGCAGAGAAGCGTGTACCTAGTAGCCGTTCCGTCGAATGCCTCATCTGTGACAAAAAAAGGAAGGAATCGCCTTTCCATGGTGGAGGGATGATTCTCCAGAGTTCGAGGTAACTCGTTACTGTAACTAAGTTCCTTTTTTTGGTAACTTGTAACTGAACTCGCTACATTTGCGCTGTGGTAAGTTTCAGAGGAACTCGTTCCTTTTTTAGGTAACTTTGCCAAAGTAAGTTAAGTTAAGTTCCAAGTCACTTTTAATTCACTTTTTGCTCACGTCCACATACTTTGTTGGTGTCTCTCCAGTTCCTTCATGGTATTTTTTTGCAGTAAAACGTGATATTCAATCAATGACGGTATTTTATTCAGGAAGTAAGAACCGCTGCCATTGAAATGAAGCTGGAGCATTGTGCGTCCACAGGGAGTAAGATGCATAGTTTATACTTCTACGTAGAAACGTCATTATGACATTGGTAGACAGACTGACACCGAAACAAATGGGAAGGAGAGGGCAGGGTTCCACGAACGGGCACTTGTTCGCTGCCTCCTATTGAAGGAAAAGTAGGACCGAAGGACGCGTCCTTTCCAGGGACCATTGTAGTCCCCTCAAGACCATGGCTTTCGGGCGCGACTTTGTTCACCTCTAGGTTCGAGCGCAATTCAACTCTACCAAATTTGTGGAGCTGTCAAACACTATGATGTTATTTGTTTACAAACAGGGAGAGATCTAATGTTGGACATAAACTAAAACGATCTAAGCGTGTTGCACTCCTCGACAGGCAACTCAATGTCTAACCCAACTGCTCCCCTTTCCTCCTTTTTTTTTGATAAACATATCCCCCCCAACTGCTCACGCGTACTGCACCTGGGTAATGCTATTTTGTGTCCGAAGTAAATTGAAAGTAACTCGTTCTTTTTTTAAAGTAATTCAGTGACTGCGAGTTCGGTTTCAGGCTGAAGAACTTCGTTATTAACTTAGTTACATATTTTTCACACGGTAACTTTACTCGTAACGAGTTCTTTTTGACGGGTGACTTCTCTATCTATGTCATTCTCTATGACGTGTTCTCTCAATTCAACGATTCTACAACCCTCGACGGGGTCCTCATCCCTTCGAAATTCTGGGCTTGCATCTGGTGATTCATCTCTAGCCCTACCAGACAGAGGAATGAAATCTGCATACGACTGATCCCCTTCCCACATGAGCAGTTCGTCTGCACTGCTGTGCCCATCTAGGGGTTCGTCATCGTCCGTTTCAGGTATTACGAAAGGCGGACTACTGACCCTATTGTCTTCGTCGTCATCTGAAAGGACGACTGGACTGTTACCGAGATTCTCTATTCTAGCTTCGTGCTCTCTTTCCACGTCCACGAGCATGGCATCGATGGGGTCGTACTGACATACAAGACAGCGTGGCACTGCAGTCAAAGAAAATCAGTACGAGACTCCCCCTCACGAAACAATGCTCACTTTTCCCTTCAGTTGAGAAACGCATGAGATTGATGATGAGAGAGTATGGGATGAGTCTGTGTGTGTGTGTTCAGTGTCATGCGGCGACAGCGGCTATTGGTTCCGGAAAAACGATGCCATACATAGAATACACTCACACAGCAGAGCCGGTCAACTTACATTTTTCTCCACAAAACTATTCACGTCGTGGATGGATACCCCTCACGGGCTCGCGATCAATCGTCGTAGAACCAGAGCACCTTTTATAGCCGCTACACCACTCTCCTCCTCCTCGCATTGCGATGGTGTCCACTATACTTTGTCCACCCGCCTTCCGTCTTTCGAGCCTTTTTTCGTTGCGATGTCGCATATGACAATGATGCCATAGACGTTGAATAAAACATTACACTACTGTCTAGCTAACACTATGTTGGGTTCTGGGCCGACTTCTTGATGACAAGAAGGCCCAGAGTGGCAACCCAGGAACCTCCTACACTGGACGCGATACACTAAGACTAATTCGTGCTGCGTTACGTTCTTCTTATCAGGGGTTCATCTCTAAACACGTCCAAACATGTTCAAACATGTTCAAGGACGTCATAGAGGGTGAGAGGAAAAGCTTTACTATAAATGTAGAAGCGATCGTTTGGTCGTCATTCTCGTGCCATCATGCTCAGCTTGGTAGATCCTCGTAAGTAATACCCATGACGTCATCGTCGAAATGTTTGAATAGTTTAGTTTTCAGTTTACAACACTTTTGCTGCGCGTAAAGTCGTTTTTTCCCGCCTCACATATTTCCGGAGATTAGCAGCCCCCGTTTCTTCTGCACCAACTGCACTGTACTGTGGTGTAAAGGTATGCTTCCTCGTTATTTTTAATACGTTCTATAACCAGTCACATTTTTTCAGAGCAAAAGCATTGGACGGACCGATTGATACGCCCGTTTCTCGGCTGTCGAGCGATACCGTTCGGCGTACGTTGCGAAGGACTTCGACTATTGAAGGAAGATGAAGAAGATGAGCCATCCGTGTCACTCTGTGACTGAAGAAGATTATACGTGTGTGTGTGCTTAAAATAAAACACGTGTTTCTCACGCTTCTTTCGTGCAGATTACGAATGCTTACTGACGGGAGGTCTACCCCTGGTCCTAAACTTCAAGCCTCCTCCGAAGACCTTCTTTTTTGCGCATCGGCGATCAGCGGAGCACCTGTCGTTGCAGCGGACTCTGGTCGAGAAACCCTAGCCATTGGCTAGACTCGAGCCTTCGTCAGTATTTGGGCTGTCTTCCCGGCTAGGAAACCAAAGCTGGAGGCTAATTAACGTATAACTTCTCGCAATAAATAAAAAAAGGTTGTGTATACCCTCATTCCGTCTCAGTCATGACGCCCGAGCAGAGGTTTGCAACCTTTGTGCAAACGCGAATGTATCGGGACTTGCTACGATTACGCGATTATATTCTAGGCGATGACTGACTCGCTCGATTCTCAAGACGATACCATTACGTCTGTTCACCGCCAGTGCGAAGAGTGCAAAGAAAATGAAGCGTTTCGTAGATTACAAGCCCGAGCTGTTGGAAGAGTATAGACGAGGACTGTCAATTGACCTGTGTCTCATCAACGTGGGTTTCAACCGCCCCATCCGTTGCTACTGGCTTCTCCACACATCCTTCGACTTCACGGTGACCGACGACGTGCGTCGGGTCAGCACGTTGGAAGATCGTCTCGCAAGCGTCTTGCGTATGTCATGAAAAAAAAAGAAATAGACTATTTTACGAAGCGAGTTCGCTTGCGAGTTTCATCGTTCACTTCGAGGTTACGGGAAAACATGTATTCACAATTTTTCAAACTCTAGCGTTTCGACATGCGCGTGGCTACGTAGATACAAAAAAGCCAACAGTAAGGCGAAAAAGGCAATTGAATACACTTGTCACTATACTCGTCCACTAGTAATGTCCTTCGAAGGTTTGCTTCGATGGAGGGAAGTCCATAACTGTCGAAAAACACGGCAGACACATCGTAGTTTTTCAGGTGGAGCACCCAGTGCTGGCCGCGCTTTCTTCGCTCTTCCGTATTGATTATTAAATAGCCGGGCTTGCGTAAAACGTAGTCTTGTCGGAAGCGCAAATGCCTCTCAGCATGGAAGAAGCAGTGGGGTTCAGGGACACGAGTTCCAAGATTTCGCTCTCGTACATCTTTTTTATGGGAAGGTGACCGTACGGTCCTTCTTGATGCACATGAGCTTGGGACACTCGGAAATCAAGAGGATGGTGACCGCGTGTGGAAGGGCTTTAGCGAAGCGTAATTGCAGGCGAACGTTTCCTTTTCGCCACTCGTTCAAATGCGAAGGAGAAGAACACTTGTCCACGTCCAAGTTGAAGTCGAGAAAGAATCTGTTAGTTTTAAATCGGTCGTAGCTGTACTTGAAATGTTTTTCACCCAGTTCTTGCAAAAAGTTAATGTAGGGAATATTGACGAGGTCGTTCTTAAAGTCGTACTAGAATTTGTAGGGGTTCGACTGGATGTCACCGAGAAAGTTGGACGTGGCGAGCAGGGCAATGCAAAATTTGGAAGGCACCCTTTCGGGGTGCACGTTTTCAGGGTGAGTGTCCAAGCTCCCGGCACTCAAACTTCGCACTTTGGTTTCGATCCGTGTAACACATAGCTGGCTGGCGTGGTCTGAAGCCGCCTCTCGTATTCCAAAAACAGCGAAGGTGCCAGCGTCACTTTTTTTCAAGTGTAACGTCATCTCTTTAATGTCCACCTCGTAATTGTACGTTTTCTTGTCGTTGGGGGTCGATATGAGTTTAAATTCGTCGTTGTTTAACAGGAAAACGACTCGAATTTCGACGGCAGGTACCATCAGGCGCGGCTGTTGAAACAGGTTGGTATTGATCTGTCCAACCAGGTTAAAGTATTTTCCACCCTTCATCGCTTCGTAACGTTGTTTCGGACCGCGAGACGTCGTAATCGTTTTTTAAATGTTCGTCATCCTCAACAAAGAGTCCAGTCGCGTGCACGGTCTCTTGAGCCAAGGGCATTGAGTGAAGCACAACATCCAAAATACTCCTGTAGGCGTACAACTTGTTGGATCTGACGAGCTTGTTGTTTGCATAAACGGTGACCTCTCAAACATGCCACTCAGCAGATGGTTTATTGGGAAAACAACATCTTTCGCGTCCATTTTTTCCCCGTCGTCGCGAACAATGCGCGCTGTCAAAGACACGAAGCTGCTGTAGAGATCCAAATGTGCCCTTTGCAAATTTTGAATAGAAAATTCGACCACTGTATTATTTACCCCGTTGACCGGATAAAAGAGTTGATCTGAAGTATCTTCCACGCCATATTGAGTGGAAGGGAGTTCGAATGTCATCACATCACTCGTCAGACAGAGCGGCGGCCGTTGCGACTGTTTTTTGTCTTTCGTTGACGTCATGACGTGTGACCCTCACGGCGAACCAAAGATATCTGCAGGTGCGTCGTGTGTCGGTGCCTTTTGTTGTCTTTTGCGACGTTTCTTTCTATTGTTGTTTCCAGAGGTCTGTTGTTTCCCTCCATGGAATCCAGCACGTCTCTCCAAGTTCCTATGGCCGTCTTTTTTACGGCGCGCGATATTCCTTCGCCGTCAGCCAAATTCCGAACTTCATGCGCTTCAGCGTTTTCTTGGCGATCGGTTTGATTTGTTGCCAGATGGGAAGGATAAACTTGGATATGTTGCTCAACACACCGCCCCTTCGTTGGAAAAGGGGTCCTGTGTACACGGGAATTATTTTTTGGGAATTAAGGTACATATTTGAAATGGAACGTTAAATTGGTTCTACCTTTAGACCACAACAGTAAACGTCTTCTGTTTCGTCCGCGAGAACAATCGCCACTGAGGGAATTTCGAACTGAGACAGGTTAAAATACTGAATGTTATCTAACGTGTAGGTGACGACGTGCTTGTCTTTCTCGTAATAAAAGGGTAGTATTTTTAACATCGTTTTTTTTCCGCTCCCCACGTACGTGGGTTTCACGATATCCGTGTAGACGATTATGTTGTGAAACGGGGGTTCCAGGAGTAAACCAACGGAACTCGTGGCATCCTCCTCCGCTGTGAATAGGGTACGCGATTCGAAGCCCAAAAGCACAAACAGGTGCACTGAAAGTCTTAAGGTGGTGGTGCCCTCAAAAAGCTGAATTTTATAATCCTGCTCGGTTCCGTCCAAACTGAAGCGCACGCGTTGGCCTACGCGCTGGTTAATCGCATCCAGAAGTGCTTGGGGCTGTAGAGGCCTAGAGAAAGCGACCAGGCAGAGAGAGGTTGTGAGCCAAAGTGCTTTTTAATCCGATGAAAGGTGAATGCGTGGGATGAGCGCGAGCATGCGTGGGATGAAGATGGCCGTCGTTATCGTCGCGCTGGCGAGCCGCCATGTGGAGGAGCGGAGTACGCCAGCGGAGAGTGCGGGCAGGAGGTGAGACAACAGAAGGTCCTGCAGCAGCGGTGGAAACGGGAGGTAGGGTGATGTCTGATGCGTCGAGGAAGGCCGGTTTGAGGCACACGATCGAGACGGTGTCGTGGCGGCCGTCGATGTCCACGGTGAAGTGACGGTCTGTCCGCTGAAGTACCCTGAACGGGCCTTGGTAAGATGTCTGAAGGGGGACCGGGAAGCATCATCTAATGGATACGGGGAGTCGTGTTGGTGTCGGCTGAAGAGCATGAATGGCTTCTCGGATCTCATCAAGGGAGGCAGCAACTAGAGGTGCAGAACTGAGACACGGGGGACCCAAGAATTCGCCGGGGACGTAAAGGGAGGCGCTGTATACTGATTCGGCAGGAAAGCATTCCAGGTCCGTCTTGACGGCTGAGCGAAGGCCGAGGACAATGATAGGGATATTATTAACCCAAGACGAGGAGTCAGCGCGGCAACGGAGCGCGGTCATCATCTGTCGGTGTAGGCGTTCGACGAGACCATTGCTGCAGGGGTTGTAGGCTGTTGTGCGGCTGTGACGGCAGCCCAGAAAGCGGAGAAGGTCTTGAAAAAGCTTGGATTTGAATTACCGGCCCACTTCAGTGGTGATGACGGCTGGGACGCCGAAACGGGCAACCCATGTCGCCATGAAAGCGCGGGCGACGGAATCTGCCGTGATGTCTGGAATGGGTTGGACTGCTGGCCAACGGGTTTAACGATCTATGCAAGTGAGTAAATATCAGAAACCTCTTGAAGATGGTAATTGCCCAACAATATCGATGTGCACATGCTCGAAACAATGCTTCGGTGGTGGAACTTTCTGGGGTGGTGTGAGGATGTGCCGCGTGATCTTCGCCTTCTGGCACTGCAGGCAGCAACGGGTCCACTTGCGGATGTCGGAATTGATGTGGGGCCAGACGAAGCGCGCAGTGACGAGGCGCTGGGTGGCGCGGATCCTGGGGTGTGAAAGGCAGTGTAGTGTCCTGAAGACAGTGAAGCGAAAAGGCTCTGGTATGAAGGGACGTGGTGCACCGGTAGAGAGGTCGCACGTGAGGGAGATGGTGGTGTCGGGAAGAATGACATCTTTGCGACGATATTCGGGTGCATGGGAATTTGGTGATAGACCTTCACCAAGTAAATTTTTTAGAATGTAGTGGCGCCGTGGAGGGAAAATGTAAAGTGGCGAATATGAGGGATGGGATAACGGTCAGGTATAGTGACACGGTTTAGTGCACGGTAATCTCCACAGGGCCTCCAGTCGCCTGTCTTCTTTGGCACCATGTGGAGGGGAGATGCCCAAGAGCTGGAAGACGGGCGAACGATCCCGAGCTTCAACATGTGCTCAAATTCAGCACGTGCGATTTTCTGCCTTTCAGGAGCTAGGCATCGTGGCCTTGCAAAAACGGGAGGCCCCATGGTTTCAATATGGTGGTAGATGTTGTGCTTCATGGGATAAAAATCGCTAGATCGTGACGTGAGCTAAAAAAACTCAGCGAGGATGGCGGAAAATAAAGGCTGGGATTCAGGCACAAATACGTTAAGCTGGGAGGAGGATAGCCTGGAGCTATACCCGATACGCTGAGAGTGGTGGTGCCATCCGTGAGTCGCTTGTGCCGCATGTCAACGAGGAGATGGAAGTGTCGCAGGAAGACGGCTCCAATGATTGGATGGGCCACGTCAGCGATTAAAAAAAAACATCGAAATGTGCGACGGAGTCCCAGGTCCAAGGTTAATGAGCGTTCGCCATAAGTGGCGATCGGAGATTTATTTGAGCTTGAAGTGCTGGACCATGATAATGACGATGGTGGCGGTCAGTCTGTGAGGCAGGTACGATGAGAAAACGCACTTTAGAATGACGGTCAACATTGTAAAACAGGCGACCTTGAGAATGGCCAGCAACGGCGGTCGCATTTAGTTGCCGGTGCCTGGATTTCCCTGGAAGATGGGCTTTTCGCATTTCGTTGCGGCCTTCCCAAAAGTGGCATGGTACCAACAAATCTGGTGCCGGCGTGGGGATCGGAAACGGTGACGTGGCGATGTCGAGCGGTTGCGTCGAAAACTTCTGGATCTAGAATGACTGACTGCTGCTATCTGGGCTTTAAGGAAGCCAATCTCTTCTTGAAGCTGGGTGGTAGATGGAGGGTTGGAAGGGCTCGCTTGTTGTGGCACTGCAAGAAGAGCCATGTTCTGAACGAGCGCACTAAGGCGGTGAACTTCGTCACGCAGTGTGAAGCACGAAGAACAGCCAGATGAGGATGTGGCAGGGCTTGAAATAGCAAATGGAGGCAATCGGGTGGGTGGGCGTTCGGAATTCTGCATCGCGGTGGCGATCGGGAGGGTGTTCACAAAAGGTGATGTAGCTTCCATGATGCGATCGGTCAACTTGGAGAGCTCGTGCAGAGGAACGGTGGCCGACGCTGATAGTATCATTCTGACTGTTTGAGGAAGCCGTTGAAGGAAGAGCTCCCTGAGGATCGACTTGTCCAAGGCGGAAGATTCATCGCCGAGCAGTTGGTACATTCATCTCAAAAACTGAGTCGGGGTACGGCCACCCAATTCTTCGGTTGTCAGGAGTTGATGCAGGCATTGCTGTTGCGAGAGGCGCTGTTGTTTAAGATTGTCGTAGGGGTCAGAGGCGGGAGGGTTTATGACGGTATCCCGGACCTCTGCCATGACGGATGCTGAGAGAGACGTTAGAACATGATGGTATTTGGTCTGCTGGCTTGTGATGTGGCGCTTCACGAATTTCGCTTCGACGAGTACAAACCAAAGCGAGGGGTCGTTGTTCCAGAAACTCGGGAGCTTAATTTCCGAACCATTTACCTGGAGGACAGATGGGTGTGGCGGTTCGGGCGGAGTGTCTCCTTGGTTAGGCATGATTGCTGGTAGACGTTTGGGTCACCAAAATGTAGAGGCCTAGAGAAATCGACCAGGCAGAGAGAGGTTGCGAGCCAAAGTCCTTTTAATCCAATGGAAGGTGAATGCGTGGGGTGAGCGCGAGCATGCGCGGGATGAAGATGGCCGTCGTTATCGTCGCGCTGGCGAGCCGCCACAGGGCATTGCATAATAGCCGGGAGGCAGATGTACTTGAAAAGATCGAGGGACTTTCGTCTTGATCGTGAAAGAAAATTGGCGCCCTACGGGACGAGAGACGCGTAACGTTTCTTCATGTCCCTCGACGGGTGTCAGCTGTAGCAGCTTTAAAAAGTGTTCCGGAACGGTCAACTCTTTCGGCGTTTCAGAGAGTAGACGTTATCCGCGAATTCTAGTGAGGTGTCCAGCTTGTGCGTCTGGAAATACTTGTTGAGTGTGTTACATAGGGACGTAGTTTCCGAATTGAAAGTGACGCGCGACGGGTGCGGCGTGCTGCAATAAGATGGACGTGGCTTCACGTTCGCTCAATTTGGGAGGCTTCACCGCACGACCTACTTCGCGGGATGCTAGCGAGGCGTCGAGCGCCTGTGCGAGCTGAGGGTCATATTCTACGACTTTCACGTCTACGGGTAAGACGAAGTCGTATCGCGATTTACTGTACGCAGAAAAAGTGTTAAATTCCGATAGGGCTTTTCCCAAATCCCTCTCGAGGTCCGAGGTGACACGAAAAGTTCTCCTGGCTTCGACCGTGTCCTCAAAAGAAAAATTGATTTTCGCATCCTATATTTAAAAAATTGTTGCTTATGCTGAGATCCATCAGACCGACTTTATAGCGATTCGAGAGCTGAAGCGGACTATCAAAAGCTACCGTGAAGGCATTGAGTTTATTCGAGGCAAAGTTCTCCATGCTGGCGTTCGAAAAGAGGTGAATGTAGATGTCTGAAGTCATTTCCCAATCTTGACCACGTCACTGCTCGGAACCCAACTGTCATGTTCTTTGTCGTAACCGAACAAGCGACCCAAGGAGAAGCTCTGACCGTTCACTTTCTTCTTTCTCAGCACTTTTGTTACTGGCCAAGGCTGATTGGCATCTCGGGTTATGACGAGTACCTCCTCTGGGTAGAAAGATCCGTCCACTCCCTTACCTCGGTAATCTTCCAGATGCACGATGGGAGGGGAGGTGTCTCTCAGACGGGAGACGGTGAAAATCTGAGGCAACCAACTCCCTTCAGAGCTTTTTTGAAAACCTTTTTTGTGTAGTAGGACCCTCACTTTATCCCCCACTTTGAGATTCTTTTTCACGGGGGTACAACGGGCTTCCCGTATATCTTATTGAACAGCTCCAATTCGTTTTCGGGTGTGACTTCGGACGGGCTGATGCCCAACGTCCTGTGTTTGGTATTGTTGTAGTCGCCCACAATCTTGGGAAGCACGGAAACGAAGCAGTATTTTCCGGTTACTCTAAAATACCAGAATATTCTGTCGCGTAAAGTGCGTATGACCCATTCTGCCT
Source organism: Ornithodoros turicata (assembly GCF_037126465.1). Classification (NCBI taxonomy): domain Eukaryota; kingdom Metazoa; phylum Arthropoda; class Arachnida; order Ixodida; family Argasidae; genus Ornithodoros; species Ornithodoros turicata. The sequence continues at coordinate 14,155,458 of NC_088207.1, forward strand.
GCGATGCCTTGATTACAGAAGAGAAGGTGGAATACATGTGGACCTTCTTTCGTGCCAGGTACTCCTTGATAGTCTTGTTGTAGAATTTCCCTCCTCTGTCGCAAAAGATGCGTGTAGGTGCGTTACCTCCCCGAAAAAGTCTTATCATGGTCCTTTTCGTTTCGGTGGGCCATTTCGTCTTTAGCGGGAGGATGCACAGAAAGCAGGAGAGGGAATCGATCGCCACGAGAATATAGCGGTAGCCACCGTTCAACCTCTTGTAGTTTGAAAAGTCGGTGAGATCCATTTGCTACACGTCGTTCATCTTGAGCGTGATGATGTGTCTCCGATTAAACTTTCTTCTCACAGGATGGTGTAGCGTGTAGGCATCCAACTTTCTGAGAATGGTGAGAGCCTTGTTTTCGCTCATGTGACGCGCTTTTCTATAGCGGTCCACTCCCCCCAAACCACACTCTGGTTTCTCATATCCCTCCATAAGTCGTCCACGCAATGGAGGATTGCTGATTATGCTGTTGAGGCTCGCGAGATTTGGGTAGAGAAATCAGGCGCAATAGTTTCAAGACTTTGGGGAACCAGGAAGGTTTCTTTCCCGTCTTACGTTGCAACACATAATTGACGAGTTCGTAAACGGAGCAGTGCCTGATGGGCTTGCCTGACATGGAGACACAACCCTCACGATCCCAGGAAATAACCTTCTTTAATTCGGAGACGACCCTTTCCACTTCCTCTTCGTCCACCTCTGGAGAGAGGAGCGAATAGTCAAAGTCATTTGTAGCGTCGGACGCCTTGTTTTTTTTATCATAGGGGTCGAATCCGTACTGCTTGAGTATGCGATACAGTGCTTGCAGTATGAGTTTCACTTTGACGTCGTCACTCTCCTTCGAGAAAAGAATGTTCCCCATGGAGGTGGTCACTTTAATTCTCTTGGCCATTGGCGAAGAGGTTCAACACGGTGGAAAGCAGGAGAGGAACCACCGAAGAAAGAATGCCCTGCCCTCGCTGCTGAGACAGATAGCACTTCAAACGTTGCAGATTCTTATGAATCTTTTTGTAGTCGAGCCGAAGTAAGAAGCGTTTGTGCTTCTTCAAACGAGGAACGTGTCTGGCGCTAGAGCCACCTTTCTGTTCAATACATTGAGGCAAATTTCGAAGAGGTGTTTCATGTTGGACGAAGAAGAACGTCTCAAGATTTTGCGACGGCGCGGAGGGGGTAGAGTAGAGAGCACTTTGAGTAAAGTAAGGTGAGGGCGGAGATTCATTTCAGAGCGTAGACGTTCTCCTGGAAAGATATTGCTATGCAACCTATGATCCTCGAGCATGTAGTTGTGAAGATCCACAAGTAAATAAGCGTGGGGCGACGGCATCGCTTGTTTATATGTGTCCAGAAAATACTCCAATCTTTTTCTGCGAAATAGCTGTTGCCCAAAATGTTCCATGTGGTGGATGCTGCGCACGGTGCGCCACAGGACGACGTAACTGGCGTTGTAGGATATAGTTCTAAAATGGCTACTGTTAAAAAAGATATTTTGAACGAGTAAGAAGATCGACGCATTGGCGTTGTGTGAACCCCGAATGAAAAGATCGGTCACCTCCTTCAAGAAACCGGCGTTGGTCATGTGATCGTCGACGACGATGAGCGTAGTGCGTGACGTGTCCCACTCTCGTGTTAGCTCCTTGGTAAATTTTACGGACTCCCCAAATTCGTCCTGTATGCTCAGCGAAGCATATTTCTGCCCATAGAATATTTATGACAGAGGCTTGTCCACGACGTCGTTCAGCTTCCTTAGCACATTCGCAACGAATGTAGATTTACCGCACATGGAGGGGCCGCTTAAGATACAGCGAAAAGGATGTCGGAAACGAAAAGGTTCGGGGGAAGACATGTTGCGTGCGTACATGTTGCGTGAAGAAAAAGAAGAGACTGAAACTCGTAGCAAAATGCATCTCTCGTCCTCTAGATCGGAACTGCGTTCCCAATACAGATTATCCAGGCTAAAGTTGGACTTCTTTTTCGTCAGTCTGTCTGCCGCTAAGATGCGGCCGAGCGTCTTCATCTTGTCCTGACACATTTCTTGACGTGCTTGCAACCGTTCCAGGCGATGGACTTGGAAGGCTTCCTCCACGATGCCGCGAATAAATTCGCGAAGTTCTTCGTTTTTTGTCTTTTCTAGTCGGCGATAAACGCAGGAGAATAAACAACACATGGCATTTTCCACGTATCGGTCAGAATGATGACGCGAGCGCAGTGTGTGCTGCCTTTATACAAATAAACACGCGCAAAGAAATGAGAGCGAAACGAAAACGGAGAATGAACCCGCTGCCGCTAGGAGAGCGTGTGCAGAGAGCGAAACCTAAACGGGAAGCGCCCACGAGGAGATGACCGCTTGATACTGGCGGCGCAGAGAGTGCTAGGAGAGAGCGCGTGCGCGCATGGGTAGCGGCCGCGGCGAGCGGCCCCAGTCACTTGTTCGCTGGCTCTCTTGGAGTTCAGTCGTGTACGCGGTTGCTCTGCCATCCCCGCGCCAGGTCAGTTTGTGCCTGGCTGTCGACGGGATCGGACGCAACGTCGCCGCGGGGTAAAACGTTAGTGATTTGGTGATGTTTGCGCATTGTTTTACTGCGCTCCTTTTCTCGCATGTTTGCCGTACCGGATATTCCCCATACGCACATATTTAGACTTGTGTAGCAGTGACCCGTAGCGTGCCAAGCCTGTTGACGCACGTTTAGCGTTGTGAGCCTAGCGTTATGCGGTGACGCTGTGGTTAGGCCTAGCCGGTCGCCCCTAAGCCTTTTCCCCGATGTGTACTTTCTTTTTTCGTGCTGTTTAGCAATGGCGGTTAGACTTTTTCCACACGCTCTGGCATGCCTAGACTTGTTCAGCAGTGTTGCAATTTTACCTGCCGCTAGTATTTTGTTGTTCTGTCTTTCTCGCATAGAGCTATGATGGTGGCACCATCTGGTGTGATGCCTTGCAACTAGGTGGCCATCTGTCGTTGATCTCTGCAACTACCGGACGTCAACAAGCAACATGGCAGGCGCTGGTTACTCGGGAGTTCCGGAGTGGTTTCTTCGCCACGGTGTCGTTGATTTTCGAATACATTGTTCTCTCCACTCCATTTCTATCTCTAATTTTTTCTTTTTTATGACCACAATTACCCGGAAACGCACAACTGGTCTGAACATGAGTTAGATGCTCCCCAATTAATGTGGTGACTCTCTGGAGGGTGCTGATTACTGTGGTGGGTCCCAATTAGCTGTAATTGATTAATTAATTGTGTTTAGACCAAGATGTGCGTTTTCGGATTGTCGTGGTCATTCCACACTACTACCGCCCACACACCAACCACAGTGCACGGAAAAAATTTGCGAACCCATCAGCCCAGGTGGAAAAATTACCACAGAAGTCTGCCCAGACAGAAAAATGCGCGACGGTGGCGCCGCTTGGCGGGGTTGCCGGTGTGCATCGCTCACGCGCCAGCAACCGAAAAAAAACGCAAAAGAAGTCGACCCCGGCTGAAAAATGCGCGACGCTAAGCGCACGCGCAGCCCTCCGCCAACGCGCCATCCGGGGCAAGCGCTCGGGCAGCCCTCCGTCCATGCGCCACCCACTGCACACGGAAAAATTCGCGAACGAAGTCGACCCAGGGGTCGACCGAGTCGTGTACCGGATAGGCAGTAACCCCGACAGCTCCCTATACTACTGATATGTCGCGGCAGATTTTGTGTATGTCAAAGGCTACACGGATTCTTGTGAGCAGCGGTTAGCCGATGGTGACCCCCTGGGACTTCAGCTGTTTGCGGTGGTGCCATCTGTCCACAGAAACATGCGCAAGGGGGGAAACCTGGGATATACTTCCCGAGATCGGTCTAATTCCCTCCTCACTCCTTCTCCTGCCAACCTCCTTGGCACAGGTTCCCAAGACGTGATAATGGGAGAGGTTTAGTCCCTCTGCGAAATGTAACAGTCGTCTCCTTAGATGGCGTTACGTGAAACTTCGGCGTAGGGCGCTTGCAAGCAATTGGCGACAGAGCCGGCTGGATGCTCACAATGTGCTCCTCTCGGTTGTGGGGCATGACGTCACTTTGTACCATGTGACTGTAAACGTCATTCTGACGTGCTGCTGTGTTCTATGTTGTTTGCTCTGGGCTGCAGACCGTGTTTAGACAAAATCTTGCTGCTTTTTTACTGGCTCTGAGTAAAACTGCTTTGGTTTAGGCTGTGCAGTGCTTGCTCAAACCCAAACATTCCTCCAAGAACAGGCTGCAGGTTCTGCTTTATGATGCACTCGTTGGCAAAGTGCCTTCAGTTTCAATCAAAAGATGAGTACTTGAGGGACAGCCATGGATTTCGTGTGCTTGTGTTCTTGTTCCCCCGTTCGTATCTCCAAAACTGAAGAGATAATGCGCTGAATGCTCGAAGATTGGCCCCAGTACTTAGGGCACCATAACTGCAGTCTTGAGCGCTTTCCGTGTATATGTTATTTTCCAATGAATTATGCCATCATCATCCCTTTCTTCCATGAAAAACGTCCCTCGAGGCACACAGGTCATGCTGGATCTGCGTTCACCAACTCTCAACTATTCAAGATCGGCTTTCGGGGTGACGCCGGCTGTGGCCACTGTCAACAACCTGGAACACTCCCGGATGTGCTCGATCAGCACTAACCCTCTAGCCCTTTGCACTCCCCGACTGACTCACGCACGCTCTACGCATCGCCACCCTTCATCCTCCGTACGTCCGTTCGTTCGTTTGTTTTTGTTCTGCTATAGTCGTGACGATGCCCACTTCTGTGTGGCCAGCAACGGCGAGTCGAACCAGTCTTTACCCCTTTCATACACATTACTCTCATCCTTTCTTTAAATCTTATTCGTATTTAATCTATCTCTTCCTTCTTGCGCCTTTTGTTAATTTATCCTTTATTTCCTAATTTTTTTCCTTTTATTTGTTTTTTACGAATAGCAAGCCGACATACCATTTAGCAGAACTACCCTCCTTCTTTCGCTCTCTCTCTCTCTCTCTCTGTTCTAATAAATGTATGCCCCCAGTGCCAAGCACACGACACCCACAAATGTTCGAGATTCTGTCTTGCAGTGTAGCTCAAACATCGTCTGGCGTCAGAGTTGATCCGTATACTCCCCAAGAACACGTTGACATCCCTCACTCATCCTGAGGATGTCACTGTGGGACAGAAATGACATCCTGAGAATATCCCCAAAGGATCCTTAATTTGTTAGAAAAGTGCTAGAATGAGACTCCAGAGATAATCCTAGGGACAACATCTGGAGACAAAAATTGGATAGTCTCAGGAGCACTATAGGATCATGTTCTTCTGCATGTAGCTATAGAGTGAATCTTCTTTAATTTCTCTCATTTAGAAGGGAGCAGAGCTCTGCCTTCAAAGTCTCCTTTGTTGTGTGCTCCTCAACGAAGGCTGCATTATTTTACCGTGTGATGCATAATAAAATGCTCAACGTTTGTCAAATATGCATTAGATGCATTGATTTCATACCGAGAACAAAGGATAACACTGCATATATTCGGGGTTCTGCTGCATATTTCGGAGATTTCTGGTGCATAGTTGCATGCATATTTTGTTATTATTTTATTTATTTTACTTTTTTCTTTTTTTCTTTTTATTTTTATTTTACTCCGCACCCATAGTGATGTGGCTACTATTCCTTTTAGTGCGGTGTTTAATTTCTTGAAAAACATCCGAATTATTAACCTCGTATAGTAAACGTATTTTTATTCGCGATGTATTAATTTTCGCGAATTTCGCGACCGCTAAAGAATCGCGAAAAATTGTACTCGCGAACACAGCTTGACGTTTATCCCGCGAAAGGAAACACTGCCCCGGAATCGCGAAATTAAGTACTCGCAAATATTTGCGCAAATGAGTGAATGCGTGATTCGCGAAAACCAATACATCGCGAATAAAAATACGTTTACAGTAGTTTTAGAGTGATGAATCTTCTGCTCATGCCCTATTTTAACTAAACATCGTGTCTATTTCTAACTACCCGCACCATCATCACTGTTCTTATGCATCATGACCTTGGTTGTGGATGCGCCATCAAAACTTGAGTAATCATCATCATATTGTTGATCACAGACCATAAGCTGTGCTGCGGCTGGAAATTTTAAAGTTCAGCGCGGCACTTAAACGCGGATCCAGACCCCTTGTTTGTTTGTTGTTGTTTTTGTTGTTTTTGTGTGTGTGTTTTTCTCAGGGGGGCGGTTTTTTTGTCGGAGCGCTCTGTGGTGGAGGTGAGAGAGGGAAATCGATGTTTAAACTGACGTATTTGGGGGCGACCGCCCGCCCCCCCCCCCCCCCCTCCGGATCCGCCACTGGCGACACCGTCCATTCTCAAGCCGGAGTAGGACTTCCCCCTGTTTATAAACAAATGACGTCACAGTGTTCGATGGCGCCACACTGAACGACGTTGAACTACGCTGGAGGCTAGGGTCGAACAAGGTCGCGCCCGAAAGCCACGGTCTTACGGGATTACGATGGATCCCTGAAAGGGACGCCGACATTCGGTCCTTCTTTTCTTTCAGTGGGAGGCAGCGAACAAGTGCCCATTCGTGGAACCCAGCCCTCCCCTTCCGATTTGCTTCAGTCTGTCTACCAACGTCATGAGGACGTTTCTGGCGCACTGGTTGTGGACACGCACACTTCGTCGGAGTAACCAGCTATTGCGCCACAGTAACCAGCACGAGCAGAACAAGACGCCTATATACTCAATCACCCGTTTGCATGCAGCGCAGCACACAGAGGGATAGATGTTCGTATTGTACTTACTTATGCAACTTTAGATGAATTCTATAACAGTCCCCACATCCTCTAGGATCCTGAGTCACTGTCACATAAAACGTAACTTTCAAACGTGAAAGAAAAATAGTAAAAATAATGTCATAACAGTGCACACACGTGCTGCGGGGCAGTGGTGGCAATTACTTGAAGTACCTTAAGTAGTACTTTAAGTACATTTCTGACAACTTGTGCTTTACTTTAGGTACATTTCAAGCCGCATACTTTGTACTGTACCACAAGTGCTTTTTTCCCGGTACTTTCGCTAAGGAACGCGAAGAGACAGATACAACACGAAGACACAACACGAACACGACGACTTCGTGTTGTGCCTTTCCCTTCGTGTTCCTTAGTCTCGAGGTTTTACATGTGCATCATCTTCACAAGCTCGCTTGCTTCCTAGCCATTTTTTCATTGTCAAAAAAAAAAAGGTATCAAGCACGCATCCTACAAAATGACAAACAAGAAAACGAAAACACAACAGCAACAACAAATAAGTAATGATGATGTTGTGGGATGTTTCGCCGCTGAGGAGGCACCAACGAAAACACACAGATAGCGGCATCTGTGTGTTTTCGTATTGCCATCATTTTAGAGCTTCTAATGGGATATGCAGTGCCAACAGTCCCAGTTCCCACCCTCCTCCTCCTCCTTCATTGGCATCATCATTCCAGGAGCTTTCCACCAATGTAACTGGTGCAAGTGATGTGGAGTTGCAGGCCTCACACTAGTGAAGCCAAAATCCAAGCCAAGTATTGGCTTACTTTGTAACACATAGCGCAGTCAAAGAAAGACGACAGTTCTTTTATGTCATTTGTGTTAAAAACAGGTGGTTGCATTGTAAGATCAACCTGTTTGTAGCCCAGGATTTATAGAAGTGCTGTCATTCTTCTTCTTCTTTTTTTTTTTTTCTTACAACCAGCAAAGCAACCAGTCCCATTCTGACATTATACCAAAATCGGTTTTTGTGCTTTTAAAAAGCATATTGGTTGAAGAAAATCCATTATTGAGAGGCTCGGAATGTTGAGGAACTGTACCAATGCTTCTATATTGATGTTAAACGAATGGAATGCAAAGACACGCACACATTATGACACTGCAACAGGCAGTACGATGACTTGTCAATTGTCATTCCAGTTCTCCATTCTATGGTTCTAGTGCTTTTTTATATTGTTTCTTTTACTGGCAATTGACGATCCTTTTATAGCACAATGTGTGATTGAATTAAGTGATTTGGTGAAGTAACAGTGTGAAAGACACACACACTTTCGCTTTTCATTTCAACATTTTACGTCTTTTTTTTTTCATTTGGTATCATGGACTACGTTGCTACAGATCACAGTCCTATAAAAATGAAGGGTTACACTGTGCTTCGCTTTTTTATTTTCTTTATATTCTTTTTTTAACCTGTTGTATTTCAGAAAGCACCAAGGAATGCTCAGAAATCTATAAACTCTGTTGGCTTATGCTCTTTTTTTCCTGAAATTTTCTGACCTGTTACACCAGAAGGTTAGTACCGGAATACCACACTAGGGCTGGTGACCTTCGATCAGGTAGGATACACTATTTTGCATTATCATAGCACAGCTGACCTATAACTGCGAGTTATGCCATCTGATTCAGTTCACATTCAAGGATTAGCACTTAATCAGTAGGATTTTATGGCTTCATAGCATTTGCAAAGAACGCTGGCTAAAGTTTTGCAAAAAAAAGCAATACATAGCTACTAAACAGTGAAATGCAAAGTGACACAAATTGGCAGTGTACTTGATGGGTACTTGAAGCATTTTGCCTAGTACTTTGTACTTTATTTGAAGCCCGTTTGGAACTGAGTACTTTGTGCTGTACTGACGTTCCCGCTCATTTTAATCCATTGGTCACTCAATTTAATCCACGTGCTACCCACTTTAATCCATCGGTCAACCAAATTAATCCAAATGCCAACCAAGTTAATCCAGGCAACAATATTCATAATGCACTGTGTCAAACTGACATTTGCATTAAAATGTGCATATTTGCAAATTTTACATATACGACATTGCGCGACTACAGTTGTTTCAAACAACTGTATTGCGTTGTGTATTGCGATGATTCTGGACTACTGCTTGTCATTACAATATTTCATGACTATCTTGGATATACGAGTCGCAATTCCACCTTCCGCAACTACAGCTGCTTCAAACAGTGTCAGACGATGATGTGCGACTACTGCTTGTCATTATGACATTTCATGACCATTTTCGTGATATGTGGCATGAACCGATTTTATGGGACTACCGCTGCTTCAAACAGTGGCATGCAGTGTTTTGTGGCTATTGACGGTCATTATGACATTTCATGACAATTTTCGTGACATGAATCGATTTTAGGAGACTACCGCTGCTTCAAATAGTGTCATACAGTGTATTACGACTACTGATGGCCATTATGACATCCTATGACCCTTTCCATGATACGGGTCATGACCTGATTTTACGGAGCTACCGCTGCTTCACACAATGGCATGCACTGTTTTATGACTCCTGACTGTCACTACCATATTAGCAGATAGTCGTAAAACACTGTATGACACTGTTTGAAGCAGCGGCAGTCTCATAAAATCCGTTCATGGCACATATCATGAAAATAGTCATAGAACGTCATAATGACCGTCGATAGTCATAAGCATATATGGCATGTTTAAATCTGCGGTACAGTCCCATAAAGTCAATTCATGGCTCATATCATGAAAATAGTTGTGCAATGTCATAATGACCGTTGGCAGACACAAAACATTGTATGACACTGTCTGAAGTAGCGGTAGTCCCATAAAATCGACTCATGGCACATAATATGGAAACAGTCATGGAATGTCATAATGACCGTCGCTGTGTGACATTATTTGAAGCAGAGGTATGTCCCATAAAATCAGTTCATGGCACACATCATGAAAATAGTCATAAAATGCCATAATGATCGTCAGTAGTCGCAAAACACTGTATGACACTGTTTGAAGCATGCAGCGGTATCCGCTAAAATCGATCCATGGCACATATCATGAAAGTAGTCATGGGATGTCGTAATGACCGTCGGTAGTCATACGACACTATATGACACTGTTTGAAGCAAAGGCAACATAAATCGACTCACGGCACATATCATGAAAATAGCCATGGAATGTTATGTCCGTCGGCTGTCATAAAACGTTGTATGACAGTTTGAAGCAGCGGTATAGTCTCATAAAATTGAGTCATGGCACATATCATGAAAATAGTCATGGAATGTCATAATGACTGTCCATAGTCATAAATCTCTTTTTGACAAAGCAGCGGTAGTCCCATATCAAATCGATTCATGGCACATGTATACTAAAAACAGTCATGGAATGTCATAATGACCGTTGGCAGTCACAAAACACCGTATGACACTGTTTGAAGCAGCGGTAGTCCCATAAAATCGACTCATGGCACACATCATGAAAATAGTCATGGAGTGCCATAATACCGTCGGTAGGTACAGAACACTGTATGGCACTAGATGGGTAGAAATCCAGGAAGGGAGTTGCCTCAGGACAGAAGCCGCCGATATTTCGAACTGAGACTGTTCTTCTTCTGGGAACAGTCTCAGGAAGAACAGTCTCTGTTCGAAATATCGGCGGCTTCTGTCCTGAGGCAACTCCCTTCCTACTGTATGGCACTGCTTGTTGCAGCGGTAGTCCCATAAAATCATTTCATGGCACACATCACGAAAATTGTCATGAAATGTCAAAATGGCAAAAAGCGGTCATAAAACCCCACATGACACTGCAAAAATCAGGGGCCGTTGGATCGGTAATCATAAACTCGTGATATGTTTGCGTAATCATGAACGTCTCAGTCATGAAAATTTCCATGCCGGAATACATACGGAATACATTTGCACGTGTTGTTTGGATTAAATCGTGTAGCGCTTAGATCAAATTGAGTGACCAATGGACTAAAATGAACGGGAAAAGTTGAAGAACGGCTCTTTTCTAGTGCGAATACTAGTTTCTAGTCGCCTACCTCAAAAACCTCAAAAACGGCAGATGGCGCCAAAAGTTTCGAAATCAGATGGATTGAATTGGCTTGGCCTTTAAATTGATTTGGCAGCGGCTTCGATTTGAAGACCATGGTGGCCAGAGCACTTACCTGTTACGCGCTTTACGGACACTATATTGCTTTTGTTGGCCCTGCACTATATATACAACAAAATTCATGAGAGCACCAAGCATGACAAGCCTTACACCTACCGAAAATAACACTGCTATGCTGAAACAATGAGAGATGTGAGCATACATCATACATTCACGTTGTCACAATCACAATGCTCGAAGTGCAGGCTATAACTGGTGGAACATGACGAAAACTATCCCTAAGACAGAAGAAACACACAGATAATCACAACTAATTCTGAATTGCTTGTGGTTGTCTGTGTGTTTCCTCTGTCTCGGGGTTTGTTTTCAACACATATATATACACGGCGCAAAACAAAATGCAAAATCATTTTCTGTTATCAATGTCATACGCTTCGCATTGCATGCTTCTCACTTCTTCGTAAACATGTAAACCGCGGAAACCCACTCTCTTGCGGCTGGAAATATCGTAGTTTTACATGTGCTGCGGTCGTGCAGTCGGACGACCAAAAACGAAACTTAATTACATCGTCTGAAAAAAAAGTACTGCACAAATTGCCGTGAAAACGATTTCTTTACGTATAGTTGTTGTGCGCGTCAATGCCGAGCTGGCGTGCCTCTGATTCGACAATGCTGATTCTGAAACCACATACTTCCATAAGCAGAAAATCTCCATCAGCCGTTTGGAACCAACGGGCCGTGTGCAAATCCCACGTGTGACGCGCGAATACCTTGATCACGACCGCCTCCTGATACTTTATTCCATATTGTTGAACACAGCCGATTTGCCAGCGATCGGGCTCGCCAAGTAGGTAAGATCACTTCTGACGAGTGGGATAATATCGGAATGAGCACCGATTTCTGTTTTTTTCCTTGGGGACCTTGAAACGAGATCTCAAGATCGCTGTACGGTTTTTCACTTGTGTTTAGGAAAAGGAGTGTAGGCCTAATAATTAGCCGTTATCAAATACGTCTCCGTCGCTGTTGACAGAAGAAGCGTGCACGTTTACGATTAAATTCAGTCGATCTTTTCATTCGCTCGGTGTACGGAGCTCGGGAACAGTTGTCAGGGGTACACGTAGCATTTGACTTTGTAAGCCTTGTACTGCTTTTATGACTGTTTTGCTCGCGTTAATAGCCCGCATAATTAAAGCGCAGGTGCCGAGTGTCAAGAGGAAAATAAAAATTTTACGGATATTTACAACCCTTTTACTGCAGTCCGCGCGTAATAGTATAAGTGCGGTTAATAATGGCTCACATCCGCATTGAATGAACTACAGAAAAAGCGGGCCATATTGAGCACTGTGTGGCAGAAACCAGCAGGGTCGTTGTGTACGATCAGAAAAGGATGGCCTAAATACAGTCCGCGTACAGCAGAGCCGTTGTCAAGTTTAATGTCAAGGCTAGTTTAGCGTGTTTCCGTGCTTCCCTGACCTAGATTGATCTTGACCTTGAACTCCCAGCAGCCTGTTTACAAAGCGGCAAGGTGTAGGGATGACAACACGTCGAGCGTGCATTTCCGCCAAAGGATTGTGACCGCAAACGGTGTGTGAAGCAGCTGTAGATGGGATTTCTTGGACTGCGTTTTTGGTGCAGCAGGCGTAAATAAGAGGAACGTAAATTTTCGGCAAATGGCTGCGTTTTTTGGCGCGCGCACTACATCCCTTTTTCGACGTGTCGTCTGCGATAAAATGTGCTTGGGGGAATAGATTTGGAACGTGTATCTCATGGGAACGTGTGAAAATGGATTAGGTTTTGTGTGTGATCCAATTTTGGCGTATTCGCTCAGTTAGATAGAGGCATTTACAGCTGTGGTGCGGATGTTATCACTAATATATGTGAGAGGGCAACATACTTTCTTCTATGTTTGGCAGATGTACGGCACAAATACGTGTGTGTTTCATCTTATTATGTTTTCTGTCTATTGCTAAGACTAGTGCTTCTTGTGTGGATTATTATATGCTTGAAATAGGACGTCTTCACACCTGGCTGGTAAATTGCAATAGCTGGTGACATGAAAAAAAAAAATTCGTTGCGGTATCTTCCTTTCTGTTTTGACAAAATCGATTATTTGTTGAAAAGCAATTTCTCAGAGTGAGTATGTGCTCCAATTACATGTGGAACAGGATAACGGGGTATTCGTACATCTGGGACCAGATTGTTGCCACGTCAGTGGGTCACGAGGTCGTGTGTTCAAAGAAACAACTATTCCGTTTTCTTTCTTTTTATGAGAAGCAGGAGTGACATCCAGTAAAGCAAGTTTATCCAGAAGACACTAGAGATGTGTGCGTAGTGGTCCACAACCCACGGAAACGTTGTGCTTAGTCAGTATTTTTTGAGTCATGCTTATCAGGAGATCACAAAGTTTCGCCAATTCTGCGAGTAATTTCTGCACACCGGTTTCCTTGTTTGGATCTGGCTCAGTTACCATTCTGTTACCGGTTTCCTCAATACACAAATGTGATTGGGCAATGAAGCAGCACCGGAATTTGAAGACCTAAGGCAAATGCATAATGTAAAACCCCGAGACTAGGGAACACGAAAGGACCGACACAACATCCTTTCGTGTTCCCTGGAGTTTTACATTATGCATCATCTTCACCAGCTTGCTTGCTTTCTGGCCGTTTTTTCATTGTCTAAAGCAAATGATTTCGCAGTTTTGTACGCTACGTATGCACTTACACAGGTATTGTGCATAAAGAAGAACGCGGAATACTATGAACTACTAAATTTTAACACAGACCTCAAGCATCCTTCATATACTAGTTATATACTTATATACATAACATATAACACATAACATATAACATATAATACATAACATATATATAACATATACTTCATATACATAAAGACAAGTTAGTTGCATATATGTACTTCATAATGAAATATCAGGCGGGGCAAGAAAAGGTACTCTGGAGTGTATGCCCGCGGAAGAGTATGACAGCTGTCACTCTGGATTGACGTAGAGCGTTGCACGTTGCAGGGCGGGTAGACTGGAGGAGAGGGGCAGCAGTAGAGGGTGAGGAGGGAGTGATGAGCGAGTGCTACAAGTGCCACAAGGTGGGCCACATTGCCCGAGACTGCCTCCAGGCCGGAGACGGAGGGAGAGGGGCGCCACGCGGAAGGGGCGGACCCCCTCGTGGACGTCTCGACTACAGGGCACCCATCAGAGGTGAGTGTCCCGGGATGCATGCCACGCGAGACGAGGATGAAACGTTTTTTACCTCCGCAGACAAGTGCTACAAGTGCAACCGGATAGGGCACTTTGCACGTGACTGCAAGGAAGCAGAGGATAGGTGTTACCGTTGCAATGGCACAGGCCACATTGCCAAGGACTGCCAGCAAGGACCTGATGAAAGTGAGTTACAGTTATAGCAACTGGTCAACTTTGCAGCTTGGTGAGCATCTACGTCGTACATAGTACAATGCGACAATGTTTTAAGTGTGAAGCCCTGCTCATTCCTAGAGCATACATGCTTTTCTATGGCAACGTCTGTTGCGCTACACTATTAGTCATGCTTATGCATTCTCCCTGCACACAGTACCCAAAAGTGTCGGGATGTGTTGAAGTTGCCCTGGCCATGAAGCGCCACCCTTGGAGGCAATATTTCTTTTGTGCCCACTGCCACTTGTGTCGTCATAACACGTTTATGAGATGCCCCTTGATGTTGTGCAATTTTGTGGTGTTGTCTATCCGTGTTGATTCACTGGTAAACTGGCATTGCATATACTGGTTCTTTGCAATGGCATATGTTTCCCTAAGGCGGATGAATACATGCCTAATTAAACTTCTGCAGCACTCTGTTTAATTGTGCACTTTGTGGGCATTGAGTCCACTTTACACATACTTCAAATTTCTTTTGTATTGCTCTTACGCATGGAGTGTAATTTATTATCAGGTACTGCATGTTCAGGAATATGCGTTTCGCTCAGGGATGGTAGTTAGGCATCCTTGATGAGGAAACACATTGAGACACGTTCTATTATGTCTTCTAATGCCCATATCGGCGAGAAGCCAGTGATGGTTTTAATTACCGAGCTTTGTGCATCAGCATGATCATCATCGTTGTTGGTCCTGATGGTCCATCACAGCACAATGCTCACTCCAGCACCACAAAAATGTCATCGATGGCTTCTCTGCATATATTGCAGCTTGCATCAAGCAAATGCGGTCGCTTTGCATGTAGGCACTATGCCTGAAATAGACGTGTCTACTAGTGTGCTGGCTTCACTTTCCACGCAGTAATTCCCATGCTGCGTAAATTCGTGCACGCAACTATTGACGTAATAGCAAAAGTGCAACATTGAATCAGTGACGTTCAAAATAATGTTGGCATGGACTCGGGATAGCCAGAAAGGTGTTTTGGAGAAGAGTCAAATATTTTGAGTTTCCTATGCCTCTTTAGTTGCTTACATGCAATAAAACTCATCGCCTTATCATCACCTTGACAACTTCAGGCTTGCATACACTCCTTGAATGTTCTGATGCGCAAGTACGCTCTGCTGAATGCTGCATAATCGTTCCCAGCGCATAGGCTGCCATACAGCCAGTGATTCGGCAATTTTAAAATTTGCTCGCTTTTGGGGAAGTCGAGCAGTAATACGCAACGAGTCAGTATTTCTCTCTTTGCCAGCTTCTCCGAGAACAATAGGAAATCAATCTGGATGTCATTGGAGAATCTGCTCTTCCATCACGCACTTAATTAACTTAGCCTTGCACTACCATCATTGATATTATTCGATTCCACTGAATAGGCTCTTTATTTTACTTCAATTACGTAGTGATGCATCGACGTTGCAATTATGGATTTATGTCCACATACCGAGAGCTAGTGGGTGGCATTTGGAGCGTACTTTGGCCCACAAGAAACGTACGTTGGCTGAAAGAGAAGAGACTGACACAACAGTTTGACCGAGCATAATGTTAATACCTCACCAACGCCCCAGCAATTAACTCAGCGATGACAGTTGGTGAAAAGTGAGCGAGTGCCACTGATGGAAATCGCATCCACACCTCTGATGGCTGGTCAGGTGTGCTATCATTACGTCACACTCTCGTCAACATATCAAGGCCACGTTCAGAGAGAGACGGCTGCACATTCACTCTGGCCATATTCTCTCTCACATTTTTCTTGCAAGCGCTCACACATGCACAACAGATGAACAAACTGAGATACGTGGCATTACAGACATCACATCAGCGTACATACCAGTATGTCTACTACAGCACGGTGTCTGCATAGTGTAATGGTAGCACATCTGACAAGCAATCAGAAGGGCATGAGTTCAATTCCTATCACTGGCAGCTGCTGTTGAGAATACGCGAACAACATGCAGTCTGTCCAAGGCACAACCTACCAGATTATAAAGACCATGTCACAAGCATCCCTTCCCAGCACCGCATTTGGAAGCTAGAGGTGGCGTTACTCTTCAGTCCGGTTATTGCTTCAACTTCTGCAATACTTTGTACTTTTAGCTTACCTTAGTATCTTTGTACAAGCGGTGGATGTCCCGCGGAAGATGTTTCATTGTGAAGTTGGTGATGATCATCATTCTACCTGCTTTCATAGGAGCTGTTGCTGTCGTCTGCTACAGTAATTGTACGTCCGCTTCTGAGTGTTCAAAATTCAAATTTCCATTGTCCAATCATGATGTAGATCTCGCGGGCCGATGGGTAGCGGATCGTGCGGATGGGCTCCTCACAGGGGTCGTCGATTACGACATGGTCGTTATAATCTAGTAGGTAGTGGTCCAAAGGAAGCGGTGAGAAGAAAAATTTTTGTGTATCAGGACAGCGTGACTCTGATGTGACTGTGACACGATGCACAATTTTTTGGCCTGCAGTGTCGTGCTACAACTGTGGCAAGACGGGCCACATTGCCCGTGAGTGCAAGGAGCAGGACAAGACCTGCTATATCTGCCACAAGCAGGGACACATCTCCAGGGAATGCGAGCAGGACGAGAGGAGGGTAAGTCAACGCGCCCTCCATTAGCAGAGCTGATAAGTTTTCTATAGGTCGGTGCTTTAAATGTACGAGGGGGCGTTCATGGAAGTCCAAAGCCTAGGTGTGATCTGGTACGGTCTGGTATTGCAGTCTAGAAGCTTGACTAACAAATCATTCTTCTACGTCAAATACGAGTCGCAGGGCAGATTTATCTCGTTGAAGTGATGCGTCACAGTACAATGAACCTTACAAGATGGCTTCTTGTGAGGCGAATAACAGTACCGAGGAGGGAGTGGTAATTTTGGCTAGGGAAGGGACAACACATGAGAATCGTGTATAGAGGATCTGCATTTTTTGAAAGAAGATGGGCAACATTGTGTAACTGATAAAATAGTGTAGGCTCTCTCGATTTGAAATCTACTTCGTAATAAAAACCAGAGAGAGAATATATCTCGCTGCTACTATTCGGGAACGCATCTTTGAAGTTCCAGATTACGTTCCATGTTCTCTAGTTGCACACCTGAGTCTTGAACCCGGTGACTTTTTCTTGTTTGGTCACTTGAAGAGGCATCCACAATGATGAGCTGAAGGAAGGAGTTTATCATTTTCAGGAATCTGGTAACGTCCCATTTTCTTCGGGAATCTAGAAAACTTGCTAAGCGATACGTTCAGTTCAGTACTGCTAATCGCGACTGGTAAAAATGAATAAAGGTACTCCATGTTCCAAAAATTGTTAAGTCTGTTTTGGCTTCGAACTTATTGAACGCCCCTCGTATATCAGCAGGCTTGGTATTAACGAGATGTTTTCCTTGTATGTACGGGTTTCTGCTAGAGGTCTTACTCATCATTTCACTCTGAGTAGTAGTACCAAAAGACCTCTGTCACCTCTGCCTCTGTTAAGAATCTTAAGAAGACATAAAACTGTTGTACTCCAATTGCAGTCATTGGTGGCATAGAGAAGCTTGTTGGCTCAGCTGGAATAACGACAAACAACCGTTCTAGTTGGTAGCCAGAGCCGAACTAGCTGAGCTGCCGTTTAATATCGCGCGTCGCGATTCCAGGTGCGCTGTCGATGGCGGTGATGCTGCTACGAGCTATACTTCTTGCGCATTAAATTTCTGCATTTTAATTGTTTTTTTTTAAATCAAAGCTCAATATGTCTTTTGTTTTAGCAACGTGAACTACATTGAACATGGAATACACTACACGAGCCGCACACGTGAGCTACTCGACATTGGACTAATGTGTGTGTGTTTTTTTAATTAAGAAAAGATCTCAATCATCTCAAAGATACATGCCGTGCACTTCAAAATCAATGTCAAGAACCTTGAAAAAGGTGTTGCGCTCGCTTAAAAAGACACAAATATTCCGTTTTGCGTGAAAAATTTGATTGTCATAAAAAAAAAAAAAGGTTATCCTTACTACTTATCTTCCAACTGTCCTGACCCTTTGATCTCCACCCTGACCCTTTCGTCACCTTATGCTTGCTTTGGTTCCTACTCTGTTTCATTTTTGTTTTGTGTCCTAGTGCATTGCATGTTGCATAGCCAAATGGTTTTGCCTTCTACATAGCCACAAGTGGGACATGTTTCTTCTCTTTAACCTTAACAGCAAATTCCACTGGTCATTCTCACACAGCGCAGTGTAGTGTGCTGATGTGGATTGTGTGTAGAGATGAAGAGTGAACAGAATGTGCGATGCCCATTGTCAAAATGAATGCGATTAGTGTAACATGCACACTCGAGCCAGTGTAAGATTTTCTGCATTACAACTGCCAGTGGAATTTGCAATACGTCTGTGCTTCACATCTTTGATCCTGCTGCTCAAGCTGCTCTGACAGACGTTCGTGTGTTATAACTAGGGCCTGACTTTTTAGGGTTAAACCCGTATCCGCCCGATATTTACCCCCCGAACGAAATCTGTAAAATTTAACCCGAATCTACCCGAAAACATCCGGGTCGCGTGGCACACTCATAAGCGTGCATTAAAATAAACTTTGATAACATTGCTAAACATTAGTTCCATGTTAAGACAAATTTTTATTAAACAAAAAAAAAATCACCCGAATACACCCGAATTCCTGACGACAGAATATGCCGTAACGGGATTTAACCCGAATACACCCGAATTTTCGAATGAAAAATATCACCCGATATTTACCCCCCGAATTTGGCCAAAAATAAAACCCGAAAAAGTCAGGCCCTAGTTATAACTACTCTGTCGTTTCATTGCCGCGATCGTATTCTTCATAAACGAACATGCAGGTGACGTATCCCTTTCGCACTGTCCCCGGTGTTGTAATGGTCTCAAAATGCTGCGTGAACCCGCAAATACACGTGAGGCTTAGCACAAGTGTACGAAGTTGGGGTAGTTGGTATGTTGACATATTGTTGAATGCAGCAAGAAACAACACAAGGAAGAACGAAGTTGACACCACAGCTGCTTACTCACAATTGACACAGTATTTATTTCGGGCCGGACAAGGAAAATAAAGCATTTACGATGAACAGGTTTGAAACACAAATAAGATACACTGTCCCCCCCCCCCCCCCCCGTTAACACACATGCTTAAAAATAACCCGTCACTATCTAACAATTTCACACATGCCACGCATGGCTGACAAAGTACCGAGCATATTATTCCACATCAAAGATTACATCGTATGCAGAGATGCTATCTCTTCCAAAGACAGGTCAATGGAGGGCTGGCTTACACACATATCCCCGTTCTTTATTATTTAAGATGCTTCAGCTACCTCCCTTGCTATCTTTTGTTTGAACATAGCTTTTACCTCTGTGTGTCCAAAAAGTGGCTTGCACCTGCATGTTCGACAGTGAACGGCAAGGTGTCCTGAGGGAGTTGAATTGGACGCCGCTGCCCCATGCTCAAGCAGCCGTGTATTGAGGCATCGCCCCGTTTGCCCAATATATCGTCGTTCACATGAGAGCGGTATGCTGTAAACTGTTGTTTCTTGCTGCATTCAACAATATGAGGCTTAGCAGGCAGTCTAGGCCATTGAGCACAGGCATGGCCATTAAATTTATCGTTTTCACGATCAACTTGAAATTTTTGTATAAAATTTTAGCGCGTAGTACAGCCTCAAACTTGTACTTTAGCTCCCAGAGAGTTCTCTATTCCCAATATTTTTATTATAGACTCGCGCCTTATTTTGGCACAACCTGTATTACCCCTTTTGCTGTAAAACTTGATGCAGGCTCGCATCAATGCGCATGACTGTCTTTTACATTTTCCCCACATTGCATAGGGCAAAGTATCATAGCCCCTTTAAAACACAGTGATGTTATGTACCTGGGAGAGAACAAGTTAGATCCAAATTGTTGTATGAGAGTAGTGCATTGCAGTAGTGAAAAAAATTGTGAAATTCATACAAAAAGGTTTTTCATTTACTATAAGCAAACAGGCACTTTTGCGGCGAATGTTGGTGTGAGGTTTCTCACTTTTTAATGCAGTTTTCATTATTAATTTGCGCGTTGGTGTGAGGTAGGACTTATGGCTACACCAAAGCTTTCTATAACCAAGCTCGATTGTGCGTGCCGAATACATAATACATTTTCTGAATTTTCATTGAAACTCCCACGACAGCAATAACTGGCACAAGCAATAAGCGAAGCTTGTTTAATTAGTGTTTCAACTGTTGAACAGACAGTAAAAATAAATTGTGTTCAGATACTTGAAATTTGTAATAGCTTGTTACGTAATGTTCTGACTTCTAAGCAAGGGTTTCAGGCGCTTGACGAAATTTGAAATCGCAGAGTCAGTCAGCCGATTTTCTAAAAATCCTGAAAGCAGCTCATACTGCCAAGGTATCCACTGCCAGATTTTGCCGTCAATTTCATCTGACAAGGAAACCATGTGTTCTTTACGTACCAGTAGGACATAGCCTTTCCTGGTCTTATCCGCTGACTAGATAAAGCACTTAGCAGCCCTGATAAGTTACTGACCGGAATAGGGTTTGTCCTTTCATCGCGTAAGCAATCTGGCTCCGAATATCTTGGTGTCGGGATTTTCAGGCAAGGAGCAGGCTTTAAACACTTTCTGCATCCGCTCGTGCAGTCTAGCGTGTCCTGAAAACCTTTAATTGAAAATAAATAGGTAGTATAACTAGCTTCCTAGTTGCTGCATACTCCCTTGTAAAGAACAGGGTGTCTACCTACCTGGAAAACCTGGAAAACAGGGAATTGTCAGGGAATTTTCATGCGACTGGAAAAGTCTGGGGATTGTCAGGGAATTTGCAAAGTAGGCAGCTGAAGTCAGGGAAAATCGCAGACAAGTGCTGTCACGGTACGCAGTGATTCACGAGTACTGATGAGTGGTTGAGAAGCCACGCCGCAGAAGCGTTGCGGGAAGTAGCGTATATTATATAATTGGGGGTTTACGTCACGAGACACCTGAGGAGAAGTAGCAGTTCTCCAATAGGACAAGCTCGGAGGCGGAAAAGTGGGGCACTTTTACTAATTTCTCAATAAGTGATCCGTTTTATGAGGGATCTGGTATCAAAACATTGCAGCAGGCACCAAGTTCCCTTTTGTTTTAGTCAGGGAATTCGCTTGAAACAGTCAGTGAAAACCTGGAAAAGTCAGGGAATTTGAAGGCTACAGTTGAGTAGACACCCTGAAAGAATGTCCACCTGATATTCTGTATCAAACGCAAAGTAAACATCCTTTGTAATGCACATGGCCAGCCGACAAACAGTGAGTAGATGGTAATGGTAATTCCCGAATATACATCCCCTGAGGTAGGATCTCAGGACGATAATTAAATCTTCCTGTCATCATTTTGTTTGTTTGTATCATTTGTCCTAGTCATCCAGTTAGTATAATCCAAACTGTACTGTTTGTACCTTTAACCACTCAAAAGACGCCAGCAATATATACAGTCGACCAGCGTTAATATGACAATGGTTAATACAACATCCCCGTTACCGTTCTTTCTGGGAACCATTCCCCGCCAATGGCCTCCGGATATTGTTCGTTAATATGACGTTTCGTTAATACAACAATGATTTTCAGTACAATGATATGAAATGATATGACAATGATATTTTCAATAGAACCAGGGGCAAACACGTGTACTTTATCCTCGTTACTGTGACTGTTCATAGCTGGTTCTTCCAACGTATTGCGGCCAAAGCGCGTGCCAGCTTTGGGGATGACTCATGATGCCCCTGTGTGATGTGCTTAAAAGAGCAGTGTCCTTGGTCATATGGTCACAGTGAGCCGCTGTACTCATCGACTATGTCTGAGAAGCAGTGCAAACGAACAGAGCTCACTGCCGGAATGAAGGAGCCGAATGTGTGTCAGATTGAGAATTACACTAAGAAAATGTACTTATCAAACTCTTTAAGTGTTACTCATTCCTTTAAAATTCTTCACTGTGCCAGTTTACGTAATTTCCTGCGTTTAGAAGCTTACATCAAGGTCATGGTACAACCTTGAACATGCGGTGTTTGTTAATATGCCGATTCTCTTTATGAGCGAAATTTGTGGGAACGGCCGTGGTCATAATAACGAGTTTGGACTGTCTACAGACTGTAGTAAATAAAGTCATAGTATTAAATAAAGCTCTACGTAATAAAGCCAACAGTAAAGTAATACTGATGACTGGTGCTCCTGCTGAGAAGGCGCAGAGCAGCTGAGTAATTGTCGATGAAAGACGAAAGTCACTGAAAAGGTTAGCCAGCTGTAGGGATCGAACCCACATCTTCTGGATTGCCGGACCAGGGCTCTACCAATTGAGCTAAGCTAACACGCCTCTCCAGTGACTTTCAGGGTGCGTCATCTGAAGGGACGACAAACCAGCCCGAAAGTCACTGGAGAGGCGTGTTAGCTTAGCTCAATTGGTAGAGCCCTGGTCCGGCAATCCAGAAGATGTGGGTTCGATCCCTACAGCTGGCTAACCTTTTCAGTGACTTTCATCTTTCATCGTTGATTTCTTAGGCAATGTGAGGCTTTGTTTGTATCTGTCCCTTCTATGTTGTTCCAGCCTCAGAACATCAGTTTATCTCTTGAGTAATTGTGTTCTGGTGCACTTAAAATATTATTTAAAATATGGGGAAATGTGCTACAATTTGTGCAAAAACAGTACATTCTGTTTTTTGAGACCCTGTTTCATCATTATTGTCTGTCTCCATTCAGCTCATGCTCATTTTGTTCTTCGTGGCGAGCCTTTCTTCTCTTCCTTTTTTTTGAGTAGCTACATCTGCTGTCATACCCATTTTCCCTTTTTGTTCTCTCATCAAAATAGCAAAGGTAGAAGGAGCCCACCCACCCCTGCCATCAGCCCCTTCCTGTCCTTTGCTGTTAAGCCGACGGAACGCAGCTAAAGCACCAGAAAGTAACGAAATCTAGGTTTTCGATGACACGAGCTAACGAAAAGTACTATGAACTCTGAAAAAGTGGGAAGGGTAGGTAAAAAAATCTTTCCTTCGCACGCCATGTTACTTGACTGTCGCTTGTACGTACAAACTGAGATCCAAGGTGGGAATAAAAATGGTTGCTTTTGGAACAGCTCCTTTTGTTGTCATTCTTTTGAAGCAGAGATGAAGGCCTCTTCCCCGTATTGTTTCCGCATCGCTCCCAATCGTTTCGTAACCCCTTTGATGCCTAGTTAGCGTTGTGAAAAATGTAATATGCATCATAAATAGACCCTGAAGTTTTCGGGTTTTATTTTTTTCCAAATTTGGGGGGTAAAATTCAGGTCAATCACTTGATGTCGAAAATTCATGCAAATTCGGGCGGAAAAATTACCATCAGACTGAATTTGGGGATAAATCGGGCTCTATTGTCGAACAAACGTTCGTTGTACAGCCTATCCAGAGTATCAGACATTGAGGTCAACTGTGTATTTTGTGAAAAATTAGTATGTCATTGCCGTGAGGTGCATAGCTTAGGTGCGGTTTTGCGGGTAGAAATCGGGTTTAACCCTAAACCTGTGAACCTCGATTCGGGGTGCAAATTCGGGGAAAAATTGGGTTTAACCCTAAAACTTCAGGGTATAATCATAAACATATTCGATGTTATTCTAATGTAATTATTTTCGGTGCTTTGCCTTTATTTTTTTGTCACTGTTCGTTAGCCAATTTGTTTGGACCAGTTTTTTTTTTCATTCCAGGCATTAGGAGATCCCGTGATCTTCTCTGCATGTTTCTGACGCTGTTCCACTCATTTGCCAGATAATCTTGAGCCACTTTTGCCAATAGCTCAGCGAAATTTATTAATTGAACAACGAACCTCTGGTGTGCATCTGTCATTCTACCCTAGTGTTGCCCGAACTCAGGTTCCTTCAACTATGGAGCTTATCTCCAAGGATAGGCAAGCCTGAGCGATGGGCAAGACACGTAAACAAACACAAACACGAAGGCTCAAAAAGGCTTCGAGCCTTAGTGTTTGTGTTTGTTTACGTGTCTTGCCCATCGCTCAGGCTTGCCTATCGTGGAATTTATCCACCAGCTTGCCTGCACCTATGATGCATTATCTATGGTTAGTGGCACAGCACACTTTCACTGTGCCACCCTGCTGATCAACAATGTCCTAGAAAAAGAAGCTACTTTAATCTGCACAGTCACAGCAATGCAGAAAGTAGACGCAGCCTACAAAAACATTCTATTTGTGATGTAGTGGAGAACGAAATTTGATTCTGGGGGACAATTTTGGCTTTTTTAAAACTGCAATTCAACTCCCATACTTTTGTGTTATACTCAGGATCCCTGTTCAAAATGTATGCATTATTAGTAATATCCCCAACCTGTCTCAAATTTGAAAAAAACTTCACCATGTTCTTCACTCTTACTCGGAAAAATAAAGTTTCCCAGTTTTGGACTGTTCTGCATATGCATGTCTATCTGCTTCGTAGAAGCATTTGTGACATGACTGAAGATGATGGCACACATTCGCGCGTACGTGGACTATGACCCAGTAAAGTTTTGCTGTGTGCTGTATATACATTTGTTTAAGCTTGTGCTAGACAAATGACAAGCCCAGGAAATGCCTACTATAGAAGCCTCCTACCAGGCAGAAAGAGGACATTGTACAAAGAAACAGCATGACTGAGATTTACGTTCCATCTCAGTTGTTTTTTCTGCTACCCACTTTTGTTGTAAACAGTGTTTTGTGTTGCCTCTATAAGTTGACCTACCAACATCGTTAGTTCACCTCAAGGAACCAGAATAGGCTACTAGGAAAATGTGGCATGCAATCTGTAGATCATATCATTGAGAATGTTGTGGGAAACACCCATTTGTGGTTTCTAATCTTATCAGAGCTTGTTTGCCTGAGTTGGCTTGTGTAGGTGTCTGACTTCATAATGTTTGTTTCTGTCATTTGTTTTGCTATCATTTCTTCAGTAGACCTCATCAGTCACTAATCCTACAGGCCGAGCAAATGTTTGTTTGGGTCAGGGAATTTGCTTGCTGCTGTCACTGAAAACCTGGAAAAGTCGGGGGAATATGAAGGCAGGAGTTTGGTAGACACCGTGCTTAATGTCTATATGCTTCCCTAGCCTTTCAAACAAACTCGTTATTTAAGCGGCTTTACAGAACAGCTATGATTTTGTTCGATGCGTTCCTGAGCACTTGGGTGTAGGTTGCGGAACAGGGAGTGTGACGTAATACTGCCATACGAACAGGTTTACAAATACACGTTGGCGATTGTCAGGACTCACTTGATGTACTACTCGAAGCAGAGTTAATTTTAATGCCGCTTCGATCGGCAGAGCAGGAGGAGAGCCGCCCTGGTGGCGCTTAGCAGAAATAAAGAGGGGACGGTGTTTCGACATTCCTCTTCTAGTTGGAGGGGGTATCCGTTGTGGTGTGTGTCCATTAGTGGGGTGTCCATGTCCAAATGGCAGAACATGATTTCAAATGAGCATTACAATTGGCCTTCGCGTGGCAGCTTGTGCCAAACCACTGGTGCAGTGATGCATTCAACGTTTGCTGTGGATTATCGACAAGTTGAAGTTCTGGCCCCAGGACTAGTACAGGAAATGTAGCTTTTGGTCCTTTGGTTAAAGATGAGCTACTACATGCTCATCCTGCTTTCCTGCGTGCGCCGATCAGACTCAAGGTTGCGGGTTTGAATCCTGCCAAGGATGCTGCCGACTTGGCAGCATGGTGCAAGTTGCCAAGGCATATCATCCTTCATGAGGGATATTAGACATGAGGCATTGTGTGCTGGCATTTTGGTCATATGTTAAAGAACCTTTGAGTTGGCAGAATTGGCAGACCGACTGCTGGTATGGTCGTGATCGTAGTTTCCCCGTGACACAGATTATCGTCGACCATGATCAGTTTGGCTAGAATCTTTTATATTTGGTGTTCTGCAGACATTCGACATTTTTGTTACAAATTAGTCCTGATTTCTTTAGAGAAAAAATACTGACGGAGTGCCTTTTGCTTCATCGTGGGGGAAAAAAAAAGAAAGAAAAAGATGTTAACGACAAGAAGGTCCATGTTCAACTCCTGGCGGCAGCACCTCCTTTCCCTGAGTCGTTTGAATAAGAAAAGTCTGCATGCTAAAGAAACTGCGCTCAACTTGGAATAGATGATAACTTTTAGACGTGCAGCTATGAGTTATCTCGTCCCTTAACCATGAATGGGGTGCCACTGAAAAAAAAAAAAAATTATACCCGCATATATTCATGTTAGCATACTTATTGATGGCACACGAATTTTTCTGTAGATTTGTGTGCACCGGAATCTAGGCACACTGTGCAGAACCCTCGGTTGGGAAAAATTAATCCACAGACTTAACCAATCTTGCCTTTCCTGCGCTTATCTCGCGACGCAAAGCCGCAAGCTATGCTTATCGTATAGTACATGAAGTGTCATCAGTGTACCTCAACTTAAACCACCCTGTTGTTTGAAGAGGTAGCTTATGGGTGAGGTTAGCAAGAAGAGGGTGTGCATGATTCTTAAGGGCATTCCTCTCCTCCACAAGAGTGCTGCTGTGTCTCCTCAGTGTTACCTGTGTGGAAAGCTGGGCCACATCTCACGTGACTGCCCCAGCAGTGAACGGGATGACCGCAAGTGCTACAACTGTGGGCACCTGGGCCACATCAGCAGGGACTGCCCCGAGGCGTGCGGAAATGAGCCCATGGCTGACGTCTGCTATCGGTGAGTGCCTCCTCGATTTGGGTTACGTGTCGTGATGAAGTGAAGCGGTCTGCGTGCTGTAGCGATAATTCTTGCATGGCCTTTTAGCGCTTCATCATCATTTTTTTCTCCTGGGAAAATTCGACTGGTCACCCGTTCTTATGAAATATGACTTGCGGCAAATGTGTGATTCAATCTAGATCAGTGTTTCCCAAAGTGTGGTCCGCGGACCCCTGGGGGTCCGCGAGAGTGTCCGTGGGGGTCCGCAACCGTCTCTCACATTTCAGTGAGGATTTTCGTCCCCACAAACACGCGCTCGTACATGCTGCCCGATTTCCAAACACCCAGAACTTCCAAAATTGCTACAAGCATGCTTCAACGGCTAGCTTCTACTTTCTGATAGAAAAGTCCTGCAATGCATGTTTGTCCGCGTCATACACATACAAACAAGAAGGAGAAACCAGTGCGGAATCGTTTCTGAAGCTGTATCGAAAGCACGCAGCAGCTGACGAGGTTGCTGGTTATGCACTGGCTGTAACAGTGTGTGTGGGGGGGGGGGGGTCAGTGAATTGGTTCTCATCGCTTCCGGGGGTCCGTCACCGCCAAAAGTTTGGGAAACACTGATCTAGATATCGTACTTGGAGGCAAATCCCTTTTGCTAGCCGCCTTATCTTGGTTTTAAACTAGTCTTAGATGCTTCTTAAACCATTGTTTGTTATATTTTGGCCAGCGTCGTTTATGCATGATTGAACCTCGACTCTTCACCATCGTGGTAGAGAATAAACTGTATATGTAACTGCTACGCCCAGATATATCTTAACAGTGTAATAACAACTGGGCTGGTTGGTGAATATCCACGATGAAGCGACAAGGGACACTAGGACGGAACAGATACGAAAACAGCCGCACCCTCAACCACTTTGACGTGAATCCGGAATTCTCGAGTTAATGTGATATCCACTTGGTGGTGCCTTCCCAGAACAAAACACCAAAAAACGTTTTGCAAGATTGTTCATGTTCTATCATAAAACATCAAAAACATCGAATTTGAAACTTCTCGGGGTAGTGTACTCTGTAGAACTCTCCTGCGAAAAGGAATATATTGGTGAAACGGGTGGATGGCCTCAACGAATGGCTCAGAGAACAAAGAGCAAATGTTGAGATGGTAGTGTCTTAACTAAAGCTCTGCATGGGCCACATTCTTTTGCCCAGCGGCCGGCCTACCTTTGATTTACCCCCCCTCCCCCTTCCCCAGGCCCAATTTGACCATTCCATACTTTGCCCGGCCCAAGCCCAACGAATTCCTAGGTTCCTTGGCCCAGGCCTGGCCCGAGCCCAAGAAATTTCTGTGCTACCTGACCCGGCCCAGTGTAGTGGGCTGTAAAGTTGACCGTGGCTAACTCACAACCTGAACAGGCAATGCACAAGCCCGGGACCATAAAGTCAAAACTGAGCCTGGCCCAGGCCCGTAAAAAGAAGGCTTTACCTGGCCTTGCCCATCCTGTGGGCTGGGTACGGACCGGGCTTTTGGGTAAGCCCGAGCCCATGCTGTGCTCTAGTCTCAACTCACCAGCCATGCGTATCTTGTGGATGCCAAGCCATGTATGGCGCCACACGCTTGATACAGAAATCGAGGTATGTACATATACGACAGGTCATGGCAATTTCAAAGTTTAAGCAATTGAAATATAAATGCGTTCAGTTCACCTACAGCTGATCTGACGACTAAACAAGCAGATCCAATTAACACTGTGCCGTGGTTCTGCTGGCCGGTTGACATACAGAGGCTTCCAAGAGTGGTGGTTCTGATTTCGTTATCATTCACGTCAAACTGAA
Source organism: Ornithodoros turicata (assembly GCF_037126465.1). Taxonomy (NCBI): domain Eukaryota; kingdom Metazoa; phylum Arthropoda; class Arachnida; order Ixodida; family Argasidae; genus Ornithodoros; species Ornithodoros turicata. Next base: position 14,184,295 of record NC_088207.1, read on the forward strand.
AGTGGTCGAAAGTGCGACTGTTTCCATGTCTGTTCCATCCTAGTGTCTTTTGTCACTCCATCATAACCTCTTACAGTGGCTATGGCAGAGTAGAGGAACAAAGATTAACTGTGCACACAGAATTGCTATGAAACTATCACATGTACATCACACATCATTGCGATTATACTGTGAACAGCTCTCTTACATGAACACACCGCGATACACGTCGTTTTTGGCATAGCGCCATTCAATTAATTGACATAGAAGAACAATCTGAAGAACCTGACAGCATAATTGCAGGTACGTACGAGGTGTGTAAATAAAATAATGAGACTGGTAGCGTAGCGTTGTTCGATCTGGCAACACTGGGGACTTCCGGTTTTGAGGGAAGGTGGGTGAACATGTGATGCGCCGCCAATGCGAGCTTGAGCCCTGTAGTGTCACTAGGTTGTCCGTAGGAATTTTTTTTTTTCTAGTGCGTTCTAGAAAAGAGTGACATCACTTTCGATGGACGTCGTGCCCTCAGGTTTTGCTGAGGTTTGGTTTCGTTTTGGGCACAGCGCGACAGAAACTTTTGCGAAGCTTCAGCAGATGTATGGAGACAATGTTTTGTCGAGGGCCCAGGTTTTCAGGTGGTTTAGAGGGGCACTAAAATGCAAAAATAACTTGCTACCAAATGAAAGTCTGTGTTTCAATTAGTGTAATGCAAGCAAAATTAGTTCACAGAGCGCTTTCGTTTAGAAGAAAACGCAATGAAAATAGAGCCGTCTTTGGCGGCAACGAATGGTATCCCCAGGGGGCAGAGATTGGCAACATCCAATGAGACAGGGCAGTGCCTCCTCTATTACTCAATGCCTGTCCATTTGCAGATACGCCGAGTCACTTCCCTTTCCCACGGAGGGCACGTAGAGGGCACCACTTCCCCATACCCCTTGTCGTCTGCTATGCGCTCTTGTCTGATTTCAATAAGCGCGGTTTCGAACGTTTCGAAAAATGCGGTACTGCCTTCTGCCATTTTTTTACTTCTGGGACCAAGAAAAAAGGAGCAAGGGGTATCGTTTCACGAGGCGCCTGCGGATCTCGCGTTACGAAAGGAGTGGTAGAGAGTGATAGTGAGGAAAGATTAGGAGCCGAACACTACTTCCAACTGTTCCATTGTGTGCAGCAAGCACTTCCTTGCGAGTGATTACAAAGAAAACATCAAAACACAAACATGTGCGGCAGGTGACGTCGGCGCGCGTCAGACCTGGGTGTAGGGTAGTGGCTCCGTCAAACGAGAGAACGTGAACTAATACGCATGCGCAGTACGGCACCTCTGACCAAATGGAGAGGCATTGAGTAATAGGGGAGGCGCTGGACAGGGGAGAAGCGCGCGAATACCTATCATGGGCATGTGGATTTGGAACGGGTCCGATCGTAGTGCTCCGTATATGCGCGGCATGATGCGCACTGCTGCATTTTTTCAATACCGATTCACTAATTGTGGCCCACAACAGTTCTTGCGAATGTTCCACTTATACGTTTATCTTCACGTCCCTCGGAACGCGACGCCAGTCCGCTTCTTAACGCGCACTATGTTTTTCACCGGGACTGCCCTATGGCAAGGCGCAGCATGACCTAAAAACACCGATGCACGAGCTGAAACGATGTTCACTGCGTAACGCCGAAGCAAGAAAGAGTACGGTATAATTAGGATAACAAGTACGAAATTAACATATCCTTTGGCCCTGCGACGACAGACGAAGAAACGAGACAGCGACGACGCAACTTTCAACCATTTACTAACGATGAAAACAAGTGAAACATCCATTCTAACTGACACTCCCCCCACATGACGTTATGTCACAGATAACACTTGATGCCAAACACCGATATCACCCAAACCAACAACCTTTCTTTATCACTTCTTCTTGCTTCTTTGTAAGCACCGCGGTGGGGGCACTAACACAATCGCTACCTTGTTCTATGATGAGTTGCGTTTCCACGGTCTGCCTGAGATACACATCCTTTGACCTAAGCTTTATCTCAGTGGCTTTGAAATCAGGCTCGCAACCGCAACCCATTACGTGCTCCGCTAAACGGGAAATTAACATAGCGTGTAACGTAATCTGAAGTCAAGTTGTTTTTGCATTTTAGTTACCCTTTAAGGCATTTTCAGAGGAAGAGAACAGATTGAGGATAAACCTCGCAGTGGAAGACCTGCAACAGCAAGAATTGGCGAAAACGTTGCAAGAATCTGGTATCTTGTGTGCTCCGAGTGTCGCTTGGCAGTCAGAATGATCGGGGAACAATTGAATTTGACTCGCCTTTCACAATGTTTTGACCATTGAATTGGGGATGAGGAAAACCTGTACAAATATGGTTCTGAAAAAAACCTTGTCACACTACACTTTCAATTAATGAGTCCTTGGCAAGTAAAAACATCCCTGTGGTTCCTCAATCCCCTTGAGTCCTTTCGACTTCTTCCCCTTCCCAAGATTGAAAAATGACCTCAAAGGACGTCATTTTGGGACGGTAGAAAACGTTAAAACGGTCGTAAGCGACCAGCTGAAGGCAATTTCAGTATCAGAGTTCCACCATTACTATGAGGAGTGGAAAAATCGTCTCCATCACTGTGTGGCTTCCCAAGCCAATTACTTTGAAGGAGGCAGTGTAGAACTGTAATTTGAATTGAATAAAAAAAATATTAAAGGTCTGTCTCATTTCTTTATTTGCACACCTCGTGTAGCGACTGATAGTACACGAACAGACTCTTGAAACTTTCCCTGTAATGTACCTAGCTCTCATCTGCTTCATGTTATGTGACCTTGCCAGCAACGTTTTCGATATGCTTTAAAGTAGGATGAGTTTGTTCTATTCTTTGCCTAGAATTACCAACTCGATGTTGATGTGGTACTGTGGCCACGTAACCCCATGTTACATCACTGTATTAATACTGCGGGACTTCTACGGTCCTTATACGTCAGTGATCGGTCTCACATGGGCTTGTGCGAATATGTACATATTCAAATTTTTTTTTTAGTTCGGAATCGAAAATAGTAGAATTCTATGTCCAAATTTTGAATCGAGGGAACGTCTCTTTTAAACCGGTTACATATATTTGAATAGCTCTGAAGTTGCATGCATGAGCCCTAAAACACCACAAGAGAAGGAGTACAATAACGCGTGTGTGCTGCTTCATACAAAGATCTATGCACATACACCGGGTGTTTCAGTTAAATCCCCGGGCTAAATAATTCGCGAACCGGTGCACCAATCGAATAACTTTCTTTTTTACAAGTATCTGTCCAATACCGCCTACAAGGTGCGCACTGCGTGAATGAGCGGGAGGCGCTCATTATTTAAATAAAAATTCTAATGAGTTTCGTGAAAAAAGCTAACTTCTATAGCAGGGCGCCGTCGGCATTAAAATGGGTACTACTCCTTTTTGGGACCTTCAGTGGACACCTTTTAGAAAAAAATCTGCCACCAAAGCCGGTCATTTCTTGCAGTAATTAATTAGTTTCAGTTTACGTATTTTTGTCGCGACTGGTCGCAGCGAAGCGCAAAAGGACGTAATTCATTGGTGGATAAGGGAGTGGAAGAGCGTCCGTTTGCGCTTCACCGCGACCAGCCGCGGCAAAAATATGTAAACCGAAACCAATTTATTACTGCAACAAATGACCAGCTTCGGTTGCAGATTTTTCTCTAAAAGGTATCTACTGAAGGTCCCATAAGGGGTAGTACCCACTTTAATGCCGACGGCGCCCTGCTTTAGAAGTTAGCTTTTTTCACGAAACTCATTTGAATTTTTATTTAAATAATGAGCGCCTCCCGCTCATTTACGCGGTGCGCATCTTGTAGGCTGTATTGGACAGATACTTGTAAAAAAGAAAGTTATTCGATTGGTGCACCGGTTCTCAAATTATTTAGCACGGGGGATTTCACTGAAACACCCGGTATATCACGTACTTGTATACATATGAAACACATTGCACCGGTCTTAGAATGAACTTCTGTCACTTGGTAAGACTTCCTCTGTGAAAACATTTGACATGTTTTGTGCTAAATCTAACAAAATAGATACTTCGCAAATTCCAACTGGAGTGTTTCATCGAGAGTTTACGCAACAGTGCACAGAAAAAAATCGTGGATTTTGGAAATATTGTTTGTCACCACATATTCAGCTATCAATTGCACACTGAGGTGGTCCCGACAAAAAGACAAATTGCATTTGATAGTATGCCATTTCAACATTTATTTTACAATGCTTCATCGATTTTCATGTAAGCACTACTTGTTTTGGCAGCGAAAACATATATTTGAACTTGACCACCCCCGCGCATATCCGCAAGGTTGCTTCAACCCAAAGACGCATCGCCGCCGGTGCTGCAAAACACACACGGGAGCAGCCCCAACCGATTTGCATTGCCTGCAAAAACATGTTGTACAAATTAACGTTTGAAGCTTCAGGTTCTCATGAGAAAGGCCTTCTGCGGCAACGCAGCACACAAGGTGCACTGGAGCCAGGGATGTACTTCGTCGACGACGGGTCCGCACCCGTTACATCTAGCTCACTTTGATCGGCGGCTCCTTATATTCAGTGGCTTTACTTGGACAGCTTTAGTCTTCCCTTCTGTTGTTGTATTCTTTGGTAGTAGGTGAAGGACTGTAGTTGCCATGCTTTCCCTTTTTATTGCGCACCTTTTATTGCCTGGCACCATTGAGTCGGTGTTAGTAAGCGTTGTGTCCATCATCGCTCGAACAAATAGTGGTTATTCAATAGCCAGCCTATTCGCCTCTCCAGCAGGCTGCTTGCCACCTAGCGGACCCCAGCAGAAGCACTCAATGAATGATAGTAACAGCAGACGACAGGTATATTTCGCGCTAACCCGAAACTGCCGCAACTTCCCTTCGTGTGCGATGGAGTGTCCCGGCTTACAGAACTCGAACAGCAACAGAACTGCTAAATTTCGCGGTGCAAAACTACTGCGGAGGAGAATATTCAATGTCGGGAAGAGGAAGAGGAAAAAGATACTATCAAAGGAGCGGCGTGAACGAAAACAACGAAGACAGCAGGAAACCACGCGCGAGTTATGTTATTTGGACAATTTTTGAAGTGTGTCTCGTGAAAGAAGGCATGAAGCAGGGCGATTTGTTCATCGGCAATCATTCTTTTCTGCGCCATCTTGAAGACGACGCGAGCGCCTCTATAGGTAGTTGGAGAGGCGAATTGGTTCAATAGCCGGCCGGTTATTCAATAGTGGTGATTCAATTCAGTGCCCGTTGTCGCTAAAATACATCCCTAGGCCCAGTGCTGCTACTGAATTGCATCGCCGCAGTAAGCTGTTCTCGTGAGGACCTGATGGAAGACTATTTTTCTGTGAGTTGTTTTTATATATATTATATACATATTTTTGTTGCTGAAGAGCGGAAATCAGGTTGGATCGCCCTCGTATGTGTTTGGTGGCAGCAGCGGCAATGTGTCTTGGGCTGAAGCACCCTTCCGGGATAACGCCGGATGAGTGCCGGGGTGGTCAAGTTCGAATTTTTTTTTGCTGACAAAACAAAGTGTTTCGATGAAACTTTGTAAAATAAATCTTCAAGGATCATACTGTCAATGCAATTTGCCTCATATTTTTGTTAGGGCCACATTGGAATTGACGGCTCCGAAATTCGTGATTTTTTTTATGCATACACTTCGAAATGTGCCCGCCTCAAAATGTTTTTAACGCGGTCTATGTCTCGTAGAAAACAATGCTAAGCAGTTTAACTTGCTTTTGAACAATGCAGAGTTTTGCAAACAATTCCTAAATTCGGCAAAATTTTCGCAGGGCATAAACTCTCGATAAAAACTCTCACTCAACCTCGTATGGTCTTTGCGCGGTAGTGTTATGCTTTGCCTTCACTTAGAAGACATTTGGTTAGAATTTGCAAAAAAATGCTGTTTCGTTTCACTATCTTTTTTCACTAGGTAGGTCACATGTCCCATTGCAATCCGTGGCGCAAATATATATATATATTTTTTTTTTTGCAAAAATAAGCCTGGAGAGCATTGGCTACATGGGAACGATTTTATTTGAAAGAAATCTGGGATGGTCATTCTCAATGTCTGGGATGTTTGGCATGGAATGACCCAGTTCTAATGTGCCCTTCCCCTTAGTCCACTATTTGAAATTGTTCATTTTTTTTACCTTTCTTTTGTTTCTGTGTTCATTAATTTCAGTTTTCTACTACTCACTTCACATTTGTTTTTAAATTAATATCTGCAAAGCCCCTGTCTCACATGGCACCATCTGTAATGGAGAAACAGTCTCATTGACAATGGGACGTAGGGTAGCTGTCTGTATATCATGTACTTCACTGCCCCAGTACTTTCGGTACACAAAAAGGAGGTTAAGTATGCAAGGCTGTGAATCCTACAACGCTCAAACAGATTGTGACCAGACCTGTAAAGTAATTAACCGTAGGTAACCCAATTGCCGTAATTAATGATTTCGAGCGTCACTGTAATTTCATGCGTATAAGCAGCGCTCGCAGATATGCCGCGGACAATATGACGCAACTGATTTGTGCGACAAAGGAGACCAAATGTGGTCAGGTCTAGTGTTCAACCATGATCGGATTGTGCCCTTGCTGTGTGTTTTTATGGATCGACGGGTCAGTGGCCTTCCAGGAGACACGAATCACCTGTCCCCACTTTCGTTAATGCTGCTTGCGGGGAAGGCACCAGGAAGGTCTGTCTACACAGAGCCATTTATAGGGAGAGTTTGGCCATTCTCTGATCTTTTGCCGCCTCGTGGGTGGAGCCTATTTTGACGTCAGAGTCGTCGTTGCGCCGCCTAAAAAGACTGAATCCAAGCAGAATCCGCTTATCAGCCATCTGATGCGCGCCATATTGATGCTGTCCGTCAGCTTTGTTGTTGCAATGAAATGCAATCTACAGGAATAACCGGCTTATGACCCACAGCCGCCTCTGATAAGGGGGGTTTTGTTGCCAAACTGAAAGAGTTCAAGGACGAAGGGCTTTCGAAGGACAATGTACGCACGTGTCTTCCCTCCTTGCATCGTAAACAACGATCAGCATCAATATGGCGTCGGCGACCGGCTGACAACGGGACAACAATAGAGCACGGCGAGGGAGGTAGCTTAGCCGTGACGTCGCATGACGCGCTTCAAGTTAGGCTCCTCCTAATGGCCAAACTCTCCATATAAACGGCTCTGTGTCTACACGGCCCTGAGATGGACGCGCCCCTGTTACGCATTGTTCGTGCATTGGCAGGGCGGTGCTGATCCATAGACACTTTCGTCAAAACCGGCGTATGAAGAAAATACCAGGGCAAAATAGTCATCAGATAAGCCGCAGAGCGCCCGTGAGACAAAAAAATCGCGCATAAGCCACGGCTAATACACGTGAAATTACGGTACTATTTTAGCTTGGTGAAATTGTAACTAGCTGAAAAGCCTTACTATGTAATTTGTGATGCACTTCGCTTGCAATTTGGGGTTCCGCATCATTTTAAGTCTCTAAGCATTTTCACGACGTTGCAAGTCGGTAGTCTCTGATCCATTCACAAGAGACACGGTTATTGTGGACGCACAATCAGAGTCTGCAGCAATGTGTTTTCTGTGTGTTTAGGAGCATGTTCAAAGACTAGTTGGGGATGCACTTTCGAAATAACTGTATTGAGTGGGACGTCGCATGTGGGGGCGTGGAAGTCTAATTGGTCTAATCGGCAAAAGAATTTCTTTTTTATTTAGTTGTGTATTGTCACTCACAGTATTCAATTTTTGTTGTTGTTGTTGTTGTTATTGTTGTCTGTGTTTGCGCCTACCTTTGAATCTAGTAGGATGGCAGAGCATTACAGTGGTATGGAGTTACTGTCGCAACAGATTTGTCTTCTGATGTGGGTGTCCATGGGTACTTTTCCCAGACCTGAATTCACTGTACAGGGTGTGTGCAGAAAAACATGACCCGCATTTCTACATGTAACTCGTTGTCTACTTAGCCGAGGAACTTCCGGTGGCGCACGACGGCGTATTTATGCGTGCGAAAGCTACAAAAAAATCCTGGAAGCCATACTCAGTGTAAAAAAATAAACAGAGCGCGAAAACATGGGCTTCCATGCATTAGAATAGGGCGGTAATGACAGTGCATTGTAGTGCATTTCCGTCTCATGAGAGTTATGTGCAGGCACCGCTAGGGGTACTGCCGATGAGCATCCATGTGGGACATCGTTTCGATTTATGCACCGATAGCTCCCCTAGCGGTACTTGAACACAACTCTCCTACGTGCACCATGTTACCCTTTCACATACACCCTGTTGTCCACCATGTTGCCCTATTCTGATGCATGGAAGCAGACGTTTTCGTTGTTCCGTTTATTTTTTAAGCTGGATATGGCTTCCACAATTTTTCTACAGATTTCGCACGCATAAATGCGCCATCGTGCGCCACCGGAAGTTCGTTAGTTAGGTAGGCAACAAGCTATCTGCCTAAATGCGGGTCATGTTTTTCTGCACACACCCTGTATAACAAGAGACCAGGCATGCGTTGGCCATATGGTCAGCTAGGAGATCTCGTAAAAATTTCCCTGTCTCCTCCTTATTGTTGATTGGTTCCTACCTCATGACTTATTTTTACTTTATTTTTACATGAGAGCTCTGGAAAACGTTCCTTTCAGTTGTCTCAATACACAGTTGCTGACAAGTTTTTGAGGAGCTTCAAGGAGCTGCAAAATTGGTCAGAATTATTCAGTGTCCTTAAGCAAAAACTTTCATTCTTTCCAGAGCCTTTATTCAAATTCGAAGCTGTTAATATGTGCCTGCCCTGCGGGAAAAAATGCAAAAAGCGTTGGTGGCATACTGTAAAAATTGTAGACTTCGCGTGGAACATAATTTCGCGTTTTGGTGGAGGCCATAGTTGAGAAACAATTCGTGGGAACTTAGCAGAAAATGTGGGCTTATGTCTCTCGGTGACGTCAGTGTACCTATTTTGCAGGTACCTAATATTGAGAATTTTTGGCACTCGCGAAAAACGAAAAAAAATAATTCCACACTAAAAAAAACTTCAGTAGTTACACGGATTGACAATGCATATTTTGAAAATGGTATTTTGAATTCATTACACATTTGAAGCGAAGCAGCTTAGCACGAGTGTGTAAGATACTCCTACAGGCTTCTATGCATGCTCTGCATCAGCACAACCGCTGCTGAGGCTGCCCAAAATATTGGTATTGCTCTTGATGAAAGACACATGGAGAGCATTGAATCGGGTACAATTGACCCGAAAAAGTGCAAAAGAAAAAGTGCTGTTCTTCAAAAGAGTCATCCAAAATATTGGTAATTAAATAATAAATATAGTGCATTGGTTCTGTGAAGAGTTGGGATAGTATTGCCAAAAACGTTTTGGAGCTTGGAAAGTCGGTCAACAACTGTACTCCCTCATAACTAGGGTTCCGCATTTTCGGTTTTTATTTTTGGGCGGATTTGGTGTATGTTTTTCAATGTTTATTGATTTTCACGAAATCAACGTTTTTCCTGGCGTGTTCATGGTCTACCCGACAGCTATCGGCAAATAGAAATCTCAATATAATTTCTGCATGACGCTTATTCAACATGGCGTCGTTCGCTGTGGTGGCGTTTTATGGCTAACGAAAAAACTGAACATACATTTTTACAACCATTGTATTTTGGTATGGTTTTCTCATCTGCATCAACAACTTGCTGGGCATGTGCAGCAATTTATCTTTGTCATGCCCTGGAATGTCCCTTGTATTAGGTGTTTTTCGATTAAAACTGAATGAGGGAAAATTTACCCAGCATATGTTTTTCGGTGTTTTTCGATTAAAACTGAAAATGCGGAACCCTACTCATAACATTGTATAATGGCTCAGCTGATGAGCCAGCTAACCTTATTGCCTCATCAATAATTTTTCATGCCAAAGTGAAAAAAGGGAAACCTCGGAACATTTAGAAAAATAAACACGTTAAAGAAAAGTTTATAATCGAGTTCTCACACATTGCAGTGACCCTCCGAAAGGATAGTGAAATTTTGCCTCACACCATGGCTGTATATATGGTCAACCCTCGATTTAGGAACACCCTCGGTTCCCCGAAAAATCGTTCATAAATCGAAAATCCCGTTCAGTGCGTACTATCGAGCAAATGGAACAGTATTTCCGAGATGGGATTGTGTTTATAATGCAATATATTGTTTAATTTTGCTTTGGACCATGCCTTCCGCCGTGTCAATCTTGCAAAGAAGAGATGTCAGCACATTCGCACTCGACTGGTCTCGGATTTCCTCTGGGATTATTAACCTACGTTTATTAATCTCCGGGTGACAGCGGACACCTTATTCATCAATTGAGGCCGGGAACACTTCTGCAAAAACCGTTTGTTGTTCGGATTTCGAGGGGTTAAGAATCGGGGGTGCAATACCTGGAAAACGTTTTGTCTGTTCAGGCGCCGTTCATAAGGCCACGAATAATCCCTTCGAAGGTTTCTGTTGCCCTCGGAACGATCCGTTCATAAATTGACGGCAAAAACGCTGGGAACTCCTAGTTGGTTCCCAGAAATTCCATTCATTATTCGAATATCGAGGTTCATAAAACGAGGGGAAAATGCATGTAAAAAGTTTTGTTCCTCGTACTAGTGTTCATAAAACGAGGGAATTCATAAATCGAAGGTTCATAAATCGAGGGTTGACTGTATATAAAAGTTGCATTGATTTTAACCCGAATTTCAAATTTTGCAGCAATAAAATTCTGCATTACAAACACCGAAACTCACCTGGTGTGACATCATCTCTGCAAGGCGTGGGAGGTCACATGTTTGTATTAAGTGTTTACTTATACTGTTGACCCATGGGTCAGGACAGGGGCAGACACGGATACAGTACAATAGACAATGGTACAATAGACAAGCGACATAGTTCACCATAGAAAACAGTATACAGTAATGGCCTGCATGCATTTGTACTGGATGTTACACGGGAATGTAATTCTTGACATTGAAAGAAACTTTTTAGATTACCTGTGAAGCTTATTCTATGGTGCGGGGAACAAATGAATATTTCAACGTGTTATTATGTGGTTGAAACAGTCTGACTGTCTTGCTATGATTCAGATGGGATTACTGAGAATTCGGCTCAGGTGTGTAGTTGCTAGTGTCAAGACAAAATTGATTATGATAAAGTTGATAAAGTTTCATCTTATGGGAAGCCACTGGGAAGGGGACCAGTCACTGATTAGTTTCTTTTATAGCTGGAGTAAATGAAACAAACACGATGAAGGAACACTTATGAGAGGTAAAAGAGGAATGGCCATGGCCCTCACTTCAGAGATTGACGCCGAAGTTTGTTGAAGGGTTGGTATGTCGCAGACACCAACATGTGGGAAAAATAATTTTATTTTTTCCTCAATACTCTGGCATCCAATACAATCTGTGAGTGATGTAACGAAACACACGTATGTCAAAGTGTCACGACCCCTTGGGTGCATTAATCTGTAGCTTCTAATCTGTTGCATTAATCTGTAGCTAGAGTGCATTAACCTGTAGCTACAAGGTAACAGGTGTGCAAACCTAGTAGACACGAGCACATGGCCTGGCTTTCATGTGCAGTGCACTTGCCAGAGTGACCATAAGGAGGTAAGTGTGGTTGCATAGGAGCAAAAGGAAACCACCACAAAATTGTGGAAATTGTTGCTGAGGCGGCTGCCACCAAAAATTACACGTTGATTGGGGGTCATTAAATGGCGGAGGATTTGCAATGAGTTGCTCTCCGGGCCTCTAAATGTCACCACGATAGCAATGTGCAGGGACTCTAATAAAACATGTCAGTGATGTCACTATACGTAGGTAACTGTCGTTCTGGGATGCCGAGGGGGCCACGAAGCGAAACGTGCGGATGATGACACGACAAGAGCAAGTAGTTAAGGCAACCATCGATACACCGGCTTCACAGATGGTCCCGACAGCAGAGTATTGGTGGAAAAGTTGTGAATTTGACAGTGACAAAATAAAGTGTTGTTGTTGCGGATGAATAAGCAACCGTTGCAATATTTAGGTCACTGGGGAAGGGAGGATATGTTGCTATACAGTTACATTCACAGATACCAACAATAGCCATCTGATATGAAATGAAATGCATTCCAATCCGAAAAGTGTCTGTCTCTGTCATTCACATCACTTAATGAACTGAATGACGTAAGTGGAAGCAGCGTGGGCTTGTTTCTGTTTTGAGAAAGTTTTGGGTTAAAACCCCCAGGAACCGAACTCACCAAAGCTCAGACGCAGGATCTTACGTGTGCTCCAATGAACACTAAACACTTCGCATTTCATTTTACCTCTCACCACCTTGTGTGTCCAGTTTGCGCATCTTATTTTCTCCCTGATAAATCTGCTCTTTCACACGATGTCACTTTATTTTACCGTGTTTTGCGGCTTCAGACATAAAGCTGAGAGAGACAAATCCTTCAGACACTGGAACTTCTACTAAAGTCATGGCTAATTGTGCTGAAACCAACAGTAGTTACTATGGGAGACCATTCCATTTTGTGATAGCAAGTGTGAACAAAAAGATAAGAAGTTACGGTGTCTGTAAGTTCACATTTGCAGATTGAACCAGTGCCTGTTTGAACTGCCTACATAACAGTTGCCCTTTGAGCTCGCATTTAAATGCTTGTTTCTCGGGCATGTAGTTCACGTACATGTGTGGCCAGTTTCTGGTGATCTGCGAACTTAGAAAGCAAGATTGATCTCATTGTGTAGATGAAGGAACGAATAACCTAGAGACACGGGACACGAAGACAAGCACAAGAGTTCCCAGACACAGTAATGATTTAATAACACCAAGCCTCCTAAATACCTAACAACTCCCGGAGGGGAGGGAGAGGGATAAAGGATGGCCTATTTACACTGTTCCCGCGTTGCGCCAACGCGGGAACAGTGTAAGTAGGCCATCCTTTATCCCTCTCCCTCCCCTCCGGGAGTTGTTAGGTATTAAGGAGGCTTGTGTGTTATTAAATCATTACTGAGTCTGAGAACTCTTGTGCTTGTCCTCGTGTCCCATGTCTCTCGGTTATTCGTTCCTTCATCATCATTAGAGCCTGAAGTTTTCGGGAAATATTTTTTCCTACATTCGGGGGGTAAAAATCGGGTAAATAAACATGTGCACTAAATTCATGCAAATTCAGGTGAAAAAACTTCCAGTACATTAAATTTGGGGAGAAATCGGGCTAAGTTATTCAAACTAACTGTAGCGGTTTGGTACAAATGGTGATGTAACTGAATTTTTCTGCCAAACAAGTAAGTTAGTGCATTCCTACACACATCCCAGTGAGGGGAATTTGCCGGGTAAAAATCGGGTTTCACCGTAAAGAGGCAACCTTCAATTCGGGTCGCAAATTCGGGGAAGAATCGGGTTAAACCCCAAAACTTCAGGCTCTAATCATCATGCACCGGTTAGTCTGCGCCCTATCGCTTTTATCTCTGTGTAGAAATTGGCAGCCCGAGTTCAGTAAATTGCACAAGCGCAGAAAGTTGGGCTAGTTGGTGAGACAGCATACTGCAGATGTTGGGACGCGGAAGACAGGGACTGAAGGAAGCACACAAACACAAGCGTCACTCGCAACTAATATGTATTGCAGGCAAAAGAATGCTTTTAAAACACAACCGTGCCGTGCCGTGCGTCTATCAGCACGGTTTGAGGCTTATAACCCGGCACGTGTCGCCTACCGGTTGTGTTTTAAAAGCATTCTTTTGCCTGCAATACATATTAGTTGCGAGTGACGCTTGTGTTTGTGTGCTTCCTTCAGTCCCTGTCTTCCGCGTCCCAACATCTGCAGTATGCAGTAAATTGCATGCGATTTGTACCGAGACAGACCGGAAGAGGAAATGACGGCACTAAATTTTAGCCTGTTTTTGCACGGTCCTGAATGGCCAGGGTCTTCGTTGTGGAATATCTGATGACTGTTTTCATTGTATGACCTATTCTGCTCAGGTGCAACGAGCGTGGCCACATAGCACGCAACTGCCGGTCGACCCGTTCCAACAATCGCTGCTACCAGTGCGGGGAAGTGGGACACTTGGCCAGGGAATGTGAAATGAAGGCCTGAAGGAGACTCCGCAAGGGCCGCCGTTTGATGCAGAGCTTTTCATTTTTGCCACCCACATACAAAAAAAAAAAAAACATGCTTCTGCAGTAGCTCTACTTCTTCCGTGGAAAAAAAAAAAAAAAAAGTGTTGACCTCCAGCACACCTCCAACTTGTCATGTTTCGACAGAATCCTCCCGCGTCCCTAGGATAAGGGAAAAAGGGTAGAGGAGGTCCCACAAGTCAAGTGCAAAGTGGTTGTTCGTTGTTGTTGGTGAGATGTCCCTTATACGATAAGACTCGTTATCTCGCAAACACCAGGAAGCGTGACGCCAATGGTGAATAGCTGCTTCTTTTTTTCCGTAGAGAGGGTCGTTCGAGGAAGGGGTTCGGAAATGTCACGCACAGAAGACTAGCTTTCTCTCGCGTATTTGGGTCGTCGTCTTCTTTTTGTGTAACTTATCCGTTTTTCTCCCACATGCGTTGACGGAGGGTCGAGTGAAGGGCCGAGTTGAGGCGGGGCCGGAGAGCGTAAATGCGGCGCGAGCGGTCGAAGAGCATTTGCGCAGTTTTAACGCACATGTCCATCGGCCGTGAGGGGGAGGGGGGGACGCCCCCTTTGGGCCTTACTTCTGTTGCACCATTGGGGCAGAGCGGTGAGGTGTACGTGTAAATACTCTGGTTTCTTTGTTATCGCCTAAAGGTTTGGAGATAAGCAGTTGGTACATTTTCCCTACACGACATACTACTGCCAAAGCAGGAAAAAAAAGGACTCTTTGCAAGAGTTTGTTGTTGTTGTTGTTTGGACAGTAAATGGTTCCTATTTATTTTTTATTAGTGCTTCTGTACATGTGGTTATCCAGTAAAGCTTCGAAAGCGAGAAGTTGTCTGAATGACCCGCACACCAATGGCACGTTTGGAAAGCTGTTTGGCCTTTAGTTGTTCCAAGAAGTGCAATGTCGCCCATCTTGAATCACAACACGAGTTCTACGCCATTTCCAGGGTTGCTGTTACGGTCGTCCTCTGCCTTGGAATCTTTTAATGCTGCAATGTTAATGTTGTGTAGTTGAAATATATATATATATATATATATATAAAAATATATATACTATACATATAATGTGTATATATTTGTTCAAAGTTATTTACAGTTGGAATTTGGATAGGGTACATCAGGGACAAATTTGAGCGAGTGCAGCGAGTTTTCTTTGGAACTTTGCTTTCAAAAGTACGGAACCGCATTTCACAGCTTCTATGCTTTGCGCAATCCCCTTCCTCTCTTGACACACTCAACTGTCGACATTATTGCAGCAGTGTCACAGTATTCTCTCACTGCATAGGGCATGGGCATGTTTTACCTGGAGGAGGTTTGCACGTGCAAGAACATGTCTTATCAGTGTCACTTGTTTTCATTGTTTTCATGACTAGCTATGATTTGAACCTACGGCTTAATGGAGCCATGAAGCTGTGACATGATCTCTACCTGTACTCTTGAGAATTGACACAAGCCAGTTTAGGATAGTAAGCCTTTCTCTTCAACATTGGCAAGGGTGATGTGTGTCGGTAGATTGTCTATCAAAGAACACTGGGATTGTGAAAGCAGTTCAAGCACAGGTCAACATGACTGTTCCTGTTAAGAAGAGTATAAAAAGGATACCAAACATGTTTCCCACGACACGTTTCGTTGCAGCAGGAAGCATGTGGTGAGAAAATTCAACTTCACTCGCCTTAATAAAATCGTTGATTTTGCGTTTGAGCCGTGGTTCGACCGTGGTTGAACATTTTGTTGATGGGGGAAAAGCAGAAAAAGATTCTAGTCTTGTACACACGAATATTTTGCCTGAACCACAGTTGGAGCCGAGAACAGTATTTTGAACGAGAGTCTATGGTGGGTGGTGTAGGCATATATTTCCATTTTCTCAGGTGCTTTGGTGTTTTATTTTGTAAGGTTTCAGAGGAAGGTGGCAAAGGAATCTTGTATGTACAACCTGTTATGATCATGTACATAAATAGAGAAATAAAAATGTTAAAAGTTTCATCATCATCATTGTCGTTATATTCTGACTAGGTTGTTCCTGCTGGCCTATTCATTCAGCGTTAAATGAGTTTTCGACTGGGACATGCATGTGCCCAGGAACTGTCCGTCCGATGCAAAGGGAACAGCCACCATGATACCATATCGTAAACAGTTTTTGTTTGTTTGTTTTTTCCTTTTTTTCTCTTTTTTTATAGCTGTTACCATTGTACTAGGCAATGTACCTTGCAAACGGAATGGGGGAAGTCCAACACAGACTTTCACTTTCTCGCAAACAAATGTGAGGTTGACGTTGCAAATTTCAGAGTTCAATTCACAAAAATTCAATTTCTCACAACTTCATACTCATAAGTCATGGCAAAAGCGCCCTCAGGGATATACAAGGAACCCTCATTAGTATGACTCCCATTATTCTGACACGCTCGCTATGACCATTTTTCTTGGGAACCGTTTCGCCGCCGTGTAAATCCACTTCGTTAGTACGACAGTCCACTTATCCGACAGTGGCAGACATTTTTGTCACGAGTAGGGTCAAACACAGGTACTGTCTTCTCGTTATTATGACTGTCACATGACCCTCAGGGTAGCCCCATGGAGAGGTTACCGTGTAACTCCAGGAAGAGGGTGAGGTGTGACATTTGCAGGTAACTATGGTATTATTAGCAAGTACTTAGAGCTGTGCATAGTACATGTGCATGTTGCTGCATTAATGAAATATTTACCCCAAAAAAGTGATGGGGGTTAATACTACAATGTAACAAATATACAATATTCATGAGACCCACGATTCCTCATAGGGTTCCGGGTTTTCTGAGTTTTCATTTTGGAAAATTTCCGAGGGTGTGTATTGGAATTTCCAACTTTGCGGGCATTCAGAGTTTCTCGGAGGATTAAAAAGTCTGAAAAACGAACGGCGACGATTTCGGAGTACTTTGGAGCAGTCATCGCGGAGACTATGTAAGGAAAGAAGTGCAATAGTGACCGAGACCACACGATGTAGCGCACCGATGTTTTACTACTCAGAGCTATTGAAGTATACAAACAAGCGTCTTTGCACAAATTGTGAATGGTGTCCAGATCAAAGTGAGTAGCAGCTGTGACGAACACAGAACTGTTCTGTGCCAAACTAGCTCAGTGCCCGGGTCAAGTAGAGTCACTAGGGTCGAGAATGCGTAGAACAGATGGGACAAGTGTGTGTACTATCCTCCTTCTGGGCCATTCATGCGTCCAGCGACCCTGAAGGAGGCTACCACTTCTGACCCATTTTTTTTGGTTGTGGATCAGTCTGAAGTCGAAAAGTACGCGTCGAAGAAGGGGGACAAAGAAGGAAGGAAACGGGAAAAACTGTAACACCGCCACGTGAGCGTTGGAAAAAACGGAGTTTATCGGATAAATCCGATCTTTTGCAAAAGACATCGGAGGGGGTTTATCGGATTAATCCGAAAAGTCCGAAGCCTACTCATAAGTAACAGTGATGACAGATCCATGGCAACGTACAAAAGACATCGGGGGAGTTTATCGGATTAATCCGAAAAGACTGAAGCCTACTCTTAAGTAACAGTGATGACAGATCCATGGCAACGTACAAAAGACATCGTGGGAGTTTATCGGATTAATCCGAAAAGACTGAAGCCTACTCTTAAGTAACAGGGATGACAGATTCGTGGCAATGTACAAAAGACATCGGGGGAGTTTATCGGATTAATCCAAAAAGCCTACTCTTACGTAACAGTGATGACAGATCCATGGCAACGTACAAAAGACATCGGGGGTTTATCGGATTAATCCAAAAAGTCCGAAGCCTATTCATTAGTAACAGTGATGACAGATTCATGGCAACACACTTGCTAGCACTGCGTTGTTCCTGACGGTAATGGTAGTACGCCACAGTGGTTGCATATATGGAGCAGAGTACTGATGGCGCGGTGCCAGTACTATGCCAGATGGCATAGAAATCATCAGGTAAGAGTTCTATACGACATGGAGTAGCAACACTGTGCGTACCTACATTTCCTTCGAACTGTAAAGTAAATTGATCTATGGTGTACGTCTGTTTTGCAAGTACAAGGTCACGTCATCTATGAAAGGTTGCATTCATTTTATATTTTTTGTGCTACAGAAGTTTATGGTAAGGCTGAATAAGGTATCACTTCCGTTGGTATTTCATTGCAGCTGGCTAATAGCGTTTTTAAAGTCTGAGTAAGTCGGTGAAATATGAAATATTTTCCCAACCTGTGCTCTGAAGAATAAAGTTTTTAGAATAACAAGTTATGTTATTCAAGAATTATATTCAATATTTCTTATTTTCCTGCAAACAAAATCTTTTATAGAAGTAGAGCACTAAGAAATGTCACTGAATCTTCAAGGGGGTTAAATATTGGGACAGATCTCTACACCATGTTCTGTGTCCTTAGGTGAAAACATGACTGTTGTATAGCCCTATTGTTCCCTCATTCGTATTACTTGTAAATGATGTCATATGTCAAGAAAACAAAGGTGATTGAGATTGTATGAACCAGAGCATTACCTATACAGACAGGTTCATAATGAAACATTTTTTGCTGTGCTTAAGTTTGCTTGGGGGCTTGCAGTTGCATAGTAACATGAAAGGGAGGCTGTGTAAGCAGCAAGTCTAGCTCATGTAGCAGTACAAACCAGTGAGTTCCTTATTTACTTGTGTATAGTAGGGACCCCACTACTAATGGGCAAGTGAAGATATTTCTCTTTGTAACTGGCACCTCAAGAAAGGTCCCACCTAGGACAGAGACAAGAAATCTTCTCTTGGTCCATTGTTTCATGTGGTAAAGCCCTTTCATAATCACAAGTATAATATATGTGCCCTTATAATTGCCTATACAAGCCCTACAACAACATGCCTATATAAGCCCTTTCATAATCACAAAACTTGCAATAAGGCATCCACCTCACTTGTCCTCTTACAACCTCTCTCAAGGAGGAAGGGTTCCTAGAGTGCATTTAGGATGAAAGACCCTCTTGCCACATGGTATTTGTTCTAAAACTTGCCACAGCCAGAAACTAACACTGTGCCTGAGAGACGTGCATTCATGACAATGCCACGTAGTACTCACGTGCAGTCCTTAGCTACCTAGGATGATATGCAAAGAAAAAAGTGGCATAGTTGCCAAAGCAGTGAATCCACATTCATTGCTTTGGAAACTATGCCACTTTTTTCATTGTTTCTTTTTTTTTTTTTGCAGTCAGCAAGAAGCCAGAGTTTCGCAAGCTGTCTAAGTGGCATAGAATTCCACAACATGAGGCACCATAAATGCAGTTTCAAAAACTCCACATTGCAAAAAAATTGTATACACTGCAAATTGATGTGCAGTTAGTATTGTGTGTGTGCATGCTATGTCGCAGGATCAGAAAAACGATGACCTTGATGTCATTAACAGCAGCATTGCCTTTATAGTACATACTTTTCTTTGAAAAAGAAAAAAAAAGTATAATTTCGTAGGTGGCTATGTACAGAGGAGTGACAAGATAACTTAGAGTGTAAGCAGCAGATGTGCTAAGACTGTTCAGCTGCTTGTGTCCTTTGTAGCGCCACTCTCTGCCTTCCTATCCGGATGTCTTCCTCCCACTGTCGTTTGTACAAGGTGTAGCAACGCATTGCTGCCTGTGCATCTTGTACCTGAAAGATATTTCATTTAGTTACAGTAAAACCCGTGGATTGCGATATCGCGTATAACGATATCCCTCGTAAAACGATGGTTCATGATTTTACAGTCAAAATATACATTGTTTCTATGGGAAAACGACCCGCGTACAGCGATGGAGGTCGCGGTTCCGAGTACTCGTATAACGATGTGGGACGCTGTCTCGTGCCCGTAACCTCGTGGCGATTTTCACCGCGATAAAATACAGTACAATCTCGATTATACAAATCTCACGGGGTAGCGGAAAGAATTCGTATCACCCGAAATTCGCATCAGAAGCATTAAACCCGCGAGTCGCGCGACAGTGTTCTAAAGCAAGCTTCTCCTAAAGCACGCAGGCGCTAGGTGAAGCCGACTTGCGGAATGGTGACGTGTAGTGTTGCCAGATGATCGTCCGATATGTTCCGTGATTCTCTCCACAAGTTCTGCTCGCTGTTTTCCCAAGCCAGTGCGTTGTCACACAGCTTCGCGTTTTTTCTTAGCATCTGTTTCTTTTTTGCTACACGCGGGGTGGTGCGCGACTTTTCGGGGATGCGCTATTGAGGTCAGCCCTCGTTTAACGATGTACCCCGTATAACGATGGAATTCGCGATTACCCTCAGTATCGTTATACGCGGGTTTCACTGTATTTATTTAAGACGGATTGTCTTGGGAGGCACAGTCAAAGGCACTGAGCACATACACACAAACATGTAACCACACGTGTCCTTGAAGTTGCTTTGGCAATAAATATAGCACCCTATGTACATGGGGATGCATACACATCCTACACATATGGGAGGCAAAAGAACGTAACATACTGAATTTTACCGTGACCCTACACTTAAAGATACCACGAGTAAAAAAAAAAGAAGTGAAATTATACACAACATATCTGAACACATTTGCGAGATTAATGCTATAATAACTGGTTTCTGTAACTACATGAGCAGCTCTCCTTTTCACTGTTTTGATTATTTGTTGTTTCGAGGCGTTGCTGTGCAGAAGTGCCAATATGACTGGATATTCATTTAGTAAATCTGGGATTTCCCAAGGCAAGCGTTTGAATCCATAATTTGTGCGGGAACATGGCTTGGGAACCACACTTTGGCGAAGGTCACAAGTAATTTCTCTTGTACGGTATTTTTCTAGAAACACTGAATTGTTGCAATCATATAAGAAAATAATTTCCATGGCTAGTAAATGTGCAAAGCAGGACAGCGCGCTGCCATGGCGCGAGCGTGAGGGCGTTAGGTATCGCTGTACGGGTACTCAGAACGACAAACTTTATCGTTATGCCCAGGTCCATTCTCCATAAAGACAATTTGATATTGTGATTGTAAAAGTGAAAACGACCGTTTTACGGGGTATATCATTGTGCGCAGGTTTTACTGTACTTCAATGAGTGAGCTGACGGGAACCAGCAAATTGATCGTAATGTCGGGAATTATCGTTATATCGAGGATCGTAATAAACAGGCTCAAATGTAGTACAACAAAGTGAGCGCTGCAGAGATTTGTGTGCATGTATCAATCGTGTCCTTACGCTACATATCTGTACATGTGTTCAGTTCAGCTCTGTAACTATTTGCTTCCTATTTGCTTTGGTTAGATAATTATTCATGTTGTATTTGCATAACTTTAAACATTACTATTAGCACAGCCCTAACATTCGGTGTCATGCAAAAATTTCAAAAAAGGCTGTCTTCCTTATTCAAACTCATCAGCTGCCCTTTTTCTTTTCACTTGCCATGGTGGGCTAGAAGATTTGAGTTTGCAATATGGTAATGCAAGGGGTTTTACCTAAGCTATTACTGTGCCTCACATGCCCTCACCTCACAATTCACTCTCACAAAGGTGTCACTGGCTGAACCAACAGAAGTTTCGTACAAGAAGTTACATGACAAAAACTAGCTGTAGAAATAGGATCTTTCCCAGCGGAGCAGCGAGCAGATTGAGAGGTTGTGCCAACTGATTATGTGTCAATCCTTCTTGTAACCTCGTTATGGCACC
Organism: Ornithodoros turicata; assembly: GCF_037126465.1. Lineage (NCBI taxonomy): Eukaryota > Metazoa > Arthropoda > Arachnida > Ixodida > Argasidae > Ornithodoros > Ornithodoros turicata. The sequence continues at coordinate 14,206,056 of NC_088207.1, forward strand.
ACAGCCTCACTGGTTGCACAGAGCAACCTCACTGTGCAACTCAGTTTTTGGTAAGCGTATTTTCCCGAATCTAAGACGACCTTTTTTCCCCAAAATCCCGTGTACCAAAGTTGGTGGTAATCTTGGATTTGAATATCCGCGCCACGACGACGTCAGGGAAGAACCGGGAACGGGCCAACGGTGCGGCATGACAGACACCAAGTGTTGTGGCTGTCAGCGCGGAACAAACAACGCAATGCAAATATGGGTACAATGTGGACAGTGGTTCATTCACTGTCTTGGCGGCGTCCCTGTGCTGTGTTTGAACAATATGGTTTGAACGCAAAGTTATCGCTTTTATCACTGAATGTGGTAACAACTTAGCGGCAGCAAAGTGGTTTTTAAAGTATCGGAAGCAAATGTTAGCTGAAGCAACAGGGAGAGATTTTGGGCGCTTGGTGCGATGTGCATCGTGCGCGCTTTTAGAAAGTATGGTTTGTCTAACGCTTTGGACGGAATGGAGGACAATGAGCTGTGGGCATATAGTGACAAAGAAAGCAGCAGTGATTAATAAATAGTATTGTGCATTGTTTCCAAATGTCAAATTGTCTCCCAATCTTTCTCTACTTTTTTTCCAAATTTATGTACCCTGAACTCTGAAATCATCTTAGATTCGAAAAAATATGGTATTAAACTTGCACAGTGCGAACAGACCCTAACTTGAGGTTGGTGTTTCAGCGCTACCTGCGGTATGTGTAAAGAGGGACACGTCGTGTACTTACTGAACTGTGTTCGCCTTCCTGCACTTTGACACCCAATATTCTTTCTGACAGCCTCTTCAGAGATGGTGTTCGACCACCAAACATGGTGCGGAATGGCTTGTACGCACTGGTGTCACGGATTTTCCTTCTAGGGTGAGACAGGAACAGCACCTGGTGACAAACATTGAGAATGAGGCCCCAAATAGAGTTAAGCACGATGCGGAGAGACAATGTTACCTTTAAGTCGTGGTGAACAGCGTGGCCAACCAATATGCGACCTTCAAGAAGTTCCCCCACTTCCTTTTGCACTACACTGAATTCTTCGGCTGCAGTGGACAAAAAGGTCACCCTTAATGCAAAAAGGCACCACCAACAAAGTCACCCCCAGTGTTACGCACATACCATTTTCCAAGTCCTTGGGCCGAACTCCACTGACGGGCGTCCTGTAGTCGACCACTTCTTCCATGGGCTTGACAAACTTGTCGTAAATGCAGTGGCCCATAACATTCACTATGGAAACCCTTGCCAACATGGAGTCTTTGCCCTCTGGGCCCACACCTACCATCTCGCAGTCCATGGCCACAGTTCGGGTGGGTCTGTAACATACATTTAGATACATCGGCATGCCTGAAAGAACCTGCAGGTATGGAACAGGAACCTCAAAGAACCTGCAGGTGTGGACAATAGCACTTGTTCATTGTATTATAATACTGCATCAAAGGGCATATTTTTATACTGATACAGTAGTAAATCTCCACTTATGCATTATACATAATTAGAGCCTGAAGTTTTCGGGAGATATTTTTTTCTAAATTCGGGGGTAAAAATCAGGTAAATAAACATGTGCACTAAATTTATGCAAATTCGGGTGAAAAAACTTCCATTACGCTAAAATCGGGGAGAAATCGGGCTCAGTTATTCAAACTAACTGTAGCGGTTTGGTACAAACGTTGATGCAACTACATTTTTCTGCCAAACAAGTAAGATGGTGCATACCTACAGACATCCCAGAGAGGGCAATTTGCCTTGTAAAAATCGGGTTTCACCCTAAAGAGGCAACCTTCAATTCGAGGTGCAAATTCGGGGAAGAATCGGGTGAAACCCCAAAACTTCAGGCTCTATACATAATACTGTTTTAATGCTGTACTATTCCAATACCCTGGTAATATAAGTAGTAGTTTACTTTGAAGTCATTTATTGTCTTCGCTGAAGTATACCATGAAACAGTTGTACAAGTACTGTACATGTACATTATACAGTTCCACATCTTTAATTAATTATTCAAATTTTCTGCGTTATTGTTCCAGCTACTTTAACAACCAGCAGTTTCGAAAACCTGGTTTAAAGGGCAAATATCCCTATGCTTTGAAGCATACTGCAGCTGATTCATACAGGGTGAACTATTGGTGTGAAGCCTGAGCTCTGTACGTATAGAGTCAGTGAAGAAAGTACAATTAAAACACTCCAGTATACAAACACAAGCAATAATAAAGGGAAATTGGAACACACTGGATATAGACTTCTAAGCAGACTAAGAGCAGGTGTTCTGTTTAAAGGAAACAATGGTCAGCTGTTTCTGTCAATCTATGTTGCTCGTCTTTCAATACATTTTTAGTTGGCACCTGCTAGTGACTGAAATTCGCAAATTTTGTAGCGAGTAAAATACGGGAACCAAATAATGTAATGAAGAATTCGTGTTCCTCATATGCATACATTTTTTTGTAATTGTGCGTGTACAGTGGACTTCTTACATACCACTCTCACGGCGATGTGAGACCACAAGACATGTTTAATCTTTCATTAATCTAGACCAAGTAAGTACAGGAGATGAAACTTCACCCTCTTCCTCAACCAGAGAAAGTAAATAAAATGGCACAACACCGGAGATATCTCAAGGGGCCTGGTAGAGGCTAGAAAAACGCACGCACTGATGGAAGAAAACTCAAAACTCAAAGTTACCGTCTGCTCAAACACCACATAAGAACAAGACTGTTTTTTGTGTGTTCAGCAAGATGTGCTACGTAATTGGCGCAGCTGATTTTCATATCTCTTGCCGAGGCAATCGCCATTCGTGTTTTTCAGTAGACGGAAGCTGCCATGTAGCACACTAAGAGCATGGTTCTCTTATACTGTAGCTTTGCATGCTAAAGCACAAGATAAAAAGGCACACCACCACAGCATGATCTGTCACTAGGCATCAGAAACCGTTTTATTGTCTTTCTCTCTCAAACTGACAACCACTGCTTGATCGCATTCTCCAATAGGAAGCCGTAAGCAATGTACGCAGTCTTGCACCATTTTCAGAAACAAGGAGGGCCAAGATCAGCTGCTGGGAACGTGTGGCAGCTGCTCAGTTAAATGTTGCGAGAGTACATATAAGTAGAGCCAGAAGTTTTAGGGTTTTACACGATTCTTCCCCGGAATTTGCACCCCGAATTAAAGGTTGCCTCTTTAGGGTGAAACCCGATTTTTACCCGGCAAATTCCCCTCACTGGGATGTCTGTAGGAATGCATTAATTTACTTGTTTGGCAGAAAAACTCAGTTACATCACCATTTGTACCAAACCACTACAGTTAGTTGAGTAGCTGAGCCCGATTTCACCCCGAATTTAGCATACTGGAAGTTTTTTTCACTCGAATTCACACGAATTTAGTGCACACGTTTATTTACCAGATTTTTACCTCCCCAATTTAGAAAAAAATATTTCCCGAAAACTTCAGGCTCTACATATAAGAGCAGCCAAGGTCATGCTGAAGACTTGGAGGTGGTGGGTTCAAATCCCACCACCGGCTGTGCTGTCTGAAGCTTTCCCTCGGTTTTCCCGAAGGCTTTCCAGATGAATGTCAGCGCAGTTGCCCCTGAAGTCTGCCCAGGACGCATACTAATCCCCCGTCCCCCACTCCTTCCTGCTTCCCTCTCTCTATCCGTTTACATCTGTATGCCGCTCATAGGCAAAGTTGCTTCGCGGTGCTAACGTGGAATATTAAAAAAGGCATAGGGCACAGTAGCTGGCAATGATGGCAGAGGTAATGTGATCTTTTCCGCATGATGCTCCTAAATCTTGCCTCCTTGGTCTCACTTTTTGGACTGGTCCATCACAGAAATGTGTTGTACAGTGGAGGCAACATATAACTAGAGCCTGAAGTTTTCGGGAAATATTTTTTCCTACGTTCGGGGGGTAAAAATCGGGTAAATAAACGTGTGCACTAAATTCATGCAAATTCGGGTGAAAAAACTTCCAGTACGCTAAATTCGAGGAGAAATCAGGCTCAGTTATTCAAACTAACTGTAGCGGTTTGGTACAAACAGTGATGTAACTGCATTTTTCTGCCAAACAAGTAAGTTAGTGCATTCCTACAGACATCCCAGTGAGGGCAATTTGCCGGGTAAAAATCGGGTTTCACCCTAAAGAGGCAACCATCAATTCGGGGTGCACATTCGGGGAAGAATCGGGTAAAACCCTAAAACTTCAGGCTCTACATATAACTAGTGTCTGACTTTTTCGGGTTAAACACGATTCCACCCGATGGACCTTTTTCACATTACGCGTCGTATCCTAGCTGCTCTCCAACGAACCAAGCTCGGCGCACGTCAAGACAAATCCACGTGGATAGCACAAAGGACCAAAGGCGGTCCGGAGTGGGACCGACAAGGTCGCGCCATTCGTGCGGTCTCCCCACTGGACACCACTTCTGTCGTCCCCACAGTGCGCCATCTAGTGAAGACGGAGATAATCCTCTCCGGCGCCTCAAGCTCATACGCATGCGCATAAGCGAAAGCTCGGATATTTGAAGCGAAAATTACGACAGGCTCCGTCTGAAGTGAAGATGTTCTCTTTTAGCTCCTTAATTAGATCAAAACTTGAATACGCTAGCATTGTGTGGGATCCGCACACGAAATCCGATATTGCAAAATTGGAAATGGTTCAACGTAAAGCAGTGCGATTTATTTTCGGGAAGTACTCAAGGCGGGACTCTCCTTCCATCCTTATGTCGAACGCAAATATTCCAACCTTACTGAAAAGGAGAAAAATTGCTCGTTTAAAATTTTTGTTTCAGATATTTAAGGGCAATATCAGATTAGACTCAGGATCGTTTCTTCTTCCCTTGCAAGCGCGTTCCTCACGTCATCATCATCCTTACTCCTTTAAGCCGTTATTTGCTCGTACGAATATTTTTAAAAACTCGTTTTTTGTGAAAACGATACCTGAATGGAACTCGTTGTCTTTTGATGTTGCCAACTGTACAATTAACCAATTTGAGGACGCTGTTTCCGTGTTGTGTGATTAACAATGATAGTTTTGTATATTCTTGTTATTCCCCTCCTGCTTGGGCAGTGCCCGCAGTATCATGAAATAAATAAATAAATAATAAGCCATTGTGAAAAAGGTCCACTGTTCCCTCCCGAGTCAGTTTGTTATATTACCTGATCTCTCCCCGAATTCTAATCACATATTACGTACATTTAGTAGCAATCTGTGCACATACCTGATGAAAATATTATCCGAGAGCAACGGTAACTACGCGAAGCACATTTAATGTTACATAATGTTACTATAAATTGCGAGGTATGCATGTTTGACCAATGTGTGCACTTCTAACTACGGGTTGCTGCGTGGACAGAAAGAGAAACATCCAATCATAGCAATAGCTTCCGATTTCACCCTGATTTTAAGATTTCAAAATAGCACCCGATCTGACAGCCTATTCCTAGGAACCACACATTCTTCTGCACAAAACGAAACTAGTATGTATAGCACGCATAAACATAAACACTTTCAGAAATCAGTGGTCTAGATTATAATAATCCCCTGAAAGTTCAATGTGAAGCAGACTCACTTGTTGAAAGAACCATGCTTAACCAGGCCATTAGAAACTGTGAGCTTGGATTTTGCTGCTATCCCCATTTCTGGCTCAAGAAGCATAGGATCCACGCCGTCGAACCATATGTCTGGTTTCCTACAAGAAAAGCATGAGCATTAGCACGATATATTAACATGAAACGAACATCATGGGAACAAGCTGCACCTTGAGCATGCAAACGATATGGTGCGGAGAGAGCTTAAAGCTGTCAAGCCATTGTTGAGACAGTTTCCAAAAGATATTCAATCTCAATTCAGTTTTCATTCAGGGAGTGTGCATTGTTTATCGGATGAAGTATACTAGTATCCATGCATTATAAAGCCTAGATACTCTTGCTGCTGTGCTTATATATGCGATACAAAAGAGTCAAATACTGGAAGCCCCCAGGCAGGCGGAAGAAGCTACATGATGTTAACTGCCAGCCGTACGCAGACACGGTTATGACAATTGAACGGTACACCTTGATGAGTCAAACATGTATGTGTCAATGTATAAACACGAGCACACAAATTATTGTGTCCGGGTTCTTTCTTCACCTCATCTATCAGTCACTTGCATGAGGTGGACAATTTTCAACTAAAAGCATAGCTTACGTATAGCTTTGCAAAAGTAATAATTTTTGTGAATTTCGCTATATTAATTTTTCTGCAAACTCCCGCAAAATATTGTTATCGAAGACAGAAAAGTAGAGAAAAATTCGAATTTGTGACAAATTGAATTCACAAGGTTGAACTGACCTACTAAGTGCACTTTATTGTAGCACTATTTTAGCATATGTTTAGGACACTTCATTCCACACTCATTCGAACATCATTTTGCCATTCTGCACTCTCTCCCAACCTGCTTGATTGTCGAAGTCGAGTTCCACAGGAAAGGGCTTGGTTTTACGGTTTTGGGTGTTGCAGAAGCACCGGTAGTTTCTCATATCCTGGCAACGCATCGGACTTGCGACGTTCTGACACGGACAGGCTTTGTGGTACAACCGCACAGAACATGCATCGCGAAATGTTCCCCAAATGTGAAACCAAGCGGATTAGCGAGTTATTAAATATTAATGAGCCGGAGGATATGCAGAAAGTAAAACACACACGGACAGGAAACCGTACAGACTCACTGCAAAATAAGTTAAGTTTGTTCATAGGAGATACATTTCAAGTATACATGAAAGCTGAGGTTTGTAGTTTATGTGTCTACTTGCTGACTGAGCTTTCGTGTACTTAAAATGTGCCTCCTGTGAATAAACTGTTTTACTTGCTGCATATTCTCTGGTTCAATGTTAAGATGCCAACTACACCGCGTTGCTATTCTAGTGAAATTACTAATGAGCCACTTAAACAGCACCTTGTAGATACTTGCTCTTAGAGCTCAAAAGTCCGTTACCCTTTAGCAGCAGCGGAGAAATATTACATCGCAGGCTTCCTTGGCTATGTATTTTCATGGTTTGAAGTACATCACCAATTCAAAACCTAGTGTATCTCCGTTGCAATACTGTCCGAGCATTTTATGTCTGGTTGAACACTTCGCACAGACAATGCACACCAGGCCCTGGGATTGAGCAGTTTTGGTCAAAACGAGCCTCTAATCATGCAAGTGTCAACGTAGGCATGTGCTAACGGTGTAAAGGCTTACTGTGGAAGCACATGCCAAACTAAACACAAGTACTGTTTGGGACACTGTTTAAAATCACCACCCCGTGGCCCAGCAGTCCCCTATTGGCGACGTTGCACATGAAGGAACTATACCAATACCCTTCCCAAGGGGAGGCCGCGCTCAACTGCTCTCCCTAGCAGACGACACCTAGTACGCGATGGTTCTCTCTCCCGACAGGTGGCGCTGCGTGGCCTTACCTCGGAGACTGTATTGGTATAGTTCCTTGGTGAACGACATCCCCGATAGGGGATCGCTCTCTGCCACGGGCTAGAGATTTTGGACAACCGTGTCCCAAACAGTACCTTCACAACACGTAAAAATTATAGGTCGACTGACATCAAACGTGTGACGAAGCTGACATTCTTGAAGTGTGCTTGTCAAAGCACGAGACCTACTACACGGGCCATAATTTGCGGTAAGCAAAACGAGCGAGACTTGTTGGCATACTTAGTGGCAGGTTGTTGTGGCTGAGTTTGCCTGACCACTCCCATGGATTTGGATTTCTGCTGGGCACCAGTATCTGTCGGTTTAGATTTGTCATTCATCTTCAGCACCTGCATAAACAAAAATAGTTGAGAACAATTTACAAAAAACACAGCCTGCGGGTAGTTGTCGACACAGCACAGCAGTAAAAGGTCTAGAGCAGTAGTAGTTAAAGAGAAAAAATAAGTAAGCAACTATCAACACAGCCTCCTTGACCTTCGTGGGTTGCACTGTCAAAACAGCTGGGCAACAAACAGTAAGGAACGACATTCTCTGAACGAAGTGGTAGAATGGTTGTCTCACGCCCATAGGGTGTGCTGGGGTAATCCCCGGCGTTTCGTCAAGCACATTGCGACAAACGATGCCGCCTACCTGCGCAAAATGTGCTGCAAGGTCGTCATTTCATGACACGCAGAATGACAATGCTGGTAAGCATTACCTCTTGCAGCTTTTTCCAGTTGGTCGAAGCGTACTCCAGTTTTCGTGGATAAGCAGTGCGCGTGGGTGCAGGCGCTTCTTCCTTGGTCTTCCCTTTCTTGGAAGGTGAGTACCCATTTTGAGCTGACAACTGAGCAGCCGACTGCTTGCCGTTGCGTTTCTGTTGAAGACTTCGTTTTCCACAGCTCTGGGTTGGACTAGCAGCGGCCATGGTTCGCAGGGTCCCACTGGAACGAAGTGAGGTGATGTCGGTCCAATTCAGCGGTGCCCAGTTGCGTATCTTGTAGGTGCCCTACATGCACGGCGGGGCTTTAAAGGGAGTCCAGTGAGTCTACGCTGTCAGAATTTTCGAGCTTGCACAAGCTGCAACGACCGCACTGCGAACCACGCATTCCGTTCGAAACACGACTTGCTCACTGTTGCCAAGCTTTGCATGATATTCGACAACTTGGCCGGTTGACGGTATTTATGTTTGCTTTGAGTAACATGTGCTCATTTAATCCATTTTATTTTTAGCATATGTTCGTATTTACTTTGCAATAACAGATAGTTCCAGTTTATTTTGTTGGTTGTGCAACCGATCGACCGAAGCCGTAGAGTTGACAGGTTGACAGGCGATCCTGATCCATGCAATCCAAGCCTGACCAAATCCGAGCCAAGCCAAAGCATTATTTGGCAAATGTTTTGGAAGCTGTAATACGAGTCACGAATGTGGTGCGTGGACAAACCCATCTTGTGTTGTGTTTTCATCCAACAACCCTCTGTACGGTTAGAAGAGACGATATGCAAGTTTTGTGAACCACATTGAGCTTCTCAGCCAGAGGTTTTTGAAGGGGGGAACCGGCTCGAGCTACACGTGTTCATTCATTCATCATAATAATAAGGTATTTGCTTTTTGCAGAGACACCTTACTGAACGAACAGAATCGCTGAAACTGTGGGGAACATCTCATAAAACACAAAAAGAGATGTAAGATGGTATTGTTGTATTGTACTGTAGAGAGCAAGAGAGGTAATCTAAAAACGATCCTAATTTCCCATTCCATCATTCCACTTGTTGAACGACACTCCCTGGTAGCCTGCCTGTCGGATGCCTGTTTTAGTTGCATTGTGTCCGCACTGCTTGCATGTATGTCTGTAATATCCCATGGTGACTATGCACAGGGAAGAGTGAACCACGAGAAAATTATTTGGATATGCAGCGCAGTCACCTTCAGCGCTCTGCTTATCATACAGCTTGTACCAGCAGCGTGGCAAATTGAATACAGCATTCGGCCAACGCTACACTTTTCAGCCTCCTCAAGTACTTATACGTGCTGTTTGAATTGCTGCATATTCCAGAGCTTCATCGACCAAGTCTTTCGTGAAAATCACTTTCGGCACCTCTGATGAAAAGCACCTAGCCCACTTCTCTCAGCTCTTTCAATACTTACATGGCAGTATTGCGGTTATCAATGCTGCAAAGTTCCAGTGAAAAGTTGAAGTTTTCAAATTCTTAAAGGAGTACAGAGGGCCACCCAAAACATTTTCAGATTAAGACGTCGGATGAAATTGTCTGTGTCAGTTTACCGAATAGCACGAAAGGTTTTGATGTGTGCAATTTGTTTCCCAGACAGAAAAAAAAAAGGAAGTGTCTAGAGGTTCGTCGGACGGATGCGATTGTTTATACATCGGGGTCCGTCGGCTCAAGATTATGTCGTGTTAGATAAGTTAGTTTAGGTTAGGTTAGTGTTAGGTTAGTTTATCGTAGTGAGGTTATTGCAAGTTAGCTTCGTGCAGCTCTAGGTTAGGTTAGGAAACAGTCTAGTTCCTCATACCACGGACGATCCGACGGACTTCGCTGCATAAAGAATCGGGTCCGTCCAACGGACCTCTAGACACAGCCAAAAAAAAAACTCGCATAAATATGGCTCCGCGCGTTCACCCTTAGCTCGCCACTCTGGGTATAACGAAGAGGAGAACGTACAACTCCACGTCACTGATAACGTTACAGGGTCCACGCATTCTCGTTCACTGGTCAATGAGGGTCAGTGACCCTTCCCTTTGCCACCGTAAACCAGTTCTGCCAGTGCCCCCTGGAGAAGTGGGGATAGAAGGAGCGGCCGAATCATGACCGAGCCAAGAACGATGCTTTTTTGGAGCCCCGAACAGCCAAGTAGCAGACAACATTTCTCTGAAGCATACAGTGAGCGTGGACTATGTAGCGTCAGCACGAGGTTGGAGGCAGACCACAGACTGGTACTTTCCCTCCACCACCGTTGTGCACAGTCGCATTTTACTGCATACTTTAAATTCAACTTCTGCGATACTTGGTCAATTACATTCTGCGATAATTATGACTCTGTGAGGTGAATTACTCCTCATGATGCATCTTACTGGCCTGCTTCACAGTTTTATAGAAAGAAAACTGTGTTAAAAATGACTTTGATAAAGTGACTTTGAGATGCTACTTTGAGACATCACGTTGATGTAACCCTCTCAATGACCGAGAGCAATGCATGCAAATATGGAACAAAGTAACAGAAAGCAACTTAGGTGGTGTGGATGTGATGAGAAAAACATCTCCTTGAGCTTGAGTAGTAAGCACAGGGCATAGACCAGGGCAGGGGTCAAGAACCATTGCAATCCTAAGGGCCACGTTTCATCCCCATTCTTTTCTTTTTTTGTGCAGGGGGTCACAGAACATATTTGGAACCATTTCAAAATCTCTTTCCATTCGTCTCTCTCCGTCCGTGCTTTCCTCAGACTCGAGGATTTGTTTTCTGTCTGAGGCTACATTGGCACTGACTGAACTACAGCTGGAGTGCACTTCAGGTTTACATAAAATGCACCTTGTTCTGAAAAACCGTGAACAAGATGACAGGCCTCAATTATATGCTGATAAGGATACCCAGGATGGGAGGCAATTTGTCTCTGTCTGATGGTTTTCTTTGTTGTCCCACAGATGAGCAGACGGGTTGTCGTGGCCACTCTGCTCGTATTCGTTGGATGCTGTACTAACGTAATCCTTTTAGAACTACTGGTCAAGTAAGTGGGTTTCACCTTAAATGACAGTTGAGATCTAAAGAAAAATTATGTTTTACAGTATCTCGAAACAGTCCTTAGTCACCCTCATGATATTCACCAACATGCAGTAGCTCGTGCTTACGTTAGCATAGAACGGAAACCGGATGCAAAGACAACTTTTGTTTTTCTTAAGTGAAGATATTCCAAAAGCCGGGCGTCATGACTGGAGAATAAAAAATTGTCACAGACTTCACGCAACAGGAAATAACGATTTATTTAGACTTTTTGTCTCCTATGCGGGAGACATCATCATCAGTTCAAGGCTAGGGACAAGAATGAGGAGCACCAAGACCAGTCTTGCTATTTAAGGGTTTAACTAGACCTGGGTACAATCCCGGAAAATTCCCGAGAAAATTCATCGAATTTCCTGTTGCGTTAAGTCAGTGACAATTTTTTTTGTTCTCCATTCGTTTTTCTTGTTCGTCTAAAAAACCCTGGACTATCCTTGCGTTTGCTGACCAAGTGCGAGGGAGGCTCCGCCTCCTGGATTCAGGCCAATAGGAGGGCACAGAGGGCAGGCACTTCCCAACCCTCTCGCCAAAGAGATGGCGCTGCGTTACCGTTGTTTAACGTGTCGCGAGGCTTCCGAAAAAATAGCTAGGAAGCAAGCAAGCTGGTGAAGATGATGCATGATGTAAAACCCCGAGACTAGGGAACGCGAAGGGACAGACACAAACACGAAGTTGAAGACTAGAGGACGATGAAGGACCAAGAAGCTATGTGGGGTGTATGGGACAAAGCTTGCAGGAGGAGCTGTGTGTGTTTGCGTGTTTGTGTCTGTCCCTTCGTGTTCCCTAGTCTCAGGGTTTTACATCATGCAAGGCTTCTGCCATGGTGCACCAATCTAACCAACGGCTTCGTCATCCGTTAACAGGCATACACATGACTCCCATTTGGCCTCGTTGCCATGTTGACGGATAGCGAAGCCATTGGTTCGATTGGTGCGCTTGGCAGAAGCCTTGCGGCGGGCGAAGTAACGGTAGCTACGCACCTGTCTGAGTCTCGTTCAGCCGTTGATTAGATTGGTGCGCCATGGCAGAAGCCTTGCGTCGCATAACACAGCAGTAACACTGCGCCATCCCTTGGGGGAGAGCAGAGGCTTGGGAAGTGCCTGCCCTCCATGTCCTCCCATCGGCCCGCATCCAGGAGGCGGAGCTTCCATCGCTCTTGGTCAGCAAACACAAGGGTAGTCAAACCATGAGGCTCTATTGAATGAAATTTTGCGTATGACATTTTACCCTACATTGGGATACGACTGTAATCTCGAAATAACTCAGTGGCTGTGGAGCAGGGGTGCCGAAGTGGGGTTGCCGTGCTGCCCGCATGACCCCCGAGCAACAAATAGAAAAATATTCTACCCAAGCTTCGTGTACGGTTGTGGCATTTGCATTGGGCGTTTGTACTCGTACATTTTGTCTTGCGTTAATTAGTGATAGGAAACTGTTGCCACTGACCTGTGACAGCCGATGACTCTCTTAACTAAGAGACGAGCGGGGCCAGTTAGTACATGAGAACGGCGATGAAGACGAGAGTAACAACAAAGACAGCAAGTGAATGTCAAGCTTTCAACCTTTCATCGTGTCATAAAAGGTTAAAATTTTGACGTTCCTTGTCTGCCCCTGTGGCTCAGTGCAGCCCACGGACACGAATGAGTTTGGCACCCCTCCCGTAGGCCATCCCCTAAGAGTACAAAAAGGGTCTGTCGAGTTCCAACGTCACATAAGCTATCTCTAGCCTTCATCCTTAGATAAAGCGTTTCATTGGTCTGTAAGCAAGCAAGCAGTAATACTACCTCGAGGTTCAGCATGTGGCCGAAAGTCTTTCCCAATTTTAACGCGCATTTCTGCTTACCTGTGTCTTCTAAACAAGCCAAACAAGTAATTTCAGCGCGTGAATATTGTTGCAGTTGAAACAAATGTGTTTTCATCATGTAGGGAACAGCCAGGATGTACAAGCCTCATCACGTTTGTGCAGTTCCTCTTCATTGCGGTCGAAGGCTTTGCGTTTGCTGCAAGGTTTGGGAAACAGAAGCCTGTAGTGCCTCTCAGGTAAGAGTTGGCTCGATGCATCTTTTGCTTTCATGTTCACTCATCCATTCAGACCATATGCATAGCCCCGATTACCTTTGCCGAAACATGGCAAAAGGAAACATCTGCAAAAATCGAGTCCAAAAATCCTGCCGAGGCAGGATACAAACACGTTCGACGCAAGCACATAATCTTCCAATGCCCAAAAAACAGTGACATTTAAATAACTGGGTGGGGGAGACACCAGGATTGAAACCTAGACCCTTCTGATTTCTGTTCGGAGATGCTGAAAATACAAAAAAAGCTGAGGTTTTCGGGTAAATTTGGATGACTTCTAATTTTACTGGCATATGTTTTTCTTATCTTTTTGGATAAATCTGAGGACCTTGAAATCTTAGCTAACACATGACGTGCAAGGGAGACTGACAGCCAGCCATGCTCTTCCCATTCTCTCTTACAGCTTTTTCACTCACTCATTCACACACAAAAGAGGGCGACATCTGATGTGGACATCCATAAAAGTGCTGTGCTGGTGTGATGTAACGGTGGCCAGCCAGAAGTTGGGAGGGTTTAGGTTTGAGTCCTGGCATAAGCACCGTTTTCGTGAGCTATTTGAATTATACAGGGTGTTATTTTTTATTTTATTTTTTTGCCTTTACAGATTTTTTATACAAAAATTCTATGAGAGCTGCTATTATCTCTTTTTTGCCCACAATCCCCTAATTAAAAATTCAAGTAATGAATTTTAGGTGATTAATTAGCCGTCTTGTAGTTACACATTTACTTCGAGAGGATGTCCGCCTCGCCGTAGAACTCAACTGCAGAAATGGCATCTGTGTTGCTCTCGTACCTTTTTTTATAAAAATTGTGTAAAGGCTAAAAAAAAGCACCTTGTATATACAGACGACCTCTGTTTCCGTCCCTTTGTAATTTGTATTTAGCTCCCTGCATTCTTGGATAAATGCAATAAAGATAGTTTGTGGCTTTACATTGCAAGACAACTATGATCATGTGTAAGGCCCTTCTTTTTCTGCGATTCCGCGATTCTGCAAAAATTCGCAGAATTGTAGGTCTGCCGTGGAATATGAGGTTTTGCGCAGAATTTTGCAGAAACCGCGTGCTTAACTCAGTTTATGCGCGAGATGAACGGACTTTGCTCGCACCGGGCCGGCTCGCATTACAGTGTAGATGTGCCAACCGGATAAGGCCACCAGGCCGTGATATGGCCCCATCTGTGTGCTGGAAAAACCCTCTAACTTCTCTCTCTAACCCTCAACTCTCTGGGATTCTGGAGTGGAATGCAAACACTGACCCCTGCTTTGGTGTCCATAGCTGTCAAGTACCTCTGTGCGACAGTAAACTCTGTACATGCAGAGAGGCCACTTAGCAAGTACAATTTGATAGTCGGTGACAAACGTCACTCCCTCTCAGAAGAAAGCACAATGTATCTTGTTATGCTAAGTCACGACAGTTTTTGGAGTTGTAACCGTGTTCCTCCACACTAAGTGCTAACAGAGAGTATTTTCTGTCTGAACTAGGGCAATTTGCCTTCTACCGCGGAAAAATGCAGAACTCATAGTTCCCTGCTGCGGAATTCAGGATTTGCCGCAGCAGAAAAAGAAGGGCCTTAATCATGTGCAACACCACAGTGGTCGGTCTATGGATTAATTTTGCCCACCTGAGGGTTCTCTAGTGTGCACTGAAGCCTTGGCACACGGCCACACACTGAAGCCTTGGCACAGCTGATCCACCATGGCGGGTAGGATAAATCCAACATATCTATGTATAGTTGTCGCTGTTTTATAATAATGTGCAAAACTTTTTATTGCTTCTGTAATTCTCTTGTAGAGCGGGAAATGAGGCGACCAGGCTCTACTGAGGTTGATGGGTTTAATGACGGTTAATGGCGATGAACCGAAAACGAAAGCTCGGGTCACGCGCAGTGCTGCGCGTAACCGATGGCGGTGCTGGTGATGATTATGATGCTGCTGCTACAGGGCTCCCCCCCGTGGCGGATGACAAGGCTGGCGAGGAGGGCCGAGGTTGGCGGAAAGGTCGGGCGCCGAGGCCAAGGAGTGCAGGAGCCGGACCCGAGGCGGCGGGCGGCTCGTAGTGTGCGAGATGCGGCGCCCAATGCACCCGACGTGGAGGGGAAGGAACGCTGGAGACAGGAGCTGAGCACGGACGTAGGGAGGGCGGGTCGGGCGATACCAGAGGTGCAGACTCCAGGAATGCGGGCTTAAGCCTGTCGATGGCCACAGTGTCAGGTCCCCGTGGAAGATCGAGGCGGAAAAGCTTCGCGGCTCGCGAGATGACCCTGTAGGGGCCGTCATAGGGAGGCTGCAAGCTGGAGCGCACAGAGTCCCGGCGGACGAAGACGTGGGTGGCTTGATTAAGGTCGGGGCTCACGAACACGCGTGTTGCGGGAGCGGAGCGGGTAGGCGTGGGCTTGAGGTCCCGGAAGAGCTGGCGGAGACGGTCGATGTAGGAGGAAGGGTCGTGCACGAGCGGGACCGATGGGCTGAAGAATGCTCCGGGAAGGCGGAGCGGGCAGCCGTAGACCATGTGGGCCGCGCTGCAGTCATCCTGGCGGATCGCGGCGCGAAGGCCAAGCAGGACGAAGGGTAGACGCTCGGGCCAGGTTGTGTCGCCGTGGTCAGTGGCGCGGAGGGACGCCTTGAGCTGCCGATGAAGGCGCTCGACCAGGCCGTTGGCAGCCGGATGGTAGGCCGTGGTTCGGATGTGATGGGTTCCGAGGGCGCTGCACAGGTGACGGAAGAGGGACGATTCAAACTGGCGTCCTCTGTCCGTGGTTACAGTGGACGGGACGCCGAATCGGGAAACCCAGGAGAAGAGGAATGCGTGGGCCACCGTCTCTGCCGTGATGTCAGGAATCGGCGTTACCTCCGGCCAGCGGGTAAAGCGGTCGATGCACGAGAGCAGGTAGCGGTAGCCTTTGGCCAGAGGAAGCGGGCCGACCAAGTCGATGTGGACCTGGTCGAAACGTGCATCTGGCGGAAGGAACCGCGATGGAGGCGAGATGGTGTGGCGGTAGATTTTGGACCGCTGGCAGGCCAGGCAGGCCCGCGCCCAGTCACGGACATCGGCATTCATGCGAGGCCATATGTAGCGCTCTGCGACGATCTTTTGCGTGCCGCGCACGCCAGGGTGGGACAGCGAGCGGAGGGCGTTGAAAACATGCCGGCGGAAGGCCAGGGGAACGAAAGGGCGCGGGGTACCAGTAGAGGTGTCGCACCACAGACTTGCCGTCGAACCGGGGAGCGAGATCTCCCGAAAAGTGGTGGATGAGGCGGGGGATGAACGAAGGGCGGCGAGCTCTTCATCAGCCTGTTGCGCCTGGGCGATGCCGTCCAAATCGACCGCGGGGGGCGGATGGAGAGCATTGACGTCCGGCCGCGAGAGTGCGTCGGCAGCGGCATTGTCTTCGCCTGCGACGTGTCGCACATCGGTCGTGAACTCCAAGAGGTAGCACATGTGGCGGGTTTCACGAGGCGAGTGGTTGAGGGAGGCCGATCGCAGGGCGAACATGAGAGGCTTGTGGTCGGTGTACAGCACAAACGGGCGGCCCTCGAGAAAATGGCGGTAGTGTCTGCATGCCAGGTAGGCGGCGAGGAGCTCACGCCCGAAGGTGCTGTAGCGTGTTTCGGCTGGAGAGAGGCGCTGGGAAAAGAAACCGAGAGGTTTCCAGTTGCCATCCTGACGCTGTTGCAAGACCGCGCCGACAGCAGCAGTGGAGGCGTCGACGAACAACGCTGTCTTGGCGTCAGGACGAGGATGGTGGAGCAGCACAGCATCTGCCAGGGCCTGCTTGACTTCTGCGAACGCGCGTTCTGCTGCCGGTGTCCACTCCAGAGGGGCAGCACGGGCCTCTTTCGGATGGTCAGCGCCGAGAGCTGCGTAGAGAGGCTGGAGCAAGGCAGCACAGCGAGGCACAAAACGTCGGTAGAAAGTCACGAGGCCAAGGAATGAACGAAGTCCTTTGCGAGAAGTGGGGGCAGGAAAGTCTCGGATGGCCTGGACCTTGGATGCGAGTGGCCGGATGCCTTTCGGGGTGATGGTGTGTCCCAGGAAGGTAAGGGTGGTAACGCCAAACTCGCACTTCGCGGCATTGATGGAGACTCCGTAGTCCTCCAGGCGCGAGAACAGGGCGCGCAGATGGGCGCGATGAGCCTCCGGAGATGGACTTGCGACGAGGATGTCATCCATGTATGCGAATGCGAAGTCCAGGCCGCGGAGCACTTCGTTGATGAATCGTTGGAATGTCTGCGCAGCATTACGCAGGCCAAAGGGCATCCGCACGTATTCAAAGAGGCCAAAAGGGGTGGTTATAGCAGTCTTCGGGATGTCAGGGGGATGGACGGGAATTTGGTGATAGGCTTTGATGAGGTCTATCTTGGAGAAGATGGTCGCTCCGTCAAGATTCGCGGTGAAGTCCTGAATATGGGGAAGCGGGTATCTGTCTGGTACCGTGACGATGTTGAGTGCACGGTAGTCCCCACATGGGCGCCAATCACCAGGTGTTGCTTTGGGCACCATGTGGAGAGCGGAAGACCACGGGCTGGAGGAAGGCCGAATGATCCCCAGTTCGAGCATGTGCTCAAATTCCCTCTTGGCAATGACGAGGCGCTCCGGAGCCAGCCGTCTGGGGCGAGCGAAGACAGGGGGGCCCCGTGTCACGATGTGGTGAGTGATGCTGTGGCGAGGTGGGCAAGAGGCGTGCGATTGGCGCAGGACAGCGGGGAACTCCGTGACAATGTCGGCGAAAGCAGTGGGCAACGGTAGCCGTATGGTGGGACTAATGGCGGCTGTATGCGCTGGAGCTCCATAAACGTGCAAAGAAGTAGTGTTGTCGACGAGGCGCTGGCGTCTAATATCCACAAGAAGGTCGAAATGGTGGAGGAAGTCGGCGCCAAGGATTGCGAAGGGGAGGTCGGCGATGGTAAAAACCCAACGAAATACTCTGCGCAGGCCGAGGTCAAGGGTGACAGAGCGTTGACCGTAAGTTGAGATGGTGGACTTGTTGACGGCCTGCAAAGCCAAGTCTGGTTGTCGGTGTCGTTTTTCTGCGGGGGTTGGTGGAACGACGCTCACGTCAGCCCCGGTATCCACCAGGAAGCGACAGCCGGACACGCGGTCCGTGATCCGGAAGAGCCGGCTGTTGTCGCCCCCAGCCATGCCAGCCGTTAATGGTTGGGGGGGGCGTTTCCCGGCCACGAGCAAGGGGCCTGGCAGTTCCTTGCGGCATCGCCGAATTTTCGATGATACCAGCAGAAGTGGTGCTGAGAGGGCGAAGGAGACCGTTGACGGGATGGCGAGCAGCGACGGCAAAACGGGCGCCGAGGGGAACGTGGTCGCTGCGGGGGAATGGCGTCCACCCGGTTCACCAGGGCCGCCACCGTAGTCTGGAGTTGCTGGAGCGACGTGCTGATGGCATTGATTGCAACGTCTACCGGTGGAGGGGAGGTGCGGGGGGCCAGGGCGGCAACGGCTCCTGGTGATGGAAGGCCAGCAAAATCCAGAATACGGTCCGCCATCTTCGCCAAGTCATCCAGGCGGGAATTTTCGCCGGCGGCCAGGATCATGCGTACATTGTGAGGCAAACGTTGTAGGAAGAGCTCGCGTAGTAGTGAGTCGTCCGTGGTAGGGTTGCCGGCGAGGTCGCGCATGCGGCGTAGGAGCTGTGTGGGCCGTCGATCGCCGAGCTCTTCCCTGTTCAGAAGCTGCTGCAATCGCCGCTCCTCCGAAGCAGATGTACGGCGAATTAACTCGTCCCGTAAGGTGTCGTAGGGTAACTCGGGGTGAGGGTGGATGATTATGTCGCGGACTTCCGCCGCAGCTTCGGGAGGAAGGTTTGCGATGGCGTGGCCAAACCTTGAGGCTTGAGAAGTGACGCGGCGTCCGTCGAAGAGAACCTCCGCCTGCGCGAACCACAGCTGAGGGTCGGAGATGGAGAAAGGCGGCAGGCGGAGCGGTGCCACAGAAGCCTCGAGCGGTGGAAGTGGCGGTGGCCGGCTGGGAGGCGAAGAGCTGGTGGAGTGCTGGTCACCGTTCATGATGGTGGAACGCTAAGACATCACGTCCGGGTCACCAGTTGTAGAGCGAGAAATGAGGCGACCAGGCTCTACTGAGGTTGATGGGTTTAATGACGGTTAATGGCGATGAACCGAAAACGAAAGCTCGGGTCACGCGCAGTGCTGCGCGTAACCGATGGCGGTGCTGGTGATGATTATGATGCTGCTGCTACACTCTCTTTGGTTCACACTGGACCATCAGTCTTAATTCCCTATATATTCTTGTTTCAGAAACTGTATACGGGACTCACCCTAACTGTTCCTACTGTATCATGTATTCTTCGCTGTGCATGTACAATATAATGAAAAGACTGAAAGAACAAGCAAAAGCTTGCAGAGAAAGTAGAAATATGAAGTCACCTCCCAAACACCAGCAGAATATGTCGAAGCGTACAGACAAGATTATATTCTGCACTCTTTGGTACTTATCAATAGGACAAAAATTAGCCATCTCATGATACTAGCAGCAAATCTTCTGAGCAGCTCAGGAAAGATACCATTCCCTATGTGTGACACACCATCTAAAAGAAAGATAGGTCAAAGACATGGAGTTTCGTGATTTCTGATGTCATGGGCAAGCTTGACATGAGTTGTCATGCTAGTATCCCTACTGGCACGTTGCCCCCCACGCGTGTATTCTGAAACACAATCGCTCACATTCAGATGGGCGCAGTACCTGCACTTAGCCAAAGATTGTATGCTTCTCTTGTAGAAACAAATGTCCAAATGAGAAGCTGAACCTGTGTGCAAAAGGAAAAAACGAAAAAAGCAAGAAAAAACTGCTGGTTTTCCCGCCCATTTTAATCCCAGTGCCATCTGAATTAACTCGCGTGCCACCTAATTTGTAATCCAGGTGCCATCTGAAATAATCCAGGCAGCATTCAATTTAATCTGGGTGCCATCTGAATTAATCCACAGTGTTTCTAAGCACTATAACCATGTATTCACATTTTCTCACCACTACATGTCACTGTGGTGCAAAAATTAACTTCAGAATGTTTCTGGGGCTCACAAGCATATAAGATACAGACTTCAAATTTTAAGCTCTCATGGACATGGAGCTGTCATGGAGAAGGTAAACAGTGAGAATTGGCCGAGGGCAGGCCACAAATATGGACGAGACAACACGTAAACCTCGAATGCCCAAAAATGCCCAAATTGCTGTTGTGGTGTAGTGGTAGCATATATGATCACCGGAAATCAGAAGACTCCATTTTGTAGTAAATAGGGCGTCTACAGGGTTATTCTAGCAAACGTCACACATTTCGATCGCACTGTAAAAATAGAAGACTAGGTTTGACCCATCCGAAACTCTGCAGACTGATGGCCATTTATCTGAAGTTTCATTCTAATTTTTTGTAAGCGCTATGGTCATGTAGGAAGACAATTAAAAATAAAGCAAAATCTCGCCCTATGAGTTTTCAATGGCCTATCCCCCACAAACACCGCCAGTTTGTCTTGTGTCTGCTTCACATTCAGATCACTTCACACAGGTAGCGCTGCCTACAACGATGTGACAAGCCGATTCTGACGTTATGCACCAGTCCCCTTGTTCCAGTCTTGTTCTGTATGGTGATGTCACCTGTGTGTGGTGAAATGAAAATGAAGTGCACACAGTAGAAAATGGTGGCTTTTGAGTGAGATAGGCCATAGAAAATGCATAGAGTGAAATTTCGCTTGATTTTTAATCTTTCTTCTACAGGGCCATAATGCTCACAAAAAATTCCAACAAAACTTCAGACAAATGGCTACCAGTCTGCAAAGTTTGGTGTTGGATAAACCCCGTCTTCTATTTTTATGATGCGATCAAAATGTGTAACGTTTGCGAGACTAACCCTGTAGTGTCTGTCATATTGTCACTGTTATTATTATTAGTTGATAATATTATTTATTCATTTTTTCATTGGCAGAGGAAGGGAGCACTTCTCACTCAACCTACATGGACATTCTTCTCCTTTCAGACATTATATTGCCCTAGTGGTGATGCACTTCTTGGTAAGCGTGACAAACAACAAGGCTCTCTCTTATGACATCTCCATGCCCCTTCACATGATCTTCAAATCCGTAAGTCTAAAATATACTATCTTCCCCTGCAAATAAATACAAATGTGATACATATAGCTTTATTATCTTGTGACATGCTTTAATGTTGGGGAAATACTGAGGAAGCAAAAGCATGTCACCATCCCAGCCGTAAATGCTTTTTTGGGGCCCCTGGACATGGTGCAAGAAAGTGACATGCTTCGAGGTATGCTAGAACAATATCTTGTATCAGTCCCACAGTGTGCAGTCTTATGCAACAACGTTGTGATGTTCCCAGCACGTCCCCACGCCCTCCTAATATCCCACCATTGACTTCACAACCATTCCCCTCCACAAAGACAAGAAACCTGATATGCCCGTTTATTACGATCTTCGATATAACGATAACTCTGATACTATTAAGATTAGGTAAATTGCTGGTTCCCGTCAGCTCCCAAGTACATGTCAAACAAGGCATCGATATGACGATCACCGTGAAAGCGTTTGGTCGCATATAGCGATCAGAATTCTCCCTACGGCCGTTAAAACGCGTGAAAATCGAGAAGCAAGATTCCTTTTTTTCTTTTTTTTCATTTAAAACGAATAAAGGTGGCATTTTCAAACGCCTTAGCCTCTGTGAGCATTAAAGTTAGAACACGGTACGTTTGTCTGTGCATAGCTGACGGATGTATTGGATGCTCGCATTGCAGGGCGCATAACTTGGAAGGGGTGGGAGGGGCTTACAAGAAGTAGAGGGGTTTGCTGCCCCCTCCATATCATTCTCTTGCCCTCAAGTTTTCTTGGGTTTGCTGCATGCTGGTATGACGTCTGCGGTTACGGGCCGCGTCCTGGTTAGGAAAGGAACATTGCTCGACACGAAGTTGCACATGCTTGACAGATTTTGTACTAGATCAAAATCTCTCTCTGTCTTTGTGAAGTATCATGTCTTCCAATATATACGAGGGGTGTTAAAATCAAACCGGGACTTTCTGTCTCCTGAGTGTACAAATGGCTCGTGCTACTTCTTTTTCGTCATTTTCACACACCGCCTCCGCCTCCTCCACCTCCGCGTTCACCACGTGGTGGTCCAAAGTTTGTGCAAAACAGAAGACACGTGCTGGACAAGATGACCGACAGACTATTCTCTAGAGATCTGGCCTAGGGTTTTCCCTCTCCCTCGCGCGCCCCGCCCACCCGGAGCGCGCCAATGGGAGGACGCGTGGGCGGAGTCGACTTTCATTACCATCTGGGGGCAGAGGTTCGAACGTAGATGGAGACGTGGTTTTTGGCGATGCTACGTCCACTGGGTCGTTCCATTCACCATGGCCCAATGGTCGGCGATAAGTACTGTGTCTGAGCGATGCTCGCGTTTGTTTGTTTGTTTGTTTTTGCTTTTAATGAACGTTTTATGATGACTTGTTTTTGCTTTTTATAAACGTTTATTAAAAGCAAAAACAAACAAACAAACGCGGGCATCGCTCAGGGACGTCGATCATGAAACGTTTATTAAAAGCAAAAACAAACAAACAAACGCGGCTATCGCTCAGGGACGCCGATCATGAAACGTTTATTAAAAGCAAAAACAAACAAACAAACGCGGCCATCGCTCAGGGACGCCGATCATGAAACGTTTATTAAAAGCAAAAACAAACAAACAAACGCGGCCATCGCTCAGGGACGCCGATCATGAAACGTTTATTAAAAGCAAAAACAAACAAACAAACGCGGCCATCGCTCAGAGACGCCGATCATGAAACGTTTATTAAAAGCAAAAACAAGCCATCATAAAACGTTCATTAAAAGCAAAAACCAACAAACAGACAAACGCGAGCATCGCTCAGACACAGTACTTATCGCCGACCATTTTCGTTGTCCCAAGGAACGCGCGTCCCTTGGTTCACAGATCGAGCAGCGCCATCTCTGGAACACGGGCCAACTCAGGGCCATGGTGAAGGGAACGACCCAGTGGACGACCCATCGCGAAAAGCACGTCTCCGTCTACGTTCGAACCTCTGGCCCCAGATGGCAATGAAAGTCGACTCCGCCCACGCGTCCTCCCATTGGCGCGCTCCGGGTGGGCGGGGCGCGCGAGGGAGAGGGAAAATCCTAGGCCAGATCTCTAGAGAATAGTCGACCGACAACGAGGTAAGCGCGCACATCAAACAGCGAATTGTCATGAAGTTTCTCGTGAATGAAGGCGTAAAGTCATCTGAAATTCACAGAAGACTCAGCACACTCAGTACGGCCACGATACACTTAGCCGCAGCAAAGTGTTTGAGAAGTGCAAACGGTTCCGAGACGGCCGTACATCAGTGCAGGACGATCCTGGCCGGGGCGGCTCAGAGCCCAGTGTCAGAGTTCCTGAGAACATCCAACTTGTGGAGCGCCTGATCCTCAAGGACCGACGGATAACATGTCTCGAACTGGCTCGAAAGACGGACCTTTCTGTGGGAACGTTGAACACTATCATTCGTGAGTACTTCCAGTTTCGGAAAGTTAGTGCCCGTTGGGTCCCGAGGCAGCTCTCCGTGTTTGACCGGCAGAGAAGACGAAATCTCCCAAGAGCTAAGGTACCGTTTCGACACTGAAGGACAGCCGTTCCTTGATCGGATCATCACGTGCGATGAAACGTGGGTGTACCATTTCACTCCTGAGTCTAAACGCGCATCAAAACGGTGGAAGCATCCGGGCTCGCCAGCTCCCAAGAAGTTCCGAAGCGCCCCGTCTGCGGGTAAGGTCATGGCCACGGTTTTCTGGGACAAGGCTGGCGTTGTTCATGTTGATTTTCTGCCCAGTTGTACCACCATCAATAGCGGATATTACTGCCAGGTTCTCAGGGATGTGCATTAGGCGCTGAAGCAAAAGCGGCCGGGCCTCATCACCAAAGTCCTCCTCAGGAGTCCTCCTCATACAGGACAATGCACGCCCGCATACCGCGCATCTCACGACACGCACCTTACAAGAACTTCAAAGGGAGTTGCTGCCACATCTCCCTTACAGTCCAGACCACGCCCCCAGCGATTTCCATCTATTCGGGCCACTGAAGGCGTTCGTTGGGGACCGCCACTTCAGCTTTGACGATAAGGTCAAGAATGCGGTCCGATCATGGCTGCTACGCGTCGGTAAGGATTTCTACGCTGCTGGCATCCAAGCCCTCGTGAAAAGCTGGGACAAGTGCATTAGTGCAGCTGGAGATTACGTTGAAAAATAAAACTAATTTCTCGCCTGTAAGTTCATTTTACTTTTGCGAAAAAATGAAAAGTCCCGGTTTGACTTGAACACCCCTCGTAAGCCCCACCTAAACACACGTCGATGAATTATCCATGGGCGGGACACGTTCTAATGTTGTTCCAATATGTGTGAGAATGATGATGACTACGGCACTGGCTGAAGAGCAACGGGCGAAGTCGTCGATCTCAAAAGGTGCGGAGCCTCACATGTTATCAGGGGGGTTATGTCCTCCTTGGAAAATGTTTTGACACAAAGCTGCATGTAAATGCTGTTGCGCTCTCAATGAGTATGCACATTCAGTGCCATTCTACTTCGCTTTCTGGATACAACAGAGCCAACTATTTATGGATACAACAGAGTTTGTACTAGTATAAAATTACTGGCTATCTTTTACTGTTACGCTAGGACATGCGAAGAGAAATATAGCTTCTGGAACTTTCCATTTATTTTCCGGAACCATTTATTTTAGGGCATATACATTGTGCAACGAACCAGTTCTGAACCGGTTCAGAACCGATATGTATGTCCTCCTGGCACTGAACCGGAACCAAACCATTTTGCCTGGACCGGAGCCTGAACCAAACCGGAAAATTTTCAGTGTGATGCTCTGCTAGGAGCACTGCACTGCACTGTGACATGAAGAGTAGATACCCTAGAAGTCGTTTTCGAACAAAGCTGGTTTGAGGAGTGATTCGCGAGTACTTGAATTCGCGACACAGGTTTCCGGGAGTGCTTTGCTCTTGCATATCATGCCGCCAATACTCGGGCATATTTTGGCACATACTAAGACATCCGTTGTTCGCGGGGATGGCGGCGTTCTAGGTCAATCCCTTTCTTCTCCTCAGACATGGGAGGAAAGGCCCTCTACAATGGCCTTTAGGGACCCTGCAGGAGGCCATAGTACTGGCCGTGTGCACGTCAGCCAGTTCATTTTAGCAGTTCTCATTCATTATCACTCAGGGCACTGAACAGTTCGGTTGAGATGCCGTACTATCATACAAGCCGGTTTTGAGAATGCGGGGAAAGGCATGTTGCGGCTTCATGGTATATAGTGGTATATATGCACAGTGCAATGCGTTTGTAGGAGTAACAAAAGCGTGATCAATTTTCATCTCCTTATATCTTGCCTGATGGTATAAAACAATCTTCTGCGGCTTGCTTAAACTGCCAATGCAGTAGAAAGGGTCAAGGTTGTCACGGGATAGCGTCGAACGCCGCACGATCTTCGCCCTCATATGGCCAGAGTTATTCGTGGGAACTTAAATTCGCGATTTTGGAGGAATGCGCGAAAAACGCGAAAAATAATTCCGTGAGAAAAAGCCACTTGTACAGTAATTGTAGAGAACATCACGACTACAGTAGTTGAGACTACAGTAGACTCTTGTTAATTCAAACCTCGAGGGACCACTGATTTGTTTTAATTGTCAAAAGTTTGAATTAGTAGTATTTTGCCTGCATATATGCTGCATGACAAAATTATGGTGCCTTATGTATGTATCTGCAGATACGTATAAAGCACATTTTTCAGTGTTTCCTCTACTAAACACACCTATCGCAGTATCATCAACATCCTCACTTAAGTTGAGCACACCATTTCAGTATTTCTGATACTCAAAGACAGCCATAGTCGAAAACAAGTATATTGAAATATTAGCGCTTCTGTGTATGCATCATGTCAGGCAGTACAAAATATTGGGCATGTCAGGCGTGAAGCGAGATGAGCATGGTCCGAATTATTGGACGGGGAAATACATTGGTCCTATGGGGCATTTGACAGTGCCAACAATTTTGTCAAAAAAATTGAATAGTCCGAATTATCGATCGGCGACCCCTGCGAAGACATTATGTATGGCGCATTTGAAGTAACTCACATTCAGGAAGCATGTAACAGTGAACAGTTTCTGCGTATGAACAACCCAAGCAATTAAAGTTTTAATGCCAATCTACTGTAACTGTATTACTATAAGTGGCATTTACGAGTGGCTCGTATGTTACTAACCACCTGATTGAGTTGTCGTTTGCAGCTGGTGCTTTGCTTCAAAGCCCTTTGTTGTTTAAAGTCCTCCATGTTCTGCTGTCATTGCGCTCAAATAAAAACCTTGTGTACAGCGTTAGCGGTGCTACAGTGTCTTTTCTGATTTCTGTGATAAACTTCGGGAATCGATTCCCTGTGGCTCTTTGTTTTTTAGTGACCTCCAAAAAAAAGTCTGAAGTTTCCAGCAACTGAAAATTCGAATAGCCACCCTCTGATACTTGCCAACTGAAAACACTGAAAAGTCTGAAGCCTACTTTATGCTGCTCTGCAGCAGTTATTTTGCTATGTGTTGTCTCTCCGTCAGTTCTTTTGAGAAGCACTGGCAGTGTAGTTTGCTGTACTGGTATATTTCAGAGAGAAAATAAGCACTTTGTCCTTTAGCCTTTTACTACCCATTACACAGCGTGTATAAGGTTTTAAATTAAAGGGGTACTAAAATGCCACCACGAGTTGACTTCAAATTACGTTACATGTCATGTTGATATGGCACTTGTCGTTGTCATTCAAAATGTTGATTCCATGACGAAGCTACAATCAGAGTTTTACTGGACTTTCTCTTCCCTCGGCACTGCACAGTGAACGTTGTTTCAGCTCGGGTGCTTTTAGTCTATGCTGCGCATGCTATGCCTTGGGGCAGTTCCAGCAAAAAACATAGTGCGAGTTATGAAGTGTGCTGGTCGCGCTGTCCGAAGGACGTGAGGATAATTGTTGTCACTAGAACATTTGTGAACTAGAACTACTGAACTAGAACATCTGAATTGTGGGCTACAATTCAGAACATTAGCACTGAAAAATGCAGCAAGGCACATGATGCCGTGCAGGTACAAAATGCTACAACAGGACCCGTTCCAAATCCACACGCACACGATAGGCATGTGTGCACTTCTCCTGCTGTCTGATTGGATGCCGACCCAGAGGCGGCTCTGTTTTCATTGTGCTTTTCTGTTCTTCTTTTTTTTTTTTACTGTAGCGCCGGGTGAACTAACTAATTGAAACACAGACTTTGATTTCAGAACATTTTGCATTTTAGCGCCCCTTTAAACTGACACTTTGTGAAAAAAAAATGAGAATATTCATTTAAATGCGTACACAAAAAGTTGTAATTGGCACAGCTCCTTGCACAGTTTTGACTACATGTTATGTAAGGGCAGTAAAAGTGAATAAGTGTCAATTTTTTTTCTCATTTCTAGGGCTCTTTGATAGCGACGATGCTTTTAGGAATAATGCTGCTAGGAAGGAGGTATGTGCCAGAAACTATGTTTCCAGTGTTTGCCTGAAAATTTGTGGACCATCTCTAACTCGTGTAGTGTGCTTCCGTGAGAGAGTTCTTTTCTTTTTTAAAATCATTAAAACCTCAGTGTGGGAGAAAACAATAAACACCAGACAACACACGCATTGCAGGCCAAAGATTCTATTCGTGGAGGCAATGTGTGCTTATAAACGCTCAACCCCCCCCCCCCCTCCTCCTCCTCCTCCTCCTCCTCCTCCTCCTCCTCCTTTTGTCGAACAATCTGGAACTTCCAAAATGTTTCTTGCCGGGTTATCTGCGATTAAGCTCAGAAACTTCCTTGCGTTCTCAGAGAAATACATATAATATGCCGTTTCCCGTGTGCCACCTGTGCTGCCAGTTTGAACCGGTTTCACGTTTTTTTTTTGTTTTTTTTTTCCTTGAATCATGTCCGGTTTCTGCATTCCTTCCATTATCCCTTCTTCTGTGCCCGCGGGTTTGTGACCACCCTATTTTGGCCACGTGCTATCTATCTGTCATCCCTCTGTTAATTTGTATCCTTTACCCTCTCCCTTTTCGTATGTTCACTTGTGTGCCACTCGAGTGTGTATATATATATTTGTAACTCCAGTGCTGTTATTTTTGTACCTGACGAAATGCAATCCACTGCATGAAGGCTTGTATCCATTAAAGGAAAGCTTCAGCGTTTTATATTTTTGTTGGTACTTTTACTTGACTAACTAAAGAATCCAAACGACAACCTCTTTCGAAAACGACCGCAATACCATATGGTCGGGCAAATTTTTTTAGCCTGTGCGATGCTCCTTGTACGCAAGCAATGTTTTACCTGTTTAACGATTTTAGAGCGTATCACCAACCCGCCCAGATTTTAACCTTGTTTCAGTCTTTCTCTTTTATTTTCCAGGTACCCAGTGTCAAAGTACATAGCTGTTTTTATGATTACTGCAGGAATCATAGTGTGTACATATGCGTCTGTTAAAGGTGATGTAAGTGTGCTCGTTAGATCGCTTTATCCAGTCTATGTTACGCAGAATCGTATTTTGCATTTCACTGGCCTTTTCTTATTTGTAGCACAAACAAAAGGAGCAAGTGGAGCCAGAGAATGGAACATTTTATAACAAGCTTATAGGTATGTAACTGACAAAAAATGTTAAACTATGGTAGCTCCAGCACACACTAAACAAGGTATAATTGCTATATTGGATACCAGTGATGGCCAGTAGTTAACTACATGTAGTTAAACTACTAGTTAAACTACTATTTTGAGTAGTTAACTACAGTAGTCAGGTTACTGCAGGTGCCAACTGGTTCAGATTTTGCCGCAAGCTCTACGGCACGATTGTGCTTCCGCCTTTTACTTTGAGCTACACGTTTGATGAGAATGCAGGTTGCAGTTTATTTATGACACTTTATGCAAAATGCAGAGCAATTGTGCCGTGCATGCGTACGAAATCTTCACTTTCGTCACTGCTTGTGATTCATATTTAGGTGTCCAAGAACACTATAGAATGGGATTGATGTTGATAGACAACGTTAAGTAGTTAGAGACGTAGTTAAACTACACTGCAGTAGTTAAAGAAGTAGTTTTAACTACCTCCCCTGAGTAGTAGTTGAACTACTAGTTAAACTACTCTATTGCAAAGTAGTTAGTAGTAGTTAAACTACTGTAAAAGTAGTTAGTGGCCATCACTGTTGGATACTCTCATTTCTGCACATGTGGGTTTAAGCTGCCACGTTCATGACGGACATGTCTTTCTGAAGGCACCAAGAATGTTCTTTCTTAGTTTCATCCAAATCACTTTTATGCATTTTATTTATTTATTTCTTCATCTTCTATATATTACATATACAGGGTGTCCCAGCTGACTGCGAACAGATTTTTGAAAACTATATACTATATCACTTTTTCCGAGATGAAATCAATTGCAATATAGCATATGCTGAAGGGCACTCCTTAGGAGGGCACCAGCAAACTCCTAAGGCAATGTCCTAATTAACTTTCAACAATTAACCTTTTAATTATAAAAGCTACAAGGTTGTCCCAATGAGAACATCTGGTCCCTTCGATCACCTGATGCAGTTGCCGTTTTCAGAACAAAAATCCGTTCGGTAGATCGTCCTCAAAACATTTGTGAAGGAGCACCATTTTTTTTGTGTATTTAGTTCGTTGCTCATCTTCGGAGACGCGTCTTTTCTTCACCCCCAACGTGAGAGGGTGAAGGAGCACAGTGCCGCCTTACACGTCGAAGATGAGCTTCAACTTGTGGAAACAAAACAAAAACACACGTATCAGGTGATGCTATCGGAACTGCCCTTATCTTGGGTTGCATTTTCTGTTTTCTTTTAATCTTTTTCCAGGACGCAAGGGGCGACAGTGTGCTCTTTCACCCTCTCACATTAGGGGTGAAGGAAAGACGGGTCTCCGAAGATGCGCAATGAACAAAATAAAGAAAAAAAATGGTGTTCCTTCACGAATTTTTTTCAGATGATCTACCGAACGGATTTTTGTTCTGAAAACGACTACGATATCAGGTGACCGAAAGGAACAGATGTTCTCATTGGGACAACTTTGTGGCTTTTATAATTAAAACATTAATTAACGATTTTTACGTAATTAGTCATTCGACGGTTGAGCAACAGATGGCCAAGAACGCCCGCCGAGATGATAGAAGTGAAAACAGGATGTCTTTAGCCCTCATAGTTTTTTATGAAAAATCTGTATCGAAGGAAAAAAGACACCCTGTATGTACGTATATATAAAGGGTGTTTCACCCAAAAGTGCTAAAAAAATTCTAACTGGTGACGTACTCGCCGGAGGATTGTGGGACTTTCGGCAATTACCTTCAGGAAATTGTTGCCACCATTGAGGGAGTCTTTTGACAATTTTTAATAACGGGAAATTTATTTTTGTCAATTGAACTTTGAAAATTACCAAGTGAACCTCACTTTTTTTTACAGAAATATGAAGTCCTCCACGGATAACCACAGACCCAACAAAAACTATGCACAGTATTGCAACAGAAATAGTCGAAAAAAATAGTAAAAATTCTGCTTTAGCCCCGCCTGCTTGACTGTTGCAAAGAAGATCGCACGGAAGATGCGGGGAGAGGAGCAAGTGTTCCCGCCTCTTATTTTACCTTCCTTTCCCCCACTTTGACCTTGATACTTGTGACAGCCGTCTTATCACAAAGAAGGCAAAACAAATGAAGGCAGGGACACTTCCTCCTCTAGACTAGTGGTTCTCAAACTGGGTTCCGCGAGCTGCCTTCCCGGGTTCCGCGAGAAGGCTGCCGCCTCGGCCCCTGTCCATTCACAGAACTTGAATTCCCCCGCCCAAGCTCGCTCGGCAGGCCAGAAGCACGCGCACCGCGGCTGCGGAGTTCGTTCACGGCCTCTTTCCGTTGTTTATGGGCGCTTTGACCCGTTGACAGACCCCTTACTAGGCAAAGGAGTAGGCCTGGAACGTGCCAGCGAGAAGCTCCGTGACCTCTTCGTGGGGGCCTGATGTACGTGATATCTGATGTACTGCTCATGTTTAGGAACAGGGGTTCCCTCGTCCTTCTGGCTAGGTCCAAAGGGTTCCCCGGGCCAAAAAAGTTTGAGAACCACTGCTCTAGACGCACATTTCGCGCGCACTTCTTTGAGAAAATCAAGCAGGCGGGGCTAAAGCATAATTTTTACTGTGCATAGTTTTTGTTGGGTCTGCGGTTATCCGTGGAGCACATTTCAAAGTTCAATTGACAAAATACGTCAATACGTCACCAGTTACAATTTTTATCAGTTTAGGTGAAACACCCTGTGTATATATATTCCGCTTCTCATTGAAATATTTTGATTTGAGCCAACAAATGCAAAATGTTTTGTACCAAGATTTATAGCAGACCTTAGGAACTTTCAAATGTGTAGTACCTCTTCAGCTGCATATATTGAATGAAAATTTTGTGTCCCCGAAATGCATGCCTTACCACATTTTTGATACGCATTGGCACAGTTTGCTTAATATAACCAGGTACTGTCAGCTTGCTAAGGCGTGATGAAGGTGTGGGAGAGGTAGATATATAAGCACAGCATGCAAACCAGCTTGGGAAGTTGCCCTTCCGTTGTTTACTGTTGCATGAAACGAGCAGAGGAAAAATCAATCAATCAATGTGTATTTCATTTAAGGTGCAATGGTGTAGGACAGCCTTGGATAGCTGTGTTACAAGTAGCTGTATCTACGATGGGCGTTCAAGTCAAACCGGGACTTTTCATTTTTCGCAAAAGTAAAATGAACTTACAGGCGAAAAATTAGTTTTATTTTTCAACGTAATCTCCAGCTGCACTAATGCACTTGTCCCAGCGTTTCACGAAGGCTTGGATGCCAGCAGCGTAGAAATCCTGACTGGCGCGTAGCAGCCATGATCGGACCGCATTCTTGACCTCGTCGTCGCAGCTCAAGTGGCGGCCCCCAAGGAACGCCTTCAGTGGCCCGAAGAGACGGAAATCGCTGGGGGTGAGGTCTGGACTGTAAGGGGGATGTGGCAGCAACTCCCAGCCAAGTTCCTGTAAGGTGCGTGTCGTGACATGCGCGGTATGCGGGCGTGCATTGTCCTGTAGGAGGAGGACTCCTTTGGTGATGAGGACCGGTCGCTTTTGCTTCAGCGCCTTATGCACATCCCTGAGAACCTGGCAGTAATATCCACTATCGATGGTGGTACAACTGGGCAGAAAATCAACATGAACAACGCCAGCCTTGTCCCAGAAAACCATGGCCATGACCTTACCCGCTGACGGGGTGCTTCGGAACTTCTTGGGAGCTGGCGAGCCCGGGTGCTTCCACTGTTTTGATGCGTGTTTAGACTCAGGAGTGAAATGGTGCACCACTCAAACGCTTTTCTGTGGCTCAGTGTATCGTGGCCATACTGAGCCTGAAGTCTTCTGTGAATTTCAGATGACTTTACGCCTTCATTCACGAGAAACTTCATGACAATTCGCTGTTCGACGTGCGCGCTCACCTCGTGGTCGGCCATCTTGTCCAGCACGTGTCTTCTGTTTTTCACAAAGTTTGTACCACCACGTGGTGAATGCGGAGGCCTGTAGCGTGTGAAAATGACGAAAGAGAAGTAGCGCGAGCCATTTGCACACTCAGGAGACAGAAAGTCCCGGTTTGACTTGAACACCCCTCGTAGATACCTCTTCCGCAGTTGCTTCCAGGCGCTAACACAGAACTTGAAGAAGAAAGGTTACCACTCCTGGTAAAAGTAACTAAAATGTGACTGTGAGTTGCTGAGGAGTAACACATTTTTCCTAGCATCAGTTGTGAAACGTTTGCCATCAAATGTTTCGTCATCCTTTGAAAGCTATAGTGAGTATGCTCTAGTGCTCTGCTCAACATTTTTTTAATGTGGGAAAGCATGTGTTTGCGTTGAAGTGGTGGAATCTCACGATAACTTCTATTAGTCTACTACTGTACTACAAGCATATGATATAAATGTGGTTGGACACTGCACATGCTGAAATGAAGTTTGTCGGAGTTACATTTACCTTGCTTTCATTCCTTAAGCTGTAACGATGGAGAAAGCGAGTTACTTTCCAAGGACGGCTGTTGACCAGTTGTCCCACTTCTGTGAGATTGGCCGGTTGAGTGTGCTACCATTACGCTCTGCCAATATTGTGCCTTCAACATATCAAGGCCTCGCCACAGAAGAACGAGCCAAAAGTGGTGTTTGTTTTTATCAGACAGAATTTGTTACTTCATGGGCTATAACTATAGTTACATGTTGAAAGCAAAAACTAACTTACAATTTCCACAAACTTGCTATAACTGTAACTTTGGTTGCTTTTCTTTTTTGAAGCAACTGACTCATGACCGGCTAAGTATAAAGGACCTCGAAAAATGATGTGTTCTCTTTCTTCTGAAGGTGTATCACTCCTATCATTTGCTCTGCTGCTCTCTGCACGATTGGGTATCTACCAAGAGAATCTCAGCACACGCTTTGGGAAGCATCCTCGGGAATCTCTCTTCTATGCAGTGAGTTACACCTGCTTCTGGATTTCACTTCGAAGACATATTGCATTTCATGTGTTGTAGTACAGCTGCCATTCGACTTAACAATAACGCATGAGCATTTGGCCCGCGCAGATGTCAGCGCTTGAGCGCAGATGTCAGCGCAGGAGCATTGACTTCTGGGTTTGGCACTGCATCCGCGACACACCGTATTTGCTCGCATATTGGATGCACGTTTTTTACCTAAAAACGCAGCCAGGGATGGGCAGTAATAGTAATACTTTGTATTATAATACTATTACTGTAATACTTTTGAGTATTTGTATTATGTATTATAATACTCATTTTTGAAATGTATTTGTATCTGTATTATAATACACAAAACGAGGTATTACATGTATTATAATACTTTTGAAGGTGTAATACTTTCCCAGAGGTCGTAAGTTCGACCTGCAAAGTGTCACCCGTGCACTTTATCAATAATTTTTCGGGTCCCACAAACATTTGAACACGAACAAGGCTCCTATTACAGTGTTCCCCTGCCCCAAATTATCCCAAAGCGAGTGACTTTGGGGCCAGAGGTTACTGGAGGTTTCCTCGCATTCCTTCTACTTCAGAATCCGTAAGGATGAGTCATACCAGTACAAGCCCTTTGTCTTATGAAAGAGTGCGTCCAGTGCAGCCAGTCACCCCTGTACGTGGTTGCACTATGGGCAGTCACATGTTTTTGAACGGCCCACATTTTATCGTCCAGAGTGGATGAAATCAGGGCTCTGCCACAGTGAGAGCAAGTTGTTCACAGCGATCGAATTGATCAGCGCTATCTGATCTTATTCGGAAAGATCAGGCCATGTGCAAAAATGTAAGCGTGAATAAAACGCCATTGGAGAATGATTGTCTCGATAAGTAATGGGCATATATCTAAGTAATTCTTCTGTTCTTTTCCTTTTTTTCTTCACAAGTTAAGTATATTACAAGCGTATTACAAGCGTATTACTCGTGTAATACACAGAAGTATTAGTATTATGTATTATAATACTCATTTTTGAAATGTATTTGTATCTGTATTATAATACCGATTTCTAGGAAGTATTATGTATTAGTATTATAATACAAAATATGAGTATTACTGCCCATCCCTGAACGCAGCGCCTCTGAGGAGTTGCATTCAATAAGTGGGAGAAAATTGGAACCCAACACTTAAGGTATACTGAAAAGAGTACAGGGGGCCATCCAAAATATTTTCATTTTAAGAAATTCTGATGAAAGCATATGCGTCAATTTGCCGAACAGCACCAGATGTTTGGTGCATGCAGTTTTTTTCCCAGAAAAAAACGTACACAAACACAGGCACGTTCGTTCACTTCCGACTCGCCCCCCCCGGGGTGTAACAAGGATGAGAAGGACAATCGACCTCCAGACAGTGTTCACCTCCAGTGATTCTGTTCAATAGCCAGAAGATTTCGAGAAATATTTTTTTCTAAATTCGGGGGGTAAAAATCGGGTAAATAAACATGTGCACTAAATTCATGCAAATTCGGGTGAAAAAACTTCCAGTAGGCTAAATTCGGGGTGAAATCGGGCTCAATTGCTCAAACTAACTGTAGTGATTTGGTACAAAGATGTAACTGAATTTTTCTGCCAAACAAGTAAATTAGTACGTTCCTGCAGACGTCCCAGTGAGGGCAATTTGCAAGGTAAAAATCGGGTTTCACCCTAAAGAGGCAACCTTCAATTCGGGGTGCAAATTCGGGGAAGAATCGGGTAAAACCATAAGACTTCAGGCTCTATCAATGTACCATGATTGCAGCATGCCCCTCCCCCTCAAGCAATGGGACAGGGTGCCGCCTCAGCGGCAAAACATCCCACCACGTCATCATTACTTATTTGTTGTTGTTGTTGTTGTTGCAGCATGCCCTGCCCTTACCAGGATTCCTTCTACTATTACCAGACATTCTTCATCAGGCTGCATTGTTTGCTCACTCAGGTAAAGTTAGGGCTTTACTGCCTTCCTCGTGCTGACAGGTTCTTCAAGATGACAGTCCAAACTGAAACCAAAGTTAAAAGACTGCTGCGACATGCTTTCTCATGTTAATTGTGCTGACCATGCAAAATACTTTTATTAAACTTACGACAAATTATTAATCAATGAATTTTATAGGCAGCAACTTTGCCGTCGTGACATCATTGTCAGCAACCTCCTGTTTCCCTTCTGCCAAGCGATCGAGCCACCGATTTGAGGAGAAATTTGCCGATTACAATTTTCCATATCTCAAAACAGTCCTCGACCACCGTTATCTTGGTCACATACCTTTGAAAGGTCCGTCAACGTGCAGGAGCTCATGCTTACGTCCTGCCTCGAAAACAAAACCGCATGTGCACATGAACGTGACGTAAACAACAAGAATTGGCCGACGCAGACCACAATTAGGGACGACACAGACACGTAAGCCTCAAACGCCCTGTAATTAACGAATTCAAACAACTCAGGGAAAAGAGGTGCTGACGCCAGGAATCGTACCTGGGTCTTTTGAGTTGTTTGAATGAACATGACGAGCGTTTTTTCCTGTTTTATGTAAAAAAAACTAGGACACTCTGCTGGATCAAATGTTGCATCTACATATGTACAGTTGAACCTCAATTTATGAAACCTTGATCTACGAATTCGCTCGTTTTATAAATAGTACGTCCTGGAACAAAAACTTTCCCTCGTATTTCTCCCTCGATTTCCTAACAGAGAACACGTTATTCGGGGACAAATAAAAAAGATCCCATGCTTTTCTGACCTCGAACAGACGAGTTCAGAAAATCCCAGAGTGCTTAGCGTCGCTTTGAACTGTGGGAGTTTACCAATACGAAAGAAAAGGACGGCCTCCAAACTGTTCCGATTTCTCCCCTGCCAGTGCATTGTCCACGACGTGTCAAGGTGAGCGAAAGCGAAATGTGCAGGATTATTCTTCGTTCCCCCGCTCAGCAAGCGCCCAGGATGCAATGCGTGCGCAAACGGCACTGGGATTTTCTGAACTCGTCTATTATGAACAGTGCCTATATGAACTATAGCCACGCTGTGTCCCACTGTCAAAGGCTCGACGTATCAGAGTTGTTCATTGTTCTGCTGCGCAAGCGTGCTAGCAGTAAGCAGAGCCGCACATGAGTGAAACCACATCCAGAGTACAGTAGAGTGCTTCCTGTCGTTCCAGTGCATACCTCAATTGGTGAATCCGCTCCAACAAGAAAATGTAGAACATGATGCATAAGTTGTATGTCATTAATAGAGCCTGAAGTTTTAAGGTTTAACCCAGTTCTTCCCAAAATTTGCGCCTTGAGTTGAAGGTTTGCCTCTCACGCATGTCATTAACAGAGCCTGAAGTTTTAAGGTTTAACCCAGTTCTTCCCAAAATTTGCACCTTGAGTTGAAGGTTGCCCGTTTAGGGTGAAACCCGATTTTCACCCGTCAAATTGCCCTCGCTGGGACGTCTGTACGGATGCAAACTAACTTGCTTGGCAGAAAATGCAGCTTCATCACTGTTTGTACCAAACCACTACTGTTCGTTTGAGTAACAGAGCCCGATTTCTCCCTGAATTGAGCATACTGGAAGTTTTTCCACCTGAATTTGCATGAATTTGGAGCAGATGTTTATTTACCTGATTTTTACCCACAAAATTTTTCCCTAAAACTTCAGGCTGTAGTCACTAAGTCTCTTCGTATGTAGTTATCACTGCCAGGAGGCATATCATATCATTATTTTTACCAGCATGGAATTTCTACAGTATTTCTCTCACGTGAAGAAATATTTGGTGTAGGTGAAAAGTTCCTACCAAGATCGTAGAAAGACTATTGGGTGTTGTTGGCATCCCATAAAAGAGACTTCCAAAGTTAGTTGAAACGGCTTGAAAGTCCTTGTAACGCTATTTCTACGCTGAGCCATGTGTGTAGGAACAGCTGTAGTTTGCCACACTCATCTGCCAGGCATGGTTTAATATAACTTCGAATTGTCAAATTTGTTCCCATTTCAAAAGATTATTGATTTTCTTAACATAGTGCCATTATAATGTTCTGTTTATTACAGCTCCGTTAGAAATTGGACTATTGAGTGCTGTGCCAAGGGCATGGGTGTACCTGTTCTTGAATGTCATTACTCAGTATCCTTTAAAACTGCAGAAGCTATAGTGATCTGTGTTCCTACAGATTGTGCAGGAATATGGGATGTTTATAATAAGTCTGTGCAAGCAACGGTAGCTTTTGGATACACATGCTGAGAAAAATTATTCCTGCTAACCATCAGTGAAAAATTATCAAAACTGCGCATAGCTCACTGTGCAATCACACTAAAGTAGTTCTTATTTTGGTATTACCTCCTGTGAAGGTCATACCCTGAGTCAGACCCTGAGTATAAATAGGGCCTGACTTTTTCGTGTTAAACCCGTATCCACCCGATATTTACCCCCCGAACGAAATCTGTAAAATTCGGGTTTAACCTGAATCTACCCGAAAACATCCGGGTCGCGTGGCACACTCATAAGCGTGCATTAAAATAAAGTTTGATAACATTGCTAAACATTAGTTCCATGTTAAGACAAATTTTTGTTAAACCAAAGAAAAAAATCACCCGGAAGCACCCGAATTCCTGACAACAGAATATGCCGTAACGGGATTTAACCCAAATACACCCGAATTTTCAAGTGAAAAATATCACCCGATATTTACCCCCCAAATTTGGCCAAAAATAAAACCCGAAAAAGTCAGGCCCTAAGTATAAACTGTAAAAGCCATGTATAATGACACATCATGTTAAAATATACAATACATTGATACCATCGGGTGTTATAGGGTTACTTCTTCTTTCTGTCCAGCAAGCGGCCCGTTGTTAGAGGTGCACATATTGGTCAAACACGGAGCCGTAGCGAGGCAAGTTTGCGCCCAGGGCAGGGTGAATCAGAAGCACCCCCCCCTTCTCCTGCTGCCGTCAGAAGCCATGTAAACAAAGACATGAAAACGCTCATTCGCACTGCAGAGGTCGTAGATTCAAATTTTCGTTGTTCCCGCTATATCCTGTCCAACCAAACTGCAGGGGCCTGCCGTTTGGCGCCCTCTCTGGTGATGCCCCTCTCGCCCCCCCCCCCCCCCCCCCCCTATCGCTACGGCTCTTGTCAAACATGCAGTCCTCACTATGTATAGTCACGAACACCGCATAATGTAACATTGAATGTGCCTTCGCGTTGTTATTGTTGAACTCGGATAATATTTTCATCAGATGTGTGCACAGCTTACTCCTAAATCTTATAGTACGTGATACCCATATTACCCATATACATTGGATTTCCCTTTCTCCCTCCCCACTATGCGCTCCAATAAAGGACCCCCCCCCCGTACCGAGGGTCTGGATCCGCCCCTGCTGGACGGTCATAGTACAGAGTTGCTTCCTCTTACTCGTGCTCACAGCAGTATTAAGATGTGTCGTATGGATACCATGCGCATTAACGCTGGATGACCAGTCGTTTGAGAACCCCTCGTCGTCTAAATGAATCGTCATTAGGTGCTACTAACCTATCATGCGCCAGTTCTGCCTGCTTGTTTGTAATCTCGAAATATGCTGCGATTTAAATGCATTGCGAGACACAGTGTTGAGGTAAAAGTATGAAATAACGTAGAAATGTATGAATATGGAGATGTTAAGACTGTCCTAGGAATGCTAGTTTTAGCAGACAATAATGCATTACAATACATGAAGTATCTGAATTTTGCTCTCTCATATGAGCACAGAAGGTGTTGATATTAACATGGCCTTGAGTTTGAGGGGAAAACACAGGACGAACTCAGGACGAGATGAACAGATAGACTCACGAATCGCAATCAAGGCAAAGTTAATATCAATTCAACACCAGCTAGCCTGCCTGCTCCTGCTATGTTCACAGAAGCTGTATTGCCTTCAAATTTTATTCTGCACACACAGTCCTAAACTTGACATGCAGGTTTAGAGCCAGTTGTCTCACGACGTGAAGTCACGAATTATCATTATCACCACTTTGGAGCGAGCTCTGCTAATGCGTTATTACGGTAGAAGCGGAGCAAGCGTGTGTACTTCGTGTCATGTCATGTTTTCCTTAGCCGTCCCCAGGTACATCTGCATCCGTTCTGTCTACGTCCTCACCACAGAGTGTTCCTCCCTCACAGTAACACTCATCATTACACTGCGAAAGTTCATCTCCCTCCTCCTCTCCATCTTCTACTTCCAGAACCCTTTTACTGCAGTGCATTGGGCAGGGACCATTTTGGTCTTTGCAGGAACATTGCTCTTTGCGCAAGTCTTCGGTTCATTAACTGCCTTCCTCCGCAGCAAAGCAGTCAAAGTGGAGTGACAGAAAATAAACTTTTGCATACATGTGTTTCTCTTGCATTCCATAACATGTAGGTACATGCTGCAAAATGTCCAACGTTCCAGCGTATTGCAAGAATTTAAAGCGACCGTCCAGACTGACATCAAAGCTAGAAATAATTCTTTCCTATGACCATTCTGTGTCAAAATATTTCCATTACATTTTATAGCACATTATTTATAATCATATTTTCTAGCTAGTGCTTTTGTTGCTGTGGAGCTACTGGCTTCTGGTTTTCATTCTGCAAAGTAACCAAGCCACCCATTTAAGGTCAAACATTCTGATTACATTCCATAATCACCTTTATCTTGGTTGCACACTCTTGCGACGCCTGCCAAGGTGCGATATGCCTTGTTCACAACACCGCGAAACCAGACCTAGATGTGAACATGCTGTTCATATTATTCTCACTTACCTCAAAAAATAAGAATCTCGACGCTAAAGTTTTGCATGGAAGACCTGCGCACAGCGTATAGTCAAATACATTTCTAATCTCGAAATAAGTTGACATATCAAGATTTTCCCTTTCAGTGTGGGAGGTGGGGCATGTTTAATGGTTTAAAAAGAAAACAAAAAAGGGCCTTATACATTAATTATAAAGTCTCATACATTCAGGCTTGTTTGTTACAATCCCAATTTAATGATGACTCCAATATTGACGAAATTCCTGGTTCCTGTCAGCTTGCCTGTTGGTCTGTATGGAAAGAATCCCCTGGTACAACCGCTGCCGTGAAAGTGTTTGTTGCTTCCGAGACAAGCAGTTCTCTCGAATGACCCGTGAAACGCTAAAGATTGAGAAGCAGCCTTCGATCTTGTTACAAACTAATGTGATGCGTGTCACTGGGGAGGGCTGGGTTCCACGTATGGGTACTTGTTGGCTGCCTCCTATTGAAAGAAAAGTAGGACCGAAGGTTGCGTGCCTTTCAAGGACCACTGTAATCCCCTCAAGACCGTGGCTTTCCAGTGCAACCTTGTTCGCATCTAGCTTGGAGCGTAGTTCAAGACTACCAAATTGGTGGCACTGTTGAACGTCGTGACGTCATTTGTTTACAAACAGGGTAAGGTCTATTTAAGGTAATTAACGTTAATTAAGGGGATATTGAGAGTAATTAAAGCAAGTAAACATAATTAAATGAAACTCAAGGTTACCTCAGCTAGCCTGCAGTTACGTTAGATACTTAGATAGACCTCTAACAGGGAGAGGTCTATTTAAGGTTAATTAAATGGACTTACACATATTAATTGAAAGTGTCTAACTGGAAGTCAAGGGTAGACCTGAGGTGGACAACCGGAAGTCAGGTTAGAACAAGAGGTGGAGAAGCGGACGTCGAGTTGGATCGGAAGTGGATACCGGAAATCAAGTATAAACTGGAAGCAGGCAAACGGAAGTTGGGCTTAGACCGGAAGTCAAGTACAGACGGAAAAAGGCACTTATGCCAACACATTTATCTCTCATTCACCAATATTCTTTTTTCTTTATGTGTTCGCAGTCGCTTGCTGTATCACTCCATCCTGCTCAGTGGCGTAGCCACAGGGGGGCTAGGGGGGGCTCGAGCCCCCCTACCTGCCACGGACCGACCCAGGCAAGTCGTGCAAATCCGAGGAGAACATAATATATGGGGGTGGGAGGGGGGACCAGAGTGACGATCGCGAAAGTTCTTGCAGTTCATGGCGTCTATCTAAGCAGCACTCTTGAATGGTTTTCAAAGTATGAGCTTTTCAAATCTCGTGACACTACCTCAATGGTCATGACAGCCTGTACATGTAATCGTATTGTGAATGTCCAAATCAACTATTTTAGTTCCTTTTTTTTTTTTCATCCGCACTTTGCAGTGTGCACAAGTATATGAGCTTACCCACCCCCTCCAGGGGGGGGGGGGGGGGGGGGAGTCGTGCGAGTTTTCATATCGAGCCCCCCCTACCTTGGAGGTCTGGCTACGCCACTGATCCTGCTGGACATGGCTCTTGCCCTTCACCAGTACGATAAGCGCTGATATGTATTGGCCATGCGCAAATCTCCTTCTAAGCAAAAAAAGAACAACAAAAAAAAGATAATGAAACATACGCGATGCGGGTTTGCCTGAATCACGTTTTTCTGTGACGTTAAGTGAGGACAGAGATATCGAAGTCGCTGTCGCTCTTTTGCAGATCACTTGCGGTTTGCTGCAGATGGCAGAGCTGCGATTACTTTTATGCCTCATCCAGCGTTGCCTCATCACTGGTTCGAGCGGATCAGACGGGGAACAGGCTTTAATATTGCAATTGCAATGTGCTCCCTAAGGTTGATAATTAAAAAGTTGATGAAAATATCTATTAAAATATTAGATATTATTAAAATATAAAAATATGAATTAATATATATTATGATAAATCATTAATAAATTAATAAATATTAATATTAATTAAAATATATTATTATTAAAGTATTAAAATATTCCTGTAACAGCCGTGTCGAGTAATCCAATCACAAAAGTAAAAGCGTCCCAAGGCAACTCCCCTTTTTATGAAAATTCGTTACAGATAAAAAGAAACACGCTGTCTTTTGCTTCAACAACTCGGGTGTAATTGGGTTGAGCTGAACCTGATTCAACAGAGCCCTGGTTAAATTGGATTGAATCAGGTGTAAATCTCTGGTTTACTCCGCATAAAGCACACCAGTGGGCACAAAGTATCAATATTTAGCCCATGCATTTAAGAGGCAGCAGGGTATCTATTTTGACAGCTTGTATGAGCATATGTATGCATTTACAACACAGTGGCCACACCCAGCCCACCAACGCTCTGCCCACAAAGCTGTCTTCACCTTTCTGGATACCAATCCTTATTGTGAAGGGGCTCATTATATCATTCCTCGCATCACCGCCAGCAATGGGGTAGAGTAATGCCCCTGGCAATGAAACTTCCCATTCATCATCACGCAATAAAGTTGTCGTCGTGATGACTTCAGATCACCCTGGTCCAGCAGTTAATAGGTAAAATACAATCTGGTTAAACCCTCTCGCCCTCTCTTTGCCGATTTGAATGGTGGTGGGGCGGTTGTGAGCCTACCTATAAATGACAAATTTATGAATTAAATGTTCTTTGTATGCAGCACACAACAGGGTTCGAAGCATGGTGGGCTGCATTTCTTCTGAGCCTTCATGTTTTGCAACAATGCACCCGCAGTATATGGCCTTTGAAAGATAATTTCAACATATGCATCAAAGTGCACACACAATGTGGTATGCATTCACAAGGAGTCCGCGACGCCTCGGAACACAGCTGTCCCATTAGGACTTACTTCATGTGCATGTTGCATGTGCTGTTGGCCCCTATAGGGACAGGGTAGGAAAGCTAGGAGCAGGCTGTTTATGCCACATAGCCCCTTGGGTTTGGTTTACATCAAAACAATTGTGCATTTTGGTGACTATAGTTCCCCTCGTAGCTAGCCTTCCCATGACTTTGAGATTGCAGAGTTTGAAAGGCAACGATGTAAGGAAAAGAAAGCCGAGCTGACCCCCTAAAGCTGCAATAATTTCAGACAATGCATGGTAGGCTTCTGCATATTCAGAGTTTATTATACCATATTGACTCACATATAAGACGCACATTTTTCACCCAAAACATCGCACCATTGAGGGGGAATCAAACGTCGCGATTCTCCCACATCAAATGGTCTTCCGTTCAACCAAGCGTGGACATTTCATCCACGCTTGGTCCTCGATGTCAGTTACATTCATCGTTAATCACTGTCGCCCTAGGTACTCCATCCTGTGTGATACAAGCAACCACGCTACTGAAGTCTGTGTGCGTTCAATACGGGAGTAAATACGGCAGATCAAACTAGACACGTGGTCTTGTTTACTTTTTGCCAAGACAGCAGGGTTTTAAGTTGATATTGCAGTGTCCTTGTCCAATCCACCGTAAAAACGAATTCCGTAAAACCTAAAAACTAACTTGCCAAAAAACAAATTCAGCTAACAATATTACAGGCACTGGGAGACAAAAGCATTGCAAATTTAACACAGCTGCTTTTCCATTCATCTAAAATGTGACTTTTTTCTCTGTTATTCATCACCCAATTTTACAACTCCTGAAACAAAACCCAATTTTTGCCCTTCAGATTTTCAAAAACATTAAAACCCCCAAAGTATACCACAGGTACTCAATTATCGACTAGTACAAACATGCTTCACTGGATCTTTCATTGAACAATAGCCTCACATGTTTCAACATTTTATTTGTTCACAGGAGATTCCTGTATGTACACTCAAGTTAATGCTTTATGGTGGTGACATCAAATGCCATACATGCGATGCGCATTCTCTCGCACTGCTTTCAAAACTGTTTCGAGTGGAACGTTCTTCAAGAAGGCTAATGCTGTGGCCACATGAATCGCCATGCCTGGATGAGAGTGTGGCACGTTGCCAATTTCCTGTTAAACAGAGACCCAGATTAAAATAGCGGTCTAAATGTGAGTTGTCAGTTGGCACTTGTTCTTAAGTAAATATCCATCGCTCTTTTGCGCACCAATGAATTACGCACCAGTTACACAGCTGACCTGCAATCA
This sequence comes from Ornithodoros turicata, assembly GCF_037126465.1. Classification (NCBI taxonomy): domain Eukaryota; kingdom Metazoa; phylum Arthropoda; class Arachnida; order Ixodida; family Argasidae; genus Ornithodoros; species Ornithodoros turicata. Next base: position 14,250,864 of record NC_088207.1, read on the forward strand.
GATAAGCGCAATTTCGATTCCCGATACACCAGCACTCGCCGAGTTTCAGCGAACTGCTGGCTTTAGACCTTTAATTTAGTTAGTGTGGCAGCCTGCATTACAGACTTTGCTCACTTCAGATGAGAAAAACACTGCCATTAAAATGTGCCCAAAAAATTCAGAGTAGCTCTGCAACCTGTGGTACTCGCAGCTGAAATACAGCGACAGCTGTATTTCAGCTGCGAGTACCACAGGTCAGGCTGAATACAGCGACAGCTGTATTTCAGCTGCGAGTACCACAGGTTGCAGAGCTACTCTGAATTTTTTGGGCACATTTTAATGGCAGTGTTTTTATCTGAAGTGAGCAAAATCTGTAATGCAGGCTGCCACACTAACTAAATTAAGGGTCTAAAGCCAGCAGTTGTTGATAAGCATTGTGGGCAGACTTTAACAAGATTCTTTTCTCAGAGTTATTGAGATATAATATGTTAATATTTCAAAATTATCTCTTACAAAGACATTTCAACTCAAACCAGATGTTTAGGAATATTTACAATCTTTTTTGAATGAATGTTTATTGCCAGTACAAAACCGTCCTCAGCGTAGCCATCCTGGCGAAAGGCCTAGGGCCCAGATATTGAACTGGACATACCGTTTGTGATTGTTATTTATTTAAGTTGGCCGTAACCCCTACACTGTCCCCTACCCCTGTCACACTACGGCACGTGAATACTACTTTGGTAGGCTGGAATTTGAAATAAACGACACTACTGGTGATCGTACAGGAGTTTGTGATAGCCACGGAAGCCCGGCACTTATCGCATGGTATGGTATATAACAAAAAAGATGAGCATTAAGCCCGTAGCGCCTTTTGCTTTCCATTCGAGCGATATCCAATGTCATTCACGCCACCTTTGCAGCACACTTCTTTCATGACTCACCACTCCGCAATATCTGGGACATACTGCGCATGCACGCTATCAAATGCCTAACTCCGCATTTGCTACAGCTGTCGCTGTAAAACTTGTGCATCAGTGACTAGAGTTGACAACCAATTTTTCGGGCTGGCAAACTATACTGAATTTTTCAGATTTCTTAGGTGATGCCATTGGCAAATGCTGCAAAAAAAAAAACAAATACATTTCAATGGAACATTATTTCAGTTTTCCGTTGTGTGTCTTCGCTCAGATTTTTTATCTGTCCCACATTGCACCTCTTCCAACTGGTTGCACAAAGGCCTAGCTAAAATGTGGATGCTCTACCTTTAACTTGTCTTAGTAGATTTGTGAATATACTGGCAATATAAGTTGATAACTGTGTAAATGTTGCAACAGTGTAAATGTAAAGACTCCGCACGTAACAGTGTGACATCAATCCATAACGTTTCAGTGGCCACAATTTCTCATCCCCAAGTGGCACAGATAACTAGATAAAAATGAATATTATCCTTTGGGTGGTTCGGTACTACTCCCCGGAAGAGCGGTCCGGCAAGACCGGGCTTCACTTCACCAGTGTTCTTTGCGTATGCCTCTCTGTAGATTCTCTATTACCGGTGGCGAGTACAAAATTGAGGAAGCAGATAACTTGGCGCCAGCGCAGTGAATTTTGGACACTCAGTGCAATGTGCCTGACGACGTTGTAGACGTTTGTCTAACTTTTTGGACGCAACGGAGGACAATGAGCTGTGTGCAGTTAGCAACGAAGAACACTGTAGTGCAGAAAGTGGTGATAAACAATCCTCCCAATCCCTGTTCACTTTTTATCCAAATTCGTGTACCCTAAACTCGGGGGGTCGTCTTATATTCGAGAAAATACGGTATGTAGGCCGCTTCGAGACCCCCTCGGAATGTGTCGCGACACCGCTGAGAGCCGCGACACATTCCGAGGGGGGTCTCACAGTTTGGCAGTGATGGCCACTTAACTACTTCTACAGTAGTTTAACTATAACTACTAACTACTTTGTGATTGAGTAGTTTAACTAGTAGTTCAACTGCTTTTCAGGGGAGTAGTTAAAACTACTTTTTTAACTACTGCAATGTAGTTTAACTACATATATAACTACTTAACGTTGTCCACCAACACCAATCCCTTGTAGTGTTCTTGGACACCTAAATATGAATCACAAGCAATAATAAATCTTGGCTCAAGCCATTGCTACGATCGCCAAATACAAAGCTTGCGGCGGGATTCTTTCTGTGCCTACGCGATAAACTAAGTTGCAGAATTATTTCATAGCAAATGAGGCTTCACTAGACAAGCATTAAAAGTGAAGATTTAGTACACATGCACGACACAATTGCTCTGCACCTCCGTTCTCATCAAACAAGTAGCTCAAGGTAAAAGTCGGAAGCACAATTGCGCCGTAAACCTTGCGGCACAATCGGAAGTAGTTGGCTCGTTCAGTAACCTAACTACTGTAGTTAACAACTTAAAATAGTAGTTTAACTAGTAGTTGCCACTACATTTCTGCAAGTAGTTGATAACTACTTTTTAACTACAATCAGGTAGTTTAACTAGTAGTTTAACTACATGTAGTTAACTACTGGCCATCACTGCAGTTTGGGAATCACTGCTCCATGGGATTGGACTGTTGAGGAGGTTGCGCAATGAAGCTCAACAACAACGCAGCTACGGCGTCCTTGTGCAGAGGTAAAACGTATACACATCGCTGACAATGACACACCGATCTTGGCAGGAAGTAGGGAGCATCTGTTTCCAGCAGAACTCTTTCCAATGGAATACGCCTGGCTGCTTCCCGCAGGTCGTCGTTGTAGGCGTAAGACACCAGGGGGGTGAGACCCAGGAAGAGCATGGGAAATGCATCCAGCCACATCTCAGCTTCCGCCCATGATCCTGTGAAGCAGTGACGGTGCACAGGATGGTTTCTGGGGATCACCTGCAGTCGCAAGAAGTATGGGCTACACTTTCTCCTAGGTCTAGGTAGAAAAGAAAAACAATGAAAAAAAGAAGCACACGCAAAATGCTGCTCTTGTCAGCACTGAGAATATTTTCCGCTGCAACGGGAAGCTACGGGCAATGGGAAGCTAGAACAGCATTACCTGTATGCCATCTTGTATCCAAATACTGCAATCACTAATATAATTCACACCTAAATACGTAGCAAGGGTGTGTTAATTACACGAGGAAAGAGTTTGAACTCGACACTCAAAAGAACGTTTAAATACCGTTTTGTTCCAAAGTATCCGTGCCGATACTCAGAATTCCTCTCCATATATAGCTGCCAAAATATTCGCTCTGGGGAACGTGCTGACACAAATATCCAGCAGTTTTACTGTATGCTGACGTCAGTAGTAACGGGTGAGCACAGACAGTGTGTTTCTGTGAGACATCAGTGTTCCACAGTGTTAGCAATGCCTATGGAGGCCTACTGCAAAGCCAGAAAGTGCACATACAGAAAAATAAACACTCCAAAGCTCTATACACAGTGACGTCTCGCTTATTTGGAACTCAGTTAAGCCCGGATCCCATAACATGCTACAAGCGAAAGCGACGTACATGCATCAAATTCTATGGTGGTGCCACCACTCAAGCAACAAGGAAGCTCTGTTGCGGCTAAAAAACCTGCATCTACTTCTTATAGATGTTTGTTGCCTGTCCCCAAGTAATCGAGGTTTCGAATTAAGCGAGTACAAATCAGCGAATTTCTACTGGGCTTCATTAATATGTATTAACATCATTACTAGGGGGCATGCGAATCAAATAATCAACGCAGAATCAAATAACGAATGTAATGGAGGAAAAAATATCGTATAGTCGTGCAAAGTTTACAATACATATTTTTTGCATTAAAAGTTTGCAATTTCTAGCCCATGGCTTTAGTGCAGTGCTTCAACAACCGAGGTTCCGCAAGGGCTGTAGTGAGGTTCCGCAAACTTCTTCAGCGCACTGTTCAGCGCCGCCTACCAAGGCTTGTTCCGCAAGGGCTGTAGTGAGGTTCCGCAAACTTCTTCAGCGCACTGTTCAGCGCCGCCTACCAAGGCTTGCTTCGGACAGCCTTGTTATGGGTCTGTGCAAGACATTTGGTCTTTAGCATTGCGACTGACGTAGAGATCGCAGGACCAGGTTGCAGTGGCTGATGATCATTGCAAAGACGGACATTGACTCGCGCCTCATTGCAACATTATTTATCACTTCAAACATCCAGAACAAATTATGGTGATTTTATGTTCACTAACTACTCTGCTAAAACATGGAACTCATTACCATTACACATTAGGAGCATCACAAACTTTCCAGCGTTCACGGCTGCCTTACTATGTTTTCTTCAAACTCACCTTCTTTAGTACGCATGTACATTCTTAAAATTCTCATTTGGTACGCCTCCTCTGTTGCTTGCTGTTCAAGTTGTGTTAATAATAGGAGGTCCTGAAACTAGTTTTTAACTATAGGACCTCTATCTGTATATTCACTGTATGCATTTTTGTTTGATCAACAATAAACTCTATTTGATTGATTGATTGACTCTACAAGCAGCTAAACCCGACAATTTCTCCACGCTTTTGCTTTTCTCTTGTGTTTCGAAAGCATTACAAGCACTTGAAAAGTCTGAGCCACTTCAAAGAAACTTACGAGCTACTCTCCTGCCTGCATGTGTACATAGGATGTACAAGCATCAGTGACAACTCACAATGCACCATCTGCAGGGTGTTGTGAAACAGTCGAATGAATCCGGCTAACGACGAAACAATAAAAAATTAAATAAATTATAACTAAACAATTCAATAATTTTTTAATTGTAAGTATTAAATATAGTAAATAAGTAATAAATAATGTTTTATTTATTTTTATTTCATTAAAAATATTCAATTTTTTTGTATAAATTTATTTATATATATATATATACATATTTATTTTTATTTCATTAAATATCTAAATATTTAATTATATTTGAACTATGTTGTTCGCTCGCCCACTTCTACACAGTTGCCCCACTATAATAGGTTGTTAAGGTTGTGCTGGCACGATCATGGGTTCCCTCAAATAACAAAAGTTGAGAACCACGGCTTTAGTGTAATCTTTGTGGCATTAACTGTCACAAGAGATATATGTAATTCTTCCGTGGGAAGTCCCTACCCTTTAAAGTTACGTGAGAGCATTTCCTGCTTTTCGGGTGAGTACAGCTTGGGACAAAAGATTACAGAACATGGCACTGGCGTCTTTCTTCATCACAGCGGCCCTCTGCTACCTATCTAGAAGACATAGAATAGGAAACGTGTGACCGGCTATTCTATCCATCTCTCTGAACATGCGTGCGCCCCAGTTTACTGCTAGGGTGTCGCCCAAATGGAGAAATTCAACACCCCGGTGCTCCGTAAACTTTTGTCCCAAGCTGTACATACTGGGGTAATTACCTTGATTTCATAATTTGATATCAAACAGTGGCATTTTACACAGACGAGGCTGAAATTTTTTTTCTGAACATCCGTAGGTCACTCGTAAAACAAACAAATTGGCATCCTTCCTCAGCTTTAACGTGAATAACTTCCTGCTTCTTTGCTGGGGTGTGTATGTCTTGCCTGGGGAAGTTACATTGCTGAAATTTGAACGCAAAGGACATCTTTAAGACACCCATCGTTTGTCCATGGGCTGTAGGAATTATTTAAGAGTTCTAATTATGTAAAGGCAACCTCCCAGACATCAAATCAAAATCCCCCACTGTCACCGCTAAACTGCACACAGGAGGGACCCAGCCGCTTCCTCAGGCAAACTCTGCACAATAAACTTGGGCTAACGTTGCCTGAAGCTAAACTACGATCTGTCTGTGTTGGTCCTGCAGCACGGACAATCTGGTACCGCAGGCTTCAATATTGTAAAGCAGGCTTTACCTCGTGTACGGAAGCGTCAGGTGAAGCCCACTTTCGAGAGGTACCGTAAACATTTGGCAAATAGTCGAATATTCGGAAATCCAGATATTGGGTGATTGATATTCGATTTGAATTCGAGAACTCTAATATTCTTACACCCCTAATTATTACGATCAGTCGATACATCGCTGGGTGCCTCTTCTACAGTCATAATCAGGCAGTATCTTTTTTGTTAGACACCCACTCGCGCCTGAACCAGACTATAAGAGCAACCTACCTCTCTGAGTATATTCAGGGTATCAGGCATGGCATCCCTGCAGTGGATGACTATGGGCAGTTGAAACTGGAGGGCCAAGCACAGCTGTCTCCTGAATACCGATTTCTGTACGTCGTGGTTGCATGAATTTCTGAAGAGAAAACCACACATACCACTCTCACTGGCACCAAGTGCGATCCTTTCTGACATGTTACAGTCAACCGCGGATGTGTCGACGTGCACAATTTCTCAAAAATCATCAAAAATTGAGGCCCTAAATAAAGGGGTACTAAAATGCCACCACACGTTAATTTAAAATTATGTTAAAGGCTGTGTTCATTTCATTGTGGGCATCATTACCCAAAAATTTCTATTCAGTTATGAAATTACGATCATAATCGCACCAAACTCTTTCTTCTCCCAGTACCACTGCTTTAATTAATTAATAATTGGGTGTTTACGTCGCGAGACAACTGAGATCATGAGCGACGCCACAGCGGTCGGTCTGTGGATTGCTTTTGCCCACCTGGGGGTTCTTTAACGTGCGATGAAAGCTCATCACACGGCACCCCGTATTTAACGTCCCTCGCGGAAGACGGCGTGTCTAAGCAACTTGTACCCTGCCACCAAGTTGCTGGCGTCCTCGGCCGGGTTCGAACCCGCGATCTCGGGATCAGAAGGCGAACACGCTACCGACTGAGCCACCGAGGCCGGTGGTACCACTGCTTTGCTGCATCGGAAAGTTGCACTACGAGATATGTGTGCCCCACTGGTAGAACAAAATAATGTTGGTGTCTGGCACCTGCTGGTGAGATCTACAGATAATTTGTTGCATCAGAAAATTTCTCATCAATCTAACCAATGGCAATTAAGAAAGTTATTTTTTAAAATGCAGCAGTGGTTACGAAGTGGCGTATGTGTACGAGACCACAGACGGACATCGGGCAGGATCTCGAGCACATGTCCTATTGCCGTATTGATTGCTGCCGTTCCTGCATCTTCAGGATCAGCTTTGCCGCTGCCAACGACAGCATTTTTCGTAGATATTAAATGGGCGCCTTTGTGACAAACAGTAGCGCTACGTAAAATAACTCAGTTTGTGTAGCGATTGTTGACACTCGAACTTTTTCATTTGAAAACTAGTTGTTTTTGCATTTTAGTGCACCTGTAATGGGAGGGATGGAAAGTGTTACAGTGAAAGAGGTTCATGGTAACTGCTAAAAAATACATTTCTGAAATGACACAAGCCAGGGTAAACATTTTTGTTTCTCTCTCTCTCTGTCGTCCATCTTCGACATAATGATTTATAGCTTAGATGTGGCTTGATGCAGGTCAATCACTGACACATGACAGCACTAAATTCAGCATAATAGCCATCAGCAAGGATACCGTAATAGCTATCCTTTTACGCGAGTTTGTGTTTGCTCTGACAAGCCCCAATGAATCCAAGCAATTGTAGACCTTGGATCATGTAAGGAAAGTTCATGTTGTTTGTTCCTGGCTTACAACTTTGCTGGTCAACATTCCTATTTAAAGGTCCAGAAGGGTAGCTGTTTGCCTACTCATACCTATGCACGTTCTTTATGTTTCAATGCGCCGGTTATTAGCGGTTTTATAAAGCTTCAGCGACAATTTTAAGCATATGAAAAAAAGTGGCCTACTTGTGGTATCGCCGGAGCGAAAGAAGCATGAGACGCACGCAAGCAGTGCCAACCGAAAGAATGCTTGTTCTCAAGGTTACAGGTTTTTATATCTACACATTTCAACTCCAAGGTTAGCAACATACACCCAAGTATTAGGCCAAACATAACATCCCCCCTGTCTTATAAAAAAAAAAAGTCCAAAAACACAAAGTCCGTCACTGCGTCACATAGTCCTTCATCCGAGTAGGCGGGCACCGATTACGCGCTCCTGAGGCTCTCCCAGCAGAAGTGCTACGTGCACCAGGGTCCACGTCTTCTACTTCGCCCTCGCTATCTGGAGGTAACGCCTCGGCTGTTGTCTCCGCTGCTGGGGCTGTTGCCGAAGGCTCGCTTGGACTGCTTGGCATACGTTCCTCCCTTTCCGGCGGAAGCGCGGCACCGCTGGACTGTTTCTGTGATCGTAGATAATGTGATGGTCGGACGTTTTGCCGATGGGGCCCCGTACGGTCTTGTTCCATTGGTTGCGGCATGTGTGAAGCAGCAGCCAACTTTGGTGCGTTCCAGGTACGCCTATCTTCGAGGACAGACGTTCCAACCCCTTTCTTCTTGACAATTTTTAGAAGACTTGTGTATGACAAGGCGCCTGAATGGTAGGCCTACAATGTCAACTTTCGTCCTTGGCTGCCATCCGTATAGCAACATGGCAGGGGAGGTACCAGTTGTAGCATGTGGGGTACATCTATATGAGGCAAGGTAGTTGAGAACGGCGCTTTTCAACGGTCTTCTCTCCAGAAGGGCAATTTGAACAAAATTCTTTAGTACTCTATTAAACCTCTCAACGAGGTCGTTCGCCTGTGGGTAGTAGAGCGAGGATGATTGTGCCTGATACCCCTCTCTGATAAGAAGTTTTCGAACTCTCTGGACTTGAATTGGGGTCCATTGTCAGTCACCACGGTCGCAGAGTAGCCTTCCCTGCTGAATACAGCCAGAAGAAAGTCCGTAACTGTACGAGAGGTGACAGAATCCGTAAAGCCCACTTCTGGCCGCTTCAAATGGTAGTCGACGAGGGTTACTGCAAACTTGCAGCCTGGAAGAGCGTTGTGAAATGCACGCTGTCCATGGCTACTTGCTCCCATGACTCCTCTGGGAAAGGGACGGGTTGCATCGGCGTAAATGATGGCTTGGCCGTTTTGTCGCACGACTGACACACCAGATAATTTTGCACCGCAGCTTCTACTTGGCTATCCATTTTCGGCCACCAAAAATTGTTACGTAGTCTTTGCTTAGTTCGCACGATCCCTTGGTGACTGTCGTGAGCAAATTCCACAAACGTTGAAGTCAACGCTTCTGGTATAACAACTTTGTTGTCCCTCCTGAGCAAGAGGCCGTCCACTACAGACAGTTCAGTTTTTGACATGGTAAAATGGCCATAGCTCCTTCATCACTTCTTTCTTTCCTGGCCACCCGGTAGTCACAAATTCCGGTACTTCCCGAAGTACAGGATCATCTTCAGCGCTCTTCTGCACCTCGTTTTTGGAAATGCATGCGGATATTGTAGCTACAATTTCTTCTTCAAGATTGGGAGCTTGCGTAGCTGAAGCAGGTAGTCTCGAAAGTGCGTCTGCTACCACGTTATCAGATCCACGCTAGTATAGCAGTCTCGCTGTCCACCTCGAAATGCGGAATGGTCGCAGGCCGGATCCTCCAGATGATAACAAGGTTACCAATGCTTGGTGGTCAGTTTGTAGTAAAAATCGTCTTCCCCACAGGTACACGCGCCATTGTTCGCACGCAAATAGGCGCGCCAATGCCTCTTTTTCTCCGACGGAGTACTTACGTTCAGCGCAAGAAAGCGTCCGAGATGCAAAGGCAACAGTCTGTAACCCTTCTTCACTTCGTTGCTGTAACACGGCTCCCTGGCCACAGTCGGAGGCATCAGTGGTCACGACGACCGGCAAGTTCGGGTCGAACGTCTTTATGGCTCTGCACGTTGCCACTAGGTCCTTAATTTCCTGGAAGCTTTTTTGCGCACTTTCGTTCTAGGTGAACTGGCTACCTTGACGTAACAACTTTCGAAGAGGCTCGACTTTGTCCGCCAAGATGAGAAATAAATCTCGCATAATAGCCGCCAAAAAAGGAACGGAGTGCTGCCGAGTCCTTCGGCACCGGCGCAAACTTGATTGCATCCACGTTCGATGATAAGGGCTTTACACCTTCCTCCAGAAATAGTGCGTCCCAAGAATGATAGTTCCTTCACTTCAAAGATGCACTTCAGATTCAGCTTCAAGCCCGCTGACGAGATCCTTTCAAGGACATGTTCTCGGTCTGCTCCGCTCTTGATTTGCCAAAGACAATAATATCGTCGATGTAGCACAACACTCCCTTGCATTATTCCTGCAGGATGGATGTCATCGTTCTCTGAAATGTTGCAGGTGCGGACGCGAGGCCGAAACGTACCCGTTTAAAGCGAAGTAGTCCGTCGTGCGTTATCAAAGCAGTGATCTCGAGACTCTCAGGCGTTAGCTGTAGCTGATGATATGCGGAAGCCAAGTCTAACTTGGAGAACCACGCTGCTCCGGACAATTGGTGCAAAAGTTCTTCCACGTGTGGTAACGGGAATGCGTCTACAACGATCGCTCTGTTGGGTTCACGGAGGTCGACATAGAGTCGTAATGAATTGTCCCGCTTCCGCACTACCACGATTGGCGAAATCCATTCAGAAGCACTTACACGCTCGACGATGTCTTCTCTTTCCAGACGTCTCAGCTCTCGCGAGACCTCATCTCAGAGTGCGAGTGGTAGCCGTCGAAGTTTCGCAGCGACTGGCTTAACGGACTTTCTGAACTTCACCCGATGTTTGTAACCCTTCACATGTCCGAGAGTTCCAGTGAAAACACCCGCAAACTGTTCCTGTAGTTCAGGAGGAGAAGGTAGTCGCCGAGAAGGTCTCATAGCAGGTCATTGTTGATCCCTGAATGATCCCAGGTTACTAATAGCGTCCAGTCCCAAGAGCGCAGTTCCTCTTTGCACAACGTAAGATAAAACGGAGGTATTGTGGCCATGGTATTCCACCGGTGCGAGAAAACATCCTTTCACTCCTATATCCTTTCAATCCTATTTGTTGTCTGGAGTATCCAGGAGATTCACGTTAGCAGGCGATAACGTGAACTTTTGAGATAAGGCTTCCTTGTAAGCGTTTTCCGGTACGAGCGATACGGTAGAGACCGTATCTACCAAAAGGTTCATCGTAGTTCCCGAAATAATGACGTTGACGTAGATTCCGCCATTTGATAGTTCGGGAGTGACCTTTTCTGGTTAAATGCCTTTCTCAGATTCGGGGGGTAAAAATCGGGCACTATTTTAAAATCTGTAATTCGGGGAGAAATTGGGTGATAATTGTGCATTCGGGTGTTTTTGTTTCTCCTCTTGTCTATTAAGTCCATTCCTAATCTCTTTCTCTCTCTTTTTTTTACAGGATCGTGACCTTCCAGCGGTAATTCCCAAAGGCAAGTGACCCATCCTTACATGTGCTACACGTGACGATCTTTGTTCGTCTTCAGTGGAAACGTCACTTGAGGATTTCATAGTGACTTAAATTCGGGGAGAAATCGGGTTTAACCCGAATTGGTCGGAGGTCAGTTCCGGGGGGAATAATCGGGTGGAATCGGGTTTAACCCGAAAAAGTCACTCCCTGCTGATAGACTGTCCTCATTCACCTTGAGTATCTCGTAATCCTTTGCTGCCGTATCTTCGCTGTGGCAATAGCGCACGTTCCTGTCATTTGCATTTTTACGCGATTGGCACGTCACCTGGAAGTGCCCAAGCTTGTGGCATTTCCTGCAACGCTGCTGTCTTGCGGGGCATTTTTCGTTGTTTGCCAAATGCGACGTTGATCCGCAATGATAACATATTGCTCTCGGCTTGTTCGTACCGTCCCGCTGCTTGTAGTCATGGTGCTTCCTCTGTGTGTTCACTCTTTGTACTTCCTTGCTGTCGAATATTTCCAGCTCTCGCTTCGTCATCTCTTGATGAATACCAATTTCGATAGCACGGCCCAGAGTCAAAGACGTTCCTTCGCACAGAAGTCGTTCTCGAAGTTGTCGCGATGTAGTGCCTTCGACTAGTTGGTCACGAATTGCATCATCCCCGTTGCCGTGCCGTAGCTACAGGACGAAGCTAGCTCGCGGAGGCTCGTAATGAAATCCCGCCATTGGCTCACCAGGTAGCTGCCGACGACTGCGAAACCGGTGCCGCTCGACGGGCTGATTCGTTGTCACAATAAAATGTTTGTCCAGGGCACGTAATGCAACGTCATGGTCGGCGAGAGTTGAGTCCGCTTTCTTTGCGTCATCTGACCTCGAAGCTGTAGGTAGCGGCAGTGGGCTCGTGTCTGGCAGGAGGCCGTAGAAAATGCGCTGTCCTTCGACCCCCAAGAGAATTTAGCAGGGTTGCTTTACGGCACTTCGCAGGAAAAGCATCTCCTCCCACTACTTCCAAATAATTCACGAAGACTTTTTTCCACTGCGGCCATGGCACTGCGGGTGTGCCTGTGGTGTAGGCAAAAATGGCGGAGGGGGCCGGAAATCCAGCAGAACGAGTCATCCTTAGCAGAAAGCAGGCGAGATAACACCCGGAGCAATAAACATGTCGGGGTAATCAGCTCCCATCGTCGCCACTGTGGTATCGCCGGAGCGAAAGAACGCTTGTTCTCAAGGTTACAGGTCTTTATATCTACACATTTCAATCCCAAGGTTAGCAACATACACCAATGTATTAGGCCAAACATAACACTACTGCCAAATGCAGTTCAAGATAGACAACAACACAGACATATATAGAGTTGCGTACAGGAGGCCACGGATAAGAAAACGAGGATCGACCCCCTATTATCAGGAAGAAAGACGACAGAACTTACTTGTGGGAGTAATCTAAGCCTATTTCCCCCAGGGCAACCACTTTAGGATGTTGGAGGGCTTGAATGAGGTGCTCATCTGTCTCTTCTGTGTACTCTTGCGCCATGTGCGGGTGGCAACCGAAGGAACCCCACACGCCATCCTCTTTCAACAGGTTCTTCCACACGAGGGGCTGTCATTAAACAACATGGGCAATGGTAAATGCAGAAAAGGGATGGAGAAGGCCCTGCGCACCAAAAGTTGGGAATACGCTAAAATTATGTTTCTGGGTGCCACAGTTTTGTAACCCTGTCTTAGCTTGCAATCCCTGCACAGAAATGTCTACACGCCAAGATACAAAGGCTAACTAGAATGCTGATTGGAATTAGCAGAATACTTGTTAACTTGTGGCACAGCCAAAGGAAAAATACATTAATCGTGAGGCACTAATGTGGACGTTCTTCTGAAATGGTCCGCAATATAAGATGTCTTATGTTGGCTGTTCGAGGTGAATAGAGTGAAGCACACGGGAAGGATTCCGCTTCGAAGCAACATAACGTAACATGCGAGAAAATAGTGTTGTTATATGCATGCACATAGTACACATGCATGCACAGGAGCACAAAATGATACTCGGCTTTCTTCAGGACAAGGGATTTTTTTCCTGCAGACATTCTGTCAAGGAGAGTACCGTAATTTCACGTGCATAAGCCGCACCACAGATAAGCTGCAGGACCCGTTTTCAGGAGCGTTCTGAAAATTTTCTGGCAGATAAGCCGCGGGCGATACGACGCGACTGATTTGTGCGACAAAGGAGACCATAGAGAAGGCCATAAACCCTGTGGCCCACACTCCGAGGTCGTCATGGAGTACAACACAGGGGGTCAGTTCTAGTGTTCAACTAAGATCATATTGTGCCCCTGTTGTGTGTACTTCGTGGATCGAAGGGTTAATGGCCTTCCAGGAGACATGAATCACTGTCCCCACTTTCGTTAATGCTGCTTGGAGGAATAGATCAATCTATTCGAAGAAGATCAATCAATCAGGAAGATCAATCTATTCGAATGGGCACGTGCCCCTGTCACGCATTGTTCGTACATTGGCAGGGCGGTGCTGTTCCAGAGAGACTGTGTGGCCCTTTTGTTAAAACCAGCGTATGGGAAAAATACCAGGGAAAAGATAGTCATCAGATAAGCCACAACGGTGGATAAGCCTCAAAGCAGCCGTACGAAAAACAAAAAAAACAAAACAAAAACTGCGCTGTGGCTAATATGCATGAAATTACAGTATGTAACCACCAGGTGACTTAATAATTACCTGAAATTTATTAAGAGTCAATATTTAAAGCTAGCCTCCTTTTTGGAAATTTAATGAGCGAGTACTTTGAGATATGCATTACCAAATATTGCTACGCAAATGAGGCAACACAGAAACAAGCATGTCGTGAACGGACGCGGGAAGGACAACGCCCATCCCACGTCCGAAGGCAATGTGCTTTGGGGCTGTTTGGAGTAGGTGTGGCCCAGGTAAGCCATCAATGCTGATGTCACATCTTTCCAACACTCTTGATGCGCTTGGTTTCAGCTTTGGCTTTGCATAGCAAAATTTGGTTATGGATAATTCAAAGTACATGCTCGTTCCATGATTAAAACAAAAAGGAAGGTGGCATTAAATAATCACTGGCTGCAATTCTGCTATGTCACGTTTCCTCGGGAACACCTATTTAAAAAGTTAATTTAGGTGATCAGGCACGTGTTAATTACATACTCAGTTCGACAGAACGTCTACCTGGCCATATAACCCACACGCAAAAGCAGCACCTGTGCTCAAAACTAACATTAGTAACGAGAAAGTGTTCTTCAAAGTAGGCTGCACGATAATAGCATGAGTAAACTGCAACACCCTGGGCGATATCGCAAAGCTTTTTGCCACACAATTGGCACTCATGTCACACATCAATTAAACTAATTTTGTTAACAACACTTGAAACAGGCCAAGAAAACTACCATCGTCCAGGAAACCTATATTTCAGAATTAAATAACACTTTCCCGCCGAACATCCTTTATATACAGTCAAACCTCGTTAAAACAAAAAAACTGACATTCCCCATAAGGCAGCCATAGCGAACAATGCATTTTAACTCCAACAAGAGCAAAAGAATTTGAAGCACCCGCATCTCGATACAAGGAAAGAAAAAGTCTTCTAAAAAACAGCTTTTACTTGATCCCAACACGTACCCAAAGGCCAAAGACATAAGCAAAAGGTGAGGGTGACAAGTGCGTGCTCTTGTGTGCGGTGCCTGTGTTCCGTCTCTCTCCTCAACCACCCTTTGTAGACAAGGCAAAGGATCGTCATTCACAACGACCCAGAAAAGTGTTCACACTAGAGCCCTGCACCATCCGCGGATGGAAGCGGATGAGAATTTAGCACTTCCTGCGGTGTGCGGATCGGACGCGGATGGCTCGAGGTTGGATGCGGATCGGACGCGGATGTGAAAGCAGTGAATCGGTAGCGGATCGGATGCGGATATACCGCGTGCTGTAATTTTTTCGACCAGCAATTTCTTTCTATTGCGCGCCAACCGCGAGCTCATGCTCGGGTTCACCTTTGACCATGCACGGCCAAGACGGGAGAGGAGGCATTCTGGCATCTCGAACCACGCGAGCACCGGCGAGGTAGCGTTCCACGCGTTCCAGAAGTATCTCCATATCGCGTTTGTTGAAAGGTTTATCTTTGCTTGTCGTCGTGAGTCCTTCCGTGACAGCATGGAGGCATCCGAAATTATACCAACATATGATTCCTGCAGTCTTTACGCGCCCTACGAAACTTGCGGATTTTGCGGATCGGATGTGGATGTAAACTGTTGTGTATGCTGCGACGCGGATCGGACGCGGATAACGTGTGCGCGGATGTGGGTCGGATGCGGGTGCAAAAAATCTCACCTGCGCAGGGCTCTAGTTCACACTACTTATCGCAAAATGTAATGCGTTACGTACTGGGACACTAGTCCGTGGAGGTGTGATCTCATAATCGAGATATTCTACTGCATATACATTTATCTCGCTTGCCTCTTCAAAATTCGCGGCACAAGTCTTTTCAAATTACGCCAATTTAGCGCAACGAAAGAAATCGCGATCCCACAAATTTCGTTATACCGAGGTTTGATGCATGTACAAACATACCCCTGCAGGTGGGGGGGATAGCATGACTCTTTCCTGTCTCCCACACAACAAGGAAAACTGTCTCTCTCTGAGCAAGTGCTAGGCATACTTACATTACCGAACGACGCAGGGTTACAGAATATGGCCACGCACCCTTCGTAGCACGACGGAAAAGTCCTCTCGTAGATCGATCGGAAGCGCGCAAAGGTGCCTTGGAAACAGACCTTTCTGAAGAGAAAGTCCAAATGGCAGTGCGTGTCAATCATCCCAATGTCCCCTCCCACGGAATAAGGCCACGGCTTCTGTGGCGGGCTCCACGGCCGCGTCACCCGCGTGGTTTCCGCCGGCACGACGACGGGTGCCACGCTCAACGCGGGATCCTGCATTTCCGTCACTTCCCCCTCCTCTTCCGCGTAGTTCTCCAACAGCCCCGACACACCGTCGCTCTCGTGCAAGTAGGTTGCCGCATAGGTGCTAGGTCCCTTCCACAGGAGCCCCCCCCTGAGCACTGGCGAGAGGGAAGGACTGCTGCTCGCCAGAGACGTCGCACTGTGCGCGCTCCGGCTGCGCTTCTGGTTGGGCGACGCGTCGCTGACGAACCTCTTCACCTGCCCGGTGTCGGGGCACGACTTGTACGTGTCCAGCTGGTCGTCGGACGAGTGGTCCTCCCAGGGGGGGTCGCTCACGAAGTAGTCCCTGTTGACCTGAGAGGACGGCAGGCCGTCGTTCAGGGGTGAGCCGAGCGGGAGGAAGCGCCGCCAGTGTTGCGGGGGGATGTTGGACGAGGTGAGGTTTTCTTGAGACTGCGCGAGGGAGAAGGATTCCTGGTGAGAGTACACTCTAAGAAAAAAAAAAAAAAGGTACTTTTACTCCTTTTGGAGTAAAAAATAGTCCCACTAAAAAATAGTCCCTTTCGGGACTAAATGCGCGGGAGTAAATGAATGTCACAGAGTGGAGACTGCATTTCACGCGCTGTTGTAAGAGTCCCAGGTACATAATTCGTGCGCATGCATGAAAATACGTTGAAGCAAACCGTCAACCGTGGTACAGTCAACCCTCGATTTATGAACACCCTCGGTTCCCCGAAAAATCGTTCGTAAATCGAGGGATTCATAAATCGAAAATTCAGTTAACCGAGTACTATCGAGCAAATGGAACAGTATTTCCGAGTTGGGATTGTGTTTATAATGCCATATATTGTGTAATTTTGCTTTTGACCATGCCTTCTGCTGTATCAATCTCACAAAGAACAGACGTTAGCGCATTCACACTCTGTTTATTATGCAATACTAAATTGTTGAATTTTGCTTTGAATCATGCCTTCCGCTGTGTCAATCTTGGAAAGAAGACATGTCACCACATTCGCACTGGACTGGTCTCGGATTTCCTCCGGGATTTTTAACCTCCGTTTATTAATCTCCGGGTGACAGCGATCACCTTATTCATCAACTGAGGTCAAGAACACTTGGTCGCACCTTGTGCGACCCCCGAAAACCCGTTTGTCGTTCGGATTTCGAGGGGTTAAGAACCGAGGGTGCAATACCTGGAAAACGTTTTGTCCGTTCAGGCGTCATTCATAAGACCACGGAATTATCCCTTTAAAGGTTTCTGTTGACCTCAGAACGATCCGTTCATAAATTGAGGGCAAAAACGCTGGGCAACCCCTAGTTGGTTCCCAGAAATTCCGTTCAATATTCGAATATCGAGGTTCATAAAACGAGGGAAAAATGAATGGAAAAAGTTTGGTTCCCCGTGCTCGTGTTCATAAAACGAGGGAATTCATAAATCGAAGGTTCATAAATCAAGGGTTCATAAATCGAGGGTTCATAAATCGAGAGTTCATAAATCGAGGGTTCATAAATCGAGGGTTGACTGTATATCGAGTTATATAAAATCTTGCGCCATACATAGGGCACAATTTGCGAAGAAAGTTGCGCTGTTTCTTACTCTGCGTGGCTGGAAAATTTCTACGTTGGCAGAGTTATACAGCCTTATGCCATCAAATTGACCAAGAGCACATATTTACATAGACTGTTGCATTCGGGAGACCGTTGGCGAAGTTCATTGACAATTTGCAGTCCTGGGGAGTAAATGTTGGGTTAGGGGACTAAAATAGGGAGTAATTGCAATCTAGGGGAGTAGAAGCTGCAATTATTCCCCGTTTTACTCCTTTTTTTTTCTTTGAGTGTACTTACTGCATGCGTAGGGTTCTTCGTTTTCGGGTTCTATGATTTTTCAAGTTCAGGGATTGGGGGGGGGACATGGGGTGCAATTTACACACGAGAATTTGGGGAGTAATCGGGCGCTACGATCTCTGTTTGATGTGTCATTGGGGAATTTTTGGGTGAAACGAAAGGCATATGAAACAAACCGCTGCTGTGACACTGGGACGAGAAACAAGAATCTTTATATTTCCGGTCGGAACTGGGGCAGTGAATGACCATGGTATTCAAACACTTGCCCCAGCTCCACAAAAGCAGGTCTTTGACTCCTGTTGGAGGGGATTATAAAAGGAGGACAAATAGGCTGTCACAAACAGCTCTCTTTGCCGATATCATGATTCACTTTTCAGACGGCTTACCTAGAAGGACAAGTTGAAGGACTGCAAGGATTTCAGGTAGATATCGTGTTTTACTTGAACTCTTGAAAAGTTGTCCGGGGAGGGGGGGAGACTAAGGCGAAAAATCGGGATTTGCCCTCAAACAAAGAACCCTATGCATGTTGCTGGAGATAACTTTGCAATATGTACTTGCAATATACCAGACTGACCTAACTGACTCAAATTTAGTGAACAGACAACAGTGGGAGACGCTGATTGCTAATGCCCATTTCTGGCCCTACGTCACAAGGATCGGGGGCAGATTTAAGGGGGGGGCGACCCCCCCCATACGGTCGTGTTCCCTATGTAAAAACCCTATCTCCTGGACGATGCTGCGCCGCAAAGCACAAAATTTTCTTAAGAACCCCCCCCATGACAGACCCTTAAATCCGCCCCTGCACTGTCTTGCTCTGAACGTTCTACGGCTAATGTATGTCACAGATCCCAAACACATTCTCACCACATTACCAGCGGTTAATTAACCATCGTGCCAAACCGTAATTAATTGGATTGCTGCCTGTAGAAGCAGTTGCAACCGACCTTGCACATGTCCCTCAACTTGTCGGAAAATTCTTCCTCCGAAGAGGTGTCCGAACTGTAATCTGCTACTATGGACTGCTGCTGTATCCGCCTCAAGCTGACGCTTCGTCGATGAGTGGTGAAGAGTGGGGTGCTGCAACGGATCCCGCCTCTTGATTCGTCCAGGCTGACATTCCGACTCGAGGAGCTGCTCGAAGGGGATTCGCTCTCTTGACTGGTGCTCTCACCGGTTGGCAAACTCTTGCGACCGGTGACTAATGTGACTGTGCGCTGTGCATGGCATCCCCCTTTAGCCATCCTTTTCATTACTGTGCGGAAGAAAAACAACATAAATGCCTTCATCAATATTTCGATAGAAAAACACGAGCAGCGGATTCCGGAAACTGACAATGCTCGGAAATATAGTGACAGCTGAGAGAATGTGCACCGTAGAGTTTTGAATAGCAATTCCTCGTTTCACTTTTCATTACTTCACTATTTTCACTCAGAAGCTCTTCCGTAGAGATTTGAGGTGGGAGAGATTTACGCACATACATCAATTCTGTTATGTGTGTGTGTGTGTGTAGCTTAACATGTAACCGTGTGTGCTTCTCTTTATTTATCTTTTTTTTTTTTCTTAGACATTGTTAGGCAGCCTGATTAAAAGTGCCTCCGGAGATCTCCACGTCTAGAGTGTCTGGAGACCACACACACCAGCTGGAATTACATTTTATTTCTTTATTTATTTACCCTCAGGGTACCCATGGGCATTACAGCGGGGAGTGAGTGTTCGTATTACATACAAATTAATGAGAAAGAGAGCCGTATGGACAAACATAACACACAAGGTAAAGTCAAAACTTGTTAACATGACCATAGGCGCCGACTGCGGGGGCCCTTGCCCCCTCGGAACATGAACTAGAGGGGGCGCCGCCTCCCTCGGGAAGTCCCGCTAAGAGACTGACACCAACCTTTGGGGCTCGGCGCGCCTGGGTCAAAAGAACGAAGAGGCACCAACCCCAAAAATGCATCTTGCAATTTGTAAAATATGTATCCACCCACCAGACTCATTATCACAGTAGAAGGTGAGGCGAAGAAACACAGAGGATGACACAACACATAGCCCTGAATTTCGCCCAAAGCAATCAGATCAATGAAACGAAGCAGTTGAAAAGGTACCAGCAGCTGCCAGTGAGGTGTAACGGTAGAATCTTCGGAACGCATATTCGTTGGGAGCGGGTTCAACTTCCGCTACTCCATTTCGTTGACCATATTCATTATATTGCGCGCATTTCGGGTCAAACACCGATGATTCAATGCATTTTGTTCCTTTTGCACTCAGTTTTCAAAGGTGTAATGCCTTCAGTTGTGCACATGTTCACTGTTTATGTTCTCTCTGTTTTTTTCTTTTTTTTCTGTTCTTCCTTCCTCTTATTTCTATACCAGTTCTGCATACATCATAGGACCCTACCAAAGTGTGTGATTCTTCAGCTTTAGTTTTGTGTTCTTCATTTTTCTTTCCTTTTTTTCCCTTCTTTTTGTTTCCTTTTGCTTTCTTTTTTCTTTGCCTCTTTTGTCTTCCCCCTTTCACTTTTTGTGGAATAACAAACCGACATCCATCTGGCTTACCTTTCCTTTCTTTTCTTAGTAAACAAAGCCCCCCCCCCCCCCGGGAAAATGAAAACTCTCCGCCTCTGAACATGACCATATGCTGAGCAGAACTGATGCAACGCTCGCTTTCAGCAAGCCACGAAACACCTCTCGTCAAGATGCTGCATTAATTCATCGAATGTAACTCGATGTGGCTTTTACAGCTCAGTGGCGTTACAGCTTGAGACAAGTTGACTCTCCCCACGCTGTCACTGCGGTGCTGAAGAAGATCTAGAGCACATTCTTCTCCACTTCCCACACTACCAACCTTCCCGAACCGTACTCTCCGGATCCCTTAACGAGCTGGACTCTCGTAACCCTCTCTCTCACAAAATTACTCTGTCCCTGGCCGAGTCCAGCCCACCAACGCTCTGCCCTCAAAGCTATCTTCACCTTTCTGGATACCATATATGTCTTCGATCCTTATTGTGAAGGGGCTCATTATTTCATTCCCCACATCACCACCAGCAATGGGGTAGAGTATCGCCCCTGGTGGTGAAACTCCCCATTCACGATCTCGCAATAAAGTTGTTGGCTAATATGGCCACGGCCGTTCCCGCGGGTCATGGTGATAAAGCAAATTGTCATATTAACAAACACCACGTGTTACAAGTCGTACATTGCCCCTGTAGCAGTACTGGTGCGTCCCATAGCTACGGTCATCGTGCTTAATTATCAATAAAACCGAGCGGCACGGGGGGGTTAGTTCAGTTGCAGTGCACCTGCCCACGCGTTTGTCTGGTTTCGTCACAGAACACTTCCCCACGTTTCGTGACCCCAATTACCATTTATGTAAGCTTTGAAACTTAGAAAAATTATGTAAGCTGGTAACAGAATACGAACAGTGAGGCATTTTAAAAGAATGTATAACACCTTTAAAAAAAAAGTCAGATAAATATGTTTGCTTAGTACAATCCTGAAGTGTAAGGGAAATGTTGAGTACAGCGCAGCCCTGTGCTGCAAAGGGCTCATTGTAGTTGACAAACGAGAAGATAGTTAAATGTTTATGACAAATATCTAAGGCGTCCGCGCACATACAGATCACAGAATGCAATGAAATGCGCTGGCTCACATTAGAAGCTTTTGGCGTGCCAGGTTAAATGCGTAGCCGAAACAAATTACGAGGTTATTTTCTCTCGAGCTTATCGTGAAGCACATCGACTTTGCTATCCCGAGGACGGACGCACCTGTAGCACTTGACGTCACACTTTCACTGAGGTCACTAAAACGAACTGCCGAAATTGTGGCTCAAGCAATTCTAGAGGCAAGCTTCACGGCCTCACGTGCTTATAGCAGACTGAACTGAACTTGAACCTTTGAGTAGTGACGGCGTCGTAGGGCTGCGAAGGTCACTTGAAGCGTGACTACTTTCAATGAGCCAGAACCATAGTTGTGCTCACCTGACGATGAACTGCTCTTGCTTGACTACGCAACGCACGATGATTCACTAAACAAGTACCTACCTAAGCTACCGACGCCACCTGACTAAAGCCCTATCTACAGCGCTGAAACGCGAAAGCCGTCGTACCGCTGGTATGGTACCGCGTACCACCGTGCCGAAAGCCGCACGTGACACAATGTTATGTGCTGCATCTGTGCATTTGTGTATGCATAGCATGGTACGTAGCAGTGCATAGTTTCGTTATTAAATTCATGGCGCTGCGGCGATAGCTGCGCACTGTATCCTGCAAACCCATCACAGTGTAAGCCATGGCACTTGTTTTGTTTTTTAATTGTTACTTGTAAAGTGCAAATTTGAACTCCGCAGCACGCATGGCACTATTTCACGCAGCCAATAGCGTGCGCCACATGGTGCGCCAAGTAAAATGCTCAAATGGCTCAAACCTTGTGATTGGTTGCGCACGGGCGCACGTACACGCCATGGCGCGCGTGCATGCGCATACCTGCGCGGCGCGCGGCGAAAGCTCACGAGAGGATAAGAAGAGAGGATACGAAAAGATGAAGGGTGAAAGTGGGTGAAAGCGTGAAAGTGTTTGAAAGTTAGAAGCGACGAGCACGAGATTCTAGGAGGTGGTTTCTGGGCAAGCTAGGCGCACTGTTATATCCATTCGCCGTTTTTTGTACCAAGGTGAGTTGAAATTAGTTTCAGTTCAAGTTTAATTGGTATACAAGCTCCGGAAATGTACGTAAGTGAGCGTCTTCAGTTGAAACCAAACTTTTATGAGGTTTCGGGTTTCGGATCAAAATCGTGTACCCAACTGTCGTAATTTAAAACGTGCTTGAAATGGACATGAAATGTGAACCAACTATATAGATGGCTTGCACCGGCCCTCCAGAAAGAGGGGAAAGAAGCACGCGTATAGGCGGGGTGCGCCAGACCACCAGAAAGAGGGAAAAAGCACTGGTAAAGCTATGGTGTGACGTCACGTGCAAGCCAGTTAGAGGTGATATGTTGGTAACAGTGTTCGTGGTGAGTAAGTTAGTGACAAGTTCCGCTAACCAATTTGAATAGACACGTGACTGTTAGATCGGTTATTACTCTTATCTAAGCGCTCTGCAATACAGATTTGAGGTATGCATTTATTCAGTCATATCGTTACTTTTAGGTTCCTTACTCATTATCGTGTTTCACGTCAGTCTGGAACACATTTCTCATTGCAGGAAATGTTCTACGCTCAGGAGCTTCTCCGAAAACGGGATGGCAGGCTAGGTTTGGTATGGTAAGCATAACTATAGCATGGGCGTACCGAGAGGGGGGCAAGGGGGCCGTGCCCCCCCCCCCCCCGCTTGCTCGAGATCCAAGGTACATAGCTTGTGAAAATAGTGCGCTCTAGTCATATAGGTCGTAATGGTTATTCTCAGATGTTGTAATGGGAACCTCGGAACACCCAGACATTCCGCAACGTCCGCCTCCTGAAAAAGAGGTGGCAGGGAAGGGGGTTGCACGCTTGCCCCCCCCCCCCCCCCCCCTGGAAGCGCTGAACCCCCCCTGGAAAAAAACCTGGGGATGCTCATGATAACTAGTGAGCTTGCGGTGAAACCTGTTCAAGTTATGTTTTGCGCAAAGATGATGCTTGAATATCTAATCCATAGCAAACAGTATTGCTGATCCCAATTCGATGGGAATTAAAAATTGACAGAAAACTATCGTGCAGTACATGCGAACCAACCAGTGCAGGAAATGGCAGGAAAAACTGTGGAATTTGGATAGGCAGGACACTCTGCTTTTGCAGGTTCATCTAATGGGAATAACCAGCTTCGAACATTGTGTGAAATATTCCATAGAATAGCTGCATGTACATTCTGTGATAAATTCTTGAAGGTTTATTTTTTCCCTTTAATTATTAATGTACCTGAATCCTTCAAGGACTGTACTTGAGGTCACATGCACTACTTGTTACATGATGGGCACAAAGCCAGGGGCCTTATTGTCGTGAAAACTAATCCGTACTGTCACCGTCCATGAGACAACCGAGGTGTTTATTAAGCGAATGTAAGCACTATACAGGATGTCTTAATGTCGGACATATTGCAAAATTGTACAAAAAAAATCTTGCCCGAAAATTATGGGGGTCAACGGTGTTTATTTTCCACAATCTTTTGCCATGACATAGGAACACTATGATCAATTCTCAATCGCAAGAAATTGCATTTTTGAAATTCAACTCGAAATTGCCAAGACCTTATGTCATATTTTTTATTTTTTTTATTTTTTTTTTCAGGAACAGAAAGTGCATGTTGGATTTTCCCCATTCCATCACAAAATAAAATGGTAGAAAGAATACCCGCGAAAGCCGTCATTTCAAGATGTGCAAACTGTCGACTGCGCTCAGTTCTCAGTCTAGTTGATGTAAGAAGTGGTGGAAGAAAACGGTCACCTCAGAAACTGTTCAACTTCCTTTTCCATGCTTCTGTTGAATATTGGCTTTATTGGTTGACAGCAGGATGGAAACAGACAATACATGTGGGAGACGCCAGCTTATAGTGAATGCAAAGTGCGTGTAGACAGAAGAGAGTGCGAAAGTCCCAAAGCTCCCTCAGTCTTTGCAATTCGGTACTATGGGGGCTCCACTAGTTAGTGATCGC
Organism: Ornithodoros turicata; assembly: GCF_037126465.1. Taxonomy (NCBI): domain Eukaryota; kingdom Metazoa; phylum Arthropoda; class Arachnida; order Ixodida; family Argasidae; genus Ornithodoros; species Ornithodoros turicata. Next base: position 14,275,436 of record NC_088207.1, read on the forward strand.
GACACCAGCTTGCTGCAACAGGTTCTGCTGATATCAGCAGCGAGATTCCAATGCTACCGTTATCGGAAAAATCAGTTTCACTGGCCTCTCTGGGCTGAGCTTGAGATGCTGTCATAGCCAATTTATCATACATGCCCGGGTCAGTAGGCTCCAAGTAATAATTCATTTTGCTACTTCTCTAGGGCAGCTGCCTGTTGTCCAAACAGTATCACTCTCAAAGAAATACTGGAAGCCGACATAAAAACACTGACGTAAGTCCGCAAGTATCTTTTTTGGCTGTACTCACTTAATCTGGTGTTTTGGGTAGAAAAATTGTGGCCCAATTTGACGCTGTAGAAATACTAAATATGATACATAAGAGTGTTTCCGCAGTGAAACAGCAGCGAAATGGTCACTGGTCCTGAGAGAACAAGATTTCTTTGAATGCAACAGCTCACACACTCAAAGTTACTTTATGAATACCTGCTACATTGTATTGTACATGCATTGTATTGTACATTTACATGCACCACGATTTTACCCATTTGATGATTACCCACTTACATGCGACATTCACATGCATTGTATTGTACATTGAAATCATTTGCCGCGGTACAATGCATGTATTGTACAAGCATGTATTGTAACATTGTATTACTTTACTTAAAGGGACGGTCTCGTACACCCTGGCCCATCCACAAAGCGTACCATTCGATTCCTCATTGCTGAAAACGTAATACCACAGTCCCTTGATAGCTTTCTGGTCATGCAGCTCCGTCAAAAAGTTGGCCTAGGGACAACGAGAGCCGCGTGGTGGCGCCTCCATCGGAATGCGGTAGAATCTCCCGCTCGGGCCAGTCATGGGAACGGCACATGCAGTGTTGTTTTTGCGCTTTTCCGGACATCCTACGAGAAAATTATTTGTTGCAATGGTTTTCTGCTACGTTACAGCAACTATAATCGAATAATCGTTTTCTGTTCGGCATTATTTTATGTGTAAAGCTGCTGCCGACCACTTCGAGTGGCACGGGTGTATTGTCGCGAGTCTCCTATCTTCAAACCCTCAATCGGAGATTCTAGCGATGTGCATAGGGCACGGTGGTAAGGTGATCTGTACTTTACTTAGCGGGTACAGTACATTTTACAGTTAACAGTTAGTTGCTGCGCCCATGACGGCGTACTAATTGACGCGATCGGCCGATCCCAATCACACCAGTCCTTTCACGAGGTACCAGATGAGTTACTCTCAATTGTTGCCACGAAGCTGATGAAGACAAAAGTATAGCGTCTAAAAAGATCCCGACTGACAGACATGTCACGAAATTTAACCGCTGTGCCCTGGTCGTTCATCTCTTGTTTTAGTCATCTATCGTCTAGACCTCATTTCTTTTACGAGACTGAGAGGAACCGCCATGTATCCGACATGCTTCCGTGAATCAATCTCGAGCGGCCTTTTTATCCTGCCATGCTAAAATACTTTAATGATGCGTACTTTATTTAGCGTGTAAAGGACTTACTACAGTTAATCGCAGACAGTCACACGACCGCTTAGAGGGCGCGTTCACATGTAGCAACTCGGCAGCTTCACCCACAAGCAACCTTACGGCAACCGGAGAGTGTGGGTTCGAATCCAACTGGTGGAGTCTTTTCCTTATTAACCGTTTGTCAAATTACAGTCTCTTTTTTTTTGCGCGAATAGATCATTATTACCTTCTAGAATGGCGACTGACATATTTTCGTGACGTTCATAAAAACAAAACAAAAGAAGCAAGTTATTTCTGAGCTGCACGTGCATTTGAACCAGTGAATCCACGCCCTCGGGAGCAACGTGACACTCACAGTACTCCTCTCGCTGATTGGCCAGCACGCGAGCAACTTTTCAAGTGTTCGTTCGAGGAGCGACGAGCAACTTGAGTTGCTGGTGGTTGCCGGTGTCGGCCGACTGCCAATAACTCCAAAGTTGCTCAGAGTTGGTGGGAAAAGCTGCTGCGTGTGAACGCTGCCTTAGTATTTGACGCGATCGCTCGACCGCGATTACACGATTATTACAAATGTTGACATCCCTGGGAGCCAAATCAGCTCAGAAGCCCCAGTTCCATGAGCAATTTTCTTTCAGATTCTATCCATAAAAGCACTGAGTTCGTTGTTGGTGTCTACGGCAGACGCCTTCTTTTTACGGGGTTGTTTCCCGGGCATCGTTGTCTGACAGAACGGCTTCGCAGTTTCGGCGTGCTCAGATACGATGGCAGCCGTCGAGTATGCGCGGCACTGCATCTTTTCGAAGCTTTGACTTTCCACGCTTGTGCAGCACTTTATCGCCGTTGATGACGAGTTCGTCGTGCCATACGACATCGCTGTGGTCAAAGTGCTCCTCGCAGACACGTGTGTGTGGAGAGTCAAAACTGAACTGCCCACCATCAATGCGATGGATGGCACGTTACCACTTCCTACGCTTGTCAGAATTCGCAGGAAAAGCGAACATGTACACCCCCTTGCCACCCCCCGAATACCCAGAGCGACATTTGGTAACACAGCATTCTCTGGCATGCTACTAGCACACGGTTATAACGCGACAACAACTGAAAAACGTGTACTGCAATGGGAGACGCAGGCGTCTCTCTCCCGCGTTCCGATGGCAGCGCCACCCGCGGGCGCTCCGGTCCCTGGGCAAACCTTCCCCATAGAGTTACGGAGAAGCTGCGTGACCAGGAAGCTATCAAGGGATCGTGGTAATACTGTGAATTCGCTCGTCCAGAATCGTCACGGTTATTAAATAAACAAATTAAGTTGATAAGAACAGCGCCAGCACGTCGCGATTTCTGTTGGCAACAGCGATATCCGCTACGATGGCAGACCGCTTATTGGATGAATAAATCGTCTGCTCTCGCACCTTTTTGCAGCGGTGAGAGCAGACGACTTCCAAAAGGTGCTCGAGGATCACAGCAACTGCAATAAATTTGCTACATTTGGTCTGGTCAAACGAAAGACGCGTATTGTAAAATGTGGCTGAACAACAATGTCAATACGTCTCGCATCTTCATTTCGAGCGAGAGTTTACGTGGATGACTCCACCTAAGGCAGTTGACGCTTATTTACTAACTTGTCTCGTATCGTTCGGTATTTTGAGCACTTCTAGTTGGTCTTACCTGCGAAAAGAATATTCCGTATGGAAGTGGTGGAAACGTAACCCGGGTGTATACAATTTGTTTGCTTTATAATCAACGTGCTGGAATAAGATAGCTTGCAACTGCTGACAGCGAATCAACATCTGAGTCAGCATGGGCTCATGAACACACCGGTGTAATATGAGCAAAAATAGGACTGACGAGATGTCGACAAGTTGCAAACCGCTGTTCCATCTTACAAATTTGTCGTGCACGTCTAGGTGTTTTTTATAGTTTTTAGACATTTCCACATCTTTCATATTCAACGTGCTGGACATGTTAGTGTGCAACCCCTGATATCGAATCAAAATCTGAGCCAGCACGAGCTCATGAACACACCGGTGTAATATGAGCAAAAATAGGACTGACGAGATGTCGACAAGTTGCAAACCGCTGTCCCATCTTACAAATTTGTCGTGCATGTCTAGGTGTTTTTTATATTTCTTAAACATTTCCACGTCTTTCATATTCAACGTGCTGGACATGTTAGTGTGCAACTCCTGATATCGAATCAAAATCTGAGCCAGTATATGGGCTCATGAACACACCAGTGTAACATGAGCAACAATAAGGCAGACAACATGAAGTTGCAAACCGCTGTTCCGTCTTTCAAATTTGTCATGGACGTCTAGGTAATTTTGATGTTTAAACAGTTGAACAGTTATGAACACACTGCCATAACATTAGCAAAAATAAGGCTGTTCCATCTTGCACATTCGTAATGCACGTCTAGGTATTTTTGATATGAAATATTATAACCATCAGTGATGATAAGGGCTTATTCGATGCAGGAGCATGGTCTTTCATGCAGATATGTGGGATGTGCAGATAGGCCAGGGGTAATTGAAGACGTTGACGTAGATCAGCTTATCCTTGATTTTGTCATTTGCTCCAGGTGTAATGACATGAACTTATCACATTGACAACCTCCTGCCGCTTGCGGGAATGGATAAAGAGAGCAGCTTCCTTCAGCAGTCTATCCAAGTTGTGACGAAATGCCCAAGTCAGGGTGTCGGAGCGAACCGGAACCGAAAACCGAAAAAAACCGCTATTTTGGTGCGAACCGGAACGGAATCGAAACCGTATAAGTTTTTTTCGCTCAGGAGGGAAACCGAAATATATATTTAACGGTTTTCGGTCCAAGAAAAAACTTCGCCGGTTTGGACTACGGATAGGCGAATGAAACAGACGTCGTGTGCTCTGAAGTCATGTCATGGATACTATACGAGGGTTACGGTTACGGTGGAATGTATGTCTGTATACTATGACCCTTAGGCTCCCTTTGTAATGGTTTATCGTTCACGCACGCACACAGACTTAGAGGTACATGTGATTCTCTAGCGATGTGCCGTAGTATTCGTTTTAATTTGATCCCCCCAAACTCTCCTCAACTAAACAGCGACCCAAGGGGACTGCATAACGGCTTCTTTATCGGTAGTGTCGCGCAACGCGTCCCTTGTTGGAGAGCAGCTAAGTTGAATACATTTACGTATACGCGAGGGCAAGCCCGTGCAAGTGGCAACTTTTTTGTGGACAGGACACGGAGAAAATGAAACGGAGCCGTCGAGCGCGTTTGTGAGTGAAGGTGTTCCTCGATTTGCGTCGTACTCGTGCGGTGGTGCTTGCTGGCTAGACAGTAGCAACAGACATTCGGGTGGGACGCGATCGCTCCAATCCAGCAAGAAAGTACTTTACGTATGACATCACGACAAACAAGTCCGTTTGTAGCATGTGCTTCAAGAAAGGAGAAAGCCCATTTGAACAGACAGTAACCTACAGGAACCAGGAGCTACCAATTTCACAGCTGTCTGTTAATATTAAGTACAATGTATGCGGAATAAACGGGTTTACATTTTGTAACATTGATTTTTTTTTTTGTGGGGATGAATATTCCCAGCAGAAGCGGAACCGGTTAAAAACCGTTATGAACCGTTATTTTTTTGCTCCGGAGCAGAACCGGTACCGGATCGTTTATGATGTAACCGGAACGAAAACCTGAACGAAAAACGTTTCGGTTCGACACCCTGGCCCAAGTCTGAAATTTTGCATAACGTACCATGAAACACACATTTTTATATGCAAATAAAAAGATGTGCAACAAAAACAAACCTTACAACATCTTTCTGGAGAATCCAACACCATGTGTACGTGACGTATCGAAACAGGTTCCGGATTGTGCGCACAACACATTTTGGTATTGGTGAGCAGTGGCTACACACACACACCTGCAATGTTTGTACAATTTACAATGGTGTCACGATCAGGCGGAACATATATACGCAAAAAAGTGCACTTTTATGGATGAATCTTACCCGTCAATCGATTCCGGATCATCCACTACTTTCACTGGCTAACCATGTTGTGGCAAAGGGTCAGTAGGTATAGGTTCATCGACGTCCCCGTTCTTCAATCGATCGGCGCCGATGAGCTCATCTTCACCGCTTAGTGACAGGAACCTGTCACTATTGCTAAATTTGCTATCAAACATTACGACGTCGCGCGTGACAACTTCCAAGCGGAAAGCGCATACGCCTCCGACTGTATTGTGCATTGCGCTTCGGTCGCCCAATGGGCGACCTGCCACCATAAATACCATAACCACGTCACATGTGACGTTGCATGAGAGGGAGTTGAATCCAGCTGCGACTTCCGTCGTCTGCTGTCACGGCATATTCCTTCAATTTTCTCGAAAACCACTTCGTTGTTCTGGTTGAAACTTCGCGACTGTGTTTCTGTAGCACTCTTGAATATAATTTCAGCTAAGTTTCGGAATCGCTTGATCTGTACGAGACCGTCCCTTTAATGTTACTCAAATGCACTACTTGAGGCACTCAATGGCTCAAGGGAAACTGCGTGCTGGTGTGGTGTAGCGGTTAGCATATCTGACCGGAAATCAAAAGACCCAGGTTCGATTCCTGGCTTCAGCGCCTCTTTTCCCTGAGTTGTTGCATTCGTTGATTTCTGGGCGTATGAGGCTTACATGTTTGTGTCGTCCCTAAGTGTGGTCTGCCTCGGCCAAATCTCGTTGTTTACGTCGTTTAAAGATTTCTTTGATTGTGATGTAAGCTGTATTCATTTGTATCTCGTATACTACTATTTATTATGCTTCTGTCCCGTAGCATCACTGTCACTCATCTGGTCCAGGGATCTGGCGAACTGCAGTGGTATCGCCTATCCCTACGTCTCTCGTCGAATCTGCTCTGTGGGCTGTGTTGGCTGTACAAAGCAAAGGCTGAACGCTGTTTGGGTGAGCTTTTAGATGATTCTTTTGCGCGTTAGACGCTGGACGAGCTGTTGTAGTAGAAAAAATGTATTCGCTTCTCCGACTACCGTATTTACCCGAATCTAATGCGCCCCCGATAGTAACGTGTGCCTACCGAAATGCAAAATAGTCCGAATCTAACGTGCATCATCCTTGAGGGTGCAAAAATACACTGTAAACACAAGGGATAAGTTAATAACAGCAAGGAAAGTGCCTATTTATTACAGACAGTCATCATCACAGAGTGACCGCTTACTTTGTATCACGGCATGTCGTCCTCCGTGTCGTTAAGCGCTTTCGTAACGCAACATTTAGTGAAAGAGCTCTTGTCGCCATGATTTCCATTTTCTTCGGTAAGGTCAATGACTTTCCGCATAAACGCGGCCTCGTAGTGTGCTCGCCCTTGCTCCATCTTAACCGATTGTAAAAAGGAGGCAGAGGAACAGGGGAGCTATTCTCGATGACACTAATGCGTGCATTACTTGCACGTCACGAGCTCTTGGGTGGAGTCCACGCGACACGCTCCGCCCATTTCTAGGGAACTTTGTCCCTAGCAAAGTCATTTCCAAGTACACTCTTTGCAGTGGCACGCTCTGTTGTAAGATAATGTAACGAGGTGGCGCTACGTACAAGATGTAATAAATGTGGGATCAAAACGCAAGCGAAATCGTAATGCGGCAGTAGAAACGTTCATGAGAAAGCCGTTCATGAGAATATTTTATTTCCAACTTTTACAGTTTCAGCAAGAAATTGCAGAGAGTCCTTTATGTAGACATGCATGTGAAGATTTCCAAAGCGATACAGTGGCGCCACACCCTACACTTTGACTTTTACAACATTACACCGAGGAGTTGTCGCACAGTGTTTTTATCAATTTTAGAATGTACCTCCAACTCGCCTGGGTTTTAACCCTGAGATTATTGTCAAGATTTCGCTCAATTTTTGACGTTTCCTCAAGGAAGCATAGTACATTTTCGTTATTAGGGGCATAATCCATTGCACGTCCTTTCCACAGATGCATTCAAAAGTGCAGTGCGACCAAAATCAGGTCCTGTTGATGTTCTGTAAGTCAGCCATTCCTATGCTCTCGCGTTACTTGACATAACGAGGAGCGACATACCACGGGGCAAGTGAAACCTTGCGTCAAGAAAACGAAAGGGACGACGGAGAAAATTCGGCAGAAATCTATTTTTGGACGATCGCAATATTTTGCTCTTTCTTATTGCGTGATGAGCTGCAGTTAACTGAGCAATTGTGACAATGTAGAAAAACATGTAGACCCATCAGAATTGGCAACTGCACAATTTACAAAAGAGTACAAAACGGAGGAGCATAATTCTAAGTGTAAGAGAGAAATCCTGCAGACCGTCTACAGCTGCTTTTTCAGGCTGTATTTGTGAACTTCATTGCACAGTGAAAATATTTTGCTGTCCTGGTTGACAGCTTGACAGACGAGACAGGGTTTCGAGTCACGTTAAATGTCTGCTCCTCTAACTGTGTATTCCCACGAGAGACATCCTCATGGAAGATTCTAGTGGGATAAAAGGCAAAAGCACTGAGAGAGGAAGTTCCGTCCTGTGTTACGCGAGCATTCACACGGTGCGGAATATCCGAAGTGGCATACTGTGCACTTGGCAGACGACACTGTCAGCGTTTTTCCTGTCGTCTGCTACAGAATATCTTGTGACTGTGTCGCAGGATATTCCCCACGGTTAGCAGTGTAGGTGAACACTGGACGTTGTGCGCTTGCACTCAGAAGGCTATGATGTTTTTTGCGTCTTCCGCTTCTGCGAGGAATGTCATTCGTGTGAATACACGGTAAGTGACGCACTGTGTAGTTCGACAGGGTTCGCCAAGATAAACTTCGGGGTTTGTAACGAAGATAAAACAAATTAGAACAGCGTCGGAAGCCAAAGTAGATGTTAGAAGATGTATTATGCCCCAAAATTTTATGTCGATAGTGCCGCTTGGTCTGTTTCTCTGCGGATAAATCGTGAAATTTGAAAAAATCGCCGCTGCCTAAACATCTATACCTGTGTTTCAGCTTCTTTCTGCCAGATGGCGGAACGGTCGAATGCGGTGTTGCAGAGTATGATTCTGCGTTCAGTTCCACTTGTTCAGATTTCGATGTCGTCGAAGGCCACGTTCGACCGTTTCGCCATCTGACTGAAAGGAGCTGAAACACAGGTATAGCCGACTAGGCAGCGGTGGTTTTCTAATTTTCACGATTTATCCGCAGAGGAACGGACCAAGTAGCAGTATCGACATAAAATTTTGGGACATAATACGTCCTCTAACATCTACTTTAGCTTCCCGACACTGTTCTTATTTGTTTTATCTTCGTTACAAACCCCGAAGTTTATCTTGGCGAACCCTGTATATTAATGCATAGCTGTAGTGTGATGACGAGGCTTAGATGCTTTGAGACAAGGTTCCACAGTATGACAAGTTCAGGCGCGCTCTTTCGTGGAGGAGCGTGCTGATTCATGCCAATATTTGTGACAACCCACAAGCCAGAAATACAACTATTGTCATCCGCTAGACCTGGCGCAAGCTTTATTGGCGATGTTGACAGCGAAATTCCCGAAAATCTAGGTTCACGAGCACCAGGGTTTCTAAGAGAAGCCTACCAACTAAGCATGACATTGAACCCGATGAGGAGGAAGACATGGGACGACAGGCAATCACGAATAATTGGAGCTGGATGGTCGCAACCTCTCCGGTGCGAGTGGGAGATGTCCGAGAAGGTAAGTTATACCCTCACCTTGCTACAGTTTCTGCGCAACTAACTTCCGTATTTTCTCGTTGAGCTTAGCGCGCCATCTTTCCTGCAAATGATAGAGGTTTTGTTTACCTCATTAACGACCAGCCATATTTATGTGAGATTGGTGTAGAAATTTTTTAACAAAATCTTTTAAAGGGACGGTTTCGTATAGCCGGGGCGATTCCGAAACTTTGCCACAACTATCTTCACAAGTACTGTACACATACAACCGTCAAAGTTTCATTCAGAATAACCAAGTTGTTTTCGAGGAATTTGTCTAAACGTGCCGTAATAGCAGACGACGGAACATGCGCTGGCCGTTGCCATGGCAATTGGAACCTGCAGAAGGACCCTGGTTGAATAATCCCCTCGCTCTCGAAATGGGGACACTCAGACATATATCTCCGCGAGCGGAGAATGTAGCCCGTGCATTGACTGCGGGGTCTCCGATAATGTGGCGCATAATCGGATACGCAGAAGCTAAGTCACGTGTTTTCTTTCCCCGAGTATTTAATGCATTTTTTAAATAAACATGCACTCCTTCTCCATGTATGTCGTCAGCGACACTTCATTTCGAAACATGATCAGTGTGCAACGGGATGTGTAACTGCAGCGCCCGTAATATATTTTTGGTCGGAGCTGTAATGCGACCGCGCACACAGATGGCTGCGACTTCAGATATGTGATTGTGAGTGGGGTTGTTATGAGACTTTTAGCTTGTCTCTAAAGGTTAGCATAGTTGGTCTAAACCACCATGTGGGCCACTTCTTAGAATGTGCGTTTTTCGCCCGAGAACTCAAAGAAAATGCACGAGAGTTGCCGCAGTCCCCAGTCACTTCTGAAAGTCGTCTGCTCACGCAGGTGCACTGCGCGCGCAAAAGCAGACTACTTCTGTATCCTATCACAGACTTTCCCGCAGGACGACGTAGCAGTTCGGGTTGTTGCCAACACAGACCGCGACATGCTCTGCAATCTTTATCAATTTAATTAGGTTATTTAATAACCGTGACGTGCTTTGTCGGTTAAATTTGCGGTATTCCATTTTCAACAAAGGGCAATCGAATGATACACTTTATGAGAGGGGCAGTGGGTACGAGACCGTCCCTTTAAGTAAAAGTGTTTGAGGAAAAACATAATGCACACGTTTTTGCACATATTATAGACTGCAGCTAATTTTATTAGAAATTACTGAATACCCTGAACTGTTGGATTACCAATCTGTCATTCATCAGATGCGCTATTCGAGCTTGCATAAGTGCTATCTGAACATCCTAACAGGTGTGAAAGGACCACTGAGCATTTTGTGAATGCTCATATGTATATGTCGCATATATTTCTCAGGGTGCACTTTCTGTGTATGATTTGATGTGGCTATTGTCTAGATTGTTGCCTGGCGTGCAGGGACAACGCTGTGCCATGACATACAGCTTAGCTAAGCATGACGTTGCGTCTCCAAGGGAAACGCTCGCTCGGAAGTGCCCGTTTGAGGAGGGGAGGACACGGAAGCAGGGTGCAGTTTGTGAGAGACAGCATGGTGCTTCCGACTGTGTCCACTGACAGCAGGAGCACAGATTGTACGCATTTTTTTAGAACAATACAGGAAGCTGTCAAATCAAAGATCAGCAACATGATGTCACCAGATTCAGTATCATCTGATCACCTCCCGATCTAGTAAAACTTGCCATACTGTACCAGCAATTTTGACATACAGGGTGTTTCAGTTAAATCCCCAGGCTAAATAATTCGCGGACGAGTACATCGAATAACTTTCTTTTTTTTTTTTTTTACAACTATCTGTCTGATACCACCTACAAGCTGTGCACCATATGAATGGGAGGTGCTCATTATTTCAATAAAAATTCAAATGGCTTTCGTGAAAAACATAGCTTCTGAAGCAGGGCACCCTCGGCATTAAAATGAATACTACCTCTTTTGGTACCTTCAGTAGACACATTTTAGAGAAAATTTTGCCACCGAACGGGTCAGTTGTTGCAGTAATTAATTGGTTTCAGTTTACATATTTTTGTCACGGCTGCTTACGTTGAAGCGCAAAAGGACAGTCTTCTACCCCCTAACCGTCAATGAATTACGTGTCCTTGAGCTCACTTCGCAACAGGGAGTGCTGAAGAAAATGAGGAAACCATGTGATATCAAGGTACTATGTGATTAACTATGTTTCGACCGTGACAGTGCGATCATGACAGAGAAAGGGCGCATATCAGTCAGATCAGCAGGGTGAGGGACTGGCAAAGCCAATCCGACACTCTTACTTTTGCTTCAGCACTGCCCGTTGCAAAGTAAGCTCAAGAGCACATAATTCACTGGTGCATGAGGGACTGGAAGAGCGTCCTTTTGTGCTTCACTGCGACTAACTGCAACAAAAATACGTGAACTGAAACCAATTAATTACTGCAACAAATGATCCGCTCTGGTGTCCACTGGAGGTCTCAAGAGCCATAGTACCCATTTTAATGCTGACTGCACCCTGCTTTGGAAGTTATGTTTTTCATGAAACTAATTTAAATTTTTATTTGAATAATGAGAGCCTCCTGCTGATTCACACAGTGTGAAGCTTGTAGGTGGTATAGGACAGATACTTGTAAACAATGAAGTTCTTCGATTGGTGCACTGGTATGCGAATTATTTAGCCCAGGGATTTAACTGAAACATCCTGTATAAGATCTCATTTCCAATATATTCCGTTGCCTTGTTGCACTTGCGCAAAAATCCGAACGATGCAGGCACGGTACCAACGCTATCGTAAAATTATGCCCTAATTAAGAAAGCTGGTATTGCATCTTCAAAATTATTGCTTAGTAAACGATTTCACGTTTAAAAGAATAGCAGCTCACCCGGTTCTAGTTTACGAAATTGATGTCCAAATTCCAATTTACCAATTAGCAAATATAGCATAATGTCGCACTCAACCTTTGGCTCGCCAACGTGTACCTGTTCAACCCCAACGCCGCGCTATTATTGTCGACGACTGCGTCCGCACTCCATTCCTGTGTTAACCATTTTCAGACAATGGGTAGGGCCTGACTTTTTCGGGTTTTATTTTTGGCCAAATTCGGGGGGTAAAAATCGGGTGATATTTTTCATTCAAAAATTCGGGTGTATTCGGGTTAAATCCCGTTACGGCATATTCTGTCGTCAGGAATTCGGGTGCATTCGGGTGATTTTTATTTGTTTAATAAAAATTTGTCTTAACATGGAGCTAATGTTTAGCAATGTTATCAAACTTTATTTTAATGCACGCTTATGAGTGTGCCACGCGACCCGGATGTTTTCGGGTAGATTCGGGTTAAACCCGAATTTTACAGATTTCGTTCGGGGGGTAAATATCGGGCGGATACGGGTTTAACCCTAAAAAGTCAGGCCCTAACAATGGGTGATGCGCTTGCTAGCGAGCATTTCCCTTGGAGACTCAACATCGTCCTGACGCAGGGACATACGCCATAGCAGGATGAAGTCTAAACAGGCTAAGTAATATCTGAGACAACAGCCCATTGGTACCATTTGGAAGTCTAATGTGGATCTGTAGCTGTGGAAAATCAATACATCTCCACTGTTGTTCTTAAGGATGGATATTTCTGTGGGGGTCGCTCCTCTCCCTTCACTACTCAGTCACGTTTAGAATTGCTCATCTTTTGCGTACATACAGGATCATTTTTGTCCTCTAGATCACATCACTGTGGACCGAGCGCAAGTGACAATGCTAGAGCCTTCACTCCCTGTACAAGAAGCAGCAGTGGAGGTGAGCTGTAGTTTGCGTGTGTGAAGAGGAGTTAGCTCCTTCTCTGCCACCACAATGAGTGACCCCCGTCAGTCAGAAGTTATTATCGGGGAGCAGCTGTTGGTATACGTGTACAAAAGTTACATAATTTTGAACACTGGAGTAGCAAGCAAGCAAGCAAGCTGGTGTAACAAACTTGTAGGCAGCATATTCATTGAGTATGAAGAGCAGTAGGAAACACACACACACTCTCTCTCTCGCTCCCTCTCCCTCCCTCCCCCCCCCCCCCTCTCTCTCTCTCTCTCTCTCTCGCAACCATCCTCTCAACCATGTCTTTGGTGTACCCGTGTGTTGCGTACACCACAACAGTTCCTGGGTTTTCAGCAGTAATTCCTGGGAGATTTGGCGTGTGTTTTTCTACATTTATATGTTTTGTCAAATTGGGATATTCTTGGAATTTTAAATCTCTCTCTCTCTCTCTCTCTCTCTGTGTCTCTCCTTCTGTGTTTTTTTTCTGTTGCTTCTCATACGGAAGGAATATGTTTCTTCTAAGTAGGGTTCTGTGTTTTCAGCAGTAATTCCTGGGAGATTTGGCGTGTGCTTTTCTGCATATATATGTTTCGTGAAATTGGGATATGCTTGGAATTTTAAAACATTTGCGCCCAAAATAGATGCAGAAAAATCGCCAGTTCTAAATCATTAGGGAGGGGCTATGTAAGGAGAGCAGCTTAGTACGAGGACATTGAGAATGCATATAATTTCCTTTCCTCTGTTGGAGTGTTCCACGTGTACTCCAACCCTTGACCCATTGATAAGTGTGTTACAGGGGAACGTTCTTCCCTGAACTAGAGGCTAGCAGTTCCACAGGGCAGTATTCCCCGTATTCCACCTGGAAAACGGGAGAGGCAAAAATGAAAATGTGATTCCCCAGAGGAAGAATAGTGCAGTCAGGTGCCGGCATTGTAACACCATATGCGAGAGTATAATTCAGAGTTTTTCGGAACAGGCAAATTTGGCTGGTGTTCTTCGACAAATGCCAAAAACTCTGAACCCTACTTGTAAGTTCATATGTTCTTGTTACAACAGGATTCCAAGCCCTTTCTAGCACAGATGTGGCATGGCTCATACAAAAAAAAAAAAAGAAAAAGTGCTACCATGTCGTTTAGGTGTCACTTTTTATGCAGTTTGAGGATGTAACTACGCCAATGGACTTGGAAGTGGAGCTGGAAAGGGTCACTCTTCAGAAGAGCCCACCTTTAGAGATGATCAGGGATGTGTCGGTGCTCGACTCTCGAAGACAAGGGTCCCTGCTATCACCAGTGAGGATGTCTCGGTGTGTCCACCTATGCCTTGTCACGCTCGTTTTGTAGTATTTTCACCCGTATCCCCCCGGAGCACTAGAGCTCCAGCCCTTTGTCTCTTATGCACCCAATACATAAGGGGAGACGTCAGCAAGAGGTATGGGTACTACACATTTTGGAAGAGTGAGGGGTGGGTCGCGTAGATCGCCTGCATTCGATTCTAACACACATACAGTTTTGGGCCAAATTTTTCTTTAAAAAATGTGGTGCGTTAGAATCAGGTGAATAAGGTACACAGCTGTGGCCTCAGTTAAAGTCCCCCTTCGATTGCAAGCAATAAGCAAAACCATGGTACAGTTCTGTCATGCACCATCTAGTTGCTAGCACAGATGCAGCCTCAGGTGATCTCTTCAGCATACTCTGAACATTTGTGTGGGGCCTTCAGCTTGGTTAACTCATGCCGCTGCGCGTGTAGCTCGACTGAGTGGCTTACCCCGAGTCTCATGACGAGTAACTTGTGTGTGTTCATTTAAAGGAGTACGGAGGGCCATCCAAAAAAATTTCAGATTCAGACATCCGATGAAAGTGTGTGTGTCATTATACTGAGTAGTGCGAAAGGTTTTGATGTGAGCAATTTGTTTCCCAGAAAAAAACTAACATAAACGTAGCTCCGTGCGTTCACCCTTAACTCGCCACTCCAGCTATAACGAGGATGAGGAGGTATGACGCCACGTCACCGATGACGGTATAAGGAGAACTCGTTCTGGTTTGCTGGTCAGTGGGGGTCAGCGCCTTGTCCCTTTGCCGCCATAAACCTGTTTTGCCAGTTCTCCCGGAGAATTGGGGATAGAAGGAGCGGCCGAAGCATTATCGAGCAAGGAGAAAGGCTTTATCAGAACCCCGAACAGCGGAGTAGCAGACGACTGCGGAGTAGCAGACAACATTTCTCTAGGCCAATCAGCGAGCGTTCTCCTTATAGCATCAGCGTGAGGTTCCAGGCAGATCACAGGCTGATACTGCTCTTCACCACCGTTGCGCACGGTCGCTTTTTGCGGCGTATTTTAAATTCAATTTCTGCGATAACTATGACTCTGTGGTGTAAATTACTTCGCATGGTGCATCTTACTGGCCTACTTAACAGTTTTATAGGAGAGAACTGGGTGTTAAAAATGACTTCTGTGCTACTTTAATTGCTGCTATGTCTATTCAATTGCTTCGACTCCTGCGATTAGACCACCTTCGCCGAAGGCACCCGTCCTTGAACGAGAGCGTGAAGACGTCACTCCAGCCCAAATCCCCACTCCAGCAGCTCCAGTTCCCCAGGCACAAGATGGAGAGGTTTTACAGCCCGCGGCAGAAGAACCTCCAGTAGCAGCTTCTCCTTCGCTGCTTCCACGGGATGTTGTGTCACCTGTTGTAGAAGAGCGGCCGCCAGTTGATGAGAGGCGTCCTTCTCCACTTGCAAGACCTTCGGAAAGAGAGGAGGGTGTCCCCGTGTCTCCGCCCGTGCGACGTCGCCGACCTAGGCGTGTCGTCATTTTAGATCGTGTCATCACTATTCCACACGAAGACAGGCGTAGAGCTGTTACGGAAGCTCGCATTCAGGATGAAGATGAGGTTTGTCCCTTGTAACATTTACTTTCTGTATAATCCAGTGATTGCGCTGCTGCACCGAATGTGCCATTTTGTGCCAAACGAGATCTCCTGTGCCATCCTGATAGGAACCTGCAATAATCTTCCGAACTGCTCCAAAATATGTCTCGTATGCGTAGCATAAGCCTCACTCATCATGTCAGTTCATCGCTCTAGGCTGCTATACAAATGAAAGCTAGTGACATATTGTTAAGGGCCTCGGTTTTCTGGGAAATCTCTTATTTTGCTCAAAATTTTGCAGCGTTTTGCATGGGATTTCAGTGCAACAATATGCTATACGAAGCACATTTGATGTAACAACATGTTAACGATGTTGCTATAAATGTCGGATAATATACACGCATTAACTGAACAGAGAGGGAAAAGAATAACCCGATAGGCACCGGAATGTATCACTAGCACCCAATTTAACCCCAAATTACAGATTTTAAAGTAACACCCAAATCCGGGAAATACATTTAACCCGAAAAGCTTGGACTGTACATGGTGCTCAAGTTGGGGGTGCGTCCACTACACAAACGCGTCCCATGTGCGAGTGAGTATGGTATATCCTAAACCATATACGGGAGACTACACTGAGATATTGAGACTTGTCTTCAGTGCTTCACACTCCATGAAGCGTGTACTATATACATACAGACTCTATCAACAAGACTTGTCATTCTGCTTCCCATTGACGCTAGACACGCGCAGCCTTCCACAATGGACGTTTCATACAGTGTGTTGAAATTTTGGCGCACATTAAACTGGTGTCGTTGCGATGTAAAGCCACAAATGATTACTGTGCAATGATTCATCTCGACGTGATTTTCGTTGTTTCCTGAGGACTGACAGAGGTCTTGCCTGTTGTATGCCAGTGCGTATTATCTGCGACATATTAATTTTAAAAGTGTAATTTTCTGTGTTGTTTAAGTTATCTGCAGTGTGAGTTATTAGCCAGAAATTATGGTTCTTCAATACCTTGGTGCGCGTTTCAGTTCAATTCAGTTTTTTGTGTCTGCTTGTACTATAACTACAAGGTGCGATGAGCTATATTTATCAAAAATGGTACTACGCCTTAATCTTGACAGTTGCATGTCTGTTTCTGATTCTTTAAGTGCTAACTGAAATGGCATATTTCCTCCTATTGACAGTGAAAATTGAAACTTTTCGTGACATTTATTAACTGCAATTTGTTTATGTTCACAGGTTCCAACTTTAGCTCCTGCTTCAGCAGTCCCGGCAGAAAGTCTCTTCAGGAGGCCAGGACGTAAGTGCTTTTGCGTTTTCGATGTCTTATCAACTTTGCCTGGGATGCTCCCACCCTATCAGGCACATTGCATCTCCTTTAGTTCCATGGAAATGTACGGTGGACTCCTCTTAAACGGAACTCCAAGGGAATGGAAATATTGTTCTATTTACCAGAAGTTTCATTTAAACAAAGTACACAGATTTAATGAAATTGAACTTTATTTCAAGATACCAAACTTCCACTACTGTAGGTAGCAAGAAAAAAAAGGAATCGCTGTTCTCTTCGCATTTTTCGAGTTGTTTACAAAATATGCCTGCATGCCTGAGGCTTAGAAAAATTTCATGACGTCTCAACCGTCTACAATGAGATTTATCTTTCTGTTCTGCCGGGCAAACTGCGCATCCTCTTCCCGCGTCCAGGTTTCCGATATTTCCTGTCAATTTCAGTGCTGTGAGGCTATGTGTCCACTGCCTGATGAATACAACAAGTGGTAAACTGAGCATTCTTACGTTTTGGGAGTGTCCTGGCATTGGTAGACTGGTTTTAGCCAATCCCTCAAACAATTTTGAGAATACCCCTGTCTAGCAAAAGTGCTGACCCTAACAGAACTTTTTCATGTTTTCCTTTTTTCGGTTTTGGCGGTAGGGAGAGGTTTTTCTTTGCTCGTGATGCATCGATAAAATGGGCTTTGGACACATCAAAGCCAGTGTGCACGGCATGTACATGCCTGCCAACGCACACAGATTCGTCAATTGACAACACCTTACGACAGATTTATGTGCAGCTCAGGTAGATGCCAAAAAAATATAAAAAAATTCCTATTTTCGGTTTCTGAAATAAAGCTTTATCGCTCCAGACTTTAAAAAAACAAAAAGCTCGAAAACACAATGGTTCTGGCTCGTTCCAACGAAATGTTTGTTCGTTATTGTCCCCTAAATTTTTTAGGTGCCAGATTCCTTCGGTCGATTGTCAAAAGCCGTCAGGCCACGTGTTCGAGACCCCGTATCTTGGGGGATGCTGCAGAGGTTGCTCTTGCTGTGTCACACAAACATGTTCCTTTGTGTTTTCGTAAATGTACCATACGTAATGGCAGCACTCTGTGTACACCTGTGTGCAGGACGATTGGCGGATGTACTCGAGCAGCGTTGGAGGAATCTCCGTGTTTTAAGTGAAAAAACTTTTTACGACGAGGAACCTCCGGCTATGGGACGTAAGTGCATTTTTCATTATGTGAGCACCTTTCGGCTAAACCTGTACAGCAGTGCTTCCCAAACTCTGCTACCCTGTGACCCATAAAAAACCATAAGATATTGTCACGAAGCGAAATGGGCCGGCGAGACATCCAATAAACAGCAAACGGTTTATTAAGCTACTTGGTAGCAAAAGCACAAGAATGATAGCTCTCTGAACAGAACTGAGTCCAAAGAATGAATGCTCCAGCCTGGAGCGCACAAGCATTAAAGCGTTGCGCCGAAAAGTCTAGAAACAGCACGTGTGTTTGCCAGAGAGCAGGCGATGTGTCTGGAAGCTTCTTGCCTGCCCGGGAAGTTTCTCGAAGATGATTCGTGGCAATATCCTGTCCCAACCCTGCCCCTGGCTTTTTGGATGCCGCACGCCATTTGCATTTCAGTGCTTGAGCAGTAGTACACAAAATCGCAGCTGAAATTTCATTTGACAGTTACCGTAAAAACCGGACTATAGGTCGATTCCGCGTATAAGTCCATCCACCCCCCCTTTGAAGAGCCAAAGAAATAAAACGAGGCAAAAAGGCTGTGATTTGAAACTCAAGAATATTCAAAACTACTTCAATCAATATAATGGAAATCGGCACTCTCCTTTGTAAATTTGTTCAAAAAACGAAACCTAAACGATCGTCTTGATTCCACTTTCACTCAACGTCCGAGTTGGATGACGGCTGTTCACCACCACTTGCCCAAAGCATGTCGTCCTCAGTTCGGTCTAAGGTGTTACTAATGCTGCACTTGTTGAAGCTCTTTGCAACTGTATCGTCGCGAAGCGCCCTCCATGCTGCTGCGATCCACTCTCACACATTCGAGGGAGACGGCTGCTGTAGTCGACCAATCGGCATGTTCGGGTTGTCCTGCAATAGCCACTCGTTGCAGCGTTCGCGCACACGATCTTTGAAGGGTTTATTCAGTACGACATCGAGCAGCTGAAGCACTAATGTCATGCCTCTCTGTATCACAACGGGGTCACTTTTCGACTCCCTCAGGCCGTCTTTGACACGGTCACGTTCGCGGAGAGGGTTCGTAGCGGTGGCTTGACGAGGACATAGTCATCTGCATCATCATGGCGCGCATCGCGAGCGTGACCTTCCGTGTGTGCCGACGACTGTTTCTCAGAGTCAGTTAGTTCATCGGCACTCGTCGAACAAAGACGTTTTGTCTGCCTCATTGAGCTACATATTTGATGACCCGGACGTTGAGGCGCACAATGCAGCAGCCCACTCAAACTACAGGCGGGTACGTGGCGTCACCCACACTTCATCACTACGCCGTCTGCCTGCCCTCGTTTTGGACCCGCAACGCTGCCATTTGGTTCCTGTAAGTTGAGTGCCAGTTTGCTCTCACGGGGATCACTTCGCAACTGGTGAAGTTACGTCACGTGGCTGTCCAGCTCATTTACCTCCTCTCAGCGCTGCCTCAATTTGACCCCTACGACGCGCTAAAGGCAGCGCACCACTGCCTCCGAGCGCAAGCATCTACAACATCCCCTCACGGCTGAAGAACTCGGCGACAGCCGCCCCTGTCAACTCCTGCGCCATATGCAGAACCTTCTGGGCGAGTGTGCTCCCACCTTCGACGCGGCCCTCCTCAAGGAGTCGTTCCTGCAACGTCTGCCCCACAGCATCCAGAAGATTCTTGCTTCTGCCACCACCCTACCCTTGCCAGATTTGGCAGCCCTTGCGTAGAGCATCATGGAAGTATCTCCCGTAATCAACGATGAAAGATGGAAGTCACTGAAAAGGTTGGCCGGTTCGAGTCCTACAGCTGGCTAACCTTTTCAGTGACTTCCATCTTTCATCGTTAATTTCCTAGGCAACTTGAGGCCTTGTATGTGATTGTCCCTTCTATGTTGTTCCAGCCTCAGAACATCAGTTCTCTCCTGCAATCGTCTGCCCCCCCCCCCCCCCCCCCCGTTCCTCCCGTTCCCATCACCCGCTCATCCTGCCCCTGTCGCTCGCCTGTCAGAAGCCTCTCTGCAAGACTCAGTTGCGCATATGCGGGCTGATATTGAGTGCCTCTTTGCAATGGTTGCATCAGCTACAGCACCACGTAGCCCCGCCCCTGCCGCCTTGTTCTTCAACGCTCCCGGTCTCGTATCCTTGGGCGGAGGCGCTTCCTTCACACAGATCCTGAAGCTTCCCCCCGGTCCTTGCTGGTGCCATGTGCGGTTTGCCTCTACTGCCCAGCGTTGCACCCGCCCATGTACGTGGTCAGAAAACTTCGGCGTGGAACGCTAGCAGCTGCGGAAGTCTCCAGCTGCCACCCATGCTGATAGATGTGTTCCCTCTCTTTTCTACGTTCTGGCGTGGCGTTTCTACGTCTGCTGGCAACAAAGCCTCACTCTCAATATCGGCCTTCGACAATGCTTACAGTGGCTGTTTTAATGGTAGCTGGCGTTGGCCGTGCCATACTAGGGGCTGACTTTCTCAAGCACTTCGCACTTGGTGTTGACACGGCCAGCTAACGGTTGACGGATGCTACGTCCCGACTATCTCCCAGAGCCATCCCCACTCACGTTCCCCAACCGGCGCACGGGACCCCCATCAACGCCCCGTGTGGCCATATTGAGAGAGTTCCCCAGTCTCACCCAGTCCCCAGACAGGTCACTCCCGGTGGCTCACGAAGTCGTGCACCACGTAGAAACCACTTGTCCTCCGGTTTTCGCCCAGCCCTGGTGTCTGCATCATGAAAGGCTGAAGATCGCCCAAGCTGAATTTGAACACGTGCTTTCCATCGACGTTGTGAGACCCTCCTCCAGCGATTGGTCCTCTGCCTCGAATATGGTCCCTAAGAAGACCGGCAATTGGCGTCCTTGTGGGGACTACCGGGCCCTAAACCTCGTCATCGTTCCTTACCACTATCCTCTACCGCGGTTACAGGACTTCACTGTGAACTTGCACGGTACCACCCTCTGCAGCAAGATCGACCTAATGAAGGCGTACCACCAGATCCCGGTTGCCGCCTCTGATATCGAGAAGACCACCATTACGAAACCTTTTGGACTGTTCGAATTTCCACGTATGTCTTCCGGACTTCACAGCGCGGCATAGACTTTTCGACGGTTCATTGACTCTGTAACTTGCGGCCTCCCATTCGTCTTCGCCTACCTTGATGACCTCTTCATTGCGAGCGCCACCCCTGAAGAGCATGAGCGCCATTTGCGTCTTGAAGTCTTCACTCGCCTCGCTGCGCATGGCATCGTTGTTAACATCCAAAAGTGTGAATTTGGTGTCACCCATACAGAATTCCTTGGCCATCAAGTCACTCCTGCTGGAACAACCCCGCTTGCCAGCAAGGTCGAAGCTATCACTAGCTTCCCGTGCCTGGAATCCTTACACCAGCTCAGGCGCTTTCTTGGCCTGGTGAATCTCTATAGAAGATTAATCCCGCACTGCGCCGACGTCTTACGCCTGCTCCAGGCCCTCCTCTCGCTGTCCTGAGCAAGTGCCACTCCGCTGTCGTGGGGCGCCGCCGCCCACTCCGCCTTTGCTAAGATCAAGGCCGATCTCGCGGCTTTCGCCCTGTTGCACCACCTGGAACCATCAACAAGTATTTCAGTTTCTGCTGCTCTAATGCCAGTTTTTTCCTCAAGGTAATCAAAAACGCGAGGTGGTCTTTCCTACCTGCATTACAACCTCTACCATCATCGGATTGCTTGGACGAGTCATTTCTAATGGGCGCATCAGCGGCCCCCAGTTTTGTATTTGCCGCACTTCTCAATCTAGAAACCCATGCACCGTAGTGCTCTCCTGTAGGTTAGGTTAGGTTAGGTTGGGTTGGGTTCAGTCAGGGCTCGCCCCCTCCCTGCCGTGAAGGACTTGCGACTCCTCCACGTGGGCTGCATCGCTGCGTAGTGCACTCTCTCCCACTTTTCCGCTCGCACTAACCACGTGGTACCGTGTGTGTTGCCAGACCACATCCTTCATTTTCGCCCACTAACCACTTTATATAGATGAGGGCAGTTTTTCGCATCTGATAAAAAAAAACAAAAAAACTTTACCTATAGTCCAGTTTTTATGGTAATATAGTCAGATTGAATCAGCCAGGTTAGAAACCATCGCAAAAAGAAAAACAAAAGGACGCTTGGCTGTTCCTAGTTGGGCTTGTTTCATTTGCCGTCCCCTTTTCAAGTTCCCGAGCCGTTTCATGACCTCCCACACCCACAGTTTGGGAAATACTACTGTGCAGCCCCCCCCCCCCCCCCCCTTTTTTTTTTTTTTCTTTTTTGTCGAAATTCAGTACTACATGTTCTTATTGGAATGAACCTATGATTGTGTGACTGGCTAAGTGTCTGGTGTCATACGTACGTGTCTGATGAAATGAAACTAGACCTTAGTTTGAGTGCTATTACTTGTTTTGGTGAAGTAGGACTTTAGCTATGCTGTTTTCCTGCGTATGTTTTTGTATCAGTTGTTCAGCAGCATGGAAAGAGAGGAGTGTAGTTCATTGATAAAAGGATTTTCTGGACATCTATTCTTCTGCAAAGTCGACTGTCGACACTAAAGGCACCTTAGATGCTAATCATTTGTCTCTAGTATTCTAACATTGCTTCTACTGACTACTATACACTCGGAGATGTCTTACTCTCGTCACCCTCCCTCATTTGGCATCAGGTGGCCCGCGTACAGCAGCAGCAAGGTCTCCAGAGCAGGCGAGTATCATTTTTATTGCCTTCAGTGTCGAAAATTCCTCTCATGCTGGTCACGGATCCTTTAATGGCGTACATTTCCATCCAGGTAGCATGAAGGCTGTAGTTATACATGGTAACGAAATTGAAAAACATAACTTGTAGCCCCCAATGTGTGAAGAAGCAATGACGATAGCTGTATCGTCTTCGTGCAGTCGGGTACAGTGTCTTCACCACACACACACAGACAACCCTTCTTGCTTTCGCTTCATGGCCTCTGCTTCACGTTGTCTCACTTCTGAGTCTTCTCTGAGTCTGACACGTGTTTCGTGACATGTGCAGCTTCTCGTGCTTCACTTTGTGTAGGACGCCACTCACGAGCAGCAGTGGCATGCTTCGCTTTCCTCCTTCACTCTTCAGATGGCATGTGCTCTTTGCGTGGCCATCCCATCATGAGTAGAGCCTGAAGTTTCAGGGTTTAACCCGATTCTTCCCCGAATTGAAGGTTCCTTCTTTAGGGTGAAACTCGATTTTTACCCAGCAAATTGCCCTCACTGGGATGTCTGTAAGAATGCACTAACTTACTTGTTTGGCAGCAAATGCAGTTACATCGCCGTTTGTACCAAACCACTACTGTTAGTTTGAGTAACTGAACCCAATTTTTTCCCGAATTAACATACTAGAAGTCTTTTCACACAAATTAGCATGAATTTAGTGCACACTTTTATTTATCTGATTTTTTACTCCCGTGCACATTGTGCACTGTTTCGTTAGGGAGTGCACAGCGAATGTTTTTGAAACACATGGTGCACATTCGTGGTGGCTGCCGATGGTCCTTGTGGCCTCTTTTTCTCATAGCCTTCGTCGGTATGAGTCCACAAGTGATTTTGGGTTCTCAAAACTACACTCTCAATTACAACTCCAAAATATGCATTGTTGTGCTGAAAAATTTTATAAGGCTTGGAACATAAACAGCGGTGAGGGTGCAGCGGCGAAAAGTGAACAAGCAAAAAAAAAAAAAAAGACAGGACGGTTACGACTCGCATAACGCGAAATTCAGCGTCAGCTCCACATGTGGTGAAATGAGGCCGGATGAAAGTGCGTAGGCAAATTTATTTAAAGGGACGGTCTCGTACCCCCCTGCCCCTTTCATAAAGTGTACCATTCGATTATCCTTTGTTGAAAATGGAATACTGCTAATTTACCCGACAAAACACGCCACAGTTATTAAATAACCAAATTAAATTGATAAAGATTGCAGAGCATGCCGCGATCTGTGTTGGCAACAATACGAACGGCCACGTCGCCCTGCGGGTAAGTCAGTGATAGGATACAGAAATCGTGTGCTTTTGCGCGTGTAGTGCATCGGCGTGAGCAGATGACTTCCAGAGGTTATACTGGGCACCGCGGCAACTCTCGTACATTTTCTTTCAGTTCTCAGGTGAAAAACGCACATTCTAAGAAGTGGCAAGCATGGTGGTTTAGAACAACTATGTCAATCCTCAGAGACAAGTTAAAAGTCGCAGGACAACCCCATCCACAATCACAAATCTGAAGTCGCTGGCCATCGGCGCGGGCGGTCGCATTACAGCTCCGACCAAAAATATATTACGCGCGCTGCCATTACACTCCCCGTTGTACGCTGATCGTGATTCGAAATGAAGTGTCGCTGATGACGTACATGGATAAGGAGAGCCCGTTTGTTTAAAAACCACATTAAATACTCACGGAAAAAAAACACGTGACTTAGCTTCCAGGTATCCGATTATGGGCCACATTATCGGAGACCCCACAGTCAATGCTCGGACTACATTCTGCGCTCGCGGAGGTGTATGCCTGAGTGTCCCCATTTCGAGAGCAAGGGGGATGACTCAACCCAAGGTGCTTCTGCAAGTACAATTACCATGACGACGACAACGTACCCGCAGACCGATGTCATACGGTTTTGGCTAAGTTTCGGAATCACCCCGGCTGTACCAGAGCCGTATATAGAGAGAGTTTTGCCATTAGGAGGAGCCTAACTTGGACCGCGTCATGCGACGTCACGGCTGAACGACCTCCCTCTCCGCACTCTATTGTTGTCCAGTCGTCGACCTGTTGCCGACGCCATGTTGATGCAGAGCGTTGGTCACGATGCATGTGGGAAGACACGTGCGTACCGCGTCCTTCAAGACCCCTTCGTCCTTGAATCCTTTCAGTTTGATAACTAAGCCACCATTCACAGGCGCCTGTGGGTGATAATCCGGCAACCCTGGTAGATTATAGTGAGTGCGACAAAGGTGCATGTCGACCAGCTGGTGAACTGCATCAAGATGGCGCCTACCTGCTGGCTGATAAGCGGATTTCGCTTGGATTCGTGCTTTTTGGGCGGTGCAACACCGACTCTGACGTCAAAACAGGCTCCGCCCGTGAAGCAGCAAAAGATCAACTTTCTCATCAATCAAACCTCTGACTTCTGCTGTGCAAGGCGTTTGTGCTCCCTATTTCTCTCTCTGCGCTTGGCCTGCGTGGCGGCCTCTCACTTGTTTGGATGTTCTCACAGTTTTGGGGCCACCCATCCTAGTGGTTGCAGGAGCCCCGCACACAGGGTTTTAAAGAGCGTGAATGTGTGTTTTCGCGTTTTCTGGCTCTTGTGGTGTGCATCCTGTGATGCTACCGATAGCTATTGTAAACCGGTGTGGTTTTCCTCCTTACGCCGCACGATCTCGGACCATTGTGCACTATGCAGCTGACGCTATAAG
The DNA here is from genome assembly GCF_037126465.1 of Ornithodoros turicata. Classification (NCBI taxonomy): domain Eukaryota; kingdom Metazoa; phylum Arthropoda; class Arachnida; order Ixodida; family Argasidae; genus Ornithodoros; species Ornithodoros turicata. Next base: position 14,301,141 of record NC_088207.1, read on the forward strand.
GCTGACATACTTTGGATTTTATCCCACTTTCCATCGATAGCGGTTGTAAACTGGATTCTCCTCCTTACTCCTGACACTAAGCACACATGCGATAAGAGTTTTGTGCGGGCAGGTGAATGCTGCCGCCGCAGCCACGATCTCGGGAAGGTCACCACCGTACACGTGGTACTGTAATAGAAAAAAAGAAAACACGCTCAAATAAATAATGACAGTTGAAAAAGGCACTAGCAGTGCCTTTAAAGTGCCTTTAAGGGAGAAAAAGGCACTAGCAGTGAGATTCGGGGGTATGCAATTGGGCATTGTGAGGCTTGTGTTTGCCCTTCTAGATTTAAAGAGATGGTCGCACCCGATTCATTAGATTTCGAAACTATAATGTAATTTTATTCTTCCTGAACCACTCACCATGGTATCTAAAATTCCAGACGAAATAGTGGCATAGTTTGATTGTTATTCGACGAAATACGTGACAAGAGCAGACGACAGATGTTGAGATTATTCTGGAACTCCCTCTCTGGAACAACGAGAAAACGTCACTCCCTAAGAACCAGTGAGGGTGCGACCTTGAGAAAAGGGATGCTGCGGGCGTCTCGTATAGTAGCGGATTATCTGGACGGTGCGTTTCCTCCTCTGAGCGCCATAGCTTCTGTGACCGAGGAGGCAGCACTGATCTTTAAAATTTGTTTATTTAACATCAAAGACTTTTCGGACAAACAAGAGATCGTTGTCCGATGCCGAACATAGCGGTCTCGGTTTCATAGATGGGTTTTTGTATGCGACCTTCCCCTTGAATTCCTCCTCATCTCGTACTATGTAACATGCTCAAATTTGGCCAATAGTCACGGTAAAGGGACAAGTACAGCTGTGTGTGTTTTTCTGGAGCTTGCTTCGCTAGTGCTCTGGCTATTACCTTTCTGTCAAAGTATTGCTCTCAAGTCCCTCCATTGCAAAGAATCTTTTCTAAATCCTGCCCAGTAACATGAAACAAAAACTCCTTTTCTTGGTTAATGCTACTTACTTCGGATTAATACGACAATTCTTCTATCTGATAGTGAGCCTAGATAGGTATTTAGCGCATAATAGAGGTGAACATGTGTTCTCGTATTTTGGCTTCAGTATTTAGCTTCAGTATTTTGGCTCAGGGGTCATATTGAACTTGTTTGAGCTGTTGGCTTGGAAAAGTGAACTTGAACACTCATTGCGACGGTTCATGGAACAAAATGGCGTGAACAAGAGCGACATGATGAAAGATGAAAGAATTCCCATCATGTTCAAGAGCGACATGTTTAAGGTCATTGTGCATAGCACTTATCGAACACTCCCAGCCGAAAATGTCTTCGTTTTGCATGTTGTCTACAATGCTGAATGTCTGGTCTATTTTACAGAGTCTTAGCATGTAACATTGCTTGTATGTAACTAATGTGCATGTTGCTAATGGAACATATTATTTGATAATTACAGTGGAAGTGTGCAGACGTTGTACGTGTCTTTAAGTCCGGGAACTCTTTGTGTCCTCTCAATTACAGACCGGTTTCGTTACTACCGGTTTGCAGCAAGTTAATAGAACATTATGTCTGTAATCGCATAATCTGTTATCTAGAGCAAGACGGTTTTTTCACCAATGCTCAGCATGGATTCAGGCGTGGGTTTTCAACTACCTATTACCCAGCTAATTGAAACTGTTCACACACTAGCCGACGTATTGAATAATAATGGTCAGGTTGATGTTCTGTTTTTGGATCTATCGAAAGCATTTGATCGTGTTTGCCATGTTAAACTTATGAAGAAGTTGTCTTATATTATCAATAACGAACGCTTAGTTAATTGTTTACAATTTTACTTGAAGGATAGGTCGCAATTTGTTGTCGTCAATGGTTGTTGTTCGTCCAGGGCAGAAGTGCGCTCCGGGGTACCCCAGGGTTCCGTCCTCGGTCCCGTACTTTTTCTTATTTTCATTAATGATTTAGTCAGACGTGTATCAGTACATTGCAAATTGTATGCAGATGACTGCATTGTGTTCAATAGTATAAACTCTGAGCAAGATCAGGTAGTACTTAATGACTCACTGGATCGCATATCTGAATGGGCCACGGAATGGCAGATGGATCTGAATCCGATTAAGTGTGTTCAAATGACAATTACACACAAACGCTGCCCCCTTTCTTACTCCTATTCACTAAATAACGTGCCACTCCGTGTTGTCGATACTTACAAGTATCTCGGAGTTATAATATCATCAGACCTGCGTTGGAATAACCATGTGGATTACATCACGAGAAGAGCAAGTAAGCGTCTCTGGTACCTTAGACGCTTCATGCGACACAGTACCCGTACGACAAAATTAGCAGCATACCAATCACTCGTCCGCCCTATCCTTGAATATGCTGACGTGGTCTGGGACCCTTACACAGTTTCCAATATTACGAAGTTGGAACGCGTGCAAAGGCTCGCCCTTCGCTTTATCTGCGGCTCATACGATATGCGTTCACCTGTTACTGCTCTATACAAACAGGTTAGTATTGAGCCGTTGGCACACCGTCAGAAATTGCATAGACTGAAGATGTTTTTTCAGATTTTAGCTGGCGAATTGAAAATTGATTATCGAAATTTGTTTTCGCTGAGTTCCACTCAACAGAGCAGAATTCGCCATTGCCGGCATGTAGACACTTTTCGACCGAGGGTGAATTGTTACCAGTATTCTTTCGTTCACCGCACCGCTATTGAATGGAATGCTCTTCCAAACAGTGTTGTATGTGCCCAGTCGTCGCAGTCTTTTTGTGATAGATTACATGCTATATACAGGGTGTTTCAAAAAACGTGTCATTCGGACTTTATAAAAAAACGGGAAGACGGAAAAATACGAGGTAAACGGCACTTGTGTGGCAACTGAATTTGCTACCTTGAAAAAATATTTTCATTTGATTTTAATTGAAATAAATTGAATTTCTTTAATTGAACTCCAAAATTTCCCAAGTCAACCTAATGTTTTTTTTACAGAATTAGAGAGCCCGTAGCGAACTTAGTCAGATCCACTAAGAAATCCGCTCGATATTGCAAATGGAACTGCCCAAAAAAAGTCCCGAAATTGAGGCTTCCAAGTTTCGGGTATTCAACGGCGCACCAAATCAGACGCAAAGATTCTTGGAGAGGAGGACTGCTCCTGCCCCCATGAAAGATAGAAGGTCGAAAAAACACAGGGCGGGAAAAAAGAGGCGGAATCATTTTTGCTTGCCGCTTATCAACGTATGGTGGAATGTCACCTGCCTTGTTATCTGCGCGTCTTGTGCTGCACGCCGGTCCGGCGATAAAACTGTTTTAGCTTCATGGGGGCAGGATCATGTCCTGCCCTCCGCGCATTTTTCCGACTGATTTGGTGCGCTGTTGAATACCCGAAACTCTGAAGCCTCAACTTCGGTACTTTTTTTAGGCAGTACCCTTTGCAATATCGAGCGGATTTCTTGGTGGATCTGACTAAGTTCGCTACAGGCTCTCTAATTCTGTAAAAAAAACGTTAGGTTGAGTTGGGAAATTTTGGAGTTCAATTAAAGAAATTCAATTTATGTTAATTAAAATCAAATTAAAATATTTTTGCAAGATGGCAAATTCAGTTGTCACACAAGTGCCCTTTGCCCCGTATTTTTCCGTCGCCCCGTTTTTTTGTAAAGTCCGAATGACACGTTTTTTGAAACACCCTGTATACGACTTAGTGAAATGTTGTTGTACGTTGAATGATGTATGTACATTCATGCCTTGGCCGACCTCAGTTGGCTGGCATTATAGTTAAATAATAATAATGAGGGTGGTTCCTGTATCATTTCTGATATTCTATCTGTTACGTTTTCAGGCTGCTATTCCCTACGACGCTGATGAGAGTGCGGAGATGCCACGTGATAGGAGGTCATCAGGTAAAATTGCATCGCCTCTATGAAGAGCTTTAGGAGTTCCCAAATTCTTTGTGCATCTTACTGTACCGGTATTCCATGTGTGAAGCATGTGCACCGCTTCTTAAATTTTTTCCCTTCATTTCCAATAAACAATTCGTGTGAGTTGGTGTTCTGAGGCTTGAACACTGTAGAAAGGACAACACAGAAGCGTGTAGTGTGAGTGAGAAAACATGTAAGAGCGAAAGTGGAACGAGTGAGGGAGTGAGTGAGTTTGTCCCTTCAAATGACACACCCTTGGAAGTAACTGGATAGGCGTGTTAGCTTAGCTCATCTGGTAAGAGCCCTGGATCGGCAATCCAGAAAATGTGGGATGGAGTCCTACGCCTGGCTAACCTTTTCAGTGTCTTCCTTCTTTCATAATTCATGCGAGCACTGCACCAGTCAGTTGGCACTGCTTTCATAGAAAGTGCTGTTCTGTTTATACCTTTGCATAGTCAGCTCATCTCTGCCTGTTCTTCTTTTCACATTCCCAGCTTATCTCGAAGGGTTGCAAGGCTACCTTTGGTGTTTGTCGCGCTGATATTCTGTGTGTTTACAGTCACTGATCGGTTTTCGCACTCAGAGATGGCACAGGTCCGGATAATCAAGGAGTAAAAAAAGAAAATTTGCTATAAAAATGGCTTCATTCAGTTCAGCGCCCATTGGGTTTTTATGCATGTTTGTTGATAAACACTCTTTTATTTCAATCGTGCCCACCTGTTTTCGCCAAAGGATATTCTGCCACTTTACACCAATGAAAGAACCTCCAGTGCCTTCGTCAGTTCCAAGTTCAAAGGACCGCATCTGGCACATTGCACTCTGAGTCATCAGTCACTTACTGAACAATCTCGTCATCTGTGATTCCTGCACATGACTGAATCACGTTATACATTGCGCATTACTGTTTCTCTTTGGGGCCCTTCATCGAAGGAAACAACAAAAGAGCAACCTGTGTCATTGTGTGCAGACTTTTGAAAACCATCGTATTTACTTATATGTATAATTTGCGCATCCTTAGCTTGACACAAAACTTGCTGAGAAAAGAAGAAATAATGTAATTTGCTCACCCACAGTTTCGCGTGCAAGTGTCTGGCCCAGCGCCTCTCAGCAAGTGTATAGCAATTGATTTGTGCTTACCACATTGTTTTCACCACGCTCTCCGCGTGTACCTGCTTCACAGTTAATGTCAACTACATTGTGTCCTTGCTGCCATATTTTTGTTTGGCTTGCAATGGTCCACTGATATGATGGCCAATACAGTCACTCGAACTACAAAACAGGTGGGGAAAAAACGCTGGACAAATGCACTATGAACTTACGACACAGCCTAACGAAGACTGCAAACATAGCGTGCTCTCAATTGTCAGTGCACCTAGCGGCGATTTCCAGTAGTATAGCTGCATTTCGCCGTATTTCACTGGTAGGATGGGCGCTAGTGGGCCCCACATTTTGCCTCCCAATCATGCTGACCGTCACCAGTTGCCCTGGTAGCACACTATGTTGCCGAAACGTTGCCCCAATGTTTTCTTCAAACGTTGCATAGACGTCGCTAATGTCCTCTTCAGGCCACGTTCTAGCAACGTTGCTAGAAAATGTTATACAACATTGCGGCAACATGACAACTGCAACATTCCACATAAGGGCAACGTTATGACAACATTTAGGTAATATTGGCCTGAGGTCGGCGGAGGTATAATTTGTGCGCTATTATTTCTTACTTTTCTTTTTTCTTTTTTGCGTCGGATCAGAGATGCATACCGACTGCAAGCACTTGCACGCCACTGTTAGCCGACTTGAGCTCTGCAAATCTCCGCTTCACTTATACTGGAGTGGGGCTAGGGGAGACCGCTTGGGTATCCCTGTAGGTATCCCGTTTGGATATAGAGATACTGTCATCAAGCAGTAGGCTCTATTTGCGAACAGGATGAGGCATATACTAAAATGCGAAGTGTTAGGGGCATGCTCATTAAGTGTAGCAGTGCGTACAACGTTTGCAACGGTGACCAGGATGCGTTCTTGTAGTTAGCCCTTGCATCTGCAAGAGTCAAGTGCACTCAACATTTTTGACATCCCTCCCTGTCATGTACTGTGTTTTTAATTCACGCTTTCGTCTCTAATGTAATTACCTACTGTTTGGAGCTTTAAAACCGGTAGGTTTCCTCTGTGGGTAAGAGTGTTGCGCAGTGTTATGTTGCTGGAAAGTCAATAAACAACGTTCAGGAAACGTAGAGCCGCAATATTTCTCCAACGTTGCTCTGCAATGTTGCATGAACATTGGTGAATGTCAAGTAACGTTGGTCCACTTCTGACAATGCTGCAGGAACGTTCGGCCGCAACGTTGCTCAAATGTTGACCTTCCATGTTGCTTGAACATTGCTGAATGTCAAGTAACGTTGGTCCACTTTTGATAATGTTGCAGGATCGTTGCGAAATGTTGATAAACGTTGCCCCACATTGGACAACATTCGCAACATTGCTGCAACGTCGAGGCCACAATATGTGCTACTAGGGTGCCTGTGCGGTAGGCCACTACTGCTTTCATGCTTGCACAATCCAGTGAAAATGTCAATATGCTGGCTCTACCGAGAGAGCCTACGCAACGTGTATACTAAAATTTGGGAGCATCATGTTTTATGAATATCGGCACTAGTGTTCCCGCACAATCTGTTCCCCCCCAACCTTCCCAACTTCTTAGGGGAGGAAAGGGGTGCAAATTACACGAGTACCATGCGGTAGATATGAAAAATCGCTTCGAACCAAAACCATTTTGTTGTTGTAGCTTCTATGGGAATCTTAAATGTGGGAGAATTTCTATTTGTTTTCTCTTTCCCCAAATGCACTATAGCAAAGGTCGTAGTTTGGGAATTGTATCCCTGAACGTCCCCCCTGTGGCTACGCCACTGTCGAGCATACAGATCATGTCCAAATTGGCAGCGACAGTACGCAGTGGTCGCTGTTTGGGGGAGCATGCTGAGGCAAACCAAGCCTGGAAATTCTAGCAACAGGACGTACAGTGTCAGAAATGTGTGTTTCGTACGTTAGCTTCGTGGGGTGTGAGACCACCTGGTGATGGTTCTCCACATAATCGACCACATCCGAAAAATGGATCAGGGATTGTATTACCCCTTTTTCCGTAAAAAGTGGGATGCAGGTTCATACAGACACAAGTAACTGTCTCCTACATTTATTCGACACAACTTGGGGCATGGTCTCACAACACCCTTAACTCTCCTAAACATTCAGTGTTTCACCTGCATGCAAACAAATCAGAATAAAAGCACACCAAGTTTTTTTTTGTTGTGTGTCATATAAGTATAGGTGATGCAAGCAAACGTAACACTGCATGCTACTTACACTCGCCTTCGCTTTATTAAATTGTAGTAAAGTGCGTACTGGGGAGGCTCAGTTTGATAAAACAGTGTATGTGCTTGTGTAGCGCATGAGTACTTTGTGCATTGCTTGTTCTTTGCTTTTTGCAGCTCAAGCTTCTCCACGTGCACATTTGTGAGTTTTATTGTGTTTTGTCCCCTTTTTGTTCTGTATGCTGTGATGTTTGCTCCTTCTTGGGATTATGCAACCTTTACGTTCTTAAGCATCGCTTGCTTCTATTTCTCCAAAGCTGATACTAATCTATGGCCACAACCAAACACAGTGTTAGGAGAATAAATAAAATGGCTCTGTCCTAATGCCTAATAATTTTTGAGACTGAGGAGCGAGGTGTGACCAGCTGAGGGAGCATGCGAACGTGATAAAGAAGTATGACTACTTCAGAACTGGTAAGAACATGTTGTGCATGAGTTGTGAACCAGGTTTCCAGCATACAAGTGTCCTGTTACTTGTTAGAGACAATAGCTCACCTGTATTGACGAAAGATGTAGTTATGGCCCACGTAAACCATGGTGCCCCAGTGAGTTATCAGTTGACGTCCCCCTTCCATTTGTACCCTTCTTTCCAATATGGTCCCCCCTGTTCACTGAACCTTGCTGCTTCTGAGTCGTCTGACTTTGCTCCTCAGTCTCAAGGATTACTAGCTATGGATAAGTAGCCAAGTGTGCACATTGGCAAGTTTTTTCTTTTTCTTTTCTTTTTTTACAGGTTTTGCCTACAGTGATAGTGATGCAGATTGGGGATAAAAGGAGAGGGAAATGTTGAACCCTAAAACACAAAATTTAACAATAACAACAACTTTTGAAATAAGGCAGTCATTGAAGATCTTTTATTGAGTGCACAACGCCCTATGTATAAACTTGCAGCCGTTCTTGAGCATATGCATATAATGTGCGAGGAAACATTAACACAATTTTTACAATTGCGTTTTTCAGGTCACCAGAGCCCGTTCTTAGAGGTATTAGAACCATTATTATGATAATAAGATTTGTTCAGTTTGTGACAGAATGCGTATCATTTTCACAAGCATTTCGAGGTGGACACGAGCGATGAATTGCACATTATTTCTTGTTTTCTGTAGAAACTAAGCAATTGAGTGCTCTGGAAATGGAGTGAGTGAATTTTTCCCCACATAACACTACTTGTCTTTGCAGATCGTTGCTGCGATTGATTACGTTCCTCAATTATGTGCACTCAATCTTTTTCAGGGACTCTGGTGCCGTACCACCTCTGCTGGCAGCAGGTAAAGAGAAAAAACAATAGCTTACGTCCAGTAAAACTAAACTGTTACATTCACTGTAATCAGCATGCACATGAAGTTTGTGCCTTGTTGTCCAAGCATCAATTATGAAAATTTCAGCTACTGACAAGCAAGAGTTCTACAGTCCCTCATTTGATTAACCAGCGTAGTGGAATGCTATTGTGCACCCCTCCGGTGAACTCTTGGCTGGTGCACTTTGTGCACAGGGATTTTCTTTGGTGCTGCTATTCTGTACTGCACCAAGCTTGTCAAGAGCATACATGTCAGGTTGTGAGGATACTTCAGTGTGTAATGGCTTGCTCTTGAGCCTTTTGATGTGACTGTATGTTTTTCCAGTCCACCCGTGTTTTGCAGATTCTCAATTTTTTTTTACATTCCTGCTCATTTTACTGCGGCTTATCATTTACTTCTTAGAACGCTGTAAGCATGAGTTTATTGAAGAAATTTCTAAAGAGCAGACCTCCCAGGGTGTCTACCAACCTGGGAATTGTCAAAAATTTTGATGCGACTGAAAACGTTGGGAAAACGTTGGAGCGGCCGCACTGCAGCAACATTATCGCGAGTAACAGTTTGCCCATACGACATGTTCAGAAGCAGAAAAGTAGGTCATCCTCATTAATAACTGACCTAAAAAAGAAAAGAAAAACGGGTAAAAAATGAGGCACCATACGAGGTCTTTCTATTGCAAGAAAAAAATAAAGGTTCTTACCTTATTAAATCTTAAATCTTAAATTGTCTTATTAGGTAATATCTTAAACAACAAACATGAACATGTATTTGTATTCCATTTGCTTGATTTCAAGAAATGATATGTTTTATGAAGGGACATGGCTAGGAAGCAGTCGAGCTGGTGACTAGAATACATGATGGGGGAAAAAAAAGAAAAACGAGATTAGGGAGATTGGGAAAAACGGACACACACAGACAAAGTTTGTCTGTGTGTGTCCATTTTTCATCTGTTTAGTGAGTGGTCTGTATCAAAGTGTAGGAGTAGGCACCAAGTTCCATCTTTGTTTTGGTCAGGGAATAGATCTCTACCTGACAAAAGTCATCATGACTTTGGTAGACAGACTGAATCCGAAACATATCGGAAGGGGAGGGCTGGGTTCCACGAATGGGCTATTGTTCGCTGCCTCCTATTGAAAGAAAAGTAGGACTGAAGGTTGCGTCCCTTTTAGAGACCATAATAATCCCTTCAAGACTGTGGCTTTCGGGCACGGCCTTGTTCGTCCCTAGCTTAATTGAGCCTATAGTTCAATTCTACCAAATTGGTGGTGCTGTTGTAGCACTATGACTTCATTTGTTTACAAACAGGGAGAGGTCTATTCATTTGAGATAGTCATGGAAAAGTCATGGAATTTGAAGGCTACAATTTGGTGGACATCCTCTCTCCTCCAGCCTGACTGGCAGCAAAGAAGTTTTTCATGGGAGTCGACGAATGTTTAATCCAGTGTTTCTGAAACTGTGGATTGTGGCGGGCTTAGCAGGGGGTCACAAAAGGGCTTGTGGGAACATAAGATATGGCCAGCAACAGTTTACACTGAAGTGACTTTCTGAATTTTGGTCAGAGCTGGCGGGAACGTATACACACTTGTGTACTAAAGCCATGAGAATCCTCCTTCCCTTTGCCATGACGTACTTATGCAAACCTGGCTTAGTACGATGGCATAGATGAAAACAAAGTTGTACAGGTCGCAGCTCAACATCGAGCCAGTTCTGAGAGTTGCTGTGGCACCCTCATTTTTGCAAACTGCTCCGACAAACAGGCTCACTTTTGTAGTCGAGTTGTATCATCAAGTATTGTTCCACAATGCTGTTCTGTACTTTCTGTTCATTCCTCAATTATTGTTTTCTGTAATATATCATGATCTTCACGGTGATGTCGTCTGGAGTTTGTTCTCGGTGACAACGCAGGTTACATGTTCAGATAGCTCTTGCTAAAGCATTTATGCGTTTACTGCAAAACAACTTTTCATGTGTTTTCGTTTGTTGCAGAGATACCCACAGAGCAGCCGTAAGTGCTTTGACATCTTTAGTGGATGTCTCGATCACTTCAGTTACATGATTCACACTTGTACCTGTGTGGTCGGTTATTTAGTACCACTAATTAAGACTAATAACTAACTAAGACTAGCACTAAGAATAGCACTAACTAACTAAGACTAATTTTTTTCTGCTATTCAATATAATTGCAGGATACACCTACCTGATGAGGGCTTTGAACAAGCAGGTAATTTTGATGTTTCTCTAGGTATCCTCTATTATAGTATATTTGTAGATCTTATAGTCTGTTCTAGGTTTATGCATCATCTTGTTACTCTTTTCTTTCAGGAATTCCAGAAGCTGAGATGTAAGTCGTTCACAAAAAGTGTGCAACTTGTGCCTCAAGTGATTCTCTCCATGGAACGTAATGGCATTAATTGAAACGAAACTGCCATTTTATCACCCGTTCTTTTTCTGATTCAGTAGGATAGAATTTGTCTGAAGTTTTCTTTCATGCCTGTTGCATGAGCTGATATTCCACTTTCTTGCCCTGGAAAGTTTCATATTAAATTTTACATTTACAGCACACATGAAGAAGTGAGCCTCAGAGAGGAGCCTGAAAGTACGTACTAGTTCGAACTGTATTGTGTATTGAGGAAAGATTTAGTGTAGTAGAGTAATTGAATATCTTCTCAATATTGCCGATAACAGACACCATGTATCCTGCGGTTAAAGCGGCAGATCGGTCAGTAGGGCAATGGAGCAAAGATGCTCCTCCATAGCCTATGTTACAAGCTTTGAGGAGCCGATGTGGAGCACAGATAGGAAAATGCAGGCACTGAAAAGCTTCTGTTCTGATCTGCTGTACTTAAAAAAAAAAGAACCCGTTATTCGTACCTCCAGAATGAGTACATGTTGCAAAATGCAGTAATTGCTTGTGCGGAGTACCTTTTACACTGTTGGACGCTATGGGAACCCTAGGCCGTCCTGCCCATACCTCGTAATACCTGCGCCTCCAGGTATACCCATAATCTCGTTGGCAGAGTTCCTCTAAAGTATGGATCTCCCCTTCCTTCAGGAATATAGCTAGCACCAATCTACACCGATTAATAAATTGTTTTCAGAGTACTAAAAAGTCTTGTTCTTAAAGTCTTGCGGAGTTTTCGATGTCACTCCCTACTTGTCAGATAAATGGCTTAAACGTGCCCTAAACCTCGCTCTAAACCGTTAGGGAGTTTAACAGAAAGTCACCTACTGCCCATCACTGGTGGAAGTTGCTGACTGTGACGTCATGGCAGTGTAAGCGCGATAAAATTCAACTATAAATAATCGATCACTATCGATCAATAATCTGCCTATCACTATGCAACGTTGCGCCAACGTTGGATGGCCGAAAGAGTCGTTGGCCAACTGTCATCCGACATTTTGCCAACCGTCGGCCATTGCTTGCTTGGGCACATTTGTTATTTATTACTGTACTGGGATGTGCCCGTGTAAACTTTACACCATGTGTTTTACTTCTCAGGGCAGACTCAGGCGCCTTATTCGCCCGCAAAGGTGCCACAATCGTAAGAGCTTCGCTTTCATGTCTAGCCTTTGCAGCAGTGAAAATGTCAACCAGAGCAGGTTTTACTTACGTGTTGTTTTATGTTAGGCCTCCACCAGTGTACCCAAGTGCCAAACGTGCCAGGCAAGAACGTACGTACTTGTTTATGTTAATCAGTAACTGGGGTTCTTGCGTTTTTGGTTCGTACAGTGCCATCTGGCTAGGTGCAGTGATACACCGGGCCATATTGGACAATATTGGGGAATATGTTAATCATGGGGAAGGGTGGTATAACTGTTTCATCATTAAAATGTGTTACGCAGATTAGGAAGTGAAAAATGTTATTTTAACGAAATTGTACATAGCAGTGTGGAATAGGTGCATTAGTTACAACATCTACGCACTGCTAGCTACCAGTTTATTTCTAAACATAAACAGCATTTCAGGAACCTACAGGCTCCCTCTTGTCATCATTTGAATCACAGTTCTGTACAAGGCCATATCTATTTTGTCAAGCTCTGATGAAGTGTCGGTTGTCTTAAAGCTGAGGGCATGAAGGGCACCTTGAACATTTTTTTTTACTGCATGGTATGAACAATTCTATATGCTTCGACACCTGAAGGACCACGTGGAATTTATTTATTTCTACAGAATAAAACTGGCGTTCCAATCGAGAGATATGCAGTACATCTCGATACATCTCTGTACATAAATCTTGTTGCAGCTTCCATCACTCCTAAAGAAGCTGCGATATCTCAAGGACGCTCCTGGAAACCTTCCTATGGGTTTGTGATGCAGCACATCAACTATGCATTGCAATTGGAGACGCACGTCCTTCATGGCCCAGGAGCTCCAGAGCAAGATATCATCCCTTTCAACCACCTCGTCGTGCGAGATACTTTTACACGCTGGACAGCTGCAGGGTGGTTCTCCGCACTGCTTGGTGAGTTTCACAACTGGAGTGGCGGCTCTCTGCAGTGGCAACGCTAATTTATGTTGCTTTCGAGTGTTAATCTATAAATACAGACCCACAAGCCTTACCCACGGGACAAACACGCGCGGTGAGTGCGGGAATCAGAGTTATCTTATCAAAAATGAGGTCACCCGACGGCTTGTAACCCTTTCCCCCCTCGTGTGGCGTGTCAATGTAACCTCCTTTCTTCGCAGCTTTGCGCTCAGACTACCAGCTGTCAAAAAAGAGGCGGAGCCAAGGGCTCATTTCCACGGATTTTCGGCAAATTTATTTTGGCAATTGCCACTGCATTACGAGTGGGATTATGTGCTATACTGAGTAAAATGACCACAGGGAACCTATTTCTGCAAAGAAAACGTTAGATTGCTTTGGGAAATTTCGGAGTTCAATTCAAGAAATTAACTTTCCGTCATATTGAAATGAAATAAAAATATGACCAATATGTGGCAAAAGTTATTGCCAGAAAAAAATTCCTTGACCGCATGTCTCTCCGGGGCCTACGTTTTTTTTTTTATTATTATGAATTTCTATCATGGTTCCCTGTATATGAACTCCGGATAAGCGAGAGATGAGTGTATTTACAAAATTAATTTTGGAACACAAAAAAATCTGTGCAAACAACAAGAAAACTCGTGAAGATACACCTGTATCTCGAACAAAAATATTAATCTAGAAATTCAAAAATATTGAAATAGTGGCAGATTTTGTCAGAAATAGTATCTGCAAATACCAACACTCTGGTTCAAGCAGTTCGTGTGGAAAATAATGTCGGCACTTATGCCATACATGCCATTGAGCGACCGAGTTCCTTGAATGAGTTAAACAGTAATGAACACCTTAATTTCTGCAGGAAACATTAGTCTCATGCTCAGCTTCCTTGTCCTCGCACCACATTTTGCTAAGAAAGGAAAGCCATGGATTGATCCGTGCGCAGTACACGAGAGCTGTGGGGGGTAGGGTGCGGGCTGGTGTCGGCACCATTAACGGACCGGTAACTATAGAGAGTGGGCACCACATAACTATTTCGTTCCGTTTCTCCTCTCTGCCCGTTTCTGGCATTTCCCATTAACGGACACAGAGCGCTGCGGTGTAACTAAAGCAAACAGAAATGGAAAATTCTCCCAGTCCAAAAAGCTGAGTTCGAAAATGTATTAGCATTCCCTTTTCAAGAAGGATCAAATACTATATATTGCTTGTTGCATGAACTTCCACGAATTCAAGGGTGCTGCTCGCCTCCGAAACAAAACGGAGGGTGAGCTGTCTAGGCTTAATTCGATTATGTACAGAAACAACAGTCAAGTGAGGAGTTCCGTGGTGTAATTAATTCAGGAACAAGGTAACACCTGTGTTTCTTACTGCTCTTACTGGTCTAAGACACTCAGTAGGCCCATCGAAAGTCAAATTTGAGGGTGCCAGAGGATTCCGCATCTCCGCCTTATTCGCAATAAATACTCAATGTAACATAGACGGTCAGCTTTGGAAGGAGCGAAATCTTGCACAGGACCACCTTTTGTTTCTGACAAACATCATTCAGCCCCTGTTTGGCACGTACCTTTTTTGTTCGTGATGCGATCGCCTCAAAATATCCAAATTTCGATGTCCCCTAGAGATTATCTTTGGGACATACGGAGGATATACAGAATTGCATATCCCGAACAACTAAAATATTTTGAGGAGACAGGCTGGATGTCCATGTGACATGCATGGAACATAGCTATAGTTGTGACATCTGCGACATAGTTTGGATCACATCACGAATATCCATGGGACGTACATAGGATGTTTTGACGTCTCCAAGATATTCGTGGTTTACTGGGCTGTAGTGCAAGCTGGTCAGTGTTATTAACGTCATTAAACGTTCTGCCGTTCTACGGGCTGCTCATCTCCTTCACTTCTGTCCCCTGATCAGTACACGCCCGACCACGACACATACCTTTCATGTCATCCTTGCTCACATGCTTTACCAGAAAAAAATGACTAACTATTTGCCGACTAACTATTTACCCAGTTCGGAACAGTATTTTTTATTGGTTCTGGTTCAGTTCTAAGGGGGGGGGTGATGATGTGATAAAAAAATGGTGATGTGAGTATTGACAAGATGGGGAAAAATAGTGGTTCGGTTCCTGTTTGGGGAAAAATAGCAGCTTAGTTCTGGATTTTGGTTCGAGTGGGTTCCAGTTTGACACCCTGATTAACAAAGACACATGACTGTCAAAGAAAGAAGCTGCTAGTCTCACTTGCATAAAGCATACTTGAAATAAAGCATACTGCATGGGAAAACAAGAACAACTCACCCTTGGATTAGGGATTAGGGACACGTTAGGGATTTAAAGATTATCTATGTCCTGTAACCAAAATTGTGAATACCCCTTGCCCATCTCATTTTTGCTATGTAGGTTCAGCTAATTTGACTTAATTTGTTAATATTTTTCAATATGTAATAGGTGTATCTGTTTCGCTCCAAAAGTTTCTTCTCACCTCAACCCTTTTTCTGGGAATTCACCTCACCTTAAAGTCTGCGAGGTGAGAATGAGGACGTCCTCGCCCTCACCCGCCCTTTTGAGGATGCCCACCGTTTCTCACAGGTGGTGTTCGTGCCAGTTGTCACAATAGCAGGCGATGCAATAATAGCGAACGACCGCAAGTACGTACCAAATTTCAGATGGCGTTTTGTGTAGTACTGTATTGGTACACTGTAATCTCATTAATTCAGACCCTAAAAGGGAAGATTTGTTTGAATAAAGGGCTGTCTCTGAATGATGTCGGCACACACTAGCAGCATCGCTACCCTAGGCAACATCATGGCTCCCTAGGCCTTGACACATAGTCGTATATTGCTGGAAACACAAGATCGTTCATATTCCAAAAAATAGCCTGTTTTCGCGTTTGCCTTTATTTCTTGACTGTACTGTTTGTCTTTTATCGTGACTCTACTGTTCCATGATCTAGAAACAAACTCAATGGCAAAGCCCGCGAACACAATTTCAAGAAAACGTCGGCAGTCTTCCACGACTTTTTGTTGTCTGCGTAAGGAAGACCTTCATAGCCTGAAAACAGTGAGGACTTACCTGCGTGCCGCATTCCCCCTCTTTAGCCGTCATCATTGGGGGGAGGTTAACTTCCGACGACTAAAAATGCACACACAAACAAGAGAGACCAGCACTGGTGTCTACTTTATTTTCAGGCATAGGTACTTCATCATGGGTACTTACTCCCCTTCGTCCTTTGAGTGGCTCTCGACGTCCGTGAGTCCTAATATGACATCTCCGAGCATAATGCAGATCCCGTCATTGTTGCACACAAGCTGCGGGACAGGACGTCCTCCTCCCGATGCCAGACTAGTCCACGTCTCACAAGGACTCTGATCAGATATTTAAGAACTTGGTCCCACACTTCTTTCACCCATAGTGCAACGTACAAAGCGTTCCATCGTTTCCCAGTTTTTGTGAGCCCTACTTCACTGCTGCGGCACCAACCGAGCAATAGATGCTATCGTCGCTTTAAATTTTTTATTCCATGTCACGTCCGCTGGCTGCGAGAGTGGTCTCAAACCGCCATGGGAGAAATGACGAGGATGTCCCATAGTGCTGCTTAAACCTGTCTTTGTAGTAGTGTTCCTCAAGTGAACTGAGCCGTGCATCGTCCATGACAAAACGTTCTTGGACTTGAAAAAATGCCGTCTGCTGCACACCCCAGTTTATACACCCAGTGACTACACCTTCCTACATTCTTCAATCCCTCAAAAATTATAATTCACTTTCACTTTGTTCCGTCTGCCATCACGCTTACAACTATCATATATCTGGGCTTCTCTTTTCTGGTCATCTTGAACGTGACTTTCTTCATTCCTCCAAGATCGGATGGTCGGCATTATGGCATGTCGCACCAAAGAGGAGTCTAGTCTATATTTCAGAATGCTGGTACGCCATCATCAGCAGAGCTATGGAAGTCGAAGAAGTTGTGACGCAAGAAATGTGTGTTCTGTGGTACATTCTGGTGAACACTTGTGACCGCCCTAATCACAATACTGTGCCTCCTCAAGAAGCGCTCCATCCACCCGTTCGATGCTTCGAAATTATTTGATTCGGCCACCATCATTTGCTAGTTTCTGAACGTGTACCTCTATCATAAAACCAGAAAGCCATTTTTGCACTGGAGTGATATCCAGGCTGACAGCTACTCCGACATATCAGGAAAGTTGGCTACCTTCTTTTGCTTCCCATTGCTGGATAGCAGGTTCCTTCTCTTGTGAATGGAAATGTCACTGCACGACTACGCGGCAAGATTTTAACTGCTGTTGACATTTCATCCGCTCTTGTACACACGGATGTGGAATACGAAATGTCCTTGCAGTTAAGCTAATGTTACGTCCGGCTTCTTGCAGTCTTCTCACGAGATTGAGCTTGACATCGATCGAGTAACTTCGGGTTTGAAAGCATCTGCACTGTCCTCCGTATGACCTGTCTCCATCCATTAAATGTTCCTGGTATAGCAGGTAGCCTGTCACCAAAGTTCTCTGTTTGGTCCACCTGCCTTCCTTGTGGTTATACTGAACTTCAAAGTGGGGCAAACAATCTAAGTCTCTTGGAGAGTACTGTTTTATTTCAGCTTCACTTAGATGGGCACTAGAATGGTTAAAATGATGTCTGTCGAGTTATTTGATGTCGGGCGTGGCGAGGAAGTGAGGAAGGTACAAATATTTTGGTTAGCAATTGGCATGAAACGAATATTGTCATGTCTTGCTTTTCATAGTTTCACCCTTTGTCAATCATCGAATGTTTTGAAGGAGAATTGAACAAGGGCATTTAGTTTAGTTAGGGCATCAGATTAAAAGAGGGGCACTATTTGGTGAAGTTGGTTGTCTATGGGGGGTCTTTGATTTTGAACTTTCGGCTAAAATAAGAGTTCTGTGGATGCATGTGCTAGAATCTTTGGCAGTAGTACACACAAAAGTATGAGTCATGTTAATGCTTAGACACTTTGGAACATCACTGTGTGTGAGACAGTCAGTGTAAAAATGGAGTTCGAGTGGTGTTTGCTGTTCGATACTTGGAGAGGAGGCGACTGCCGAAATAGATGTCATGGGGTAGAGTTAGAATCTTGACATCTTCCGCTTTTGGGGCTAGTTGACGCATTCTTAACAGCAATTGGACGGGGTGGCTGGAGTTGTGGGGTGGGACTAGTGGCTGCGTTTACGTGGCCGGTAGGAGTTTTGCTTGGGTCCTGGGCCAGTGGAGGTAACAAGGATGGTGCAGGAGCAGAACGAGGCGAAGAACTGTAGGGTGGGACTGTTGTAATTGCAGAGGGCTAGTCAATGGACCTTTTTCACATACGCGCCATATCCTAGCGGCTCTCTAGCGAACCACGCTCGGACCGCGTCAAAACAAATCCGCATGGATAGCACAAAGCACTAAAACCAGTCCAGAGTGGTACAGACGAGCTGGCGCCCTTCGTGCGGTCTCCCTACTGGTCCCCACCAGTGATGGCCAGTAGTTAACTACATGTAGTTAAACTACCTGTTTGTAGTTAAAAAGTAGTTATCAACTACTTGCAGAAATGTAGTGGTAACTACTAGTTAAACTACTATTTTGAGTAGTTAACTACATTAGTTAGGTTATTGCAGGCGCCAACTACTTCCGATTTTGTCGCAAGCTTTACGGCACGATTGCGCTTCCGACTTTTACCTCGAGTACTTCGAGAAGAGAACGGAGGTGCGGAGCAATTGTGCCGTGCGTGTGTACTAAATCTTCACTTTTATCGCTGCTCGTGATTCATATTTAGGTGTCCAAGAACACTATAGTATGGGACTGGTGTTGATGAACAACGTTAAGTAGTTATAGATGTAGTTAAAATACATTGCAGTAGTTAAAGAAGTAGTTTTAACTACCTCCCCTAAAAAGTAGTTGAACTACTAGTTAAACTACTCCATCCTGAAGTAGTTAGTAGTTATAGTTAAACTACTGTAGAAGTAGTTAGTGGCCATCACTGGTCCCCACATCTGTCGTCCTTATACTGCGCCATCTAATGAAGACAGAAGAACCCTCTGCGGTGCCTCAAGGTCATGTGCACAAGCCATTGTGAAAATGTCCACTGTTTGAGCGCTTGCTTTGGAAATTTCCCAATGTGCCCACAAAAGACTTTTGATTCCAGGTCCCCTCTCAAAACAAGATACAAAAAGAAAAAAAAAAGCCAATGTGAAAGGCAAATGGTCAGTCTTCATGCTACAGGAGCAATGAGCTAATATTTAACCTTGCTCTAAGTCCTGCTTTGTCTGTCAAGCTGTCCACCAGGAGTTGCCATGCAAAATATTTCCGCTCTGTGGTGCATTATAGCTGTGCGATCGAAATTACAGAAAACAGTCTGAGAATAAAGCAGCCGTGGAGAAGACTCTGTGCCTTGTTTCTTTGTTTTCTTTTCTTCGCAGCCCACTCGCTGCTTATACGTGCTTGAGCTATACCGCTGCACGTCACTGATAATGTGAGGGGAGTAGCATACGTCACAATGTCCCCTCATTCTGAGATGCGCGCTCTTTTCACGAGGAGGATTTTAAAAAGGTGTGCAGAACAGAGCCCTCGCGCTTGCTGTGTAGGTCACCTGCGCTCATCGTACTTTTGGAGGAGTTCATTTTATTCGTTGGTCAACACTCCGCACTGAAAAAACGGAAAAAAAATTCAGAGTCACCTCGGTGCTCCTTTAACATTGGATCATCATTGCTCCATTAATTCAAAGTCACTATACAGTTTTTCCAAGTATACTTGTGGAAGTGTTCAGGGTATTTAAGTCTCTTTTTCAGTAATGTTATTAACTGTTGTTTACGTTGTAGTATGTAGTGGTATATGCGTGAATCTCGTTTTATTTTTCCAGATATGCACGAGCACCGTCTTATCCATCTAACGCAGGATGACCAAGAAGAGTACTCTAGCTCACTGTATGGTGCTATCTACATTCAGAAGCTGCCGTAAACAACTCAATTTATGTTGACATTCCTACCTGTTTAGTGACTGACAGCTACAGACGTTGCCACAATGTAAGCCGTATTATTTAATGTCTTATTTAGTTAGTTAGTTAGTTTTTATGTAATTTAATATTTACAATGTTGCGATAAGTTTTACGCATATCAGTTACTCTGGGTTTCTTTTTATGTCCCAGTTTAAAACCTGTTATACAGACGAGCCCATTTGTGGGACAGTATTTCAAATAAAATAAGTACTTTGTTTTGTTGCTGTTCTTGACCTTATTGTGTTGTCATTAAGTAAAGTGTGTTTTCGTGCGCCATAGTCTTGTCATAATAATATTTTCAGCATTTGTATAAGTGCAGAAAGCCGTGCAAGTTGTTCGGACTCCATGTTGAACATGACCATGCAAAATGAAAACTGACAGTAGCTTGCTTTTCTTCTTCATCTTGCATACTCAACAACAATAACAACTCTATTTAAATGATGATGAGTGGGGAGTTCTATCGCCAGGAGCAATACCCTACCCCATTGCTGTGGTCATGCGGTGAACGGAATATTGAGTCCTACAGTGTGCAAAAACTTCAAAAGTGCTTTTCGGCCAGAGTATTGACGGGCTGGGTTTGGCCATGGACCAAGCAATTTTGACGCGTGTATTCATTTTCAACATAACCTATGTATGTTGTGTTGTGTACCTGCACATTATAGTCGAATCATGTGAGTCGTGAATTAATCGTGTTCGGTTGCGGTGCCGTGCCGTCATGGGTCAACATTGAGGGGCACGCTATTCTATACCGAGTAGCGGATAGAGCGATCCTACAGCCAGGCGTTCCCTCTGGTGTAGACCAGTCATGTAACCATTTGGCTAATAAAAAGGGTTGCAAAATTCCTAGTTGTCCACCCCACACTTCCAAGCTGGCAATGAGGATGGGATATACTGAGCCTTCTACTGGGAAGATTGGCTTTCGTTCGTCATCGCACCTGATTCACAAATTCACGGCACTCCAGGGCAGCTATTGGAACAACCCGTGAGTTTGAAGTTTCAAATCCTTCTTCATGGGATGTCTACGCAGATCAACTGTGCTTCTATCGCTAAGCTAACACTATCATGGATGCTGCAAAGAAGCACACTACACTGTTGGCTATTTGTGACTGTTTCGCGAGTGACTCCATCTGACAAGTTCTACGATGAACTGAGCTGAAAAGTCATGAAAGAACTGATGTTCTGAGGCTGGAACAACATAGAAGGGACAAATACACACAGAGCCTCAAATGCCTAAGAAATTAACGATGAAAGATGAAAGTCACTGAAAAGGTTAGTCAGCTGTAGGACACGAACCCACATCTTCTGGATTGCCTAACTGAGTGACTGAAAAGTCACTTCACTTTGAAGCCTTCAGTAATTTACAGCAGCTTCCAGTTCCAGAAACGCTTACAACATTTTGACAGAGGGGTCACTATATACACGTGACTGAGTGGCATCGGCTAGCTGAAGACTGCAACTTCATATCGCTACTGAGTACAAGACTGTGTGATAAACTTTTGTGCGGAATATGCGAGCAACAGCGACGATTGCTCACAGAACCGGACTTCACCTTAGACAGCGCCAAGGCAAAGGCTGTCACCGCTGAAGAAGCAGCTCACCAAGTAGAGGAGAAGCAAACTCAGGGCACATTGCACATGTGAAGGACATTCCTGTGACTTTGTGCCACAGATAGCGTCCCCCCCCCCCCCCCATGACCAGTGCCCATTTTTGCGAAGCAACATGCCGGTAGTATTGTCACAAAAAGGGACATATTGAGTATGCCTTGCGAAGAACTCCCGTGCCCGCAAGGGACAGACCTCGGCTCAGCAATATGCGGCGACGAGCTGAAAAAAGCTTCGCAATCTGCACGCACAGTCGAGCATCCAAAACAGCCTGAATCAGATACCACAAGTATCTACCAGATGAACACTGTGAATGCAACAAGGGCATCTACCCTGTGGAAGCAGTATACCCAGTATAAGACTAAACGGGCTAGAATAGCAGATGGAATCGACTCAGGATCCGACCACTGTACCGTTTCTGAAGCAATGTACAAGCGCATATGGCCATAAACGGGGCCAGTTATCCATCCACCCTCAATATCCTTGCGTGACTTTCATTACATTCTCTACATGGTCTCGTCTTCATGTAGACTTCGCTGGTCCATTTCAAGGACAGTCATTTCTTCTTGTAGTGGATGACTACACGAAGTGGCTGGAAATGAAACTCATGGCATCTATATCAATCGAAGCTACAGTCAACGCATTACGTGAAATATTTGTTAAGCATGGCATTCCAGGCGTGGTAGTTGACAATGAACTCTATTTATGTCCTCCCAATTTCAGACGTTCCTCGAAAGAAGACAGATTCTCGTGGCGACCTATCATGCCTCAATTGAACAGATGTACAAACCATGAAGGACTGTATGTGCGAGGAAGTTGGACTTTCACGTTTCCTTCTGCACCAGGACAGCGACACAAATTAAAGTGGGTTTAGGCCAGCCGAACTGCTCATGAGACGACAGTTTAAGACCGGTCTATACGTAGGCTGCACCCTGACCTCGTGAGTGACTGTCAGGAGACAAACAAGAGAACGCAGAAGGAGCAAGCCGGAAGAGTGAGGGTTTTCAGTAGCTCTGATCCAGTGTACGTACGCAACTACGTACGGACAAGGACAGCCATGGATAAGCCAGGACAGCCATGGATCTCCGCCATAGTTGAGAAACCTACAGGACCTGTCTCATACAGAGCGATCACTGAAGACAGTAGAGCTCTCAGATTCCGCCTGGATCAAATGAGAAGCCAAGCAAGCATGCGAGCAAGAGCGAACGACCAATTGCCAGAGCTGGTTGACGATTCTACTGATGCCTCTATAAGCGACTGCACACCTCAAGGACGTTTGGCTCTTGCACCAAGTACAGTGTGTCCAGCAGTTGCTGATTCCCCAGTCGCCCTGGAAATAAGCGCGTCTTCACCACAACGTAACAGCCTCATTTCTAGGACCGGGGATGGCGCCCCGGGAACCTGTGTGCTCTCGTAATCGTATAAAGAAGAAAAACTTGGACTGTGTTATCGAGACGTGAGGAGGGGGGCATGGGTGACCCATTCCCGAGGACCGTAACTTCTCTCGCCCGCCCTGCTCATTTCATAATTTCGCGTCCGCGACATTTTAACGGCGGCATTATGACGACAGGGGGAGAGGGTGTTGTGTACATGCGCATTATGGGCGAAGAATCGCGTGAGTCGTGAATTAATCGTGTCGGGTTGCGGCGCCGTTCTGCCTGCGTCAGGTATCAGGCACGAGCTCTTCTACCGGGTATCAGATGGAGCGATCCTCCAGTCGGGCCTTCCCTCTGGTGCAGACCA
This sequence comes from Ornithodoros turicata, assembly GCF_037126465.1. NCBI lineage: Eukaryota > Metazoa > Arthropoda > Arachnida > Ixodida > Argasidae > Ornithodoros > Ornithodoros turicata. Next base: position 14,324,554 of record NC_088207.1, read on the forward strand.
GACATGTAATCATTTGGCTAATAAAAAGGGTTCCAAAACCCCGAGTTGTCCACCCCAATTTTCTAAACTCAACACGTTTGGTAATCAACAGCCCTTTCCTTGGTTGCCAGTGAGAATAACACAAAGAAAGTTGCCATTTGATAAGTGACATATGTACCCTTGTCCTAAACGTTGCCCAGCTACACTGAAAAGCTCTGTGCCGTGAATTCCCACATTTCATTTTTTCTTACTTTGCAGAAGGAAGAAAAACGAAAGGTAATAGCAGTCAGTTGGTTCCAAAACTTGCCCTGTGCGATTTTGACATGATACGATGGGAATTGAATTTTTGTGTATAATACAGTGCGTGTGAGAGAAATTCACAGCCGACGACAGCATACCTTCGGACTGGAGCATGCTTATATTGGAGGAATCATATTCCACCTGCAGCTTTCATTTGTTCTACTTTTTGATTTGCTTATGTGGCCTCACCCAAACAGGTAAGGCCTTCCAAAAATTGCCTATAGGCTCATTGTATTGTCCCCCTCCACGGTAATCTTTAGTAAAAGGCGAAAGATTAGTACGCGGATTTGAAGGGAGACCTGAGCATGACCGTAAATCGTTTCGGCGAAAACGCGTCTTTCCATGTCTGTTTACGGCTGCAACGGTGACTTCGACAGCGTGAACACTATTGTACGTCGCTTCCATTCAGTATGTAAAAGGAGAAGAACGTGTTCCTGTATAGCGATTAGTGGTCTACACGTTTCTTACTCAAATCATTCTGTTCCTCAAGACCTCGGTAAATTTCTGACCAACTGTTATCGCCTCTACGGTACGCTGCCCGGTACGTTGTACAATACTTAGCGGTGTGGCCCAGAGATGGCACCACGAGATAACTTTTTGAAACTGTCAGCTTGCTTGGCGTTGCAACCTGTTGTAACTACGTAATTGTAGCATACGCATACACATTATTATTTCTTCAAGTCGTAACTTGACATCAAACGTTACTGTGTGAGATATGGACGGCTCTGCATCTGTACACTTGTACTGTTGCACTGTAGTATTGGTGTAAAAGATGTACAAATACTAAACAGCACACAAAGGCCGATAACGCGGTTATCGTATGACACAGTATATCGAGATGTAATAGTTTTTTTTTTACCATCGTGACATGTAGGTGGTGCAAGCGTTTAGAGTTTAGACTTCACGACTTCACTCTCGTAAGCTGAGCCAATCCAATCCTACCCGGGAAGTCCAATCGTAGGTTCATTTTGAAATCCCGGCGCATCAATACTGTTTTCATGCGGGGTGTAACACGAAATAAAGTGATCGATATCCCCGTTGCAAAATAAACTACTGTAAATAAATGTCATCTGACTGATGATATGCACAATCGCACGCGGGAAACTGCCAACAGCGGAACTGAGGCTACCCGTCGATGAAGCGAACATAAAAATGAGGACAGCACGAGAGACACTCTACACTTTCAACCAGGTTTATCAGATCACAAGCCCCCCCCTTGAAAGAGAATGAGTCTGGGTCCACCACTGCTCGTGAAGCCATATTGCAACACGACTGTATGGACAGAAGTCCTCTGCTATCCATGAAATAGCACATCGGCCATAAACTCATATGCACTAATTAAATAAATATCCTGACTTCAAAATTTTGCTTCTTACGCATACGGAACCTCCGTTTTATGTATCAGGAGGGCGATTCCTCGCTAAAACGTCCAGACACGCTCGACAACCCCGCATTTTTTTCTGGAAAAATTCTAAGGTGTTTCCGGTCACATGTAATGTTTGACTACGAAGTATTTCTGCGCTGATGTCGTGCGTTCCAACGCTGGGCACGATGGAAAAGTGCGCGCTTCGCCAAAACCACTGTACGTTAGGACTTAGGATTTAGGAAGACACCTGGCGCACACTGAAAGCGAGTGGAATTTTGCCGTCTTTTTCTTCCGCGCCCGCCGCCTTATACGCACACGTTACTTTGTTCATTTATTTCTTTGCTAATTTTTCCGTACCATATTTCTCTATGCAACGCGTTCTTTGCGATGTACCTGTTGCGGTCATTCATTGCCCCGCTTTCGGCTAACTGGTGTTTCGCCAGCCAGTGTTGACAATGTGTTGGTTGACTGCAGATCATCAGCTCTCGCTGAGGTTGCCCTGCCTCCCGTGTCCTCATCGTCCTAGTACACCGGATGCAGCAGCCTGGGCAGAGCAGGTCTCACGGTATCAAAACAGGTTGCGCCTCAGCAATGCGCAGTGTCGCACCTTCTATCCCTCTTGAACTTTTTTATGATCTCCGAAGGGGTTGTGGGACACAGTTTGGAAGCAACCAGGGAGGAATACTTTTATATACAGGGTGTTTCCTTTTACCTACAACAAATTTTCATACAAAAGGGAATTGCCTTAGGTCGGTTTTACTTTTCTCATTGGATTACTCGGCGGGGCAGCTATACTAGGAACCCCCCCTTTTTTTTTTGCTCAATTAGGGGACTAATTAACGGACATATTTCAACTTTTTAATTATTCACATTGCAATTGCAATATTAAAGCCAGATCACCGCATGATCCGCTCGAATCACTGATGAAGCCCTAAAGTAATCTCAGCGCGTGCTATAGACGCAAGTCTTTCACCTCGGCCGTCCGCTTGGAACATAAAGTGCACGCATGATCGCCAAAAGAGCGACGATGACGTGGAAGCGACATGCGCAAAGTTGGCAAACCCTTATCGCGGTATGTTTCACGATCTTTTTGTTTTTCTTTTCCCTTCCTTCATGTGTTCGCAATCGCTTGCCGTATCAGCCATTTCATCCTGCCTGACACAGCACTTGCCCTTCCCCGGTACGATAAGCGCTGATTTGTAGTGGTGATGCGCAAAGCTCTTTGCGAGCAAAAAAGAAAAAAAAAAAAAACAAAGATCGTGAAACATAGTTTTTCTGTGACGCTAATAAGTGAGGGCGGAGATATCGACGTCACCGTCGCTCCTTTGCCGACCACTTGAGGTGCGCATCAGACGGCAGAGCAGAAGTAATTAGGTCTGTGGCGCGCGCTGCGATTACTTTCGTGCTTCGTCAGTGGTTCGAGCGCATCGTGTGATTACAATCGCAATTTGCTCCCTAAAGTCAATAATTAAAAAGTCGATTAACGTATCTCTGTTAATTAGTCCCCTAATTGAGAATAAATACAGCTTCCTTGTAGCAGCCTCGTCGAGTAGCCCAATGGCGAAAGTGAGAGAGTCCTAAGGTAACTCTTCTTTATATGAAAATTTGTTGCAGGTAAAAGGAAACACCCTGTATACAGAAAGTAACGGTGGGCGCACACTTGAGTGATACACTCTCCTTTTTGTGAGGGTGTTCTTGTGGCAACCCTTTGGGCCAATGAACATGTTTCGAAAGGAAAACATGATTCTCTAGAACAGAGTAATATTGTAATAAAAATTAAAGACGATAGAGAAGGCGCCCGTAAACTAAAGTAACAAATTGCAATTTTAGAAGGGGGCGAGACAGGGGACATAATAGATAACAACCGTAGTTTTGAGGCAGGTACAAAGTCGTTTAAAAAGCACACACACATTCTTCGCGAAGGACAAGTTGGCGTTTAATGGGTTTTTTCACGAAGCCCACATAATTCAAATGACGTCCGAACGAAGAATGAAATATATCGCAGCAGTTTCATTGGCAGCTGTTGCTTTTCATTAATCGAGGGAACGAAAATATATTTACCTCACTGAACTGCAGTGATTGATAAAGCTTCTTCTTCTTGAGAGTTCCGAGAGGTCAGTCAACACAGGACTTGCTACTCCCGATGCCTCTCCTTCAGACATGCTGCGTACAGCGACTACTTGAACGTTTCACACCCAACATGTGACTGACTGACCCTGACCATAGGCGCCGTGCAAGCCGGAAAAGTGGCCATAAAATAATTATCCCGTCTTAGGTAGACGTAGCTGGGCAGAGCTCCCTCCCTCGTTGCACAACACAAAAACATACTGTAAACGTATTTTTATTCGCAATGTATTAATTTTCGCGAATTTCGCGACCGCCAAAAAAAAAATCGCGAAAAATTGTGCTCGCGAACACAGCTTGACGTTGGTCCCGCGGAAGGAAGCAGACCTGGCATCGCGAAATTAAATACTAGTGAATAACTTCCCGAACGCGATTCGCGCGAAAATTAATACATCGCGAATAAAAATACGTTTACAGTATTTGCCACAAACAGGAAGTCCCACACTTGCTGTACTGTGTCTTTGTTAGACGGAAGTTTTCAAGCAGTTCGAGCACCGCTGTATCGACAAAAATGATACGGACAGCAAAAAAAAAAAAAAAAAAAAAAAACAATAAATGAATGACTAAAGCAGAGTGCGCGCATAAGGCGCGGCGAGCGCGGAAAAGAAAACAAACGCGCTGTGAACGGCGACAAGACCGGTGGACTGGAGTGATCGGCAGACTATCTTTCGGGGAAAAAAATATTTTCTCGACTTTATCGAAAAAACACCTTCGAGATTTTTTATATATTTTAGTAGAGGGATTGCGCTATAATCTGACATCCACTTCACGCTTCTGGTCCGACCTCTTCATAGAGCACTGCACGGGCCCGGGCCCCCGACCCGGCCCGCGGGCCGGGCTGGGCTTGTTATTGGCTGTGTGCTCCGGGCCGGGCCGAGCCCGGGCCGACAAAATACGCCAGCACCGCGGGCCGGGCCGGGCCCGGGCCGACAAATATGTTCCCGAGAGTCAGGCCCGGCCGGGCCACGCAGCTAATTCCACACATTGGAGATGCATTAGTTCATATCATCATGCGCTTGCGTCATTCCTGTGCATATTTTGCAAAGACAAGCAAAGGGTACTGCATTATGCATATGATTCGACCCTCTAGAACATTCTCCAAGCCACTTTACATTGCTCCTCACTCCTCACATATTTCACAATCACTTTGGCAAAGCTTGGTGAGAGGGATAGGGACTGGGAGAAGCAGTTTGTCGACGGCATGCTCTGTCTCCGCAAAATCTTGACAGTGTAACGATAACGCCGCGTGCGTTCTGGATTTAATTTGGTCTCGTGCGGTTACGGTGTTAAACCGCCATCACTTGTATGTTTGTCTTCTCTCCTTATAAATTTACTTATAAATTTGTTTGATAATCGCCAGAAACGCGTACGTCGCGGCTGGAAATACTAGGCCGGGATCTACTCGCCGGGTCACCGGGCCGGGCCGGGCCGGGCCGGGCTCTATTTGCTTAGACGCCGGGCCGGGCCGGGCTCTAGTCACTGGGTCACCGGGCCGGGCCGGGCCGGGCCGCTTAAAAATATGAAGGTCCGGGTCGGGCCGGGCCGGGCCATTTTTCGATGCGCCCGGGCCGGGTCGGGCCCGGAAAAGTCGGCCCGTGCAGTGCTCTACCTCTTCATACCGTATTCTGGGCTCATTTATGCCCATATTCGCAAAAAGTGTAAAGTTTGACAATTTTTACAACAAAAACTAATTCAGACTGAGGCTTCTGAACTTTTCCATGCCGAAGCGAGTCAATAACCTCTACACAACAGAAAAAAATCAGCGGAAATTGAATTGATAAATTGTTACTTTAAAAAAAAACTGAATTCGCAAGGAAATTTCACTTTTCGTCGCGTCCGTGGAAGCACACATTGTAGTAAAACGCCCGTGACTTTGCACAAACATAGAGAAGACATTCCTCTACGCCATTAAAAAAACGACAACACTCCACGCGCTTTCAGTGTGCCCCAGTTGTTTTCCTCACGTATAGAGTGGTTTTGGCGAAGCGCGCGCGCTCTTCGTTAGTGCCTAGCGCCTGGACGCATGGCAGCAGCCATAAATCAGACATAACACGTGACCAGAAACACCTCAGAATTTTTCACAAAAAAAATGCGGGGGGGGGGGGGGTCGAGCAGGGTCTCCGTACGCTTTAGCGTGGAATCGCCCAGGACCTTCGGCGAAAAATATTCCGAGGAAAAAGAACGCATCGACACTTCCTGATTCTTTTTTTTTTTTTTTCGAGTAATTCATCGGTCTCGGTTTACATATTCCATGTGCGGAGCAGTGCACCAATGCGCTCTTTGGAATCAGCTATTCCGCTGTCAATTTCGTGTTCATCCGCCTGGTTCACGCACGGGGGCGATGGAACATTAGGAACAGCCACAAGAGACGGTGTTCCTTCTCAGCGCGACTGGTAAGCAGCTCTGGCTGTTCAGTCGTTCGTTCCGTAGATAAGATAGCGTGCTCTTGTCATGCTAGATGATGACGAATGCATCGCGAGCGCTAGTCGGGTAGAGTGCTGTGGTCTTGCGGCTGTTCAAATTCACCAAGATTGCCAGTCGCGGCTGCTGTAATTTCGAAAACAATCCAGCACGGAGCTTGCAAGCTTGCTTTCCACGGAAAGCAAGCACACACAACGAGTGGGTCTCCTCTCGCTGGTCACCTGCATATTAGACCCCATACCAAATATGAAACGTCTATATCCGCTCAATACACTCCTACATATATTTTAGTCCACACGCGTTCGCATAAGTAACACCCACGAGAGGTAGCGAAAGTGATATGCACCGGCTAAACATTGTCAGCTGGGTCATTCCACGCCAAATGATCCAAAGGTCGTGCTCGACCCCCCGCCCTTCTTGACCAAAAAATTATCGTGGATTCTCTATGGTGTGAATAGACATTCCCCAAAGTTTTACTGGGGAATATTGACCCCCTGTCATTTTACGCGGGGTCAAAGTTTTCGGTAAGCACGAAAACCATATTATGTTCAATATAAGTGGGCGGGCGCATCGCTCGCTTTAAACGCATAATTATGGCGCTGAAACAGAGGACTGGGTTCGAAAAATGTGTTGAATAAGAGTTTTTCGGAACTTCCAACTTTTAGTGCCCTAAAAGGTCCCGGCAATCGGCGCTTTTTCTTGCAAATTTGCGAATTTGTAAATATACTTTACGTAATAGCTGCAATTCCGGGAAACTTTGTGGCCGTTCACGAGGACCCATTCTACGAGCCAGCTGGTTTAGAAAGCTGTCAATGCTGTAGTTCTTGCCATAATACAGCTTAAAACTGGCGATTTTCGCAAAGTTTGACATTTTTACGGCCAATTTTGAAAAGGAAGCGGTCGCCATAGAGCAATTACTTGGTATGCATTAGGTAGACGAAACCCTCAACCAAAACATATAAAGAAAACTAAAGAGGTACTTTTTGATAAGCGCGAGAAAATATTTTTTTCGATGAACATGCTACGCGGAGGCGCGCGCGGCAACCGCAACAACAGCCCGCTGCAACGCGACAGCTCAGATACGCCGTTGCCTGCCGCGCGAATGCAAAAACGGTAGTTTGGACTTGTGCGCACCGGTCTAGTGCGTGCAAAACTTACTACCAATGTCGCTACAGGAAAGGAAACTGCCCCCACCAGTATAGCAACGCGAGATGGATACTTTGCATTACAAACGAGACCAAGATGTAAATCCGCGTGAAAACATTTTTAATAACACGTTTATAATCATATTCAAAGGAGTTGTACAACAAAAAAACGTCTGTAACACAAATGAATGACCATGCTCAGCACACTAGCACGGTGAAGGCGCTCAAGATGACGTTCAGTAGTTGATGGAGTAAAGTCGGCTGTGCAATGGCTATTCTTTGAACTCCCGGAACACCCGATGTTGTTGGGAAAAAGATGTCTTCACACAGATTTCAGAGTGACTAACGGGTTCGAAGCAGTGATACCTCCTTGTTTCAGGCACGGCCCTTGCGCTGTCGTAGCGATTCTTCAGCGCCCTTTGCTGCGACACTATACCTGTTCCTCCGGCACCCAGATCGATGTAATGGCGTCGAGATTTGCCTGTGCCCAGCAGTACAGATCCATGGGTCTCTGTATGTGACCCTCTAAGGGTCTTTGAATGCTGGCTTTAGCAGCAAGCCTCTTCAAAGTTACCAGCTCCGGTGGCGCAGCGGTAACGCGTGCGCTTGGAGACTGGGAGGTCCGCGGTTCGAATCCGCGGGCCGGCTGTGCCGTCTGGGGTTTTTCCTGGGTTTCCCTCAGATGTGTAATAGGCGTATGCCGGCACAGTTCCCCTGAAGTCGGCCCATGGACGCAGCTATCCTCCCCCCGAGCGGAGTCCGCTCGGTCTTCCACTTCACCCTTTCCTCTCCTCCTCTCCACCACCTTTCCCTTCCCGAGAAACATGCCGCCTAATCAGGCAGGCAGACCTCTCGGGTTCCTCCCAACGACACTCCTCCTCCTCCTCCTCCTCTTCAAAGTTCCTCCAACTCCATCGCACGGCCCTTTCCCATGTGAGGTCGCATATAGAAGTGCCATGATGCACTTAAGCAGAAATCCGAGTAATGGTGACAGAGGTTGATGAAACACTTTTTGTTTTTGTATTGCGAAGCTGCGCCGTCTGTGAAGTAGTGAAGTTTATTTACATGGGGATAGTCCGCTCTTATTCTGCGTATGAGCCCCTTTTGAGAGGTATAGAGTTCATATCAAGTTCAAGTTCATATCACCAGGGAAGCGGTTGTAAAACACCATCGGATGTGATGGTATGCCACGGAGAGGCGATGACGGTGGCCTATCTCCATGGCCGCGCCGGTGGAACTGAGGCCGGTGCTCCAGGCGCGTGGCCATCTTCGTCGTTGTCCACGGCCCGCTACAGTGCTCCCCCCCTCAGACGCGGAGCGGCGATAAGAAAGATCCAAGAATCACGTCTATACCGGAGGGAGAGAGCAAGAGTGACCGTGGATGACGCGCACTGCTGGACATGTCCACGGGCGGCACAGCACACGTTGCAGGCAGAGGTTGATGAGTGGGGCGGGAGCGGCCGAGATGAGGCTTGCCAGAGATGAACGTTGACGACGTCGAAGTCGTGATCTGGCGTTGGAGTCGTGGCCTGGGGTGCCGCAACCGGCACGGGAGCGAGAGCTCGTAGGGTCCCAGGAAGTGACGCCAGGTGAGACTGCGTAGCCGTGAGGACTGCCGAGACGCCGGCTGATGCGTGCCGTGGCGTCGGCTGCCGCGACTAGAGTCACTAACGACTGCCGAAACCGGCAGGCGAGCATGTTGCTCAGGTGTCGCGGCCGGCAGTGGGTGCGAGTTGAGATGCAGAAATGAAGAGGGTGGTGAGTGTGCCGGGGGCCGTGGACAGCGCAGGTCGGTGGAGTCCCAGGAGGTGGAGTTCCTCTACAGATGAATGGTGGCCTGTCCTTGATCCCAATAGAAAGATTGCGGAGAGTCCTGTACGATAAAACTGTAGTTTTCGGCGAAATCCATGAGGATGACAGCTTCTTCAGGAGGGAGGGTATCTTTTAGATGCCGGAGGAACTCTGATTGTTGCTTTGCCACGTAGTGGTGGTATTTCAATGATTCCAATTTATGCGTGAAATGATCTACAAAGTCGTCAGGCGGAAGTATGGTTGTTTCAAGGGTGCATCGCATTCCAGGAACCCACTGTTGAAACGTCACTGAGCTATCGTCGTCCACACTGATTATGTTCTTTCCCATCAAATAAACAGGTGTCGCTTCCTTTCCTGGACATTTTGAACAATCGTTCTGCATGCAAGCTTCACTGTTGATGTCACAAACCATCATCTGCAATAGTTCGTGGTGTGTGGTCGTAACGTCGCACGCAGTCAGCATCAGCTTGATGTTCTGGTGGTACGGGTACACGCCCACGACGTGTGTGCACGGTGCACCTGCCAGTACACACCAGTGTGGACGGAGGGACGCAAATGTTGAGAAGCCTAGTTTACGACACGAGTTTTCTGTCTTCCACATTTCGTAGGCCTCACGAAGGTTTGCAAGCGTCAGCCGCTTCTGTCCTCCACGCACAACATCTTTTATTCCAGGCATGTTCAACGACACTCTGTCGTCTTGATAGAAGCTCGTGACCGCTGTTTTCAAATCGTCAGGTAGCCTTCTAGTCCGCTTCGGTTCTGGCTCACTGAGTGGTCCCCGTGTCTCCCTTAGATGTCTTGCCTTTCTTGCCGTGCGGTCACTTACCCCAAAGAAATTGCATACTTTTTCTCGGCTCCACGTCAATGGTACGAGGGTAAGGATCGATATTTTTTTCGCACGGGAGGTTGTGCCGTCGAATACTATACAGGGTGTTTCAGTCAAATCCCCGGGCTAAGTAATTCGCGAACCGGTGCACCAATCGAATAACTTTCTTTTTTACAAGTATCTGTCCAATACCGCCTACAAGATGCGCACCGCGTGAATGAGCGGGAGGCGCTCATTATTTAAATAAAAAGCAGGGCGCTGTCGGTATTAAAATGGGTACTACCCCTTTTGGGACCTTCAGTGGACACCTTTCAGAGAAAAATCTGCCACCGAAGCGGGTCATTTGTTGCAGTAATTAATTGGTTTCGATTTACGTATTTTTGTCGCGGCTGGTCGCGGCGAAGCGCAAAAAGACGCTCTTTCACTCCCTTATCCATCAATGAATTACGTCCTTACACCAATGAATTACACCAATGAATTACGTCCTTTTGCGCTTCGCCGCGACCAGCCGCGACAAAAATACGTAAACCGAAACCAATTAATTACTGCAACAAATGACCCGCTTCGGTGGCAGATTTTTCTCTGAAAGGTGTCCACTGAAGGTCCCAAAAGGGGTAGTACCCATTTTAATACCGACAGCGCCCTGCTTTAGAAGTTACGCTTTTTTACGAAACTCATTTGCATTTTTATTTAAATAATGAGCGCCTCCCGCTCATTCACGCGGTGCGCATCTTGTAGGCGGTATTGGACAGATACTTGTAAAAAAGAAAGTTATTCGATTGGTGCACCGGTTCGCGAATTATTTAGCCCGGGGATTTAACTGAAACACCCTGTATACTTTGAGCTCCGACAGCAGGGACTCGTACTAGCCGGAAATCTCATCGTGTGACTCTTCCAGAGATACTGAAAGTCCCTCCCCTCCAGGCACCTTCTCGCTTTAGTTTGCAGTCGGTCTAACTTTCTTTTGCCGTAGGTTTCGCGGTCCTTTAAGCTCCTCTTTCGACTGATGGGCGTCTCATCAAGCTCAGCCAGGCAGACAGATTCCAGAGCAGATTCCGGATGGGCTCCGTCGTCTTCGTCCATGTTACACGGCTGTCCGATATTTTCAAATGGGGCGTTGGTTAGCTCATTCACGCGGATAACACATCTTGCACACAATCTGTCTCCTGGTTCTAGCCTCAGCGAGGGCGCGCCTGTAGAGAGATTCCACGTTATTACCTTGGTACCACGACGTCCCTTCCTATGGGCGCCGAATGGGTCCACGCAATTCTTCGATGCGATGTGGAAACTGTGCTTGTGCATGTAGAGGGTAAAATGGTGACTGCAGATTGTCTTGATCTTTCCCATTCTTTACGTGCCCGGAGTGATATTGTTTTCTGATCGAGTAAGCTCAAGTCCTCGAAGTCGATTATTCTTCGCTTCTCAGTGTAGCAGGTTCGGTGGCAGCTAGAGGGTCCCAAAGAACAAGGTAGCAGGCAGGGATTTCCCTACACCCCCCTCAAGGGGGGTGTACACCCTCCCTGCATTTTTGCAACACCCCCCCCCCCCTGAAATTTCTCAGGTGACCCCACCCAGTTCGGCCACCAACACGTTCTGGTAGTGAGTCCGGCGCAGCGAATTACATCCCGTACTCTCAAACTTGGGCTGTAGGACCACAGTCATGTAGATGATCGTACCATGCATTTGTCCAAAATCATTTGAAAGTGACTGTGCAATGCATATATTGCGCGTATGTACGAGCAAAAATGCGTGCGGGCACGCAAACTCAATGTGGATCATCAAGAGCCATTTGCGCCCAACTCAACCAAGCGAGGTATTCTAAGATTTTCACCGTTGACTTCTAGGTGTTCGTTGACAAGATGGTGGTCTCTTATTTTTGTCGGTCGTGTGATTATGCATCTTAATGTTGAAATGCCGTTCACAATGAATCTCTATTCTAATGTACTGTGTGCTAAAGTAATAACATGTACAAATAAACCGGGAAAGCTGTGCAGAGATGTCACCATTGTGCCATGATTCCTTCTGTGTCTAAGAAAAATTCCGTAAGTGTAACCTTCACGAAGCATGACCCCCCCACCTTGAAAGCTCGGCACCCCCCCAGTAGTGAATTTCTGGGGAAATCACTGGTAGCAGGTGACGTGTGCTGCAGAGACAGTAAACATTTTGTGAGGACTCATATAAACATTCAACAACACAAAACGAGAAGGGAATGGAAAAGGAAGCAGCGGCAACGCCGGCCTGGTACATTATAATGCCTCGCGTGAGCTACGGCAAGATCAGCAACAACCGCCTCCAGTGTGCAGACGTGTTAAGGTTGGCCCTTCATCAAAGTGGATATTTTTACACAAAGGAAATAGAGCGTATTTGCTCCGGACACTGTGTTGTGACGCACATACAACATGCTGTGATAGAAACAGAACTTACCACATGAGCATTCCTTCACCAGTAGCCTCCTGATGTTCAGGCTGCATCCCTCTCGAAAAATGAGATAGGATGCACGAAGAACGAAGTTAAAACGAATTGAAAATAAACTGAAAATCTAGAATAAACCGCACTAAAGACGGCAGATCTATCTAATAGCAGTGTTCATCGGCAACTAGTTTGCTGCCTGTACTATAACGACAGGGTCTTTTCCGTCAGCCACAGAGTAATAAAACGTAGTACACGTATGCTCACGTGGCGTTGGGATTTGCATCCCAGAGAGGAGATTTGTATCTCCTTAAAGACGGTATCTCGAAAATATTCTTATCTTACCATTTATTTGTCGTTTACAAGCGCAATAAACTGGCGGCATTTGCCAAGCTGACCAACGGAGTGTAGAGCCTGTGTCATGCCGCCACCTGCACCGCAAGCTACTTTCGACGAAAACAGGCAACTGTGAGTGGAGGACCAGCAAAGCAGCTCTTTTTCCACTGAAAAATTTTCAGCTTTGTAGACTATAGGTATACCGGGTGTTTCAGTTAAATCCCCGGGCTAAATAATTCGCGAACCGGTGCACAAATCGAATAACTTTCTTTTTTACGAGTATCTGTCCAATACCGCCTACAAGATGCGCACCGCGTGAATGAGCGGGAGGCGCTCATTATTTAAATAAAAATTCAAATGAGTTTCGTGAAAAAAGCTAACTTCTAAAGCAGGGCGCCGTCGGCATTAAAATGGGTACTACCCCTTTTGGGACCTTCAGTGGACACCTTTCAGAGAAAAATCTGCCACCGAAGCGGGTCATTTGTTGCAGTAATTAATTGGTTTCGGTTTACGTATTTTTGTCGCGGCTGGTCGCGGCGAAGCGCAAAAGGACGTAATTCATTGGTGTAATTCATTGGTGTCAGGACGTAATTCATTGATGGATAAGGGAGTGAAAGAGCGTCTTTTTGCGCTTCGCCGCGACCAGCCGTGACAAAAATACGTAAACCGAAACCAATTAATTACTGCAACAAATGACCCGCTTCGGTGGCAGATTTTTCTCTGAAAGGTGTCCACTGAAGGTCCCAAAAGGGGTAGTACCCATTTTAATACCGACAGCGCCTTGCTTTAGAAGTTACGCTTTTTTACGAAACTCATTTGCATTTTTATTTAAATAATGAGCGCCTCCCGCTCATTCACGCAGTGCGCATCTTGTAGGCGGTATCGGACAGATACTTGTAAAAAAGAAAGTTATTCTATTGGTGCACCGGTTCGCGAATTATTTAGCCCGGGGATTTAACTGAAACACCCTGTATAACGCACGCAATTATGGGACGTCGTCTTGGGCTGCTTACTGCGCAACCATTTGAGCACGGCCATTTATTTGTGTTGCAGACGTTTCGCTTTTGTACAACTCGCATGAAAATGGTAAGAGGAAGGTGTAATTAATAGTGTTTTCTCGCGGCTATACGTTTCGGTCGCGTTTGTAATTCAAGATATCCAACTCGCGTTGCTATACTAGAGAAGGCAGTTTCCCTTCCTATCACGACATTGGTAGCAAGTTTTGCACGCACTAGACCGGTGCGCACAAGTCCAAATTACCGTTTTTGCATTCGCGCGACAGGCAACGGCGTATCTGGGCTGTCGCGTTGCAGCGCGCCTGGACGCTCACCAGAGATCTTCCTCCGCCGGGGAGTACGCGCGCCTTCGCGTAGCATGTTCAGCGAAAACAAATATTTTATCGCGCTTATCAAGAAGTACCTCTTTAGTTCTTTTATATGTTTTGGTTGAGCGTTTCCTTTACCTAATGCATACCAAATAATTGCTCTATGACGACCGCTTCCTTTTCAAAACTGACCGTAAAAATGTCAAACTTTGCGAAAATCGCCAGTTTTAAGCTGTATTATGGCAAGAACTACAGCATTGACTGCTTTCTAAACCAGCTGGCTCGTAGAATGGGTCCTCGTGAACGGCCACAAAGTGTCCCGGAATTGCAGCTATTACGTAAAGTACATTTAAAAATTCGCAAAGTTGCAAGAAAAAGCGCCGATTGCCGGGGCCTTTTAGGGCACTAAAAGTTGGAAGTTCCGAAAAACTCTTCTTCAGCACATTTTTCGAACCCAGTCCTCTGTTTCAGCGCCATAATTATGCGTTTAAAGCGAGCGATGCGCCCGCCCACTTATTTCGAACATATATGGTTTTCGTGCTTACCGAAAACTTTGACCCCGCGTAAAATGACAGGGTGTGAATATTCCCCAGTAAAACTTTTGGGAATGTCTATTCATACAATAGGGAATCCACGATAATTTTTTGGTCCAGAAGGGCGGTGGGTCGAGCAGGACCTTTGGGTCTTTTGGCGTGGAATGACCCAGCTTCAAAACCTTTCATAATGACTTCGAAACCAATCATTCGAGTTCAAAACCGAGTTCAAAAACCTCGAGTTCAAAACCGATCGCAGTGCCATCAACTATCACAGTAGACCTCTCCCTGTTTGTAAACAAATGACGTCATACTGATAAAAGAGAGAATTTTGAGAATTTTTGTGTCCGTCCCTATCTCCTCCGTGTCTCTGGTTCCTCCTTCTTCTGACGTCATAGTGTTCGACGGCGTCACCATTTTGGTAGAGTTGAGCTACGCTCGCAGCTAGGGGTGAACAAGGTCGCGCCCGAAAGCCACGGTCTTCTGGGGATTACGACGGTCCCTTTCAGGGACCGTCGTAATCCCCAGAAGACCGTGTCTCGACCGCGACGTCTCGACCTTCGGTCCTACTTTTCTTTCAGTGGGAGGCAACGAACAAGGGCCCATTCGTGGAATCCAGCCCTCCCCTTCCGATTTGTTTCCGTTTCAGTGTGTCTACCAACTTCATGATGACGTTTCTCGGGTAGAGGTACATTGCTTTACTTTCAACAACCAGAGTTGTATGTAACGCGTTACTAGTAATTGCGTTACTAGTAATCAATTACTTTTTATAGTAATTTTTAACGTAATCAATTAATTTTGTGAGCAAGTAATTTTTCAAGTAATATGATTACAATTTTCGGTAATCGATTACTGAGTAATCGATTACTTTTTTAACCTTCTGTCAACAATGGCAACCCTTTTCAGCAAGCCAATCTGTTCTTCTGTTCCACCACGAGTTCGACTGAAGCAATGACGTAGAGGTCACTGTGACGGCCGTCTCTAGTCCACACGGATCACATGCACACCACAGTAATATGATAATCCCTTACAACCGCGACCTACTGGAGCAACAGTAAAGCAAGTGATTGTATTGATAAATTGTGTGGGCTGAACATAACAATAGTAACAAAACGAAGCGGTTGGAAGATGAAAGTCACTGAAAAGGTTAGCCAGCTGTAGGACTCGAACCCACATCTTCTGGATTGCCGGTCCAGGGCTCTACCAATTGAGCTAAGCTAACACGCCTTCTCAGCGACTTCCAGGGTGCGTCATCTCAAGGGACAAACCAGCCACTCTCTCTCATTCATCCTCCTTTCACTCGTACATTTTTGCTCACTCATACAAACATTCATACGACGCGAACGACGCAAGCGGCAACTGTTGAACATGAGATAACTGATGTTCTGAGGCTGGAACAACATAGAAGGGACAAATACGCGAATGTTTCGATGTTGTTTTAAATGTGTATATAAATCTGTAATAAACGCGTGTATGTGTTCAAGTGTTGTAATAATAATAATTGGGTGTTTACGTCGCGAGACAACTGAGATCTCAAGTGTTGTGTTCAAATGTATTTGTGAATTTCACTTATCATGTATGTTGGTGTCTCATATCAGAATTTGCAACAAGAACTGCATGGTTGCATTCACTGCAGGCTTGTTGACTTTGTTATGACACACAATATAAAAGTAACGGGAAAAGTAACGCGTTACATTTTTAATCGGTAACGTATTACATTTTTGATGAAGTAATTTGTAACGGTAAAGAATTACTTTTCGCGGAGTAGTAACAGTAATTGTAATCAATTACTTTTTTCGAGTAACGTGTACAACTCTGTCAACAACCATCACAATTACTTCACCTTTCGAAACCCATCATATCACATAATAGCCTTTCACTCAAACTCACATTATTTTCCACGATGTAATGACGTGACGGGTCTGTGCAGCGGCAGATCCGGACCCTCACCTTGGGGGTTCTTTGTCGAAGCGGGGGATGGGTGAGGAGGAAACCGCATGTCCAGCCTAATGATTTTGGGTGTGATCGCCCCCCGCCCCCTGGGTCCGTGAACAGATTACCTGCGAAGGCTTCAACTTTCGGTGAGACAATGTTCAATGACGTGCGTCCAAGTGAATTTCTTGCGTAAGAGCTGCTAACGTAGTATGAGGAGAGTTATGCTGGTGCTGAAAGGTAGGTGTAGCCTGTATCGGACTGATCAAGGGGGGGGGGGGGGGGCATCCTGACAACATCGGCACATATGGGGCGTGAGACCGGCAGGGAATAGGGTACGGCCGTCAGCGTTCGTGTCAGTTCTTCTCGTACGAGACTTTGAAGACTGGTGTCGTTGGCTTGCCGTGGACCGTATTGCACACAGTGCGGCGCTGGTATGGTGTGATCCTTATGTATTATGCCAAGTATGATGCCACGGAGCTGGACGTAAACACGCTGGCAACCTGAGGCCTACGAGACAAGCACTGATGGTATTCGTGCGTTTCGGACGTCCTGCAACGATCGAACTGAAAGAAAGAACATCTGCAATTGTGGTAAGATCCTTGACGCAGGTATGGCTGAAAGGCACCCTCACCTTTCAGGGCGTGCTGAATGTTGTACTTCTCAAACATGTTGTCGATTTTTAGGCAAAGCGAGAGGGCATCTTCAATATATGCATATGGCGCGTGTAGCATTCGTCGGGATTTTCCACACACTAAGAAGTGTGTGCTCTCAGCGTCGACCTTCCTGTAGACTGGACGGCCGAATAGCTCTCGTGTGCTGGTAAAGAACGTAGCCCAGGGTACAGAGCCAGCTTCATGGTTCAAACACCGAGTCTTATTCGCCGAATCCGTAAGATATAATTCCACATTGTTCCGATCGTGGTGCCTGCCCAGTTATGAATCGTCTCCCTTTCGTAGATGTTCATCCAGTCAAGGGGAAATGGTAGTGGGTGGCGCGCTGCCTGCGCGAAGCTGTCGATACAGGAGGTTGAGTAGCCGCCAGCTGGTTATTACGAATATTATTCGGAGACGGCGCGCCGTTCCGACTAAGAAACGACACGAACAAAGATGCAGGGTTTTGAATGCGGAGATTGGTCGCACCTGACTAGATGTCAAGCAGTTTATTCCACGGGTCTTCTGCACAAATGATGTTCATCATCGTCTTCGAGCGAAATTAGAATATGGCGCGAGGTCGAGACAGCGAAGCTGACGATGACAATGAGCTTAGTTCCTGTCTCACAGCACTCGTACGGGCATTTTGCATCCGGGGTGAACGCAGACAAAGGAAACTATAGAATCTGTGAAGACATAAGAACGAATGGACTGCTAGCAAACCATATTTTTTTCTTTTCAATTTGCATGAAACACGAGACATATTGCGATTAAATGTATTGCTGTATTCGTGGTGATTGTGGTGGTGCTGGCGGTGAAGGGTCTCGCCGTTGTCGGCCTCACATAGGTGGGCAACGTCACGGCTAACGCCCTGGGGAAATGTGCGTCCTGGGCCGACTTCTAAGGGAACTGTGCCCACATATCTCTGAAAGCCGTTTGGGGAAGAACCCCAGACAGCACAGCCGGCACCAGAATTCCAACTCGGTCGAGTTCGAATCCTGGTGCCGATGGCCCCCTGGTTCGTGACGTCATCGCCCTGGCAGTGACTCCCGTTCGAAAATCCCAGCGACTACCTTCTCGATGCGAGTAGCTGGAGTCGATGACGCACGATTGCATTCACGATTCCGACTCGCGGGTCGCGAACGTGGAATGAACGAACAGAACCCCTGAGGCCCTGAGGGGTGGGGACTTCCTAGTGAACGCACCGCGCCGGCAAATTAGCGGTGGCCGCGATTTTCCCTCTTGTTCTGCCGGTTGTCTCTGGTCGCGCTTGTGGTTTGTCATGTATACAGTGGCGTATCTATAGAGCTACCTGCGCCCATGGCAACATGGTTAACATGATGTCCTTGGGGATGCGTTTTCGTGTGGTCCGCACTAGGTTTCACACTACAACCTCCCCAATGGCGGGTGCTTTAGATCATTTATGAATGTACCAAGTTGAGTGCCCGACCTGGCACATTCACACCCGACCACATAATGGCGCCCCTGTTCACCTGGCGCCCATGGCACCTGTCCACACCTGCCACACCCTAGATACGCCGCTGCATGTATACCTAGGGAATGTCTCCCCGAATTCCATTCACTGTGAAATCCTCAAGTAGACGTTTCCGCTGAAGACGAACAAAGGTCACCATATGTGTCACAGATGTAAGAATGGGTGACTCTATATGCCTTCGGAGATCAGCGCTGGTATAGGTCAGCAAAAAAAAAAAAGAAAAAAGTGAGTAGGAAAAGACTGAACAGACGAGAGGAGAAACAATAACACCGGAAGGCACAGTTATCGCCTGATTTCTTCTCGGATTACACATTTCAAAACAGCGCCCGATTTCTCCCTCCCGTGGGCTTCGTTCGCAAGCCCGCTATTTTTATTTTTATTTTATTTTCTGCACGAATGCTAGGACCTAGAAGACTGACAAAAAGCAGGGAATAAGCGCTCGGTAAGTAGCAATCAAAGCGTTAGTGACCGGGAATGTGATCTGTAGCAAGTTGGATACGAAGCGGATAGGATAAAAGCGTGTGTAGATTGAAGTTCACTGTGACTAAAATATTTGTTGTTATACTGAACTGCTTCTATATAGAGGGTGTCCCAGAAAACGTGTCACTGGATTAACGTCACCTAGAACAGTGTTTCCCAAAGTGTGGTCCGCGGACCCCTGGGGGTCCGCGAGAGTGTCCGTGGGGGTCCGCGACAGTCTCTCACATTTCAGTGAGGATTTTCGTCCCCACAAACACGCGCTCGTACATGCTGCCCGATTTCCAAACACCCAGAACTTCCAAAATTGCTACAAGCATGCTTAAACGGCTAGCTTCCAATTTCTGATAGCAAAATCCTGCAATGCACGTTTGTCCGCGTCATACACATACAAACAAGAAGAAGAAACCAGTTCGGAATCGTTTCTGAAGCTGTATCGAAAGCACGCAGCAGCTGACGAGGTTGCTGGTTATGCACTGGCTGTGACGGTGTGTGTGTGTGGGGGGGGGGGGGGGGGGAATCCGTGAATTGTTTCTCATCACTTCCGGGGGTCCGTCACCGCCAAAAGTTTGGGAAACACTGACCTAGAATCATGCATTTAAGCATTTGTTCTTACTAGGTTTTTGCCACCTCCTGATGTGAATGTCATGTGACGTAAGTTTTGTTCGGTAATTTTTCGCGAACCGAACTCGGAAATTTGCCAAGTAAAGTAGAGCCCTGCCAGGGCCCCGGCCCTGTTCGCGGGCCGAGCTTGTTATTGGCTCTGTGCTCCGGGCCGAGCCCGGGCCGACAAAATACGCCAGCACCGCGGGCCGGGCCAACAAATATGTTTCCGAGAGTCAGGTCCGAGAGTGGCCCGGCCGGGCCACGCAGCTAATTCCACACAATGGAGATGCATTAGTTCATATCATCATGTGCTTGCGTCATTCCTGTGCATATTTTGCAAAGACAAGCAAATGATACTGCATTATGCATATGATTCGACCCTCTAGAACATTCTCAAAGCCACTTCCACATTGCTCCTCACTCCTCACGTATTTCACAATCACTTGGCAAAGCTTGGTGAGAGGGGTAGGGACTGGGAGAAGGAGTTTGACGATAGCATGCTCTACCTCCGCAAAATCTTGACAGTGTAACGATAACGCCCATGCCCGCGTGCGTTCTGGATTTAATTTGGTCTCGTGCGGTTACGGTGTTAAACCGCCATCACTTGTATGTTTGTCTTCTCTCCTTATAAATTTACTGATAAATTTGTTTGATAATCGCCAGAAACGCGTACGTCGCGGCTGGAAATACTAGGCCGGGATCTATTCGCCGGGTCACCGGGCCGGGCCGGGCTCTATAGTCACTGGGTCACCGGGCCGGGCCGAGCCGCATAAAAATATAAAGGTCCGAGCCCGGGTCGGGCCGGGCCATTTTTCGATGCGCCTGGGCCGGGTCGGGCTCGGAAAAGTCGGCCCGTGCAGGGCTCTAAAGTAAAGGTCCCTTTTTTATCTCACCAATGTGAGGAGCGTGCCGGCATGCTTTTCGGGGCACCAACAGCATAGCGCTCGACGACTTTTTATGCTCAATCGTTGTCAGCCTCAGTCCGACGAAACCCAGCTCACAGAGTGATAGTAGAAAGAGACAACATAGGCATGGCTTATCGCATCCGGGGGGGGGGGGGGGGGGGCCTCCGGGAAGTGTACCCTGCTGACACTCAAGATGAAAGTTTCGAGGGATATCGTAAGAATTCCGTGTTTCATGTGAGTGAACATGAAAATTCTGTAAAAGTTCTGTAAAAATTCGCCTCACAACGTCGCAACACGGAATTCCAGACACCCTGCCCGACCTCTGTGCATGAAAGGGGGACCCCCCGGCATACAGATTGAAAACTCTCCACCTGTCTCCCTGGAACGGTAATCCAGAAGATGTGGGCGATGTGGGTTCGAGTCCTACAGCTGGCTAACCTTTCCAGTACTTCCATCTTTCATCGTTAATTTCTTAGGCAACTTGAGGCCTTGTATGTGACTGTCGCTTCTATGTTCCAGCCTCAGAACATCAGTTCCCTCATCTCCCTCATCCCTCTGAACACGTTGTTTCTTGCGCTGCCCCCTCTCCCCAAGAATCCTGCCGACGCCCATGACGGCAAAAGCAGCAAAATCTATTTCGACATAGACTGCAAGTTTACAAGCCGGTGTTCACCTTCCGCACAGTAATCTTCCGTTTCTTTGGCAAATACCGCGCCTTTCCGACACTATGGCTGCTGGCTACTTTTGACTGGCGTTTGTCTCGAATCGACCGTGTGATGGCAGCCCTGCCGGCTGTGTTTGGCGATTGAGAACTCCGCAACCTTCGTTTCGCTGGTTTCACGTAGCCGAAAAGTCCGGAAGATGGCAAATTCAGTCGCATTGCTGCGAAATCTTTATCGTACGACACATGTTTGGACCCCAGCGTGTGTGGTTCCGACAAGAAAGGCACGTATTAGATGTTTCGTCTGCTGTGAAAAAAGTAGAGGACAAGCGTAGGTCGCGTCTGTAACCAGTTACGAATGAGAGGAAAACGACCGAAGAAGCCGGTTTCTATCAAGCAGCGTCTTTCGACTGTGCACGCTCTTCGTCTTCATTTATCTCCATCTCGCGGAGTGAACAAACATCTTTGATAACACCGCCTCCCTCTCGCACGGAGATAGATAAACGGAATGCGCATTTGTGAATCCACGCGCACCGTGACCGGGTTTTTTGAGCGATTGATTTGATTTGAGCCAATTATTTTATGTCCACAGCTTACGACAGCAAAAGCGAAGTATGGTGGTCGGTTTATGGTTACTGTTTTACCTGGTGACGGCATTGGACCCGAGTTGATGAAGCATGTCCGGGAAGTCTTCAGGTAAAGTTCCGTTATTTCCTTTGATTTGGATTGGAGGAGTTTCAATTAATTTAAAGCACACTTGCAGGCAGTGTTGTTGAGTGTCAGTTGTACATAGTCGCAGTGGTTTATCCATAATTTCGTCTTTGGGCGGTGGGGGATATAGACATATATAGGGGTGTTGGGCTCTGCAAGGGGGTGTATTTTGCTTTTGACGCTATATTAACTCTATGTTTTGACGAAATATTGTGCAATCTCACAAAATTTTAGGGGGGTTTCCTCCAGGTTTTGGGGGGTTGTTAAGGGGGTGTAGGGGGGTCTGGATAAATCACTGCATAGTCGAACAAGACCGCAGGTAAACAGCTTTGTTTTGTGTGTGATGGGGTGTTTCATCGCCCATCGTCAGAGACGATACTGTGCTCATTTACAACGCACAGATAAACACAAACACACAATAAAAATAGGTGAAATACATTGAATGACCACCAGTACCACATCTCAGTATCAAGGTAAGTACAAATGGAAAACACTAAGCTCCTACAGGTTCTGGTTCTCACTTCTTTGGTACAAGAAGCAGCAACGTAATGATTGAGCAGGACCTAATTCAGTTCCCTGCACTGAGCATGTTGCAACCACAGCATAGCTGCTACAATGAAGAGCACCTATTTTGCCATTTTTCAACAGACTTTCAGACTTTTTTATTTTTTCCTTCTGTCATCATTTATACAAAAACTATGTAATTAACAGTACCACTAGGCAAGCCTGTGATGTGGTTCTGTATACATGAATACTACAGAAAAAGAATATACAATGTCATTTACATGCAGTCAATGTATATAAAAAACAATTAATAGGGTAAGAGATTAAGTTAGAGTAGGGGGACAGCTTCGTAACAACAAGATACTTCAGCTTAGGCACAGTGATCACTGAAAAAAAGACGAGAGGCTCTTTTTAAAGGCATAAAGCGAGGGAGAATTGTGGATAACAACAGGAAGACTATTCCAGTTCTTACCGGAAAAATAGCAAAATGAAAACATCCCAAAGTCAGTACGAGGATATGGCAGACTCAACATAATATCATCAGCTCGACGATCGTAAACACTTGTGCTAAAAAAACACAACAGCATATAGCCAGGGTCAGACTTTTTCGGGTTATATGACCCTGCCAGATTCGGGAGGAAAAAATGTGGTGCTGTTTTTGAATCCGCAATTAGGGGCGAAATCTGGTGCTCTTGCCACAGTCTGGTTGAAACTGGGTGTTATGGGGCTACATTTTTTCTTTCTGCCCAGCAAGCGGCTCATAGCTAGGAAGTGCTCATCTTGGTCAAACATGCATTCCTCGCTATTTATAGTCACAAGCACCACATGATGTAACATTAAATGTGCTTCGCGTAGCTTATCATTGTACTTAGATATTTTCATCAGACCTGTGATACAGATTAGTACTATAAATTGGGTATGTGGTGCATGATACAACGTAATACATGATTGGAATTGTGGGAGAAATTGGGTTTAACCTGAATTGGTAAGAGACAGATTTGGGAGGGAGCAATCTGGCGGCGGCGGAGTTTAACCCGAAAAAGTCAGACCGTACGTGTAGCACGTGACACTGCAGCTGCATGTAACACACTAAGGCAGACGTCTACTTTTAGCCCCCGGGGGAGCAAGTGGGAAATTACCCCCCCCCCCCCCCCCCCCACACACACACACACCTCCCGCCGTGCTCTTGCTACTTGAACTGTGTGTCTTTTTGGTTGGCACCCCTCTAGGTGAGCTCCCCCTTCCTCCTTGCACCTTGCACAGGGAGAATGGGGAAGACATATTTCTTATACATTAAGAAATATGCCTTCCCTATCCTCCCTGTATGGCCTTCTCTTCCGTTGTTATGCACTGTATTGCCTCTCTGTATTCTATGATTGTTTTCGCTCTTATTTGTTGCTATATAGTCCACTACATAGTTTATTTTTTCACCCGATGAAGTGTAGGCCCTGCAAGAAAGCTCATCATTAAACTTAGATGCTCCTAACCGTTTGAAATTTATCAGGAAAAGTACAAAGCAAAAGTGCAAAAACAAGCACTAGACACGGAACATATGTATGCAACGGGAGCGAGAAAGGGATCAAGGGGAAGATCGCTAGAAATGCTCATCAGGCTTATCCCTTCCACCACATTAATTTCCAGGTAGTTCTGTGTTTCTTGCGAGGAACCCACATAGAACATATCACAATGCGTGTCTAATACGTACTTGTGTGCAAGCCTCTTTTAACGTTGACAAAACTAGTTGCTTTTACCCGAGTTATATCTGCCTTTTCCATCCTGTTCTTACCTACCCCATCTGCTCGGGACACCCTGCGAGCACATGCTCACACGCGGAGCACTAAATTCCAGAGACATTTACGGGACAGGTTTTCTTTCTAACCGCCACAGGTACGGGGGCATACCGGTCGACTTTGAAGAGGTCAGTCTCGATTCCGAACAAGATGACATCGAGACAGTGTCCGAAGCCATCACAGCCATTAAGAGGAATGGCGTAGCACTGAAAGGTATTCTTCCACGGATGATGCATGGAATACGAGATACGTCCTGCTTCCAGGTAACATCGAAACTCGTCACAACTCTCCAAGCTACAAGTCGCGGAATGTGGAGCTGAGGTTGCGACTGGGCCTCTTCGTCAACGTCATCCACTGCAAGAGTCAGCCGGGGGTCGTCACGCGTCACAACGACATCGACATAGTCCTCATTCGTCAGAACACAGAGGGAGAGTACAGCTGTGCCGAACATGAGGTGTGTCATCTATAGATCAGCGTGGGACATGTCCTTGTAGAGCAGAAATGCGCTCGCATGTGAGCAGTGATGGCCAGTAGTTAACTACATGTAGGGAGTGACTTTTTCGGGTTAAACCCGATTCCGCCCGGTTAGTAGAAATGCTGAAATAGTAGAAATAGTAGAAATTTCCGCCCGGCAGAAATGTAGTGTGCAATTACTAGTTGAACTACTATTTGGAGTAGTTAACTACAGTAGTTCGGTTACTACATTCGCCGACTACTTCCGATTTTGCCGCAAGCTTTACGGCCACGACTGTGTTTCCGACTTTTACCGTGAGCTACTTGTTTGATGAGAACGGAGGTGCAGAGCAGTTGTGCCGTGCGTGTGCACTAAATCTTCACTTTTATCGCTGCTCGCGATTCATATTTAGGTGTCTAAGAACACTATAGAATGGGATTGGTGTTGATGGACAACGTTTTGAGTAGTTATAGATGTAGTTAAACTACATTGCAGTAGTTAAAGAAGTAGTTTTAACTACCTCCCCCGAAAAGTAGTTGGACTACTAGTTAAACTACTCCATTGCAAAGTAGCTAGTAGTTATAGTTAAACTACTGTAGAAGTAGTTAGTGGCCATCACTGCGTGTGAGTATGCTCGCACGCACTCACTACCGCTTGCCGTGATATTTTTATTTTTTATTTTTTCCGTACTAACCTTGGCTACAGGGGTGGGAACGATTGCGTGTTAGAGATGCGAAGCAACTACAGTTATAGACGGCGTACAGTCATGGACAGATGGAGAGAGGACAGCAGGGTCCAGATCTTCAGCTCGGTAATGTTTGTTTGCGGTACATGTATCACTTCCCCCTCTGATTTGCAAGCACATTTCGCACAACAGTTAATCGTGGGGTTTATTTGGCCCTCCTGGCCCTCATGGCCCTCCAAAGTGACCTTCGCGGGCTCGTCACTCGGGCTTCGTATCACGTTTGGAATCGCGCCAACTTGAGAAATAATGATATTGTGTGTGTCACATTCTCGGGGTCTCTTAATCAGCCCGACTCTCGCCCACTCTCTCTATCAAAAATTGCTTGGTCCTTGGCGATGAAAGATGAAAGGTCCTTCTCTCATTGGTTCTTGGCCAAATCCAGCCCACCAATGCTCTGCTCTCAAAGCTTTTTTCACAAATTTTATATATTTATTTATTTAGGATACTGTTGACCTTCCGACGGGGGTCGTTTTGGTATTGTACTAAATTCAAAATTGGTACTGTTTAGAATTCGGGGAGAAATAGGGTTTGACCCAAATTAGTCCCAGACTGGTTTGGGAAGGAGTAATCGGGCAGAATCAGGTTTAACCCGTAAAAGTCGTGTGCTTTGTTAATTGCCATGCTTTTATTTAAAAAAATTCGATTTCCAGTGTGCACACATTATCGTAAGCAGGTAGTGGTCTCCTCAGGAAATTGTCTGCCATGAGGTGGTTCGCCCACGCAGCTCATGGCACTGCGTGTGGTGCTGCAAGCTGTCACTTTTGCTGGACTCTTTTCACCCATCTGGATCTCTATTATAGAAGCTATATAATTTGATTAGAATATGATGGAAATTTCATGGAGTTAAGGAGGAACGTGGGTTGGTTTTGTGAAATGTTGCGACAAACAAATATGCATGCTAGAGGAACGTGCTGATTTTATCATTGATGAGCTTTGTGAATCATATTAGTCAAGAAACGTGTACATACATCACCTTATTGGAGCTCCAATGGAGGAAGTAATATCATTGTACCATGCAAAAATCTTAGTGATCATAAATCGTTGGAATTTCACTGTAAATTATCGGTCATAGGCACACTGAGAGAAGCTTTTTAAAGTTAAGAAAATTGTAATCAAGTGGACAAGTTCTACTCAAGAAAATATGAAGCACAAATGCAGCATAACTGCGTCTCGATTGCTTTCAACTTTCTTGAATGCCTGAATACCGACATCATGATGTCCCATGCTTTCACTACTACTGCTGCGTGAGTTGTGGGTGAACTGGTATCTGTTACACAATAGCAGCATCTTCAGTATTGCGTATCAGTAAAGCAATGTCTCAGCCGCTCCTTGCAACTAGTGATGCAAGCCCTTAGAAGAAAAAGTGGGAAAGATAGACGAGAAAAAAGTTTTTCTTTTTTAAATATTCATTAGTTTTTTTCCCTGTTAAAAAAAATATCCCAAGACTCACAATTTCAAAAATAAATAATGTGCAAGTGCTGGCTTAAATATAATGCATAGACTATGACAAAAGTTTGGTTAATTTAGTCATTCTAATTGCACTGGCTCTACTGACATGTGTTGGTTTATAGCCTGCACTTTTTGACTTAGATCAAATAATGGTTATTCCACGTTTTACTTTGTATGGCGGACGCTCCTACTTTCACATATCTTGTTCACTGGACAACGAAAAGTTAGTTTGCATTGCTTTCTTTGTTTTTGTAAATCTTTCTCAAAATAATCTTTTGAGGAAGCCATTCTTCCGCTTCAGTGAATCAACGTTACTGGAAATTTTGCACTCCACACAGTGGCTTTACCCATTTGCTAGTTCTGCTCTAGCCTTAACCTCAACTTGTTATTGTGCCTCACTTGTTATTAACCTCAACTTGTGCTTGTGTGCTAAACAGATGAAATGTGTGTTTACAATTTATATTACACTGTTATTTGCTTTCTAATGCTCTCAAATCAACCTAAGTCATGCAAGAGTGAAAAACTTCTCAGATAAAAAAAATAAAAAAATAAAAATACTGTATAGGAATACTGTTCCTTCTTCTTCTCCATTTTTTTTCCAGCAATTAAAATCCTCCAGAAATTTTGCATATCTACTCTTAACACTGGCATGTTAATTGTTTTGACTGCTGGGTTCGCACATTTTGCGTTATAACTCTGCATGCTCAGTCATCTTGAAATTTACCAGGTTTGAATTGCCTTCAGAGCATTAGTATATATGCATGTAGACAAGGCAATGCATTGTGTAACTGCTTAACATGACATGCTGGCACAGTTTTATAGGTCCTTACTGTGTGCTTTGATTGATACATTATATTTTTCTACAAGCAATCCACTCAGGGCTTGATACGTACAGTACATACATCCAGGTTGGACAAAATAACTCTAGCACCCCAATTTTTACATACTCCAGTTGAACTCTTCCTCACAGACCTACCATCACCAGTGTCATTCTGTCGTTGATAAAGGTCGGTACTTCAGGTGTTCAAAAGATCTGTTGCTTCGGTTTAGCGACATGATATATCAGACCTCACAGGAGTTCCAGTGGGAGATGATAGTTGGCGCTCGCCTGATTGGTGCGTCTGTGACCCAAGTTGCTGAATTGGTCGGGACATCCAAATCTGCTGTTTCATTGGTCACGTCACAGTATGCGAAGATCGGCAAAACATACTGCAGAGCGAAGTAGCTGCAGTTAAAAGTCAAAGCTGGACCTGAGGAGTTGGCTTCTGTACTCAAGAGTGGCACAAAATTGACGTGAATGTTGTTCATGATTTATATTTGTCCGTTCCTCGACATATTTCAGCTGTATTATATGCAAAAGGGGGTTCTACTCTATATTAAGGAAGAACGCATGATGTGTGGTCGGCGTTCAAGTTGTTTTGTAGTTTTTTGAACATTTGAAAATTTGGTGAACATTTGAACATTTGTCCAAACAGCAACATTTGAACAAGTCCAAAAACAACGTTTGAACATAGTGAACATTTGAACATTTTTGTAGTTGTAGTTTTGTAGTTTTGCCCCCGAAGATGCCAAGATACCTTTCAAGCAAAAAGACATGTTTCGAGAAACAAAACGTTGATGACTCACATCATGTGCTAGACTTGTTTCATCCTCTCTTGAGTTTATGGGCAGTAAAATGCTGAAATAGATGCACGTCAAGTACACATGATATCTATGAGCCAGACTGTGTATATCATGGATGTCCTTTTTTTTCCAGAGCGTACCAGGTGTTGTCGAAAGCCTGAAGGTTATCACACGAAAGAAGTCAGAAGAGGTAGCACGCTACGCTTTCGAGTTTGCCCACCAAAATGGACGGAAGAAGATCACAGCTGTGCACAAGGCCAACATCATGTATGATAAGCTATTTGCTCTCTGAGGAAATGCATGTTTTATGGGTAAAGAACAAAACCCGAGACAGGGAAGTAAGGAGGCAGCAGGGGAGTGCAGGGAGGAAAATGGGAGCCTGTCTAGAGGCGCAGAAATATCAAAATTTTAAACATCTGAATAAATATCGTAGTATCCGAAACAGAATGTAGCTAAATCTGGCTGAAAAATGAACCCTTGTGTTATCGGGTTTTATGTCATTTCAAAATCTGAAGACAAAAATCGGGTTTTATTTGAGGAGCCGTAAAATAGGGTGGAAATGAGAGCTTCTCGCATTTCAGAGGAATGGCGAGAAGGCGAGCGGCTATGCTCGATGAGGAGTGCTTAGTGTTCTTCAGTGCTTGTACTGGTGGCTGAAGTTTCATGTGGACAAGCTTGCTTTCAGGACTTTTCGGGTTTTACCCCAAGTGGTCGTAATGCAAGTCGAGGGTAATGCTAGGGGTAGTTTAACCCCAACACATCACGATCTAATTATAAATAGCAATATCTTATTTGTGAATGTCGGTGTTTGTGATAAAAATATTGATACTTTATAGATGTTCGTCAATATTGGCATGAAAAATATCAATACAGATACACATTTACATATATAGACAAATCGATAAAATATTGATAATTAGAACAACACACACATCTATAGAATATCACTATTCTTCAGACATCGACAACATCAGTTAGGAAAGTTATTGATAACATTGATATAAATACCAATGTTGTTCCATCCCTGGGTCTGTCCTCTTTTGTTCGCTGCCCTGGGTATGTTTCAGGTCTGTTGGTTTCAAGCCATAGGCGAGTTATGAGCTTGCCTATGCCCTTGCCGTTTTGCTGCAAAGATAAAGCTGCTGGTTTGCTGTTTGTTTAGAGGTGCTAGTAATTTAAAAAAAAGATTCCTGTTGTGTTCCCGCTGTGCAATTCTGCCCCTCTAAAATTCTATATGCAACATACAAGGGCAGTAAAATGTGTGAGTGAAATCCACACTCATTTCCCTATACTGTCCATCCATGTCCACTTGTGATGCATCTGATCCTGAGCTGTGAAACTGCCTGCATACACAGTGTTTGCTGTATTACCATCCATTCTTGGTGGTACTTCAAGTTGGTAGTGAAAATTGTGAAGCACTTTTCTCCTTACCACACGTGAGCACAAAGGGAAGCCCACTTGCAAGGCTGTGATGCCAACAAAAGAAGAACTAACCTCTTTTGTAGTACATCGTGCTTACATTATTCAGATCTATGTGCTTTATTCGGCTTAATGTATGTCTCACACTGGCTATCAAATTTGGGCAGGCCATAAGGTCTTTTTGCTGCATGCAGAGGCATGTTGTGGAAGTGGTTCATTTTATGGTCTTAGTGATTCGCGAATTTGTTAGGCAGAATGTTCAGATAACATTTCACCCAACTTTAATTTCACGATGGATATTCTGTTCGAGGCCCGAAGCTTCACCAGGGTATTGAGAATTGTTGGTGTGACACCCACGTAGAATCAAACCCTTCCTCGGTGAACTCGACGTTGATGATAAAACGTACGATGTCAGGCTGAGAACGAGGGTGGAACGACGAAAATATGATGTTCGAATTAATGTGGAATCTGTGTCCAGTACTGTAAACATTGCTGGAGTGTGTCACATGTGTGCGAAAATAGTGCTGTTTCTAAATGTTTCTAATTTTTCGATACTTTCTCGTCATCGGTTAGTTAACAATAATTCGTGAGAGTTCAAATTTGCAGAAAAATTAAGATATCAAATTTCACGAAGATTAGGTCCTCGAAAAAAATTGCTATTTTTACAGTGCGCACTAAGTGCTTCTAACCCATTTAGTTTCTTAGTTGACATCACAAAATGAGATATGCCGCACCATGCAATCCAACCTGCACAGCTGTTTATAAACAACAGAACATTGCTGCTCAGTGCTCCTAAAATTTTAGGAAAGATATGTTAATGGCGCAACTGGCTTAAAGAAATTAACCAATGGACTCTTATCACCGGTAAAAAACTTTAAACAATGATTTTGCTCCTGAAAGGCAAATGAAACTAAACAAGGTGAAAAGTAACTTATAAAAGGCAACAGGTAGAACAAGTTATATGTTACTAAGGTGTACAACATCTCATTTTTACTTCTCCGTAGTGTACCGTATTCCCCCGCATCAGCCGGCATGCCGCATTCAATCGGGGGAGACCAGCATGCCGCAAAACCCCGTATTTTGCGACATTCCGTAAAATCAGAGGTGATTTTCCTTTGGTGATAACTGATAAAGTAGCAAGCACCACAGAATGGTCCTTCCAAAGAGGATTATCCCCAGGAATAGCTGTCTGAGACTCATGCCAACACGCTGGACGTCAGTGCTGCCGGAAGGGAGTTTTGAATTCCTTATCAGTGTGTGCCTCGGACCTCGACCTCGAATTTTGCAGCATGCTGCTGAAAACCAGCTTCTGGACACCTCAAAGCTGGACTCCCTCTACTTTTGCGGCATGCCGGCTGGAGTGGGGCAGTACGGTATATGTCTCGTGGTAAAATTTGTGTCTAAGGTATAAAAATACTGTATGCCCCAAATGCCAACACATTTTTTATTTTTTTATTTTTTTCGAAGCTAGACTAATGTGAGCTCGAATGGTCTCCATTCCTTGCGTCTCACGAGCAAAAAAATTATGGTAATAATGCCTAGTTGTACCCGTTTGACTTCCATACACTTCATTTCTCATGAAGCAGCGGGTCATTCATTCACCCAGAAGTGATTCTCTGCATTACAGGAAGCTCTCCGATGGCCTATTCCTCCAGTGCTGCGGCGAGGTGTCGAAAGATTATCCGGGCATCGAGTTTGATAACATGATCATTGATAATTGCAGCATGCAGGTGGGGTTTTTGTAGGGAGCTCCGAGGCCAACGGAGGTGTAAATGTGCTGCTTCACTTTCAGTTGGTGTCCAATCCAAGCCAGTTCGACGTGCTGTTGCTCCCCAATCTCTATGGAAACATCCTGACCAACATAGCCTGCGGTCTCGTTGGTGGCCCAGGTATCACCTCAGGCAGAAACTACGGCCACGACTATGCTGTGTTTGAGACGGTACGTCATGTGGCCGTGGCCTATGCACTGAACGGTGTCTCGTTGAATGTCATTTGCAGCGAATGCCATTCACGCCGAATGCCATTCACTGGAAAAGTGAGGAAATGTTATTTTGTAGCGGGTTATGCTTGGACCCTTGTGCCTTTGGGATTTATAGTTTTTTGGAAATGGGAGGGCACAAGTTGGGATCTGTCTTGGCAGTTGTAAAATTGTCTGCGATAAGGTGGAAAACCAGATTTTTGGGTGAAAAATATGCTAAAAAATAAAATTAAGAGTGATTCTTGCATTTCAGATGAACAAATCAACAAAATATAGAAGCCGACACTGAAGATTTTTGTTTAAGTTTAATTTGTACAAGCTTTCGCGTGGAGGTCCACGCTTCCTCAGGTGTACCTGAGGAAGCGTGGACCTCCACGCGAAAGCTTGTACAAATTAAACTTAAACAAAAATCTTCAGTGTCGGCTTCTATATTTTGTTGATGTGATCTACAGGACTTGACTCCCCTCTTCGTATACGCATTTCAGATGAACATGAGATATTGAGTGGTTGTACTAACCGTGCAGTGTTTAGTGTTCTCCACTGTCCATATTAGCGGCTGAATTTGCACTTTTTCAAGTTTGTTTCGGGGGTTTTAGCCTAGGTGACGATTATGCAAATTAGGGGAGGGGGTATAAAAAGAGGTTTTTTTTCTGGTTTTATCCTGAAACACAAGGCTGTAATTACGCTGTCTTTGATCAGCCCTATGTGCTTTCGGGACTTATCCAATCTTGGCTCACTGGTGCTGCGTACCTGATGCAGTTAGCGTACGGTGAAGCGATATCGTGAAGTTAATAGTAAACGTTCTACACTGTGATGCGTTAAGGGAAGTGCCTCAGGATGCGAGCCACCAAGATTCTGAACAGAGGCTTCTTAACATTTCCTTACCGGCTCACTGGATTTTCTGCCCTTCTACACTGTGATATGTTTCATACCATGCAGAACAGCAACAGATAAAGCAGTTGCTTGAGAGTACTGTCCTGTGTCGGTCTGCATCTCTTGCATTTGTCCATCATGTTACAAGTTACTATCACTGTTACTGGCACCATATTTACTAATGCTGAGAAGTGCGCTAATGTATATATGGCCTGACTTTTTCGGGTTTTATTTTTGGCCAAATTCGGGGGGTAAATATCGGGTGATATTTTTTATTCGAAAATTCGGGTGTATTCGGGTTAAATCCCGTTACGGCATATTCTGTCGTCAGGAATTCGGGTGATTTTGTTTGTTTAATAAAAATTTGTCTTAACATGGAACTAATGTTTAGCAATGTTATCAAACTTTATTTTAATGCGCGCTTATGAGTGTGCCACGCGACCCGGATGTTTTTGGGTAGATTCGGGTTAAACCCGAATTTTACAGATTTCGTTCGGGGGGTAAATATCGGGCGGATACGGGTTTAACCCTAAAAAGTCAGGCCCTATGTATAGAAAGCTTGATACACAAGATGCACACTAATGTAAGTGCTGCACAGTGCCAGTGCACTTCATTTGACACAGAGATGTTGTGGGCTGCATTTAAAATTAATTTTAAAATTCAGTTAGAAATTTTTAAATTAAAATTGTTGGAAAGTAATAATTCAATTAAAATTTCTATATTAAAAATTTTAAATGAAAATTTCGAAGTAATGACATCAACTTTACATTGTGCAACTGACTTTTCTAGGGTACAAGGAATACAGGGAAGTCTATTGCCGGAAAAAATATTGCAAACCCGCTGGCTATGATGAATGCAAGTGTTGACCTTCTGGATCACCTAGGGTATGAGTAACATCTTTTAGTGAATCATGTATTGACATACGTGAATCTCTTGGTATTTTATTTTCAGGTTGAAGAAGGATGCCACAGTCATAAGAAATGCCATAGACAAGACATTAAACGTCGATAAGGTAAATTCATGCTTGAATGTCCATGCCTTGGCCACTGTTAAGTGTGGCCAGTAATGGAAACTTCTGCTCCAGTAACTTATCTTAAGGTCCGAGAAGCTTACCGTTAGAACATATCACACACCAAACATTGAAAATCTTGTCTTGTCTCAGCTTGAAACTGGCCATCCCTGTCTCATTAAAAATATGGTTTCCTTTTAAACCTTTACATCTAGTTTTTATTCTCGAATATTTATTTTGAAGTGTTTACAAAAGTTCTGCCAAAACAGGTTACCATGCTGGATCACCAAAACTAGCAAAAATGTAATAAACGAAGATGGGTGATGGATGCCACTGAATGGGGGAGGACCTCGATATTCCCAGTCGCGAAATCCCCGATCTCGAATTTCACGTTCTCGAAAAAAGGAAAATCGAGGAGGATGCTCGATTGCTTCGTAGGGTGATATGGCGTGCTTTAAAAACACATCAAACAAACAACTATTATCGGATCGCACTAGCTTGTAGCTATGATCCGACTGGTATATAGTGCCTTACCATGTATACTACGATGTTGTCAGTTCAATAAAAAAAAACAAAAAAAAAACACATCACTATTTAACCACTCAAATTCACGCGTTTTTGACGTCTGTCCAAGTCGTATTAGTGAACGAAAGCCACATTTTAGAAGCCATTAGGCTCTGCAAGGTGGACACAATGGAGTGCAGCATGTTGGTTAGTTTATTATTAGGTCAGTCACAAGTTCGGTATATGCATTTTTATGTCAGGCTAGTCTCAGTTCACCGTTGGCAATTTCCCCGTGCGCGCCTGTGCATTTTATAGTCAGACAACATTTATTTACGGTTGTTTATTTTGCAACGGGGATTTCGATCACTTTATTTGGAGGAACACCCTTTCTCATTGAGAACTTGCCTAAAGCAAACATCCTGAGACATGTTACAGAACAGCTAACGTCAAGTGCTGTCCTCTGTAAAAGGACATAAGGGCAAAATTTTGTAATTGTTTTGAAAATCACCTTTCATAACCTTGGAAACTGTTTCATGTATCGACGGAGAAAAGTTTGTTTGCCTATATGCCTGTGCAAGTTGCCGAGTCTGCGCTTTGCCGAGTTCGGTTCTCAGGTCTTTCCGGGTTTTATCTGAAGTGTCGGTGATGCAAATTGGGAGTAAAAACTGGTTTTACCGTGTCTAACCCTAAAGCACAATACTACTCTGTTTGTACATAATCAGGAGTAATGTACCTTGGGTTCATAAACATTGAAAAAATGGCTAGGAAGCAATGGTGAAGATGATTCTCGGGGTTTTTACATTATGCTTCATTAACATATTGTTGCATGGTTCATTTTCAAGGTCTGGAAAACCCTGGAAGTTTCCGACGGTCCATGAAAACCCTTGATTTTGCATCTCTTTCTTTTCTCATGGAGCATCTAGTGCAAATTCCACATATATCCTGAGTCAGAACGATACTTTCAAGACCACAGGAGTTAGCACTCTTTATAATAGAAATCAGCAGCAACAAATTAGTGGCACTCTCCATTATATTAATCAGTTTCCTTTTCTGTTCTGTGATATTTAACGTTCTGGAGTCGTCAGTCAACTTTGGTGAATACGTACTACTCTTAATGTGATATACGTACCTGTAGCTTATCCATATTTTTGTGAAATATTGAAGCCCTGGTCATAAACTATGTTTTACATTCCAGACAAAAGATAGCTGAGCCTTAAGAGGTTCTTGAAAAACCCACTTAATTTTTAATAAAAAGTTCAGTGGGAACCATGTTGGCATCTTAGATGAACGCTTTTCTTTTTGCAACATAATACTGTGCTCATGCTCAGCATTTTGTGTCAGAAATTGTGTAAATGATTATTAGCATTTCTTCTTCACTCCCTCTTATATTGATTTTCCAGGTTCACACACCCGACCTTGGAGGACAAGCTACAACGAGGGATGTTGTAAACAACATCATCAAAGAAGTGCAAGCAACTACTTAGACGTAACGGGGGCTAACATCGTCTCAGTTAGTGTAGCCAGCCAAGTCACATGTGACAGGATATACTGTATACCTGGAGTAATTCAAACCCGTATATTTTTGTTGAAATTATTAGAAATTCATCTACGTGTGTCGTGAGACTAAATTATGACTCGTTATGTGGGGCGATACACACAAGACAACCGTTTTGAAGCTCTTCCTCTGCATGTACACACAAAGAATGTTGGTAGCCGCACTGAAGACCTGTCCATGGTAGCCAATCCCTAGCTGGACATTTGTCCTTACTGAGGTGTTACGCAAAATGAAGTACGTACATGCCAAGAATACTGCGTATCTTGTGTATGCTAACAGTGTGGCAAGCGTCAAAGATGTTTTCTTATTGCAGATTTACTATTGCTCATTGCAATGTGCACTGAGTTTTCTTGTCATGTATGTGCAGCGTCTTATCTTTCCTCAGCAAATAACGTGTTGGCCTCGTGGAACTCTGCAGCCCAAGGCTGAAAGTATGTCAACAAGTCAAAGTGTTGCTGGAGACCCACACATGGAAAGGTTGAAGCTATTACGTAGTGTTGGCAACACTGTGCACATTATTAGAGTCGCAAATTAAAACAACCACTTTTTCCACATTTGTGAGGCGGTTCTCATGCTCTAATGCCTAAATCGCTGGTATTCTATTCATCCAGACCCCTATGAATATATATGCTCGACTGTTTGGGGAGCCCCCCAGCAGGAGCATTGTATGAGGAAACGAAAAGTATGAATGAAATTATGTGGCTTTCATATGTGCATTGTAATCTTGGCAGGTAAACCAAAATTTTGAAACTTGTTTGAGTTAACCAGAAATACAAACAGATTCAATAAACTAGCCTACTGTATATCAGTTGCGCTGTGTTTAGGAGCAAAATATATTTGCCAGAACACTTATGTAAATGCATTTTAATGTGCGTATTTTTTTGGTCAGGAAAAGGCAAATAATGTTATAGTAGTTATTTGTGAATTTTGTGATGAGTCTCCCCTGATTACATAGGTGGGCTCTAAATTATGCTACTCAATACATACAACTTATCCTTCTGTGATTCATTAAATACTGTGGCACATAATTGTTTCGAGACTGTTCTGATGTGCTCGAAGTGCTAGCTGTCTCATTTGCCATGAAAAGGAAGAAGCACACTTCAACAGTGCGCTAAACATTTGGATATTGATAGAACAAAGTGCATAAAGCCTGAGGGGCTTTCTCCAGATGGATTTTGTCCACCAGATGGATTTTGTCCTGCACCTGTGCCGTACTATTGATGGGGTGGCAGTTTTGCAACTCTAGATACCTTTTGTCAATGATTAATGGAATGCTTCGAAGTAGTGCTAAAAAGCTCCAGCTTCCAGATTTCTTTCAGTAAATTATGAAAAATAAAAATGTCTTTTCTATCCATTGTGTCGATACCCTCTCCCACCATTTTCTTGAGCTGTCCGGGAATCAGCGACACGAGTATGTGTTATGTTTCAAAATTGCAGAAATAGAGCAATATAAATGCAGTAACGTCTCACCCACTACAAGACTATGCCAGCCTGCATACACATTACACTTGGCAGGCATTACATACAGGGTGTTCTTTTAATTATTTTTTATGGATGGTTTATACGAAAGCTACGAGAGCAGCATAGATACAGTTGAGTTATACAGCCTGGTGGACAAGCAGAAGTATGTAACTACTAGATGACTAATAACCTAAAATTGTAGCAGAAGTATGTAACTCTGTAATCAGGGTCTTTCAGGGAAACATGAGATAGCAAAACTATGAAATGGGAGACTATCCTCAAAAGCATTTTCATGGATTCTGAAACGAGCACGCACGTTGGAATATCCAGTGCCAAATATTATATGCAAATGAGCAAAAAAAAAAAAAAAACATGCACCTTAGGAAATTGTGTCGCAGTCAGTTCATAGGGGCCACAAAGCGTTGACCTGGCCAGCAGAACAGCACCAATCGTCTCCATCGCTCCAAAGCACGTGGCCCTCCGACATGGAATGAGCACTGTCCGCCCTATGCTCCTGAGGCACGTGGTTTTGACTCATTTGCATAGCAAAATTGGGCTATGCATATTTCAACGTACTTGCTCCTTTCAGGATTTGTTACACATAGAAGTGCTCTCAACGAGGATTAAAATTTTGCACAAGAGCTCCTAATTAAAGAGTTATGACTTTTATGTCATTATATTTACATAGCAGTTATATACTCTCTTTGAAAGAGTGTGCATGTGGCTGTATAATCCATCTGCAAAGACGGTACCTCTGCTGCCCTCATAGCTTTTTTACTAAGTAGTCTGTAAAAAGAAAGAAAATAGCCTCGTGTTCTGGGGTTCAACCCAATAATACCCATTTTTGGCAGGACATTGAAGTGGTCACTGTAAGTTATACAGGAAAATGTAAGGGACTGCCGTATGCATTGATGTGAACTTGCATACCAAGTTATACAGTGAAGGAGCAATAGAGATATGGCGTAAAAAATCGAAAAATCATTTAGCTCTCGCATCACAGCAGGTATCTCTGCCAGTGAGTCGTACTTACGAGAACCAGTACGAATGGCAGAGGCTTTCACTCCTATGACATTAGTTTTTTTTCTCAATACTCTGGTGTGCGTCACAACTGTGTGTGTGGAAATAATTATTTTAAAACTGAAGCAAAAAATGAAGCAAATAGATGCATGGCCAAAGCACATATGAAGTGAATACTAGTTATGGAACTGAATCAAATACTAAACGAATATATATTTGTATAACCAGACCGGATACACATGCAGCACATGCATGGATCTAAAAGTGTCCAGCACGTATGCGCGATATACTGATCGGAATATGAAGCAGCGCTCACTTCATTTTATGCCCTCCCTTGTAGTTTTTGATCCGATTTGAAATTCAATCATAGAATTCTGTACTCAAATCGCAAGTCAAATCCAGTACAGAATTATTCACTTCCGTATTGGAAAAGTTGGAATATTCGCACATGCCCTAGCTGCATGTAGAGCCCTGCGCGGATGAGGTTTTTGGCATCCGCATCCGACCCGCATCCGCGCACACGTTATCCGCATCCGATCCGCGTCCGCGCCATACACAACAGTTTACATCCGCATCCGATCCGCTGAGCAAAACGCACCATCCGCATCCGACCCGCAAAAATCCGCACGTTTCGAAAGACGCGTAAAGACCGCCGGAAGCATGGTATAATTTCGGATGCCTCCATGCTGTCACGGAAGGACTCAGTCATGACGACAAGCAAAGGTAAACCTTTCAACAAACGCGATATGGAGATACTTCTGGAACGCGTGGAACGCTACCTCGTCGGTGCTCGCGCGGTTCCCAGACACCAGAATGCCTCCTCTCCCGTCTTGGCGCCGTGCATGGTCAAAGGTGAACCAGAGCATGCGCTCGCTGTCGGCGCGCAATACAAATAAATTGCGGGTGGAAAAATGACAGCACGCGGTATATCCGCATCCGATCCGCTACCGATCCGCTGCCTTCGTATCCGCATCCGACCTCGAGCCATCCGCATCCGATCCACACACCGCAGAAAGTGCTAAATTTTCATCCGAATCCGCAAGTATATTGCGGATATCCGCGGACATCCGCTTCCATCCGCGGATGGTGCAGGGCTCTAGCTGCATGTACCACAAGTGCTGCCAAGGCTACTGAGCATGAGTGACTGTGGAGGGTATAAAGCACATCAAACTTCCACTTCAGAAACCATCCAGAGGCTATACAGGCATTGAAGAGAGAGAAAAAATGTTTGACCCTCTATTTTCTGTCACCTTTTATTGATGTCATAAAAATGACATTATCACACTGTAGCAAAATCTGCACAATATTACAACAGAAGGTGGTGCAGAACCAATAGCTGTTTTTTTTTTCTATCCAAACTGTCAAAATAGTATGTTCTCACACGCATCCATGAAAAATCAAAACATCGCGATAATTTGTGCATAATTCTGCTCGTACCACGTGAACGGAATACTTCAAACAGGAAGTAGCAGAAAAAGTGAACGATTGCATTCTCACACTTGCTACCTTTGATCCCGTGAGCAAAATTTGTGAAGCACACCCAAATTTTACACCTAGCCAGTGTTGACAATGCAGCTGCTATAATTTAATTTATTACGGATCTTCTGGATTGAAACAGAAAATTAGATTGTGACAGACAGTTCATCACTGCAGGCCAAATAATTTAGACTGCTCCTAAACCCAACTTAATCTTCTCAATTTTTACAACAGTTTTTTTTTTACTTCTCAGGAACTCTGTTCTAAATTTCACTTTGATCAGAAAGAAGGTCACAGAGACAAAAAGGCAAACAGAAGCCCCAAAGAGCTTTCTTTTTTTCACAAGCATACAAATGTCAAAGAACTAGGACAGCACATTGTTTTATTAACATTTCTTCCACTTCTGATCGGGACCTCCGAAGATGCCTGCACGCATTCACCAGTCGCCGCAGTCCAAAACAAGAAATCTGCACCAAAACTGTCCACTTCACTGATGCTGCGCAAAAGGGGTCAAAATGGAGGGAAGGAAATTTCCTGATTTTATACATGCTTCAGAGTAAAACAAATTTGAAAAAATACTGAGGAACCGGCACCCATTGCTGAAGCTCACAACTGACGATTACTGCCGAGGGACATCCATCCATCCATTCCTGCTCGCGCCGTCACAGCGTGTCGCGATTACCTGGATATGCACTTTCTACTTGCGTCATGACCTGACAGGGCTTTTCTTTTACGAGGAACGTTCCGTCGCCGTTCCCGTCGTCTACGTGAGCTCGACGTACCGGTTTCCTCCGTCTCCTAACTGATGTCCATGCTCTCGTCCGCTTGCGACTTTGCCGCATGTCCGTCGGCTGTCTGGTTGGGGTGTGCATTCCTTCCCTTGGAGTCCCCTCGTCGTGCGTAGAACAGAACGTAAGCTGCTTTAGACTGAAAGTTGAGAAAGGGGTTCATTACGCAGGGTTCGTTACGTATAGGGCTGTTGCAGTGAAGTTTGCACAGCGCCATTTCTGACCCAAGCGGCCACGGATGCAAACAGTAAGGAGTTTCATCAGCGGGTTTTGCATGGTGTTTCAAACGGTATGGTGCCAAGGAAAGCTACAAAACCTCTGGAAAATCCACAGAAAAAGCGGTGCTTCTTGAAAACTGCGAACGACTCGGGACCGTGTATCTGAAAGTGCCGCGTCGTCTGCTAAACTAGGGAGTGTTGCATAATTTTGGGGCGCTGATGTTGCCGCTCACTTGCGCCACCTGGCCCAGAGCAACAGGTCTATACCTGGGGAAATTTCTCACGGGTTTTCAAGGGCTAGGGTGTCTACCGAATGGCAGCCTTCAAATTCCCTGGCTTTTCCAGGTTTTCCACTGCCTGTTTCAAGTGAATTCCCCGACCGCACGAATCAGTTTGTCCGCAATTTTCCCCTACTCCAGCTGCTTTTTGGCAAATTCCCCGAAAATCTACGTAAAGAACGAGAATCGGCCGAGGCTGACCACAAGCAGGGACGACACAGACGCGTGAGCCTCAACTAGCCAGAAATTAACGAATTCAAACTCCTCAAGGAAAAGAGGAAGACCCAGGTTCGACTGGATTACATAAGCACACGCCAGTAAGTCTGTACTGTAAGTCCGTCTCATTCGCTGCCAGCTTGTCACCTTGAGGAAGGGATGCGCCGGAGCGTGTTCCGTAAACTTTTGTCCAGCACTGTATACTACAATTTGTAGTTGACAGGCGACAGATTTTCACGCCGGAACACGTTGAAATGATGCTTGTTTTCTACCGTCGTCATGCTTTCAATAAGAAGACGTGTGCACAGTGCTTGTAGCTCAATTCCAAAATAAAGACTGCCACGCAATCAAAGTGGCACTCTGGACGCCAAAATCTCCAGACTATTTTTCTTCCTGTTTCTCTCTCTCGCTTGCAGTACAACTGCAGAGTGACTGCAGAAGCCGTAATAAAAGCCAATTATTCCTAGACCCTGATGTTTTAGGGTTAAACCCTATTTTTCCCCGAATTTGCACCCCGAATTGAGGTTCATCTATCTAGGGTTAAACCCGATTTCTACCTGCAAAACTGCACCTAGGCTAGGCGCCTCAAGGCATCGACATACTAGTTTCTCACAAAATATGCGACTGCCCCTTACTTCTGGCACTCTGGATAAACGGTAGAGTGAACGTTTATTCTACAATAATGCCCAATTTCTCCCCGAACTTAGTCTGATGGTAATTTTTCTGCCCGAATTTGCATGCATTTTCGACATCAATTTATTGACCCGATTTCTACCCCCCGAATTTGGAAAAATATAAAACCCGAAAACTTCAGG
The DNA here is from genome assembly GCF_037126465.1 of Ornithodoros turicata. NCBI lineage: Eukaryota > Metazoa > Arthropoda > Arachnida > Ixodida > Argasidae > Ornithodoros > Ornithodoros turicata. Next base: position 14,366,741 of record NC_088207.1, read on the forward strand.
GTCTAATTATTCCTGAGCAGTAATTGTAACAGAAGTGCATGCGATACAGTGGTATGTTACCTTAAAACAACCAATGCTGATAGCCTTGCTCGTAGCAGTCGTGGGCAGTATCGAAGATACAGGTGTCTTCAATACATTTTGGGTATCGGTATTAGGTATCGCGGGCCAAAAATGAGAGTATCGAAAATACATTTTTAGTGTATTGTGTATTTTAACAATACCGTATTTACTCGCCTAATTTGCGCCATCAAATAATTTGAGCACCCCGACTTTTTCACTAAAAAAGTTGTGAAAATAAAAACTCGCATAATTTGCGCACTCCTACTTTCGTGCGCAACAGAGGTCGTTCCCCCATGACGCTCTCGCGTCACGGGGTGCATGCTGCTCCTTCTTTCGAAAAAGGAGGGAGATCCTCATCACGAATTCCCTACATCATGTTGCACAATGCAAGCAAGGACTCTCCCTTTGGTGGAGGAGATAAGATCAAAGGGATTACCCCGTATGGAATCTTATCTCTGTTTTGACCTTTTATCCCCTCACTACAATAAACCGCGAAGCTGTGTGACATCGCGCTGGCTTAGGAAAGAACGACCAGAACACGTGGAGGGAGCATATCAGGAAAACTTCTGGCGGCAACGTACACGTCAGCATTCCGCAAGCTGGCTTCACCTAACGCGTGCGTGCTTCAGGAGAAGCTCGCTTTAGAAAAAGCGTGGAAAACACGTGCTGGGCCTTTTTGAATCATCTCACAAATTTGTACAGCATTGGCAAAAAACGAAGAGAGAAAATCCTTACGACCGACTTCTTTCACTGACAGTTATAGAAAATGAACAGTCACTGTCTATTTTCCTGCCTAAATTTTTATTTTGGAGTAATTTTTTTAATACGAATTTCGGACGATACGAATGTCTTCCGCTACCCCGTGAGATTCCTGACACCGAGATTGTATCGTATTATTCACCTAAAGGACCATCTTTTAACAGATTTTGCACATTTTTCAAGTCTGCTTCTTAATGCCTCGCGTAATTTGCGCACCCCCAACCTTCGCGTCATTTTTCGGTAAAAAAAGTGCGCAAATTATGCGAGTAAATACGGTACTCGATATTAAAAAAAGACGCAAATATTGAGGCTGTTGTGAGGCTTAGGGTCGGCGGTGCTCGCTCAGGCGGTAGTACAAGCCAGGCCGCAGCAGCGTAGGCATGTCGACCATAAATTCGTTCGAAGCTCACATCCGCGCGCGCAGTCCATCGTCTAGGTCACCGGGAGAGGAGGCTCTGGGCCGTGCATTGGGACGCGGGCGCTATAAAAATACACTAAAGGTTCCAGAAATAACGGATTGATTTTTTTTACTTCCCTAATCATATTTCCAGCTTTATTGTACTGGGATTTCCGTAATGTAAACTTCGCTAATCATAACACCAGCTTTATTATATTTGGGATTTCAGTGATGTATTGAAGTATCGACGATACAGTATAGAGTATCTGTATCGAAGATCAATTCCGGTTCTGTATCCTGTATCGATATCGGAAATACAATTTTTGAGGGTATCGAGTATCGGTACTGAAGATACTTTTTTGAAGTATCTTGCCCAGCCCTGGCTCATAGGGCTGTCAGTACAATATTGACTGCGCCTATTCCGAGGAAATTCCTGCCTTTTTAGGCAAATAAAACAAGTTTTTTAGTCCCTTAAAATTTGCTCTCTACCAATGAGTTTTGAGTCTATAAGAATAATAATCAATGCGGAGCAATTTGAAATTAGGTGGCAGTATGTGTTCTCTCCTAGCCACTGGCACTTTTCTAGTTGTTACATTTGGTTTTTGTGTATATTTCAATTGTAGGAAACATCATTAGAACAAAATCGTTTTTTTTTTTTTTTTCAAAGCTCAACCAGGTCATGATCAAAACACATAGGTGTTGAACCGCATTAGTTCTTAGTAATTATTCATCATTCTTAGTTTACTGTGAGAGACTGCATAGTACAAAAAGCTCTTCTACAGGAGCATTGATGTGGCAACACAGAGTCAGCAACAGTTCACAATTTAGTGACCCTGGACACCGATGTATGCTTTTCGGGGCTTTTATGTCCGTTTTTATGTGGAAGGAAACAGGAAGAAAGGGGAGAGAGGTCATCTCTCCCCTCCAAGTGATGAGCCCGTAGTTGCGGTCAGTTGTGCGGCTGTTGCTTTCTTTTTCGTCAAGGCACTACCCAAAGTCGGTACAGAGGTGGCTTGACTACTGAGCAGAAAGTTGCCCATATTCGGGTGGTGGAAAAGGGGGTGACCGGCACAAATCTAACATCACCGAGGACTTCAGTATTCTGGTGTCAACAACAAGTGTCAAGTTGGATGTGCTAGACAGGTTGGTTGAAAAATGGCAGGGCTGCGAACCTGCCCGTCAACGGACCCGCACTGACAGCAAAAGTGGAAGCGTTAGCTTTTTAGAAAAGGTTTGTACAAGTGCTTTTAGTGAAGTTTTCTTGAAAATGGTTATTCTAACATGTTCCCACACAATTTCCACGGTATTCACACCATGTTCATTGCACTCCCGCTCTTATCCGGATACTGCTTATATAGACCTTTTTCCCCGGTCCCAATGAGTGTATGTGAAACTGCTTTCTACGGAACATTTTCGGAGGACTTGATAGTCAACTCACCACTACATTCTCTTCTGTTGACGGCGAGACATTGCTGTCATCAAAATAATACCACTGCTGAGTCACCTTGTTCTTAGCGTATGCTGTATCTGAAAGCAAAGACAAGTCCACACTCACGTTATATTGAAGATGCGAGAAACGGATCGCAAAATTCATCGCATTCATCGCATCGGTACAAATGGTGATGTAACTGCGATTGCCGCCAAACAAGTTAGCGTGTATTCCTGCAGACGTCTCAGTGTGGGCAATTTGCCGGGTAAAAATCGGGTTTCACCCCAAAAGAGTCAACCTTCAATTCGAGGGGGTGTCAATTCGGGGAGGAATCGGTTAAACCCCTAGAGCTTCAGGCTCTAATCATAAGTAGAGCCCTGAGGTTTTAGGGTTTTACCCGATTCTTCCCCGAATTGAAGGTTGCCTCTTTAGGGTGAAACCCCGATTTTTACCTGGCAAATTGCCCTCACTGGGATGTCTGTAGGAATGCACTGATTTACTTGTTTGGCAGAAAAATTCAGTTACATCACCGTTCGTACCAAACCACAACAGTTAGTTTGAGTAACTGAGCCCAATTTCTCCCCGAATTTAGCATACCGGAAGTTTTTTCACCCGAATTCGCATGAATTTGGTGCACATGTTTATTTACCCGATTTTTACCCCCCGAATTTAGAAAAAAATATGTCCCGAAACTTTAGGCTCTAATCATAAGTAACATGACCTTGTGTGAACTATTGTGAAGGTTTGTGACCCCTTATTTAAAATAGCGTCAGATCTTTCAGAGCTCTGTGCTCAGAATGAAAGATCCGGGAACACATATTTAATCTCTTTTCTGCCTAGCATGACTCCAGCAGCTTGTACATCTCACTGAATGACAGCCACGTCACACGTAGGAGGAAGTCACAAGATGAAACTTACAATGTCCACCTCCCATACCACCATAATGGTTGGCAACAGCTATCAGGTCGTAGACTGCAGGCTCGTGCTTGGGATTGATAATGTAATCCTGCATCTTCAGGTTGCTGCAACAGAAGAGATCATCGTTAATCCACATGAAAATTATACATAAATTTCCGCATAGCCATGGCAGCAAAACCTACTTTTTCTTGTTTCGTATTCAACACCTTAGAAGGAGGCAAGTTCAGCACTGTTTTAGTCATCATCAGAAAATCAGAAACCGCATGCTTCATGGAGCAACCCCTTCCCTAATAAAAGATGCGTTCACACTTTTCTACCTTCTTGTTTGTCAATTACAGTCGACGACCGATTTTTCGGACACGCTCGATTATTCGGACGCATTTACGGAACGGCCACGGGCCCCATAGAGTTAACATATAATAACGTAAAAAATTTTGGATGCCGTACAGCTCCGTTGCTCGATATTTCAGACAGTGTTCGCCCACCCCGTGAGCGTCCACAGCGGTCGCCAGCTTACCACGTGCGCATGCCCACGTGCCCATGAAGTAAAGCAAGCTTCACCTAAAGCACGCGGGCGTTAGGTGAAGCCGACTTGCGGAATGGTGATGCCTAATGTTGCCAGAGGTTGTCCCGATATGTTCCCTCCACGTGTTCGGGATATCGACGACTAACCGTCTTAAGTTACTGTAAGTTCACGCGTATTATCTGCGGCTTATGCACAATTTTTTTTTTTCGCACGGGCGGTTTGCGGCTTATCCAACCGTGCGGCTTAGCTGATGACTATTTTTTCCTGGTATTTTCCCCATACGCCGGTTTTAAGGAAGGGGCCGACAGTATCACTGGAACAGCATTGCCCTGCCGATGCACAAACAGTGCGTAACAGGGACGGGTCCACATTCGAGTAGATTAATCTTCCTGGTGCATTCCCCCATGTAGCTTTTACGAAAGTGGTGACAGTGATTCACGTCTCCTGGAAGTCCACTGACACGTCGATCCATGAAAAACGCCCAAGAAGGGCACAACCCGATCTTGGCAGAACTCTAGAACTGACCTCCTTTGTTGTGCACTATGCCGATCCCGGAGTATGGACCACAGCGTTTATGGCCTTCCCTGTGGTCTCCTTTGTCGCACAAATCAGTCGTCTCATACTGCCAGAAAATTTTCAGAACGTTCCGAAAATCGTGTCCTGCGGCTTATCTGCGGTGCACCCTTATACGCGTCAAATTACAGTATGTTACAAGCAGAAGTAACAAGCAAGCAGTCCATCAGACAAATGGGTTTTCCCCCATTGAAATACACATGGGTTAGCCGGGACTCACGTGTCAGTTCAAATTACCCAGAACTTTGAATTAAGAGATTTCCAATTAATGGGACTGCACTGTACATAGTAAGACGTTTCGTCACAGGGAAGCCCTCGTGTCGTCGTGCTGACATTGTGCATACATCTCTCTGTGCAGGAATTTCAAGAGTGCAGCTTCCAATTACAGTCGCCGTCCGATTTTTCGGACTCGGCGGGGATCGCGCAAAAGTCCGAATAATCGAGCGGTCCAAAAAAACGAATTTTGCTTCAAAATACACTTTACTAAGCCCTAGTAGGCTGGAAAAATTTGTGCTTTCCTAACGCGCTTCCAGCTCTGCCTGATAACATCAGCTTCTATTTCCCGAAGCGACATTTCGTCAATGTACACTGTCAGAGGCACCGCCGTCATCAAGTCCGCAAGTCGGCTTCGCCTAACGCATGCGTGCTTTAGGTGAAGCTCGCTTTACAGCGCTGTCGCGCGACTCGCGGGCGGAGAGCACGTGCTGGGCCGTTGGCCAAATCGAAGACGCAAAGGCGCCACGACAGACCGCTTCTACACAGAGGAATGGAAAATGAACAATCATCACTGCCTATTATTTTGCCTCAATATTTTAGTTGGTTGATTTCTTTCGATACGAATTTCGGACGATACCAATATTTTCCGTCACCCCAAGAGAGAAATTCGCTGGTTGGGCAAACAGAGTCCGAAATATCGAGCGACGGTGCTGCACGGCGTCCGAAATTTTGGACGCTCTTATACATCAACTCTATGGGACCCGCGGCCGTTCCGCGAACGAGTCCGAATAATCGAGCATGTCCGAAAAATCGGGGTCCGAAAAATCGGTCGGTGACTGTACCTCTAATGCTGATAACAAGTTAAACTGAAGTCGGAAAGTAAAGACTGCTGAGCAAATTATCCTGTTGAGGCTTAGGGAGCAGGAACAGATGTACAGACTTCAAGGGACAAGCAGTGCAAAAAAGAAAAAAAGAAAAAGCATAAAATGCTCCCCTACTCTCTACTTTCACTCTCACGTGAGAGTGAAAACCTCTCACGTGAGAGGTTTTCACTGTTCAATAGGGAGAAGAATTAGTACACACAGATTTGGTCATTCACACCGATATAATGTTGCAACTGACAGAAGGACAATGGATGCACGAATTTGGGAAATGCCTCAGGGTTGGTGACTAGCACAAGTGTACCAGACCTCTCTTGTGCCAGAGAGACATCCTAGCACATATATGTGCAAGGTCTATCTGATAATTAGATTTGTCTCGTCTTTGTTGCTGTCACTGCCTTTGTGTTATCTATTTATATGCCATTCACCGAATATGTGCCTTATAGTTCAGCGAGCAGTTGTTGTGCGTGTCTGTTGCTACATTATTTCAGTACAGCTACCTCACATGAATACCTTGGTAGACCAAAGAAAGAACAAAGTGTTCAAAACCCATAGCAAGGGCTGTGAAATGAAACAGCTCCACACCAGCAGTAGGAGACTACAAGTTTTCCCGGCGATTTTAATCCAAGTGCCAGCTAAATTAATCCATGCCCCATAAAGTTTGCAGTTGGCAGATGGATTAATTTCGATGGTGCTCGGATTAAAATCGGCGGGAAAACCTGTAGTTATAGCCAGTGATACACGTACGTGATTGGAAATTCGACGAGCGTGTCAATCTTATCACGCCAAAATCTGTTGTAGAAAAAGCGCTTGAGGTGAATGATGAGCACTTGGGGCAAGCTCCACAGGTCAAACTTCTTGGTGGCCTGCTGGTGACGTCGACACGTGGGACAGTACCAGGGGTCATCTGCACCCAACTTCTCAGTGGTGGTGAAGAGTTCAAGGCACTCACGCAACTGAATGCACGACTTCTTCGGGTGACCTGCCCTTTGATGCACAGACTCATGCAACTCCACTTCCTGAAAACAAAAAGAAAAAAGGAGGTCCATCAATTCCATTTCGTTTGTGCTTTTGGCAAAAAGGAAAAAAGAGAGAGATAAGAAAACACATAAAATCTAATTCTGTTTCCATTAAAAATATAGAGCCGTGCATATCGACCAGCCATGGATGGAAGTTGACTTGGAATTTTTTCCGACAATATCACAGTAGCAAGCACTTTCAGAGTGTAGAGGGTTCAGTATGACCAGCGGGTTAGGCAAGAGCTAAGTCCAATTTTAAACCTCAAGGATCAAAAGATTACACAGATTTGCAGCCGAACAGATTCAGACGTAAAAGCTTCACAAGCTAAAAACTTCACCAGTTTGTGGGCGTTGGAAACGAAAACGAAGCTTACAATTGCTCACTGTCTCTAATGTTTAAGATGCATAGGTGTGATTATTGTGCACTTTCAAAAAAATGCTGCGCTACAGGAAAACAACACCGTATTCAAAACAAATCTCCATTCCTCCTCACTTCAACACAAAGTTGGCTTAGTCAATCACTGTAGCGAGGAAAAGCTAAAAACCAACCAAATAAAAAAAAACTTTTAGCGCGGCATCCACCATTTGTCAGGAGCAGCGGGCAATCTCACCATGATGTTGTGACAACGAATTTCGGGTGATATGAATTTTTTCTGCGACCCCGTGAGATTCGTATAATCGAGATTCTACTGTATACATAAAGGTATCCGGCAAAATGGCGCCCATCAATGCTTGCAGACAGCAGCTGGACAGTGACAACAGATTAATTTACTGCCTGTATAAAACAGACAAGTAAAGAAAAGACAAGCAGACAATGAATGAAGACATTTGTAGGTTGACATTTTGTAGTAAATTTAATTTACTGCTACCTTTTCCTCTAAATAAATTTAGAAGAATTTACCAACGAAGACGATGTGCAGCTTATGTTTGCAGAAATGGTACCGTTTAAAAGTAACGAATAAAATCGCGCGCATTATCAACCCAATTTATGTAGTAATATGAACGCTCTAAATACTACAGAAAAATGGAATTAAAAAATGGCGCATTTCATTTCTGAACCACGCAAGTTTTAAAAATTTGCATTAATGCTCAAGTTAAAGCAGAAAACGTCCGTAAAGCTCATTTCTGCTCACCATGCATGTTCACACTTTTATGACTGATGGTTCCTACAGGCAACACAGCGCAAATGTACAGCGCCATCTTGTGCAAAAATGTACAAATAGCTGAAAAAAAAAAAAAGAAGGAAGTTCGGCGCACAACCTCATGTTCTTGCCACCGCGGCCATTTGTGAACTTCGTCGTTGTTGTGAAAAACGGGTTGGTAACCGTAATTTCGTGTTGTCCTCTCGATTTTTGATAACCGGATGGTTCAAGCGTCATTATTTGAAGTAACACAGTCGCCCATGGATAGTTTAGATAAATGGACTTCGTAATTCAGCCTGCTGTTGCCCAAAGGAAACGGATAGCTTCGTAGCTTCCACACAATTTTTTTTTTGCTTCTCCCGGTCTATTTTGATCATTTACAAAATGAATACACGAAATAATCAATGGTTTTATAATTTTTTCTAGGCTCGTCCTTAAAGGGGTTGAGAAACCACATGGATAGAACTTCTGTCTCTGGAAGTGTCTGCACGCCTCATTCCATGCACTTCAAATGCAAAGCCCCTCCCCCCCCTCCTACTATTTTTATGCTACAGAGTTTTAAAAATCTCCCATTTTTGAGGACCCCGCCGACCGTGACGACAAAGTGGTGCTGAGCAGCTCCATGACATGGGAAGTGATGCTGTGACCGGTTGCTCCATGGCTCTATGTCATGCTTTAACTATGGCAGAGTCCCACAGTTCCTGTTTACAGGCCTCGTCATGACGACAGGAACTGCGAACTTGGTACTACGTCATACAGAGATCGGGCGAGGAGGAGGCGAGCAAAGAGCGAAAGGATCTCCTCATATTCAAAGTCCCATAACTCCGTGACGCGGGAGCGCAGTGCGAAGGGGTTTCGACGTAGATGTTTGGTACCCATAAATCTACATTTCAACCAAGATTTCACACCATATTCGGGACTGGATTCACAACCCCATTAAAGGGTCAACGAAACGTGCGAGATTGAGCAAGAATACTTAGGGCCTGAAGTTTTAGGGTTATACCCGATTCTTCCCCAAATTTTCACCCCGAATTGAAGATTGCCTCTTCAGGGTGAAACCAGATTTTCACCCGGCAAATTGCCCTCACTGGGTTGTCTGTAGGAATGGACTGACTAACTTGTTTGGCAGCAAATGCAGTTACGTTACCGTTTGTACCACACAACGACAGTTCGTTTGAGTAACTGAGCCCGATTTCTCCCCGAATTTAGCATACTCGAAGTTCTTTTCACCCGAATTCACACGAATTTAGTGCACACGTCTATTTACCCGATTTTTACCCTCCAAATTTAGAAAAAAATATTTCCCGAAAACCTTCAGGCTTTCTAAACCATTCCACTACTCACCTCCGCCTTGGCCCCGTCGAAGAAGCGGCTGCGAGCTTTCGAGTGCCAATCCGCAGCCAGGTACACCCTGCCGCCCAACTTCAAGGGGTGAGAACTGTCAGCCAGGGATTCCATGTTCATAGAACCATTCTCATTGACGCACTGTAGAGTGAAGAGGCGTGACCCCGCAGCAGCAGCCGTGCCCTTCTTGGGGGAAGTGGCATCCTTGGAATTGTCTGCTGGAGCCATGACGTCCCGATCATACTCTCCATCTATGTCGTTCACCTCCTCATCAAGTGATATTCCTGCTTGATGGGGGTAGCAACAACAGGGAAAGGGGAATGGTGGATAGGAGATGTGCTGGCATCAGTGATGGCTTTTTGTGGGGAAGGGATGGCAACTAATCGGCTAATCAGAATTTTAATCACACTATTCTCCTCCAAAAGAAGCTGGTGGAGGATATAAATCATCAATGGCGTTCCATAACAGGCGCCATATACACACATGCTATGTTATCTTTGTGCAGCAGGAGTGCATATTCTGTTAAGGCGGGGCCCCATAACAAGCGACGAGCGACACGCTGCAGATTTTGCCGCTGTCGCGGATGCTGGGGCTGCTATTCCCCGACTCATTTGAGAGGCGGCAGGGACGTGTGTCGAAAGATTGTTTCGGAATACAAATATATATTCTCAAGTATGAAACATACAAAAGTCGAGCAGTTTTTGCTTATGAACATCACAAAAGTAAATGGGAACGAATTACGGCTCCCACACTCATATATACTCATCTGTACAATTTCAGGTTTCGCATATTTTTCACAGATGGTGGCGCTGCAGTTTGCGCGGTTGTCTTGACGCCTGCTCCGAAATGGCGAAAGCGCACGCAAATTGCCGTGAAACGGTTTCGCGACCGGCACATACTGCTTTTGAGAAGAAAGCAACTGATTCTTTGGTTGATTCGCGTAAATAGCTCCTCCTCGCTGTCCTCCTCCCCTCCACCCACGCCCTTTCCCACTCACCGCCCTTTCCATCTGCCGTCAGATCTGGCGGATTTCAGCAAACGACGGGCAACAGTTTCCGGCGACACGCGACAAATATCTACTGGAAGTAGATGCAGAATTTTGAGGCCGCAGACAGAGCTTTCTTGCCGCTGGACAGGGGGCGCACACGTCGATTTTGTCGCTTGTAGCGTGTCGCCGCCGCTTGTCGCTTGCTATGGGGTCCTGCCTTTAGGGTAGCTATCCCACTCTAATGTCATACTGCATCTTCGAGGACTCAACACATGAAGAACAGAAGCACCATATGTGCTTCACTCAACCTCCATCTGTAACAGTTTCCAAAGACTTTTCTACAGCGTGAACTCCACCCTAAAATGGGCAATGCAAAATCCCCAAATCAAAATCTGCATACTCCAATAACTCCGTAACATTTTCGTGCAGTAGAACACTGTTAGTACAACTCCGCATTTAGTAAAAATAAAGTTGTTGTAAACACAAGCGCCGTTCCCGACTGAATTATCGCACCTTCTGTCGCTTAACGTAAACCACAGCAACTCGGGACTCTGGCTATAGTAAAAATTATTTGGCAGGCCGCTGCCACAAGATGCACGGGAGCGGGAGAAACGGACCAAGATGCCAAAGCAGGCATAAGGAGAACTGGGTTCATGCATCAGTGATAACTTGTGGAGAATTTGTGCACTTTGCACATGTTTGCTTGTCAAGAATGTAAGAGTTGCGTGTGTATGACAGCATGGCTGGCAGTGATGGCCACTAACTACTTCTACTGTAGTTTAACTATAACTACTAACTACTTCGCAATGGAGTAGTTTAACTAGTAGTTCAACTACTTTTCAGTGGAGGTAGTTAAAACTACTTCTTTAACTGCATCTATAACTACTTAACGTTGTCCATCAACACCAATCCCATTCTATAGTGTTCTTGGACACCTAAATATGAATCACAAGCAGCGATAAAAGTGAAGATTTAGTACACATGCACGGCACAATTGCTCTGCACCTCCGTTCTCATCAAACATGTAGCTCAAGGTAAAAGTCGGAAGCACAATCGTGCCGTAAAGCTTGCGGCAAAATCGGAAGTAGTTGGCGCCTGCAGTAACCTAACTACTGTAGTTAACTACTCGAAATAGTAGTTTAGCTAGTAGTTGCCACTACATTTCTGCAAGTAGTTGATAACTACTTTTTAACTACAATCGGGTAGTTTAACTACATGTAGTTAACTACTGGCTATCACTGATGGCTGGTCCTCATCAAAAGTGGGCCGCTTTAACGCCTGTACAGAAAACAAATTGCTCAAAATCGTGGACGGGAACAAACGAACGTGGTAAGAAATTATGTACGAGTTCGATGTCTTGCCAGCAACAGCGTCAGTTCTAGTCGAGAACAGGAAGTCAATTGAAGATGCGATGGCGTACGACAAAAGCGGGAAACTGAAAAAGTTCAGAGGATCTAAAAACGACACAGTTGAAGCAGCGTTGCTTGAGGGGCTTCAGCGCGTGCATGCAGCCAACGTGCCAGGTAGTGGGCCTGTTACGAGAGAAAGAAGCCCTGGAAGTGGCTCTTATCCTTAGGGACGAAGAGTCGAAGTCGAACGAATGGTTAAAATGTTTTAAGGTGACAAGCTGCATCTCTTTTCACAGGAAGACTGACGACAAAACGTACAGTCCCATATGCGACAGTAGAAGAATGGAGCGAGAAGGTGCACCTCCCACATCTCATCTGGTTACGAACCAAAAGACACGTTCAACTATGAAACTACAGTATTTTACAAGATGCTTCCCAACAGCACCGACAATTTTGGAGCACCAAAGTGCGTGCGAAAATGGGTAACCGCGTTATTGGCAGATTCAAAGACAAGAGATGTTTGAAGAACAAAGCCTCTTCCTTGCGCATACAAGCACTCTGCAAAAGCATGAATGACATCCACCATTTTTGCGATGCAGCTTCATCAATGAGATGCCTTGCTTCGTGCAAAGAACAGGAAAATACTTCTCCTTTTGGACCATTATTCGGCACATCCACCTGACCTTTCAGAGGAGCTTACAGACATTAAAGTAGCACAGAAGTCATTTTTAAGACCCAGTTTTCTTCCTATAAAACTGTTAAGTAGGCCAGTAAGATGCACCATGTGAAGTAATTTACACCACAGAGTCATAATTATCGCAGAAATTGAATTTAAAATATGCCGCAAAAAGCGACCGTGCGCAACGGTGGTGAAGAGCAGTACCAGCCTGTGATCTGCCTGGAACCTCGCGCTGACGCTATAAGGAGAACGCTCGCTGATTGGCCTAGAGAAATGTTGTCTGCTACCCTCGCTGTCGTCTGCTACTCGGCTGTTCGGGGTTCTGACAAAGCCTTTCTCCTTGCTCGGTAATGCTTCGGCCGCTCCATCTATCCCCAATTCTCCGGGAGAACTGGCAAAACAGGTTTACGGCGGCAAAGGGACAAGGCGCTGACCCCCACTGACCGGCGAGCCAGAACGAGTTCTCTTTATACCGTCATCGGTGACGTGGCATCATACCTCCTCATCCTCGTTATAGCTGGAGTGGCGAGTTAAGGGTGAATGCGTGGAGCTATGTTTATGTAAGTTTTTTTCTGGGAAACAAATTGCGCACATCAAAACCTTTCGCGCTATTCGGTATAATGACACGCACACTTTCATCACATGTCTTAATCTGAAATTTTTTTGGATGGCCCTCTGTACTCCTTTAAGTTTGTGTTCCCTCTTTTCCAACACCACAAGCAGATTACAACCACTGGACGAAGGCATTATGAGATCAATGAAGAATCCAGCAGAACCATTGTGCTGTACATCCTCTTCAGACTAGAGAACGTGGACGAGGCTAAACTGGCTGGCATGGATTTGCTAAAGGCACTCAATTACATCTCTGCAGCAATGGACCTGGTCTCCAAAGAAACAACAGCTGCCTGCTTTGAGAAAGCTGGGTTCAGGAGTTCCCCCGGCCTTGGAACTTCCTGCTGAAAACGCTGCCCCTGACGAATACAACTGCCAGCCACAGCAGGCCATTGAAGGGCTGAATGCTGCCAGCCCCATGAACTTTGAAGAGCTCTTAGGACAGGACAAGCTCCAAAAGAACTTCAAGAGGAAATGGATGAGGAGGAGGGGGAGGAACGTGAACCCACCCCTATATGCAGTTATATTAGTCTTGGACACAGGAGAGCATTAAATGGTGCATAAGCTGATGAATGGCACTACAGTCGCCAACCGACTTTTTGGACATTCTCGATTATTCAGACTCGTTCGCGGAATGTCGAGTCGCGCGACAGCGCTGTAAAGCGAGCTTCACCTAAAGCACGCATGCGTTAGGTGAAGCCGCCTTGCGGACCTGATGACGGTGGTGTCTTTGACAGTGTACATTGACAAAATGTCGCTTCGGGAAATAGAAGCTGATCTTATCAGGCAGAGCTGGAAATGTGTTAGGAAAGCATCGACAAAGTTTTCCAGCCTACTAGGGCTTAGTAAAGTTTATTTTGAAGCGAAATTCGTTTTTTCGGGCTGCTCGATTATTCGGACCTTTGCGCGATCCTCGTCGAGTCCGAAAAATCGGACGGCGACTGTATACCCAGATGACCAACATGAACAACTTTTTTGCAAAGTACAGTTGTACTATGAAGAAAACTTCTATAACCAGCTCTTTCAATTCCATATGAGTGATTTTGCTTTTCATTGCTTTTCACTGCTTTTTTATATATCCTCCATGCAGATTTTAAAGTATTTTTAAGATGCTCCCGATATGGTAAATCTATGATTTGGTCCTGACAAGTTTACTATAACTAAGGCCCTCGGTTTTCTGCTGTGGCAAAATTCTGCGGCACCAACTCGTAAATTCCGCGATTTTCTGCGGCAAGCAGTCAACGGAAACATTTATTTTCTTGGATAATGTGGCAAGAAACCTATTTTATCAAATTAGATTCAAAGCACTGTCGTGACTCAGCATTATCTACATGATATCTTGCGTTTTTCTCTGATGTGGTCTGTATCCTGCAATCATGTTATACCTGCTGAAAGATATATTTCAGCATCTACGGAGTTTATAGGAACTTTATAGGAAGGAGTTTACAATACATGCCGTGGGGAAGTTACATCTTTAGGACGCCCTTATTTGTTCCTGGGCTTATTTTATTTTCAGAGGCTTATTTTATTTATTACTTTAGAGTCTTCACTTTTTGAAGGCAACCTCCCAGACATCAAATCAAACCCTGCACTGCCACCACTAAACTGCACACAGTAGGAACGCCGCTCTTTCCTCAGGCGAAGTGTGCACAATAAACGTTATCCATCTTTGTTTGTCTTGCAGCACGGACAATTTAATAAAGCAGGCTTCACCTGCTGAAAAAAATGAGGGATTCCGTGAAATACTGTGTCAAACGAAGGATTCTGCGAAATTCCGCAGAAAACCGAGGGTCTGAACTATAAAGGGGTTCTACCTTGCACACCTGATATGTACTTAGAGACTGAAGTTTTAGGGTTTTACCCGATTCTTCCCCTACTTTGCACCCCGAATTGAAGGTTGCCTCTTTGGGGTGAAACCTGATTTTTACCCGGCAAATTGCCCTCACCGGGATGTCTGTAGGAATGCACTAACTTATTGTTTGGCAGAAAAATGCAGTTACATCACTGTTTGTACCAAATCGCTACAGTTAAGTTTGAATAACTGAGCGCGATTTCTCCCTGAATTTAGCGTACTGGAAGTTTTTTCACCCGAATTTGCACAAATTTAGTGCACATGTTTATTTACCCGATTTTTAGCCCCCCGAATGTAGGAAAAAATATTTCCCGAAAACTCCAGGCTCTATGCGTACTCCAGTTCTCCCAGTCCACAGACACCATGTTTGCCCGAGAGCTCCCAATGGTTTCGCAAAGCTCCACAATGCGCTCACTACTTTCGATCACCTTTGTGTTTCTACATGCACCTTTCTTTCCAAGGCACTAAAGCTGTTACTAAAAACCATTGCTGCGACATTAAAACATTCTCCTTCCTTACCTCCATTTTGCTGTTCAGAATTTTCCTCACACCATCCATCTTCCTCTGGATTTGGAACAGTCACATACCTCCTGCAAAAATCATGTCAGATGCATTTTTAGATTTTAAAAATGAATTGGGCGCACCAATCTTCCGTGATGTCGCGTTGAATAGTAGCAATGTCGGGATTCAAAATTTGCAAACAGGAGAATCCAACATGTTCCATGGCTCTCAAACAGCAGGTAGCATGCATTTTTGTTTTCACCAATATTTAATATTGTTCTCAACCATTTCATTTGATCTGTTACTCGTGTATAAAAATTATCCTGCCCTACTTACGCTAAAGACTTGAGGATGATGTTATAGAGCATGTCGTATGTGCAATCCTTGGCAGGCACGGTTACAAAGAACGGGAAGCTGAAAAGCTGGTACACAGGAGCAGAGCAGTTGTTCGACTGGTAGTGTATCCTACGCCAAGCGTAAAATTCACCGTTATATCGTGTCACGTCGTTCACCATGCACCATTTATAGGGCCTGACTTTTTCGGGTTTTATTTTTGGCCAAATTCGGGGGGTAAATATCGGGTGATATTTTTCATTTGAAAATTCGGGTGTATTCGGGTTAAATCCCGTTACGGCATATTCTGTCGTCAGGAATTCGGGTGTATTCGGGTGATTTTTTTTTGTTTAATAAAAATTTGTCTTAACATGGAACTAATGTTTAGCAATGTTATCAAACTTTATTTTAATGCACGCTTATGAGTGTGCCACGCGACCCGGATGTTTTCGGGTAGATTCGGGTTAAACCCGAATTTTACAGATTTCGTTCGGGGGGTAAATATCGGGCGGATACGGGTTTAACCCTAAAAAGTCAGGCCTTACGATATTTAGAAGCGGAGTCACCAGGGTGAAAGTTTACCTCTTTTCCCGCATATAGACAGGGAGTACGACGGATGAGTTGTTCTGACTGAGGGGGAACGGTAGCTCGTAGCTGAAAAGACACAAAGAGTAGTTATCGTTAGAGCCTGAAGTTTTCGGGAAATATTTTCCCCTAAATTTGGGGGGTAAAAATTGGGTAAATAAAACTTGCGCTCTAAATTTGTGCGAACTCGGGCGGAAAAAATTCCAGTACGCTAAATTCGGGGATAAATTGGGCTCAGTTACAGTAGAACCTCGTTAATTCGAAGCCGCCCGGACCGCGAAAAAATTTCGAATTAAGCGGGTATTCGAATTAAGCAAATTCAACAAGTGACTGAACAAAATGCAGTTCATTACACAAAAAATCGATCATCTCTGTCGCTTGCAGTAGTTACTGTACTGTCGGCCGTCACCGCTCGTTCCAAAGTGGCCACTAAGTCTATCATGCCCTGCACGCACCGCTGGCTTCCGCACGACAGTGACAGTAACAGCTCCAAACGCCTCCGAAAGTTCAGCTTGTCGTCTCCGCTATCGTCACTTCGAGGCACCGCGGTAGTCGTTTTGTATGGACGATGCGCACGTCTGTTCACCTTCTTCAATTCTCGCGCAATCTTCGAAAAAGTCGACGAGCTCATCAGAGTCCGCGGCACCCACAGGGACTTGCAGTGTTGTCTGTTGCTGCTGCTATACGCGTTCCACCTCATCCGCATTGTCTTCCTCGTTATTCCCGTTTGCTGGTAACACACAGGCAGTATGCCGAACTGCTCTGCCAGCCGAGACTTCGAGCACATAGCTGATTTTGTGGCCTCGGTGACCGCCACTTTTTCCTTCACAGTTGGCGTCTTGTACTTGCCCATGTCTTTCTACAACCGGCGTTGCGAACGCAGACAATGAAAATGGCGCAACCGAAACTGCGCCGATGACGGCATGACGGTGACGGGTTGGGGACACCCGAGAGCGAGGAGGAAAATGCATGGAAGGAGGTTAACAGGAGAGGGACGTCGACGGGCACGTGTCACCCGAAGCTCATGAATGGTGGATATTTCCGCGGGAAACCTTCGAATTAAGCGGGACGCGGCGCTTTAGTGCTTCGAATTAAGGGGTCAAATTTGAACACGTGAACACGGGACCACGGAAAATCTTCGAATTAAGCGGGATTTCGAATTAAGCGAGTTCGAATTATCGAGGTTCTACTGTACTCAAGTTAACTGTATTGGTTTGGTACAAATGGTGATGTACACTGAAACCCGGGTATAACGATATTGACGGTAATCGCGAATTCCATCGTTATACGGGGTACATCGTTAAACGAGGGCTGACCTGAATAGCGCATCCCAGAAAAGTCGCGTGCCACCCCGCGTGTAGCCAAGGAAAATAAAACAGATGCAAAAAAAAAAAAAAAAAACGCGAAGCTGCGTGACATCGCAGTGGCTTGGGAAAACAGTGATCAGAACTCGTGGAGGGAACAAGACAACATAGCAGGACAACTTCTGGCAACACTATCACGTCACCATTCCGCAAGTCGGCTTCACCTAACGCCTGTGTGCTCTAGGAGAAGCTCGCTTTAGAACACTGTCGCGCGACTCGCGAGTGGAAAGCACGTGCTAGGCCTTTTGAATCATCTCGCGAATTTGAGCAGCATTGGCCAAATATGGAGACATAAAAGCGTTACCACCTACCTCTTTCACTGACAGTATTGGAAAATGAACAGTCGCTGTCTATCTTCTTGCCTCAATTTTTATTTTGGTTTAATTCTGTTGATGTAAATTTCGGATGATACGAATTTTTTCCGCTACCCCGTGAGATTCGTAGCATCGAGACTCTACTGTATCATATCGCGGCGAAAATCGCCGCGTGGTTACGCGCACGGGACAGCGTCCAACATCGTTATACGAATACTCGGAACCCCGGTCTCCATCGCTATACGCGGGCCGTTTCCCCATAGAACCAATGTATATTTTGACGGTAAAATCATGAACCATCGTTTTACGAGGGATATCGTTATACGCGATATCGCTATCCGCGGGTTTTACTGTAACTGCATTTTCTGCCAAACAAGTTAGTGTGCATTCCTACAGACGTCTCAGTGAGGACAATTCGCCGGGTAAAACAGTGCTGCAAACAGCGCTGCGCTCTGTAGCTTGTCTCTCCTGTATTTGCGAGAGCCTCGCCTGAGTCTCAACACATTATAGCACTCTCGTATATTGAGTAGCGCTGTGGTAACGGGTCGCTATGCAAAACATTTTAAAATGGTTAAAAAGCCCGTTTTTGCCCGTTTCCCCCCGATATTGCCCTGCCTTTGCCCTTGCACAGTGTTAACCATAAAAATTATAAGAGGAGAGGCAAGAAAAAAAGCTAGGAATGAAAAAGAAATGTGGGAGAGCAAAGGATTTGTAAGAAGGTGATGCTCTCCCCCAATGTCCAACATCTGGGAGCTGCCGTGATAGGTATGGCACCGATCCCTCAAAGCGTGAATGCCACTCCACCTGCACACTCCTGGTATCCAATCCAATCCAAGTCGTGTACCTCCCCACTCCGGGCTCCATGTGTGGAGCATCTTGTCTGCTATTAATGAGGGCCTGGGTTCTCTGGAATCCATCGCAGAATACTTAGGGCCTGACTTTTTAGGGTTAAACCCGTATCCGCCCGATATTTACCCCCCGAACGAAATCTGTAAAATTCGGGTTTAACCCGAATCTACACGAAAACATCAGGGTCGCCTGGCACACTCGTAAGCGTGCATTAAAATAAAGTTTGATAACATTGCTAAACATTAGTTCCATGTTAAGACAAATTTTTATTAAACAAAAAAACAATCACCCGAATTCCTGACGACAGAATATGCCGTAACGGGATTTAACCCGAATACACCCGAATTTTCAAATGAAAAATATCACCCGATATTTACCCCCCGAATTTGGCCAAAAATAAAACCCGAAAAAGTCAGGCCCTAAGAATACTTCGTTTGGCACGGAATTTCACGGAATCCGTTATTTTCAGGGGTGTGCGGATATTCCGGTTCTCGAATTCGAATCAAATATCAATCACTCGAAGTATCATATTCGCGAAACGAACAGCCAATACTCGGATTTCCAAATATCCGACCATTCGCAGAATACGAACAACACCCTCCCGAAAGTGGGCTTCAGCTGACGCTTCCCTGCCCGAGGGGGAAGCCTGCTTTACGAAATTGGCCATGCTGCAGGACCAACACATACAGGTTGTAACTGAGCTTAAGATAACTTTAGCCCAAGGATATTGCGGGTACTCCGCATCAGGAAGGGGCGGCGTCCCACCCGTGTGCAGTTTAGCGGTGGCAATGGGGGATTTTGATTTGATGTTTGGGAGTTTGCCTTTAAAGTAGCACAGAAGTCGTTTTTAACACCCAGTTTACTTCCTATAAAACTGTTAAGTAGGCCAGTAGGATGCACCATGCGAAGTAATTTACACCACATAGTCATAATTATCGCGGAAATTGAATTTAAAATACGCCGCAAAAAGCGACCGTGCGCAACGGTGTTGAAGAGCAGTACCAGCCTGTGATCTGCCTGGAACCTCGCGCTGACGCTATAAGGAGAACGCTCGCTGATTGGCCTAGAGAAATGTTGTCTGCTACTCCGCTGTCGTCTGCTACTCGGCTGTTCGGGGTTCTGATAAAGCCTTTCTCCTTGCCCTCGGTAATGCTTCGGCCGCTCCTTCTATCCCCAATTCTCCGGGAAAACCGGCAAAACAGGTTTACGGCGGCAACGGACAAGGCGCTGACCCCCACTGACCGGCAAACCAGAACGCGTCTCCTTATGCCGTCATCGGTGACGTGCCATCATACCTCCTCATCCTCGTTATAGCTGGAGTGGCGAGTTAAGGGTGAAGGCGCGGAGCTATGTTTATGTGAGTTTTTTTCTGGGAAACAAATTGCACACATCAAAACCTTTCGTGCTATTCTGTATAATGAGACACACACTTTCATCAGATGTCTTAATCTGAAATTTTTTGGGATGGCCCTCTGTACTCCTTTAAAGACTCTGAAATAATGCTTACAGCGCAGAAACAAAAAGCTTGTCCTAAAGATGTAACTTCCACAGGGCATGTATTGTAACTCCTTCCTATAGAGTTCCTATAAACTCTCCAGCTGCTGAAAGATCTTTCAGTGGGTATAAAATGATTGCTGGTGACGGGCCTTTGTCTTTGTCAGAGGAGAACACAAGATATCATGTGGACATAATGCTGAGCCACAACAGTGCTTTAAATCTAATTTATAGAAAATGTGGTTTGTTCCCACATTACCCAAGAAAATAGTGTTTCCCATTTCAAGCAGCCAAATTGCTGAATTTACGAGTCGGTGCTGCAGAATTTTCAATCTGCCGCAGGTGAAAACCAGGGTCCTTAGCTATTAACCAGCGTGCTTGGTTCGCATTGTACTCAGTTTTCTTTTTATTTTGCGTTAGGGCCGCAAGGCAACCATGGCTATGAACGGCGTGCAGATGTGGACAGATGGAGTGAGGGCAGCAGAAAGAAGTGTGAAAGGAGGAAAAACAACAATTGTGAGGGGTTTTTAATGGCAGAATTATATGAAAGAACCTGAAGAGTTAGCTGGAGAACGTATACCAGCACGTATTTACTGGTGACACGCGTAAAGAAATAGCGCATGTTGTACGTACACATAAACGTCCATTCGCTCTAAGGAGTCCACTTGATCCGTATTCTGAAGGATTTTCACAAACCGATGATTGTACACTTCTGTCACAAGTAGCTGTAATGAGAGAATAAATAATAAGACAGGCACGCTGTTCCCTCTGTTATATGAGCACACGCAGCTAAAGATAACTGTAATCAAGAGGGTCACAGATCTTCATGAAATCCATTGATGGCCATGTATGGGTGCTGGAATCTGTGGTACGTCTTTAAAGGGATAGTCCAGAAGCAATCAGGTGATTTCTGAGACTATGGTTGTAGTTGATTGCAAGATAAGTGCTGATGCCATGTGCAAAATTTCATGCAGCAGAGCAAAATGATTTCAGATAAAACAGTAACGGTACGCTCATATCTAGCTTCAGTTGTACGTTGATATAAGCACGGCGTTGGTGAAGGTCACGAAGATGTGCGACAGATAAGGAAGTGATTAGGGAGAGGTTTTGAGATGCAACAAAATTTGCAAGTTCGCAATTTGGAAGTTTTGTCGGGATCGTGGGCCTAATTGCTCTGCGCAACAACAATTGGAAGATGATGGTGAATGGCTATAAAATTCAGTAGCAAATAAGTAAATAAACAAACGAAACTGAAATACTTTGTGAGGTGACTGTGCATCATAAGAAAATTACAATATTTCTCCTTTGGTGCGTGTTTAGAGTGTCACTTTAATCGCTGCTTCCTGATGATAAAGGGCACTGGGGAGGGAAGTTCTTACCTTATCTGGTGCCACGTCGACAAGCCTCGCGACGGCACTACAGACATCTTGGATTGTGCTCATTTTGGAGACAGTCACCTTCATCTGTCAAAGAAGAAGAAAGAACAGCTTTTTCAATTTTAATTTTAGAATTTCTTTTAATTAATTGAATTTTTAATTTCAATTGTAGAATTCTAACGATTATTCGGTATTTTACTCAATATTCGCCATTTTTTTTATCCCATTCGATTCGACTTCAAATATTCAGATTCGCACACCCCTGGTTCACTTACCCGATCTTTACCCCACGAATTTGGAAAAAAAAAAATTTCACGAAAACTTCAGGCTCAACCTATAACACACAGGGCGTTTCGCTCGGGACTTTGAAGAAATTTGGATCATCCCAAAATTCGTATTACAGTAGAAACTCGATGATACGATCACGGATGACAAGAATTTTGGGATGATACGAGTTATTTTCCGGTCCCGGCTGGAATGCCCATTCTTTCCATGTATTCGAGTTCGGATGATACGAACGCGTTATCTTGCCTTTACGGATGATACAAACGAGCCGAGGATGCGACAGAGGTCGTTCCCCCGTGACGCGAGAGCGCGCGAGTCAAACTGCTCCTTGTTTCGAAAAGGGGAGGGCGATCCTCATCATCCTCACCAAGAACTCCCTTACATCATGTTGCACAATGCAAGCAACGACTTTCCCTTTGGTGGTGGTGGTGGAGATAAGATCAAAGGGATTGCACTTCCCGGAACCTTATCTCTGTTTTGACCTTTTTACCCCCTTTGCAACAATAAACCGCGAAGCTGTGTGACATCGCTCTGGCAGAACAGCGACCAGAACACCACGGTGAGGGAACATATCGGGCCAACATCTGGCAACATTACGCGTCACCATTCCGCAAGTCGGCTTCACCTAACGCCCGCGTGCTTTAGGAGAAGCTCGCTTTAGAACACTGTCGCGCGACCCGCGGGTGGTGGAATTTGGTCGGCATTGGCCAAAAAACGGAGACACAAGAGCGTTACGACCGACGTCTTTCACTGACAGTAACGGAAAATGAACAGTCACTGTCTATTTTCTTGCCTCAATTTTTATCTTTGTTGAATTTGTTTGATACGAATTTTTTTTCTGCTAGATTCGTATCGCCGAGATTGTAGTGTATTAAGGCCTGCTTAGTGCTTCCTCCCTTCCTTCACTTTGTGGACAAAGCCGCTGTGTTGTCCGCTTCAGCTAACGGCCTTAGACAATTTCAACCAGAGAAAGCCCATGGCTACTCTTGGCTGCCCATGCGGATTATGCTAGCTCATCTTCGTGGCTCTGGCAGCAGAAAGCATTGTCGCGATTGGCCCGACTCTCATCTGGAGTGTGGCAGCTACTTTACGCTGACTAGCACGCGGGGGGGCATACTTAGTCTGTGCGGCGTTGGCTCTACATTGTGCTGGGGTCTAGTTATCGACAGAGCAAATTAGTGCTGACCTTGAGGGGCTTCTCCAGTGGATTCGCCCATATGAGAACTAGCTCGAGCAGCTTCTCCTTCTTAGTGGGCAGGGGCAGCGAGAGGTAGCAGAAGGGGTCAAAGGTCACCGAAAGCTTGCTGCAGTCGGGACACACAAGCGTCGACTTGAGCAGCCCGTGGAAGATGTCCACTATGATGGAGTTGTTGCGCATGAGGTAGTTCATCCAGGCCTCCTGGGCCACCACCTGCACGCGTTAGATGTTTGAGTACATGTATGGAGACAAACTGCAAAGAGTGCTCTTTTTTCGAGAAGTTTCAGAAAAAGTCTCGCCCTTTTTAAATGCGGGTTCCCAGACAAAATCTGCAATGCCACAAAAACGAAACTTTGCATAGTAGGAGCAGGTGGTCTGTGGAACAAAATCGATAGGTAACTTTTTGGCTCCCGTACAATCTAAGTGAAAGCTCCCTAAAACATTTTTTTGTTTTTCATTTTTGGCTGCAGCGGGTTGTAGACAAATCCCATGCTTTCCTGCACAAGAATAACAGTAGCCGAATTGTCACCAACGATATAACGTTATAGAAACCCTCAACCCCTTCAGAAAGCCTGTACGAGAATGAGTAAGGTTGATGTCACTCCATGATTCAGCAGATACAATGGGCAAGGTGAGCTTGTATCCCTGCTACAACACAGCAGCAGAATGGACTCTACTTTCAAGGCCATGCTGCTCCAAGCATGGCTGATCTTTCATGAGCTTTTTCTAAACTGCATTGTGCAGTGATAACACAGTGCATCGTTCCCCAAAAATATGTTGCATGCAGCATCCAGATAGACTGCTCGATAAATTAAGCAGGGTCTCGAGTGATCCTAGTGCTATTTCGCTGCTCCTTTAAAACGAGGAAACTCACTTCGTCCGGCCGCCCATCGGAATCCTTGATCTCAATGTACGGCTTGTTGAGGACCCTGTTTAGGTCTTCGTGTAGTCCGTCTAAGAGGAAGGCCATCAGCTCCTGGCAATCCTGCTGCTGGAAGCCGGAGAACTGAGGGGCAAAGCGGCCAACTGCCATCTGCACAAGGTCAAAGCAGATTAGATTGCACCTGACTAATGGAAACCAACAAACATATTGTGCTCACAAGTCAGCATAGAAAGAAACAACACAAATCGTGTGTCAGAAATCGAAATTTTTTGTAATCAATACCTGAGCTCCGCAACAGTCATTTCAAAAACTGAAGCAATTACAGTCGCCGATTGATAAATCCGAGTAAAAAAAGTTTGACTTTCCATTTCTTCTGACAAAACAGTTGGCACCGTCAAACCGCTCTGGAACCAATGTGTTTCTGCGTCCAATAATTTGGATAATTCCTCGGAAGACGTGAGCACTCAAGTATTCTTAGTCATCTTGCTTCAAACTTGCATGGCTTCTGGGATTTACCATCCCCCGAGCCCCAGGATCCAATCTCCCTTTCAGTAACGCTTAGTACGGCAGCTGAAGTGTGGAGCTTCGTACACGGCCATTCCTGTAGGTCTTCCGAGCAACAAATAGACGACCTCAGAAAATCCGAGAGAGCTTAGAACCCCTTTGAACTATGGGAACTTGCTAATAACAAAGGAGGAGAAGGTCTCCGAGCCGTTTCAGTCCCACCTCTCTCGGCCGATTGACCACGAGGAGTCAAGGTCAGCGAAAACAAAACGCGAAGGACAGTTCGTTCCAGTAATCTCCCACGACGCAACGCGAACGAAAGGACCACCAGTATTTTCTGGAATCATCTATAGAGCCTGAAGTTTTAGGGTTTTACCCGATTGTTCCCCGAATTGAAGGTTGCCTCTTTAGGGTGAAACCCGATTTTTACCCGGCAAATTGCCCTCACTGGGATGTCTGTAGGAATGCACCAACTTACTTGTTTGGCAGAAAAATGCAGTTACATCACCGTTTGTACCAAACCGCTACAGTTAACTTTGAATAACTGAGCCCGATTTCTCCCAGAATTTAGCGTACTGGAAGTTTTTTCACCCGAATTTGCACGAATTTAGTGCGCATGTTTATTTACCCGATTTTTACCCCCCCAAATTTAGAAAAAAATATTTCCCAAAAACTTCAGGCTCTAATCATCTATTAATTCAAAAGTCTGTTTTCAGCCCAAATCTACAGGGAATTCGCCTGTAAGAATAATTTTATAGAAGTTCGGATTCAACCACTACGTTAAACTGCAAAGCTAGACTAAACCCAGGTGGGATTTTTGCTGATTATTTTTTCAGTTCATATCAGGTTCAGCTCTCAAGTAGCAAACATTAAGGTTCAAACCAGACCACACTCGTTCGTGAGAGATAAAATTTTGAGTTGATTGACATTAACCGAAAGCAAACGCAGTTTTTCAGCGAACGCCAACAAGTTTCGGTCACCTCAAAGGTGCACCAAACAGCTTGCCAACCACCTTTCAGTTAGCACGTGCCGTAAAAGAACGCATCTAGCAATATCCGAGTGCGCAACTCCTCTAGCCCTAGCGAGTTACAAGCCGAGTGAGTCGTATTGTTCAATAAACATAATCCACGCGACATTTTTCTTCCTTCCCTGCACGACGAAATTCCCACGTGTCGCAATGCCACATTCCAGGCAATACGAAGGACTCCAGTGGCCAATGTACGGGGCCACGCTGTGACAAAGTGTGGCACGAGGAGCATACCGGTCGTGCCCTCACCGGCTGCGGGACCATTGCAGTTAGAGCCCTGCGCGGATGAGATTTTTGGCATCCGCATCCGACCTCGCACCATCCGCACCCGATCCGCACACCACAGAAAGTTCTGAATTTTCATCCGAATCCGCAAGTATCTTGCAGATATCCGCGGATATTCGCTTCCATCTGCGGATGGTGCAGGGCTCTAATTGCAGTGACCTCGACAATACACATGGTACCGTGAAAATGGCACTGAGAAGACATTAATCCATATTTGTGGGGGAATACAGCCATGAAACGCAGAAAGAACTGATGTTCTGAGGCCGGAACAACACAGAAGGGACAAATACATACAAAGGCTTTAATTGAGGCTTTGTATGTATTTGTCCCTTCTATATTGTTCCAGCCTCGGAACATCAGTTCTTTCATGTTCAACAGTTGCCGCCTGCGTCGATCCCGTCGTATGAATGTGTGTATGAATGAGCAAAAATGTAAGAGTGAAAGGAGGATGAGTGAGGGAGAGTGGCTGGTTTGCCCCTTCAGATGACGCGCCCTGGAAGTCGCTGAGAAGGCGTGCTAGCTTAGCTCAATTGGTAGAGCCCCGGACCGGCAATCCAGAAGATGTGGGTTCGAGTCCTACAGCTGGCTAACCTTTTAGTGACTTTCATCTTTCATCATGAAACACAGTGCACACACGAAATGAAACATTTTTTGGCTTTTGTTAAGGTTTGAGTTGCTAACTTGCAGGTATGTACTGGTTTTGAGTTGTGTGTGTCTCGTGTCCCCAAACTCAGGGTTAAACTGAGCACTAAGAGAATGACAACATGTTTCCTTCCTTTACCTGGACGTGAATGTACGTACCTTGAAGGAACGGGGTGCTGTGCTGGTGTAATTGCCTGACCACATCACCTTTATAAGTTCTGCGTAGGACTTTGCAATCTCGCCCTTCATGCCCAGTGGATTGCTGTTGTTCAACTCCGCAAGGTAGCGATCATCAATAAAGTAGTCCGTTAAGAGAGGGGTGTTGCTCATGCACTGAAACAGCAATCATGCGATGAGTGAACGAATAGAGCATTGGGTAAAACCCATTTTTATCCCCCGTTCTGCATCACAGTCAGTTCAGGTAACACTCTGAAAACCTGAGCACCAAATTCATCAAAGTGCTGTAAACTAGTGGTAACTTATGGGCAAGCACTAAACAGCATGTGCATAAAGTTGGTTCACAGTCTGCTAAACACCTTTCATTTCATAAGGTTGTTTCCTCGCTTTTAAGATAATTTTTGTTTGTTTGTTCTAGCGAATCCCATAAATAATAACTAATTCTCTGACTATAGAGAAAATTCCTAACCTGAAGTGCAGAATTCATAAAGCACGTATTTCCTAAATTGTTCAGGCCACAAAGGCCAGGTGTTGTGTTGCTCGAAGTCCCATGGGTGTCGTAATTGCAGTTCCCGCTGTAGTTGCCACCCATAGAGCTATAGCTTCGTGTGGCTCTGGAAAAGGCAATCAGCTACACTCTAGTTGTGCCTCGTCGTAACAAACACGACCATGTACATCGAGTAAATTGAGCAAAAAATACATAACACACGAAAAAAGAAACTCTAACTTCCAATACAGCAGGGTCGAGCCCGTCCATTACAAATTTCGATACAGTCAAACTCCTTTATAGCGAACACTTTTTTAACGAAAATACCTCTACAGCAAATTTTTTTCTGGTCCCTCTGGAGTCCTATAAATCCAAAAAGGTCCAATAATGGACATACTTTTTAACGAAAATACCTTTACTGCAAATTTTTTTTGCTGTCCCCTGAGTTTCGTTGTAAAGGAGTTTGACTGTATAAAGATAACTCCGATATTGGGATCAAGTTGCCGGTTCCCGCCAGCTCACCGACTGAAGTACACGTAAAGAAGACATCGATAGAGCGATTGCCGTGAAAGCGTTTGCTCACGTGCAGTGATCAGAATTCTCCTGAGCCTTCACCTCCGTGAGCATTAAAGTGAGAAAACGGCGCGTTCATCCGCGCGTAACTGACCGGGATTAGAGGCGCGTGCTGCAATGCGCGCGACTTCGAAGAGTGGAAGGGGCTCACGAGAAGTAGAGGAGGTTACACCCTCTCCACATCGTTCTCTCACCCTCAAGTTTTCTATGGCTTGCTGTGTCCTGTGATGGCGTCTACGGTCCTGGGATGCGTTCTGATGAGGAAAGGCACGTTGCTCGACTCAAAGCTGCACGTGCTCGATGGATTTTGCGGGATACGGACCTTTCGGTACAGGACATTTCGGTACAAGACCTTTCGGTACGGACATTTTGCTACACGGACCTTTCGGTACAAGGACATTTCGGTACACGGCCATACCGCTGGAATATGGTCTTCGGCTTATTGGTTATGACAACGTGTTTTGTTCTCAATACAGATTTTTTATTAAAAATGTATGAGCTACAGACGTCCGGTTTTCACTTCTAACATCTCTGGGACGGCAGATATTCTTTGCCAGCTACTGTCACCCAAACGGCATGTCTGGGACTCTTATAGATTTTGTCCGTACGAAATGTCCGTACCGAAAGGTCCTGTACCGAAAAGTCCTAGACCCGGATTTTGCACTGGAGCAAAACCTTGTTGCAAAGTACCGTGCCTTCCAAAATGCGAATACGCTCTGCAAGCAACCGAACGTTCTGCGCATATCTCCTCTCCCGGTTACTCCACTCAGGAAGACCCCATTGGCTACGGCGGCGCCCTCCCTCTTCCCTCTCACTGCCTCCTCTCATGCGCAGAGACGTACTTGCAAAGCGTATTGGCAGATAGCTGCACTTTGCCACCCAAACACGCGTCGACGAATTATCTGGGAACGAGGCACGTTCTAATGGACAGTGCTGTTCCGATAGTGAGAACGATGGCTTAACCCCTAAGCGGAGAGTGCGGCTCTCAGAGGAGGAAAGGTGCCGTCCAGACTCCCCGTAACTCAACGAGACATGAGACGCGACATTCCTTTTCTCAACGTCACGCCTTCATTGGTTCTTAGGGTGTGACACCTTCTCGTTTTTCCAGAGAGGGAATTCCGGCATACCCTCAATATCCGTCGTCTGCTCGTCATGTAATCCGTCGAATAACAGTCAAACCATGCCACTATTTCGCGCGGGATTTTCAGCACCGGGGTCAGTGGTTCAGGAGGAATAAAATAACATTATAGTTTTGAAATCCACGGAAACGGATGAGACCAATCCTTTAAGCCAATCATGATGACCTTGGGAGGCATTGATTACTCCACCAGAATGATCTACACTCAAACTGCTTGTACTGGTAGCCAAGTCACTTTCCCAAAGCCAATTTAGCTACTCCTAGGAGTAAGCTTATTTGGCTGACAAATTTTCCCTCTGAGGAGCAGAAACATCCAACGGTTGTATTGCCGGGACAAGCTCCGATGGTACCATCTCCATGCGCTTCTCCCGAACCAAAGCATCCAACGTCCACGAAAACTTTTCGGCAACCTACCCAAACCCGAACCGAGGTGCAAAAAGAGCAATTATGCAATGCCTCATCGACAATTTTCGCTGCTCCTGATATCTGATGTTTTATCTCTTGGTTGTCTTCTCCTCCTCCTCGAAAGAGCTAAAGTACTAGATACTAAAGATAAGATACTAAATAAGATAAGATACTTATGCACAACTCCTCACAACACACACGTAAGACTAAGCGTAAGACACGTAAGCACACGTAAGATACTTGTAAGATAAGATACTAAAAAAGAGCGAAAGTACTAAATACAGAGTACCGTATTTTCACGCGTATTAGCCGCGGCTTATGCGCGAATTTTTTTTTTAGCGGACGCTCTGCGGCTTATCCACCGGTGCGGCTTATCTGAGGGCTATTTTTCCCTGGTATTTTCCCCATACCCCGGATTAAACGAAAGGGCCGACAGTGCCTCATTTTTTTCGGAACAGGACCGCCCTGCCAGTGCACGAACAATACCGAACAGGGGCGGGTTCACATTCGAGTGGACTGACCTTCCAAATACGTTCTCCCACTCAGCTTTAACAAAAGGGGTGACAGTGATTAATGTCTCCTGGAACACCACTAACTCGTCAATCCACAAAAAACACGCAACAAGGCCACAATCCGATCATAGTAGAACTCTAGAACTGACCTCCTTTGTTATACATCATGCCGATACCGGAATGTGGACCACAGGGTTTATGGCCTTCCCTACGGTCTCCTTTGTCGGCAGACTCACAGGAAGGGTTCAATACACCTGACATCGGGATAAAACGTGGCCAGCTAAGCGTCACAGTTCTCATTTGACCTGAGCAGCAGCATTCGTGGACACGGCAGTTATAGGTAAGGCATGGCTCCATCGCGGAGGCACAGCTACGACAGCGGCTTCAAACAAAAAGTCGTCGACGTCGCGGACCAGTACGGGAACAGGGCAGCTGGCAGGGAGTACGGCGTCGACGAGCGTTGACAGTCTCTATTGATTTTGTTTGTGCATCACTGGTTTAGCTCACAAAGCGGTCGCGTCGTATTATCCACGGCTTATCTGCGAGTGCGGCTTTATCTGCAAAAACACTTTCAAAATGTATCGAAAAACGAGTCCTGCGGCCTATACGCGGTGCGGCTAATACGCGTGAAAATACGGTACACTGACATGCACGTACCAGCAAAGTACCAACACTGAGGCGCCCCACTCGCATTAATTATGCAAGCGCATTCCCATTATGCGAGCGATTACTGCAGTCTTCTAGGACCAATGTGTGCAGATTTTATCTGCTCCGATATTAACTCGTGCAAAACACTTACGACTGAAAGGACATGGCACGCTATTGCATCATAACGGGCGTCACTCACATCGTACTCGACGGTGCACTGTAACTCTTTGAATCTCCTCCACGGCCGCTTGAGGCAGCGTTGTAGTTGAGTGATGTACTGCTGCTGGTAACAAGATATATCGAGGCAATATTAGCGCTATAAACAACATAAACAAAACAAACATAAACAACAGCCCTAACAGAAGGTCACCAGTATTGATACGGGACGTTACCATATTACTAATGTCTACAGCGTAGCCAGAGCCATGCAGGAGATAGCCACTTGCAGTGTAAGTACAGAGAAATGCAGAGAAATGCGGAATAACGAGGATACAGCCCCAACGTTTTGGGATCAGTCTTTGGCACCAATCAAATCAACCTGTGCAATCTCGTTTGAATAAACCATTAAGCATATTCGTATGTTGGAACTGCCAGGCATTTTCCCCCATTCAAGTACACATAATGTACCCAAGTACCCAAGCACCAGTTGGAATTATCAAACTTCTAATTAAGAAATTCCAAATTAATGGGACTGTTCCTAGTTTCTGATAGCATGTGTATGACTCCTCCTATTCAAGCTCAAACTTAATGGGACACATTTAATTTTGGTACTCTTCGCTGCAGACACAGAATATGGATCAGGGAGATGCAAAGGAAATGCCCACACACTTTCTGCTTCAGTACCTTTTTGACTGTCGTGGCCAAGTTCCATCATCATTCCTCACTTCAATAACAAGTACCTGAGGGAAAGAAAACACACTATAGCAACAAATGGTTGTAGCTACACTAATTTAGTGAAACAATGCCCCATAAAAGTCGTGCATGTGCTATAGCAGTAGTTCTAAACCACAGTTCCATGAACGTGATACTACCTACCTAAAAAAAAAAAAAAACCCGCAAATTGGAATTGGCATCGAGATCGCCAGTCCAAGTTGGAAGTTGGCCGACGCTCATTGTAAAGGGCATCATCATTATTGGTTGGCTCAGCCGCGGCTCAACCAGCAATCCAACCCCACAATCTCTCTGGGCCCACACGGGGCTCCTGTCGCTTTTCTCTTTTGTTTCAAAAGCAGGGCAAACATATCCAAAGCGTGGAGCGGCTTGTCCGTCTAAGTAGTCTCGGGATTTACGGGCATCAACAGTAAGTCGCAATGCGTTAACTGTGGGGAAGCACTGCGAAACAGTTCAATCAATCTGACAAAGCTGATGCTAACAAACCGAGGAGCGCCTGTGCTCATTAACGGGTGCCCGAACACGGAACACCCACGGCCAAGAAGAGGGTAATCCCTGGAGGGTGACATTTCAGTTTCAGCCACTGGACGTATGGCTGATAGCTCACAAAAAAAGCTCTTTTATAATGCCTGGATGAATGTGGACGTTAAAACCGGGGGTCGAAACCGGAACAAAACCGCAGTGATGGCCAGTAGTTAACTACATGTAGTTAAACTACTAGTTAAACTACGTGATTGTAGTAGAAAAGTAGTTATCATCTACTTGCAGAAATGTAGTGGCAACT
Organism: Ornithodoros turicata; assembly: GCF_037126465.1. Classification (NCBI taxonomy): domain Eukaryota; kingdom Metazoa; phylum Arthropoda; class Arachnida; order Ixodida; family Argasidae; genus Ornithodoros; species Ornithodoros turicata. Next base: position 14,398,740 of record NC_088207.1, read on the forward strand.
ACTAGTTAAACTACTATTTCGAGTACTTAACTACAGTAGTTAGGTTACTGCAGGTGACAACTACTTCCGCATTTGCCACAAGCTTTACGGCACGATTGTGCTTCCGACTTTTACCTCGAGCTACATGTTTGATGAGAACGGAGGTCCAGAGCAATTGTGCCGTGCATGTGTACTTCACTTTTATCACTTCTTGCGATTCATATTTAGGTGTCCAAGAACACTATAGAATGGGATTGGTGTTGATGGACAACGTTAAGTAGTTAGAGATGTAGTTAAAATACATTGCAGTAGTTAAAGAAGTAGTTTTAACTATCTCCCCTGAAAAGTAGTTGAACTACTAGTTAAACTACTCCATTGCAAAGTAGTTAGTAGTTATAGTTGAACTACCATAGAAGTAGTTAGTGGCCGTCACTGCTGAACCGTAACCGAAAACCGCAAAAAAGCTATTTTTTTGTCAAACCGAACTGTAAACATTTTTTCTTTCCCCTTGAAAGAACTGGAGCTGAACCGAAAAAATATGATGCGGTGACTGCTTTGCCAGACGGTAAAAATGCCTATACCTTCCCACTCGACTGCCGAACCTACAAACCCGAACATACACGAACATACGTGAATGTTCAAGTTTATCATGTTGTGCATGCTCAGGCTTGTTTCGTCACGGGTTTCGTCCACCAATTCTGCGTTTACGCTATTTTATCAATCAAGGAATCAAAGCCTTCAGCTGCATGATTTATATCTGTGGCGCCAGTGTTCTTTGTTGTCTGCTGCAGAACGAAGGCGGCTTTATTTTGCCCTGTTATCTCCAATAAAGTACGTTTTTAAATAGGCATTTGCATTACTCTCTTACCAATTACAGTGAACTCCCGCTAAGACGAACACGAGGGGACTGCGGAAATTTGTTTGTCTTATCAGAAGTTCATCTTAACAGAAGGACCCAAAAGTGTCATAGAAAATGTCAAAAACAGGGTAGCAATTGTGAAACGGCATATTGGCAACATGGCAGCATACAATAGCTTACTTCCTGCCAGTTTGGCCACCTACTGAAGCGTTATTAAGCCGCTGGTTGCCCACTGCTGCGCACGCGGATAGAATGGGCCCTAACAGCACGCGAACGGCAGTTCCCCTGGAGACTGCACGCGAATTGCGCAATCGCACGTGCCGCACTGTAGGCAGCAAACGTACTCAGATGTCAACATATTCCGAATGCCTGCACCTCAAAAGACACCACAAAGTTTGGGTTTCATGTTATGGTGCACTTGCAAAAGGGGGAAAGGCTGTGTGTGGTCGGCCCAAATAGGGCCCAAATAGGGACCAAACGACCACAGAGTGTTTCTGCGTGGCAGGGGTGGTGAAGCTGAGCCCCAAAGGTGCCGTGTGCACAGCATCACGTGCCTTCCTCGCTTCCGTGCGTGTGGCGAAGCCCGTTTACAGGCGCCGCGGGCGCCGGAAAAGTTTGGGTTATCCGAAGTGCCCGCGGTGTCTGTTCGTGTTAAGCGGAATTTTTTTACATGGCGTCTATGGGAAAACAAACAGATGTTCGTAATTTGTTCAGCATAACCGGAAATTCGGCTTAAGCGAGTTCGGCTTAACGGGAGCCCACTGTACAATCAAAAATCATTGACATATCGAGGATTTTTACTGCATATTTTGAAGATTTACTTCAAAGACATTTATTATGCACTCAACTGGCCACCATTCTTTTACCAATGTATTGAATTTGGCACTGTGATGCCCAAGTGTCATGTTTATACTTTTGTGTTCACTTGTCTAGGCTACTACTATGATATTCGAGAAAGATGTCAGCTGCCCTGAGTGCCTTCATCTGTATGAATGTGAGTGTGACTGGCAACAATGTACGAGAGAATGTGTTGAGGGTAATTACATGTCCCTGGATTTGTTAATGTGACTTAGTGTGCCAATGAGAGCATTCTTGACTGGAAATCAGGGGATCTCATCCCACTGACCGTACCTTTTCGTCAACTGCCATTCCTCGAACAAAATGTCTTACCGTGTTTTACTGTATCACTCTGGCATGCAACTTTCTCCAATGAGAATGTAAAAATAAGAGTTTTATTATGCCCAAAAAATATAATATATGCTGTACTTTACAACCCCACAAAGGCAAAAAGTTTCGCTCACTTGTCCTTGGTACAGACCAGCATCTTGAACAGTGCGCGTTCTGTCTTCCAAGAGGTCGTACATGTTGCTGCCACACCGGTTCCATAATCGAGACTCTTTTTCGGGGGGAACTTTGAACAGTGCCCGAGCCTCCTTTTCCACGTGGTCTGAAACACAACATGCATGCCATTGAAGTCTACCATAGACCTCACTTTGTGCAGTTACAGGCAAGACAATCTTAGTTGGCACTTCTGTTTACCCAATGGAGCGCAGAAAACTGAAACTGAAGGACTCTGAGCCAGAAAAACCATGCTTGTCGAAGGCACAAAACGTTCTATCTATCCGTAGACTAGAGCAGCTTCATGCCACAACCTCTTAAATTTTCAAATGACAACGTAATCGCGGATTACGAGGCTTTGCACGATGGCCGCGCCCATTGCTCACCATTAGTGTCATAGCCTGGGACATCATTGTTTTCGTTATCGGAACAGCACTGTCCATTAGAACGTGCCTGCTCCACAGATATTTCCAGCCCACATTTTGGAAGGCATCCCACTTTGCTAAGGGTCGATTCACACGATGCAACTTTAGTTGCACGCATGGAGGTAAGAAACTAAGGAGAGGGCTAAAAGATCGGAAGGCCGTGGGACCCCTCTAGCGGTCGCTCCTGGCAATACCACGCCCATCTAGTTGCCCGGTCACGTGATCCCCACATGTTTCGGCGTTATGGCGGTCTGCGCGGAGGCTTTGAAGTTTAGCAAACTTCATCTTCAGCAAACGCCTTACCTTCAAGGAGTCCATTCGCACAATACTTTCAAGGTTATGGGTTGTTTCAACATTTGCCGCGTGATAAATCGCAGCAAAATAGCAAAACAGAAGAGAAGCCAGGCAATGTCACGATGACGTACATATATCTTCTAGCGATTTAGTGATCCATTGCTTCCACACTGAGATGATGTATCTTGTGTTTCAACGGGTGTGATAACTTCTAACTCCAAATATGTTATGAAAGCGGAAACAAGTTATTCGGCCGCAGCTCGTCTCTGTATTCAGGTAAGATACGCCGCGGACATGGATGACGCCATGTTTTATGACGTCTTGTCGTGACGTTTATGGGTCACGTGTGTGGGCAACTAACCACAATGCCATGCGCGGGTCACAGCACGCTCGCTTGCATTGGGAGAGGTGCTTAGGGCATCTCCTTAGTTTCTTACCTCCATGGTTGCACGCAACAGGTTGCGCCACCAAGTTGCACCGTGTGAACGCGAAGCTCTGGTTACGCAACTCGAGTTGCAGGAGTTGCAGAGCCGATCACTTCACGAGCGATTTCTCCTGCAACTCTAGCTGCAACCTGTCAATCACACGGCTCCGCCTTGCAAGCGCGACCAATCAGGAAGACTCCCATGTGTCAGTTATTGCAGCGGCGGCACGCAAGACGATGAAATTATCACGGACCAGTGGAAATGATGCAAGATTATCAAACTCGCAACGGATTGAATTCGTAACGAGCGGAAGTTGCGGTGCAATTGGACGAAAATGATGACGATGATGTTTTTCGCGCCATCGGGCGAGCTCGGTGACAACTACGGCATTCCGAGTTGCTCGCCGTATGAAAGGGACTTTTTTGGTGCAACTTCGGTTGAACTGACCCTAAGATGTCTTGTACAAAATCCATCTAGCACATGCAACTTCATTTCGAGGCACGTGCCATTTCTCTTGGAAACATTTCCCGGAACAGTAGACATCACTGCTGCACACAACAGCTCGGAAGAGACTTGAGGGCAAGAGAGCCATGTGGAGAGGGAGCAACCTCTGCCTTCTAAGTCCTGCTTTCTGTAGCACCTGCATCTAATCCGTGTAGACAATGCATGGCTAGCTATCTCTGTTTGTTGCTTTTCCTTTTCTTTAATGTCCTTTTGCTCTAATGTTTGTCGGAATGCCTCCTTCCTTTGTTTCCAACCTTGCTTCTCGATTTTCATTTGTTTTACCGGCCACTTTGAGAATTCTGACGGCTATACCTGAGCAAGCACTTTCATAATGCTTGTTAGGTCAATCCTGTCTACACATGCTTCAATGGGGAAGCTGATGGGAGACAGCAACTTGTTCGTAATGCAACAGATCTGAGTCCCCACCATGCATCGGCTCGGAAGCAGCCGGCCTTTACTTATTAAGTGTTAAGCTTACATATTACTTTGTCTATTTCTTATCAAAGCAATACTTCTGCCAGAAGGAAGAGGAGCAAGGTACGAATCACCATGATAGCAAGCGCAAACGTGACCGGCACGGTACGATACCGCTTACTCGTCGTCTGCAAATTAAGCATGCCGGGCTGTTTTAAGGGGATCAAGGCCCTTCCTGTTGGCTACAGATCCAACAAAAAGGTATCGTTATCAAAAAAGGTTATCGGAAAAAAGGTTATGGGGTTCGTGATTGGTTTGGATTTGACATCAGAAAGGATGTTTATAGAGTAGAAGTGAAAGCAAGTGCATATAACATCCCGTATTTACTCGCATAATTTGCGCACTTTTCTTTACCAAAAAATTACGCGAAGGTTGGGGGTGCGCAAATTACGCGAGGCATTAACAAGCCGACTTGAAAAATGTGCAAAATCTGTTAAAAGATGGTCCTTTAGGTGAATAATACGATACAATCTCGGTGTCGGGAATCTCACGGGGTAGCGGAAGACATTCGTATCGTCCGAAATTCGCATAAAAAAATTACACCAAAATAAAAACTTGGGCAAGAAAATAGACAGTGACTGTTATTTTCTATGACTGTCAGTGAAATAAGTCGGTCGTAAGGATTTTCTCTCTTCGTTTTGGGGCAATGCTGTAAAAATTTGCGAGACGATTCAAAAAGTCCCAGCACGTGCTTTCCACGCTTTTTTCTAAAGCGAGCTTCTCCTAAAGCACGCACGCGTTAGGTGAAGCCAGCTTGCGGAATGCTGACGCGTATGTTGCCGCGTAAGTTTTCCTGATACGTTCCCTAAACGTGTTCCGGTCGTTCTCTCCTAAGCCAGCGCGATGTCACACAGCTTTGCGGTTTATTGTAGTGAGGGGATAAAAAATCAAAACAGAGTTAAGATTCCATACGGGGTAATCCCTTTGATCTTATCTCCCCCACCAAGGGTGAGTCACTGCTTGCATTACCCAACATGATGTAGGGAATTCGTGGTGAGGATCTTCCTCCTTTTTTGAAAGAAGGAGCAGCATGCGCCCCGTGACGCGAGAGCGTCAGGGGGTAACGACCTCTGTTGCGCACGAAAGTAGGAGTGCGCAAATTATGCGAGTTTTTATTTTCACAACTTTTTTTAGTGAAAAAGTGGGGGTGCGGAAATTATGCGAGTAAATACGGTATTTTTTCTGCCCACGAGATGCTTGGATGGTTGCCCGTAAATGTGGCCTGTGACAGTGAACGTTTGGCAAGACATAGCGAGCCACGACGCATCTCTGACGCAGCTAGTATGTGCCGCCAGCGCATCAAGCCCTCATTCAGGGAGGCTCCTTTTAGTTCCAACCCCGCTTTATGTGAACAAATCTTCAGTCCCTTTAGATTTTAAATTAACGACGTTGAAACTGCACACGACACGTGATTTATTTCCACATAATTCACCTCTGGCAATCGTGTCTCCTGAAAGACACACTGGCAGGCAAACAGAGGAAAACTGGCAGCCACCACGGAGGACTTATACACTATTACAGTAGAATCTCCGTGATATGAATCTCACGGGGTAGCGGCAAAAATTTGTATCATCCGAAAATCCGTATCAAAAGAATTAAACTAAAATAAAAATTGGGGCAAGAAAATAGACAGAGTCTGCTCATTTTATACTACCGTCAGTGAAAGAGGTCGGTGGCAGAGTTGTACGTAACGCGTTACTAGTAATCAATTACTTTTTCAGTAATTTTTTAACGTAATCAATTAATTTTGTGAGCAAGTAATTTTCCAAGTAATCTGATTACAATTTTTGGTAATCAATTACAGTCAAACTCATTTACAACGAAACTCAGGGGACAGCAAAAAAAATTCCCAGTAAAAGTATTTTCGTTAAAAAGGATGTCTATTATTGGATCTATAGGCTCCAGCGGGACCGCAAAAAAAATTTGCTGTAGTGGTATTTTCGTTAAAAAGGTGTTCGCTATAAAGGAGTTTGACTGTACTGAGTAATCGATTACTTTTTTAACCTTCTGTCAACAATGGCAACCATTTTCAGCAAGCCGATCTGTTCTTCTGTTCCACCACGAGTTCGACTGAAGCAATGACGCAGAAGTCGGCCGTCTCCAGTCTACACGTGTTCCATGCACGCCTAACATGATAATCCCTTAAAACGGCGACCTACTGGAGCAACAGTAAAATAGGTGACTGTATTGATAAATTGTGCGGGTTGAACATAACAATAGTAACAAAACGAAGTGGATGTTTCCATGTTGCTTTAAATGTGCGCGTGTATGTGTTTTGTTTGTTGCTTTCAAATGCATTTGTGAATTTCACTTATCATGTATGTTGGTGTCTCATTAGAACTTGCAACAAGAGCTGCATGTTTGCACACTGCAGGCTTGTTGGCTTTGCTATGGCCCCCAATTTAAAAGTAAAAGGAAAAGTAACGTTGATTGATTGATTGATTATGTGTTTAATGGCACAAAGGCAACAAAGGCCATAGAGCGCCAAAACTATGCTGAGTGTGTCGGAGACGATTATGGGAAAGATGATGTGAGAGAGAGTAACGTGTTACATTTTTAATCGGTAACGTATTACATTTTTGATGAAGCAATTTGTAACGGTAAAGAATTACTTTTTGCGCAGTAGTAACGGTAATTGTAATCAATTACTTTTTTTGAGTAACGTGTACAACTCTGGTCGGTGGTAACCCTTTTTGTGTCTCCGTATTTGGCCAATGCTGCTCAGATTCTTGACAATTTTTTACAATCAAATTCTTCAATTTTACTTGACCATTGTCGCTCCATGTACACGCACATCATTGCTCTCTAATCTAGATATATTCTTTGCTTTTCATCTTGTTATAATCTTTTTCTGTCTGCTTGTTTTTTTTTTGCTTGTTTTTTTCAGTGTATGTTTGTTGTTTGATGTACAGTGCCAGTGTTTTGCATACGTGCTCACTCCCTCATGTAATGGCCTAAAGGCCCCTTGATGGATCAATAAATAAATAAATAAATAAATAAATAAATAAATTCGCGAGACGATTCAAGGCCCCGCATGTGCTTTCAACCCGCGAGTCACGCGGCAGTGTTCTAAAGCCAGCTCCTCCTAAAGCCCGCAGCCGTTAGGTGAAGCCAACTTGCGAAATGGTGACGCGTAATGTTGCCAGACGTTTTTCTGATATGTTCCCTCCACGTATTCTGGTCGCTGTTTTCATAAGCCAGTGCGATGTCACACAGCTTCGCGATTTATTGTTGCGAGGGGGGAGAAAAAGGTCAAAACAGAGGTAAGGTTCCGGGTGTGTAATCCCTCTGATTTTATCTCCTCCACCACCACCAAAGCAAAGCTTTGCACCAAAGTCATTGCTTCCATTGCACAACATGATGTAAGGGAGTTTGTGGTGAGGATGGTAAGAATCTCCCTCCCTTTTCGAAAGGAGCAGCATGACTCTCGCACCACGAGAGATCGACCCCTCTCCCATCCTCGGCTCATTTGTATCATCCGTAAAGGCGAGACAACACATTCGTATCATCCGTACTCCAACACATGGAAAGAATAGGCATTCCAGCCGGGACTGGAAAAGAATTCATATCCTACCGAAATTCGTATCATCAAGATTCTACTGTATAAGGATAATCTCGCCCACGAACTATGAGATAACCTGCAGCCACAGATCAAATCGAACCCAATCAACACCTTGGGAGGGCCACAGACGTCGTACATATTAGCAAACTTTGCCGTTACCATCCAGCCTTGGACACCAACCTCGGAAGGGACGAGTGTGATATACAAAGACGAGGAATATCGCAGTTATCGTTCTATATAAAATTGTAATAAATAGGTTCAAAGAATTTCATATCTACAGTACCTACCTATTGTGTCCACCTTACTAAACTTTTTTACAATACAAGAGTCCAGGTTGTTGCTCTGGCTCAACTTGAGTTCCAGCAAGTATACCTCCACCTAAGGAAAACAGATTTGATATACTCCTTGCATAAGACAAGTTTGCGCACAATATATGTATTTTCTTTTCAGTTCATGGTTCAAAACTTTCGTGCTGATGCAAAGGTTACAAGAACAAGATAGGCATGTATGTACAATCAAATCAGACAGCATCCTCACACTCGCAAACATCGGTTAAATAAATAAATAATAAAATTAGGACACAAGCAGCCCTGCATGAAACTTGGTACAACATTCGGAAGACATGAACGTAAATTTCACTGTCGCAATTTTTTGGCACCTACAGTAAACCTCTCGTTTGTTACTGGGCCTCCCAGCCAATCTAGTCATTCGATATCCTCTGCACACTTATAGTACGTCTCAGGAGAGATACAAAGATGCAGCAGTCTTCGTTTGTTCACAATGCACTAATTTAGAGGGCTGGTATCGCGATGTATTACAGCCCGGGTCTAAGCTGTCACATGGATACTTCTTTCAAATTTCATGCACTTTTTTAAAGTTTGGAGAAAAGATGAGGTTCTTGATTGGAAACAACAATGAACCTGGTATGCAGTTTTATATTAATAGTTGCTTCCGACGACAGTTATTGCACACAGAAGGCCCGGATAGGTGATTTTTTGCACCCTCGGCACTCTCCTTACTCAATAAAGGTATGGGTCCACAAAATTCGGAATTAAATATAATTAATAATAATTATAGTTTGCTTAATTATAGTTTTGCACCATCCATGTGACTTCAAATTAACAAGTTTTTACTGCACGTACATAGCAATCTCCACCGTATCCACTCGTAATCGTCACTGCTAACGTGGGACAAAAAAGAACTAAAAATATTGTACAATATTGTAATAATCTACGCGCTTCGTGACACATTACGACTGCACGACCTCCTGTGCAAAGATGCAACTCTACCTTGCAGTGCTTGACAAACATGCCATATTCGATAACTTTGCGCGGCAGGGGGTCTTGTCCTGGTGTGACTCCGTACCAGGCAACCAGCTTGTCCCAAGCTTCCTGAGGCACTAACACGTAGTCCAATTCATCAATCAGGTGATCCTTGATGTCTCCACTTTTGTCTCCTACGTAAAAATGGAACATTTTAATTTAATTCTCATCCATGCCACACATGCTCGGTTTCCTGCGCTGTTATCTTTACTGTTGTTATTATTTTTTAGCAATCCTGCAGGCCTATCCAAGGCCCAAGCAGGTACAGCTCCAACGCCAACCTTAATAATAACACTGGAAAAAAAATATGGTCTTGTTCCCGAGCACGAGCACCCTGGGGCCCACGAGGAAATCTTAATTGAATAAAATTATTCTGTCAGTTTAACGCAAGCATTTCGTTCATTTAACATTGCCCCAGTGGCCCCAGGACAGCTGTAATCGCGCTCAAAATTCAGACAAAATTTTCTCCGGTGTTATTGTTCAGGTTTAATGGAGCTGTACATTCAATGTACACTGTGATGTTAAATGAATGCACTTCTAATAACCTTTCAACATACAAGCAGAACACTTTGAAAGAAAAATTTACTCTAAATAATAATAATAAGGCAGCCCAAACCGCCAACTCAAAGGACCTATAAGTAAGCATCATGCCTATGAATACAAAGTTAAACAGTTGCTCCAAAAAGGCACCAACAGATCCAAGGGTCACAATACGGCAGCAGTGCATTCCAGTCCTCAATGGTACAGCAAAACAATTAATACTTGAAAATATCCGTGAATGCTCTACAAGGAAGGACTGCTTTTGAGTGATTGAGCCTGATTGACTCACACACAGGTAGGTGAAGATAAGAAGTAGGATTTTTTTAATTGAGGAATTTTAATTTAATTAAATTCTTTAATTGATCTCAGTTGTCTCACGATGTAAACCCCCAATTATTTATTAATTCTTTAATTGAGGACAGGAAAATTTATTAATTAATTTGATTACAGGAAATTGATGGGATAACATGGTGGATTAAATTTAATTTGATTACAGGAAAAATGGTAAGATTAATGTAGCATTTCTTTTGTTTTGTGTGCAAAATGCTTCACGTTTTAAGGCAGAATTGCCTCGAAATGTGGTCTGCGGGAAACTAATATAAAGTCCTCTACTTTGCTATCCCAATTTCTTTCTTTTTTTTTTTTGCAAATCGGACTACATTGCTAAATTTTGCAAAATCTGGATGCTAAAATTTGTGGTTAGATCAAATTACTTTGCAATACGCCTGACACTTTGCTTATCGCACTCAGTAAAAGCTGTAAGCAAAATTTGTTCACTCGTGCTGCAAAGCAGTTCTAATGCTTACTAGCAACCTACGCAACCAACAGTGAAAATAAAGTTTACAACTGCAGAACACTGTTTTTCGACGCGCCGATCGTCTGTGCTTAAAATGCGGTAAAATGATGTAAATGAACTCAATTTACTGTGCTTCACATGTTATGTCAGCTTTTTGCGTCGTCTGCTTTTCGTATACTGTATATACTGTGCTTCACATGTTATGTCAGCTTTTTGCGTCGTCTGCTTTTCGTATACTGTATATACTGTGCCATCTGCAAGCGCCTAGGGATGGAACACATGCCCACGAGCAACGTAGTGTAGGCATAACCATAAAGCAGTGCTTCAAACAAACAGCAGGTGCAGCCACACGAGAAAAGGCAGAACGGAATTGGACAAACGGGAGCATTCGTGAGAGCACAAAGTGCAAATCTTTTAAGAATGTGATATATATATATAAAAAGCTTCTGGCTCCCTTCCAGAGGTGGTGGTCTCGCTCTCGCCCCACGCGAATAGAAACCAAGGTTGCGCAATCCCACTCTGTCATCCCTCTGCCCTTTTTCTTTCTCTCTATTGCAGCAGGATGATAAAGCTAGCTAGAAGCGCAAAAATCAACAGAGCAATGCAAAGAAAGAACCACGACAGAATTCTGCATTTTATTGATAACTTTCTGCAGCAAAAAAAAAAAAAAAAAGAAGGTGGATACAATCTCGCTTGCATCGTTCCTCCATCTGATTCAGAATACATATCCTATGCGCAAATATTTGTTTCGCCGTTAACACAAACAAAATCTAAAGATAAATGGCACAAAACATGGGACATTACCATTATTAAAATAATAGACAATATAAAAGAAATGAGAAAATAAAATATATAGCTCACGAAATTAATAATAATGATAGCAGCAAAAAAAAGAAAAGAAAAACAGGTAGATACTCGCTCGCATCGTTCCCCCATCTGATTCGGAATACATATCCGATACTCAAATATTTGTCTCGTGGTTAACATATTTACAAGGTGCGTAAAAGGCAGACAAAATCGTAAAGATAAATGGCACAAAACATGGGACATTACCACTATTAAAATAATAGACAATATAAAAGAAATGAGAAAATAAAATATATAGCTCACGAAATTAATAATAATGATAGCAGCAAAAAAAAAAAGAAAAACAGGTAGATACTCGCTCGCATCGTTCCCCCATCTGATTCGGAATACATATCCGATACTCAAATATTTGTCTCGTGGTTAACATATTTACAAGGTGCGTAAAAGGCAGACAAAATCGTAAAGATAAATGGCACAAAACATGGGACATTACCACTATTAAAAGAATAGACAATAAAAGAAATGAGAAAATAAAATATATAGCTCACAAAATTAATAATAATGATAGCAGCAAAAAAAAGAAAGAAAAACAGGTAGATACTCACTCGCATCGTTCCCCCATCTGATTCGGAATACATATCCAATACTCAAATATTTGTCTCGCGGTTAACATATTTACAAGGTGCGTAAAAGGCAGACAAAATCGTAAAGATAAATGGCACAAAACATGGGACATTACCACTATTAAAAGAATAGACAATAAAAGAAATGAGAAAATAAAATATATAGCTCACGAAATTAATAATAATGATAGCAGCAAAAAAAAATAAGAAAAACAGGTAGATACTCACTCGCATCGTTCCCCCATCTGATTCGGAATACATATCCAATACTCAAATATTTGTCTCGCGGTTAACATATTTACAAGGTGCGTAAAAGGCAGACAAAATCGTAAAGATAAATGGCACAAAACATGGGACATTACCACTATTAAAATAATAGACAATATAAAAGAAATGAGAAAATAAAATATATAGCTCACGAAATTAATAATAATGATAGCAGCAAAAAAAAAAAGAAAAACAGGTAGATACTCGCTCGCATCGTTCCCCCATCTGATTCGGAATACATATCCGATACTCAAATATTTGTCTCGTGGTTAACATATTTACAAGGTGCGTAAAAGGCAGACAAAATCGTAAAGATAAATGGCACAAAACATGGGACATTACCACTATTAAAAGAATAGACAATAAAAGAAATGAGAAAATAAAATATATAGCTCACGAAATTAATAATAATGATAGCAGCAAAAAAAAGAAGAAAAACAGGTAGATACTCACTCGCATCGTTCCCCCATCTGATTCGGAATACATATCCGATACTCAAATATTTGTCTCGCGGTTAACATATTTACAAGGTGCGTAAAAGGCAGACAAAATCGTAAAGATAAATGGCACAAAACATGGGACATTACCACTATTAAAAGAATAGACAATAAAAGAAATGAGAAAATAAAATATATAGCTCACAAAATTAATAATAATGATAGCAGCAAAAAAAAAAAGAAAAACAGGTAGATACTCGCTCGCATCGTTCCCCCATCTGATTCGGAATACATATCCGATACTCAAATATTTGTCTCGCGGTTAACATATTTACAAGGTGCGTAAAAGGCAGACAAAATCGTAAAGATAAATGGCACAAAACATGGGACATTACCACTATTAAAAGAATAGACAATAAAAGAAATGAGAAAATAAAATATATAGCTCACAAAATTAATAATAATGATAGCAGCAAAAAAAAAAAAAAAGAAAAACAGGTAGATACTCGCTCGCATCGTTCCCCCATCTGATTCGGAATACATATCCGATACTCAAATATTTGTCTCGCGGTTAACATATTTACAAGGTGCGTAAAAGGCAGACAAAATCGTAAAGATAAATGGCACAAAACATGGGACATTACCACTATTAAAAGAATAGACAATAAAAGAAATGAGAAAATAAAATATATAGCTCACAAAATTAATAATAATGATAGCAGCAAAAAAAAAAAAGAAGAACAGGTAGATACTCGCTCGCATCGTTCCCCCATCTGATTCGGAATACATATCCGATACTCAAATATTTGTCTCACGGTTAACATATTTACAAGGTGCGTAAAAGGCAGACAAAATCGTAAAGATAAATGGCACAAAACATGGGACATTACCACTATTAAAAGAATAGACAATAAAAGAAATGAGAAAATAAAATATATAGCTCACGAAATTAATAATAATGATAGCAGCAAAAAAAAAAGAAAAACAGGTAGATACTCGCTCGCATCGTTCCCCCATCTGATTCGGAATACATATCCGATACTCAAATATTTGTCTCGCGGTTAACATATTTACAAGGTGCGTAAAAGGCAGACAAAATCGTAAAGATAAATGGCACAAAACATGGGACATTACCACTATTAAAAGAATAGACAATAAAAGAACTGAGAAAATAAAGTATATAGCTCACAAAATTAATAATGATAGCAGCAAAAAAGAAAAAAAGTGGATACAATCTCGCTCGTATCGTTCCCCATCTGATTCGGAATACATATCCGATACTCAAATACATATTTCTTTCACCGTTAACATATTTACAAGGTGCGTAAAAGGCAGACAAAATCTAGGGATGAATGGCACAAAATATCAGACATTACCATTATTAAAAGAATAGACAATATAAAAGAAATGAGAAAATAAAATATATAGCTCACAAAATTAATAATAATGATAGCAGCAAAAAAAATAGAAAAAAAGTGGATACAATCTCGCTCGTATCGTTCCCCATCTGATTCGGAATACATATCCGATACTCAAATACATATTTCTTTCGCCGTTAACATATTTACAAGGTGCGTAAAAGGCAGACAAAATCTAGGGATGAATGGCACAAAACATCGGACATTACCATTATTAAAAGAATAGACAGTATAAAAGAAATGAGAAAATAAAATATATAGCTCACAAAATTAATAATAATGATAGCAGCAAAAAAAAATAGAAAGAAAGTGGATACAATCTCGCTCGTATCGTTCCCCATCTGATTCGGAATACATATCCAATACTCAAATATTTGTCTCGCGGTTAACATATTTACAAGGTGTGTAAAAGGCAGACAAAATCTAGGGATGAATGGCACAAAACATCGGACATTACCATTATTAAAAGAATAGACAGTATAAAAGAAATGAGAAAATAAAATATATAGCTCACAAAATTAATAATAATGATAGCAGCAAAAAAAAATAGAAAGAAAGTGGATACAATCTCGCTCGTATCGTTCCCCATCTGATTCGGAATACATATCCGATACTCAAATACATATTTCTTTCGCCGTTAACATATTTACAAGGTGCGTAAAAGGCAGACAAAATCTAGGGATGAATGGCACAAAACATCGGACATTACCATTATTAAAAGAATAGACAGTATAAAAGAAATGAGAAAATAAAATATATAGCTCACAAAATTAATAATAATGATAGCAGCAAAAAAAAAATAGAAAGAAAGTGGATACAATCTCGCTCGTATCGTTCCCCATCTGATTCGGAATACATATCCGATACTCAAATACATATTTCTTTCGCCGTTAACATATTTACAAGGTGCGTAAAAGGCAGACAAAATCTAGGGATGAATGGCACAAAACATCGGACATTACCATTATTAAAAGAATAGACAGTATAAAAGAAATGAGAAAATAAAATATATAGCTCACAAAATTAATAATAATGATAGCAGCAAAAAAAAATAGAAAGAAAGTGGATACAATCTCGCTCGTATCGTTCCCCATCTGATTCGGAATACATATCCGATACTCAAATACATATTTCTTTCGCCGTTAACATATTTACAAGGTGCGTAAAAGGCAGACAAAATCTAGGGATGAATGGCACAAAACATCGGACATTACCATTATTAAAAGAATAGACAGTATAAAAGAAATGAGAAAATAAAATATATAGCTCACAAAATTAATAATAATGATAGCAGCAAAAAAAAATAGAAAGAAAGTGGATACAATCTCGCTCGTATCGTTCCCCATCTGATTCGGAATACATATCCGATACTCAAATACATATTTCTTTCGCCGTTAACATATTTACAAGGTGCGTAAAAGGCAGACAAAATCTAGGGATGAATGGCACAAAACATCGGACATTACCATTATTAAAAGAATAGACAGTATAAAAGAAATGAGAAAATAAAATATATAGCTCACAAAATTAATAATAATGATAGCAGCAAAAAAAAATAGAAAGAAAGTGGATACAATCTCGCTCGTATCGTTCCCCATCTGATTCGGAATACATATCCGATACTCAAATACATATTTCTTTCGCCGTTAACATATTTACAAGGTGCGTAAAAGGCAGACAAAATCTAGGGATGAATGGCACAAAACATCGGACATTACCATTATTAAAAGAATAGACAGTATAAAAGAAATGAGAAAATAAAATATATAGCTCACAAAATTAATAATAATGATAGCAGCAAAAAAAAATAGAAAGAAAGTGGATACAATCTCGCTCGTATCGTTCCCCATCTGATTCGGAATACATATCCGATACTCAAATACATATTTCTTTCGCCGTTAACATATTTACAAGGTGCGTAAAAGGCAGACAAAATCTAGGGATGAATGGCACAAAACATCGGACATTACCATTATTAAAAGAATAGACAGTATAAAAGAAATGAGAAAATAAAATATATAGCTCACAAAATTAATAATAATGATAGCAGCAAAAAAAAATAGAAAGAAAGTGGATACAATCTCGCTCGTATCGTTCCCCATCTGATTCGGAATACATATCCGATACTCAAATACATATTTCTTTCGCCGTTAACATATTTACAAGGTGCGTAAAAGGCAGACAAAATCTAGGGATGAATGGCACAAAACATCGGACATTACCATTATTAAAAGAATAGACAGTATAAAAGAAATGAGAAAATAAAATATATAGCTCACAAAATTAATAATAATGATAGCAGCAAAAAAAAATAGAAAGAAAGTGGATACAATCTCGCTCGTATCGTTCCCCATCTGATTCGGAATACATATCCGATACTCAAATACATATTTCTTTCGCCGTTAACATATTTACAAGGTGCGTAAAAGGCAGACAAAATCTAGGGATGAATGGCACAAAACATCGGACATTACCATTATTAAAAGAATAGACAGTATAAAAGAAATGAGAAAATAAAATATATAGCTCACAAAATTAATAATAATGATAGCAGCAAAAAAAAATAGAAAGAAAGTGGATACAATCTCGCTCGTATCGTTCCCCATCTGATTCGGAATACATATCCGATACTCAAATACATATTTCTTTCGCCGTTAACATATTTACAAGGTGCGTAAAAGGCAGACAAAATCTAGGGATGAATGGCACAAAACATCGGACATTACCATTATTAAAAGAATAGACAGTATAAAAGAAATGAGAAAATAAAATATATAGCTCACAAAATTAATAATAATGATAGCAGCAAAAAAAAATAGAAAGAAAGTGGATACAATCTCGCTCGTATCGTTCCCCATCTGATTCGGAATACATATCCGATACTCAAATACATATTTCTTTCGCCGTTAACATATTTACAAGGTGCGTAAAAGGCAGACAAAATCTAGGGATGAATGGCACAAAACATCGGACATTACCATTATTAAAAGAATAGACAGTATAAAAGAAATGAGAAAATAAAATATATAGCTCACAAAATTAATAATAATGATAGCAGCAAAAAAAAATAGAAAGAAAGTGGATACAATCTCGCTCGTATCGTTCCCCATCTGATTCGGAATACATATCCAATACTCAAATATTTGTCTCGCGGTTAAAATATTTACAAGGTGTGTAAAAGGCAGACAAAATCTAGGGATGAATGGCACAAAACATCGGACATTACCATTATTAAAAGAATAGACAGTATAAAAGAAATGAGAAAATAAAATATATAGCTCACAAAATTAATAATAATGATAGCAGCAAAAAAAAATAGAAAAAAAATGGATACAATCTCGCTCGTATCGTTCCCCATCTGATTCGGAATACATATCCGATACTCAAATACATATTTCTTTCGCCGTTAACATATTTACAAGGTGCGTAAAAGGCAGACAAAATCTAGGGATGAATGGCACAAAACATCGGACATTACCATTATTAAAAGAATAGACAGTATAAAAGAAATGAGAAAATAAAATATATAGCTCACAAAATTAATAATAATGATAGCAGCAAAAAAAAGAAAAAAAGGTGGATACAATCTCGCTCGCATCGTTCCCCCATCTGATTCGGAATACATATCCGATACTCAAATATTTGTCTCGCGGTTAACATATTTAAAAGGTGCGTAAAAGGCAGCCAAAATCTAAAGATAAATGGCACAAAACGTGGGACATTACCATTATTAAAAGAATAGACAATATAAGAGAAATGAGAAAATAAAATATATAGCTCACAAAATTAATAATGATAGCACCAAAAAAAAGAAAAAAAGTGGATACAATCTCGCTCATATCGTTCCCCATCTGATTCGGAATACATATCCGATACTCAAATACATATTTCTTTCGCCGTTAACATATTTACAAGGTGCGTAAAAGGCAGACAAAATCTAGGGATGAATGGCACAAAATATCGGACATTACCATTATTAAAAGAATAGACAATATAAGAGAAATGAGAAAATAAAATATATAGCTCATGAAATTAGTAATAATGATAGCGCAGTTACTCTCCGATCAAGAAAGTTGAACAACTTTCAGAAACACAATGCAGTTTCCACGATGCCAAAGCATCAAATTACGAGCAAAAGTTTCAGCAGGGGTGGATGCCGTCCCGACATACAAGTGATTCCAGGAGTGTGTTCTATTTAACCAGTAAAAAAACGTTATCTAAATGACCGTGCCTTGTTTCAACGGCAGCACAGAATAGATGGACAGTGAAGCATGGTGGCAGAAATGGAAAGAAAAGAGAAAATGGAAAGGAGAAGTAGAAAAAGGATACACATTTCCTTTAAAGGAGTACAGAGGGCCATCCAAAAAAATTTCAGATTAAGACGTCTGATGAAAGTGTGTGCGTCATTATACCGAATAGCGCGAAAGGTTTTGATGTGTGCAATTTGTTTCCCAGAAAAAACCTCACATAAACATGGCTCCACGCATTCACCCTTAACTCACCACTCCAGCTATAACGAGGATGAGGAGGTATGATGCCACATCACCCATGACGGTATAAGGAGAACTCGTTCTGGTTCGCTGGTCGGTGGGGTTCAGCACCTTGTTCCTTTGCCGCCGTAAACCTGTTTTGCCAGTTGCGGAGAATTGGGGATAGAAGGAGCGGCCGAAGCATTACCGAGCAAGCAGAAAGGCTTTATCAGAACCCCGAACACCCGAGTAGCAGACGACAGCGGAGTAGCAGACAACATTTCTCTAGGCCAATTAGCGAGCGTTCTCCTTATAGCGCCAGCACGAGGTTCCAGGCAGATCACAGGCTGGTACTGCTCTTCACCACCGTTGCGCAGCTGTCGCTTTTTGCGGCGTATTTTAAATTCACAATTTCTGCGATAATTATGACTCTGTGGTGTAAATTACTTCACATGGTGCATCTTACTGGCCTACTTAACAGTTTTATAGGAAGAAAACCGGGTGTTAAAAATGACTTCCGTGCTACTTTAAGCCATCTCCGTCATCTTACCTTTAAGTAGCGGTGAGTTGTCAATGGGTCCTGGATGAGTTGTCTGTTCCCCAATACCACCGGTGTCCCAGGTATCATAGCCCACATATTTCTTCCACTGCTTGAACCACTTGTTGTCTACCAGATACCTGACACATGGAACAAGAAGCATTTTCTTGGATGACGACAGCAACAAACATTATCTCGTTTCATAGGTTTGCATGACACAGTAAACCAGTTATGACTTTAGCCTCAGTGGACCAGATAATAACGTGCCCGCCCACTGGATCCCCCCCAAGGTCACGGGTTCAAACCTGGCTGCGCATGCCAGCATACTTGGTGGAACGGTGAAGCTGCGGAGACTCGTCGTCTTTCAAGGACGACGGTAAATAAGCTGCGTCATGTGCCGAGATTTCCACGCATGTAAAACAATCCTCCAGGTGTGCAAAATTAACGCAGGGACAGCCATCGCAACGGCTTCACTTATGATCGTAATTGTCTCACGAAATGATGCCACAAATGATCAATTATAATTAGTTGCGATCACCTCTCATTGTGCCGCTATGACTTGATTGTTTCAGAAGCTTTTCACCGTTCCCACTTTTGCGCGTGCACCTTTGGCGATTTGTAAGCCTCGCAAAAATGCTAAACAGTCTCATAAGACTAAGTGAGCATGTAGAAGACTACAAAGCGCTATTACTGAATGAAGAAAGCCACTGTCCTTTTGCTCGCATATAGTATATGATTACAGAAATCTTGAAATTGTGCTGAACGTGTCAACCTGATATGTTACTTGTAACCAGGGAAAGGTAACAATCTTCTATGTTTGCTACTGCCTCTTGATTCCGTTTCAGTTTCCATTACTGCCATTGTCGTTTTCGTTTCCGTTTCTGTACCAACCCACGACCTTGTTGCTTTTTTTTTCTTATTCTTTAGCAAGCTTCGAGACCGTGAGGACAAAACCCTTAATACCTCTACTTGTATATTCCGAAATCTATTTTGGGGACTTCAGGAATACGTGCGTGAGAGAGATAACATTTATTCAAAAACATACATATGTGGTTTCTTTGAACGGCGAATACGAACATGCATCTTACTCACGCTTGCAACTCACCATAAGAACTATGCTTCTTCTATTTACTTGCACGCTCCTGCTTAGTTTATTTCCGTTTTTCGCTTCATTCAGTTCTACTTCATAAATTTATCTAAATGGTTTGGTAAATGACTAATAATTCGGATCCTGCATTACACGAATTATTATCGTAAATTATTTTCGTTTCCGTTCCAGTTTCAGATATTCTGAGTGTGTGATGTGCGTTTCTGTTACAGTTTCCGTTACATTTGAGTTCAGTGACTTCTTTCTTTCATCCGTTACCTCTCCCCGCATATAAGATTAGTTCGTTGAGTCACGTATCGTATTGCACGATGTAATTGCAGTATGTTTAGAGCATCACACATAGAAAATAAGCGTACGACACGTTAATGAGTATCCTCGATTCGTATGGGATTTGATAAACAGAGAGTACTAAGCTGAGGACACAACAGAACGCCACACGTTAAATGAATTACAGTAGGTACGTGGTGAGTGAGTTATCAGTCACGCGAGCCAAGTGACTCAAGACTGTGCAACAAGTGCGGTTTCTACGTCTCAGCAACAGTCATATGAAGAACCTTAGTTTTAAAAGCCGTGGGACCTTTCAGCAATTGCGCTTGAGAAGATCTGTGAAGGTACTACGCCGGAACGCAACGATTACCGCTTTAATACAAACTGTGTATCGTCCAAGCTGTTGTCTGCAGATGGGGTGCAGTGGAGTTACGTTACCGAGTATGCGACACGTACGCAACAATAATAATTCCCTATTAGGAATGCTTGACTCAGAAGAGGACCTTGAAGTGTTACACGACTTTCATTGAACCGGCACCGCAATGCATTCCTACCAACTACTCAGCTCATAAGAAATTATCTACAGTCAAAAGAAAACGCAATTTCGTTAACTACATACGTACCAAATGTCGTCGGTTCTTAGTGGGGTCTTTAATAAATTACAGATTTCATTTTTTTGTGTCTCCAAGTCCGGTGGATTGGGTCCACCTTCCGCCATTTTCGTAGAAGAACCGAGCGCCGGAGATGACGTAAAAACAGTTGTGACTCTTCTGCCTTCGCATGTACATTTCTTTTTTTTCAGTTCTCGCTCAAAACTTTCGCGCATTATGAAATGAAATGTGTTCTCTATTAATAATCATTCCAAACTATACTAGGGAAGTATATTCTACAACATACTCTTTGTCCGTTTTATGTACTCAACGCCAGAGACACCTGGATTGACGGAGCAAATAGGACTCTCAGTAACAATCGTATTTTCTGATTTTTGTTGGCGGTGTTTATATCATGTCCGGTGAACTTTAGTAAGTGAAATTCCGGTCTTCGTAAAAAGTCATGGTAAGATCCATTTGCACATTGATAGTCTCTGACTGTGCGAGAACGTATTCACTACGGTGGACTTCCAGGCGTTTCGGCCCCTTCCCATAATAAAAGTTCCAAGGCGTTGTCTCTCAGCACATTGGCACTGACATGCAAAAATATTGTTGAAAATTATGAACTATATATGTGACTTGCGTTTCCGTTTATGTGAATTTCCGTCACTAATCGGCACTTATTCTGTACTTTGTGCCGATAATGATGTCACCGCCCGCGTGTGCTGCTTCTATGTGCTTAAAAGCCTCAGTATGCGGCTTTGAGTCATTACTATGTAATCACTCACCGTATCAGTATCAAGGTGCAGGGCGCGTTATTGTAAGGTGCCGAACTATGAGTCATGGTGATGTGCTTTTTTCAGTTTCAATTAAGGCTAAACAGGTACTAATTGTGATTTAATTGTTCCTGTCCAGTCGGCCACACTACGCCCATATCTGACAGCAGTGAGGCACACGCTGAATGCTGCTATGTGCTTGGAGAATTTTTCTTCCCAATGTGTAGAGAGGCACAACAAGCCCGAGGTCGAAGTCAGGTGTGTTCATCCGAATGTTTTTTTTTTGTTTTTTTTTTCCGGCATGCGTATTTGTGGCATTAACGTCTTGCACTTACTGACCCGATGTTTCCCATTCCCTTTGCAGAAGCAGTAAAGAGCTGCTTCTGACACCTGTTGTGATTAGCCGCAATGAAAAGGAGCGAGTCCTCATTGAAGGATCCATCAACTCCATCCGCGTCAGTATCGCCGTCAAGCAAGCCGATGATATTGAGCACATCCTCTGTCACAAGTTCATGAGGTTCATGATGATGCGGGCCGAGAATTTCATAGTGCTGCGACGAAAGCCAGTAGAGGTGACCGATTCATTTTTATAATTACGTTGCTACAATGTCATGGTAATCGTGAGGTTCCCAATATGTTCAGTACAGTGCCCGCTAGCTTCATTAATTTATTTTTGCATCCGATAACTATTCATGGAGTGGTGCGTGGTCGGCACTTGAGGATACGTTAAAAGCAAACAAGAAGCCAGCTCACCTGTGGCACTAATTGTGTCTCAGAGCAAGTGTAAAGCTTCTGCGATACGAAACATGATTTTTTTGTTTGTTTAAGTTTGTTTGTTTAGGTTGTCCGAGAGAAAACAGAGCTTCGCTACAATGTTTGCTCCATCTCGTTGTGGAAGTGTGTGTGGCAATGTTTGATAACTTGGTCGGGACTGTGGAAAAAAGTCTCCTGTGAGTTTAGGTACCATAGTTGCTCACCCATAATTAGTGCCACAGGTGAGCTTCGGGACAGTTCTCCTTAAACTTGTAGCAGTATTTTTGGCCACATAAGTTGTGCCTTGAGACAAACTGCTGCTAGTATACCAACAATAGGCAACACTATAAACTGAGCTCATGTAGCTGCAAAATGTGAATTGTACTTGCGCAGACTCATTTTCAGTAGGCATTCGCACGTTATCAGTTACGCAGTACGTGAATCCCCCTTCAGCGTAGTCCCGCTTCAAGAAAAGGATCAGCCTGGAAAGAAGCTAATCACTGGATAAGAAGGAGAGCAATTTTATACTAGGGATGTGCCAACGGATTCCACGAATCCTAGGCAGGGATTCGCGAATCCGAATCGCAGTGCACAAAAAGGCGAATCGAATCTTTCGAATCCACCAATCACGTTTGTTCCCTTCTTTTTCAAATTGGCGCCTCCGGAGTCTGCTGAAAGCCTCATTGGCCGACGGGCGTTTTCTTGTTTTTGTTTGTTTACATTGCCCTGGACTAATAGAGTTCAGGCAGGAACAGTTACATTACAAGTTTAAAAGTAACCTGGTTTCGCTTTTGATTGTTGCCTAGTTTTATGGAAATAATTCAGACTCGAGAATTTATGTATTTCTTATAGTCGATGAACAGTATGTTAAATGAATTACGTAAATGTTGAATAAATCAAATAAATACGGGTATATTTTCTCCCGAAACTCAACTATTGTTTTTTCTTTTTTTTTATCAAGCAAATGTATATTCTGCTTAAAAAAAACTTTTCAGTAGAAGTTTTTTTTTTCCTTCTTGGCTTTTTGATTTGAAAGATTCGTGGATTCGCATAACCTTCCTCGAATTCGGATTCGCAAAATTCTGGATTCGTCCCATCTCTACTTTATACACCTTGGCGGAGTCGCGGTCCTTTTGTTGAAGGAAAGTAATGCAAACAGGAATGACACAGGCAGGGCCATCACTGCTTCTGGTTTGTGTGGGACGATTACACACTTGTATCTTGCTTAGCTCGCGTGAAATGTAGTAAGCCTTCCCTACTACAAAATCCTGGTACCTGGCTGACACACAGGTCACAGTCAATTGGCTTCATCCTCTGCTATGCATGAATAACCTTGTGCTCATTAAGGGCAAAGATGTACCTCATGCATGCTATTTCATAGTGACGTAAGTATTGCCACATCCACTACTACATGCATGCGTTGAATTTAATACTGTATTAACAGTTGCGGTGCAGCTAAACACAAACAGTTTGCAGCGAGCTGAATATTTGTTACGGGTTACTGGGAGGAAAATATGGGTCATCAGAAACGCCGTCGACGTGGCCTATTTTTCTGATCAGCTTCAGTTCATAACGCAACTTCAGTTTTATATTTCCATTCTACTTGTCGCAGATAAATGATGCAGTATATTTGAACGCAGTTGCAATTGTTTGGTTTGAAATGGTATAACGTGTTAGAAGAAAGTTAGAAATTGTGGTAGCGTCACCACCATCTTTTGACCGCTCCTTGTCAGTTTGCCTTCGTTGAGTCGAGGTTCTGCCTGATACAATAGGTTTTGTGACTCTGTCATGTGATGGCCCAGTTCCAGAAATTGAAAAGACAAGAGTAAGTGTCTGTAAGGTCCACATTGATCTGTGGTGAAACGTGGAATCTGATATCAATCTGACATCAGAAATGTGAACAGTTTGGAGGTCACCTGTTTCTGTTGTATTAGTAAACTCCCACAGTTCAAAGCGACGCAAAGCGCTCTGGGATTTTCTGAACTCGTGTATTCCAGGAGATGTGGAGACTTGCATGGTATCAGCAGCTATGTTGCTGTTGTAAAAGTTTTACTGGAATCTGACACACAGCAGATTCAATATAGCCAAAGAGAAAGTGCATGTTGGATTTATCCCATTCCATTGCAAACTACACGTAGCAAAAAAGAAAGAAAGAAAAAGTTTCGAGGCGCTCCGAAAGGAGTGATGCGAGGAGGCCATCGACCTGCCCCTTCACTCTTCCTTTTCTGCGCTGCTGACGATAATGGCAGCATAGTTACAGCATCTGATACACCAGTCTGACATCACTCTGATATCACAATGCGTTGTGTGTGCTCAGAGATCCGTGTTTGCTTGTGCCTTAAATAGCAGACTCGTTAAAGTTATGATATACCTTGAATTGTGGCTTTGAGCGCTACAAACTATTTTAATGGCTGTCCATATTACGATTCTAACTTCACCAGTTTTAGTTTACTGCAGTTTGGAGAAAGTGCTTACACTGCTGTGTTTGTACTCCCTGTCAGGGTTATGACATCTCCTTCCTCATCACAAACTTCCACACCGAGCAAATGTTCAAGCATAAGCTGGTGGACTTTGTGATTCACTTCATGGAAGAGATAGACAAAGAGATCAGCGAAATGAAACTGGCCCTCAACGCCCGTGCACGCATCTGCGCCGAAGAGTTCCTCAAACGAGTAAGTATGGCAGGCATATACCGTAATTTCACGGGTATTAGCCGCGGCTTATGCGCGATTTTTTTTTTTTTTTTCATTGATGCTTCGCGGCTTATCTGCTGACTATTTTTTCCTGGTATTTTCCCCATACGCCGGTTTTAACGAAAGGACCGACAGCGTCTCTGGAACAGCACCGCCCTGCCGACGCACAAACAGAGCGTAACAGTGACGGGTCCACATTCGAGTAGATTGATCTTCCTGGTGCATTCCCCAAAGCAGCTTTAACGAAAGTGGTGACAGTGATTCACGTCTTCTGGAAGGCCACTGACCCATCAATCCATGAAAAACGCCCAACAAGGGCAACATCCCATCTTGGTAGAACTCTAGAGCTGACCCCCGGAGTATGGACCACAGGGTTTATGGCCTTCTCTATGGTCTCCTTTGTCGCACAAACCAGTCGTCTCGTATTTCCCGCGGCTTATCTGCGAGTGCGGCTTATCTGCCAAAAAATTTTCAAAGCTTTCCTAAAAATGCGTCCTGCAGCTTATCTGCGGTGCGGCTTATACGCGTGAAATTACGGTACTCAATTAGTTATCACAAGAAAAGTATCTGGGGTAGCGGAACAGGATGAGTTCAATCTTTGCAGTACTCAGGAGTGTTACGAAGCCTTTCTTTGTCAATAAACTTGAAATTGACGTGGTGGTCTCAGAAGCCATACATAAGAAAGGAAATTTTGTATGTCCCCAAAATCTGCAGTGAACATTTTTATGTATTGTAGGATTTCGATGGGTGCTGCCATTTAAAGCAGTGAACTGGAATTTAGGGTTGCTCGGAGCTACGCTTAATTGATTGAGCAGCCTAACTGAAGCAGACTATGTAAGATAATTTTGCTGAATGGTGTCTGATCACTGCACAGTTCACTTAAAAAGGGGTTGCCCCTTTCAATCCAGATATGTCGGTATTTATTTGGAATGAAGAAAAATCAAACAAAAAAGAATCCCGAAAAATCAGCGAGGCTCGAAGTAGCAGGACCTAGAAAGCCCAGAGCGTGTGAAGCTAAAAAACAAACCTCTCTTGTGTGCTATAGGTAGGCTGTAATCATTGTTGCTGTGCAAGAAAGCATGGTATTTGCCAGACAACATGCTGTAGCCAAGGTGTAGGCAGACATCTCTATCTTCTGTTGGTGTTTGTTCTTGCTGCAGTACTGCAAACTATGCGAAATGTTCTATTTCATTGTTTTCCCCCTTCTTCCATGTGAATAACTTGTGCACACTGTTGCTTTTACAGTTTTGACAAAGCTCGTGCCCTCCAACGAAGTGAGCTTCCACTTGGTAATATATATGTATAAACCACGTTGTTGCAATAAATCGTTTTTTAATGAATGCGCTCGAACACCTCGAGTGACTTCTTGGTCACTAATGCAGAGAAGGTGAGGTGATGTGACCTGTTTACAAAAATATGTTTATTGCGGTACAGTACAAATTATATGCGGCTACCAAATGCACCTTTTAATGCTGATGCGTACAACAGGGAATATTGCACATTTTATTATTGATTACAGCGTGACATGCAACTTTTCATGCAAAGTACATTATGTGAAGTAATTACGGTCAAGCACACTCACTTTGATATTGCACTGAAATTGCTGGGTTCCCATCGGCTCACCCATGTAAGCAACACTTCGATGTAATGATCACCATGCATTTCTCGTATATAGCGTTCTTATATAGCATTTCTCGTATATAGGGATTAGTATTCCTCCACCAGCTAGTAATGCACAAACATTAAAAAGCAATAAACTTTTTAATCAGAGGCAAGGGGCTCCTTCAAGTGCCTTCAAGGGCCATAGCCTGGAGTGAGAGAGTGGCGTCAGGGATTTTGCAGAGCGTGCGGCTTCAAAGGCGCCTGCGAGAATTAACGGTGGTTGCTCCTCCTCCACATCCTTCTCTTTCTACTCAACTTTTGTTCTGAATGGCTGTGTGCAACACTGGTGTCTTCGGATCCGGGAACAGATTTGATGAGGAAAGGCACGTGCCCCAAAATTTCTGTTCGCGGATAGTTGTGCGTCGCCACTCAAGCACATATCGATCCGTGGACGTTCTCGTAGTGAGAACGATTATGACTTTTGCGACCAAGATGGTGAGCAATGGACGAGGTCATCAGTTGAGTTCAGAAAATCCCAGTGCTCTTTGCGCACCTGGACGCTCGCTGAGTGGCGGAACGAAGAATATAATCCTTCACATTTCGCTGACCTTGACACATCGTGGACAATGACACACTTTCATGACAATGACTTGACAAATGACAATGACTTGACACATCGTGGACTGTACTGTTCATTAAGCATTGTTAAGTTTAAATAAATTCAAATTCAAATTCAAATGGACCGGTAGGGGAGAAATGGGAACAGTTTGGAGGTCACCCGTTTCTTTCGTATTAGTAAACTCCCACAGTTCAAAGGGACGCTAAGCACTCTGGGATTTTCTGAACTCGTGTATTCCAGGAGGTGTGGAGACTTGCATGGTATCGGCAGCTATGTCACTGTTGTAAAAGCTTTCGTGGAATCTGACACAGAGCAGATTCAATATACCCAAAAAAAGAGAAAGTGCATTTTGGATTTGCCCCATTCCATTGCAAACTACATTCCCTACTATAATGGTATAGTAGTAGCAACAAAAAAAACAAAAAAACTTCGAGGCACACACATTTTGGCTGCGCTCGGATGTCCGAAAGTAGTGATGTACAAGGAGGCCATCGACTTGCCCCTTCACTTTTCCTCTTCTGCGCTGCTGCCTATAATGGCAGCATGGTTACAACGCAAAGTTATCTGAAACAACAGTGAGTAGTAAACAGGAAGATGCAGGTTGCCGTTTTCCTCCACCAAGTCTTGTATTAACTTCTGTATTACTACTTACTACTGTAGTCTACTTGTAGTCTTGTATTAACTTCAAGGGTACGTCTAATGAAAGTATGTGTGTCAATTTCCAAATAGCACAAAAGGCTTTGATATGCGCAATTTGTTTCCCAGCTGTGTACTTTATCTTCAATTTCTGAGATAATTATGACTCTGTGGTGTGAATTACTTCTCATGGTGCATCTTACTGGCCTACTTAACAGTTTTATAGGAAGAAAACAGGGTGTTAAAAATTACTTCTGTGCTACCTTAATGGCGAACTGAGCATGGCCCACAGCACCCCGAAACAATGGTTTTCACTTTTCCCCCCCAGCTATGTAGTATTACCAGTATTACCATTGTAGTAGGGAATGCATGAATGTATGTGGGACAGGATTGGGGGTAAATCCTGTTTCTGAAAAAAAGAAAGAGATTAACTTCGCAAACTTTGGAGTTCAATTCATATAACTCAATTTCTTATGCTTTAAAATTAGTAAAAGTGCTCAGAAGTCATGTCAAAATCTCTCCGGAGATAAATAGCATTGACTCCATAGTTTTCAAACAGACACTAGGTTTTGAATACAAATTTTTTAACTCTCTACGTGAAACATCCTGTATATAACAATCAGATTTTGCATTCCCGTCAGCACGGTCCCTCAGTGTCATTCGACTTGACTGCTCAAATCATCAAATGCTCAAAGCATCAAAGGCTCGACTGTTAAGTAAAATTTTTCATATTCCTGATGAGGATTTCTATAATTGCCAGAATTCATGACATAGCAGCATGTTTTTACCTAGCATGTTTTTACCAGCATGTTTTTATAAACATCGAGAAGACTGTACATTATGCGCATATACATTTTCATAAAAGCTAATGAAAGCAAGAGTACTGATGCAAAAATTCAGAAATGAACAGGTTGCAATGGTAGTGCATCAGTCACGTGGTATGTCCAAGCAATATCAGTTTTCACCCGTGCAACACACAGGGTACCTCATCTAAAATGTAGCAAGGTCTTAAAAGACTGAGCATTCTACATGAACAAAACAAAATGAATGTTCCTAGCAGTCTTATTGTAGTAGTCTGCAATATTTTTTATTTTTGTATAATTAATGTATCGACTAATAATTTTAAAACGTCAGCTGAAGGGCCAAGTGTCGACCGGAAAGTTGTAGAGCACCTTGAGAAACACCCGGACGAGGTGTCTTCAACAAGGTGCACCTTGTGTAATACAAATGAAGAAAACATAACATGAAATCACATGCACGACACCCTGTATGCCACTCTCACTCACGTGTTCTTGTGTGCCAGGTACGTATGTATCTTGAAATATGTCCTAAAATTTTTGCTTTCGTGGAGTAACCAGTTTCCCCCCCCCCCGGGATAGAAAAGAAAGAGGCCTTTGTCGAACGTGTAGGTATGTGTGCGCCAGGGTGCTACCAGTAATAATGCTTGGAGATTTATGCGTAACGATTAATCCATGGTTTTTTGACACACAGCAACAGTGACACGTCAAAGGCACTGTATTCAGTTATCAACACAAACCTATATTTAAGCCAAGATCAAGCATCCCTTAAACTTGAAGTTAGCAGTCAGCTCTTTTTCAGCAGCATTAGTTAGTGATGCGAGGTGAAGTCCAGTAACGCTAGATAATGTTGGAGGAGGAAGGTTGAGTCGTAATTTCAAGTTAACGATTTTTGATTGCAAATCATCTCTTAAACGGCGTTGGCGAAACTGGCCCCTACTCATTTGGAAAGTGCTTGGCTCATTGAATAGCAGGACTGATGCTGTTCTTTTGGCCACTGAACCTAATAAAGCAGTTTTCAGTCAAGTTCATTTTTTTCAGACTTTAGCACAATTCCTGCAGAGTTTGAAAAATTAATCGGCGACCTGTCTAACTCTGTTGATGCCATGTGCTTCAACCTGACTAAAGCATTCGACTCTGTAAACATCAACTTGTTGCTTTTCAAACTTTTTTTGCATACAGGCTCAGGCCAAATTACAGAGTGCTCAACAGGCCAAACTAACACTGTAAGAATGCAGAATTCCATCCACTGTTCAACCGACGTTGTGCAAATGGCATTACTATCAACAATCGCGGTCTCTTAGCATCTGCTGTTCGTCGTTCTCATTACGGGACTTGTCTGCAGCCGTTATTTTATCCTACCTGTGTCACACATGTGGCAACAGAGACGACACCTGGCCAATCAGCTCGATGGAAACTGAATCTAAATTCGAGCTGGTCCGTCTGTGATTGGTTGCTCCTTGGACAGTCCCTTTCCTTGGCACATGTTCTTTCTGTTGCCTTTTGCCTAAAACTGTAAAATCTGTAGCAGCTTTGGACATGATCATTTCCAGTGACTACGAGGACTTGGCATAGTAGTACAATACACGTAATGTGGTAACGTTGCTGTAGGTAAACAGCTAAACGGCTAAAACAAACAGCTTGTTGAACACTTTCTGAATATCACGCTCCATAACAGAGCGAAGCTCACAATATGTAAATAATATGCATGCAATTCCTTGAGCTCTAGCGAGCAGATTTGCCGAGAAATACCGCTATTTAAAAAGCATAATCCGCGCAGCTCTTATTATTTGTGTGTCTGAGCTTTGCTTGTGTGTCACTCGGCTGTACCACGAAGCTTCCACGTATATTGCGACACTACATTCCTGGCACTTGAGCTTAGCACTTGAGCTTAAATTTCATGCTCCTTGCCAATGGCGGGACCCCGTTGCTACTAGCTGTGGCACGCGGGTGTACTACAGGTTTTCCCGCCGATTTTAATCCGAGTGCCAGCTAAATTAATCCATGTGCCATGCAAACTTTATGGGGCATGGATTAATTTAGCTGGCACTTGGATTAAAATCGCCAGGAAAACCTGTAGTCCTGGTAAGACCACAGTTACTCTGCCAGAATGCACGTGATGTTACGGAAACGGCACTGCCAGATACTCATCCACATTTGTAGAGCAGTACGGAACTAAAAAATATACAGGGCATTTTTTTTTATCCTTTACAGGATTTTTGTAATAAAGCTAAGAACTACCTAGACAGACAAAGGCCAGGCAGACAACCTGTCAGACAGCATGTGCAACTACTGGAGGACTAATGACCTAAAATTCATTAACTCGTTAATTATCTAATTAAATGTTTGGGGAAACGTGAGATAGCAGAATGGCAGCCAGTCATTATTTCAACCCATCTTCCGTTTTAAATATCCTGCTATCGCGCGTTTCCCCAAAAACATCTAATTATAATCAGTTAATTAATGAATTTCATGTAATTAGGCCTCTGTGGTTACATGTGGTATCTGACAGGATGTCTGCCTGGCCACATAACCCAACTGTGGAAACCACATCTATGTAGCTCTCGCAGTTTTATTATAAAAATTCTGTAAAGGATAAAAGTAAAGCCCCGTTTTGCATACGTGAAGTGTGAGCTCCTGTTACATTTTGAACTTGTCAAATTGCAGGTTCTTACAGTGGTAACGTTTCCCGCATCTACCAAACACGTTGATACTACAGTAAATTAATGTGCAAGCACTCCTCATTGCAACTGGTTGACAGGGTGCAACATCAAAATCGTGGCTACTATCAGCAAGGCATCACGGAGCGGAGCATGGGTACGAAAGAGTGCAGTGACTATTTTCTCACTTTGCAGGCACTTTGTAGTTTTTCAGTATCGGTTCGCAACGTAGCACCCCGCAGTAACAAAAAAGTGTATCTGTTATTCCTGTTTAGTGTCCCTTCATGCAGTATCCACATGTAGTAGTGCCCCTTCGTGCAATATGCGTAGGGCCTGACTTTTTAGGGTTAAACCCGTATCCGCCCGATATTTACCCCCCGAACGAAATCTCTAAAATTCGGGTTTAACCCGAATCTACCCGAAAACATCCGGGTCTCGTGGCACACTCGTAAGCGTCCATTAAAATAAAGTTTGATAACATTGCTAAACATTAGTTCCATGTTAAGACAAATTTTTAATAAACAAAAAAAATCACCCGAATACACCCGAATTCCTGACGACAGAATATGCTGTAACGGGATTTAACCCGAATACACCAGAATTTTCAAATAAAAAATATCACCCGATATTTGCCCCCCGAATTTGGCCAAAAATAAAACCCGAAAAAGTCAGGCCCTAAATATGCGATATTGTTTGGGTGAACGATTATGGCTTCCACTTTGGGTGCACAGTTTGTGTGACTACATCGAGGGGGGTGATATGGAACAGAGTGAGTGACTGAGCGGAACGGAACAAGCCATAAGAACCGGAGCAAACCCGGTTTTTGAGAAAACTGTACCGTAAATTCAAGCACAGTGTTGAAAGAATGGAAGGGGAACAACATTGGTGGTACTATATACTTAGGGAGTGACTTTTTCGGGTTGAATGCCTTTCTCAGATTCGGGGGTTAAAAATCGGGCGCTATTTTTAAATCTGTAATTCGGGGAGAAATTGGGCGATAATTGTTATCGGGTGTTTTTGTTCCTCCTCTTGTCTATTAGGTCCTTTCCTAATCTCTCTCTTTTTTTTTTTTTTTGCGCGATCGTGACCTTCCAGCGGTAATCCCTGAAGGCATAGACAGTGTTGACACACAGGGGTGTATTGCTGGGAACGTATAAGTGACCCATTCTTACATCAGTTACACGTGGCGACCTTTGTTTAGCTTCAATGGAAACGTCACTTGAGGATTTCATAGTGACTGGAATTCGGGGAGAAATCGGGTTTGACCCGAATTGGTCGGAGGTCAGTTCAGGGGGGAATAACCGGGTGGAACCCGAAAAAGTCACTCCCTATATATATATATATATATATATATATATATATATACTATATACTTCGCACTATAGTTTCAAAGATATGACCAGAAGGGTGTTGCATATTTATGGCAACATTTAATACAGCGTGCGTCACGGGTAGCGATATGCGCCCTTTTCAGAACCTCGGGCTTGCCGTATTTCCAGCGTCGATCCTGCCGGAGTTGAGCCCTCCCAATACGAAAACTTCACAAAAACTTCGGAAACTTCAAACTTCAAAAACATAACGAAAACTTTGTGGTAGCAGCAGACACGCATTCATTCAATTTTTTTTTTTTTTGTAAATGTGGAAATATACAATATAAAATCCTATCAAATCACTAACAAGTGTAGAATTACAGCATATTCGCGACACTCCTTCAGCAAACAAACAGTAATGTCAAAATGTTTATAAATGTTAAAAAGGCACCGCTATGTAGTGCTCTACTCGTGGACATAATAATCTTTTCTTTATGGACTTAAGTTGCACTATCCTCATAGACCAGGAGCCAACCAATTGAGGAACTTTATGGCCAACTCGTACCCCATGAAGCATGCCTGAAATTTGAAGGAGAAAGTAGTGTACTCAAGACTGCTGTTTGTAAGGTGGCGTAATAACAAACTCATGAACCCCAATGATATATTCCGAGGCACCGCATTTATCCGTGTCTAGGCAACGTGCACCTTGACGCACTTGACTTGTCTGAACATTGCACACAGCATGAAAAGTGGAAAAGCCTATGAAGGTCATTGAGATTTCCATGCTTGCAGAGGCCTACTAAGCAGATGGCACAGTTATAGGCATAGCAATGTACAGGGTTAGCCAAAATAAAATCCATATTTCTACCACTTTGTAAGTAATACCGCCGGCACAGCAGATTACGGAACTCTCGTCTTAAAACGTCGTCGTGCTTAAAAATCGTATAAAATTTTTTTCAGCTTCCAGATATGTTACAGTAAATTACAAAAGAATAAAAAAAAAAGACATTTGTTCCTATATACATTGTCAATACCTTATTCTGCCGTTTTCTTGAGCTGACGGGATCTTCGGGGCTTTGCAATTAACTTGGAAGAACATTTAGTAAAGGTGGCACAACAAAACTGCATATCATGCTTGGAAATCGTTAAAAAACAGCCAGTTAAATATTGCAACAAAATTTTTGCTGTTACGAAACTACGCAAGTGCCTCATACACACGAAGATTACCAGATGCTATGGAGGGTGTTTTTTTTTTTAGCTGCACCAACTTTTCAAAAAAAGAAGAATTGAATTAGGACACTTTCAATTTTGTCATTAGCTTGCGCGATTTTTGTGGCCACTAGGAATAAGGTTGTTTGTGCAGCGATGAGATATATTAATTACCTTTTTAGTTAGATGCTTTCATGGATATGTGAGATAGCAGAATTGGAGGCAGTCATTGTTTAAAGCAGTTTTGGTTTCTTTAGAATCCTGAAATGGACACACACATTGAGATATCGATTTCCAAGTTTTGCTATGCAAATGAGCCGAAACTGAAGATTGATTGGAGTAGGAGCTGATATGTTGGCCAAGCAAATCACTTTGTGGCCCAGATAAGCCCCCGTAGACCAGCCTGCGTTTCTGATGTGCGTGATTTCTCCTCGTGCACAGCAAAATTTTGGCAATCGATATCCCAATGTGCATGCACATTTCAGGTTTTTAAAGAAACATAGTCACTTTAAATTAATTAAAATCCATCTCACCATTGCCATAGCCAATCACCATCCAATAGCCGTCTCGCTGCACAAGCGACCTTATTCATAATGGCCACCAAGTCGGTCAGCTAATGACCAAATTGAAAGTGTTCTGATGCAATTCTTTTTTTGAAGATTTGATGCAGCTAAAAAGAACACCCTGTATAGAGGCCATTGGAAATGTTAAGAGTGTGGTGGTTTTCGATTTTCACCAAGTAGCAATTATTTTACAAAGTTTTAGCAAATAATTTATCTTATCTTTCGATGTAAATCCCGGTTTCCAAACACGTGTTTTATTCATTTTATCTTGGTTACATACCCAGTGCTTTATCTTGGCAAACCCTGTAGACTGTGTGCTAATGCTGCCTAGTGCTATGCCTAATTCATGTGCTTCCACTTCAGTCATAGTTTGCAAGCCAAGTTCTTTGCTTAGCTTTACACCAGCAGAACACATAAACAGGAAATAAATATAAAGCAGGCATTTGTTACCATGCTTGCACTGTTTGTAAGTTCCAAACAATGCATGCTGGATGTTATTCCAAGCAAATGATGTATCCTTCAAAATGTGTGCCATATATGAGTCATCTGCTTGACAGACAGTCAACAGCACTGTGTTGCTGGTCAACATGATTGATCCCACCCAAAAGTACAAATAATGGCAAACTTTTTAAGAAAATACACCCCCAAAAAAGGAAATAACTGTAGAAGCAGTCATTTTAGTGTGAACATGCATATTTTGTTGTCACAATTTTCTTGCAAAATTAAGGTGCCGTTGAAATGCTTGCTATGTCATCAAAATGTACGGGATTTGAACTTTGCAATGATTCAGTTTCACAAAGTCAAAGTGGCTAAGTGGTACCAATTAAGCTAAGGTCATCCCTTAAGAATAAAAACCTTGAATTTTTATCCCTGTTCAACCTAATTTTGGACAACAAGAGTTATCCTACCAGGAGAGACGCTATGTGGACTTGCCCTGGCGTGCGGACGTCATGTGGTGAGCAAAGCTTACTACCCCAAATATTAAACGAGTTTGGTTTTGATACAAATGCTACCATACCTACAAATACAGAACTAAAAAAGCTATCTTTATGAAACAGGAATTTAGCGTGGTGCAAGTCTGCACTCTTTGTATAAAGTTGCGTTCAAGTGTAGAATTTGCGTTATGCAAACGCTTGTAAATATCTTTGTTTCCTCCCATGTGTACATATTTGATGGATTGTGAAGGTTGCTGCTTTGGAGACGGGATTTTGCAAGCTACACTGATAGCTTTTTGTCCCGCCTCCTCCACAATTGTGGAAATAAATAAATAAAAAATAAATAAATTTGCTGTGGCACTCTTAAGTACACCTGAGATACTTTCTAAATACACTTTATGCCTGTTTGTCCCCCACTGTCAAGACACAGGCTCATTGCTGTATTCTCGCTCTGCCACCAGGGATCCCTAGAGCCTAGTATGCTACAAGGGATGTATAGTCTCTGATTCTCAAAGCGCACCCTACTGTCCAGCGTTCCCTTGAGTGGAGCTCCACTCAAGGGAGCGCTGGACAACCTTCCAGCAGCCCTTGGGTGTCCCTTCAGTGCGCTTCAAACAGAGAGGACGACTGTCGTGACATCGTCACTGAGTTTGTCGGATACATCAACAGGTTAACACGAGGCAGTCAGATCTGTCGGAAGAATGTCGGTTGTACAGTGGAGATAGCTGCGTGACTGAAGTAATAATGAAAAGTCCCTTTTGGCTATAGGAATCCACGAGTACTGAGCGAGAATACATTGCTCAGACCTACTAGATTATATAGCGACCATGTCATATGAAACCCTTCCCAGCAGGGTTGCGGAGTTCCCACTCCGGGGTTGGAATGATTCCGGAATCATTCCAGATTTATCAGAGCTCGGAATGGAATTGGAATGGAATGGCGGAAACTGTCCTAGGAATGGAATGGAATTATAGGCATTTTTTTCGCAGGAGGAATGGAATTGGAATGGACTGGTCTGGGTGCCACACGGTCAAGGGTGAAATAAACCTTGTCTTTTTGCTTTTTCTGTGATGGGTATTGTCAATCTCCTCTATAGCACAGCTGGGCTTACCCAGCACGGTTACTGGTCCCTTTTTTCTTTTATTGATGGAATTAAAGGAATGGAATGGGGTTGCCAAGCCATTCCAGGAGTGGGAATTGGCCATACCTTTTCATTCCGAGGAATTGAAAGGAACGGAATTATAACGAATCTCCATTCCTCGGAATGGAATTGGAATGGAATGGGAGGTCCCATTCCGCAACCTTGCTTCCCAGCGCCGCATTTGGAGGCTGGCGGTGGCGCTACTCATCGGCACGGTTATTGCCTCCTCAATTTCTACGGTACTCTTACTTTAGCTTACCTTAGTTACTTTGTACAATCGGTGGATATCCCACGAGAGATGCTTCCTTGTAAAGTTGATTATCATCATCATTCTACGCGTTTTCATAGGAACTGTTGCTGTCGTCTGCTACAGTAATCATGCGTCCGCTTCTGCACGTTCACAATTCAAATTTCCATCATCCAATTCTGCAGATCTCGCGGGCCGATAAGTAGCGTCCCTAGCGGATCGTGCGGACGGGCTCCTCATTGGGTTTGCCGATTATGACATGGTCGGTATAATCCAGTAGGTCGTGTCCAGAAGAGGTCAACCGCAGTGGACACGACGTGTATCACAAAATATTGCCCAAACATGTCTCCGTCCAAATCCGCGAATTAATGAGATTCTAAAAAATTAACCGCTTACAAGGTAAGCAATGCACCACTCGAACTTGGAAGGCTTCCTAAATAATAGACATAAAAACACCAGAGGTAGTCGCTTACCGCATTGGCAGGAAAGGCACGAAGCATGACGGGAGTAGCACCCTTGTATAACGCTCGGATTCCCTCGGTCTTCATTGTCTCTTTGAAAACGTCTCTGATGCCATTGGGGTACGTGCCATGTGGAGCTGTTTGGAATGAGTAAAACAAAAATGCCAC
Organism: Ornithodoros turicata; assembly: GCF_037126465.1. Taxonomy (NCBI): domain Eukaryota; kingdom Metazoa; phylum Arthropoda; class Arachnida; order Ixodida; family Argasidae; genus Ornithodoros; species Ornithodoros turicata. Next base: position 14,436,352 of record NC_088207.1, read on the forward strand.
ATGCTGCTACCAACGGAAGCATTACTGGATTAAGTGAAAAAAGAAAAAAGGAGATAAAGTGCATAAGGCATTCTCACAAATCCACTGGCAGGTGACGGAGTCACTGAGGCAAACACAAAAGAAAGAACGAAGAAAATTGCTGCGCTTTGATTTGTGACCAGATGTCGTTGGCACATGAGGTGAAACTGGTGTAGGTTCCGCTATTTGTCACCTGCTTGTTTCACCTACTTTAAGTACCTCGAGTAACGTCCAATCAAAATTTGGAGCTAAAGTACTACACCACCTGTGCCCATTTCTCCCGCTGCAACCTCACAACACTGAATATAGGTAGAGCCTGAAGTTTTCGGGAAATATCTTTTTCTAAATTCGGGGGGTAAAAATCGGGTAAATAAACATATGCACTAAATTCGTGTGAATTCGGGTGAAAAAACTTCCAGTACGCTAAATTCGGGGTGAAATCGGGCTCAGTTACTCAACTAACTGTAGTGGTTTGGTACAAATCGTGATGTAACTGAATTTTTCTGCCAAAAAAGTAAATTAATGCATTCCTACAGACATCCCAGTGAGGGCAATTTGCCAGGTAAAAATCGGGTTTCACCCTAAAGAGGCAACCTTCAATTCGGGGTGCAAATTCGGGGAAGGATCGGGTAAAACCCTAAAACTTCGGGCTCTAAATATAGGTAGGGTTCCGGGTTTTCGGAGTTTATTTCTGGGCGTTACCGGAGGATGTTTTTCGAAGTTTATTATTGAAAAAAAAAAAAAAAGGAGTTTCTCGGAGTGTATGATTTACAGCTCAGTTAATATCCGAAATTCGGAGAGAACTTCACGACTCACGCACGGTTGTGCAACGAAAACGCAGTAGTCACATTTATTGATTCAACACTAAAAAGACACGAGCTTAACAATACATTTCGTACGACACACTCTGAGGTGTTTCGCAATTCCAAATGCACCCTTTCGGTGTGTAGTGCTCACTGTTACGCGGCAGTACTTACATACGGCAGCCATTTGCGTAGCGATTGCGGGACGATGTGAACTCCTCGAAATCGGATTACTCCTCGATGTAGTCGCAGGGCAGCTTTTGCTCGGGTCCCATCTTGTCGTCTCGACTGCAACTACAGGTTTTCCCGGCGATTTTAATCCAAGTGCCAGCTAAATTAATCCATGCCCCATAAAGTTTGCATGGCACATGGATTAATTTCGATGGCGCTTGGATTAAAATCGCCGGGAAAACCTGTAGTCCCTTTCAAAAACAGCACTCCTTATAGCCTTGGTTTGATGCTTATTTTAGTGCTTAGGTCTCGTGTAGGACGAGGAGATCAGGAAGCAGACTGGGAGAAAAACCCGGGCGGTGAATGCTCAAGTGGTCGAGACGACTGCCGTAGAAAACGCTAGGTCACGGATACCATTATTATATTGCGGTAGGGCCGATATCCGAGGTCAGAAGAAACCCGGGACATAAAAGGAGGCCAAGAAAAATGACCCGGTTATCAGGGAAAACATCTGCCAAGAAGAGTATTTCGGATTAATCCGAATTGCTTGAAATTTTACTGGAGTAGGTCTTTCGGATTTTTCCGGATAAATCCGAAAACCCGGAACCCTAAATATAGGAACAAGTTCATCCAACCGTAAGGCTTCACATTCTCAAAATTTATTCTCAGCTACGTGGAGGGAGCACTATAACGAGGAAGTGCCCATACTATGTACTCTACTATGTACTATGTATGTACTATGTACCATGTAAATGTACTCCCTTAGGCTGACGTTCAGGTTTTCATAGTGCTGCAGACTTGAATGCGAATATATACCATAGTTACTCGCATATTTTGTGGCATTGCATAATTTGTGCACTCCTAATTTCGCACGCAAAAGCCTAGAAAATAAAATTGCGTAATCTGCGCACCCACATTTTCGTGCGTGGATACCTCAACCATACCTCTCAGTGGCCTCGGTGATTACACCTCACTTACCACGCGGTATTCGCAACGCCGCGAGTGCTACCGCAGTTACTGCTGTGCCTTTGTTTGATTTTGGGTCAACGTTTGGATGATGGCCCACTGACACGATGGACGATACTGTCACTCGAACTACAGAACAAAATGCGGAAAGAAATGCTGGACAAACAAGCTATGAACTAACAGCACAATGTGACAAAGTTGGCGAACGTAGTGTGCTTTCGGTTGTCAGTGCAACTATAGCGGCGTCTTCCAGCAGTGTTGCAGCATCTCGCCGTATTTCACCGGTAGGATGAGCGGTAGTGGGCCCGGTATTTTGCCTCCCGACTGTTACCGGTTGCCCGGTAGTCGAGTACTTCTTTCGCTCTTGCACAACGCAGTTTTAACGGCAATACCGGCTCTACCGGGATCGTTAATGTCCAGCACACTAAAATTTTGGAATTTCGCGACGTCCGAATATCGTTACGAACCTTCCCGCACAATTTGTACACCCTTAGCTTTTCCGACTTTTTTTGGGGGGGGAGAAGAAGTCCACAAATTATGCGAGTAAACATGATAATTAGAGCCTGAAGTTTTAGGGTTTTACCCGATTCTTCCACGAATTTGCACCCTGAATTGAAGGTTGTCTCTTTAGGGTGAAACCCCAATTTTTACCCGGCAAATTGCCCTCACTGGGATGTCTGTAGGAATGCAATAATTTACATGTTTGGCAGAAAAATTCAGTTAGATCACCGTTTGTACCAAACCACTACGGTTAGTTTGAGCAACTGAGCCTGATTTCACCCCGAATTTAGCATACTGGAAGTTTTTTCACCCGAATTCGCACGAATTTGGTGCACACGTTTATTTACCCGATTTTTACCCCCCAAATTTAGAAAAAAATATTTCCCAAAAACTTCAGGCTCTAATGATAATCAGAGTAAGCAGAGTGTGGTACCTGTTTGTAATCTCGATTTGAGCACATCGGGGGGAATGGCCACGAGCCAGTTGAAAATGCCTGCCATGCCTCCAGCAAACAAGGTCCTTGCAACACCGATGTCTGATCGGCTGAAATGACACACAAGGTTTCTTTGCTCACTGTGGGATATAAGAATTTTTACTCCTGCACACAGCATCCGTGTATCCCACAAAAATTTACGTGTGACAGATGTTAGCAGCGTAATAACATGGATAAGTAACTTTTCTGAGGCTGGAACACACAAACTGACAAACACAACCCAGGCCTCATCTGACGACTCCCCCATTTCAACCTCTGAAAGTCATTGCAATTATAGTTACAAAAGCTACACGGGCTAAGATAAGATGATAATGTACTTGACTTATGTACTTACACATGTACTGCTCGTGACACGAATGTCTAAAATGGCCTGTCAGTAGCTCTGCAGCCCATATTTACTTGATTGCCATTGAAAATGTTGTTCCAATATAGTATTTAAAGGGGGACCATACGCTGCACGTGTTTCTTACTCAAAATAAACGATCTTGCAACAGCTCGAGATTTGAGATGGAATAAACCACGGGGTGCTGATTTCAGACAACCGTGTTGCAAGCAGTACTTGCAAGATGTTAAGGTACTAGACAAGCTACAGAGCATGCAGAAACCCTCGTTATAGCAAAACTGGCTTTTCTTTTTTCAAAGTATCTCTTTCTCCAAATTTACATGCTGTCCTGGTCAGAATGTACACATTTTGAACCACATTATTCGAAGTGTAGTGCTAGTGGACTCTGCTTAAAATGAAGGGCAAGCTGGTAAAAGCCCTTACAGCAGCCCTAGTATAGATTTTCTCCTTTCTCTTCCTTTTCACACCTAAATTAAATGGCTGCTTAAATATATTAATTTGTTTTTTCACACCTAAATTAAATGTCTGCCAAGGAGGTCATCACCAAGATTAATTTGTTTAATTGAAGACTTGGTTTAAGGCTCCCTCGGTGCTATTGCCACTGTTTTTGTGGCGCTCCCGCTTTTATCGAATTGTCGATAACATCAAGTTTTATCCAGTCTCTCTCACTTCATTATGATAGCGGAGTTTATCTTTAATTCAACAAACATCTTATCGCTGAAAGTCAGGATGCTTTTGTGCATATTATGGTTGTAAGCTTGCAAGTAATGTAACACGTTCTGTAACAAGCTGTTGTCCTACCTTCCTCCTTCGGGGGTGAGCACACGTTGAAGCCACTCATAGCTCATGAAGTACATGCCACTGGCTGGAACATCTTGAAAAAGAGATTGAAATATTTTACTCATTTGTTCTAATGCTTTGATTACCTGTACAGTAGAACCTATATATATATATATATATATATATAGATTAGAAGCTTAGGAGGGCGGTTGACCACGAGAATGAAATAAGCAGGAAAAATCAGAAGACGACAAAGAGCTTACAGGAAAACACAAAGGGGAGTTTATTAACACATATGGGGATAGGGGACGACGTTTCGGCAGTCAGCGCTGCCTTCGACGGGGCTGGTACGTCGTACGGGACGGGTCCCGTCGAAGGCAGCCCTGACTGCCGAAACGTCGTCCCCTATCCCCATGTGTGTTAATAAACTCCCCTTTGTGTTTTCCTGTAAGCTCTTTGTCGTCTTCTGATTTTTCCTGCTTATATATATATATATATATATATATATATATATATATATATAGTGAACCTGCACATAGTGATGATATAGACGTAGTGAAGTAAACCTGTGGTCTCATGTTTTGATAAAATGCCAATGAATGAACTATGTCCTGTAGATACTGACATAGTGAAGTTTGTTTAGCAGTCCCCGCAAATTAGAAAGTGCTCGTTAAGCTGTAACATGCAGCACAATCTTGTTAATTCAAACTCCAAGGAGCCACAAATTTTTGTTTTAACTTATGAAATGTTTTAAGGGGGGGGGGACGTCAAGTCTGCAAAATCAGTTCGCTACTCTATTCAAGTTTGAAGTAATGCAATCCTACTGTATTTAGGAACGCAACATGGACAGTATACAGAATGGACAATGCTGGACGAGCGTTCAGATGCCTGTGCTGTGTTGTCCGTCCTAATTTCCTAGGCCTGTTCAAGCGTTATTGAAGATTTTTGGGACTATAATTTGCTTCAAACTGAATACCAGCTATATATTCGATGCTTTCAGAGCATTATTTGAAGTTGCATTTGAATTACCTATCACAGTGCCTCCTGCACTGACAACATCATTGTGCAACCCCCTGCTCTCTGGTCACCTGGCTGGACCCCGTGCCCATTTCTCCCGTCTAACTATCCCGGAAGTTATGTACCGGGTTATCTAACTGTCCCGTGCAAGCCAGCTGGTGTGAACTATGCGCACATGGCACCGTTTCTTTGTGAATGATGTATAACAACAACAAGTGTGTGTGTGTTTGTGGCATAGCATCTTGTATTGTACACCACCTGTGTGTAGTGCGCAGATATGTGTAACAGCTTGACAGAAGAGAATTTGAGGACGCGAAGAAAATCTGTCGAAATAAAACAGGCAAAAGCAAATATTCACCCCTTAGCAATGTAGCTGCAGTGCCCTTGTAGATGCTACGAATGCCTCCCTCCTTGTACAGCTGTCTTGCACAGTCAACTGGGCCAGCAAACCTTCCCTTTCCATCGCCATGGGCATGTTGAACCTTCCATGAATGACAACAGGCAATGTCACTCAACACCGACGTGTCGCACTCAATGTCATTACGCTACATGTGTCGCATAGAATGAGGATTGCTCGGCATGCAAAGTATGTGTTTGCTCGACACCAGTACTAAAGCATACCGGGTGTTTCAGTTAAAACCCCGGGCTAAATAATTCTCGAACGGGTGCACCAATCGAAAAACTTCCTTTTTTACAAGCATCCGTCCGATACCGCCTACAAGCTGCGCACCGTGTGAATGAGTGGGAGGTGCTCATTATTTAAAGAAAGATTCAAATGAATTTCGTAAAAAAACTTAACTTCTAAAGCAAGGCGCTGTCAGCATTAGAATGATTACTACCCGTTTTGGGAACGTCAGAGGACACCTTTTAGAGAAAACTCTGCCACCTAAGCTAGCTGGTCATTTGTTGCAGTAATGAATTGGTTACGGTTTGCATAATTTTGTCGCGGCTGGTCGCGGTGAAGCGCAAAAGGACGCTCTTTCACTCCCTTATCCATCCATGAATTACGTCCTTACACTAATGAAATACGCCCTTTTACGCTTCGCCGCAACCAGCCCCGACAAAAATATGTAAATCGAAACCAATTAATTAGTGCAACAACTGATCCGCTTCGGTGGCAGATTTTTCTCTAAAAGGTGTCCACTGAAGGTCCTAAAAGGGGTAGTACTCATTTTAATGCCGACAGCACCCTGCTTTAGAAGTTATGCTTTTTTACGAAACACATTTGCATTTTTATTTTAATAATGATCGCCTCCCACTCATTCACACGGTGTGCAGCTTGTAGGTGGTATCGGACAGATACTTGTAAAAAAGAAAGTTCGTGGATTGGTGCACCCGTTCGCGAACTATTTAGCCCTGGGATTTAACTGAAACACACGGTATAAAGTCCAGATAACATGCATGCATAAGTCATGTGCAAGTTCTATTAGGGACATGATAGGGCACTATACATTTCATTTACTTTCCCGGCGAAGGAAATGTAAATTTCCCTCTGAGGGGCAAATATCGAATTCAGAGCATTTGCAGTGACAAGTGAATGATAAAAGGACAATGGTGACAAAAATGCAGGCCTGCCTTTCTTCATTCCTTCAGTGTGGTTATTATGACAAAAAGAAAAAGGAAGAAAGGACAAGATAAGAATAGCAAAAAATACTGCCCTACTTGCAATAGACAGATGTCCTAAAGAATACTCCACTGCAAAGTTTGAAGTAAATAAATAAATAATCATAATAATAATAATAAGAAAAAAATTTAACAGAAAAATAGACACTAAAACAAATTATATAACTTTTGTTCAAACATTCAAAATCTTTTGCAAGTCTCGCACCTTCAGTTCAGGCTGGCTGATTTGCTGCACAAGAACAGAGGAAAAAAAAAAAAAAAATTATAAAATAAAAATCTTCATCTGCTTCCTTGTTTCTACTGCAGGAAAATTTCTGCAGGTTTTCATTTATTTCGGATGCATTGAGAATTTGGTCTCCGCTATATTTGTAAACTTACATGTGAAGTATTTGCCCTTTTTATTGATTTTTACTTTTAGCATCATAATATTGTCATGAGAAGCTTTGCAGGAAAATGTGACCTACTTGCAGAAGGCACTTTATTCGCTCGCCAGGAGTCATGATGGCTGTGGTGAACACACCAGACAGCATTCCAGCAGCAAACAACTGAGCCAACCTGGAGAAGAAAAGTGACACACAAAATGTCAAATACTGTGTATTCACACGAGCGATATCCCCACGGAAGATTCCATTGGAAGAAAAAGCGAAAACGTTGCTCACAGTGACGAAGTTCCGTCCCGTGTTATGTTGAGCATTCACACGGTGCTGAATATCGGGAGTGACGTACTGCACACCTAGCAGACGACACTTAGCAGGCGACATCGTCAGCGCGTTTTCCTGTCGTCTGCTACGGAATATCTTGTGACTGTGTCGCAAGGATATTCCCCACGGTTAGCAGTGTGCATGGACACTGGACGTTGAGCGCTCGCGCTCAGGAAGCTGTGACGTTTTTCGTATCGGGAGTGGCGTACTGCACACCTAGCAGACGACACTTAGCAGGCGACACCGTCAGCGCGTTCTCCTGTTGTCTACTACGGAATATCTTGTGGCTGTGTCGCAAGGATATTCCCCACGGTTAGCAGTGTGCATGGACACTGGACGTTGAGCGCTCGCGCTCAGAAAGCTGTGACGTTTTTCGTATCGGGAGTGGCATACTGCACACCTAGCAGACGACACTTAGCAGGCGACACCGTCAGCACGTTTTCCTGTCGTCTGCTACGGAATATCTTGTGGCTGTGTCGCAAGGGTACTCCCCACGGTTAGCAGTGTACATGGACACTGGACGTTGAGCGCTCGCGCTCATAAAGCTGTGACGTTTTTCGTGTCTTCCGCTTCTACGGGGAATGTCGCTCGTGTGAACATGCGGATACTGTAACACTACCCTGACCAGTTCTCACATTGCAGTTGCTATTACATCTACAAGTTGCCCCAAAATCTGAAGGAATTTGAGCCAAGCTGCTCAGTGGTTTACCCAGAATTTTGCGCCTGGGGTTGTGCTGGGCTCCGCAGAGGGTGCGTGACGTCTCAACGTGCAGGCTATTTTTATGCCCTTTGACAAGATTTTAGGGGGTGTCTCTCAGATATATACTGTAAAAGTCGTTCATTTCACGTGGAACATACTTTCGCAGTTTGGTGGAGGCCATTGTTGATGCGGGAACTTAAATTTGTGAAAAATGCAAGCTCATGTTTCTCCGTGACGTTGGTGTATCTACTTTGCAGATACTTAAATTCGCGAATTTTCGGATCTCGCAAAAAACGCGGAAAATCGTTCCGTTCGGGGGGAAAAAAAAGAAAGACAAAAAAAAAAGCTCACACTTTTATAGTATATATTTTTGGGGGGTGGGGGGTTGGAGAGTGTAGGGGGGTCTGGATAAATCACTGCTGCTGCATTGTAAAGGGGACTCTCGTTAATTTAAACCCCAATAATTCAAACTTCCTATTAATTTGAACAAGTTTGAAATTTTTGTTTGGCCTGCTATGTTTGCAATATTGAAAAGCTGCTTAATTCAAACTGCACCTTCATTTAATTCAAACTTCTTCCTCCATTTTACACCATTCCTGCAACAAAAAACAGCCAACGCACTGTTGCTTTCACTGAGCGGCACTGCATTGGCACTAAACTCACAACTTTAAAATACTGAAAAGGCACTCCTCCTGTGACAACAGACAGTTCAAGTCTTCCAGTAATGGGTCAAAACTAGCTTTACGGTTTAGGGTAAAAAGTGTTTGTGCACAGTGATAGCAGGCTTATATGTGGGGTGAGGAACAATATGGTTTATTATTAAAGGTGATCAGCAGTGTCCATAAGCAATGTCATTATCCTTCAGCATACAAGACCACAACCTTATGACCCCACGACGTATATTCTCTTGTGGCATACATGTAGATGCATGTCTGATAACTCAAACTTGTGATAATTCAAACACAAATCACTGGTCCCCTGGAGTTTGAATTAATGAGAGTCCACTATAATTGGATTCATGAGGCTCGATGCTTGTAAATACATTACACTTCCACCAATGCCCATTCTTGCACATTTGAGGCACAAAAAATATGCACACACGAAGACAGAGAGTGAACGATAAAGAGCACAAACATAAGGCATGGGGGAGGAAGACAATGTATGAACCCATGAATGTTCTTGTAAACTAAAATAATTGTGGGTATAACATTGCACAGAGAGCGTCTTCCAAAGGGCTGGAAGTGCAAAGCAAAAGAAGGTTCCGCTGCATATGGAATAAACAGCATCTAATAATCAGATCCCATGCAATATACTTAGGGCCTGACTTTTTAGGGTTAAACCCGTATCCGCCCGATATTTACCCCCCGAACGAAATCTGTAAAATTGGGGTTTAACCCGAATCTACCCGAAAACATCCGGGTCGCGTGGCACACTCATAAGCGTGCGTTAAAATAAAGTTTGATAACATTGCTAAACATAAGTTCCATGTTAAGACAAATTTTTAGTAAAAAAAAAAAAAAAAAAAAAAATCACCTGAATACACCCGAATTCCTGACAACAGAATATGCCGTAACGGGATTTAACCCGAATACACCCAAATTTTCGAATGAAAAATATCACCCGATATTTACCCCCCGAATTTGGCTAAAAATACCAAAACCTGAAAAAGTCAGGCCCTAAATATACTTAGGGAGTGACTTTTTCGGGTTAAATGCCTTTCTCGGATTCGGGGCGTAAAAATCGGGCGCTATTTTTTAAATCTGTAATTCGGGGAGAAATCGGGCGATAATTGTACTACCTTCGGGTGTTATCGGGTGTTTTTGTTTCTCCTCTTGTCTGTTAAGTCTTTTCCTAATCTCTCTTTTTTGTTCTTTTGTTGTTATTTTTGCGAGATGGTGACCTTCCAGCGGTAATCCCCGAAGGCATAGACAGTGTTGACACACCGGGGTGTATTGCTTGGAAAGTAAGTGACCCATTCTTACATGCGTCACACGTGACGAGCTTTGTTCGTCTTCAGTGGAAACGTCACTTGAGGATTTCATAGTGACTGGAATTCGGGGACATATCGGGTTTAACCCGAATTGGTCGGAGGTCAGTTTGGGGGGGAATAACCGGGCGGAATCGTGTTGAACCCGAAAAAGTCACTCCCTACATATACTGTAATTTCACGCGTCTAATCTGCACTGCGTATGAACCGTGGGACCCGTTTTTAGGAACGCTTTGAGAATTTTAGGCCAGATAAGCCGCGAACAACACGACACAACTGATTTGTTCAACAAAGGAGACCATAGAGAAGGCCATAAACCCTGCAGTCCATACTCGGCCGTTGACATCATGTACAACAGAGGTGGTCAGTTCTACAGGTTTTCCCGGTGATTTTAATCCAAGTGTCAGCTAAATTAATCCATGCCCCATAAAGTTTGCATGGCACGTGGATTAATCTAGCTGGCACTTGGATTAAAATCGCCGGGAAAACCTGTAGTGTTCTACCAAGATCGGATTGTGACCTTGTTGTGTGTTTTTCATGGATCGACAGGTCAGTGGCCTTCCAGAAGGCACGAATCACTTTCACTACTTTCGTTAAAGCAGCTTGGGGGAATGCACCAGGAAGGTCAGTCTACTGGAATGTGGACGCGAACCTGTTACGCATTGTTTGTGCATTGGCATGACGGCGGTCTTCCAGAGACGCCGTCGGCCCTTTCGTTATAACCGGCGTATGGGGACCAATGAAAAATAGTCATCAGATAAGCCGCAAAGCGCCTGTGAGGAAAAAAAATTGTGCATAAGCTGCCGCTAATATGTGTAATGCAATGTAAATGTAAATGTCGTGTTGCCTTGGTGATTCAGCCTCTGCAATTTAGCTTTCTCAGCCACAACCTTGACAAGCATGTGACACTTATTGCGAGATAAGATATACGTAACAATGAAGAGCACAAAATTATGCAACACCACGGAGGATTTTGTGTAGTGACTTTTCCTACTGTGGACAAGTTTTGCTAAGCAAACTTTTATTAGAGCTTAACGAAAGACGTAATGTCTAATATCTTACGTAAGCTCCTGGTCGGGAGTCTTCTGCTGGATCTTCTTTCCGATCCCATAGCCAAGGAAGCAGACTGCAAACATTGGTGTCACCCCCACCAGGGGTGCAGCCATCCCTTTGTACAACCCCAGAACACCCTGTAAGAGAGAATGCCGTACGCCCATTACCTTTCATATCGTGAAACAAGGAACAGCACACTGATAAAACAGCATGAGAACAGAGAACCTGGACCTTAGCAATCAGCACATGTCCTTGTATGCTAAGACATCATTGAAATTACCCTGCAGAGTCATTTTATTTGTGCTGCTCTTCAAAGCTGGTGCTACAGCCATGACTGTCACAGCAAGCATAAAGCTCCCAATAAATATATGTGCACAACACTGAGAACAAAGTGTTTTTTCCGCTGCTACAATGCTGACAAGTCTACATCAAATGAAGCTTCTCAGGAACTTTCAGTGAGCGACGAGCCCTTTGGCAGACTCTCCACATCATCAGAGATCGCCTGGTAGCTCTCACTCTGTCCAATTTTCTGATATGCTTAATTCACAGTAGGTTTATTGTTCTATAATATACTGTGCAGCTGGACTGCACTTTTCTTCTTTTTTTTTTTTGCGTTACTGTATTTGCATTTTGCATAAGGCAGAAAGCAGTGAGTCAGAAAATAAAATGTCTGCAATGTGAGATAACATTGCACAGCCTCTCAATTTCAATTAAATGTTTAGCTCTCACTACATTGGTCCTTTTCAAGCACATGACAGCTGATGTTGAAAACTGGGGCCTATATAAGAGTGAGGAATCGGGAGAGTTGGTCCGTTAAAGAATGGTATATTACGAGACAACATTTTGACGTTATTCTTTACAGGAACGGTTCCTCTGTTAGTTGAAACTCAACACGGGCTTCCTTGGGTGCACTGAAGGTAATTTATCCCATTCACCCCAAAATTCCTTTAGTGTAACTAGGAGGAGTTTGAGGCCCTTCATGTAATAGTATTAGCTGCAACAGTTCAGATGAAGCATTCTGGAGAATATACAAAAATTCTAGCTCAGTTGAAACGACGTTGGGGCAAGTATTGATTGCCAGTTAAGAGTGCAAACCACGCTTCCCAACGACTAGCCAATACTGGTCCATTCGTGACAAGCTAAATTTGTCAAGCAGCCTTTACATAGATGTTTCGACTTTCTTAGGCAACAGGGCAGGGATGGGCATAAATACATTTTCTTGGGTATTTAAATATCGATACAAAATACTTTATTGAAAGAGGCATTTAAATATTCTTCACAAATACTTTTCAACATGAGTATTTAAATACAAAATATATATACTGTATTTAAATGCCGTAACTACTATGATAAATACTGTGCGGAAGATGTCCTCTGGAATTACAGAAATAACGATGATCATAACAACAAATCAGCAAGGAACATTAGCATTTATTTGTTAGATTATCATGGCGATTTTCATATTAGAGGTTTCTCGAAGACTGCATCTTTCAGGCATCTGCTGTTCGGTAGTACAATCTGATTCGCAAAGGAGAACCAGAATCTCCACAGGTGCCGATGAACAAATGTTCGTATTAAATCTGACTAAGATGATTCGTAACAAGCTAATCGGGTAGTCGCGACTGTTGTCCGCAAAAACAGTGAAAAACTCGCCATCTAAAATGGTTTGTCGCATACACATGCCAGAGTGCAACAAAGCATAACTGCACCCCAACCTCGCCCCTCTTCCCGAAAGGTCAAATGCGAGGCAACTCTAAGATATCAGTCAGTATATTCTGTATTTAGAAATATTTATAAAGTATTTACAAGAATAAATACCAGAAAAATTGGTATTTAAATATAATTATAAATAGATTTTTCAACTTTGTATTTAAATACAAAATATAAAAAACATGTATTTATATTTTAAATCATATTTTAAATACAATGTATTTAAATACTGCCCATCCCTGCAACGGAAGCATTTGTGTGTCACCTTCAGCTCGGTTAGTTTCCATCACTTTGTAAGGTTGCTTTTAAATTGATATCTTCAAAGCGCCTGCAGGAACCACAATGACATCAGCTTTTCCTGATGCTGTGGCTAAGCTACAAGGGACATGGTACTTGAACAAACTCTGTGACATGAAAGCCTATGACAACGCAAATGCTGGAAAGTGATGGGAATAAGCTACGTACTTCCTTTACAACAGTTTTCTTGGCACAGTCAAAGGTACCCGTATAAAGGGGCGGTTGGCCAGGTGCTGGTTTCGGCATGGTCTGTAACCTGACCTGAAATACAAAAGCACGAGAAGCTTAAGCGAAGATTACTAGAAAAAACAAATTGCTCCAAGTCAGCAAATTATGGGTTTGACTCCAGTATTTTAGCAGCACTCGTTCAAATGGCAAGAAACATGTACACGGACAAATATCCTGCACTTCTAAATGAACGACATGTCAACTTCAATTTACCGATGTAACCACCAGACTACACTTTTTACTTTATAGGAAGGGAGTTGCCTCAGGACAGAAGCCGCCGATATTTCGAACAGAGACTGTTCTTCTTCTGGGCACCGTCCTCATCATTGGCATGGTATTTAAAGGGTTAGGTGTGACGTGTTTAAAGGTGCATGCGAATTGTGGGTCAACAGCCCGAAGGGAAGAAAGGGTCCGTACGGGCTTCTACGGCCGGAGTGAATGGCCGCTTAAACACGTCACACACGTTGACCTACAATTCGCATGAACCTTTAAACACGTCACACCTAACCCTTTAAATACCATGCCAATGATGAGGACGGTGCCCAGAAGAAGAACAGACTCTGTTCGAAATATCGGCAGCTTCTGTCCTGAGGCAACTCCCTTCCTACATCTCTACTGGCTTGCTGGATTTCTACCCATCTACTTTTTACTTTATGTGTTTTACACGACACAACACACACAAAAATTACGTGTTTCCACTGACTGGAGCTCATGCTGGGTTCCTGGTACTGTCTTACGAGACAGAGTTTTAATGTCTTCGTGCGCACTCGTACGAATTTTTGTTTACTGCAGGCAACATTCTTTTACGTAAGAAAAATCAGTTGCTTCGCATAAAGACACTCACACAACTTATTTGCTAAATCCTCACGCTAAACAACACATTGTGGATAGAAGACTTCAGAAAATCCCAGTGCTCCGTGCGCACGCATTGCATCCTGGGTGCTCACTGAGTGGGGTAACGAAGGATAATTCTTCACGTTTCGCTTTCGCTGACCTTGACCAACACCACCTAGACAGAGAAAGACTGCGCATTGCCTGCTTTCAATTAAGAAATTAACTCTTTCAATTAGGAGTAACTCAATTAACTCTTTCAATTAAGAGTCAGAATTCGTCTGCTACTGCAATTCATCGTTCTGCGAATTCAAGAACCCGCAAATGATTGCAGCTCACCTGGAACCTGCAGACCTAAATATTTAGACAAAAAGTGCAAGACGCCTTCCAGAAAATCAGTTCTGAGAAAGACTGAGACCGTTTTGCACTTTTTCTTTAAGTTTTCCCATTTACTGCGTGGGGACGTTCAATCACAACTTGCAGACCACGGTGGTTCTTCTCCATGGCCACGACCGCTGAAAGCATGTTCGTGATTGGCTACGGCCGTTGAAAACACGACCCTGATTGGCTGACTCACGTCGACGAGCGCGCAGGCTTTCTGTGTCTAGGTAGTGTTGCCTTGACACGTCGTGGACAATGGACCGGTAGGGGAGAAATCGAAATATACTTTGGAGGCCACCCGTTTCTTTCGCATTAGTGAGCTCCCACAGTTCCAAGCTGCGCTAAGCAACATTTTGGGATTTCTTGAGGTCGTCCATTCTTTTCATAAAGCATGAATCCATACTAGATGTACTTTTCGCAGTATGGACGGTAAATCCCATATATACTGACACCCCTGTCACAATAAGGGCAAGGGCGTATGCGTCCTGCAGCCAAAGGCCCCCACTGAAGCCACTTTATTCTCATAATTACGTGTCCGGTGATGCGAGGACATGAGAAGGGTTGTAAGGTGCATACTAGATGGAAATAGTCTTTTCATTTTAATTTTTCTTGTCGTCAGCTCCATTCGAACATTTCATTGCAACAGTTTTCTAAACACGACAAGGCTGGAAATTGTGTCAGAGGATCGCACATGCATCTGATGCAAAGAGAAATTGTCATGCCTCTCTCCCTGAACCTTTGATGCTTCTACCAACGCTGGTGCTACAGTGGTACATAAATAAAATGGCCATCATTAGGCCCATGTATCAGAGTCGTCATGGCAATACTCCTGAAGAAGTTATTTTTCCACACTCAATCCGCAGTACTCATGCGCAAGACTTTAGCTGCAAGACTCAAGCTACATTAAGCAGTCTCTTATAGTATGATACGACAATCATTATGGCTTTACCTTAAAGCAGATTTTTCTCACTGTAGTCGAAGAAAAACCACAGCGTGGGCTATCTATAATGCTGAGAAGTATACAGGTGCAAAGGAGGGCATTGCACGTCGCCCATGGGTGCGCTAGTCTGCGAGGCTGTCAAAGCTTACATTACAATATTTATGGGGCTTGGTTAGAATTCTCTGAGCATGATTGTCAACCATTATTCATGGCTGTGATCTTCAAGCATTAGAACGAGAAACTGGGCTAGTTAATACCAATTCATTTGGATGGTAGAGCATCCTGCTTTGTCACTGCTTTGTCCCGACTCCTTCCCCTGTTTCCATCCGCACATGTTTCGCACTCTACCATCCAAGTGATCGAGGCTAAACTTATTCATCCAAACATCTACAGGAAGGCTATGAGCGCAGATTTCTGCGCTTTGTGTTGCTCTGCCCATGTGCACACAGATGTATTGCACTACGACATATACTTCTATGATGGACAATTGGGAAATTGAGGATGCTCATGGGTGTACCGAGAGGGGGGCAAGGGGAGGGGGGTCATGCTTCCCCCCCCCCTGGAACTCGAAGGTTGCTTGTCAAAATAGTGCACTGTTTAGTCATAATGATTATTCTCAGATGTCATAATAGGAACCTCTGGGCACCCACACGTCTGCCTACAGAAAAAAAAAAGGGGGGTCGGGTTTACATGCTTGCCCCCCCCCCCCCCCAATTGAAAAAATCCTGGAAATGCCCATGCGGATGATGTCCGTCTACTTATCCCAAGTTTACCAGTTTCAACCTGGTCAGAGACGCCAGCAACTCGGCGCTAAGCCACAGACAAATACAGTGCATCACGTGCAGAGATTTTGGTTCAGGAGGTCGGGCCGCGTCAAGCTGCACACTAGCAGCCTTTTGCATGACCTCCCCACCAACTTGTTTGGAAAAATAAAGAATTGAATTGAATTGAGATTTTGGTTCCCATTAAAGAGCCCTCAAGTGTCCGCGTCTGTCCACGTCCCCTAGCCCACCATGGTTATTTCGTTTTCTCATTCTGTAAATTTTTGCATTTGTTGCGTCATTGCACATGTAACAATCGTTTTCACCCAAAGGTCAGAGTATATACCTATGAATGAATGTGTTGATACTTCCACTTTCACTCCAATGTTTCACAAGCGGCTCTCGCTGCTAGAACGTTTGTGCGAGGTATATTATATTTTAAGTTTCGTGTTAGCGCCACGAAGCAACTGTGGCTATATGAGCGGCGTACAAAAGTGGACAGACGGAGAGCGGACAGCAGGGACGACTATGAGGTATAATTACGAAGAATTGCAACACAAAATGCATCGAAATATCGCCTCAGATGTTCAGTTACATCGCAGTTGCGTCAACAGGAGGTGGTAGCGGAAGGTACACCCGGAAGGTACACCGTACCTTAATCGTATCCATCGGATGGCCACTGATGATGGTGCATACTCCACCGAATCCACCGGCAATGAAATCCTTGATTGGACTAACCGTTTGTTTCCCCATAATGGTACACTAGGAATGTCTATCGCGTCCACTTGCTTGCCAGTACGTACAGTGATATCACAACGTTATCGCCTCCTTCTCTTTCGTCTTTTTCTTGCATGTCACTCACCCGTAAGTTTACAAAAGACAGGTCATGGGAATCGGAATATCAAATATCGTAGAAGTGAAATTTCCCCGTAGATATTAATTGCGTGCCATACAGGAAAATGCCAGTGTTTTCAGTGATTTCATTGCACTTCTTTTACTTAGTTTTACTCACACTGCATATATGGTATGAAACGAAGTTCAAGAAAAGTTTTATTTTGTCACAAACCGGTCACATGCAACTGCTACAGCTACCTTTATAGTATCCAGTGGATGTCCCGCGAAAATTAGGCAGATGCCTCCAAAACCACCTGCGAAAAAGTCCTTCACGGGACTGACTTTCCGTTTGCCAGACATTTTTTAATTTGTGCACTGATTACCGTTTCCCTCACGGACAACTATATTAACTGCATCCGCACAATGCACACACACACACATACACGACAACAACGTTTGCACAATCTACGGGTTGCTGTTCCAGTTTTGCTCTGCAAGAGCAGCTGATTCCTCCTCAGCGAGGAGTGAGTTGGTGACATGGAGGAAAGAAAGCTAAGGAGGGAGCGCACCGTATTTCCTCGCTTGAACAAAGTGTGGCGGAAGCGCAGCGTGGGGTGTGCCGGAAGTGACGTTGCTTTTCACGAAGTACCAATGGAAGTTTGAGGGGCGCATGCACCCAGAGGCGACGCCATGTCTGTTTGTCAAACAATAGTCGGAGTGCGTAGCAGACGAACAGTGCATATATTTCAGTGATTTCACAGATTTTGTTTGTGTCAGCTTGAAACTGCGGCCCGTAACAGCGTTGTGTGCATTTTTCCTGAGGTAGTCAGTGTGACAGTCCGCTTCTTGGTTACCTTTCGAGTTGTGCATTTAGTTTAGTTCGGTAATAGAACAACACTGCATTTCACCAAATATTTGGCTCTGTTTAATTGCCTGCTCTGTCAAAGACTGATGGTTACTTTCAAATTATAAACGTCATATAAAATGTTGTGGTGAGATACCGACTCCAAAGAACGTCCCTTCGAGGCGGGAGATGTGATACAATATACGATACAATATTTGGCTCTCACGTTCGCACACCTCGGCGAAGACAAAAGTTTAGTGAGTAAATAGATTTGGCACACGAAACAAAGAGAGTAAGGAGTAAAAGGGACACATTCACTGGTGACTTGACTCACGTAGCCTTGGCTTGCAGGAATAACACGCTACTATGGTGGTACAGTCACTGTCCCTTAAATTTAGTCAATTTTGTGAACATCTGGCGTACCCTAGAGACGTGCAGGTTTCGTGACACCTCCTTGCTTGCGTGATGTAGTCTTACGTTTATATATCTTTGCGCAATTGCTCTGATCAGGTGAACAAGGTGGTTGTCCATTGGTGACATCTCGAACATGTGCTCATGGACAGATGGAAAGAGCTCCTTGTCCTTGAGGTCCTGAACTACTTCACTGATCATAACTTGCACAATATTTTTCTTTGCTAGCTCATTGCGGGCCATGACAATACGAAGAGCCTGCTCGCATTTTCTTGTGATCCTGAGTACGCCCTCAGATGGGTACAGCAGCCCTCCTCTGCTTTTGCGACGAATCAGTGAATATGCTGGCAGCTCAGTGGATGTTGCAGTGAGAACGTCGGAACAGGTGCTACACAGCAATGATCGTTGTAAGTGGCGTACAACAAATCCTGCGATGTATGTGACGGCTCGTCCTGCAATATCAGTTATCCTGCCTGGGTCAGGGCAGTAATCATGATCAAGTTCACTGGCTCCCGATGCTTCTTCAGAATTGGATAGCAGTTGTCTTCGCGGTGCGGTAATGTTGATCACTTCCTCAGGTGAGGGCATCGTTGCACTTGTGACACTCAGGATGGATACAGATTCTAGTGGTAAACAGTTCCCTGTCGTTACATCTCTTATTTCATTCTGAATTATCATCCGCTTAAATGCAGCGCAGAACTGCCGTGCATTTGGATTGTCATTTTGCCTTCCATATGACCTAATTGCACCGAAGAACAACTCCAAATGGTCCTGGCATATCTTGTGTGCTGGTATGTATTTCAGCATGTTCTTCCTAATTACTGTTTCTTCATATAAATCCAGCAGACTTTTCATGGAGATCTTGAATCCTAAAAATCCAGTTTTTCGGTTTGTGTTGAGCAGCATTGGGCCATTTCTGTACTCCCTCAGCTTCGATAAGTACTGGTCAACTATGTTAAATAGGCCTCTTACTCTGTTGACGTTGTCGCTGGTTACGGGCTTCTTCCAATGCTTCTGATGAATACTTCGGGAATTGAGCACATCGAATATGTCATTGATGTGCCGCAGGAATTGCTCCGTTGCTTCCGATCCCACAAAACCTTCCACATGGCTGGTGCGGCACTCGGCCAAAGCGTCTGCTACTGAGGCACTCATGACCTGTGCTGCCAAGCTCACTTTCATGGGTTGTTTGTGCCAATTAATGTGGGCTGCTCGCAAACGATTTGCTAGGTGGAGGCCTTGGTCCCTTTGTATTTGGTGCAACTTGTCTATGAAGTGCCATGCTATCATCTTGCCATTTGGATCTATGAAGGCCTTCTTATCACACAGTGTATTTCTAACCAGCTTGAGCATATGACAAGGGTCCATGAATGCTGCAATTGGCTGGTTGGTGCATGGATGAGGAAATGTTGTCTTTAGTCTCTCTGTATTACTGAAATCACAACCAAGGCTCCGGAACATGGCAAAGTTTGCAGGTGCACCATCACAGGTAAGCGAAACAATGGTTGCCCCACTATCGTGTGCCTGAACGAGAGCTTGGGAGACTAGACTGGAGCGTTGTTCACCATCAAGGCCGTCGACAAGAAAGTAGCCGACTGGCAACTTCCATCGTCCATTTATTGCTACAACCATAATTACGAATGCTGCTTTAGCCAGTGGCAAACAATCTCCTTCTGTGCCTGTACCCATGTCCACGTACCCTTGGAATTTCTTCCCATCCCACTCGAGCTGCTGACGAATGGACATCTCATCAACCATCATGCTGCACGTGGTGGCAATTCCATGTTCTGTATTAGCTTGTACTTTCATTTTGAGTGCTGCTAATGCTTCCTTTGAAAAGCCTGGCTTCCCATCTACAGTCTGGTACCACTTTGCAAGTGTCTTAGGATGTGGCAGACAAGTGTCAAAGACACTCCGGACATAGCTGTATGCTCGTGGGGAGTAAAAGTGAAGTGTCAGTGCGAATGCTCTGAGCTCAGGAGAATACTGTTTTGGCAAAGGTTTTCCTTTAGATTTTGCAATTTGTCTCTTCAAAAGTTGCTGATTGGCTGCTCCCAAGTTTTCCAGAATGGTGGCACTTTCTTCAAGCAATATGTTTTGTCTCTTCAAGTCTCTGATTACATCTTTCAGTAGAGCGTTACGCTTCTTAAGTCTACGTTGAGCCTGCTGTAGTCTCTTTATCTGTTTTCTGCTCTTTGTTTGCTGTTGTGTGTACCACTTCACTCTGGCTCTAAGAAATGCCTTCTCTGGGGTGTCGACATGGGGGATAGCCTAGGATAACAACATAGAGAACTTTGTTCGTTGGAATTTGGATTCATATTCCTTTAATGTACCCTGCAGTAACTACAGAGTAGTGGCACCTAGAATACAGTAGAAACAAGTTTCAGAGTACATCAAGCTTTTCCCTTTGCTCTTCCAACAGCTATTGGTCAAATCCAGTCGCACGACCATTCCCTAGAGCGTAAACAGGGAAGGCAATAAAAGAAGTTCATGTAACTCAGTGTCGTCCAAGTGACACAATGCAGATGTTCACAACAAGACCTGATAAGACTGGCCTCATCACACATAGGAAGTAAAATATCAAATAGTGCATCATCACGCAGCAAAGGCGAGACAAGCTAATATGTTATCAGTACTCTGGAACCTGCTTCTCTGGGAGTTACTGGAACCCATTAAGTAGATGCACAGCTACCACTTGTTCCACATATAGAGGGTGTTTCATTTAAGGTACACCCCACCTTTAAGAAATGATGGTGCACCTCATCAGTATGGGACCACTTACGTGATGTTGCACGTAACCTGAACTGATTCTATGTATTTTTTGTTTTGCAATTCACGAAACTCATTTTGTAACTTTCATTATAATGATTATAGTGGAAGTATCAATGCTGATGTATTTGATGGTGACACGAGACAGTGAATACCTATGGAGGCACCTTGCTGCCATTTACAAGTCGTGTTTCTCCTGGGTCCCAAGAAATGCACGTGGACTTCTGAAAGTACCACGTAAACTGGCTCCGCCATGTGATAAGTGGAATTACTTGCTCAATACAATTGTGAAGATGAATGTTAGGTTCACTGTCTCTGTCTTATGCTTCTCCAGAAATATCGGCAGGTAAAAGGCACAGTAAAGTGCCTGCCCAGAGCAAAATACAGTGATGCACTCGTGGTTGCAGGATACTATGCTATTTCTGAGCGTAGAAAGAGTGTCACAGGCTTCCTCATGCTACTGTAAAACCCTTCATTTTCGCACCCCAATTGTTCGCAAATGGGCCACAACAGGTAATTTTGCGGACTCCAGATTTCACACATTTAGTATTTTTCTGAATGTATGATATGTTCGCGAACTTTGCAAAAATTTTGGTTGCGTGCAAATAAAGGGTTTTACAGTTACTTGCATGAGTTTCCAAAGGAGCAGAAACACAGAATCTTCCAGTAAATTCATTTATTGATTCCATATTCATACATGCACAGAACAGTCATCAAGACGACTATAGTTAGTGTAGAAAAGAATCAACCATGCAAATCACAACAATGTTGGCATGCTATGAACACACTCAGCACAATTAACAGTTGCTGGCTAAGTGTGTTACCTTCATGCAATACATTTTGGCCAGAAGTATTCAGGATATATTATTTGAAATTCACTGCAAACATAAAGTTTTATACTTGCATGCTTAAATTTATGAATCTCGGGATAAACGATTACACCCACTACTAAGGTCAGGGATAAAAAGCTGGGCTTATTATTGTTGCGAATCGAATTCGCAACAATAACAACAAGCTAGAGATAACTGTCTATAGTTTCATGCTGATTGCTTGGTTTGGTGAAACAAGGCTGAAATTATAATCTGTATATGACGACTAGAACAGGGTATAGAAATAGAGATTTCAGTTTTACCCCAAAACCTCAGGCCATAATTAAGTTAATACCATGACAGCTTATGTGGTCTGATGCCGCAAGTCTTACCAATCGGGACTGGGAACTTGTCCTAGGCTGCACAGGTTCAGCAGCTTCTTGAATAGTCCACTGAAACTGGAGCAAATATAAGGCAAATCATTAGTCTAGTAGATATTGAAACATTACACAAGGTTTATCCTGTTGTAAAAAAAAAAGAAAAAAACTTGCATGACTGTAATCACTGAAAAAAGCATTACTATGCTCTAATAATAACTGTACCATACCATGAGCAAGCAAACCTAACATACATCCATATCTTGGTCTGTGGGAGGGCTATACGGTTCCTGCGGTGACTGAAACCCTGTGCTTTCCTGTAATGTGACACACATCCAATGAAGTAAGTATGTATTGCCACTGATGTGAAATGCCACACTACAAAATGCTAAGGAGGGTGGCAGAGCAGAAGCATATAGCACAGAGTATGCAAACATAACGTACGTCTGTGTCTTGGTCTGTGGGAGGGCTATATGGTTCACCTGGCGATTGGAACCCTGTGCTGCCCTGCAATGTAACACATGTCCATGATAACTAAGTAGGTACCGTCACTGATGTTGAGTTCCACATTATAGAACACTACAGTCAAACTCCTTTATAGCGAACACCTTTTTAACGAAAATACCACTACAGCGAATTTTTTTACAGTCCCGTTGGAGCCCTATAGGTCCAATAATGGACATCCTTTTTAACGAAAATACCTTTACTGCGAATTATTTTCGCTGTCCCCTGAGTTTCGTTGTAAAGGAGTTTGACTGTACAAAGGGTGCTATGAGCAGCACACCACGGGGTATTCAATTCACAAACAAAATAGTGTGTAGCAGAACAAAAATTAATGAGAGAAGAACGCTGTGGAAAAGTAGCCCAGTACCATGTCATCCGTGCTCACAAGTGGGTCCCAGAGGAGGCCAGGAGTCCCCTACAAATACAATATTGTCTTCCCTCAATAAACATTTATATGTTCTGAAATAAGCTATTTGGGAAGAGATATTCAGCAACTTTATATAGAAGTACCATGAACACATGTTGCTACGTAATTGCTTGTGTGACACAATAGCAATTTACAGCAGCCTAATTCTTTGTGTACACTTGCCTGGTCATCAGTGGGCCCAACATGTGCAAAAGGAGGTGCCATGCATTGCACGTCGCTGGGCAGAGCAGCTGCTGCTGACTGAAAATTGAAAATTGCACATGGAGTATTGCTGGTTTTGTTCCTTTGCTTTGTTCCACACGTCCATGCTCCAAGCATTACCGTTTCCCCAGCATCTGTTGGCAGCTCAGTTCCAATCATGGCAGGTTCCAAGAGGAGATCACCAGGCCCCTGTAAATGCTCCTGGTAACTCTCAGCATGTGACGTGATAACAATTTCAGCTACCCCAGTATAGTTACCTGAATGTCGCTCTGCTCCACATGCACAGCCAGATGACGCATGTCACTCGGTAGAGAAGCTGCTGACGACTGAAAATTGAAAATCACGCTCAGGGACTTACTGATATCAAAACAAAAGTAATGAAAAGCACATTTCCACAACTTC
Organism: Ornithodoros turicata; assembly: GCF_037126465.1. NCBI lineage: Eukaryota > Metazoa > Arthropoda > Arachnida > Ixodida > Argasidae > Ornithodoros > Ornithodoros turicata. The sequence goes on from NC_088207.1 coordinate 14,460,234, forward strand.
ATCTGAACCTTGCAGACAGTTAACATTGTCGTATACCTAGAGAGTATGTGTACCAGTGGTATAACCACAACCAGATGTTGGGGGTGCACTTAACTCAGCCCGTCTACATCTGCTAGGCTAACCCATGCAAATCGTGGAAGTTTAATGGGGAAGAGTCTTAAAGAGATTTTGTGCTTTGTGGCACAGTATCATCCAGCAGTTTTTACACAGGGAACACAGCCGTATTGGGGTGGGGTGGGGAGGAGGCAGTCCCCTCCCTAAATCCACGCCTGCATATGTCCCAAGCATTACCACTTTTTCGACGCTTGTTGATGGCTCAGTTCCCACCACTGCATATTCCCAGAGGGGTTCAGGAGGTTCCTGCAAATGTAAAATTATGTTCCTATGTATTAGCATTTGTTCAAAGAAAACTAAAGATAAATGGTAAGACAAAGGGTGGAGGTGCTCTGGGTAGTTTTTGGCACGTGACACAGTGATAATTTACAGTTGCCACATTCTGATCACCTGAATGCTGCTGTGCTCCACGTGCACAGGCAGAACTGCTTGATGGGGAACGGGGCTGGGAGGAGAAGCTGTTGTTGACTGAAAGTAAAAAATTCGACCAGGAGTAATATTGACACCATTGAAAGTAATCAGAGGTATACTTTGGGTGCCCGATTTGAGCCTTGCAGATAATCAGAAGCATCTTGTAGTCAAAAATGTTTTTTCGTTAGGAGACACTATAATCTCCCATTACTCGCGTGCATATTACATGGTGCGTGCTCTTATTTGAAAAGCAACACCGCACGAAGAGGGTTGTAAACAAAAATCAAATAGCACCTTGTAACAACTACTGCAAACATGGCATGTGGTTTTCTTCATTGTTCTGTTTGTGAAGCGCTTTGTTTTCCAATAAAGGCTGACACCCTGTATTGCTATTGAAAGTGTTACCAATTCTTCACGACCTACTTACGGCTCATTCATGACCACATCTACAAAACAGGAAAGCCATATGTTGCACACAGCTTGATTGATAATACCGATATGGTTATTTCCGTGTCTTGCTGCGTTCCTACCTGACCGATGTCCACAGTTTCAGAACCAGACGCTGAGCATGCAGCAGAGCTCGATGCTGATGCCGGATACGGCGATGCTGAGTGGCTGCGTGACGGTGTGACGGGCTGAAAGTATAGCGTCGTTAGATGTGAACTTCATGCATTGTTAACACGAAACTCTTGTCCTTACTTCTGACTGATAGGCGACAGTCGGAACGGCATCGTCTCGCAAACGAACAGAGCTCAACGAGGTTCGGTCAATATGCTCTTCTCGAAAGTGCAAAGAACATATGGAGCTGTACTTTGACGGCTCACGGTCGGGAGGGTAGCCTAAGGCGTGAAGCCAGGCGGCACGACGCTGCTGATTTTTCGGGATCCTACACGAGAAACGATGACGTTACTTAGAGGCCCGCATTTTCTGCGGTTTCAAGCAAATGTCACTCACCTGTGAAAAGTGACACCTTCCAGTCTTCGACCTGAGTGATTCTTGCAGCCGGGTACGAAACAGCTCGGCATGCTGGCGAGACTGCATGCACTTTCGGTTCGCTGCTTCAACCGGACACTCAAAACGAAACAACGGAGACAGCCGTGTTGCAACGCAAGCGATTGAAGAGCGGCCGGCGCGGCGCCAATGTTTACAATATCACATGTACGCGGGCGAGGAGACGGAGAGGTGAGAGAGGAGGCTTGCTTGACCAACGAACATGGCTGCCGGGGAACCCCCTCCCCGTCCTCCGCCGTCCCGTTCGGCGAGACACACTCCCTCCTTAGCTCCTTAGGTTTCTTTCCTCCATGGTTGGTGAGTTTTATGAGGAAGTAAGGTGCAGGCCTCTGGTGCCAGAATCGTCGAGCCTGCAAATAATATTTCCACTTTAATGGAGTTTTGCCCCATACTTTAGCGGAAGTATGGGGTTTCTAGGCGAAAATCTCTATAGAAAAGCTTTAGAGGCCACCATTTGATTAGTACCATTGTAGTACCGATCGTATGTACCATTCACGATTCACGCTAAACGCCGCACGATACCGCTAGCCCCGCCTCCGCTGCTCCTTACTTCATAACTTCATAATGGCAAATAACTCGGCCTTGTGTGTCACCAACACTTTATTGAGCAATTGAACGTCATAGACTTCGTTGATTCCAGCTTCAGAAGATGATGATCTATATCGGGACAAAAATGCACAAACTTAAATGTGTGGTATGTTCTTTCTTCACTCGCTGCATGATACAGAGTTCCGCGTGGACCAAGAGCTAGCAGACGGATTTCTCGGATTGCAATTTACAATTTTCGTCGTGCAGCTTCTCAAACGCTGGGTACAGCTTTGAATGAGCGTATACGTATGTCATATCGTTTCTTTTCTAGTGCACGCGAGCGTCGTGATCTAGTGACTGTGCGATATCTTCTCATTTATCGGTCAAACGTTGACAGCGCAAGGTCCGGGGGTGCGCCTCACTTATATGGAGCGTTCGAGAGAAAACAGAACCGAGAAGTTCAAATGAAGTCCGAGACACAGCACCAACTAAATATGTGAAACAGAGCAGTCGATTCTGTTGCATCGCAGCAAGGCATATAGCTCGGACTTTGCCGGTTGTGAATTGTGGGTCAGTTGTAACGAATATCCTTTTTGAGGACGAGTAAGCTTTAGCTGAAGCTCCTCAGCTAAACCGTCGTGCCAGACAGGATTGTTGACAAAGGATGCATGAGGAGGGAGCCAAACGGAGGAGTGTTGAGGCCGTGTCTTGGAGCTTCAGCACTGATTCTTACTTGGGTGTTTCATTTAATGTGATAAAAAATGGTATTAAAAATTACTTTTCTGCAACAACCTTCGCAATTTTTTTTTATGTGGTACCAAAGTCGTAGGTAATGTATTTTGCAATGCAATGGCATAAACCGATGTGCAGCACTATGTTTCTGTAAATAAATAAATAAATACATAATAATAATAATAATCATAATAATAAAAACAAAAAGAAAAAGGTGAGTTTGGCTTTTGAAAATTTTGATAGTCGATTGGGGAAATTCAATTTCTCACGAATAAAATTTGATGAATGTGCACAGAAGTAATGGCAAAATCTCCTGCGAGATAAATAGCGTTGACCCCACAATGATCAGAGAAGAAGGTTTTTTTCATAAAATTTTTTATCCTGTTGGGTGAAACACCCTGAAAACGAAATGAAAGCGATTCATGCCAATTTTAGTGCAGGCTAGAGTGTTGTAGCTCCACAGGAAACCTTCTGCGGCAACACCCTTCAGTGGATAGCCTGTATGGAAATTAGCCCTTTGCTTCCTTTAACAACTAGGGCGAGACCTCCCCTACGCCAAAACATTAGTTTAAACATCAGGTCTCCCTGTCTCCCCCACCCGCACCCCAAAAAAAGAAGTCGGGATCTTGATCTGCCTCTGCTTCGCCATTGCGATACTGGTTATAGAGCACTTTCTTGGGGGCTTTGGTACAGTGCGTTGTTCATGGGTTCTAAGCAAACTGAACGCAAGTGTCGAAAACTGTCTGAAACTGGGCAACGACCAGGACTGACAAGAGATTCCTATAGTCCTACAAAAAAGCCCATAAATTACTTGAGAGAGATAAAAGGCAAAGGTCATAAAAGTATTGACTTGTCTTAGGCCTTTTTAACACCAGGAACATCGCATTTTTGTCTAACATTACACTCCCCATTCCTCATCTTAAAAATAAAGTTGTTGTTGTCTAACTTAGCATGGAAAACCCTGCCACACTTCTGAAGCATGGAAGTGTCTGATGTAGGGAATTTGCTCCCTGTGTATTTCCAATAGTTGCCTGCCAGTGGAACAACATTTTGTCGGACATAGGGAGGCCTAGGGCAGCGTTTCCCAAACTTCTCGTTGTGTCGGACCCCAAAAACTACTGAGAACCCACTCGAGGACTTCCGTTAAGTACGATTCATGTCGACATAAATAAGGGACGTGAAGAAAGAAAAGGAAAAACAAACGAACAAGGCACCGCCATGCAGGAAATGAGAAGGCAGTATATTTCGATTTCATATTTCGATTTAGATTCGCGCGTCCCCGTCAGAGATGACGTGACCAGCACTCGCCAAGACGGTCTTCGGGCTGTCTTCGGTCGTCGCGGACCCCCACGAACACTCTCGGGTACCCCCGGGGGTCCGCGGACCACACTTTGGGAACCACTGGCCTAGAGGACGACCTGTGTCAGACGTAGGGAGGCTCTGGAGGCCGAAAGATAAGAAAGTGAACTTTGTCGTTGTGGCGTGCTAGCGGCTTAAAGTCGCAAAGGGCACGTTGCGAGGGTCGAAGCGCAGGAGATCGGCACACCGACCGCGGGTGACAATCGAAATATCTTCTGTTGGAAGCAGCTGGATCAGCACGGAACCATACGCAGAATGTGATAAAAAAAAACCTCGATGATAGGAGCAACGAGGTAAGCTTTAAGACCGCTTACGTCTCTCCTCAACAAAACTGCCAGTGGAGAGTTCAACGACACAGATCGCCATTTCGAGCCGCTATTTTCAGCAATAAATAACGAGCTCCACTAACTGTAAAGTAAATAAATGTCGTAAAATGTCACAATGTATAGTTCCTGTCATTCTAAGACTTTCCGATTCCCCCCACTCACTGTGCACCTCGATTTATGAATCCCTCGTCTTACGAATGATTTTCTGAGGAACACACGAGGGTCGTTGAAACCAAATTGAGGGTTGACTGCGCAACGTTCCACTAGCATGTCGCCGCAGCTACGTCAGCCAAACAGGCTGTTGTGTCAATGAAAGAAAGAGAGCACACATGCTCCATCAGGATGAATAACAATCTAGCGGCCTTGAGTTTGCATGTGCTGTCATGCAAGTGCGAGGCCCAACTATCTCGGGTGCAAGCCTTAGCCTTCCACCCTGATAGAAGTGGGAGGGAGATTCCGGAAGCTCTTTACGTAAATGAAAGTGATAACAGTATCGACCACCCTTTCCCCTACCCTAGCTCTAGGTTTTAAAAGGTGAATGTGTCTGTGAAAATAAACCTAGTCGCTAAAAGCGCTTTCGACTTGCATGTCTCTGTTCCCAAGTTTCACGCTATGGTACGGGCATGGCTGCTAGTCTCGGGAAGTTGCCAACCTCTGTGAGGCCGACAGCGGCGAGCCCCTTCAGCGCCATCACCGCCACCATATTTCACCAATGCTGGTTCACTTTGAACCGGGATTAAAGGTTTCTAATACCCCTGCCACACGTGCACCCTTCAGTGATCATTGAAACCAATCATCATTGAACACGCGCGTAGCGCCATCTAGGGTGTAACGTGTCAACCTTTCAGGGAGCGTTGGATCCAATGCTTTTTGCGAAGTTGACACGTTACACGCTTGGTGGCGCCACGTGCGTGTTCAATGACCGTTGAATTAAATGAGCATTGAAAACTGCCCGTGTGGCAGGGGTATAAATCTTTAAGCTAGCGCTCAATCCTTTTTTACAAATGTTAGTTGGTGACGGGACGAATGTTTCAGCGAGTAACAACAACTCGCTTTAGGCCCAGTTTCACCAACGCTGGTTAACCTTGAAGCAAGATCAACTGTTGTTAAAACTTGAAGTTAGTGCTGAATTCTTTTTTGTAAATGGTAGTTGGTGACGTGATTAATGTTTCAGTAACAATAACTCCCTTTTGTGAACCACAGTTAAGTGTTAAATTGAAGTTAAGGGACCTTTGATCTCGGTTCAAGTGTTAATCTGCGTTGGTGAAACCGGGCCTCATAGTGAAGCTGAGTTAAGCGTTAAGTTCAAGTTAAAGTAGCACAGAAGTCACTTTTAACACCCAGTTTTCTTCCTATAAAACTGTTAGCAGGCCAGTAAGATGCACGATGCGAAGTAATTTACACCACAGAGTCATAATTATCGCAGAAATTGAATTTAAAATACGCCGCATAAAGTGACCGTGCGCAACGGTAGTGAAGAGCAGTACCAGCCTGTGATCTGCCTGGAACCTCGCGCTGACGCTATAAGGAGAACGCTCGCTGATTGGCCTAGAGAAATGTTGTCTGCTACTCTGCTGTCGTCTGCTGCTCGGCTGTTCAGGGTTCTGAAAAGAGCCTTTCTCCTGGCTCGGTAGTGCTTCGGCCGCTCCTTCTATCCCCAATTCTCCGGGAGAACTGGCAAAACTGGTTTACGGTGGCAAAGGGACAAGGCGCTGACCCCACTGATTGGCGAACCTGAACGATTTCACCTTATAACGTCATCGGTGACGTGGCATCATACCTCCTCATCCTCGTTATAGCTGGAGTGGCGAGTTAAGGGTGAACGCGCGGAGCCATGTTAATGTGAGTTTTTTTTCTGAGAGACAAATTGCTCACATCAAAACCTTTCGCGCTAGTCGGTATAATGACACACACATTTTCATCAGATGTCTTGATCTGAAATTTTTTCGGATGGCCCTCTGTACTCCTTTAAGAGACCGTTGATCTTGGTTAATCTGTGTTGGTGAAACGTGGCCTATGTCAGTCATTGATTCCACCGAACTAGCTTGCATCGAAGGACTTTTAGAGGTTTTACTGTACATGCAATGAAATGTCGTACCATTACGTTTCACATAGCAGTACAGAAGCTGCTTAATGAACGAAGCTTCTACAGACCCAGTTTAAGAATACAATTCCGTGAGCCCTAAGAAAGATATTTGTACATATGTAGTACCATTACATTTGCTCATGGTGAATGCCCAAATGCTAGCCATGGGGAAGTCATTCTCAGTCATCTCTCTGCGTCATATGTCTGACCACATATTAATGACATGAATCCGATGCCGAAACCTCAGGCACGATGAACGTGAAAGCACCCTCTGCAGGGGTACTATCTAAACATGATCACGTAATATGATGGTAGAGAAAAATAATTTTAAAATTTACATATGCATGTGCATGTTGGAGTGTAGCGGTTCTTGAATACACAAGTAATATACAGGTCAATGTTGAAATAGAAGCTCTGCCGTTGCTTAGATTGACCAGGTAAAAAAAAACAACAGAAAAGTACATAAATATAAATATTTGCAACATATTAATCTTCGTAAATTTTGTGAGTGCAAAATAATAAATAAGAATTGTACTCGCAAATAATGTGGCAGTTATCCTGAACACTGTCGCATCACAACAAATAAATACATATACAACACACACCTTTATTCGACTTGTCGATTGTTGGAATCCTCCTGACCTCCTCACTATTCGATGGTGACGTTCAAAGATCTCAACATGCCACTGTTTCCAACAGGGTCCTTGCATTCATTCGGCAATGCGAAACTGCTTTCCAATTGTGAAAGCAAGTATACTGGAAACCAAATATCTTTGGAAACGACTAATTCAATTGATTCAGAAAAAATTTATGACACAAAGACATGTATTATGCGAAAAGAAATGCTGAAAATAATTGCGCACCATCTCTTGACCTTATTTTCAGGCACCTCTCTTTTCGTCGTTAACGAGGCAGCTTACTTCGAGCCCGTGCAGACAGAACTATGCGCTTTTGAAGGAAAAGGCTTTCATCGATGATCAGTGGAAACCATCTGAAGCCGGAGCAACGTTTGAGGTACGAGTTTTCACATTTGAATATACCAAAGTTACTGTTACAGTCTCCTCGGATTTTGTTCATGTAAGCAGACGATATTGCTTGTGAGAATTTGGGAACTTGTTGTTGTAAGGAAGGATTTTCTCGTAAGGAACTTGCTGAAAAGTAGCCACATATCCATCCATAGTGAGGATCAAACTGTCAATACATGTGGAAATGATTACACGTAGAGAATATTTCTCATGGTATGGAGGTTGTTGCACCTAAGTACGAGTAGCTATGTACGATATTACATCTACACGTCACAATGTTTTTTTTATATACATGTGTTTGTGCCACGAGGATCTGTTTTGCACTGTAATTTATTTCAATTACCCTCAGCAACACACCTATTACACACAGCAAACATGATCGTGTAGTGCGTTTTAAAATAAAATAGTGTCTGCAATTAAGATGATACATGAGAGTGTGGCCATTCCCTTCTGCTGCAGTTTATGGTAAAAAAAAAGGCACGAAAAAATCAAATCGAAAATGAGAATTACAATATTTTAGTAACTAATAACATTCAACAAATAAAATGCCAGTGACATTGACCTCATGCTGTGAAGGCAATGTTGTGAGCTGTCTTTTATACACACTTAGAACAGGAATATTAGGAACTGGACTGGTAAAATATTATCGCTCACTAACCAAGCATGGTTCTTCTCAACTCTCCTGCATTCTCCGTGTAACGAATGCAGCACAGGAGGTACTGCTACTGGACGCATATTTTTCTTTCTCAGAATCATGCCTCAAAATTCCAGCATACACAAACAATGTGCATCGATTAAGCGATTCACTGCATGCATATATGCTTCGTTCACATTGCAGGTAGTCAACCCAGCCAATGGACAAACGATATGCAGTGTTAGTGACTGCGGCGTCAGTGACGTCGACCATGCCGTTACTGCTGCAAAAGATTCCTTCAGAACTTTCAAGGCTGCAACCGCTAAGGTAAGAGCACGATCGATGTTGAAGACGAAATGGCACAAACAGAGGCAACCTGTTGGGGGGTTTGTGATGCGTCTGTGAAAGTAAAGTGGAGGAGGGTGTCTTCAGCACAGTTAATCCTAGTCCATAAGCTCTCTCGACTGTTTGACGGCAATAGTCACATGATTATTATTACGACCATCAAACAGCTCAAAAGCTTATTGACAAAAGCTTATAGATTTGTCGGGACAGTCAAATTGTTTGTCTTACCTGTTGCACACACTCGGCCCTTTTTCAATACTGACAGCTGAATGTTACAGTTATCTGGGACTCCCCCTCTAAATGAATGAGCAATGACGATAGCTCTCATGTCCTGTACTTCTCTCTCCGTAGGAACGTTCTGCACTGTTGCGGAAATTTTTTGAGCTTCATACAAAACACAGCGAAGATCTTGCGCAGCTGCTCACTGCCGAAAATGTAAGCAACCATACCTGGCATGTTTGTAAGTTTCGCCAAGTGTTGCCACGGTGGAGCTTTGCCCAGTTTATGAACAGGTATAATGGAATGTCGGCATTCCCTTCGAAGGAATACATGTTTTCGGTTCACTCTGATCGAGAGGCTGACTCTGAGGGGGACGTTAAAGGGCGTTGGTCAAGGACGCCACCTATGGCCACATTATTGTCTCGCTAATGCAGGTGTGGCATTCACAAGCAGATAAATTTGGAGAGCCTCACCCCGCTATGGCATACTTTAGGGCCACCACAAGTTTTCGTGCAAACCATTAAAATGAGTGGGAGTTAACCTGCTTTGACACTGTGCAGGTTGCTACTTGTGTGTGTGTGGGTGGGGGAGGGGGGAGGAAGCAAGGAAGCCGCAGAGAGCACACTCCGTGGCCTCCACTATATGGGACATTGTGACATTATTGTTTCTTTCATGCGGTTCATATCATGATGACAGGAACCACTGTAGATGCGATGTGCAGAGCTGTCAGGTGCTCTCCCATACAAGTGCACCGAGGTACCGAATAATTGTTGCACATTTACAACTACTTACAAACCAAGTTAGCCGTATAATACGGGACCAAAACGTTTTTTCAGATAAACACCTTGGGTATGGATTACTGCATTACTGTTATTTCCACGCATATTTTGAAGTTGTGCCTCCCATTAACTTGTGGCGGCCGGACAGCCGGATTTGTGGACAACGACGAGGATGGACACGCTCTCTGAGCTCCCGCTTCAGTTCCACCGGCGTGGCCATGGAGATAGGGCACCGTCATCGCCAGTCGGGACTCATGTAGAGGAACAACACCTCCTCTACATTTGGTGACCCGAACAATGAACACCATGTTCGGCATAATTCGGCCGTCTGCCATCTAAAATTTTTGCACCAGCTTCGATGGCATGGCGCCGAGCGTCGAACCCAGGAAGCCTACCAGCCCAGGAATGCCCTATGTTGGTGCAACGATCCAATCACCAACTTCAACAGCCTTTGAAGATCGTTGCTCCCGTACCGGTCTTGGTGCTTTCACTGCGCCTGCCTCGACTCTGCTCGCTATCAGACTGCTGCTTCAACAGGTTTCGTACCTGCTCATGCACATGCCTCGCTCTGGGCACATTCTTGTACGGCTCCCTGCACTTGGCAAGTTAATGGCCATATTGCTACGCACAGCCATCGGCACACAGGTGAGTTCACTGCATACCAAGCGTCACATTCACGGACCAGATCTGCCCCGCAACATTTCGCCGTTCTTCTGCCGACCGCGACGCCCGAGCCCCGCGCTCACCCGCCGGTCGCGGAAGTCGCGGCAGCCGACGCCACGCCAGGTTTGAGCCGGCGTCTCACCACGGCTCGCACAGCCTCTCCTCACTCTCCTAACCTGGGACTCTCAGAGCTTCGGCTCCCGTGCCGGTCGTGGCACCCCAGGCATAGACCTTGACAGCGCCCTCTGCAACTTCGCTGCAGATCTCTTACATAACACCTCGTGCCAACAGTCTTCTTCCACTCCTATCCTGCACAACGAGGATGTGACATGTCGCCAACGTGTGCCGTACATGCACCCATTCAACCGTGCACGTCATCCACGGTCGCCCTTGCTGCCCTCCTCTAGTGAAGTCATGGACATCTTCTGCTTTATCACCGCTCCGCTTCTGAGGGGGGAGTGATGTGGCGGCTGGTGGACAACGACGAGGATGGACACGCGCCTGGAGCGCCCGCGTGAGTTCCACCGGCGCGGCCATGTCGATAGGGCGCCGTCATCGCCTCTCCGTGGCGTACCATCACGGCCGGTCGGGACTCATGTAGAGGAACAACACCTCCTCTACAATTAGACAACACAACTAGACAACGATTAACAATTAGACAACACGACTTGGGACACAGCATTGACCTCGGGAGACCGCATGTCCCCAAGGTCAAGAGGAAGGTGGAAGCTGGGGATGCGGAGGCAGAGCAGTCGGATGGTGACAGGCGGACTGTGCGGATGCGAGATGCTTTTATGCAAGGAATTAAAGTAATGTAAGCTACATCCCATTTTGTGTCTGAGTCATTCTTGTTTGGTAGTAAGGAACGACTTTGGCTATTAAAGCACCCACGGTAGGGTTGAAGGCCAACTGGAGGCTGTAACCTACATTTGGTGCCCAACGTCGTCAGGGCTGTCTCAAGGAATGCGCGGGGCTCAGTGCTGTGAGCAGGTGCGGGGCCTTATACAAAAATGATGGAAATATCCTGACATCGTGCGTAGGGCGGGTCCATATAGTGTCCTGATAATGTGCTGGACACTCACTTTGGGGACTCTGTCGTTTCCCGTGTAGTCCGTGATGTTCGCTGGAAGCACGGGACACCGTGGGGGCCTCACCAGCCGCACATGCCTAGAGCTTGCCTCGAATGTGGTTGCCATTCCGTTGTTTGCCATTCAGGGGTGACTCTGAGCGTGCTTGCGTTTTTTTTTTTTGGGGGGGGGGGGCCCTGATAGGATCTTGGCATGGTCACAGGTGTTTTAGTCAGTTGCAAAAGAGTATTAACATTGTCGTCCGGTGACCGTGACGAAGCAGCGACAGGCGATAATGGGGTGAACCCCGAAGTCACTGGAGAACGAAGCGGGAATGGCACTATTACCATGATTAAAAGTGTTAAAACCCCAGTGCTGGGGAGCTAAAAAGACAGACACAGACACATTGCTGAAACATCTCCCCGACACTGGAGTTTTAACGCTTTCAATCGTGATTCTAGAAAACCGAACGGCCCAATTTTTAACCTTTTTTTGATGGCACTATTGCCGAATCTAACTCATGCAGCGGTGACGGGGCCGTATCGTCCTGATGCGGGTGACAAATCTTGTCACCGCGCTGACGCGACAGACGAGTGGGGTGCAAACAAGAAACAAGCTTGAATTCCTCTCTTCCTTCGAGGCTCCATCCAAGTATGGCTGTTTCTGCGTACTCGGGACATGCAGGCGGGAAGTTGGTTACAGATTTCCTGTTGGAATAAACCTCTACCCGAGAAACGTCATCATGACGTTGGTAGACAGAGCGAAACCGAAACAAATCGGAAGGGGAGAGCTGGTTTCCAGGAATGGGCAGTTGTTCGCTGAAAGAAGAGTAGGACCGAAGGTCGCGTCCCTTTCAGAGACCATCGTAATCCCCTCAAGACCGTGGCTTTCGGGCGCGACCTTGTTCGCCACTAGCTTTGAACGTAGTTCAACTCTACCAAACTCGTGGCGCTGTCGAACATTATGACGTCATTTGTTTACAAACAGGTAGAGGTCCATTGGAAACTTATCAGACAGCCTTCACAGCATTCGATGACCCAGGCAGATAGTCCTTGTAGCACTGAATTGGGAATGCTGAGCGCTGCAGAAAGCTGCAGAAGCTGTTCAGTTCAATGGCAGACTTCCGAACGTGATTCGAGGAGTTCTTCTTTCCCGATTCCGCGATTGGGGTGTGTGGGGAACTCGTTTGCCGGACCCAGTATGCTCATGAAAGCCTAACAGAGTTAGTGAAAGTCATTCAAGAAGTCTATAGTAGGGCCGACCCCGGGGCTTGTGAGCATGGAAAGGTTTCGCTTGTCATCCTAGTTTTTGTCCTTTTCTCTGGGGGAGAGCATTCGACTCTCTCAATGCACTTGCACGTGAGGCTCTGGTAAAACTGGCAGGCCTTTTGTCTGAAGTACAGTACCGTCCCCCACCACAACCCAAAGATGTTGTTGAACCTGGGTGTGCGCGGGGCGAAGTGGTGGGTTCGGGGGGGGGGGGGATGGTGATTGGATGATAGCCCCCGAAACATACGTTCATACATTGAATTTCCCTCTCTCCCTCCCCACAGCGTGTTTAGACAAAGAAGCCCTGCAAAAGTGAGGGTGTGCACCTGCACCTGGTGGCAGTGGCGTACCTAGAGCTACCTGCGCCCATGGCAACATGGTTAACATGATGTCCTTGGGGATGCGTTTTCGTGTGGTCCGCACTAGGTTTCACACTACAACCTCCCTAATGGCGGGTGCTTTAGATCATTTATGAATGTGCCAGGTTGAGTGCCCGACCTGGCACATTCACACCCGACCACATAATGGCGCCCCTGTTCACCTGGCGCCCATGGCACCTGTCCACACCTGCCACACCCTAGATACGCCACTGGTGGGGAGTGCGGGATTCTTCCCTGACAGGAAAGGAAGTGGCATCCATTCCGGCGGATGCCGGAGAAAGCAAAGAGGTGCCCAGTGGCAGGTTGCTACCAGCGGACCACAGGCGCGCGCCGCCCAAGTGTTATGGGCGTAACAATAGGGTTGGGTCATTACGTTATAACCCTGCTTTTTCGCAGTCTTACCTTTCACAATCCATTTTTTTTTATCTCTCGCGAGCGCGCATGCACGGGGGCATGTCATCCTTTCCCGCCTCCCTCGTGTTGTGTGCAACCTGAATGTGCTATAACTAAACTCGCGATTTCAAAATAGTGACCACGTCCAGGATAAACTCTTTAACGAGAGTGCGCCAGTTCTACGTCTATGTGAAGAGGGGAATCACCACAGAACAGGTGGGTTCCCAGACCTTCGACCTGCTCCACGTGGCCGTAAAACACCATTAGTCTGACCTACTTTCGAGATGACCAGGTGCCCACACTATTCTCCTCACAAATCCCCTCGCACTGGCTACGAGAAAACGAAACAGAAACCAAAACTACCGGAAGTAGTGCCAGACATCCAATATGATGAATGAAACAGATGGCTTTCCCTAGAAGAAATGCCATTCCATAACGTAGAAGAGGCCAGCTTAAGTCACTTTCGATGCAAGATATGCAAACAGGACTTCTCAAACATATGAAGCGAAATCGAGAAATACTTCGAAACAAGACAAACACGAAATGACACTTGGACTAATTAAATTGCTCCCTGCAGAAGCATATAAAAGAACTCCAGGAAGAATGCTTAGCTCTAAGGATTCAGTTGAATGAAGCTGTAAAGGAGAAACAAACAAGAGTCCAAACGCCAACTGAGCTCATAGTAAACGAAGAAGATGCTACAGTACCGCAGGACACCAGAACCACACTAAACATCTCTGGAAGTGCACCGCAACCTCAAACGGTCAACCACGTACAGAAGAACTACCCGCTGTCAAAAAATATCAAAACAAGGAGCCTCCCAATCATTCAAAGGCATTCGTAAAGGCATTCAAGCTGTGAGGGACACCCTAAACAAGGCACTACCCAAAAGAGCCGAGGGGAAGGTATATCCGCCATTGTCCACGCAGGACTAAACGACTTATTGAACATAAACTACTGGGACTTGATTCAGAATGAAATCAGGCATGATGAATGAATCGGATGGGAACAACAACTACATGAATGATTATGGGATGAGGTGATTCACTGCAACAATTGCGGTACCATATACCTCAGTGCCTGTGGGTTAGTACATGAGTGGGATGACGATGAAAAACATGAGGCATACACACTCGCACGCACACACACACATGACAGATACCGATGAGATAGGTAAAGGAGTACCAGAATTCCCATCCATAATCCTATCAAAGAATGACAGTTGATCCAAAGGCACAGAGCAGTGGTAAAAGGGCTGTAGCAAAGGTAAGCTGGTACACAATCCAAACGGTAAAAACCCGAGAATGGGGAGGAACATATCCCGATGTCCCGTTACAGGAAGAACCAGTTACTTTTGTCAACAAACCGCGCTAGTATACATAGCGACACGTACTTACACTCTAAAGGCCCGTTCCCACATACAGCGCTTTGTTCCAGAGCACTGGAAAACAGCGCTGTTTTTCCCTCCTCTCCCGAACGCGATTCGATGGAAAACAGCGCTTGGCGAAGTTGAGCTTCGGTGAACTTTCTCATCGCTGTCTCCCAGCGATAGGCTCCCTGAACCAATGAGAACGCGGCGCCGCGTTCACGTGACGGTACGCTCACGTGAGATCACCAAGTACAGCGCTGGGACAAGCGCTGCAAGTGCGAACCCCACAGTGGAGATACAGCGCTATTTTGCAGTGCTGTGGTGCAGCGCTGTGGAGCAAAGCGCTGTATGTCGGAACGGGCCTTTACACTGTTGCAAGTCACGCTCGTATTCACGGAGACGAACGCACTTGTGTTTTTCGACGGCTTAAAGTAGCACAGAAATCATTTTTAACACCCAGTTTTCTTCCTATAAAACTGTTAAGTTTGCCAGTAAGATGCACCATACGAAGTAATTTACACCACACAGTCATAATTATCGCAGAAATTGAATTTAAAATACGCCGCAAAAAGCGACCGTGCGCAACGGTGGTGAAGAGCAGTACCAGCCTGTGATCTGCCTGGAACCTCGCGCTGACGCTATAAGGAGAACGCTCGCTGATTGGCCTAGAGAAATGTTGTCTGCTACTCCGCTGTCGTCTGCTACTCGGCTGTTCGGGGTTCTGATATAGCCTTTCTTCTTGCTCGGTAATGCTTCGGCCGCTCCTTCTATCCCCAGTTCTCCGGGAAAACTGGCAAAACAGGTTTACGGCGGCAAAGGGACAATGCGCTGACCCCCACTGATCGGCAAACCAGAACGAGTCTCCTTATGCCGTCATCGGTGACGTGCCATCATACCTCCTCATCTTCGTTATAGCTGGAGTGGCGAGTTAAGGGTGAAGGCGCGGAGCTATGTTTATGTGAGTTTTTTTCTGGGAAACAAATTGCACACATCAAAACCTTTCGCGCTATTCCGTATAATGACACACACACTTTCATCAGATGTCTTAATCTGAAATTTTTTTGGATGGCCCTCTGTACTCCTTTAATGAATACAGGCTTCCGACTTCTCAGATTTATCCGATAGACTCACGCCACGAATTAGGGGTATTTACCGCACTTTCCGAGAAAGGGTAGCGCTGTTCTCGTCCGCAGCTAGCTCTAAAACGCATAGAAACAGGTTTCGACCCTCACATGCAACGATCTGATGTGTGTTGTATGGTTCCGTGCATGTTGCACTGAAGAAAACATCAGGTCGCAAAATCGGCACTGGAACTTTCCTGCATCCTTTGTGATGCTGCCGAGACAAGCAGCAGCAAAAGCAGACGACCGTAGATTTCAATGCAGACGACAGCTCTGACGTCACTACTCTTACCTACTCCCGTCTGATAGGGGGTAGAGCGAGTCGACCTCGGGTAGCTACGCTCGAGTAGGCGACCCGCTTTTGGAACGGGGGTCGCGACGTCATCGAGTAGGTTTTGGAACGCGGAGAGTAGCTACTCTTTACTCTCGGGTCGACCCGGGTGAGTTCTGGAACGCAGCCGTAGAATGTAGATGTCGATGGAAGTAGGAAGCCGATGTTATCAGGCAGAGACGGGAGACTGCCGTTAAGAAAGCATCGACAACTTTTCCCTGCCTATTAGTACTCAATAAGGTTGCCTTTTGAAGCGAAATTCGTTTTTTCGGAGTGCTCGATTATTCGGACCTTTGCACGATACTCGTCGAGTCCGAAAAATCGGCCGGTGACTGTACCGCTCATAATGGTCTATCCCGCAAAGCAGCTGAAGGACCCAGCGCATTTGTCAGCGAATTCCGAAGCGTGAATCACCAGCCGCGTTTACAAGAACACGACAGAAGCCCATCGTATCGAGTTATCGCACATCCTCTCACGTATCTCGACCAGTGGATTGGTTGACGTGGCACTGTCAGAGAGGATTTGTTGCGATAAGTCGATACGATACGCTTTTGTCGCATTCATGTAAACGCAGCTACCCATCGCGAAGAAGCTTTTGTTATCTCCTCTTGAGGAGGCAGGCGAGGGCGTCGTGCCAGGAGGCTGGCCGCCCGGGAAAGCTTGGGACTGCTCTTTACGTCACCCGTTTGAGCCCTGGAGGAACTACACGAGCCGCATACCACGCGTATCGGGTAGCCTCTTTCTGATATACAGGGTGTTCAAAATTAAGTTTTCACGAGCGCTACGCAAACACAGCGATGACAGGAAACCGGATGATAACTTTACGCTACTTGTGTAAGAAACAGGTGCTGCTAATTATGTAGCACCTGTTTCTTACTCCAGGAACAGGAAAAATAGCACCAGTTTTCTTTTGTTCGCCTATTTAGAAAGTGCTAGTGAAAGCTTAATTTTGAACACCCTGTAGATTGCAAAACATAGACCATGTAAACGTAACCATAAAACTATGTAAACCGTATATATTTGCATTGCTTAGCATTTCTCAGTCACAGAGTCAGCAGTTCTTTTTATTTGCTCTAGATTTGCTGTACTGAAGAAACTTACTTAATTGGCACCTCTTGTTTTTAACTATTGTGTCAGCATCTGGAGAAGTGATTATGCAGCTTCAATCTTGGTAAAGGAGAACCACGACCATCTCTATAATACACGACCATAACACTCGCCCGTTCGCCTATGGGACTTCCGTCCGAGGCTCGAGGAGCGGAAGTGCCGTATTTACGCGCGGAGCGCCCGCCAGGGGCGCCACTTTTCGTACCGAGAAGAGCGCCTGTTGTAGCTCAGATGTGTGCAATACGAGTGGTCCTTGTGGCTAATTCTTCGTGCGCACATGTTTGTGCATTGTCGCACGTTCTCTGTGCATGTAGGGCTAAGAGTTACGAAACTAAATACTCAGAAATGGGCTGTGCTCTGAAGCGTAAGGTGGCATGTAAAACTGTGAAACTCGCGCGTTATGTGCTGTACATCGTACATATAAGCTTGGCAGCAGCACCTTGTGTGTTGGGCTAGTTACCATGCGTTTATGATTGTCAGATGCAAGCGCGTTCAGAGTTTACGTTTCGCGTGAGAGGCGTTCTGTTAACATACAGGGCACTTACAGGAAACATGCGCGAATGCGACCGTAAGGAGAAACTGTTCCTGGCAAAGAGGTGACTGACACCAGTTACGACGTCCAAGATAATTTGTTGTATAAGCAAGCACTTCAGTTTTGAATCGGCAGTTGCTTGTTTTGTTTTCCTACTTATTGGTCCCTTTTTATTTCACTTTTACACTTTTTTTTTTTTTTTTTTGCGGTTTGCCATTACAATGCTCTGCTAACCTTTATTATGCTGTTCGGATATAAGCCACTTCGAGAACTTTCTTGATGGTGGCTTTCCGCCGCAACGCTACCTTGTGGTGCCTTTTCTGAGTTCCTTTTGCGCTCCTGGGAGATGCAAGGCCGCGTAAACTTCGTGATCACTATAAACGTTAGTACCGTAGCCACGGTGCCACGTCTGAGGATTTTGCGCTTTGCGCCCATGCTAAAGTCTTCGGCCTTGAAATGCCGAAACACGCTGTCGAGTAGTCTGTTGGAGGCAGGGGTGGGCAATTACATTGTAATTAAAGTACTATACAATATATAAACATCACACATATTTATAATTATATTTAAATATCAATTTCGGGGTATCTATTCTTGTAAATACTTTATAAATGCTCCTAAATATATACTCCTAAAATAAAAATATACAAATAACAATAATAAACAAAAATAAAAATATATACTCCTAAAAATATGTTAAATATGCCGTGCATTTGACCTTTTGGGAAGAAGGGCTAGTTTAGTGGAATGTTTGAGCTAGCATGCAGGTGAAAAGCGATTTTAGATGTTGAGTTTTTCGCTGTTGTTGGGGACAATGGTCGCGGCTGATTAAGTGGTTGTACGAAGCATCTTCATCAAATTTAATGCAAGCCTTTGTTCATCGGCGCCTTTGGAGATGCAGTTCTCATTTGCGAATCTGATTGTATACGGTCGAACACAAGACGCCTAAGTGATGCAGTCTTAAAAAAACAACATTTAATATTAAAATTACCATGCTATCCTAATAAGTAAATGCTTTTTTTTCCTTGCTGATTTGTTATGATCATCGTTATTCCAGTAATTCCAGATGACATATTCCTCACAGTATTTATGGTAGTAGTTACAGTATTTAAATACTCACTTCGAAAAGTATTTATGAAGAATACTTAAACGCCCGTTTCAGCAAAGTATTTTGTATTTATATATAACTACTCAAAAAAATTATTTATGCCCGTCCCTGGTCGGATGCTACGGTTCATTATTCGTTCTTTCAGAGAGCGAGAGATGCGTAAAAGGTACTCAGCTATCAGATAAAACTATTTATGGTACACACTGCCATCCGTAAAGTACACCATATATAAAATGAAAGAATCACAATGAAGTTACTTGTGTCAGGACCCCGCGTATGTTTCGAGCCACTTCTCCCGTAAGGGAGCATTTGTGCAGAACTCGCGGAAAGAAATACTTAGGTTCAACACTGCTTTCTTCGGCTTACAAAGCGGGACGGTGCAGTACACCATCATGTCTCATGTCTGACAAACCATGCACTCGAGACAAACACTGCCCACAGTGTGAAAACGAGCCAAAACCAAACGCGAGTGACGGCAGCGACGGTATCCGCATAGCATGCGTCGTGTGCCGAGGGTCCCGTATTCAGCGCCACAAACGTGCGGCGGCGGCGGCTTGTCGAAACTAAATCAGCGGCGCAGGGGCTAGGTGCGACTGTGGTGGTCGTGTATTATAGAGATGGTCGTGAGGAGAACTGACGTGACCCCACAAACGTTTTTCGTTTTTCCGTGCAGAGTGTTGTCCAACGAATAAAATTAGTTCCTACAAAACAATGATGAGGTGCCATATAGAGCAAGCGCGAGGGCTCTGCTCCACACACCTTTGAAAAATCGTTTTCCTCGTGAAAAGAGCGCATCGCAGAACGAGAGGTCGTCGTGACATGCTACTCCCCTCACGTGACCAGTGACGTACAGCAGCATGGAAACAAGGCGCGGTGCCTTCACTACGTCACGAGCGCATCGTGTCGGCCGTCCGCGTCTGCTTTCGATTACAGAGCTATAACACACTGCAGGGCGAAAATATGTTGCATGGTGACTCCTGGTGGATAGCTTGATAGACAAGGCAGGATTTTTGAGCCATGTTGAATCTCACCTCATTGTTCCTTTATGGACTGCATTGAGGTGTTTGTTTGTTAGTTGTGACCATAACTTTGACTTATTGCGGTTCATCACAGAAAACGCCTGCCTGTAGACGTACGCTCTAAATCTGGTGGCAGATAAGTAAGCGATATTTTTTGCAAATTTATAGCTCTTACTATGAGGCCCGATATATCGTCAGTTCATTCCGTGATGTGCGACTCTGGCTGAGTCCCTTTACGAGCTGCTGCGGAAGAATTTTCCGTAGTCTTGGGGTCTCTAAAGGCGCTGTCGACTGGTCTGGACAAGACTGACTCTTCGTTTCGTTTTTGTATTGTGGTGACCCCATTCCTTGTAATACATGCCCTGAATACTACAGGAGAGCATGGAAAGAACAATATTGCATCTCGAGGGTGCATCTGTCGCTTCGTCCCAATACTCATAGCTCATGATGTCAATACATACGACAAACACAGTGACTCCACGACATAGCACGAGGACGCAAGCCTGCAATTTTTTTATATTTTTCATGTAACCGTGGTTGTGCCGGCTGTGGCAGTATTCTTCACTACTGAGAGCGTCCGCCTATATGAATGCGACATTGAATGGAGGTCTGGTCACGCCCATTTGAGTTGCTGGACTCAGGTTTGAACACGGCACAGCTGCGGAAGACATGTTTCCTGAGAATGTTTTATATATCCTGCAAAATATGTGCATCCAACCGATGTGACATCACTTAGTGCGTGCGCGTGACATCGAAGAAGCACTTGGGAAAACGGGGTGCTCGCAGAGTTGAAGGGGCTGTCCTCCCGCAACTCTGTAACAGCTTTTCCATTCCGGAAAACGGTAACGGGAGCATAACGAAAACGAAATTGATATGCTGGTATCAGAAAC
The DNA here is from genome assembly GCF_037126465.1 of Ornithodoros turicata. Taxonomy (NCBI): domain Eukaryota; kingdom Metazoa; phylum Arthropoda; class Arachnida; order Ixodida; family Argasidae; genus Ornithodoros; species Ornithodoros turicata. Next base: position 14,481,048 of record NC_088207.1, read on the forward strand.
AGGAATGATAATATTGCAGAACGAAAATGGAAACGGTAACGAGAATACGACCGTTACCCTTCCTCGGTGCGAGGAGCGCTCCTTTTTAGTCTCCAAAGCAGTGGAGGTTTGTTCTATGGAGTCTCATGAGGAAATATTTTGTCCAAATCTATTGCATGGGAGCGCTTGGTAGTGGAAATGGCTCCTGATGACGTAAGTTTGCAAGTCAAACGTTGCCATGCCAGTACTGGACACCTGTTTCGGCCTTCTTGGGCCTCATCTGCAGTACGCAGGCAGGCAACGCTTGAGCGGATGGCGTCAGAAGGTCACGTAACACGTGATTCCTCCTGTCAGGGTGAGCTAGCTCACCCTTGAAAGCCCAGTGCAAAGCCAGTGACGTATATTACAGAAAACAAAAATAGCCTGAGCTCTTTGGCTGCACGCATAGCATATGTTTGTGAGTCAAACGTCGCCATGGCAGTACTGGACAGCTGTTTCGGCCTTCATGGGCCTCATCCGCAGTACACAGGCGGACAACGTAAGATTGTTTACATGGATGCGCTGACGCTCCTTGCGCGCCTTGCAGAAGGAATTTTGTTTGGCCCCGAGGGTGCTCTTCTGTTTCGAGCCACATGCCCTTCCCGTGAAATTCAGAGGGTCGGTCCACCCGCTAAGGAACCGAACAGTGCCAGTGGATGCCTTACCAGTGCATCACGAGCTCTTCCTCAGTACAGGGTCGTTGCTTGCTGCATGAGGTCCATTCTCTCTCTCTCTCTTGCAACTGATAATTTGTTGCTTTACTTCATGAGACAACTATGACCTTGAGCGATGCGACAGTGATCGGTCTGCTGATTAACTCTGTCTACGTAGTAGTAGTAGGGATTGATCACGAGCTGCCCACAACACGCAGGGGGTCTGGACAGCACTAAATTAGCAAGTAGAGCTAATTAGGGCCCCCCACAGTAATGAGCATCCTCCAGTGAGTCACCAGACTAATTGGTGAGCATCTAACTCGTGCGCAGGCCACTTTTTGTGTTTTGGGAAACTAATGATCATAAAAACGAAAACAATAGATAGAAATAGAGCGGAGAGAATCAATTTATTCAAAGATCTACGATGCCTCGTTGAAAAAATCGCTCCGGAACGGCCAAGTGACGAACGACCGCCGGCAGTTCCAGAGATCGACGACAGGTGGCTACCTAGTTGCAAGGCATCACAGTGGACTGCGCCACCATCCCGCTCTATGTGTGAAAGACAGAGAACAACAAAATACTAGCCGCAGGCAAAAATTGCAACAAGGAACGCACTGCTAAACAAGTCTAAACATGCGAGAGGGCTAACAAAACATCGTCGAAAAGGCCTAACCGATACTTCAAATGCTAACCATGCGACAGCACAGAGAAAAGACTTAAGACGAGTGCTTAGGCCTAATCGCAGTGTCAGCGCACATGGCTACGAAGCTCGAGGGCTAACACACGTTGAAAACAGCAACAACAAAATACTAGGACGGCACCGCTAAACAAGTCTAGACATGCGACAGCACGAAGAAAACACATCAGGGGAAAAGGTTTAAGGTGAGCGATTAGACCTAACTGCATGACAGCTAGTACAAGATGACAACCACAAAATGCTACTTGCATGGTAAGCAATGAACACCGCTACGGAACTCAACGGGGTGGAAGTCACTGCTAAGCAAGTCGAGTCATGCGGGAGAAAAGGCTTAGCACGAGCGCAGTAAAAATGCGTAAATATCGGCAAAAAGGTCTAACCGCTACGGCAGATCATTCACTTGTCCCCTGTGGCGACAGAGCGTCCACTCCTTTCGACAATCAGGACTCAACTGACGCGGGGCGGCGACGGCGGAGCGACTAATGGCATGTCCTCTCTCCACGAGAGCCAACACAACACTCGACTGATGGAAGTGCTTCCTGCAGCGCTGAGTTACGGTTTCTCTCCTCTCTCTGCGCGCGCTCCTAGTGGCAACGTGTTGTTTGTCCGTTTGAGTTTTCCCCTGGTGGTCTTCACGTATGGTTATTTGAAAATGCTCTATAAAGGGAGTGCGCACTGCGCTTGAGTCATCATTCTGACCAATACATGGAAAGCGTCATGTGTGGTTTATTCTCCTGCGTTTCTCATCATTTTTGCCAGAAAAATAAAAAATGAAGAACCTTTGGAAGAGGCCTTTCAAGTCCACCGCCTGGAATGTTGCAAGCACGTCAAGACATGTGACGGGGCAAGATGAAGACGCTCGACCCCATCTTAGTGGCGGACAGATTGAGGAAGAAGAAGTCCAACTTTAGCCTGGAAAATCTGCATTGGGAACGCAGTTCGGATCTAGAGGACGATGTGTAAATAAAAGGGAGCGTTTCTATACGAGACTCAGTCTCTTCTTTTTCTTTGCGCAAAGTGCACACACGCACCATGTCTTCCCCCCCAACCTTTTCACCGCCGTCATCTTTTTCGTTGTATTTTATGTGGTCCCTCCATATGTGGTAAATCCAGTTTCATCGTGAACGTGTTGAGGAACCTGAATGACGTCGTGGACAACACACCAGTGCACATATTCTACATACAGAAGTATATGTTTCGCCATTGACGGTGACGCTCTCATGTTGTGCCAGCTATAGTTTAGGTGCGCGGGGCGCGCAAAAAAAAAAAAAACATCACTTTGTTCTGATCAGCTGGCGGCTCCGGACCTCTTCCTTTCACACCCTCGATTGAGGACCACACATGTGGTGACTCAAGCAATGGATGACGCCAGCGCCCAGCAGGGAAACAACGCCGAGTCGCGTCTTCATGTTGACCATGTATCCGTAAAGCTTCCGTCGTTCTGGCACACCAACCCAAGCGTGTGGTTCTCTCAGGTCGAGTGCCAATTCCACCTCACCGGAATTATGTCGCAGCTCACACGCTACTACCATGTTGTGTCTGTTTTACCACCCGAGCTTGCCGCTGAGCTCGCCGACATCGTCTATGCTCTGCCTTGTTCTGCGCCATATGACCAGCTCAAAGCGGCCATTATTGAACGCACAATGGCTTCGGAACGTAAGCCCCTCCACAGCTTCTTTCCGCTGGAGACCTCAGTGACAAGAGGCCGTCGCAGTTCCTTCGGCATATGCAGAACCTTTTGGAAGCCCGCGCTGCGTCTGTCGACGAACCGCTTCTCAAGGAACTTCTTCAGCACCTTCCTGCAACAGTTCAGATGCTGCTCGCCACTGCTACCAACCTGTCGATTGCCGAACTTGCTGCTCATGCGGACAAAATTGTTGAAGTCGCTGTGCCGACCGTTGCCACATTGAGACAACCTGAGGCGCTCAGCATTCCTACGCGTCTTTGAGCCCTTCAACCGCTCCACACGCTCTTGACGAGCTGCGGTCAGATGTTCACCGCATGACCGCTCTTTTGGCTGCCGTCCTACTCGGCAGATGGGACACCTCTGAAGAGCGAACTCCGCGCCAGCAGCACTGTCGGCGCCGCTCTCAGTCCCATCGACGCTCTCATCGCACCTCCCCCGCCCGCGAAGACCACAACCCCACGGATTTCTGCTGGTTTCACTGGTCGTTGGCACTAGCGCGCGAAACTGCAAACCTCCATGCGCGTGGCCGGAAAACCATTTGGGGGGTCACTGACGGCAGTGTGCTTTTTGGCTTCCCCCTGATTGTATTCTTTATGTGGAAGTTGCAATACAGCATCGTTTATCGTTTTTATCGTTTTATCGTTTAATTCTGTTTCCGTTACGTTTCCGTTACTGTTTCCGGTAATGGAACGGATGTTACAGAGCTGTGTGAGGACAGCCCGTCCGGCTCTGTCAGCACACTGTTTTGCCCAAGTGCTGCTTCGGTGTCACCCGTACACAGTACGCCAGTAATTTTACGTCGTTGGGATGCACACATCATGCAAGATTTTTAAAGAAGTGTAGGAACATGTCTTCAGTGAGTCTTCTGTCTTTAATCATTCGGAGTCCAGCAACCCAAGATGGGCGTAACCTTCATCCAATGTCGCATTCATAGGCGGACGCTCTCAGTAGTAAAGAATACTGCCATAGCCACTTCTTCATAGCCATTTCTGCTTGTTGTGAACGTCTTCGCTGTTCCTTGTTTGGAGTGGTCGGTGGAGGGAGTTTTGTGCACTGTGTCCGTACACTGGCGATCAATTTCCCGAGCGTACTGTACCAGGTCGTTTACAGAACCTTGCCTGAGCCTGTAAAAGGCAGAGAGCATAGGTTTGTGCCTTGGTTCGAGAACACCGTCGATAATCCGGTCCACTATGTCAGGGTCAGAAAGTTGATACTTTCCTTTCTTGATCCGTTGTAGTCGGGCGTAAATGTAATCCACGAGGGGTCCCTTCTTGCGTTGGCGTCGTAGGTTGACGTGGTTCATCCACTGGCGAAACAAAAAGGGAATGTCGAATTCTTTTTGGAGAGCGGTGATCCAGTCATGCCATTGTGTTAGCTTAGTACCCTCGGTTTTATGCCATTCCAATGCGCGTCCTCGAAGTCTCGATATAGCGGAGCTGAGCGTTGCGTTCTCGCTCCATCCGGACCTCTCTCGTAAGGACTGCACAGCGGAATACCAGTCTTTGAAACAGTCGGCGTCTTTGCCGTAGTAAGAGTGGTAGCGTAGACGTCAAGTCTGGCATCGTAGTTACCTGCATTGCGGTTGCGTGTCTCTGTTCAAGAAGTTTGGTGATCGAGCTCAATGCAGTTGCCAGCATGTTGATGACGGTGGGGTCGTTAGGGCTAGCGTTGGGTGTGGCCCCAAAAGGTTCCAGAACAGGCGGTGTCGTAGTGGAGGTAGCGGGTGTGGCGGTGGCCGATGCGGTTTTCCTCGTCGCCATGTCGGATAAAAATGGAATCGGAATCGGAAATAGGAAGAAAAAAACGAAACTTTAATACGTAAGACAAACGTCTGACATTGCCAAAGGTGTAGCGTCGAATGCCTCCGACGGAATCTCTGTGTTTCTCCCCGGCCGTCTCGGGTGTCGTGCCCTCCTCCCTCTCGTGCGCGCGTACTTTGACCTCTGCGCTAACACGCTAACACAGAACAAAATGTCTTTGGGATTTCCATGGATTATCCGCTTACGAAGATTGCTATTTGCGTGGGAGAAAGGCATTTCTCCTAGGGACATTCTACGGACATACGAGTGGCCGGGGTTCGGACCTTGCCTGGAACGTCCGTTCCCTGACTATATTTGGATGTAACGCGGAGGTACGCGGACGTTCCACGGATTACGTGCATGTGCCACGGAACGCTATTTCATATCAAAACAAAATCCGCTCACTACACTCAAGGGAGATAGGACCACCAAGACCACAAATTTTTAAAAAGATAATACAAATTCTTTTCGTGGAGCAGTAATGCAAGCATTTTGAAGGGAGTACGGGTAGTATTTTGAAGTACGCGAATTTGAAGGGAGTCCTGGACATTGCTCACTCCCATCCTTTGAGAAAACAGATAGTATACAGGTTTAGTTAGCAGCCTCCGCGAATTCGAAAGTCCTGCTCACTTGTGATACAAAAAGAAGGGTGAGGTGTATGTTAAGCTCGATTAGACACAGAAACGTCATTGAAGTATGAAGTTGTTAGGAATATTAATTCACCATCAACATAATGCCTGTGTTTCTTACTTATTTCGTTCAGAATATTCAGTTTTTTTTCGACTGAAAGGTAAACTTCAGCACTGCTAAAAAGATCGTGTTTCTTTCTACCCCTCCTGAAAGAAATGTTCCGTGTAACATCTCGACAAGGACATTATTTGGACAATCCTTGAAACAGCCAACATGGGAGGTCCTGCGGGCATCCAACCAGGGACGCTCATGTACGATGCTCTCAGGGATGTCTGGCGGACATCTATTTTTGGATACGGACATTGGGATATATTTCGGACATCCACAGGATGAAGTGTTCTGTCTGGGACGTTCTACCACCAACGAAGCGTCCCAGCGAGGAAAATTCTTCACTCCTGACGTCACATTTCATGATCCGTGCAGCGCGTTCCCCGCGCTCGGAAAAAGACTGGGAATACGACACTTTTGCTCGCGCACACTCCCAAAGTCGCACTCTGTGATATTCTCCGCCCGTTAAGCACATGGAGCGTGCAGTCCCATGCTCAGGAGCACCTGCTTAACGCATTCATCCATTCTAGCTCACGATAATGGGAGTACGAAAAACTTGTTGTTAGACGCTTCGGGGCGCGCCGATAGCGCATATGTCCCGTTAAGCGAAACACTCGCGCTCCGGAGCGCCTACCTCAGAGAACAATGAGTGGACATTTAACATCGGTCGAAATCCTGCCTCGTCTGTCAAGCCGCAAAATATTTTCGCTCTGCGGTGCGTTATAACTGTGAAATCGAATTACAAAAAAAAAAAAAAAGAAAAAAAAAGAACCAGTTAGATGCGGGCCGCTGAGGGCCGACACGATCCCTGGGTGACACGGGGCATACCGGAGCCTTACTTTTCTTTTTCTTCTCAGCTCACGCGCCGTTTGTACATGCTTGTGCTGTCTCACAGAACTCTCATAATAGCAAGCCAAGGAACCAAGCCCAGCGAAGAGGAGCATCTCAACATGTGAGCCGCCATGATCGATACGGTGGGCCTAGCTTGTTACGAACGGTGGCTCCTATGAGTTCCCTGCGCTGCTGTTTTATGTCGCAGCACAAAATTTAAATCGTACGATACTCG